>NC_135316.1:28407381-30807381 GCF_048772815.1 Callospermophilus lateralis | reverse complement strand
TGTGGCTGCATGGAAGCTAGCTGCAGGGAAGAGAGACACCTGTAAAGGGGACCTGTGCAGGGAGTGCTGCCTCAGAGGCAGAGCCCTAGCTGAAAGGGCAGAAAGGCTACCATTTAGGGAAAGACCTGGCAGTTTCTCTAAACTTTGCAAAGATAAACAGGGAACAGTGAAGCCGCCAAGAGGGAGTCTGTGGTAGGGGAGCAACTCATCGCAAACAGAACACAGAATGCTGAAAGAAGGGCTGGTCCTGCAAGGTGCTGGCCAGGGACACTGCATTTCAAATGGACCTCAGTGGCAGTCAGCAGAAGAGCCTGGAGTGCAGGTGAGAGCAGCCTGGGCAGGATATACCTCTTCTATGCAAAGAGGATTTCGTGGAAGCAGTAATCCAAAGGGTGATTTGGGAAAGCACTAAAATTCTAAACTTGTTAGATCACCCAGTTTCTCCAACCAAAACTCACTCTGTAGGTTGGGTTTGTAGCTCTGTGGTAGAGAACTTGCCTAGCATGTGTGCAAATCTGGGTTACGTCCACAGCATCATAGGGAAAAACAACAACAAAAATTCACTCATTCATTCTGGCTGCCTACACTACTCTGATGTGCACTACTCTGATGTACCTGGGATTCAGCTGGATTCCTACATCTTAACCCAGATTAGGGAAACAGGATGCAAAATAGCACCTGCTGTGTTTACCTCTTCTCTCAAATCAGGGACAAACCCACAGCTGTTAAGAATGGCCACTGAAATTTAACTTATGCAGTTTTTAAGTTAGGAGATGAGATGGGTGTTAACACTTTCTGAATGTCTACATATGCTGTAGATTTAATATGTATTATTCCATTTAACCCTCAAAGAAAATTTATGATGAGAATACAAAAGTTCAGAGACGTTAATAACCCAGCCAAGGTCACACAGATAAGTGGCAGGGCTTGAAGCCCAACTCTGGCCTGTCTCCCAATAGGGGCTCATTGCTCTGCTTCATGACACAGCTATGGAAAAAATGCAGCTGGAAAGCAAATTAATCTTAACCAGGTGTTGGAAGCAGAAATTTGCCACCTGGCCTGGAGAAGTTTGCCGAAATGATGCCATAATTTCCTATCCTTTTAGCCAATGAAAAACTAATAGCCATTTTAGGAGGAGTAGGAGAGAAAGGGAAAAAAGAGTCATGCGATGCTAACAGCCAGTACTCTGAGAAAAAAGTATTTTTTTCCTGAAATGATATAAAGTCAAAACTGGAGCAACACCATGCAAAAAATCTGCTATATCTCATAGGCGAGCTTTACTTAAATTCAAGTTCCATTTGGCGGTAGTGCCAATTTGACTTAGAGGTATAACAATACCAACTTCTTAAACATCACTGTTATCATTTTACTTATTCTTTATTTTGCAACACTGGGGATGGAATCCAGGGTCTTGTACATGCTAGGTAACCACTCTACCACTGAGCTACACCCCCAGCCCTTGAACATTAAAGATCAAAAGAGCCAGACAAGGTGGTACACTCTTATAATCCCAGTGAATTGGGAGGCTGAGGCAGAAGGATCACAAGTTTAAGGCCAGCCTCAGCAGCTTAGGCTCTAAGCAGTTTAGCGAGATCCTATCTCAAAAAATTAAAAAGCGCTGGGGATGTGGCTCTGTGGTAAAGCCCCCTTGGGTTCAGTCCCAAGTACCAAAAAATAAATAAATGAATAAATAAATAAATAATTATCTGTTTAAAGATCACAGCATAATGGGTGTTTTGAATTGAGAACTAAGAATGTGTTGGAGAGTTTTCGCTTTTTTAAAAAATACAATCAGTTTTAAAGAGCACCAGGAAAGTCCTGCCTGGAGCAGAGGAATAATCTTTGGCTTGTTTAAAAATCTTGCTGCTGTGTTTCAGGCACTGTCTCCTATTTCTCAGCAGATAATACTCTATTAGGATGTCCATATTGCTGCCTGAGGCTTGTCCAGGGCCCTGCAGGTTTAGAAGCAGCCTGGATGAAATGGAGCAGGACAGCAGGAGAGCACAGGGCTGCAGCGCCCAGGCAGGGGAGGGAATCAGATTTCTCTCCTGAGGTCCCAAGAGGCCTGGGCTGTCTGGTTATCCTGCCCACCAGCCTCAACCCCCAGTCACAGAACCACGCATCAGTGTTCACAGAGAACACAAAACCAAAGGGAGACAGGTGATCGCCCAGCAGAAGGCTCAAGGCCGACCACATCAGGACCTTTATGGCAGACAGAGAGAGCCACACACAGGGGAAAGCACTTAAGTGAAAGAGAATCCACCCCTTCCTGGCAAAGGTAGGTACAGCAACCAGCACCATCTGACTTTGAAATTGGAGAAAATCAGCCCAAAGCCCACTCACTCCCACAAACTGTGACGAACAGGGAGAAAGATCTAAAATGAAACAAGGATCTTCTTGTTTATTTAGATTAAATGTAACTCAACAACTAGCTGTTTTCATAAAATATTCCATCTTGTCATAATACCTAAAATATTACTACAGAACACCTTTACCCCATATCAAATAAGAAAAAACATTAATGGAAAAAAGTTTGATATCGTATGTGACATATTGGACATTTGTTTATATTACATCTATAAAGTAAGTAGCCCTTAGGTTTTCTTCTACTAGAAAATTTTTTTTTTCATGAATTACACTTTAGGAATAAATAAGGGAAAATATAAATATGTTACAAAAACCCTGAAATCAGTAATTTGTCAGTTAGCTCTTCATTTCTTAAACAAACGAAAAATAAAAATATGCAGGGTAGATCATTCTACACCCAGCAGCAGGCCCCCTGCTTTTCCTTGGTGAGGGTGAGGATAACTGGGGACGATGGTTTGGAGAAAGTATTCTTATCAGTCCAAATGTGGCTCTCTGTACCTGCCGCAAACTTGAGCAAATGTCTAAAGTCTATAAGTTGAAGAAAGCACACATCAAGGAAAACACTCCTTCAAGAAGGACAAACTGAAATGAATACAAACCTTTTTATTCCTTACCTGAAACAATTTTTTACTTTTCTGTATTTCTGTGCATATCTGATTCTCTGATCTCAGTGTTTCTCATTATCAGCTTACCTTATTAAAGTCATGAGAACATGCTTACGGATGCATAAATTCCACAGGTTAATTTTTGGAAGACAAGATTTGCTAATGAGAAAGTGTAGAAGCAGGTTAATGAGAATTTAACATTTCTCAAAATAGGGCAAAAGTTGGGAACTCAGATAAGGTATATTAAAATGTTAGGTTATTTTCTTGAATGGATAAGACATAAAGGGAACCTTTGAATCCGCAGCCACCATTTCAAAATTATAATTGTCAATTTGGCATATGAGAAAGGTTTTCAAAGATCAATACATAACAATTTTTGTTCTATTTTCTATACATTTCTAAGAAAAACTATTAGAATGTGTGCCCTTGGGTTGGACCTGGATGCTGTGAGGGGGCAGAATGTCCTTATTGGGCCCCTGAGGGATGCTGTCAGAACTCAGTGAAGTTATCTTCTTGTGGTTGTGCTGCTGAGGACACTGGGTGCAGAGGCTGGGCTGGGGCAGCAGGGCAGGACCAGCTCCTACCTAGCCTGTGCATCTTTGCAGGGGTAGCACAATGCCTCTCTACTGGTGACTTTATGATAGCTCTATTCTTTTTTAAAAATATTTTCATTAGTTGTAGATGGATCTTTATTTTATTTGCTTCTTTATACGTGGTGCTGAGAATAGAACACAGGGTCTCACACATGCTAGGCAAGTGCTCTACCACTGAGCCACAACCCCAGCCCCATGTTAGCTCTATTCTTAAGTGATAAGATAAACTGCCCCCCCCCCACACACCTGGGGCACCAGATCTCCTTTCTTTCATTGATGCCATTTCCATAGACTTTTGCATTTTTAGCAGGTCAGTTAACAAATATTTACAGAGCTTCCACTATGTGCCAGACTAACAACCAGAGAGGAATTTTAGAGTAAAAAGAAAAATTAGGTGAGGAAGAGAAGAAGGAATGGAAAGGGAAGAAATGGGAAAGGTAAGAAGTGACAAAAATACTTGGAATCTCAAAGAGGGAGTCTGTAAAATCTTTACAAGAACTGAACTGGTCCCTAATCTCAACCTCCCTCACTTGCCCTTCCCAATCACCCCTCCCAGAATCCAAGCAGGTGTGAAAAAAGTAAATGAAGGTGATAAAAGAACAATTGTGGGGCAGCTCTCAGGAGACCAAGCAGGACAAATCTCTTCTTGAAGAGAGCAGCATGCCACCATTATCTAGTTTGCAGATGGACCACCCAGAAAATCTGGAGCAATTAGGAGGGAAACAAACAAAGGGTGGGTGCTGAGGCGATAGCCATGTCCCCATGCTATATTGTAGCTAGCAATCCCACAGTGCAGCACAGGGAGGAGAAAAGGAATCAGGCTGTAACCATGTGGGTACATGCACACACACATATACACCCTCATACACAACATGTGCATGCACACACAATCACATCAACTACAAAGTTGTGCAAATTACCAAGGGACCAGAACAGAGAATTTTTTTTTTTTTTCAAAAGAAACCCCATTTAACTCTGTCTTCTGGAATGCACTGGAACATTTAAAAGTGAATTTTGAACAGGATAGGTAGATTTTTTAAATTATGTTCTCAGACGGAGACCAGTATAGTAGTGGAAGGGAACCACGGAGAGAGAGGAGGGAAGGGAAAGGGGAAATACTAGGGAAGGATATTGACCAAATTATATTGTTATACTGTGTGTATATACAAATATGTAACAGTGAATCCCACCATTGTGTATAATTATAATGAACCAAAAAAAAAAAAAAAAAAGACAAACTAAAGCACCAGAAAAAATAAAGTTATAAATCCACATTCTAGGGGTAAAAAAAAAAAAAAAAAAAAAAAAAGTTTTGAGGGCTGGGAATGTAGCTTGCCCAGCAAGTGTGAGGCCTTTGGTGTGATCTGCCAGCACCACTACACACACAAAATAATTACTTTCTTTTTATCAACAAGCAAAGATGGGGCTCATGTTCTCTTTTAGGATTGACAGCCCAGGCAGGATTCCCTTCAATATTACCACTCTCTGGCCAAACTGGATACTCACAGCTGCCATGCTGCATCCCCATGAGGGCTCAGGCAGCCGGCTGTGTTGTGTGTACTATTTCATAAGCCTTACGCACCCCACCCAAAGTATTCTCATCATATGACCATCTTGCTCAAGGTCACACAGCTAAGCGACTCAGAATTCAAATGCCGTCTCCAGATCACTGAGAAATCTCCCTCTAAACTGAGTTGGTTTGTTTCTGCACAGTCTTGTTTGTGCCTCTGCATACTCTGATTGCTGCTCTCTACTCATTCCTTCACTTCCTCAAAGCCTTGCTGGCCATCCCATCTCCAACATGAATTCTTTTTTTTTTTTTAATTTTTTTTTTAATATTTATTTTTTAGTTATCGGTGGACACAACATCTTTGTTGGTATGTGGTGCTGAGGATCGAACCCGGGCCGCACGCATGCCAGGCCAGTGCACTACCGCTTGAGCCACATCCCCAGCCCAACAACATGAATTCTTTCTTGGTAATACCAGGCAGATGGCCTGTTGCTGACTCTTCTGAATGTCCTCATTATTGACCCCAGGTCCAGGCCCTGCCACATATCACAGCAATCTTGTGAAAGCACATTCTCTTATGGCATTACAGACAATGCTTTCCTGCAAAATGTAGTTTAGGATTTAGAGTTTAGAATTTTGCTTTGAAATTCCCAGTTTACTTAGAAATTATGCCTGAGCCAGGTGCAGTGATGCATGCACCTGTAATATGAGCTATTTGGGAGGCTGAGGCAGGCAGATCACAAATTCAAGGCCAGCCTGGGCAACTTAGTGATACCCTGTCTCAAAAAAAAAAAAAAAAAAAAAAAAAGGGGGCTGGGGATATGGCTCAGTGGTGAAGCAACCCTGGGTTCCAAACCCAGTACCAAAACCAAAACAAAAAAATTAAATTACTTATGTTTGTTTAGCAATCCTATTATGCTTAAGAATTCACGAGGTGCAAGAAGGCCTGTAGACTGCTTCCAAATATGATAAAACTTATTGTGCTTATTAAGTTTTTAACAGGTATTGAGACAGGTAGACATTTTATAGAGCTTTTAAACATTTTCCAATTTCAATTTGCTGTGGTTCCCCTAGCTCAACTTTGAAACCTACAAATGGAATTTTTTTTTTCAGGTCTCAAAAGAATGCTGCAAGTTCCTGAAAATCTAATAGGCACCACGTTCCTGCCTCCACTGTCTGACAGATAAAGCAGCCCTGCCCATGCCTTAGCCTGGTGCCGTACCTCAGACCTGCTTGCTGTAAACTCAGCCCCCTGTAAACTCAGCCTCCACATATTCACAGTTTTAAATTTATCGAAAACAGTAATTTTTGTCTTGGTGTCTAGTAATTTTTTTATGGTAATTAGCATGACTGCCACACAATAAATGCTTAAAGTACTCACTTATTAGAAAACAAGCCTTAAATAAAATGCCAAACCACAACCTCAACTATATCCTCTGAAATCTCTTTCCTAAAACATCTAGTTATTTGAAATAATATTCCTAAAAACTTCTCAAAATATTTGTTCTCTTTCTTTTAAAAAAATCTGCTTTGTCTTAATTTCTTTAAAAAGATAGTACAATATCCAAATAAGTACAACATAAAACAAAACAAAGCAGGAATCTCTAGATTTATTAATCTTCTAGATCTTCACTTCATTAACAGCTACAGATTTCTTTTTAAGCAATTAAAAGGAAAAATGGTACAGAATTTTCTAGACATTTCATAAACCCAAAATAGCACTGGCTTTCTAGTACTCAGATGTTCCCAGTTCCAGGGAAATCTCCTTTGGTAATACAACTTTTAAACAAATGCACTTAACAACATTTTAGTCTATGTGATGAAATAAATACTACTCACACAGCATACTGCTAAGTGCTGGAAAGAGCAGGCTGATCCTCTTTGGAGGATCTGTGTCAGCTTCTGTGTCATAGTTCCCAGGAATTTTTTCAACTCAATAGAAAATAGTAATTCATCAAAACAACCCCCAACCCCAGGTACAACAGACTTACACAAATAAGTAAAAATATGCTTTATTCAGCATACACAACTTCATGACAGATGCTCAACCTTGGATACAATGGTTGGGTCTGAAATTAAAAGCCTGACTTTAAATTCTCTTTGGTAAGACTGCTAAACATGCACTCTTCCACCCTGAAATAGCATTGCTCCAATGTCAGTTCTCTGCATGCAGTTTTTTTGTTTGTGCCGGTTTTAATTTGTATTTAAGGTGTCCCCCAAAAGCTCCTATGCTAATGTGGGCGGTGCAATGACTAGATAATGAGAACTGAAACTTAATGAGTCCATCCTGGTTCAAATGGCCTAAGTGGGTGGTAACTAAAGGCAGGTCGGGTGTGGGAGAAGAAAGTAGGTCCCTGGGAGTGTGTCTTTGGCCCCAGTGCCTCAGTCTCTTTCTCTGCTTCCTGGTTACCATGAACTGAGTGGCTTCCCTCCACGCTTTTGCCATGATGGTCTGCTTCACCTCAGACCCAGAGCAATGGTTGACCGTGGACTGAGAACTGTGACACAATGAGTCAAAATATACATTTTCTCCTTTAAGCTGTTGTTGGGTATTTTAATCACAGCAACAAAAAGCTGACTAATACAATGTCTAAACTCAATAAAACCCCCAGTTGTATAGGTGGGACTGGGCCAGATAGGTCAGAGGGTGCAATCTAAATTTCACTGTGATGACATTCTTACACAGCAACCCAAAAGCTTAAATCTGAGCACGCTGCTCGCATCAGAAACTGAGATGAAGAAACACAGGAAGGAAACTAGGGAGGAGGGCCAAAAGCGCTATGTCCTTTACATAATCCGATGGAACTACCCACCTCTTTCCATTACTGTCCCGCAGCATTGCTTTCCCCATCACTCTGGTCTTGGTTTCCAGCTCCTGTACCTCCTCCAGCAACGTCTTTTTGTAGGTATGCTTGGCCCTGTATCAGGAGGAAAAGACACACATCAACTTGACACATCTGTGAAGACTGGTCACCTCCTGCCCACCACTGCTGGATGCCCTCTGGACGGGGCAGAAACTCCAGAAGATGTTCTAAGTCTTCTTCCTGTGGTTCCTTGATCCTTACCCAACTGCCATCAGAGAGCCCAGGGTTAGCAGTGCCTCCTCCTTCTTTAGTGTGAGAAGGGCCACTGTCATAGCAGTAATGGGGTTTATGATACCGGAGTACTATCTCTTATTTCCTTGTTAAATAAATCTTGCATCTGTGCCCTGAAATTTTTAAACAATTGAGCCTAAACAAAGCTAAAATTGAGCTACAGGTTGGAAATGATATAGATGGAAAAAAAAAAAAAAGATATTTCACAAGGTGTAGACTAGATGAGGGAAAAGGAACACGGTAAAACGAAAGGCCTCATATATTAGCAATACTTTCCAGGTTCCTTTATTATGGAAAGTGCTGCATTAGTTACTTTTCAATATAAATAAAGGTGAGAACTCCAAGATATAAAAAGAACAACTGAGCACCTCTGTACAGAAGTGAAAACCATGATCTGGGAACATTCTGACGATGTGGGCTATTTCCGCAGAATCACATTCTCCTGCTGCCTGACTTCTGCCTTCAAGGACAGAAAGCCTGTTAAGATAAGGCCGAGTCATCTAACACTCCATGTTAATCTATAACGGTGTATTAGCACCAAGACACTGTATATGCGTCTGTCATCCTTTCCCACAAAGTAAACAAGAGAAAAACCACACAGGTTTTAACACATAATACCTTAATTACTTCAAACAGTGTCCCAAGACTCGGGATTGATAAAATACCACAGTTCAAAGCAGACTCTGTGGAATTTTAATTTAAGCAATAAATGAGAAAACAGCCAACATCTTGCAGGAAAGGAGATAGTTGCAAAGGATGTTAAAATGTGTACTGTCCAATATTACTGAATAGCTGGGTCCCAAACTTTACCTTTTATCTCCTGGGCTTATGGGATTGTATTGATAATAAGCCAACTGAGTAGCTTATTATCAGAGTCCCCACCCCATTCAGAGTCATCCCACATACATAGGTTCCAGAGCTCATGTCTGGCTGGTCCTGAAGAATGAATATGTACTCTCACCTTTTTCAGGACCATCCTCACTCCATCATCCCCCCCCCACCCCCCGCCAACTTCCTCCTGCACAGGACTGTCAACCTCTAGATCAGCCCCCACTGTTAACTTCAGGACCATCTGTATCAAAGTGTCTCTCAGTAATTTGATAATATACCCACTAGGCTGACTCCTGTGAGCTGGCCTGGAAATGCTACTGCTATTTGGGAATACAGTATTGCAATGCTGGGAATGATTAGGCTATTCTTTGTGCATGTAAACACTTGAATAAAAAGGATGCTAGCAATTTGAAACCATTTTCTGGAGCACCTTTTCCTAATAAGGTTGAATTAGAAAAATGAGTCTAAAATCTTCGTTGTCAAAGTCTACATGAATAGACAAAAATTTCAATTATAGGTTATTAAGGCAGACTTCTAAGTATTAGCCACTGGTGTGTAATTTAGGTTTCATTGTAAGTCAGGTTCTGGATTGCAGCTTTGACAGAGAATAAGCCCAATTATCTGTAAAGGGCTTATCCCCAGTGTCCCAAGGCTTGCTGTTTGTCACCCCACTCAAGACACCAGAGACCACAGAAGGGTCAGAGTGAGGGTGACTGGTTACTGACAGGGAGTCCCTTTGAGCTTTCAGATACAGCTAAGGGTATCTCTTAAAAGAAATAGCTTGGTTTAGGATCTTGAACTTTTAATCTTTGTGAAATGTTTTTCTGTTCTCTTTTTGTGTGTAAAGACAGCAAGTCTGAAGGAAATGTTAAATTCTAACTGTAGATGAAAATGGAAATACAATGTACTTCAAGAGAAACTAGTTTAGTTAGAATGTTAAAAAAAATCAAGGCCCATTTATATATATAAATTGCTTATTACCTTTTATTGCCATTTAACTGCCTATCTGGGATTATAAGAAGGAAATGAAGTCATTCTGGAATTGGGGAATGTATTGTGTGATGCCTGGTAAAAGGCAGGAGATATAGTTCAAAAAAAGGAAACTGGTTCCTCTCTGCTCAGTGGTCTTGAACTTGTATTATTTTTATAAAGTAAAACTGACAAATTTCTCCTAGATGAGAATCTGTATGTGGCAGCTTACCTAAACATGCTGTCATAGGTAACCATTTGGAAGAGTGTAAGCTAAAGGGTGTTAAAATAGTTTTGGGCAATTTACACTTCATGCTTCTAATAGGACTGCTCATTAGTCATATATCACATGTGATCAACCAATTATTTAATAAAAGATAGGCTGGTTTGGTCCTTCATAAAAATTCTAGTGAACAGAATAATAGGGCAAGCATTTTATGACAATCCAAATCTGACTAAAGATAGTCTAATAATGGATCTTCATTCAGAAAGTTGACAGACTTCATGGAAAAAAAAAATGACTGAATTACCTCTTTCCGTTTCTCTCTTCTTAACAGTCCAGGTCCTGAATTGTAAGTGAGAGACTGGGCAAAGAGAGGGGGAAAATGTGGAAAGATGGAGCAACTCCCTCACTTTCTTAGGTGCTCACAGAAGTCTATTTGAATAAGGCAGCAGCCATTTGCTGGAATTTTAAAGCCCTTTCAAAAGAGAACATAACCCGCCAGGTGAAATGGTGCACACCTGTAACCCCAGGAACTCTGGAGGCTGAGTCAGTAGGATTGCTGGAGCCCAGGAGTTTGGGGCCAACCTGGGCCACAAAGAGAGACCTCATTTCAGAAGGAAGGAAGGAAGGAAGGAAGGAAGGAAGGAAGGAAGGAAGGAGACAGAAAAGAACAAGAGTGGACAAGCATTACCACAAAATTCAAGACCAAAGAAATAATTCTTTGAATATTCCAAGACAAGACTGGAACACCCAGCAGTATTGTCCGAAGATCCCTACCATTGCCATGCCCAGCCATTACCCAAGTTCTGCAGAGTTGGGAGTTGAAGCACATGGATGGGTTTGAACCCAGCTGCTCATTAATTCATGTTCACTAATTTAAAACTCTTTGGAGGTTCAAGGTGCATCATAGCAATAAATATCTGACAAATGAAACCAATTGATGGGTGATTATGGACAACCAGGATTAACCTTTTCATTGTGTGTATAGGAAGGGGTAGGGGAGAACAAATCCTATAAAAACAGAACATGTTTTCTAAAGGTGCAGTTCATAGGTAAGCACTGTGGCCTCCCCAGAGGTGAGCATTCATAATATGATTTCTCCCCTTGGGATGGATAAGCCTCCAAATTTATTTGCTTGCACGAATATTTCAGAGTTGGAGTATGAGATATAATATAGGCCTCATGATCAGAGGGACAATGCCCAAATATATTCTCAAAATTCTTGTTTTTGGAGAGGGGATAACTGTAGTTTAGACATTAAATAGACATACAAATTGGGCATATTTTTTGGATAAGTGCCCCAGAAGACTATTTTCCCAAATAAAATGAGATAAAAACACATTTCAGGAAGTGTGTAGGGCCCTTTCTGGCTCAGCCAGAATCTGAGCTGTCACTCCTGGGAAAAGTTGTATTTGGGCCAATGCTAGGACTGGACATAAGCCTGTAAGGCCAACCTTCCATGCTTGCTCTCAGCTTCCACTGGAACCTCCTTTGCGGGGCCTTGGTCCCTGCTTCAAACCCAGCTGGCAAACTCCTTGGAAAGGAAATGACACTTTACTCTTTCCATATGGTGGAGCTGGAAGCAGTGTCATTTGGCTTATCATTGTTAAAATGTAAATAGTGCTAATTTTATAGTGCTGGGTACTACAAACACAACCCAAAACAAGTCCTGTTGGGGGGATTTGGAATGCACTGGAAAGGATCCAGAGAACAGATAGGGAGGCATGTAGACGTTTTAATCTACAAACATTCTCTTTGAGTGGAAGAAAGATTCTTTTGCTAAAGTCTCATTTGGCAAAAGTAGCAATTAAAAAAAAAAAAGTTCTCACAACATTAATTTAGGATAGCTGGATTGGGGACATAGCTCAATAGTAGAGTACTTCACCCTGCATGCACAAGGCCCTTCGGATGAATCTCCAGTACCGCAAAAAACACATTCTCAACTTTAAGATAGCAGAAATAAGACAGTCTGAGACTAATTTATAAGCATGTTATTAATTCTCAATCACTTCACATTGAAAAAACCATCTGATGTAGCTAAGGCCATGCTGCCATGCTGTATTTATCTAAAATGGACGCTCTTACAACATTGGACAAATTCAGCTAGGGAATAAACATACTGTGTGCCACCACTGGTCATACTTCTCAAAAAACAAAAATTTAATTTTGATTAATTTAAATTTATGTAGCCACATGTGGCTAATGACTACCATATTAGATAGCAGAGACATAGGCAGAGTTTATGCCAAGGTTAAATTTCCAACTACAACTATATACTGTAGGTATTAGCAAGAAGTACTCTGTGGATTGAGAAGAACAGTAGGATATGAAATTAGAGTTTTCTTTACCTGTGTATCTCCATTCTCATCATAAATTGTCCTTATCTTTAGCATCAGAAGCAGGGTGTATTAGAAAACATTATACTAATTGAAGATCAAAAAGACCATGATTGCATGGTCTTAAGCAGTTTAAGATTTTTCCTTCAATAAAGTTACATATTTACTGTTAAAAAACCCAAATAGTAGAACTAATATTTTTTATTTTTTTTTTAGATTAAGAAAGTATCTTTTCTGCTCATAATCCACATTTCATTTTCAAAAATTCTGATTCTGATATTTACAGAACACAGTTTTAACATCTAACATGAAAGTAGGGGTAAGTCAAAACATTTAGGAAGTTAGAATTATTTAATTTTTACTTATTTTTAATTATTTGATTTTAATAAGCTAAAGAAAATAAAAACAAACTATGTGCTATAAAATTCCTTTATCCTTCTCTTGTTGCATTAGGTATCCTGGGTTGTCAAGATAATGCCAAAAAGAAGTCTTTTTCAAAAGACATCCTTAACTGTCAGCAAGAATAATTCTCGTTGAGTGTGGGAGGAACAGGAGTATAAAAATGCAATCTGATGTCTTTTCCTGGACCGTTTGGATTAAAGTCTCGATTCTCTACCTCAGGGCTCCAAAATAATTATGCTTTGCCAAAGGAAAGCCAAGGTAGGAGTTTCAATTTTCAGGGACGCTGGCAACTATTTGTAGGAGGCACTGGGCTCACTCACACCAAAATCAGTATCATCTTATTTGGAGTAAGATCTCTTTCGTTCCTGGATGAAATTAAAATTTATGTTATCTTGGGACTGAGTTGCTTCTTCTACACTGTACACAAGACATACAGTGAGAATATTTTTTTTTTTTTAATTGGAAACTGCTTGCTCCCAGCTTCCACTGGAACCTCCTTTGGCTCGGGGGAGGGGGGAGGTATGCTTAACAATGTCATGAGAACTTTTTTTTTTAAAATTGGAAACAATGTATTTTAAAGTATAGAAACAAAAAATTGAACCTGAATTATTTCCTATTTAACCTACATTATAATTTTACTTTTGTGATTTGATTTTCTCATAGATCTGTAAACTAAGTCCCTAGAAGAATTTTTTTGGAAGGATTCTTACTGTAAATTGTTTGGAAAAATGAAGACAACTTCATCTTTCTCATTTGCTATGACTTACATTTACACAATTTTCCTTTAAGCATGGGGATTTAAAGGCAGACCATATTTGTGATCACTTAGCATCGAGTTTAAGATATAAACAGAAAAAAGTTTGAGTGTGGGAGGAACAGGATAAGGCTTATAGAGGAAGTGAGAACAAAGATGCCAAAAATGAGTAACCTTGGGGACCATTGCAGGCACTGGGCTTGGAAGACCCAAGAGCAGCTCTGTCTTCTTTAACTTGATGAAATGAATTTGTATTTAGAAACTCTTCCTTAGGATCAAGTACAAGGAAAGATCTCTATTGACCTTCACACAGACTCTCTGGGGATTCCTTTGAGCCTAAATTTTCATTTTAAGATGAAGCACAAGTTAAAAACAAAAACAAAAACAAAAATACCACCACCACCCTTTTCTCTGAGTGGTGGCATGAAATCTATTATTCAGAATTCCTATTGCCCTTAATATCCTGTGACAGGGCTCATGTGAGAGATGCTGTTAAGGATAGGTGAGCTACACTTAGGTCTATAACTTCATTTTCTACTTACGCTCTCCATGCCACATCTTCGAGCAAACATGCAGTAGGAACCAGAATTAATCCCAACCAGAAGTATGCAGAACTCAGGACCATAGTTGCCTACAAGAAACAGATCACACATATGTTAACAGGGTTTCTTTCAAAAACAGTGAGATGTAATTCAGTCAACATAAAAACCTCTGGCAACACAAAAACACCATAGGAAGTATTAAATCCTGTGAAAGGTAAGACAAAAACCCGGGAAGGCTGTTAAAGGGTCAGAAGAGGATGTCTTCCCTCTGGATCTCCATGGGTTTTCACCTCTCTTCTTTTAGTTGGACCTGTGTTGTTCTCTGTACTTGATAAGGAGCTTCAAGTCCCCTTCTGAGCAGAATGCTGTCTAGATCCTTCTTTCAGGGAAATCTTGGAGCCAACAGGCTCCTTTAGAATAAAATCTGCTTCACTAGTCTCCTCTCACTCATTTGCCTATCAGCTCACTTTTTTTCCCCTGCTCATTCATTCACAGACCAGTGCCCAAGTCACAGACATGAGGTGCAAGGCCTCATGATTTCTTCCCACATAGAAGAGGAGAATTCATAGGCTCTGATTCATTGGTTGGCATCCAGGAAGTTGACATCATAGAGTTTGGTAAGTACCACAAAGATATCCTATGTGGTTTCTGGGTAGACTTCTTAAAGATGACAGAATGTGGTATGTGCTGGAAAGATAAACAGGATTCAACAGATGGGGAAGAGTAGCTTTCTATGGGACCTCCTTGCTCCTGGCAGGCTGAGTCCGGGATGGTCTGGGAGGTAATGGGGAAAGAGGGTTTTGTGGGACAGGGCTGCAGGGCTAAGTTCAGTGTTAGGTGAGAAACTCTGGACAGAAGCAGAGGGAGAGAGGAGCTTGCTTGCAAATGGGTCGGGGAGGAGGGCTGGAGAGTATAGATTCTTAAATTTTGGTCTTGGGTGAGCCAAGAATGGAAGCATGGAGCCGGTAGGCAATTGGAAGGCTGGCTCAGCAGGGCAGGAGGAAGGACCCAGAGTTACTATGAATTCATGCTCCGTAAGTTTTCTTTTCTGGAGACCTCCATCATTTCATCCAATGAGTTTTGTTAGAAACTGTTGCATAGTGGGGCAAAGCTTATAGAGGAAGTGAGAATGGAGAGGCCAAGAATGAGTGACCTTGGGGACCCTTGCAGGCACTGGGCTTGGAAGACCCCAGAACAGCTCTGTCTAGGCTATACAATGAAGGCTGGATTCACTCTGGCCCCAGCCTGGCATCCGAGAATGAACTCACTCATTGATTTCTATTTTCTGCTCCAACCAGACAGCTACACAAGCTATAGATCCTGTAGCTCCATGTGCCCTGTGGGCCTCCCCACCCCTGTGTCCTCAGAGCAACCCCACCTTTAACCCTGAATACCCATGCTTGCCTTTCTGGCCAATCCATACCTAACCACAGCTCTTTGCCTCTGAGCTCCATATGTTACTGGGCTTGGTATTTCTTGGCATTTAAGACAATTCAGCTCAGAAGCAGTGATGTTTGGGGTAAAAGAGCCCAATTCCAACTCTGGCATGGGAAGACTTGCTTTCCTTTTCTAAAAATGAGAATACCAGTTTTTGAAAGAAAAATTTAAAACCTTAAAAATATGTGAGAACATTTTTGCCATATGAATTAGAACTCTCATCTCATCCTAAGAAAGGAATAAAATGTATGAATAAGCAGCAAGACAAGAATATTTCTAAGAGTGTTATAATAGCAAAGAAATAAGAAATAAATATCTAAGGAGAGGATTTATTAAATATATTATGATACCTACATACAACGCCCTTTGGTGAAGCCACTAAAGAGACATATAATTGTATGTTTGACATAGAGATGTCACATTATATTTCTTTTTTCTTTTTCTGAAGTTCCCTTATCCAAGAACAGATCCACCTAGGAGGAGCATAATGGCTTTCAATCATCTTACTGAAATGTCATTAACAGAAGACGATTAAACTCATAGCATGGAGGAAGTGATGGAAAATCAGATACTACACCCACAGCCAAGAGGAATTTGCCCCTTTGGCCTCATTCTGTCCCCCTCTTTCTTAACAACTGCCCACCTCCCCCACTTCCTCTCCCCTATGAAGAGGGTATATGAGCTTCTAGACCTCATTGACTTATTTGGTACTTGCCCTCCTGTGATGTCCTGTGCCCATAAATAAACATGTGTTTTTTTTTTCCTCCTGTGAATCTTTCCCTTGTTAATTATTGTCAGTATATTTAAAGACTCTAGTCTGATGAAGATAGGGGGAGAAATCTGCTCTGTCCCCACCCATTATACCCACATCAGTGCATCTTTGAGTTAAGTGTTAGGCATGACACATATGTCAAAATACATTGGTGTATGCCATCATTTTTATAGTCCTGTTCTGGCATGTTCTTGCCTTTAAAAACAAATAATTCTGGGACTTCATAAACAGTGGGGTGGCCCACCCTTGATGGATTTGAGAGTAGCTACATGCTTACATATTCTGGAGAAACAAAATGGTAAATCTAACAAGTGTCTGGGTGACATCATTAGTGATTTGTATTCTTGTATCACTTTGTATCTCTACTTCCTGTTTCTTTTTTTTTTCCTGTTCTCTTCTAGCAATTTTATAGTTTAAGTTGTTTTGTTTTCATCATTGACTTATTTTGAATTGAATTTTATATCTGTTGTACATTAGGGATACAATAGCATATTCTCACATGTAGATAAACAACTGACCTGGGACTAGTTGATTAAGGGAATTTTCTCTCCCTATTCAATGATTTTTTGGCACTCTTTTTTTAAATTTTTCTTTATTTTTCTCCTTTTTATTCTTTTCAAGAAAAGATGACACTATATATTAGGAAAATATATCACTGTAAAAGAGGACTTAACTTTACAATTGCCTTTTTCTTTTATAGAAAAAGAGTTTTACTTATTTATTCACCTCTCCTACAACCAAGAAAACTGCAAGGAAGGAATGGGGTAGTCTCCCACTGGAAGACAGCATCTCTGGAGCCTGGTGGGACTTGGGGACTGGTGCTCACAACAGATGCCCAGGCTGGTGGCTGGCCCATGGAAGGGGGATCTGTGCAAGTTCTACTTGTGAGGATATATGCAGGGTCATCTGCTAGGTATATTTCTCAAAGAATACAGTCATTTCACAATAATAAAGTATTATTTAAAATAGATTCTGAAACCCAGGGAACTTCAGTTGCTAAGGAAAAAAAGGAAAATGAACTTTAAAAAATCCCCTATTGGAAACACGAAGACCCCATGCCAAATTAACAAAAGTTAAATGGAGATTTGAAAGTATTGTTGTTCTCTTTGGGGATGAGTCGAGATGACGGAGATAGAACCCAGGGTCTTTTGCTTGCTGGGCAAGTGCCCTACCACTGAACTATATCTTAGCCCTTTTATTTTTTATTTTGAGGCAAGGTCTCACTAAGGTTCCAAGGTGGGCCTCAAACTTGCCATCCTCTTGCCTCAGCTTCCTGAGTAGCTTGGATTACAGGCATGCCTCTTCATGCCTGGTTCCTGTTGTTGGTTTTTAAAACAAGGAGCTGTGAATATATTGTGTACATAACTAATCTTAAAGGTGTGTCTCAGGAAGGCTTCTGACCTGATTTTCACAAACTGAGATTTGGAGTCCTAAAACCCTCCTAAGGCCACAGCTTTAAAATGTTTATTGAGCTGGGCTAGGTGACAAATGGCCCCTATACCCACTCCCCTGAATGCTATTAAGTGAGGTTTTAAAAAACATCCTTATGATGTGCTAACAGTCCCAATGGGAAGAATGCACCTTCAGTTAAGATGACTCAACCAGCAGCTGCTAACCAGTTAGGCGCCAAATGTGTGGGACCCACGAAGCAAGTTATAAGGAAGTGAGGCTCAGGTGGGTGGGATTACTTAATAAATTAGGATCCAGGCTGGTGAGAGCCAGGTGCAAGTCTGATGTCAAAGCCAATAAATTGGACAGCTCTGCCTTGGATTAGACAGGGGCATAAACCAGGGACAACCATAAACCTGGGCATCAGGGATGCACAGACATACCTATCCACAGTACTGCTGGACCAGCCATGACCATGAAGGTGGTGCAGCTTAGAAGAGACTTTATAAAAGAGGCTAGAATGACTGGAGCTAGGTCAGGTTGTGAATTTGAAAAAATGTGATAAAGACAGAAAAGGCAATAGTTTGCCTACAATAAGAAGGAGACTAAGATTCACTGAATTATCATGATGTGGCAAGACTTCTGGTAAGCACTGCACTCAATGCTCCAGAGGCCCCATTTTACAAAAATAAAAACAAACAAAAACAAAACACTGTCTACAGTTTCCCTCAAGCACTGCCACCAGAGAGTAGAGTCATCCAGTTCCAAACTGAGGCCTCTCTGTCCTTGGACCCTAATCACACCCCTAAGTGGGAGGAAGGACAAACTTCCCTCTCCCCTCCCTGCATCTGTATCTCCAGAAAAGAGAGAAGAGAATGCGTCTAAATTTAAAGAGAGCACAGTACTCCTGGTAGCCATTTAACTTCCATTTAATACCTCCTGCACTAACCTTAAATTTTAGGTAAAAGAAAATTGGGAAAACTTATGATGTTACTAAAGCACAAAAGGGGGAAAAATGTCCAACTCATCCTGAGTCAGCAACAAAAACACATTAATAAATTAAGACTGAACCCTAAGAATAATTGGATTTGTAAGAATACTCCTCCCCTCTCTCTCACCTTTCCCTCCCAAAATTCTTTTCCATTCAAAGGCCAAAAAATTCTTCAGGTTTGTTTTTGAGGTTTGGCATTCTAAAAAACCTTGTTTTCTATGAATGTGCATGTCAAAAGCTGAGTAAATCCTCTTCTCCTTTTACTACGAGCTGTTTTGGGAAGGGTAGCAATGTACCCTATGAGTCTATTTGGTCAGGATGGCTGTGCAACAGTCCACAGGAGTGGGACTTGTAGGTCCCTTGAAAGGCTTGGCTCAGAAGTGCATGTGCCTTGCACACTGTCCTCTGCTGAGAATGCAAATTCTCAGCACACGTGGAAGGAAGGACAGCTGAGTGTTAACTTTTGGATGCAGCAAGAAAGAGAATACCATGATCAGAAAGAGTACTCAGTTACCGACCATGCTAATGTGGAGGGAGGAGGGAGGAAGCAATCCCAGGCTGAAATCTAGTTCTTCATTTCCTGTAATCATTTACACCCACTCTCCCCCTTACTCACTGCCTATTGCCTGGTGCCAATTTTAAGCTTAGATTTACTGCAAAGGGGGAAAGACCTCTCAGTTCAATGTTTGGCAACATTCTCCGAAGAGGATTCCGAAGCCCTGTGTGAATGCAGATGAATTTTCAAGTAGCACCTCGATCCCATAAGTATCTTTATATCTACAACCTCTCAAAAACTACCCCCATGCCTGATCCTGAGGAGACTGCACTGGCATGTCAGAGCACACCTGCACAAAGGAAATTTGAACCCATAGCTTCAGGCATAAAAATCTGCCAATTTGGCCTCACCATTACCTGTGACTGAAGGGGGTAGAGATTAAATGTCCATCTAACCATATCATTGCTACAAACGTAGCAGCATATGAACAAAGATATAACAAGTACACTCTTTTTGACATTGGGGGCTTTACTAATTTTTTTTTATTGTTACTTCAGCATAAGGAAGTTTATCAGTGAACCTTACTATTGGGAAACCTCTGAAGTTAGGGGTGATTCCTTGATATAACGTGATAACGGTTTCTCAAAAGCATCCCCTATTTTTTTGTGTGTGATGCTGGGGATAGAACCCAGGGCCTGCAGCAGGCTAGGCAAGTGCTCTGGTACCAAGCCAAATCCCCAGGCTTCCCCTACGCTTGGGACAATCATATCTACCCTGCTAGAGGTTAGGCAATGCTTTTAGAGGGTTATAATTTAAACACACTAAAATGCACAAATCTTAAATATTTAGCCTGAAGACTTTTGACAACTGTCTACACTTGGGTAACAATTGCCCATAATAAGATACAGGACATTTCCGTTACCCCACTGAGTCCTCTCCACCCTCAGGAGGCAATCGCTGGTTCTGATTTCTGCCACTACAGCTAAGTTTGGCTAGAACTTCAGTTAATTAGAATGACAGAGTACGAATTCTTTTGAACCTGGCTTCTTTCACTCAGCATAATGCCTTTGGGATTGATCCATTTGGTTGCATGGATCTGTAATTCATTCTTTTTAAATTTTGGATAGTATTCCATTGTGTGAACATACCACAATTTGTTTATTCAGTCTCCTGTTGACGGACATTTGGGTTGTTTCCAGTTTGGGCCTATTATTGAGAACAAGGCTGCTATGCACATGTTTGTACAAGTCTTCTTTTGTGGACATATGTTTCCATTTCTTTTAGGTAAACACCTGGGAATGGGACTGCTTTGTCATATGGAAAGTGTAAGATTCATTTTTTAAGGAACAGCCAGAGAATTCCTCAAAGTGGCTGACTGAACAAAGCAAACGTGTGAGCACTCCAGTTGCTCCAAGTCCTTGCCAACGTCCAGTACTGCCATCTTTTTTACTTTAGCCACTCTTGTGGTTCACTGGGGTAATGATATCATGCATGTGTGTAAACTACACTGAGAAACATTACCACCATCCCATGGGCTACCTAATAGGAAGCCCCAGGGCAGGGGGGCTGCTCTCCACTGAGTGGCAGGCCAGCCCAAAACTGTTATTAGCTCCTGGAAGAAAAACCCTGCGGTGAACCAAGGACACTACTCTTCCCAGGAATATAACATGGGGTGCACTTTTGTTTTCAATTCAGTGGTAATGTTTAGACTCTTGTGTATTCACTAGGTTGGTGAGAAAACATTTCCCAAACAGGGTGTGAAGAGGCAGACTGCTATTACTATAATTTGCCTACTGACCAGCTTGCCAGAGAGAAAGGTGAGAAAATACCTCATTTTTCTTTTCTTTTTTTTTTTTTTGTGTGTGGTACTAGGGGATTGTGGATACAGGGGAACTCTACCACTGAGCTGGAGGGTCTTGTTAAGTTGCTGAGGCTGGCCTCCAACTTGTGTTCCTCTTACCTCAACCTCCTGAGTCACTGGGATTACAGGTGTGTGTCACTACACCAGGCTGTTCCTCAAATCCTTAACTGATTTTCCTTTCATAAGTCGTGGTCATTTAAATTTTCCATTTTTCTCTTTAGCAGATTTATCTAATTTTAGAGAACAAGTGGTTGATCTAATCCAGTGGCAGTATTGTTTGTATTTGCTTGTTTTCCAGTAACTTGGCTAAGCCATGATAGTCCTCCCTCAGTATCTTCAGGGGTGGTCCAGGATGCCGAGGATACCAAGTCCTTTCCATAAAATGGTATTGCAATTGCATAGAACCTACATGCATCCTCCTATAGACTTTAAATCATCTCTAGGTAACTCACAATATCTTAAACAATATCAAGGCTTTAGAAATAGTTGTTATACTATGGTATTCTTTAGGAAATAGTGACAAGAAAGGGAGTGTGCATGTTCAGTATGAACACAAATTTTTTTCTCAAAAAAAATTTTCGTCTGGGGTTGCTTGAGTCTACTGATGCAGAGCCTGTGGATAAGAATGTGAAGGGCTGTTTGGATATCAAGACAGGGCAATTCTTAACACCATTCTGCATAGAGTGTGGTATGGGGAAGGTAAGGCAGGGAAAATGCTTATTGCTGCTCTGGGGCCATGTGATGCTATATTTCTAAGGTGAAATGGGCTGGTTTAAAACTGGTACTGGGTGGTTTTAAAACAAGCAATCTGGAGTCTCTTCTACTTTCAGGAATGACATAAAATGAGCCATGTTTGCTGAAGACACACTGTGGTCTCTACCACCCCTGTTGTGGGGGCCGCTGTCCAGATGCCAAGCCTGTGCATCAGCTGTGATCTCCTCTGGCAGGGGTGATACTGCGGCTTCCAGAAATTATGCTGGGCCCCGCGCTTCTGTGGCGTATCGTGTGTATTGTGTGCTCACAGGCAATTCTGACAATCATTTTTTTCTAGGCTGCGAACCTTGTGTGGTTTTACTGAAAACCTGGAAAGGCACTGTGCTGACACAGCAAAGCTATCTACCGTCCTGAAGAGAAAAATGAGATGCTAACAATGGCCAAGCCCCTGATAATTTGGAATATTCTATTCTACATGAAAGCACAAGATTTAACACAGATACTGATGAAAATGAGCAGATGACCATTTCTCCTTGTCACCATCTGAACTCTGAGAGAAGAGGAGATGGGCACTGATCTCTTGCCCTCCCCACATTGCCCAGAACTTGGGGCCTGGAATAGACACTTTCATTTCATTTGTTCCCTGGTAGCTGTGGTGTTTGAATCACACCTGGGCAGCACAATCGGAAGATCAGCCAGACACGCAAAGTGGGGCAAGGAGGTGATTTGCACACCCCTCCTTCCACAGAGAGGAATCAACCTCTAATAAAAAGCCTGGTGAGTGCACAGCTGAGGAAGGGCATCAGAAAGGAACAAAGAGAGTGACCAGAAGTGTTTCTGAAGAGGCTGAGGGGGAAATGGGCTCTGTGAAGGTCTGAACTGCCTGGTATTGAATTTGCTTAGGCTACTGTAACAAAATGTCACAGAATGGAATAGAGAGCCTACAAATTGGGAGAAAATCTTTGCCACCCGTACTTCAGGCAGAGTATTAATCTCCAGGATGTATATAAAACTCAAAAAAATACAAATTAAAAACCAAAACCAAAAACCCCCAATCAATAAATGGGCCAAGGAATTGAACAGACAGTTCATAGAAAAAGAAAATTAGTCAACAAATATGTGAAAAAATGTTCAACATCTCTAGCAATTAGAGAAATGCAAATTAAAACTACACCGAGACTCCATCTCACTCCAGTCAGATTGGCAATTATCAGGAATACAAGTAATAATAAATGTTGGCAAGGATGTGGGGGAAAAGGTACACACATACATCATTAGTGGGACTACAGATTGGTGCAACCACCCCAGAGAGCAGTATGGAGATTCCTCAGAAAACCTGGAATGAAACCACCATTTGACCCAGTTTTCCTACTCCTTGGCATATACCAAAAGGACTTAAAATCAGCATACTACAGTGAGGTAGCCACATCAGTGTTTATAGCAGCTCAACCCTCAATAGCTAAGCTATGGAATCAACCTAGGTGCCTTACATCAGTTGAATGTATAAAGAAAATGTGGTACACATACACAATGGAATATTACTCAGCCTTAAAGAAGAATAAAATTATGGCATTTGCCAGTAAATGGATAGAACTGGAGACTATCACGCTAAGTGAAATAAGCTAATTCTCAAAAACTAAAGGCTGAATGTTCTCTCTGACATGTGGATGGTCAACTCACAATAAGTTGGGGGCAGGGGAGAGGGAAGAATAGAAGTTCACTGGATTAGACAAAGGGGAATGAAGGGAAGGGATGTGGATGGGAATAGGAAAGACAGCGGAATGAATCAGACATGGCTTTCCTGGTTCATATATGAAATCACGACTAGTGTAACTCCACATCATGTACAACCACAAAAATGGGAAGTTGTTTTCCATGTATGTTTGATATGTCAAAATACATACTACGTCATGTATAACTAAAAATAACAAATAAAAAATTAAAATAAAAGTCACAGAAAGGGTGACTTAAGCAATTGATATTCATTTCCTCAGAGGTCTGGAGGCCAGGAGTCTGAGATCAGAGTGCCTGCATGGTCATGTTTCTTAGAGGCTGGCTCTGGCTGGCAGACACCCCATCTCATTGTGTGCTCACATGACTTCTATTTTCTTCATTACAGAGTGCCAGGGAGCTCTCTCGTGTCCCTTCTTATAAGGACGCTAACAGTGATTCCTGAGTGAGTTTTGACTGGGAATTGGATCCAAAAGATTATGATCTGCTCCAACTTGTCAGGAGAAGTTTTTTCATTGATATTATCAGGTGGAAGAGTCAAGTTACATGTTACTTCAGATTTCCCAAATTGATACTGCTAATAATTTGCTTATTACTGACAAATAGAACGTGTTAATATTGATGGTGTGCAGATAGAAAGCTAAAACCTGCTTTTTAATTTTTTTGATGGTACTAGGTATTGAACCCAGGACCTTGTGCATGCTAGGCAAGTGATCTACCAATGAGTTACACCTGAGTAGCTCTACCAATGAATTTTTATTTTGAGACAGGGACTTGCTAAGTCCCCAAGGCTGGCCTAAATTTGTGATCCTCCTGCCACAGTCTCCCAAGTTGCTAGGTTTAGAGGTATGTGCCACCCTGCCTGGCTGATATCTGTTCTTTATACTTAAGTATAAGCACTACTCACTGTGCTAATGCCTATCCATTACCTTCTGCTTTTGTTAAACAACTAAGGTGAACATCCTCTCACTGTGGCATGCCAAGCAATACTTCTTATCTCTGTAGGACAATAGGCAGAGTACACACTCAGATGGTACCAACAACTTTGTTCCCAAATAGAAAAGAAAAAGGAAGTGATAATTGTTCTTGAAAAACGTCCATGTAGCTCCACATCTGAAGTCTGCACATAGTGCTCAGCTCAGGAAGAGAAGGGACATTCTCAGTGCAAGCTGTGCTCCAGAACCTTAGCTGCTTCCACGGGGCTGAGATGTCAGTGAGGTATCCTCCATCCTACAGAGTCAAACTCTGGTAGAACATCCAGCTCTCTGCCATCTGCTTATCTTATCCTTATCATAGAATGCAAAAGGATTTCAGAACTGGGGACCATCAGGCTTTTCTGCAGACAGGAACCATAGCTGAAGACAGATAGTAATTGTCTCTGATGGTGACAGAGACTTCTCCCACTCTGAGAGCTGGCCTTCTAGATACTCCAGCAAGCTGCCACCCACGTGGCTTGATAGGGGTGACTCTGGAAGGACAATCTCTCCAGTCTCTTACTTTTCTACTTGGAATTGATGATGATGTAGATGATGAAAATCACAAAATTCATAGAATGTATGTGCACACAAATGTACTCTAAATATGAGGCATTTTATCTCATTAAAAAGACCCCATCTATCACTCCTTTGTGCATTCACAACCATCTTAAAAAAGCTAATATAATCTAGGAGCTGAGGTTGTAGTTCAGTTTGTAGAGCACTTACCTAGCCCTTGTGAGGCACTGGGTTTCATCCTTAGCACCACATAAAAAATAAATAAATAAAATAAAAGGTATTGTGTCCATCAACAACTAAAAATGTTTTTTTTTTTTTTTTTTTTTTTAAAAAGAAGCTAATATGATCTGGAGATTCATGTATCCTGAACTGGAACTCCAATGTCCTGGTCATTACATTAAATCACAAGACAAACCAGACATGTCTTCCTGGATCTTCAGACTTGCCCACATATTTGGGAAACAGGTCATTTCTGTTACAACCAATGACATTTTCACATTACACCTGATTGATTTCTTTTTACCTAAAACCAGGATCCTGAAATAACTATCACTTTTGAGGTGCAATGACACAAGGTAGAACCCAGACCTCCCAGGTGTGTTTCTTCTCCTCTCCAGTGTTGGAGGCATCCATTCTACAGACAAGTCTGAGGATGGCGGAATTAAGAGTCAGGAAGGCCCATCTGGGATTGAAAATAACTTAAGACAGTAGGTGGCCTATCAGTGGGCCTAGGATGTCCTGGGACCATGTAAGCAGGACAAGATGAGCATGCTGGGGTGGACACTGAAGGCCAGGAATAAACCACGCTTCCATCATGATTTTTCTGAGATCTAGGCTCTCTTGGTCACTGTGAATCAAAATTGTTTTCCCCTTCCATCTGGCCGTACCTCTCAATTTGTCTCAATTGATATCTCACAGTTGAGATCTACGAGAAGGACTCTCAGGAGGGGAGAGACATGCTCTTGGGAACACAACCACTGCACTCGGTCACCTCACTATGTGACAGTGAACAGGAACTGAGACAGCAGGGTCACGGGGTTCTCAGTGACAGTCCCAGTAGCTGAGCATGGTGGTAGAGAGTGAGGGTTTCGGTTTCAGACGGACCCAGGATGAAACTGTACCTCCAAGCCTTAGACTGCAGCACCTAAATAGACTAATTAACCTCTCGGTGCCTCAGTCTCCCCCTTTGTAAAACCAAAAGCATCAGTGCCCATCTCACAGGGTTGTCATGCCTGGCATACAGTTAGCTGTGTTCCTATTCCAGAACATTCCATTTCAGCAGAATCCCAAGAAGCCCTGGGGCTAACCCTTCAAAAATAAGCACATACTTCTTCCTTCCTCAAACTCTATCTTGCTCCCCCCAACCCAAACATCTGTAGGGTGCCTCGTGGTAATCTCGAGACAGCTCTGACTGTAAAATGACTTAGCTGGAGCAAATGAGCTCAGAGGCTGGCTAACGGTACCAGGCGTCTGAGTGCCTGCCAGCTGGCTGCCATCCATCCCTCAGCCAGCCTGCCCGCAGCAGAACAATCCGGGGACCCTGCGATGAGACATTTTCTCCAGTGTTTTCTTTAACTCTGACAACTGCAACTGAAATTTAGCAGCAGCTTGTAGGCCCCTAGGGGGTTTCTTCCACATAGTTTCCCTCTCTCTCTCCCCCCAACCCTTTTTCTCCTCACCCCTGGTCTTTCTCTTTTACCCATTTTTACTACTTCTCCACACCAAAGTTCATGCTTCTTTTTTTTTAAAATAGAAAAAAAAAGTGTTTTGGGAGGGGCTAAAAGAACTTAATAAAGATTTCAGGATAATCCAGTGAAGACTGTAAAATATCCATTGTGGGTGCCAAATTAAGAATTAAAATAATAGTTCTGCTGAGGGTGGAGCCAGTGGTAGGGTGCTTGTGCAGCATGTGCAAGGACCGGGGTTTGATTCCCAGCATTGCACACATATATATGAAATAAAACAAAAAAACAACAAAACAACAACAACAAAAAAAAAGCACAAAAAAACAACCTTCTTATGATTAAAGTTCATTTCTTTCTTTTGTGAGACTAATAACTAATAACTTCACAGTGACAGTCTTCCTGCAGCCAGCACTGTTTGAGCACTCCTGATGTGTCACCCTCTCGGTTACTTAGTAGAGACACAGAATTGAAGCAAGCTCATTCTCCCATTCTGCCCCCACAGTCATCTTCACACATTTGACAGAACATGGTGCATGTCATTAGATTAGTGGTTTGTCTATATGCACACACTGCTGGATACAGTATGCCCTGCAATAACTCCAAACTCTCACGAAGAGCATCCCAAATAATACACATGGATATTATTTGTCTAAAACCAACACTCACTTCCTTCCAACACTTCTCTAGCATTTCTTATTTCTGTCAATGACACAACCAGTTTCACGCACAAGTGAGAGATGGGCCTTGGTTTCAGCTTCTACTTTCTTCTATCAAATCTCGCTTCTCTGGCTACTCCCATATGTATTATTTATAAGCCTCAGACAAAAATCCTGCAAGTGAGATACGATTTAGTAGGCTCAGTAATTGAGCAGCTCACCTAGGATCATGGGCAAGGGGCTGAGTCAGGACCAGAATCTGGGTCTCTCAGATTCTACAGTCACTGTCTATTTCAGAGACAGTTTCACAGATCCATATTCTTTGTTTTGTTTTATGGTACTGGTGATTAAACCCAGGATGCTCTACTACTGAGATATATCCCCTATCCTTTTTATTTTTTATTTTGAGACAAGGTCTCATTAAGTTGCCTAGGCTGGCCTAAACTTTCCATCCTCTTGCCTTAGCCTCCCAAGTTGCTAAGGTTACAGGTGTGCACCACCACACCTGGCCAAAGATCCATATTCTTAATAGGCAACCACTTTACTGTCTCATAACTTACTAGCACTTACTGTAGTACAATTTGCTAGTATTTCATTAGCTTTTATTTTAATCAGTCATAATCCTTTAGATATGTATAATTCAGATTCCATTTTATCCCAGAAATCCTAGTCTAGCTATAACAGATATTCATTCATCTTTTCACTATATTTCTGACAGTGGCCATTTTCTACTCTGCCTAAAATGTAATATCTTAAAATGATGATTTCAATCACTGGGCCGTGTGCAGAGACTGTCATTATGATCCCGCAGCACCGTTGTGCACACTGAGCAAGCAGCCATGCATCATCACTCAACATAGCCAAAGCCGTTCCATCTTGGACCTGGTTAACACATGCCGAGGGGCACATCCACTAACAGAGGGCTGAAACTCTGGATAGGCTGCAGGACTGGATTGGCTTTCATGGCTCCTTGTTATTTCTAGCAGGACAAGTCCCATGAAAGTTGGTACTCATGAAGCAAAATGGTCACTTAGTCTTCAAATCATCCCTGAGGGCATCAATAGTTTCCAAAATAATCATTTTTATAAAAGAACAGTCACTTGAGTAAGAAGAACAAGTCTCCAGCTGACAACATAGCATTTCTCCAGGGATTTCAAACTTGTAAATGCTCAGACTGAACTCTTCTAGAGATGCTAGGATTCTTCTGAGAATTAGAGACAAATCCCCCATACAGGGGTTGGATTGCAGGCCATTTTGATGCTCTCCAGGTTCAGTCCCTGGAGGCCAATGCTCTTGCTCCTCTCTCTGCAGCCAGCAGAGCATTATGGGGGCCTCTGCTTAGACCCTTCCTTCACATGCAATGCTCAGGACAACCTGGATGTGAAAAGTTTGCTTGACAATGTTTGATATCCAGCAGTCAAGTGTCCTGGCCACTGTCGGCAGGAAGGTAGTCTACTCAAAATGAGATACTACTCATCCAGGTGGGAAATGTCACATTAGATCCTCTTTGATATTTACAGGCAGACATCTCTTCCAGGTAGATAAAAGATTTCATGGTGATCACTTGCTATCTGTGGGGATTGGTTCCAGGATTCCGGCAGATGCCAAAATCCACAAATGCTCAAGTCCTTTGTGTAAAATGTCATAGCATTTGCCTAGAACCCATGCATGTCCTCCTGTGTATTTCAAACCCTTTTGAGATGACTTACACTACCTAGTACTAAGTAAAAGCTATGTTAAATTGTTACCGTACAGTATTGTTTAGGAAACAACGATAAGAGAAAACGTCTCTATGTTCTGTATAGATGGGATTTTTTTTCTGAACATTTTTGAAAAATGTGGTTGGTTAAAAAAAAAAATGGATGCAGAACCCCTAGGAACACAGGGCTGACTGGATTTAAAAGTTTTTAGAAGAAAATAAAGGAGAATATATTTATTACCTTGATTAGCTTTAAGAAAATATACAAACTGCAAAACCCAGGAAGAAAGTGATGAGTTTGACAGTATTAGAGTGGAAATCTTTTATACAAAAGACACCACAAATGAAGCTAAATGAAAGCCACAATTTGAGAGATTGCCAATGTGCATTCCATTCCCAATTCTACACCCTTGGGAAACTCATCCAGGTCTATAAACGTATATGTTTAGGAATGTTTGCTGCAGCATTTTTGGTAATTACTGGAAAGAAAGAAAGAGAGAGACTTTAAATGTTTATCGATAGAAGAAATGAATTTGGGCATATTTATATAACTGAAAATGGATTAAAATGAATGAACTACAACTATATATAAACTTCAAAAACAGTTGACCCAGTATTGAGAAAGGTATTGATTCAATTCATACATATAAAGTTTCAAAACCCTGCACAGTCAACACAATGTATCACTTACATTTTCTACAGGTTTGTACACATAGAATACATACAGGAAAGCTGTCAACATTAAAGAGAATATTTCTCTGTCAAGGGGAGAGAGATCAGGAAGGCAGCTAGGGGGATTCCACAATATGGTTAGTATTGCATTTATTTTCAAAAGACATTAAGCAAGTGGCATGGCCTTTGTCTCTATGTGTGAAATTTGTCATAGATTTTGGTGAGTTTCTTTCTTGGATTCCAGTTCATGACCCAGTGGTATGAAGTCCAGCACAAAATTCTAGTTTTTTTATGGTTATTTTTGCTACTTTTTTTTTTTTTTTTTTTGTGGTGCTGGGGAAGAGACCAAGGGCCTCATGCATGCCAGGCAAGTACTCCATCACTGCGCCACAACCCAAACCCTGAGATGCTAGGTTTAAGGGGTGGCCCACAAGTGTGGACTCATCAAGGTATAGTTCAGTGGGTGCCACTACTAGGACTGCACAGGAAATAAGAGGGACAGTCCTTGTCCTGAAGCAGGTTTGGGTCAAGGTAGGAGAAATAGAGAAATACATTTGAGGTAGAATAGAGTAACACAGATTCTAGAAGAGAGACCCTTGTGTGTGGTTCATTAGGTTCCCTTCTGAACATGAGCAGTCTGAGTGAGGACAGAATCTGTGAGCTCAGTGAGAAGGCTTCTGAAACAGCCGAGGGGCACATGTGAACTCGGACTGGAAGTGGGGAGCGTGGAGCTCCAGCAGAAGCAGAAGCCAGCAATGGGAGAAGGAGGACCAGGGCTGGAAGACCCGGTAACTCTGAATTTGTTGGAAAATCAGGAGGTTCTAGTTTTGCAAAGTGTGAGAAAAGGTGAGTCTGGAGTTCTCAGTGAATATGAGGCTGCTGAGGCCCACTGTGAAGCAAGTAAAGAGCTCATTCATCCTGCTTATCTGCAAGACCCCAGTGAGTGCCTGAAACCACACACACACACACACACACACACACACACACACACTATGGTTTTTCCTATATCCACACACAGTAAATTTTAATTTATAAATTAGGCATAATAAGAGATTAATAATAACTAACAATAAAATAGATTATAATAATATACTATCCTAAAAGGCATGTGAGGCACATGCCTATAATCCCAGCACTCTGCAGGCCGAGGCAGGAAGATTACAAATTCAAAACCAGCCTCAGCAAGTTAGAAAGACCTTGTCTCCAAATAAAAAATAAAAGAGGGTGGGGATGTGGCTCACTGTTGAGTGCCCCTGGGTTCAATCCTTGATAAACAAAACAAAACAAAAAACACAATATTATGCGAAATGTGGTTTCTCCTCTCTCTTAAAGAAGGTTACTTGAACACAAAGACTACAATACTGCAACAGTAGATATGAAAACCAAGAGACTAATGGGTGGGTACTATATGTAACATGGATACACTGAACAAAGGGAAGATTCATGGTTTAGGGGTGGTGGAGTGGGATGGTATGAGATTTCATCACACAACTCAGAAAAGCACAGAAGTTAAAACTAACAAATTATTTCTGGAATTTTCTATTTAGTGTTTTTGGACCACTAAAACCTTAGAAAGCAAAACCACAGATAAGGGGACCATTACTGAACATGTGTTCTGTGCTTGCACTCTCGGTCCTGTCAATGAGTAAGCTCACTTTATTTTCTTAACAACCTGGAAGATAGGCACATTTGTAATTCCTCTTTCACAAATAAGTTAGCTTGATCAAGAAATGTCAAATAGTTTAGCAGGTCACATGGCTGAGATGGGACAGAATCACTATTTGAATTAGTCATCTGAACCCATAATTTAAGCTCTCAGTTTCTTTCAAGAGGTAGGCTGGTACTATATTCTTTTTGCACATGCAGACATGTGAACCCGCAGAAACATCCAAGATCATAAAGAAAGGGAATATACAATAAGAAAAGGCTTGAGGCTAGAATCTGGATGACACTTGAATTGGGAGGTTGAGAGAGAGAGAGAGAAGGAGTTATACCTCAACACAGTCTTAGTCAGGGAGTCTTAGACCTGGGCTGGAGCTATATTTTGAAAGTTAAGGGAAATTTTAGGGAGGACAGTGGGGGAGGACAGAAATAGGAAGTAACAAATATGTAAATGCAGGGAAGAGGCCAGAGGGAGTTTGCCAGAAAGACAAGATAAAAGGGAAGGAGAAAGAAGGAAGAGAGAAAGAATCAAGAGGGGACTAGTGAAGAGTGACCCCAATGTGGGTGACGGTGGTGGCTTCAGGAGCCAAGTTGGAAGAGGTGACTACGGAAGTTCAAGGCCAGTTCTTAAATCAAGAGACGGAAGGAAGATCACATCAGTAGGTGACTCTCTGAAATGACATCTGGGTATTGAGGGAGATGTTGAAGACACCCGTGGGGAGTGATCTTGATCTCTGTGGGTAGGTAGAAGGTGAAATCATGTGTTCAGAGCAAAGGAGCAGAGAAGCCAGAGACCTTTGAAACTAGTGCTTGGAGAACAGGAAGTGGGATAAACAAGAGTTGACAATCAGCTTGAATGGGTGGATATGTTCAGGGTCCAAATCCTTGGATTTTCCATGAAAATACAGCACAGCCTAAGAGCACAGAGCTAAGCAATCAAAGGCAGGGGATGAAAAGGTAGAACCAAAAAGGGCAAGAGAAATATGGACAAGAATGAATTATCTATTAAATGATTGATTCTGGAGACTTAGTGGTAAAAAGAAAGACGATGCTGGAAGAACTGGTGAGAGTATATTAGTATTCTATAAGGTCGAGAGCTGAATAATGATAGTGAAGGGGAAGCGCAGGATCAGTGGGAGCAAGGGCCAGGAGGCAGTGGAAAGGGACTACTCAGAGCTGAGGGGAATCAGCTGCAGGATCCTGTAGAAGACACAGATGCCAGTGACTGAGGTGTGGAGGGGTAGCCTTGCTGGGGATGGGAGGTGGCTGTGCAGAAGGGACCTCACAGGAGCTTGGGAGGTCCAAGGATCATGCAAATATGCTAATAGGGCAGTTGTCCACATAGGTAGAAAAATCCTTGGTGATGGGGAAACGAAAGGAGAGTGAAAATTGGTGCAGTGCTCTCCCAAGGGGTGCTATGAGCAGATCCATGAGAGAAGATCCAAGAGAGAAGGCCTGAGTAATGATTCAGGAAGGGCTCTGTGGACTCCTGCAGCCTGGGTCCACGTCTGAAAATAAGAGATGCATTGGGATGTATAGTAGGAAAGCTGACTGAAGAATGTTAATAACAAAGCAGAACAAAAAGCAGATAAAGAAATATCCAGATCCAGTGACTTGAATGCTTTAAAAGGAAAAAATGCTTTTTGAGTTCCAGTAATGAAGCTATTAAGAGATAGGGTCTACGGGAAGGAAAGATGGTATAATAAGTGGGTAAAATATATATATACAGGTAAAAAGATCATGTTAGTGAAAGCTGGAGTAGTTCACCTGAGGCAAGCAAAAGAAAGAAAGATGCATTTCAATCCAATGAATTGTCTCTCGAATGTGCTAGAGACGCTCATGACTTCTTTGCCATTATAAAGAAATGCCCTTTTCTTCCTAGCTCCTTTAGTGATCAGTCTCACCTTGAATCAAAGCCTGTCTCCCCACTCTCGGTATTCCAAAGTGCAGCAGCTGCCTGGACTTGGAGGCTCCTGGGTGACCTGACATAGGAGCAGGCAATCCATTTCACATCCTGTTTGTGCCCTGGCTCCCATTACAACCGTAATTCAGGCGAAACATACATGTATGTTTAGGCGTGAAAGTTAACACCACAGACAGTAATATGAAAGACTACATATGTGTGGTGGGGTTAATTTACAGTTTCTGTGGGATCCATAACTTTGCAATTTCCTGGCTTTGGTCTGTACAGTCTTTCAGACTCAACATGTTATTAACTTTTTCTTTAAACCAGCTATCTGTCTTTTGGCTAGTATTCCCCATTGTATTAGCGTGCATATTTCCAAGTGGAATATCATGTTGTAAAAGTTTGTTCACTTCCTCTCATCTCTCTCAGTCCATCTGTATATTTTACATCTAACCTCTTGGGTCTTCACCTTTTCTGGCTCTGTAAATTTAATTAATGTACCTTTGACTTTCTTTACCAGGTCACTCTTGAAAATTTACATAAAACAGATCCGCTTTTTTTTTTTTTTCATCATACCCTAATGGAAACACTTTAGCTACATTTCCCTCTCCAGTCTATTTCAATTTATCTTTTCCATATATCTTCTCTAGTTTTGAAATTCTCAGATGCAATCAAACATGAATACTTTGAGTGCCCCTTCTATAGAGAGCATTCTGTTTGTGGCATACCCCGACTTATGTAAATAACAGTTGACATCATATGCTCTTCATAAAATCATCCAGATCCTTCTGATGCTTTTGCTCCCTTCTGAGCTATTTCTTTTGCTTTCACTGGACTGTTCTATTTCTCTATTAATCTTGGAGAATTGAAGATGTTTTCAGAGAAAGAAAAGCAAAATACAATAATACGATTTTTCCTCCATTTTTCCAGAAACAGAACCAGTGAGGTTACTTTGAGTTGCTATTCCAAATAAATAAATAAATAAATATTTTAAAAAAGGAATGGGTTGGGGATATAGCCTAGTGGGAGAGTGTTTATCTAGCATATGCAAGAACCTGGGATTCCCGGCTCTGCAAAAAGAAAACACCTAGCTAGTTAAATGAATTAATTATCCTACTACACTTGAGATTTTTGACTCAGATTTTGTATTTTTTGCGAAGGTACAACTTGGCTTTCCTCATATTTTTACTTGCTTACTAACTATAAAATTTAATGCCAAGGATACTCAACTTTGTGTTTCCTTTATCTTCTTTTCTTTTAAAACATTAGTAAACCAGTGTCAGTTACTTTGCTCTCCTTATTTACAACTTCCTTTCTCCTTAGTAGAAATATTTTTATACTTACTGCAAAAAAAGACATATATACATTCTCTCAAACATCAAGTCAAAACTAAGGAAGTCATAGCTGGCCGTATGTCTTTGATTGTCATTCTTCCAACTGAAATCCTTAATTGGCTATAAATACATTGGCAATAGAATCAATGAAAGAGAAAAGTCTAAAGATGCTTTCTGAATTCTATTCCTCCTAGAATCCCCATTTAAATATTGGCCTTCTTATTAAATTCATCTTTAGTGATCATGACCAGTCAATAAAATTCTCATCCAATCATCTATTTCTTTGTGATTCTTCAGTTGGATTTTTAAACCAATAGTACTTACTGACATGTACTAACCCATACGTTGGGTAGTATGTGGAAATACTTGGGAAAACAGGAAGCTAAGCCTGGTTGGCATTCACCTGAGCAATGCTGAATGAAGCCTGTAAGTGGGACACTGAGCAGACTGTAAAACTCTACCCTAACCTTCAGAGTTGTAGGCTTCAGACCTCTGCTAATGTCCTGGACTGTGAGCTGAGAGGTAGACAGTACCACTGGTAGAGTAGCTGAAGGGACTCCAGGACAACCAGATAGGAGCAAGAAGAAATACTCTGTGTTAAGTTAGGGGAAATGGGCCCAGTCTTAAGGTAAATTTCCCAGGGGTGTAGGGAACCTTCTGACATTCTGCAGTCTTCCAATGACTCACCATGGAATTATCAAGAGGATCCTACTCTGACGCTTCAAAATCAAGAACTTATTCAGGACAAAAGAAAATTCAAGGGTTGGAATTTCTTCCCCCTCTTCACTTGGCTTGACATGAAGATAATGTTGTACTAGTTTTCTTCCAATTAAAGGACACCAGGAAACATCATTTTTGAGTCCTGATATGCAGGCCCACTGAGGCTTATATCATGGATGTTCTCACTGAAGGTTCGGCAGGGCTGTCTGCATCACCACAAAGAATTACTTCCGCAGACACTCAGGCCCATGGCCTCCCCCAATCCTTCCCTATAATCCCCAACATCTGTTCTATGTCCATGCTGACCAAAGGGGGAATCAGCAAAAACCGGCTGTCAGATGAGCAAACGTGCTCTCAGGGTGTCAGCAGGGCCTATGATTTCAGCTGAACAGGCCGGATGTAAGCGCTGCTCCAGCTTAGACCACTCGCGACACAGAGGAAACACCTGCTCAGAACTCATCCAGAGGAAAAGTGCATTGAGCATTTTTGTGGGGTAGAGGTTGACAGCAGTGGTTTGGATTGCAGAACTCCAGGTATTCAGGGGCACTATACAGCCCAGATTTGTAGAGTTGATGCTCACAGGTACTTATTCAATCTTTCCACTGAAGAAGAGCCATCTAAAATTAGTTTGTATTTTATTCTTTTATAGTGACTCCCATGTTACCTTATTTGGGACTCAAGCCTAATACCTATCATGAAAAAGAAAAAATAGTGTGCAGTTTTTAATATGGTGCTTGATTTGTTTGGGGAAAACAACAGAACCCAAAGTAAAGTGAACCTTCTGTCAGCAAATTATACTACAATAATGAACTGCTTCTCTCCCTAATCAACAGCTCAGCAGGGGAGGGTGACCAAACTCATTCAAGTTGGATATCAGTAGAGAGAGTTTTATTTATTTGCTGTATTGCTTTTTTTCCAGATGTATCCAATGACAAAAAGTGAATATGAATTTTAAAAATGAGGCAACAAAATTTAACATGAAATATCAAGTGAGACAATATGTCCTTTGGGTGAGCAGCTGTTCTAATCCACCATAATTTAATATGGTGAGTTTGATGACTAAGTAACTTAATCTAATGAGCATGAGTCTACCCATCTGTAAACTGGGGCCATCTTATCCTGATGTGGTGGTTGTTGAGCAAAAAATAGCATATACAAATAGTTTAGTAGAGTACTTGGCATTTACTAAATAGTAGCTGGGATTTTTAGTACATTCTTGAAAACTTTGGCAAAATCTAACCCCCTGGAGTGGTGTCTGAGGCCACTCATGGATCAGTCCTGATCACCGAGAACCCCACTCATGACCCTTGATCACCAGCAGCCTGCAATATAACCATGCTGAACTGTCTCAATTTCTTAAAATCCTCAGTGTGTGTGTGTGTGTGTGTGTGTGTGTGTGTGTGTGCCTTTGTCCATCTTGTTCTTCACTCATCTGACAGTTTTCCATTCCACCATTGTTCAGACTTTGAGAATTCTCTCTGCTTCAAGATTCAGTTCAAATATTACCTGCTCCATTTCTCCAGGCAGAATTGCATGCTTCCTCCCCTGGCTGTGATGATCACAATTCTACAGATACCATTTGCTGCACAATGACCATGTGTAACGCACAGTGTTGGTAACTTGCCTCTCCTTCCTTTAATACACGAAGATGACTTTACAACAATAGTATTATCCTCCATTTGACAGATGAGAACAGACTGGTTCAAAGAGGTAAATTTTCCTAAGGTCACATTGCTGGCCAGGGGTAAGAAGCACCATCTGCTTGAAGCCCACAGACTCTGTAGTATGTGCTCTTGCCACGGTGCCCTGGGATTCTGTATCATACTCAATGCCATGCTTGCTCGTCTATTTATTTGATTAAACAGTCTCCTATCAGTAGGCATGTGTTCAACACATCCCTATATCCTCAGTGGTTGGTACGTCACAAGCAGATATTCATAGATTCACTAGAGACAAAGAAGGGCAAAATGTTTTCTATGTAGTGCCCCATACATTGTAACTTCTATATTTTCTGTTTTATTGGGGTATAAATATCTGAGAATGAAGTTAAGGCCTACTGCTGGAGCAACACTCGGGTAGCACCAATTCATAAACTTTTTTCAACATCAAGTAATTTTGTCTGGATTCTCAAGTTGGCATCAGGTAAAGTTTTCCTCTTGGCTTTTGGCTTAAGCCCTGCCTCTATGTCTGTTTTGAGCTGATTAGTTGCAAGTATACACTCCATGATGGGCCTATAATGTGCTCACAATCAGACCAGGTGGCCAGGAGATACAGCTGATCACCAATTGCCTTTAGGTCTTACCATAGTCATGATTCTAGAAATAAATTCCCCTGGAGATCTGACTCCGGATTCCATCTTCAGAGAGACTCACATACATGACTACTACAACCGAACCTACTACAAGAAACTATCGTTTAAACTGCCTGTGGTTAGCTAGTCACCTATGTAGACATTCTGCTGACCTCAGCTTGAGTGTCCAGTCTGTCTTATGCCCTTCGAGGTTTCCCTGGACTGGGTTTGTGCGCAGCATTGAAGCTGGATTTATTTTATGACTTTGTGAAAGCTATGTGCACAATTGCCCCTGTCTTCCCTGGTCCACTGGCTGCAGCTGACTGTGATGGCCTATTTTCTGTGTTAATCATGATCATTATTACTATTTACTGAACATTCATCCTGAGCCAGGCATTGAATATGAATTTTAAAATAACACAGTGAACTCTATGATGTTGGTATAATCGCTACCATTCTTAATTCTGCAGGTGACATACAAGGCACAAAGAGATCAGGTGATGTGTCCAAGGCCAAGCTGACAAGAAACAATCTATCTGGGGGCTCCTGTGTTCTGAACTGCCATGCAATACTGTCTCTCAGGCAATCCTGTGACCTTTCCAGCAAAGACCACCTGTGAAAAGTCAGAGGGGAATCCGGAAACATGCCCACCAAACCAGGCAGAAAAATTGAGATGGGCAACCCTGCTATGTAATCTGCTATCAGTGGAAGGAAAAGCTGAGTAAACAAAAGTGGTAGTAAAAGTTCATGTACAGCTCATAACAATGCTCTGGTAATGGGGAACCTAAACAATAAGATAAAAGTGAAATGGAGGGGGGCACTGACTATGGCTTCTTTCAGGTCTTAAACCCCACGACTGACTTCCCCACAGGCTTTGAGCAATCAGAACACCCAAGACAAATCCCATAAGCATACTTAATTGAATAATCCAGATTCTGTTTGCTTGGGTTTTTGAAGCATCAAAACAGTCCTTTATATGCTTACTTTGGCTCCCCTGCAGTTTTAATTAAGCCTCCCAAGGCTCACAAGCATATTAAAATGAGGTGGAAAGAAAACCTGCAGCCTTTGATGACGATGACCACAAGGTGCAAGGATTCTGGTTTGATCTCTCACTAGAGCAGCCACAGCTGATGCTCAGAGTCGACCCAAAGGGAAATTTTCCTGTTTATTTTCCTTTGTGGGGAGGAGATGGCGATTACTCAAGTGATGAAAAGGCTTCTTTCTTGGGACAAAACGGGCACCATGGAATCCCCCCTGCAGAAGACTCCCTGTCGTTCCTGCTTTGACTGTCCCAGGAGACTGAGGTGGGCACTCTTTCCCAATGACCACACTGGAGGCCTTCTTCCTGTTTGATCCTCTTTGACATTCACATTTAGTATTAGCTGAGCCAAGGTACTTTAGTGCCACTTTTTTCCTACCTCAGGGGGATGAAATCACTTCAGGCCTACCCTTGCGGTAAGTTTACGATAGGCCCTCAAACCTCAACTCTCTGGCTCTATCCTGTCTTGGATGCCACTTCACAAATCTTACCAAGTATGTCCTTTCTGAGGTTGACCATGAACTTCAAGATTCTTCTCTTGAGTCAAGGTTTTTTCTAATTTGACTCAGTTGGGTTCAGGTGTTTGCAACAGGTTGCCTCAATAGCATGCAGAGAACGCCAGCTGCCTGGGCCCATCTGGGGTCTGATGCCCATCAAACAAGGCTCTGCTCAGCTGTGTGGGAGGCACTAAGACCAACTGAACACACTTGCTTCTCCTGCATCTTACTTGCTAGTTCAGGAGCGAGGAAAAAGACCTATGCTGTATAGCATTGGACATGAGCCATGATGAATACAGAGCAATGTGCTGGGGAGATGGGAAGGAAGGTAGAGGTCATCTCTGGTTGGGGACACACCCAATATATGTCATAAAGTGACATGAGCCGAACTTGTAAAGAATGGGTAGGGTTTTGGTATAAAAAGATAACAACAGAAGGGAACATGAAATAGAAGACAAGCAGCAACAAAGGCACCTAGAGGGCAACAATGGACAGTTAAATCTGGCTCACCCACAAAAAATGGACGGGAGCTGTGATGGAAGGGGCAGGCAAGGTCAGCTGAAGTCAGACCTAGAGGCCCTTGAACAACAGGCTGAGATTCTACTTGATAAGCATGAGACTGCAGCGAACACTTCTGCCTTACTCATCTACAAAGTCGTTTTGAGCCCAGGCTATGCATAAGACACCGAGTTGGTTGCTGGAAGAAAACAAACAAACAAACAAACAAGATGCTTACAGCAAAGACCACCTAGGGGAGGGGGAAATGGAACATGAAACAAATAATAGTCTACATTCTCATCAATAATGATGAGGAAGGAAAACATTTTGGTGCCATTACCGAGAATAAAGAGAGCGCTCAGGGCTTAGGAAGCAGTATTTGAGAGGAGCCCTCCAAAAGGCATAGGAATTGGCAAGGGGTTTGGAGTGCTGCGCACAGAAGGAACAGCACAGGTGAAGCTCTGAGGGCAAAGGCCTTAGGGAAGGTGGAGAAGCAGAGCATGAGCTACGTGGCTGGAGAGTGCTTCACAAGACCCTCGCTGACAGGATGGCAGCACCCGGTTGGGTCAGGACTTATGGCCATGAGGAGGACTCTGATTCAGAACATAATTCAAACTCATTGAAGGGTTTGAAAAAGGGAAGGCACACAACTTGATTCACATTGTTCAAAGAATATTCCAGATGCTCTGTAGAAAACACCATAGGGGGACTAGAAGAAGGGAACCACAAACACAGTGGAGGCAGCAGCTTGTGGTAGGGTGAGGGCAGTGGGGATGAGAGCTAACAGAATGGGGAGAGACCTAGGGGAAATAAGGGACAGAACTTAGTGAGGGATTGGGCATGGGAGTTAGGTAGAGGTGGTGCTGGAGTGGTGGTCTATACAGAATAAACTGAAATAGGAAAAGAAATGGGGTTATTAAGGCAAGAAGGTTAGGGCTATCACAGAGGGGCAGCACAGGAAATAAGGCCTGCAGGAAGGGCATGGGGAATTCTGCTGAGGGAAAACTTACACTGTTTGATGCTTGAACACAGAGGTTGAGGAAGACTCAAAGAGTACCCGGAGATCTCCAATCTAGCAACTGGAAACTGAGACTAGTTTTGACACTGAATGAAAATGGAACCGACTTGGAGATTATTCACATGGAAATAATATTTGGTGTTGGGTACAGAGTTGATGGGGTTAGCCAGGGAGGAAGTAGAGAGAGAAGTGTGACAGAATCATGGTGAACCTTACCTCTCGGGGCCTGGAGGAGACCAGAAGCAGGGGAGAATGTCCACGTGGTAGGAGGAGACAGCAACACCAAACGGGGCAGAAAGACAGAGAACCCTGGGTCTCAAAGACGAGAAAGACATTAACAGCTCGTGGGAGAAAGGCTAAGTGGTGACTGGAGTCCAATGCAAGGAGTACAGGTATGTAAGGTGGCAGAGGAGCAAGGGTAGGAGGCTCTTCCAACAGGCTCGGGGACCAAGACAGCAAATGAGCGCAGAGTGATTCAAGGCAGGTGAAATCAAAGACAAGGTGACTGAGAGCTCATGTGAGGGACTCTCCACCTTGTGAAGGAAAAAGCCAGTGGAGAGAGAGAAATTAAACATGTACCATAAAGTCCAGGGTTAGCAAGACTTTAAATCTTTATATCTGGGATTCAATGGAGAGGGTATCACCAATTGGGTTGTGTTTCTCTGTATGTAACTAAAAATACAACTAACAGTCCCTAGAACAACATCGAAAATATCTTTCCCCCCCAAATGATTCTGGAAGTAGGTATTTGCCCCTGGTGCTATCAAGTGCTCAGGCTTGCTTGGTCCCTTTGCACTGCCATGCTCAGTGTTGGCTTTCCTCTTGTTTGTGGCCTCACAGTCCTGGGATGGCTGCTGTGGCAATATGCATTACATCTGCCATCAAGGAAAGAAGAGAAGGGAGCCCCTCAAGCTCCATTCATGTGGAAGCCCCAGCTGACTTCCTTTAGTGCTCACTGGATAATTCGGGCTCACATAGATACTCATGGGTACAAAGGAGCTTGAGGACATCAATAATTCTTTTCAGTATCCCTAATGGGAAGTGGCAGAAATGAAAGAGATTGTCAGCAGCTGCTATGGTTTGTGTATGTGTCCCCCAAAGGTCTGTTGTTAAAGGACTGGTCCCCAGGGTAAACTATTGGTAGGTGGTAGAACCTTGAGGAAGTGGGGACTAGTGGGAGGTCCATAGATCTTTGGGGGCATCCCCTTGAAGGGGATTGTGGGGCTCCCACATCTTCCTCCCTGACTTTTGCTTTCTGGCCATTATATGAATGACTTTGCTCTTACACACTCTTGTCATGATATGCTGCCTAGCCACAATCCTGAACAAATGGGGCCAATTGATCATGGACTGAAATCTCCAAAACCACAAGCCAAGATAAACCTTTTCTCTTTATAAGTTAATTGACTCAGGTATTTAGTTATAGTGATAGAAAGCAGACACAGAAGCTTTTGAGTCAGCCATGGAGATGCAGAGGTTGTTAGAAATTACATGGGGGGTTGGGGATATGGCTCAATCGGTAGTGCGCTCGCCTGGCATGCGTGCGGCCCGGGTTCAATTCTCAGCACCACATACAAAGAAAGATGTTGTGTCCGCCGAAAACTGAAAAATAAATATCAGAAATTCTCTCTCTCTCTCTCTCTCTCTCTCTCTCTCTCTCTCTCTCTCACACACACACACACACACACACACACACACACACCTCTCTTAAAAAAAAAAAAAGAAATTACATGGTTCCTGAGAAATACAGATAATAGAGGGATATTTTGAAAGAGAATATGTATGAGGTGGCTTTGTTTACAAGCCCGGAACAAGGGTCCATCCTTGGTAAGGGGAGGGGAAGAGAGTTGGTGAGTTTGGAATATCACCTTGGGAACAGTAAGAGAAAGCCAACAAGATGGGTAACCCATAGGGGTGTATCATAGTCCAAAAATCCTAGAGAAACATTCTGTTATTGAAACCCTGCTTTTAAATTCCAAGGGTTTAAAAAGTGGTTCAGAATAATCATTTTATTTTTCTTGAAAGGCTCACTTTTAAATTTGTGATGTTATAATGTAAATATATATTCCTTAAAATATTGAAGGGACTGGTTGAGCTAATTTTAGAGAGGATGAATAGCAATATAGGGTCAATGTCAAGTAAGAAGGGACAGCTGAGAAAAATTTCCAATAATGTTCACTTAATAATAGAGAAACCAACCAAATAAATAATGCTTCTGTGTTCTTCACTGACAGAAATAATGTAATTTTGAGTCAACTGAAAGGATTCTAGTATCTTTCATTCCAAAGGCAATCTTTAAATATGCATGTCAGCTGACTTCCTCCTCCTTACAGCAGCCCCAGGCCCCAGCCATCTGCTTGGGGAAGCACAAGTGTCAAGAGGTCGTTCCCCCTGCCAACCCGGAGCCCCTTTCTAACTGACAGGGAGAAAATGTGGGTTTGCAGAACTCACCAGTTGTTTTCTCTGGGGCTTGAAACCATAACATTTCCATTCAGAGGAAATAGTCTAGGATGTTTATTTTTTCAAACTTCATGAATATTAAAAGCACCATAATTGAAGCCAAAACATAAGAAAAATGAATGCAGTGGTACCAAATGTGGGTGTTCTGCTTTCAAAGCAGTCTCCATCGATGTAAAATGTTTGAAGCAAAAGAAGATAAATGGTATAAACGCACAGCTAAATCAAGTACAGTTTTGAAGATCATAATTTTATCTGGGCTTTTGCTGTCCCCTAGGAAAGTAGACGACATGAGAAAGAGCAGTGCTGTTATTTGAGAAGAATGAGCACACATCTACTGAAAATTCAGTGTGCCAATTCTATTTTAAAGGTTCAGATTTATTTGGCCTGGATATACCATGAACCTCTGAGGATTTACATATCTTTAACCTAATGTGAAGAACTAATAACCAGTGAGGGGCTTAGATAAGACCTTATGAATATTCAAACCTTTTAAACCCCCGAGTATGGAGACACATATTTCTCAACACTACAATATGCATCCTATTATCTCTTTTCAAACTCTCTGGCCCAACAGCAGCCCCGTGGTGGAGAAATTCTCTGGAATTAGAAAAAAAAAAAAATTCAGAATGTTAACATAGACAACCAACAGCCTATTTTGGAACTGAGGATGACTGGAACTTCCCAAGAGTCAAACCTGATTTGCTTTTTAAGAGAAACATCATCAAACATTGAGCTCATTCCTGAAATGGAGAAGCCATGAGGTGATAAAGTACAGGTCAAGTATCTCTTATCCAAAATGCTTGGGTACAGAAGTGCTCAAATTGGTTTTTTGGTTTTTTTTTTCTTTTCTAGATTTTAGACTAGTTGCTTAGACTTTCAGATTTAGTACCCCTAATCTGAATAAAGTAAAATCTGAAATCCAGAACATTTTATGAAAAGTTTCAGATTCTGGAGTACTTCAGAATTTAAATTTTCAGGTAAGGAATGCTTGACCAGTACAGACTTAATTTTCCTTTTCTCTTAGTGCTGAGGATGAAGCCCAGTACCTGCTGCATGTGCTGTACCACTGAGCTACATACCCAGTCCTTGATGTTTTACATAAACGCTTTTGCTGGTGTGTTGGGTGGCTTAGGAGAGGTATGATGGCAGTGAGACTAGCTGTGTGGTTGTGCAGGGGGGTGGGGAGGCCAATGTTGAGCTAGCATTTGTGCACTTTACATTTGAAACAAGGAGCCATAGGAGAGGGGAAAAGGTGACAGAATGAAGAGTAGACAGTAGTAAAAGGAAATACAAAATCAGCTTGCAGGGGAGCGAGGAAAAGGAGATGAGGAAAGCCCTGGAGAACCTGGAAAAAGTGCTTTTTCTGTTATTGCTGTGATCCTCTCCTGGCATCAGGAGAAGTTATTCCCAAGTCATTTTCAGCTCATATGTTTATTCTTTCAAAGATTTCTGAGAGTGAACTAAATATAAAATAAATCTGCAATAATTTAAATTTTAACCTACTTGTGACTGGTAATATCACTCATTTTTATTTTCAAACTTTAAGCTAATTTTTAGGGCATGATCCATCTGCTGTGTATATCTCATTCATTCTTTAGGAAAATATCCATTGACTACCAGTAATATGCTAGACATAGTACTGCAGGTTGGAAGTGTGCTGGATCATAAGGGAGACTCAGTTCCTGCCCTCTAGGGTTTCCTGTTCACTGGAAAACAAGGATAATAAATGAACAATAAATTCCAAGAAAAGTACAGGGTGAGTGCTCTTGGAGTTGATGGTGGTTGGCAGACAAGTGGAGAAAAATCAGAAAGAACCCTGAAAGCTTGAAAGATGAGCATGAGCTGTCAAGTGACAGATCCTGTGGCTTTGCTGGTTGCAACCCACATGGTCTCTCTTGGCTTGTCTCTGTTCAATTCCTGCAGCTTTCCTGGGCAGATGTTTCACACTACTGACATCTCTTAATCTCAGGGGTCTCTACTGAAACTTTGGCTTCCTTCTCACTTGGCTTCCTTCTCTTCATGCATCACCTTCTCAGAGCTAGCCAACAGGGACTCTCATCCTACTACACCATATCTGGGCTCTCAGGCTATTATAGTTTAGATATGAGGTGTCACCCAAAAGCTCATGCATGAGACACTGTAAGAAACTTGAGGTGAAATGGTTGGGTTATGAGAGCCTAACCTAATCAGTGCATTAATCCACTGTTAGGGATTAACTGGGTGGTAACTGTAGGTAGGTAGGATATGGCTAGAGGAAGTGGATCACTGAGGGACGACTTTGGGGTTTATATTTTGTTCTTGGTGAGCAGAGTTCTCTCTGCTTCCTGATGCCATGTCCCAAGTTACTTTCCTGTGTTAAACCCTTCGGTTATGGTGCTTTGTCTCACACCTCAGGCACAGAACAATGGGGTCAGACATCTATGGACTGAGACCTCTGAAATGGTAAGTGCCAAATAAATTTTTCCTCCCCCTAAAATTGTTCTTGTTGGGTCTTTTGGTCACAGCAGTGATAAAGCTGACTAAAACACAGGCCTTCCTTTTAGATCTTGGTGGAAGCCTCCATGACCCCATAACTCCAGCTTCCTGCAACCCTGCAGAACCAGTATCAAGTGGTTGTTGCCAAGGTGTGCCAAGCCTTCTGGGACCATAACTGCAGCAGCTTCTGAGTGCCTAGGGAACCAAGCACGGTGAAACAGCTTCCTTGGCACCCCTCCGCAAGCAGGGTGCCCCAGGGTCTCTCCTCAAATAAATTTTTAGTTTTACACCCTTGAGCCTGAGAAGGATGTGGTTTTGCGAATTCCTGAGATGCCCTTAAGCCACCTCTCCTGTTGTCTCTGTGCAAAGTACATAATATCTCTTCGTAGGCTACAGTGTCTTTAACAATCACAGCTTCCTTAATCCCAGCTTTCTTGCATTTTTCTGATCAAGCTACAATTTTTTAAATCTTTCTTCTCCTGATTATCACAGTAAACTTGGTTAAAAGCTTCCAGCAATATTCACATCACTTCCTGGATGTTGTGTTGCCTTGAAATTACTTCTACCAGATCAAGTAGTCCATTATTTTAAAATTCAGCCTCACAAAAAGCCTCAAGGCATGGGCATGGCCAGAAGATAATATGACTGGGCCTTAGTTCAGTTTCCAATGTTGTTTTCCTCTGAGACCTCATGAGTCCAGTCTTTATTGCCCACAATCCTAATGGCATTCTGGTCTTCTGAACTCCCAAGAGAACTGCCCACTAAACTATTCTTACAACGCTCTATGACTTTTTCAGTTTTCATTTCCAAACTTTTCAAAATCCCTTTCCTGCAAACCAGCTCCAGTGGCTTCTGAACCACACAGTCAGGTGAATAAAAGCAAGGACCCCACTCTTGGTACTAATTTCTGTTTCAGTTAGCTTTTTCATCAGTGTGACCAAGACGCCAGATAAGAACAAACTAGAAGAGAAAATTTTTATTTTGGCTTACAATTTCAGAGGTTTAGTCCATGGTTGACCAACTTCATAGCTTTGGGCCTGAGGTGAGGGTGTGGCAGAAGCAAGCAGCTCAGGACATGGCAACCAGGGAGTAGAGAGAGATTCTTGTTCACCAGGGACAGAACATAAACCCCACAGTCGCTCTGCCAGTGACCTCCTCCAGCCACTCCCCACCCGCCCAATTACCACCCAGTTAATCTATATCAGTAGATTCATTCACTGATTAGGTAACTATTCTCACAATCCAACCATTTCACCCCTGAACATTCCTGCATTGTCTCACATGTGAGCTTTTGTGGAACATCTCATATCTAAACCATAATGAATTTTATAAATAGAAATTTTTTGTACTTAATAAATGTACTTACTGATACATCTATTTTGTTATTATTATGATGCTGCTGGATGGAACCCAGGATCTTGTACATGGTAGACAAGTGCTCTAACACTGAGCTATATCACCAGCTCACTGTATTAATTTTTTAAATCTCAAATGAGATTATTTCTTGTCTTGTTCAAAGCTACCATTTTTTCCTATACAATTGCACCTCTTTCTCATCTATGTTCATTAATTATTCTTGCCATAAGCCACTCCCTTCTCATCTTGTTTCCCATCTCTTCTGGACCTGGGGTATGTTGTTTTCTCCTACTGAAATGTGATCCTTCCCCTTAGATATTAGGGGAAAAAAATCTTTGTTTTCCTCCAAGATCTTTCTGAAGGGTGGGTGGGGTGTTACTGATTGGGAAATCTTCAGTTTCCTTGACCCCCTCCACCCCAAAGCTGACTATGTCTTTAGGTGTTTTATATAGAAACACAGGTTTATACTTCAATCTGAGTAATACCTTAATCACTACACAAAACACATTGTGCTATATGTTTGTTCCCTTCACTAGTTCCTTGAGAATAACAACTAAATATTTCATTTTATATTCCCAGGACTAATATAGCTCAATAACTTGAAGAAAGGAGACCAACTCAATATATTTTTTTAATCTGAGCTCAATAAGACAGCAAGATTTGAAAGTTCTGTGTTGCCCCAAATCTGTGAAATTAAATACTCTACCATTCTGTGAAATTAAAATACTCTACCATTAGGAAAAAAGCACAATCCAGTGTATTATTTGATTAGTATCTAGTAAGGGTTATATATGTAGGAACCCCCAAGAACCTCAATGAAAGCATGAATTAAGATATCATTATAGAATGAATTATATCTCCTAAAAATGCAGATATTGGGTTGGGGATGTAGCTAAGCAGTAGAGCTTTTGCCTGGCATGTGTGAGGTCTTGAGTTCCATTTCTGGTAGCGCAAAACCCCCCAACCAAACAACAAAACAAACGACAATTCAGATGTTGACATTATAATTTTTCTATATTTCAAAATATGACCTTCTTTGGAAATAAAGTTGTTGGACATATAATTAGTTAAGCTTAAATGAGGTCACTAAGGGTGAGCCTAATCCAGCTAATAAATTGGTGTTCCTTATAAAAAGGAGAAATTTGGATGAATATGTGCGGACAAGGTGATGCTTCTATAAACCAAGGAATACCAAAGATGACTAGCAAGTCACCAGGTACCAGGACAGAGGGCCCCTCAGCAGGAATCAGCCCAGTCAACATCTTGGTCTTGGACTTCAGGACCTTGGTACTGTGAATCAATAATATCTATTGTTAAAGCCACTCTCTCTGGTGCTTTCTACCAGAGCCTTAGGAAATGAATCCAGATATTTATTGGGGGTCTATTGTCCAAAATTTAATTGCTCTTGTCAAGCCTTCAATTGCTCTGCTTCAAGTGGGAGAGGCGCATCAGACAACTGGGAGCGGGGGAGCATTGTTTGACAGGTTGGGCACTGTCAGATAATACCAACACAGCTTGTGTGTGGAGAGACAAAGGCAAATAGGTTGAAGGACAGGTTACTGGCTAGCATTTGTTTCTCCCATCCAGGTCAGCCACTTGGAAAAAAATCATTTTCAATCATGATAAAGTCTGTCATGTAAGAAAACAGAGTCTGTAACAATACCATCATTTTTCTGTAAGTTCTCATGCAGCCAGAAAGCAATGTCACAGAAAATGCAAGAAAATTAGAGCCAGAAAGGATTCAAATTGTCAACCCTATATCAACTGAAAGATGAAAATCGGAGCCATCACAAAATACTCCTGGATGGAGGCAGCTTCTTTATTGAAAAGACTGCATAGGACTGCCTCATTCATTGTTTTGATAACTTGCAGGTGATGGGGGACTTCACATCACACCCATTTTACAGAAGAAAAATAGAATCTAAAGGTTGAGTTATCCCCAGGCTAACATGGAAGTGTGTGGCAGGATGGAATCTGGACTCGATCACCTCAATTTCAGTTTTGATAATTTGCAAAAATAAATCTTGGCTGGGATGGATATCAACATGAAGAGAGTCATTTTTTTGAAGTCGAAAAAGGTAGTAAAATGCAGAAAAAGATTTCATGCCTCCTGCATTGCATGCTCTTGCACACTCAGGCTGGCCCTCTGGGGCTGCAGACCATGCTTATCCTCCGTTCCCTGGGCCTGGCGGAGTGTTGGCTTGTGGTAGACAAACAATCAAGGTTTGCTGAAAGTGAAATAAAAGACTTCAATAAAAGACTATTTTAGAAAGACTTTGTGAACTGGCAAGTACATCCCTGCTGCTTCTGGCAGGGCTATGCTGGTGGATCTGCTTATGGGAAAATTTTACTATTACTGTTCATCTAAAAAGAAGAATTGCTGAATCTTCTCTGATGTGAGAAGGGGTGATGTTTTCACTCTCTATTCCCACCAACACAGGTTTTGAGGTTGTCCCTTTGCTTTGTGAAGAAAGCATGGTGGCCCAGTCTGGCTTCATTTAACCTCACTTTTCCTTCTTCCTTTGAGGCGATAACAGAGTCCACCTTGGAATCTGGACCAACATGACACAGAGTCAAAAGACTGGTTCCCCATAAAACAAGGTGTCCCTAAGCTTCCTAGCAGGCACCGTTCTGGGTATAATTACAAGAATGAGGCTACAAGGATTAGAGTCAGAGACTGTCACAGTGGGAAAGTGCGGCTGGCTCACAGTCACCAGAGATGCAAACAGATGAGCAACAAATGTGTGAGGCCTGCCAAACCTCCCCCCTTTTTTGGAAATCCTCACCCCTGCGTGGAATATTTGGACACATGCAGGCATATTAGATGTGGGCTACTAATTCTAAGAGTGAGCCGAAAAAGGAATGTGAGAACCCTGCTAACCCTTCTGCTTAGCGCTCTCTGAAGGGGCTCCAATAATCGCTTATTTATAACCTCTGAGCACTTGGTGGCCTTCCATGGAAGGAGCAGGCAGCTGCCTACAGGAAACCAACGGCCCTGCCCACTGACTGGAAACAGATGTCCCTTTCTGTCATCTTTGCAAATAGTTGCAATTCCATAAAGCGATCGTTGTCAACTTATTTCCTTCTATTTGTGGTTCACTGAAATTTCAGGATCTAAAGATCTCATCATCTTGTCATCAGCCACAGTTCATGCCTGAGACAATGTTGCAATAAGACTAAGCATACTCATTCTTGTAAATTCATCCCTTTATTCTTAAAAAAAAAAAAAAAAAAAAAAAAAAAAAAAAAAAAAAAAAACACCTAGAAATCAGAAAGGGGCCTTGCTTGGGCTCACTCAGATTAAATTCTGAGTTAATTTACAATAAAAACTTCTCTCTCTCTCTTTTCTTTCTCTCTTTCTCTCTTTCTTTCTTTTGCAGTGCTGGGGATCAAACTGAGGGCCTCAAACACTGAGGCAAGCACTCTACTATTGAGCTATACCACCAACCCTAGAATAAAAACTCTTAACAATCATAATGAACTGACCACAGAAATTCCATTAAATTACATGTTACTGATTAGGATGATAGGGCCACTGGCAGAATTTCAGAGGCAGGAGAACTCTTATTGATTGTGTGGTATAGTTCCACCTCCTCCTATTTTATATGCAGTTATAGGAAATCACTATGCCAGGATTGCCCCCTTCTGATTTCTCACTTTCCTAAATTGCTTACTCCCTAAAGTTTGTAAAACAAGAGTGTCACTGTTCTTACATTTTAGAAAAGTCTAAGAAATAAACTATAGAAGAAAGAATATTCATCACCTCAAAAATTATTTACTTATTTCTGGTTTAGAAATACATTTTGTTTTTATGCACTTTTAATCAAATAAACACCATAAACTATACTTTCAACCATAAATATTGTACTGTTCTATATCATATAATCAAACAAAATAGTACAGGTCAGTTTTTAGACTTAAATCTTTCACAGCAGCACAAGATTTTATGGGTCAGTACAGTAAATACACCACATAAATATGTACTTGTTTCCAGTTTCTTTTTCTACTATCCAATGATTTTTTTTTACACAAAATTTAAGGAGTAAAAGATTCAACAATATATTTTCTTTGACTCTTATACTGGTTTAGTGTGCTGTGGGAAGTTTTGGGGCCTTGCTGTTGAATTTTGCTTACACCTCCTTTTTCAGTCCTTGAGGAAAAGAGGTCTGTCACTTAGGAGGTAAGGCAGGAAGACAGAGTTTCTGCCCACTAGAGGCTCACAGTTTTTCTCATAGCACAAGAAAGAAAACATTTTGCATATTCAGGAAAGGCAAAGGAAGGGTGTGGGAACTTGAGGGTGCCAGGCCAACACTACAGAGATGCAAAACAGACTCTGAGAGCCAGGTGGGCAGAGCTGGTGGGATGTGTAGGGGCACTTGGCTTAATGACTGGTCTGAGGGGAAGGATGTTGCTCCTGGCTCTGTTAGCTGATGGATGGTGGAGCTATTTACTGAGGCGGAAACTGTCAGGGGAATATGGAGACATCTCTGTCACACAGGCTGGGCAGAGGACATGTGTAGATGTATGTATCATCCATGTGGAGAAATCTGGAAGGCTCTGGGCCACTGAGTCTGGCATGTAAATGGGTAACCTAATCTTTCACAGGTTTAGAGGTAGAAGTCATCAGTACACGGGTACTAGTGCACAAGGGAAGTATGGACCAACGGCTAAGGGAAGAAGTTGGTGAACATCACCTTACAGAAGTGGGGAAGGGAAGGAGAAGAGCTGACTGGAGAAGAGTTTCAAAGAAGCAAAGGAGTGAGTTCAGGACAGAACAAAATGACAGGAAAAATCTAGAATTGGAATTAAGGACTGGTTGTACACATAGATGAGACTAGTTTCACAGGAACGATGAGGGCAGCAATCCGGTTAAGGGCTGAGCAGGTTAAGGTCCTCTCACATGGGTTGAGAAAGAAGAAACCTCTCTTAAGAGTGACAGTGGGGTCTCTCAGGACTGGGGCTAGAGGAGTGGTAGATTATCCCAAAGGCTACTCCACCCACCTTGCAGCCCTCCTGCCAGCTTAGGGCTTGAACAATGCTGTTCTCCTCTACAAATGCAGTACATACTTTTATGTCCTACAAACAAAAAACCAAACCTAACTACTTCAGATCTCTTGGATATGGTGATCTGTATATAATCAAAAAAGAGGTGGTATGCTGAGATAAGAAATCCTAAATGTTTAAAGCTTTTCTTCCGATTGATGATTTCCTTTTAATTTCTGTAATTTATAATATAATTTATAATATACTATTTTTGAACTTCACCAAGATAGAGTTTTCTAGTAAAATATTTATGTCAACATTGATTCCTGAAATTATATTTATATGAATTCTAATTCATCAATTGAATGTGTCTATCCTGACATAGTAAAGTGAAATGAGTTACATATTGAAAAAAGTATGCTTGAGTATTCAAAACATTTTAAAATTAAAATTTTAAATATAGAAATAAGGTTGAATTCAAGGTAAAAGTCATAATGCTAATCAGATAACCTTTTGTATTTTAAAACTAATCACTAACCAAGTAAATCATCAGTATGGATAATCAGCTCACAGCACACAAACTTGCAGAAAGCAGACACTCACTCAATGTTTGTTGAGGTGCATTTTAGAAAACCACTATGGCCAAGCTGTGAGCCCTCAAGCTTCTTCAAGTGTCATTCCAGTGGACTAGGGAACATGATGTTCTGGGGGTCCAGGAAGCCAACCTCATGAGTGACCACCTTTTATAAATATATGTAAAGGCATTCCTATTCCCAGGAGACAGACTAGCTTTCCTCTGTCTTTCTTACATGTAAAGAATCACATCAAATATATAATTGGTCTTCCAAATCCATGGGTTCTACCCATGGATTCAACCAACTGTGAATCAAAAGTATTTTTTAATGTATCTGTACCGAGCATACAGATTTTTTTCTTGTCATTATTCCCTAAACAATATGATATTAACAACTACTTACATAGCATTTACATTATTTTAGATAAGTCATCTAGAGATAATTTAGTATCTGTGAAGATGTGTGCAGAGTCTATGCAAATACTATGCCATTTTATACAAGAGATTTGAGCCTCCAAGGACTTTGTTATCCACAGAGGGTCCTGGAACCAGTCCCCATACAGATACTGAGGAACAACTGTGTGTGTGTGTGTGTATCATATATATGTGAATCACATAAAAATATGATGCATTAGTCAAATATAACTTCTAACATTTTTAACAAGTGTTAGATATCATGATAGGTAATTGTCTCAAATCTATAGTTTACTCTTGAAAATATTCACCCACTTCCCCCATACAGGCTTGGCTCAAGGTTCAAGTGTAAGGAATGAGATCAAGGTAGAAAAAAAGGATAGATCAAACGCCATATGCTGAAGGTTTCAGCTGAGATTTTGCTTGTGTTTTCCCAGTTGAATGTATGCTGTTTTTCTTTATGTCTAAGTCTTCTTTATGAACTCTCCTGAACACTTCCATAAAAGGAAAATGTATAATTTTGGAAAGAAATAAATTAAAGCATAGAGGGCTTCATATCTGGAAAAACATACATTCTTTAAATATGAATTTCAGTTACTTTCTAGGCAGCTCTTAGTTTAGGTTTAGTTTCGGTTTTAAAAAATTTCATTAATCGTGATCTTGGTCTGCTCTGACTTCTAATTAATTAAATATTTTAAGTTTCATGCAACACAAGTGCTTATATTGATTTTTAGTAGACTTCTATTTTAATATAATTGCCAAAGAGGAATAGTATTTTAAACCTCTTTTTCCTACTGCTTAACCTCCATCTGAGTATCGAACTTCAGGCAGTAATTTGCTTTCTTTTATAATTCATTTATGAGTAATATATAGAAGGTTAATTTAAAGATTAATGGCTGTAAATAACATAGGAATCCCCTGACATCATGTTACAAGTGGGGTCCAAAATGAAATGAAATAAAATGGGAGAGAATTTGCATAGAACCCAGGCAGAGTCTCCAATAGGTTGCTGAAGGGACGGGAGACAAATGCCAATCAAATGAACCCAAATCACATTATGTTTGCTGGGTGCAGTGGTGCACACCTAAAATCCCAGCTGCTTGGGAGGCTAAGGCAGGAGGATTGTAAATTCAAAGCCAGCCTTGGAAACTTAGTGAGACCCTAAACAATTTAGTGAGACCCTATCTCTGAAGAAAATATAAAAAGTGTTGGGATGTGGCTCAGTAGTTAAGAGTTTCTAGGTTCAATCTCTGGTACCAAAAAAAAAAAAAAAAGAAAAAAGAAAAGAAAAATCATGTTATCTTTGGTTTCACTCTATTCTAATTTTTTGTATACTTTTTCATGCATATTTGGAGAGGGACACTGAGAGTTTCACAGATTAGAGCAAATTTTCTTTAAAATAAGCTATCATAATATTTTTAACATATGAACCTTGCTTACGCCCTTTCTAATGAAGGGTCTGGTTGGATTGAGGGGTTCTCTGGTGGCAGAGGTAATAGATAATTTTTACATTGTAGGATATTCTATGCCTCATTGGTCCCTTTCCTGAGTTTTGCCACGTATCTGGCTCTTTGTGTGGAAAAGCACTACCAGCAAATAGTATAACCTTGTAAATGAATTCTCGCATAGTTAGAAGCATATACAGTCTAATCAACAACTATGACATCTTAGCTTGCTCATTTCCTGTTACAAATTTCCCTACCTCCCACTTTGGCAATTGATGTTCTCCCTAGAAAACCCCCTATCTCTCACAAATGCGCCTCTAGCATCTTGAAGCATTCTGTTTTGATCGGAATGCTCTTGGAAAGTTACTCTGCAGACCACTCCACTGCCCTTTTACTTCGAACATGCTCCTTATCTGGCAGTTCATTCAAGCCCATTTATGTGGTTTGGCCAGGATGTCTATTTCATAGAAGATGTATTCACTGACTCTGAAAGCATATGTCCCTCTACAGATAATTATTCTCTTTAAACATCCGCTTTTTCTTATTTTCTCTCATCTTCTTTCTTTGTGGTCAGCAGTCTTTTGGGGCTTCTACTATTCAAAGAATAAAAGTGTTTTGAAATTATAGAATGAAGTAAGGTTTCTTATTCTATTACAGTCCATATCTATGATATAGCTATTAGCATTTTAAAATAGTACATCAAATTATGAAGAAACTATTCTTATATTTCAGGAAAAAAAACTAAAGACATGTATTTTTCTTTTATTTTATAGTGCTGAGAAATTAATCCTTGGGCCAGTGTTCTAGCACTAAGCTAAGACCCCAGGATCTAGACTTAGGTCTTTTAAGTGTTTATTGATATAGTGATAGTCATTCTATTTTTAAACTTCAATATATTTTCTACTACATTATTTGTGTCAATGTTAATTAGGGATTAACCTCCATCTGAGTATCAAATTTCAGGCAGTAATTTGCTTTCTTTAATAATTCATTTATGAGTAATATATGGAATTATTATGTGAATTCTAGTTGGTATAGCCATCAGCTGACTATGTCTATCCTAACAGCACAGTGAATAACAGTATAGCCAGCAGGTCTGAAATCAGTCAGACTTTTAGTTTTTGAACTTCCAGGTTTTTGAAGCTAAACAGCAATGTGACACTGGATTATTTAATGTCTTTCTTTTTTAATTTCTTCAGTAAGTGCAGACAATGAAAACTGGCCCTTCAGGGTTAATATGAGGAGCAGATATAATCAATGTAAAACACTAGTGCAGTATCTGGCTTGAACTATACACCCAGTGATCTGACCTGCAAAAGTAAGATAAAATTGATGCTCTGTAGATTTAGAAAGTCTTTATTATTTCTTTATTTTGTTTTTGGTTCTGGGGATCAAACCTAGGGCCTTGTTTGTGCAAAGCACATGCTCAATCCATTGAGCTACGCCCAAGCCCTAGGAAGTAATTGAATGGAAACAAAGGAAGAAAGGAAGGAGAAGGAAGGGAAGAAGAAGAAAACTAGGATAATGTCACTATGCTTAATGTTTAGGGTCAACTCTGATAACTGTCCATGATGACCAGGAGAGAGGGGACCACCTCCCTGCCAAGAGGAGCACTGAGAATAAGTTCAAAGTCTCTAGGTTCAGTCAAACTGCAGAGGTTGCTCATGGGTGGATAGCTAGAATCAAACTTTTTGAATCTATTTGTGTACTAAGGAGACAAATTGTGGAGATTTAAACTTTTAGAGTGAAAGCAACTAGAATGATATAGGTGCTGGAAAATAGAATTAAATATGGAACCTGGATACTGTCTAGAACTTATAAGTGCCCAATATATGATTTTAAAATTCAAGTCTAAACTAATCTACTAAAATAGGTAGAAAAAATTAGTGCCAACAAATTAGAGGTAAACGAGATAAATACAAAGAAGAAAAGCAAACTAATTTATAATCATGGACAATAACATCACAGCAAAACTCTGATCAAAGTTAAGGTTTAAAACAACTTCTGGAATCTGTGCAGAAAAATGCAAACCTGTAATCCCAGTGGCTTGCGGGGCTGAGGCAAGGCTGATCCTGAGGAGGATCGCAAGTTCAAACCCAGTCTCAGCAACAGCAAGGTGCTAAGCAACTCAGTGACACCCTGTCTCTAATAAAATACAAAATAGGGCTGGGATGTGGCTCAGTGGTCAAAAGCCCCTAAGTTTAATCCCCATGCCAAAACAAACAAACAAACAAACAAACAAACCAAGAATGACTATGGGTAGGGATAAGTTGGGTTATAGCTCAGGTGTGCTGCTATCGGGTTATGACTATAAGTCACTCTGTCACCTTTTCCTGAGTTTCAATTTCCTCATGGGCAAAGAACTAAGGTTTTACCCAACTTCATTGGGTCACATGCCTCAAACATTAGATCACATGGCACATTTTGTAAAACAAATTGTACTCTTATGTATGACTGATGCAATCTGTGGCATTTTGCAGCAGCCAGGTGATGTCAGAAGCATAAAGCAGAAAGTTGACCATAAGCAAGAGGGTGACCTTTGATAGTACATGCAGCTGGAAGCCAGCACCATGAGTGCCACGGTGGTGACAATCTTTCTTCTTGGGAATGTCCCCTTTAAGGGAAAACAACTTAGAAAGGAAGGCTGGTATGGGTGACCCAACCTTCTATCTGGATCCACTGTGCTCTGCCCACAGCAAGGCCAACTACAGTCCTGAAGGTTTTTTCTAAGGGGAACAGGGCAATCTGGATACATAGCAAGGAAAGAGCTTTTTAAAGGCAAATTTAGGATAAGTTATGTGAAAATTGCCCACAACATAATTTCCCCCCTTTCTCTCACATTGTTAGTATTTATTAAGTCAATGTCTCCATTTCCCTTCTTGTATTTAATCTGATGCACAGTTGGTAGAAAATGTTTTCAAAACCAAGCCAGAGCTGATAAATAGCACTGGCTTAATATTAATAGAGGAATAGTTGAGGCTGAACTAAAGCATGGGTTTAAGTAAATAATTACACAAAAATCTATGATTTTTATAAAGAAAAAAATTCATGAAAGTGTTTCATGTTTTTGTTTCAACATTATGATAAATGGAGCCCAGGCGCTGGTAGAGAAAAACATAATTTTAGCCTTGGAAGGAAATCTTAGTGTTCATTTCAACTCACTGAATGTTTATTAGATCTTACTTGATGCTTGGCACTATGATTGCAAAGGCAAGTAAGAGGGTTCTTGTTTTTAAGCACCTCAAAATACATTAAGGAAACAGATAGAACCTGTGTCTGTACTTGTTCCTTTTTGCACTAGAGTCCTCTCTGCACCATCCCTGCAGGGGCCAACTCATGCAGGCAGCCTTCATTTTCTGGTGGTTTCCAACTGGGTTCTGCCAGTGGGAGGCTCTGGCAAGATATTAGAGGGAGGGAAGAAGGGAGAAGCCAGGATTCCTTCCCTAGGCCTGGAGGTCTCTAGAAATAGCCATTATTTGCCTATGGTTCCCTCTCCTGCTGGACAGGCCCACAAGGGTTCCACCTCCATAGAGCAACTTGGTCACTGGGCTCTAGTAATACTGCACCCTGCCTTTGTCCTTCCAGCCTAATAAATGGTGGTGACTTCTGTTGCATTCACCTCTGGGTTCTCTCTCAGCCCCCCTTTTCAGCTTTGCAACTAACTCCTTGAATTAAAGTACAATATTTTAAATAACCAGCCTGGCTTCTGTATTTCTGGTTCAATCAAGATTGATACGCAACCAATCCATGAGATGGTATGATAGCTGCTCTTCCAACAGTTGGAATAAAAATACTTAACAGCTTTGGGTGGGCAGAGAGAGGAACATGAATTTAACTAGGAAGTTTGGAGAAGATTCCAAACAGAAAGTAGCACCTTGAAAATCTTGTTAGGGTTTGGTGCTTAAAAAGTGAGCCAAATCTTAACAAGATAGGCATTCAATAAGGATACACAGCACATTTCTGATCAGCAGTATTCTAGCACAGGTGCAATTAAACAAAGTGGGGTTGAGCTGGGTAGGGACAGGCCCCATCTCAGAGCACTTGGAAACCCTTCTAGGAGACCATGATTTGTTCTTTAAGTAGCTGTGACCCTGATCAAGTTTATAAGGTGTAAACTGAAGCATGAGGTCAAGAAATTCTGGCATAGGATTCATTTGGAGTAACTACTATAGCTGAACAGAAGGTGACAGGGTCCCAAGCAACATGGCAGCATCAGGAATGTGGACAGAGTGGGTTCATAAGACATTGATGCAAGAAAGGAAATGGAAATAGGGTGCAGTAAGAGTATAAGAAAAGTTTCATGTTCCATGTCTGAGCATTGAGATGAATGATGCTCATAAGAGCACAGACCGTAGACAGTGGGTTTGATTTTTTAATATCTCAATCTTAGGCAACCATGCAAATACTTCACTGCAAAGAATTCAAGAATGGTACTCAAGAAAGAGGGCAGGGCTAGATATCTATCTCTATCTAACACACACAAACACACACACACACACACACACACACACACACACACACATACACACACCTTCAGTTAATCAAAGCACAGGAATGGAAGAGATGGCCATAGAAAGGGAAAAGGAAGCCATGTAGGACTGAACTCTTTTCCCACCCATCAGTTTTTATGTTGATTCACATTAACCTAAGATAACTTAATTATTATTTTTGTGTGTGTGTGTGTGTGTGGGTATGTGGATTAGTAGGTATTGAACTAAGGAGCACATCACCACAGAGATACATCCCCAGTCCCTTTTTATTTTTCATTCTGACGCAGAGCCTCCTTAAGTTACTTAGGGCTTCACTAATTTACTGAGCTGGCCTTAAACTTGTGACCCTTCTGCCTTAGCCTCCTCAGCTGCTGAGATTATGGATGTATACCACAGTGCCTGGAAAGAACTTAATTTTTATAGACCAAATTAACTCATCAGATCAAGCATTCAAATAAACACAAAATGAAGTTCTGATTGAGACACCAACGCCCTTAAAGATCCTTTATGCCAAGTTTAGGCATTAACATATAACATTGCATTTTACTTTATAAACTATAACTTTTTCTATATGTTTCTCTAGTTTGAGAACAATTAATACCTTGCCCAAATGTTCTCCTTCTTTGGAGAGAAATATATAAAGAACTCTTGCCCAAATGTTCTCCTTCTTTGGAGAGAAATATATAAAGAACTCAAAAAGCTTAACACCAAAAAACAAAAAACTCAATCAATAAATGGGCAAAAGAACTGAACATGCACTTCACCGAAGAAGAAATACGAATGGTCAACAAATATGTGAAAAAAATGTCAATATCTCTAGCAATTAGAGAAATTCAAATCAAAATGACAATGAGATTCCATCTCACTCCAGTCAAAATGGCAATTATCAAGAATACAAGTAACAACAAATGTTAGTGAGGATGTGGGGGAATAGGTACACTCATATTGATAGTGGGACTGCAAATTGTTCAATAATTCTGGAAAGCAGTATAGAGATTCCCCAGGAAACTTGGAATGAACCATCATTTGACCCATTTATCCCACTCCTTGGTATACAACCAAGAGACTTAAAATCAGTATGCTCCAGTAATACAGCCACATTAATGTTTATAGCAGCTCAACTCACAATAGCTAAGCTATGGAACCAACCTAGGTGCCCTTCAACAATGAATGGATAAAGAAAGTGTGGTATATATACACAATGGAATATTACTCAGCCTTAAAGAAAAATAAAATTATGGTATTTTCAGGTAAATGAATGGAATTGGAGCTCATCTCTTTGTGTGGGGGGTAACCGGGGACTGAATTCAGGGACACTCGACCACTGACTGAGCCACATCCCCAGCCCTCTTTTGTATTTTATCTAGAGACAGGGTCTTACTGAGTTGCTTAATGCTTCACTTTTGCTGAGGCTGGCTTTGAACTCGTGATCTTCCTGCCTCAGCTTCCAGAGCCACTGGGATTACAGGCGTGCACCACCCCACCGAGCTAGAGTTCACCTCTTAGAGGTTGCATCACCTCCCAGTAGTTCAACCCTTGAGACCAATCTCTAAACACATGGACCCTTGAGGGACAAACAATTTCAAACTCTTTTCCTTTTGTTAAATTAGAAACTTAAGCTTAAGCAGTTCAGTGATTTGCTTTCAATCCTATAAGTCTCTAATTTGGGAAGGAGAACTAAGTCTGATGTCAAAGGCCATGCTGTTAACCAATGCACTACAGGATTTTGGTAGCTTCACAAATATCTCCTGCCTAGAGTGTAGTGTTACTATCACTAAATAAATGCTCCACATGAAATAAGATACACCATTGAGCACCAGATCATTATTATAATGAGAAAGGGGGAACTAGATTTAGATACTAACCTTGATTATACTTAAACTCAACCTGAAAGTAAGATTTTACTATGTAGTGCATTCCATACCATATTTACATCTTACTTAAAAATACTTTAAATTGTAAATTGAAATGCATACAACTAAATTTATATGTATTTACAGGTGCAAAGTGATATTATTTATGATACAACAAAAATAAGTAAATCAGGCTAATATATTCATCACCTCAAATACTGATCAGTTTCTGTGGTAAGAACATTTGAAATTTATTCTCTTAGCAAGGTTGAAATATACAACACATTACTATTTACTATATTCATCTCATCACACTGAGCAATATGTGAAAGAAAAAATCCCTCCTAATTAAAGCTTTATATTCTTTGACCCTCACTTCCCCACACCCTGGCCCTGCAACCTCAGTAATGATTGTGCTCTGCTTCTGTGAATTTTAGATTCCACACATAAGTGAGTACAGGATTCGTCTTTGTGTACCTGGCTCGTTTTACTTAACACACTGTTCTCCATCCATGTTGAAGGAAATGACAGAAATTATGTCTTAAGGCTAACTAATATCCCTTTGTGTGTGTGTGTGTGTGTGTGTGTGTGTGTGTGTGTGTGAATATTAAATCATAATATCACACCATGTTTTCTTTATTTATCCACTGGTGGTTAGATTAATTCCATGACTTACCTGTTTTTGAATAGTGCTGTTATTAACATGGAAGTGTAGACATCTCTCTCTTCAACATATTGATTTCATATCTTTTGAGTCAATTACCCAGAAATGGGATGGCTAGATCAGACAGCAATTCTATGTTAAGTTCTTTTAAGATCTTCCACATGGTTTTCTATAATGATTGTATTAATTTACATTCATATAAGCAAATGGAAAACCATAGGGAGATCCTAAAGAAATAAAAAAATTGAACTATCTTTTGATCCAGTAATCTTTTTGAATATAAACTCAAAGAAGATCAAATTCCCACCTTGTAAATATGTCGGCACGCCCATGTTCACTGCAGCATCATACACAATAGCTACTATATGACAACCACTTACATGCCCACTGACAAGGGAATGGAAAAAGAAAATGTCTCTCTGTCTCTGTCTCTCTGTCTCTCTGTCTCTCTGTCTCTCTCTCTCTCTCTCTCTCTCACACACACACACACACACACAACACACACACACCACACACACACACACACACACACACACACACACACACACTCTTATTCAGCCTCAAAAAGGGTAGATCTAGATTCTGAGCTGGAAATTTAAGAAATACAGAGGAAAAAAAACCCCTGAGTATATTAAAGGAGAAATGCCTCTGTTAGAATGTTGAATGGCCAGCTTGAGAATAATTCATGAGCTGGTCAAAGGAGCCTAAAGGATAGAAAGAGATCATTGACCCTGTGAGGCGAGGGGCTAACATTTGATTGGACCATGACCTTTGGGCCCAATCATCTGATTGACCACTCAACACCCAGAGATGCTGAATCCCACATGCTAGACCAGACCTCCTACTGGGAAAACAGAGTATGGCTTAATATTTCCCAATTTCAAGGAAATCCAGTCCCTTTGCATTGTCCATATTCTACCTAATTAGGTACCCTAATAAAAAATCATCCTTAAGCCCCCGTGGTGTAGCTGGCTCTTTAGATAGACTGCCATCTGCCCTGAGAGTGTCTACCTTCACCTTTCATTTTCTAATAAAGCTCTCTCTTCTCTTTACTAAAACCTGGTGAGTCCTTACATTCTTTTCTGAGACATGCTCAAGAACCTGGAAGAGGCCTCTGGAGAGACCTCCCTGAACCTCCACATGGTGACAATCCTGGAACACATGCTAAGTGAAAGCCAGAGAGAAAGAAAAACATGCCATGATTTCTCTTTCATGTAGGGTGTGAGTATAAGGGCAGCTACAGGCCAAATGATACAAAAATAGAAGTAGTGATGAGGGTGTATCTCAGTGACTGAGGGCTTGCCTAGCATGCACAAGGCCCCATTTACTCCCAGCATTGAAAACCAAAAGAAAAAGACTGTAGGAAGAACGATTCTGGAAATCTAATGTACAACATGAGGACGCAAGTTAATAAAACTGTATCGTATTAGGGATTTTTGTTAAATAAGTAGATTTTAGCTCTCTTTTTACCAAAATAAAACTACTATGAGAATACAGATGTTAATCTACTTCACTACAGTAGCTATTTTACTATCCAAATGCATCTCATGTATGTTGTAAGCCTCAAATATATTCAATAAATTCTTTTTTTTTTTTCAAAAAATAACTGATACTCCCACCAATAGTGTAGAAAGGTTCCCTTTTCTCCATAGTCAATTTTTTAGAACAGATTCTCCAAAAGCCTCCATACCAAGCAAAAATATTTGTAAGATATCTAATGACTGGTTATAAAGTATGGGAGTCCAGACTAGGTTTGGGGGCTTATGTAATCTGACATCTGAAATGGAATTCCCCCTTTTGAAAATAGGAAGCTGTGGTGTGGGATGGAAGTGAACCTTGTGTTTTCCCAGATGGAAGTAAACACTTTGGAAGGTTTCTTACCTGTGCTAGGGCCCTTGGGCCTACCTTATCATGACCAGAGCTTCAAGCTGACAGGCTACCAACTCATTCCTTTCAAAGTCCTCATCCATTCCTTTAGGCAACTCCTTTATGATTCCGAGGATACCTTCTAAGGGCTCTCAGCACATTTCTCCCCATCAAGCCCAAATTAGTGCCCTCTCTTGCACTCCCACTGGGCAGCCTTGGTACATCACAGAGCACTCGCTGAGAAAATCGCTTTTTAGTCTCCGCAAATCATCCTAGTACCTGCTACTCTGACTAGGCCGGTGCCATTATTTATTATGGAATGAGCACTAGCTGTTGAGGGTCAATTATTCCATTGACCAGGCATTACAATAATTCCTGGTAATTAAAAGAGGTACTTATGTGAATCTGGATTCGTATTGAAAGAAACATTAGTCCTTTTGTCAACTTGGCAAGTCCATTGTTCGGAGCCAGGCCCAACCAATTAACATCTTTTGCCAATCCCTGTCAGCCAAGCTTGAAAAGAGGGGAGAAAGGAAGGGGGGGGTCAGTCAGATGCTAATTTAGATACAATTGTGTCAGGGCGGATTGGAGGGGGCTGGCTCTGAAGAAGCCACCAGGGTTTAATGAAGCAAACAGCTTGGGTCCCAGTGACCCCGCAGGGGTAATTTTAAAAAGACCCTTCTGTGTTCCTGTGCCAAATAGCAGAGGGCCATCACAAGGAGCCCTTCCTTTAAAAAATTAAGAGAGGGATAATCATCCGTTTAATCTGCTCATTAAACAAATCTCTCAGGCGGACTTAACATGAATTAGCACTTCTCCAAAAAGGTAAAATGTGACATACAGCAGACAGCTCAGATCATTTGAAAGGTCACAATTCTTTATTATAAGCTCAACTGTTATTAATGTATTCATATTTGATGATATTGAGCAGAGATCACCACTTTCATTCAACCTTGTGAGCAAAACAGTATTTTTCCTAACTGGAAAACAAAAACACATTATTCAAGTCCCAACACAGATCTAAGCACAAGCTAAATATGGCAGACACCCTTTGCTCTGTGTTTTTCATATTCAGGAATTAAGGGGGAAAAACAGAATCTGTTGTTTCCTCCCACCTGCTTCCCACCTGACAGAAGTAGGCTCACATCTGGGGCCAGAGACAACAGCCCAGCTCAACAAGACCACAGTTTTGCAGGTAACTTCTGAAGCTGTGTGCATGTTCCTGGGGGCCATTTGGTTGAATGCACCATAGCCTGGGCTCAATACCTAAAGTGCTGAAGATACAAGAAAATTCATGGCTGAGGAGTCTGAAAGATAAACTTCCTGGAAAACAGCAGAATCTTTTTTTACCCAGCCGCAAAACATCACAAGCACACAAATACCTCTTTCACAAACTTCCCAACCTTACCTATAGAGGGATAATTAATCTCCTCTTTACTTTTACTTAATCATTTATAGGTGCTATGAATGGGCTTATTAAAGATGGAGTTAATAGAGAGACATGAATTCTCTAACTAGTTGACCTAAGACTTCAACGAGGAGGCTTATATCCATGGAAGTATTATCCTACTGAAAAAGAGCAAGAAAGGCCAATTTCACACCATTTTTGAAAGAATATTTAATATTTCTCATCAAAAAGCGTTTCCTATTGTAAGACAAAGATAGTGAAGGACGCTTAAATGAACACTACAACAGAAATGTGTATACCATGTTTATAAGCATCATAGTTCACGAGAGTCAAAAGGCAGGAACGACACAAATATCCACCGATAGATGAACGCAAAATCAAGATGTGGTATGTTTTTATGATGGAAGATTATTCAGCTTTAAAAAGGAATGGGATTCTATTATATGTTACAACATGGATGTACCTAAAAACAGAATACTAAGTGAAATAAACCAGATACAAAGAAAATATTGTATGAGACCATTTATATAAGCACAATAGAGAATAAAATGGGGATGAATGGGGAGTTGTTTAATGGGCTCGGATTTTCTGTTTGGGATCATTAAAAACTCATGGAGATGGGTGACAGTGACAGTTACACAGCATATGAGTTCAATTAATGCCACTAAATTATAAACTTAAAAATGGTTAAGATGATTAAATGTTAAATACGACATTGGTAAAATTAGTCATAGTTATATATTTTACCAGGTACATTATTTGGGGGAACTCATGCCATTAAACTTATAAAACTACTACCTTGGAATAATGTAATTATTACCATAGTAATTTAAATATATATTCAGGATTTACTTTTCAAGGAAGTAAATAATCATAAGAAAAACCAGTCAATCAATCAACAGCCCCAACTATAGTTGGAAAGCTTTCATATTCAGCCTAAATATATCTAGTTTAAATAAAGATTTAATATGTGGATATTACTTGTAAATAAAAATCCTCAAAGTACGTATCACAAAATCTAGAAATTTAATACCATAATTCAATTTAAAGTCAGACATAAATGATTTAGTTTTTTACTACTCCTTAATGCTGTATTATTATCTTTTTATCCCAATAATATTTTCTACTTTAACTTTAAAAGTTAAGTATCACTCATCATAATCATTCAAAATCACTGGGTCAACCACCCTCATGACAAACAGGCTAGGAAACTAAAATCCTGCTGAAGTAACTGGAGCCAGGATCATGATTGCCTGGAAGAGTCCCTGCTCTGAAGTCAACTTCTTCTGAAGGAAGCAGCAGTCTGTTGGTATTTGAAATGTTCTATCTGGAACTTGTCGCCTGAACAGTAAGTCATGTCAGCTTTGGCTCAAGCTCCCTTGAGGCCCGAACCAAGTGAAGCCTAAAGTCACTGTTCAGCAACTGTGGCAGCCACGGGGCGTCTGGAATGTGTTGAGTGCACTGAGCCTTAAAACGGAACAGCTGCTGTGGAATGCTGTTACAAGACACCTAGTAGGGACCTGAGGCCTCAAGGCCACCCTTGTCTATTCTAAATAGGGAGGACATTCTCTGCTTCATTACTTTCATGCAAGACAAGAAGTTGAAAAGATGAAAGTATCCAAGGTCAGCATAAGGACTGACTAATTGAGAAATTCTCAATTCTCTGTAACCCCAGCTAGACAAGACAGGCTGGATGGGTGAAATTGTCCAACACACCAAAGTCATTGTGACCACAGACCTCAAGTGCTCAGACTAGAGCTGTACACACTGATTGTTGACTTAGAGAAACTACAGAAATCATTGCACTAAAAACCTATTGCACATGTTGCGATGCTACATCGTGTACAACCAGAGATACCAGACCATAGAGTTCATTTGTCATCAGAACTCTTTATTCTGTCAAGGAAACAGAAATAAGTCAGTGTTAAAATGAAAAAGCTATAGATTGGAATAGATAATTTCTGAAAAGAATCTTCAATCTTCTAACTCTAGGGACTCGCAGTAGGTCTCAGTGGCAGAGGGCATGCTTAATACAACATGAGGCCCCGAGTTTAATCTCTAGCAGTATAAATAAATAAATAAAATTCTACTTCTGTATAGAACAGACTATTATATCATGCTTCAGTCTGTAAAATTCTAAATAAATATTTTTACTCTATATTCTACTGTGCTTATTCTAGAGGACAGTATGGTATTTGTCAGCTAAAAGTACAGAGGATTAACCTTGGAATAGATAAAGAGTTAAGATTAATTTAATTAAACAGGGGAAGTTTGGGTGGAGTGGGTATAAAGAAAGCCTGTGATGGGAAAAATACAATCCTCAACAGATTTGCTAATCAAGTAAGGTTTTGGATTGTGTTCAGAAAATGTCATTGCTATTTTAGAGATAAAAGGGCCTTTAAAGATCAATAAGTACCTATCATAGATATTCATGAAATAGTTGTTGACTGGCTGAATCAATAAACTCCTTTGCTGCACAGATGAGAAAATCTAGAGATACAGCTGTAAGATCACTGTCACCAAGAAACCCACCAAATATATATATATATATATTTATATATATATATATACACACACACACACATATATAATATTATATATTATATATAATGCATATAATATATAATATATTATATAATGCATATAATATGATATATAGTATATATAATGCATATAATATATGATATTATATAATGCATATAATATATATTATACATAATGCATATAATATATAATATAGTTTATATATTGATGTATAACTTATACATTATAATATATATCATATACATATATGTATATGTATATACATACACAATGTAGCATCATTCAGTCATCATAAAAGTGAATAAAATTTTGTCATTTGGGACAATCTGAATAGAACTGGAGATCATTATGTTAAATGAAATAAGCCAGGCAGAGGAGGAAAAATATTGCACAATTTTACCCATATTTAAAAGTTAAATTTGATCCCACAGAAGCTGAGAGCAGATTGGCAGTTACTAGAGACTGGGAACAGTGAAGGGGATGGGGTGAGGGTGACCAGTAGGTGCAATGTGTTACAGTTAGATAGGAGAAAAATTTTATGGTTTTCTATTGCATAGGAAGGTGACATATATTCTTCTCTTCAAGACCAAGGGACCAGGACTAGATCCACACTCCCACTTAGGGGTATGTGTGCACATTCTTACACACATGTACATTCAGATATCTAGCTATTGAATATGCAAGAAAACCCAACAAAATGAATCTCACATCATTAAGATAATCTTTGGTTTCATAAACTAGTTAGAAAAGTAGATTTAATGATTTAATGAGGATAATAGTATATGTATATATAGTGTAAAATTTTGACACATAGTAACTGTGCATAATTTTAAGAACTACATCTAATAATTTGCTAGATATTGAGGATAAAGCAATGCTCTCATTAGCCTTTAGGAATAATCTAAAGATATTATGATCATGGAGGTCAGTGGTGAGAATCTGAGTAATAATTGAGAGGAGGTAAGAGGGTCAGGGCTTGGATTTCTGAGGAAGAGGTTTGTTTTAGTCAGTTTTGCATTGCTGTGACCAAAATACCCGAGAAGAACAATTTAGAGGAGGAAAAGTTTATTTTGGCTCAAAGTTTCAGAAGTTCAGTCCATAGTTGGCTGACTCTTTAGCTCACGGGCCCAGGATGATACAGAACATCAGGCTGAAGGGCATGGCAGAGGAAAAGAAGCTCAGGACATGACAGTCAGGAAGCAGAGAGTGAGTTCCACTCACCAGGGACAAAATATAAACCTCAAAGGCTTGCCCCAGTGATCAACTTCCTCTCAACTTCCTCTATGTACACCTTACCTTGCCTACCACCCAGTTAATACATTCAAGTGGATTAATCCACCGATTAGGTTTCAGCTTTCATAATTTAATCATTTCACCTTTGAACATCTCTGCATTTTCTCACAGCTGTTATTTTTGCAGGAGTGGGGTGGTTGGAATACTTCATATTCAAACAATAACAAGGTTGGTAGCAAATGAAGATCCTGAAGACAGAATCTACCTTGGGACATTAAATAACAAGCAGTATGGTAGAGAAGAACCTATGGGGAGGGCAGTCGCAGAGATGGTGAATAGTCTGGCCACTGGAAAGCCTTAGACTTATATTCACAAAGAGGCTGGAAGCTGCTGCATGCTTCTGAATAGAGGAATGATTGACATGAATCATTTGGGTTCCAAAAAGATCACTTTGGCTGAGAATAGACTTAGTGGGGCCCAGAAGGAGCAAGGACACCAGGTGGTATTAGTGGGAAGCTGGAGAGTCTGGATACTTATTGCAGACGGTATTGAGGTGAAGGGAAGGAGAGCAGAGTGGAAGCCAGCTTAGGGAGGAGGCAATTGCTAGGGATGAGAAGTACCTAGAGCAAAGGAATGATCAGAAGGCAATGGCAGGATTAAAATGGCCACACTGGAGGGCTGGGGGATATAGCTCAATGAAAGATAACTACCTATCATGTATGAAAGCTATGGTTTGGATTCCCATTCCTGCCCCACAATATGACCATACTAGATATTTGTTTGTATATAGGGTTTGTTGGGGAAGGAGAAGTCAAGAAGGAGTCACTTGAAACCAAGACAGAATTTATAGTGAGAGAAACACATTTCTCTCTATTTCATACCTACACTCAAGCTGTATGCATTTGCGTCTGCATATACATGTATGTGTATGTGTCCACTGGGGAAGTGTAAAGTTAGTTAATACTTTGACGTTGATTTTTAGGGCATAAAGACCTTAGATACTTAGGAGAACGTGATCTGTTGAAAAAAACTGGAAATTCATTAATGAGCCTGGACTTGAGTTTCAGGAGGAGGTTTGGGCTGGGCCAGGGGAACTGTGGCCACTGTAAAGAACAAGGATCAAAAGCAGAGACACAGGAGGCTGAAGACCCATGTTTGGGAGATCAGCATTCAAGGGAAAATGAAGGAGCTGTTTTTCAGCAAAGTGCAAAATACCGAAACCTACCAAAGCAGTGAACATTATTGGATTATTCTATTTTTTTTTAAATCGATGTTGTTATGTAATGAGGCTTCTGAATGAATAGATACAATTGGTTATTTCAAACATTCATGTTCCAAAGTATAAAAATTAGACATATAACATTTATATTCTATCCTTCATCCACTAAATGTGGTATTTCCTATGGATAGACACTGAATGAGCTAGTTCAATAATACTAGTCATTTGTACAAATAAACCACTCTGCTTTTACAGAGTAATATGCAATATCCCCCATGGGGCAAGGAAATATGAGTGAAGCCCCACTCTACAAGTTAAAGTACACACACACACACACACACACACACACACACACACAATAGCATATTATTCTGCAGTAAGTCTGGAGTTGCTTTTGCTTTGTGAAATGCAGAGATGATGATTTTTAATATTTCTAATTTTTTTCCTGCTCAGCAAAGTTTTTCATTCTCTTACCTAAATCCCATGATCTTATTCCATCTGGTGGCCCCCAACTTCTTCTTTTTTTTTTTTTTTTTTTTTTGCTAATTTTTTTCTATAACTACTGAGCTAGTTCTTTAATAGACCTCAAATCTAGGTTACTATAGCTACATTATTGTCAATTAGCTTTACTTAAGTATCTTCAAATTTGGTAGGTCAGCTAGTATTTCTTCATTGTGCATGTATTTCATTCAAATCATCCTTCTCTATATGCTTAAAAGGAGACTTTCCCTTAAGCATCCAGTGATGATCTATTAGAATAAGCAATGATCATTGGTGAATAATCACCACATTCTGTTTGGAGATAACTTCCTTGCCAACAGGCTTGAAGGAAGCTTCCATGGCTTTATTAGCTTAGCTAATAAACTCTAGAGTGAAATATAATCTAACTTGAAAACCTCAGCTTCTCTATAGTCAGTTTCTTTGTTATTAATGCCAATTTAAAAACTATTTATTCCTCTTTAAAACTGACCTCTGAAACTACTCTGCTTCTGCTTCTAAAATTTTTATATAAAAATAATGGAAAGGCAGATTGAAACCTTTATGCTGTCCTTTCTAGTTGATTTAATTTATTCTTAAAAATTATAAATTCAGTGATGTACATATAATGCAATTATGAATTTATATTCATAATTATGATATATTTTATATTAAAATACACCTCTACCAATTTTTAAATTTAATTATTTTAAAAGCACAAAATGCTTCCAAAGCTTCTTGATTCCAAGCACCCCATAAAATTTTTCTTTTACCTAATCATAAATGCTACTGGAGCTCATAATAACTGGAAGTTAATAGAATTAGATGAAGTCATGAAGATGGGGCCCCCACAATGGCTTTATAAGAAGAGGAAGAGAGACCTGCGATGGCATGCCTGGTGTGTCTCATCATGTGATACCCTCTGCCCATGTTATGATGCAGTACAAAGGTCCTCAACAGATGCTGAGCACTCTTGTACTTCCAGTCTTTTAAAACCATGAGCTAAATAAACTTCTATTCTTTACAAATTACCCAGTCTTGGGCATTTTATTACTGCAACTAAGGATTAAGATAACTACCTATTAGATTCTATGATAAGTTATGCTTTAGACACTGTCATATCAAATTGGGAGTTAGTCTTTTCTCCCACCTAGATCCAAACCTTACGAAGATAATGTTTGTTTATTCTGTGTACCTCCTATACTAGCAACTGACAGGTCTGAAACAGAGGAGTTGATTTTTCCCACAAACCCTCTTTTTTTCCAATAGTTTTCTATTTTTGCAAAGAGCTCTACTATTTTCCAAATCCCCCTGGCTCAGTCAAAATTCCAGAGGGTGTCTCGGATTATTCTCTTTCCATAAGCTTCTAATTCAATCCCTGAATGAGCTCTGCCCATCCTGAATTTAACCAGTTCCCTCACCTCCACCTGACACTCCACTCATGTCATCATTCTCTAACCTGATCTCTCTGCTTCCACTCTTCCCACTGTACCATCTACTCCTCTCACAGCAGCAGGGTGATCTTTTAAAACATACATTAATTTGGATAATTTTCCTATTTGAAAGTCTCCAAAGAATATCTATACCATTTAGAATAAAACCCAAGTTTTTTTCTCTGTCCTTTACAAAGACCTCTATAGTCTAGCCACCCACTTGCTCTCTCTGTCTTTTTGCCACCCTCCCCACCCAAGCTCCTGCCTGACTGTCCACTGCCCTGGACTCAGAACACAGAACACCCCATGTCCTCAGCACCAGAAGCTCTGTTCCTTGCTCAGATCTCAGCCAGGATGGCAGTCCCCTTGAGAGGACTCTATGTCCATGCCACCTTGAGGAAGAAGGCAGTCATTTGCTTTTGTTCTCTGTTTTTCCCATTTGCATATTACTCATCTGCATCTGTGGGACTTCTCTAGAATGGATGATCCATAACAAAAGAAGTCTTAGTCCTTATCTGGTTTGTCCCCAAGTCCTAGCACAGTGTCTGTACCTTGTGGACATGTATACATTTACATCTAATAAATATATACCAAAGTTTTGCTAAACAAAAACAAATATAAAAAAACTCCCAATTTATGATAGGATGACAGTATGAGTTTAAAAAATCCCATAAGTGCCATTTACTAAGCAACTATCAGGGGTGTAAACCAGATATCTTTGTGTATTATCTGACAAACCCTTAATAGATCGGGTCCTGTGGCCTCCATTTGTCAAGCATACCCATTAGATAAGTTGTGGATACCACAGGAGGCAGAAATGACAGCCCCTCCTTATTCAGGATCACAAGGGCACATCAGTGGTCTATCAGGAGCTGTCCTGGCTTTATGGAGACCCCGCGTCCAGACTGCAAACTGTGGCAAGCATGAATCTATGCTTGCCAGGAATAACCTTCCCTGACTTATGCTAAGACAACATCTGACTGACGTGTCCAATATGTTTGATGGAAACAGTCCAAAACTCAGGCCTGTCTAATGTTATCCACTACCTAATACTTGGTGCTAACTTTAAATGCTTTTAGCCCTTTGTATTCTTTGAAGAATACTATTAAGAGACATTGAATCATCCAGTCCTCATGTTTATGTAAAAACAATCATATACAGAAAATGAAACCCCTGTGCTTCAAAGATCATTTAGCCTGTGGCTGTACACAAGTCACTTGTGCTATCAAAAAGGCCAGAGCAGAAGAAAGTGATACAGGGAGGAACTACTAGCCATGAATGACATGGAGCATTATGCTCTTATGTAGAGGTCTCCCCAGAATATTACCAGGGTGTGTGTGTGTTGTGTGTTGTGTGTGTGTGTGTGTGAGAGAGAGAGAGAGAATGTTTGCTGTTTCCTTCTTCTTATTCTTCTCCCCCCCCTTTTTTTTATTAAGTTTTAGTTGTAGTTGGACACAATACCTTTATTCATTTATTTTTATGTGGTGCTGAGGATCGAACCCAGGGCCCCGCATATGCTAGGCGAGCGAGCGCTCTATCACTGAACCACAATCCCAGCCTTTTTTTTTTGTAGGTACAAGGAATTGACTCTAGGAGCCCTTAACCACTGAGCAACATCCACAGCCCTTGGTATTTTTAATTGGAGACAGGGTCTCACTAGGTTGCTTACAGCTTTGCTAAGTTGCAGAGGTTGGTTTCAAACTTGCAATCTTCATTCCTCAGCCTCTGGAGCCACTAGGATTACAGGCATGTGCACCATAACCAGCATTCAATTGCTTTTTAATTTATTTTCCATAGGTATAAAGAAAATCCCATTCCTAAAGCCAAACTGAATGTCTCATAATCAAAGAGATGCCACCCTGTGCCAAAATAGGCTCTGCATGGGAGGCACACCCTACTTTTACAAATGAGGGGGGAAAAAAACTTTGGAGGTCACATACTTCCATTCCTTTAAGACTCTGAAGTCTCAACATCAAGCAAACAACAAGGAATCCCAGTCCAATCAATCTGTTAGATTTGTTACCTTGAGATTTTCCTTTATTTAATGTGTTACATAAAAGAAACGTTTTTGTTTTTTTTTCTTTTTCCAAAGCTGTACACTCTGGCCATCCCTGATAAAACAGATACAAGGAAGTGCACAGCAGAAACTAGCACGTTCCCTCCAATGTTTGTCAGAACTCACTTCACACACCTGCTCATGCACAGAGACTTTGCACTCATAACAAGGGAGAAGGGAATCAAACGGTTCAGATCTAAGCAGCAACCTGATTTCTACCCCATCCTGAATACTATGTACTTTCAACCGATCATTTTCAAGCAGCATAACTTTGCCTTTAAGAAACATCAGATATGCATCAGAGAAAACTACTGATAACTCCAAAACCGAGAGTGAGAGATATGAACGGTATCTGTTAAAACACATTTTCATTAAACAACAGTAAATCTCAAGGACAGCATAGCCTGCTTTCAATTTTACTCTGGCTTCACTGAGTCAACTTAGGAAGAGAAGTAGGATGCTTCTCAAACCATAGGAGGCTCATTTTTTTCATCTCCAGCTGGACAAGGGAGCTCAGAGCCCATCACATAACCTGTGTTCTTTGTAATAGCAGACCCTTGACTTCAGAGCTCTGCTGAGTTGTAAAAATGTGTTCCAGGTTGTAACAAGGTAAACATGACTTAACCTGAGAGTAATGCTTTAAAACAAATTTCATAACATCTGCTATGTAATTTTCAAGCAATACCTTGGGCATCCACAGAACTTAAACACAGCTTTGTTTTTAAAAGCTAAATTTCATAGGTCTTTTTTTCAGCTCTATGGAATATTCACTTCTGGTCATAAAAGTTTCCTAATAGGAAAAGAGGATTCCCAAATGTTTTAGCATTTCTATCCCCTAGACTTAGGCTGAAAATCAGTCTGTCCCATAAGAATAAAGAAAATAATTGTTTAATAAATTGTACTCTTAATCCCTAGAATGGCATTTCTGCAAGAAGTCTGATAGAGACTTTAATTAAAAATGGACCAAACATGACAGGGGTACTGGTCGATCATCAACACAAAAGTACAAACATCATCAGGAACACATTCATTCTCCCAGTATATCACCAGAGGATATTTCATTAGAATAAAATCCTAAAGCAGAATATAGAAATTACGAAGAAACTTTAACTGATGAAAAGCATGTTTTTCATTTACCTGATATTTATTACTCACGTAGTCTATCAGGTTTTTAAAGAGATACAAAAGATGGGAAAAAAAATGCGTGTCCACTTGCAAAGGACAATCATCACCCAGTATCCTCAGGGATTGGTTTCAGACCTGTGGATAGCAAAATCTGCAGATGCTCAAGTCCTTGTATTAAATGGCACAGTTTTTGCATATAACCTACACAATCTTCTTATATACTTAATTTTTATTTTATTTGCTTATTTATTTTTTGCAGTCCTGGGAACTGAACCAAGGCCTTGTGGACACTAGGCAAACACTTTACCATGGAGCTACATTCCCAGACCTTTTTGTTTTATTTGAGATAGAGTTTCCATAAGTTGCCCAGGCTGACCTCCAACTAGTGGTCTTCTTGCCTCAGCCTCCCAAGTAACTGTTATTACAGGCCTTCACCACTGGCCCCAGTTTTTGTACATTTTTAATGACTTATAATATCTAATCTAATATAAATGCTTCATAAATTGGTGTTTTGCTATATTATTTAGGTAAGAATGGCAGGAAAAAAAGTCTATAGTTGTACAGTACAGATGCAATTTATCCTTTATTCCACCAATAATGAGTGGTTGGGGGACTGTGTGATGGGGGGCCTGTGGATATGGATATGAAGAAATGACCATAAATTGAGTGGTAGGTAACTTTAAACATTGTATTAAAGACATATGTTTGGAAGTTTTTAGTTTTTACCTAGAATTGAAGCTTTTGATGATATAAACTAGAAAGAAAGTGTTTTTTATTTTTTTAAAGATGCCTAAGGAAAGAATTATTCATATGTATTACATTTACCGTACAGGACATAGAGTAGAATAAACCAATGAAACACTGGTCAAGTAAGAGACAAGAGAGAAAGGAAGGAATTATGTTTCTTAAGGAAAAGACAGAATTTCTAGAAGGAATGGAGGATGGTTAGGAAAGTCAGTGCTGCCAGAAGATCATCTACCGTGAAGGTAAAGAAGAGGTCACTGCATTTGGGAGAGAGGATGTGGAGGTGATATTGATAACATACAACAGGAAAAGAGCTGAAGTTTGTATAAAAATCAACATCAAACCTTAAGTAACAGTCCTTCTTAAAGAGCACTCATTAATCCACCATCGGTCCTCAAGTAAGTGTTAACAGAGTTATGACCGGAACACGTCACAGTGTTCTTAAGAGCAATGGAATTGAACCTTAAATAGTTCTCTAGCCAAGAAATGAAGAAAAATATAATTTAAGTAAAACTTATTAGCAAAGTCCTTCACCAAAGGGATTTTCAATTTTCTGATATCATAAATCTTTTATTATTTGTTTAAAATCATTTAAGTCATATATATGACAAATGATAACAAAATAATATAATAGCAACTAACAGACACTGGTCTCTTTTAGGAAATGGGAGAAGGATCAGGACTAAAGCAACAAGAAAATAATAAAAATTACTTCCTGCCACAATCCTTGATAAGTCAAAAATTTTACCTATTCTAGTCAAATTTACATCTATGCAAAATGACCCCAAGAACAACGCTATATGCTTCTATGCACCACCGGGAGGAACAACCCAGTTGCAAAACATCAGAGCTCATCGTGTTCCAAGCCACACCAATTCTCCTGTTAGTTACTATACCATACCTTGCTGCCTCCTCTTTTGCCTTTTCTGAATTTTATATAGAAAGAAAGAAAAAGAAAAGAATGGAAGGAAGGATTGATTCTCAGCACTATCTAATTTAAGAAATTTTATACAAAATGTTTATTGACATCCTTTAGAAGTTCTTTAGTGAAAAAAAAAATCATGGTGCTACTGAATCCTCCATCAGGGCATTGTCTTGGTCCTATCCTGAAATTTCAGATAGGAAATTTCACAACAGCTCAAAGCCATTTTACTTATATAAAGAGAAAATAAGATTAAATTATTCAATTAGGGAGTGATCATTGGAGTATGGACTCTGTCAAGTTAACTTGTTCTACCTTTGATGCACAGAAGACTGTTCATCCGCCTTGTAAATGCTTTCTTGTTTCTTTGCCCACTTTTTTTTTTTTTTGGCGTGTGTGTGTGTGTGTGTGTGTGTGTGTGTGTGTGGTGATAGGGTTTGAACCCAGGGGCCTCAGGCATGCTAGGAATATATTCTATTACTGAGCCACACTCCCAGGCCCTCTTTGGCCACTCTTGATGGGCAGAACCATCTACTTCTAGGAGCTTAAATATCATCCAAAATTGTGGTAATTTCCAAGTTGGTGTGTTGAAATGAATTTTTCAATTATTCGTTCTGTGAGTAGCCAAGTAAAGCTTTAACTCAAAAGTATTCCATTAGGATTTAAAATCATATCAATATGCTTATTATTGGTCTGCTTTAAAAAAAAATTAAACTGAAAACTCCCAATAGACAAAACCAAACTTGCTTAGAAGGGTTACTAAAAGCTACCCAGCTCACAGGGGATGTGAAGGAAACTCCCATCTCAGGACACTACTTATGGTAGGTATTCCTTGCCTTTATCTTCCTCCTCTTGTCTGAATTTATTATTAATAAAAGTTGGACAGAAGAAAGAAGTTTTTCCTTACATAATTATCTTTAACTTTTTTTTTTTTTTTTTTTTTTTTTGGTACCAGGAATTGAACTCAGGGGTGTTTAACCACCAAGCCACATCCACAGCCCTTTTAATATTTTATTTAGAGACATACAGACAGGGTCTCACTGAGTTGCTTAGGGCCTCACTAAATTGCTGAAGTTGGCTTTGAACTCACAATCCTCCTGCCTCAGCCTCCTGAGCCTCTGGGATTACAGGCATGTACCATTGACTCTAGCTTAATGTAAACTTTTATCAAAGTACTACAAATACATACAAAGTACCAAAATCATACATGTGCATCTCAGATGACTTTTCCTTTTCACAAAATGAATACCTATGGATGTAGCCTCAGGTCAAAAACTCAAGAGACTTAGCAGAAGCTTTCTCCTGCCTCTTCCATTTCTTACTCATTCCCCCTCCACCCAAGCATAACTACTATCTTGACCTTTAACACTGCCAATTAGTTTTGCAAGTTTGGGAACTTCATACAAATGAATCACACAGCATGGATGTTTATAGAGAATTCATAGACACTATATATCACTGACTAGCATAAGTAAGGAAATGTGTTTTGTGTCTGTTGGTTGATGGGCTGTTGTCAATGGGTCTGAGCTGATTGCCTTTTTTCTTTGCAAATATTCTATAGTGAACAACCAGCAGTGCCATGTAAAGCCTATGAAATAATAAAGGACTGGGGATTGGAAGCCTCATGTTTTCTCACAATTTTCCACTCTCATGGTAGTAAATTTCTGGCAGTTTCCTGGAGATGGGCCCAAGTCTCAGATTGTTTTTCCTATATGCCACCGAACAGCTACCAGATGGCACAGAGGCTCTGGGCTGCTACTTGGAGTGGCCCTGGGAGATGCTCTGCCCCATTAGTTTGAGCCCTCTAAGGCTTCCCCTCACTTGCTGTTGGCATCCAGCATGGAGTGTGTGAAGCCATGTGTGATGGCAGCTGCATTTCATGCCTTAAGTCTGGATTCGGTGACCTGTTTACAAAATGCAGACTCTATTTGCAGGTGGGACCCCAAATAGGGAGGCCTGCAGGGATGGCAACATACAGAAGGCAATGCACACAAAGCAGAGGCACACAAGCTTCTCCCAATTCTAAAAGCACACAAAACACATGCAGTTAAGACTAGGAAGAGCCCCTTGCCATCAGTTTTATGGTGAGAATCTTCCAGAACAAGAGCTTATTTAGATTTATGAACTAATCACAGAAGCAAGTACTTCATTCCACCATCATCACCCCCACATTCCAACATTTCTTTTGTGGAGTAAGACAGGGGCTATATTAGGTAATTTGGAAAATCATGTCATTATTGATTAGTGACAGATATAAAAAAATTAAACACCATATCTAAGAGTTGTTATAACATTGCCTGCCAATTTTAGAAGTAGCTCCTGAAATATTCTTGAAGGAGAAAAACTTTCTTCCATCAAATGAAACTGGATAACAATGAAGCTTCACTGGAGGAAGCCAGCAACATCCCTGCCAGGAAAGCACTCTCCTGATTCAGTGGCAATTCCACCTCCCCTTTTGGTTGAGTTTTATTCAGTCTCTCACTGGAAGTTTCAACCTGTAATTCTCTTTGTTTTTCTTTGAAAAGTTCCTCTCTTTGATTGGAATTCTGGTTATTACAAGTTAATATCAGATTACCCAGGGCCAGAGAGAATTGTGTCAGTCTAGGTAAATAAACACATCATTAAGGCATAATGCATGAAAACAACCCCTGTGGCTGTGTAAAGGGCCAATTTAAAGAAGATAAATGCCCTGGCTCCACAAACATCCTGCTCTGATAGAATTCCTCATATCAGGTTGTGATTGTTTTAATTTTAAGGGAAACAAGCTATAGAATTAATGGGAAGAAAATGGCATACTCAGAAACAGTAGAACATGGAGATTTCTCTGGCTCAGGACTTATCTATTCAGGCTGCTGGTGACACTAACACCAGCCACCCTTTGTTCTATCAATGAGTTGAGAAGGAGAGATGTATACCTTAATTACCAGAACTAGTATTGAGCCTTTCTGGTCACCTCTTAAGGAGCATGCCAGTCATCCAAGGTGGAGGTATGGAAGGAGAAAGGGACAGGATCAGAAACAGGAACACGGACCTTAGGTTGGAGAGAGGAGGCAATTCCTTGGCAAAATCAGGAAGTAGACCCAAGCACAGGAGAGTGTGGCCCATACATCATGTGTTCTTACTATAAAGTGAGGTTCCAGGAAGGCCACATAAGTGAGGGTCACAATACCAAGTCTCTTTCATTTCTGTAGAGTGTTATCTTGCTCCCCACAGAGTCAACAGAGACAAAGAGAAGGGGCAAGAGTCAACATTGGAGGTGATGAAGAAGGACCTGTATTAGTCCGTTTTCCATTGTTATACCAAAATACCTGAGGCTGGGTAAAGCATAAGAAAAGAGATATCTTTAATTTGCAGTTTCAGAGGCAGAATGTCTAACATCAGGCCTCCCTATTTGTTTGCCTCTGGTGAGGGCTTCACAGAAGATGACATCACAATGGCAGAAGTACATGCAGAAGAGATTACATCGCAAAACAGATCTTGCTCTGTGATATCAATCCTCTCACAAAAGCTAAGCAGGGTCCCTCAAGAATTACATTAATTCCTCTGAGAGCAGTGCTCCAATGACTCAATCACTTCCCAGTAGGCTCCATCTCTTTAAAGTTCCACCATCTCTTAATACCACCACGCTGGGGACCAAGCTTCCAAACATAGGAACATTACAAACCACTGCAGGGTCTGATGGATTTGGGAAGGCGTGAGGGAGGAGGTCAACTGCCAGAGGCCCATGGGTAAGCAAGAATTAGTCGTAGAAAGGAAATCAGATTCTGCTCATCCAGATTTAGGCTCCATTTTCCAAAACTACCTTTCAAAGGATGCTCAGGATAGTCTCAGGCCAAGGTAGGAATAACAACAACAACAAAAACCAACCAACCAAACAAACAAAAACCTCACAGCAGCCAAGATTGCCTATGTTGGAGGAAAAATTACTAGAGAGAGAGAGAGAGAGAGTTTACCACTAACCTCGCTCAAGGATCAGGGTACTTTATCTCCCCAAAGTAAACAAGAAGTGCAAACCAAAGTGGGTTCAGACTCTAGAATGATATTGCTGCTTTCCACAGCCTGCCTGCTGATAGCCTGCTAATGAGCAAAGGAAGCTGGAAGACACCAGTAAGAATAGAGAGAGGGTGCAAAAATGGGAGGAAATGCATAATCCACAAATGAATTGGCCCCCAAATATTTGGGAGTTGGGCATACATGGCTGCCTTCCTCCAATATGGTACAACTATGGCCCTAAATCCTGAAGGATTGGCATGAATTTGCTGAATGCTTTGCAGCACTGCTGCCATGAAAAAGAGATTAGAGACCAACACTACTTCAACTTATCCTGTTTGCTGAAGGCCTCTGACCCACCGAGAGTGGACTTTCAAGGAAGATAGTGGTGAAAGGCCCCATTGTCCTCCTATTCTCCAGAGATGCCATTGCAAGTGAGGAATATTGAAGGTAGTAGATATAGTTATGGATGCATCTAAAGAAAGCCATTTCTCATTTTCTGACCCTTAGGAACTTCCTTCTAAAAATGCCTTGCTCTGCTTCCTGTTACCTTCAGCCAGATTTTACATTGTATCTCCTAAACTACCAGCAGCTTGCCCATCAAGAAGGTCCATCGAGGCTTTGGGGGCTAGCAAGATATTTCTCCATGTTGCCATGACTTATGCCTAAAAGCCACATCAATGTCAATGAGCATTCCGTACAATTTGGCAGACCATGGGGTGCTGATGGTCTCTCTAGTTCTACCTGCAGGCACCTACAGGGGAGGACTTTCTCTAGCCTTTTGAAGAAGCTGAGAGAAGGGCAAGTGACAAGCATTCTCCACTCTACCCCAGACTGCTACTCCATGTTGGTAAAGACAAGTCATCTCTTGGGTTCTCCCATAAGACCTGCACATGGCACAGGGATGAAGGTACTGGATTGCCAGCAAGTACGAGGGATGAATTATTGTTATCGAGGGCCTGCTCTCTGCCAGTCCCATTCTCAAATTTCTAACAACACATTAGTCTCTAATAATAATAAAAATACTCTTCCATAAGAAAATTACGTGGCAGGTTCTAAGAGCAAAGAGAAGGTATGAGATATACTGAGGAGGGAGTGTTAGGGAGAGACTGAATAGAAGGAATTGCTGGGTATTGCTGGCTGCTGAGGTGGCCCTGGAGGCAGCTGAAAGCTACTCCCAGATCTCTGCCTGGTTGTGTGAACATGAACAGGTTCCTAAACTTCTGGGATTCAGCTTCTTGTATAGAGTAGAAATTATAGTGAAGATTAAATGCTTAAAGCACTCCTTGAGACAGTGTATTCACTGGTTAGTGATCAGAGTCATCACTATCACTATCATCGCCATCACCCCAGGCACAAAGGCACTAAGGAAAACACTTACTGATAAAACTAAAGATACATGACTCTTTCCATTTACAGCCGTTGATCAGTAAGTAATATTCAACGAGTGCCTGAAACTGATAGTATGGAAAGAAGCCATCTTCTAATCCTAGCATGCCCCGTGGTGGAATGTGATGATCATTATTATCCAAAGTACAGGTATAAAGATATGAATTAGTGTGAATATACTGTGTATACAACTAGAGATAGGGAAAATTGTGCTCTATATGTGTGATAAGAATTGTAATGCATTCTTCTGTCATATATAAATAATAAATAGATAAATAAATTTGCTAAAAAAAAATTAACTGATGATGAGTGCCCCAAACAGTAAATGAACATGAAGTGCCCCAAATTAAACATATAAACATTTTACAGATTTATGCTGCAAAAGAACTGTTCTTTACCTATAGTCTTCAATTTTCTATTTCTCCTACATTTAGTTCCATATATGGGACATCCACATGTGAACAGATTATTTATTTGGAAAGGCTGCCAGGCTGCGGATGACCAAGGTACTGTCCTATGCATTTTAACCGCTAGGAAATCTGATCTGTATTGACTTTTTTCAAAAAAGAGGCTGGTGCGGTCAAGTAAGCTTAATCTTTTCAAATAATGAAGATTTTATCTCTGCTAGGGCAGCCTCTCCAGTTCCACTTGGTTTGGCACTTAATGCTGCATTTAAAACCTCCCTAATACGATAATGATAAAACCATCTTGGTGGTCATTATCTCCTGGCTGCAGAGCTATCTCTCAATGTGCTCCCAATGTGGATGCCGAGTCAGGTTTTCCTGTCCATTGGCCCCAGAATTCCTCCTTGAGCCTGCAGGAAACAGAGCCACTACAGCTGCCAGCATTTATTTACACACATTCCTGCCTCAAATTGAATTAATGAGTATAATTTAACTCAGGCAATGTCCTTCCCGGCTCTCCTCCCTCTGCCCCTCCCCACTCCCCCACCTCCTACTGACTGGCCAGCTTTCTCCCTCACATTCTCCCATAGCAGTCTTCTTGGAGAGGGTTCAGACATTCTGGTAGCATAGCATGTGACTTTGGACTTCTCTACCTTTAACTTTCTATGAATCACCTGGGTTTTTGTTCAAATGCAGATTCTAGTCCACAGTTCTGGGTTGGGACTTGAGCATTTCTAACAAGCCTCTGATGATGCTGGTCTGAGGACCACACTTTGAGTAGCAGGGATTTCTGAAGAACTATAAGTTTGTAAATGGGCAGAGAACATAAGTAATGTCCTTGATGAATAACCAAAAGGCAAATGGCAACTTCTGATTTATCTGACCAAGGTGATTGGTCCTAGGACCCTCATGGATACCCAAATCCCTGGATGCTCCTTTATATAATATGGAATAGGATTTGCATAGAACCTGCACAATCCTTCCATATACTTTAAATCATCTCTAGATGATTTATAATACAATGCAAATGCCATGTACACACTGTATTTTTTAGGGAATAATGACAAGAAAAATGTCTGTAGCTGTTTGGTGCAGACTTATTTTTTTTCCTAACTATTTATGATATATCATGGTTGGGTGAATCCCTAGATGTGCAACCCGAGGACACAGAGGGCAACTGTGTACCAACAGCATCTTTCTCTCATTCTGTACAGGGGATGTGTTTGCCTTGTCTATATTTTCTATATGCATAAAGGATGAGGAAGAGTTAAACTACAAGTCCTATTAACCCCCTTAAACACAGTCCTACACAAATTCCAAAGCCTAGGAGCTAAAGAAAGTATGGATGGGAATGCTGGGACCCTTAACTTTTACACAAAAAGCTAAAGTAACCCCACATGAGAAACTTCAGTGTGGATGTGGTTAGATGCAGGAGGTCTGTTTATTGCATTGGGCAGACCAATGAGGAATTTCCTGCATGCTATGCCAAAGTCAAAGTGCAGGCAACTCTCTTAGAAGTCTGGGCAATGAAATGAGCAGATCTCCTGTGTATTAACACATTGTATACCTTTGCTAGTTATCCCTGGCAAAAATCCTTCCACATTCTACCACGTGTCGAAAAAGATTAAAAAGAGAGGGCAGGGAGGGGAGGGAACCCTTCTAAAACAAAAAAAGTAAATTAATATATTTGAAAACCTGTGTCAATATGTTGGATTTTGTTCTTCCTGGATACAAACACATGTATTACCTCCAGCAATAAATAGCCTAATCTTGGACCCAAAACTGTTTGCATAGGTCTACACAAACTCAATCTTTGGCTGCTTCCATAGGGGGGGAAAAGGCTTTTATGTTGAATGTTACACAGAAAAATAGATTTAGGAAATTTTTTTGAGGAAAGATTAAATTTATCATTAAACATATTTCATCAAGAAACCAGTAAAATGAGTCACCTTTTTACCCAAACCACAAACACTGCAAATTCCTTTGCTGTAAAAGTTGGCTGCTTTTGTTGAAAAGATTAACTTATGCTGAATAGTAGGGGCATGAAAAGATAGGTGAGATTGCCTTTTCCATTTAGGGGCACATAACTTATAACAATAAATAGCAGCTTCTAGGAATGGAAAAATGATAGCTTATCAATACCATTTCCATATTGCTAAGGTTCTTCCAGCAGATTTATACGAATAGACCTAAATATGTCCTAGAAAGAGCCTCACAATGCCTAAATTCTGGTGCAAAAACCAAATTCATCCCCCAATTTTTGTTTTCAAGGTCTCACTGTAAGGATTCTGGATTAAGGAGCAACTTCACTTGGTTGTGGTAACTCATTTGCTCAAATTAAAACTACCAGTGTTGGTTTTCATTCATATAATGAAATGATGCTAATCACACTTTTCCCCTCTTTTTACGATTGCTCCTGCCTTGACAGCATCCTGAGAAAACAAAGATTACATATTTTAGTCTGATGGAGTAGTTGAATACTTCAAATAAGGCAAGTCTGCCAAGAGGCACCCATCGTTACTCTATGGAGAAACTGCTGGATTTTCTTGAAGCACAAGTGAAAGGAAAATAGTTATTCAAATTGCTTTAGACACTGACAAACTATAGCTAATCTCATGTAATTAATTTTTAGGATTATCTGACTATCTACCATTATCCTTCTGCCCCCAAATGGTCATCCCATGGACAGGTCCATGTTCCCTGACAGTCATTTGGAAGCCACCTCCTCTTTATATCTACTTTGAAAAATGATACTAAGATTTACTCTGCTTCTTTCCAACCTCTAGTTCTTCTCATTTAAATTTTCTCACATGGGTGACTATTGTTTGTCTATGTACCTCACTGATTTTTTAAAAACCATCTCTCTCAAACTTACCTCAATAACCTGTTTAGCTTGGCAATTTTGTCTTCTCATTGGGAGAAGTAACTCAAAAAAGGTCTAGAAGGTTCCCCCTAACTCTTTTCCCCCTATGGAAGCCAAATGGAAAAGATATTTTTCTTATTATTATTTGCAAGAGAACATGGGCATTGCTGGGATCTCCCTAAAATGCATTTGGGCAGGTTCACATAAATCAGTGAGAAGAGCCATGGTAGAAGGGAAATAGCTGGGACTTGGCAGGAGATCTGGGCTTGTCCATCAGCTGCTTCTGTCTACACTGGCTACCTCTTGCAGCAGAGCTGGGTCATGTCTTGACCGGGTGGCTGAGGCAGCCCCTCTGGGTTCAGCCAGCTTCTTGAACCTGGTTCTTCAGTCTTTCCATATATATATTTTTTCTTTTTGTCCATTGCAAACAGGGACCCTGACTGGCATAGTCAATGAAAGTCTTGATTGACCTTCCGATGTCCTCTGTCCTTGGCACCCCATTTCTCCTTCCATTCTTGTTCCCATTCCAGGTATCTCCTCCCCTGTTCTTTAAAGTGAGCGCCTATTGAGACTTACATACATTGCCACAGAGGCTTAAGTTTCAATTTTAGTTGAAAATTTTAGTCGACCCCAGTTCTTCCAAGAGACCCCTCTCAAGCTGTTTACTACCAAAATCACCAGCACCATGGATTCTAAAGCCATTTTATAAGCCCCCAAAGCCTCCAGACGTCACTTGGAAGGTAGCTCTGTTCATTAAGGACTCATTAAGGACATTACTTACTACTTTCGATTGCTGACAAAGGGGAAATGCTCTTTTTTCCTAGCAACTTCCTAACAGAGCTTCCATTGTATACAGAAAGAGAACCCTCAAAACCTGAAGGCATATGTCAATCTTGAGGTCGTCCAAGAAAATAACTAATTTGTGAAATAGTGTTTAACCAATCACTTCCACTTGACATAGGAGAAAAAAAGGGGGTTTCTGTTAACCCCTTTTAGAAAGGAAACTTCTTGCAGACAACCTACTGGGCTGCTTGAAGAACACATTGCAGAAGTGTTTAAGGAATGAATGACCCAAGTGGAAAGGAAGGGTGTGGAAAAAGGAGCCCCGTCCCCAACCATTAGCCATCAGGCTCCTTCAGACATCCTGGGTTACTTGTGATTTTTTAAATTTTTGTAGCTTGCCTAGCATGTGTGAGGCACTGGGTTCGAGTCTCAGCACTGCATATAAATAAATAAAATAAAGATTAATCAAAAACTAAAAAAAGTTTTAAAAAAATTTGTATCCAAACTAGTTACTAATGTAATGGGATAATAACCCTTGAATGAATCTAAACAATTTTGATTATTTCCATATCATCCATCCATGCAAACTGCCTCCTCAGACCTCAGACAGTGAACACCCAAAGTACACCCCCTGTCTTTCTCTCACTCTAATGCATCCCTCTCATGTTCCCCCATGCTCAACGTCAACACCTCCTCAGTCATACTGGCACAAACATTAAGCTATTTCCCCCACTCTTCTTTCTCATAAGCTTCCTCCAGACAGTGACCCAATGTCGCTAATTTTCACTTTCACAACTGTGTTATCTGTACGTGTGTTACGGTATTAATGGTATCATGCCATCAGTCTGCAATCGTACATGGCCCATAGGGCATGTTGAAATGGTAGGCGAGAGGAGAGAGCATTTGGCATTGAGGATAAGAATTTAGGCAAACTCAAGAGTTGAAACTCTGAATACTGTTTTCATTGTGGTTTGTTTCCCAAAAGAATATATTAAAACTGGGTGGACTGGGGTCAAATAGGTATGGTAAGTGGCCGAGAAGGGTGGGAGCTTCACCTTCCATGGAGCCCTGGACAGTGGTAGTGAAGCCCTGGTCTTAGTAGTCATGCAGAAGTGGGACCACTGCTTCTTTTGCCCGCCCCATCCCTCCTGACCTCCTGAGGAACTGCCCTCCTCCACACAGTGCCTCCTGCAGGTGACCTGAGGGTGCTGCCACCCTGCCTATCATGGCTCTCTGTTCTGCACCCCAGTATCTTGCATGGCCATTGTGGCTGGCATTGCCTGGAAGCCCTAGCTTCCAGCAGGTGCAGAAAGGCAGCAATTTCCTGAAGCATCTTGGGGCCTCCAAGCCTTCTATAAGCTCCTCCAGTATGACATCCCACAGCTTGCTACACCATTAACTCAGGGGTGAACAGATATGGGAACAGAAGTGCAGGAAGCAGCAGAAGCTACAGGTAACTTAGTTTCTGCACCAGAGACTGCCTGTGAACCAGACACCAATCATCAACGTCACCTTTCCCTCTGTCACCCACATGCTCATGCAAGTCCTTAAAGTCTGAAGGAGAAAACTTTGGGTGCCTTAGCTCTGAGTTCCTGTCTGATGACCTTCACTTCAACCTGAAAACACACAGGGCACATATAGTGGCAACCAACTCCCTCAGCTCTTGTTGATCTGGTGCCGTGGTTTGAAAATGTGTGCCCCTTCAAAAAGTTCTATGCAACTTTAACTTCAACTGTGTAGAGCAGTGGGGCCTTCAGGAGGTGGCTGGACCATGCGGCTCCAACCTCATGGATGGGATGTGTAGCTATGGAATCTAGCATGCATGAAGTCCTAGTTTGATTCCCAGCACCATGCACACACACAAGAGCATTTATTAAGTCAGATGCAGTGGCTTACACCAGTAGTTCTAGCTACCTGCGTAACAGAAGCAGGAGAATCACACATCTGAGGCCAGGCTAAGCAACTTAGTGTGATCCTGTCACAAAATAAAGTAAAAAGGCTGGGGATACAGCTCAGTGGTAGAGCATTTGCCTTGCATGCAATCAGCCTGGGTTCAATCACCAGTACCACCAAGAAAACAAAAAAGAAAGGGGCTTGAGACAGTGAGTCCAATCCTTTTGCCCCTTCCACCAAGTGAGGACATGGCAACAAGGTGCCACACAGAAAGACAACTCCAGTTCTGTTCACACACTGAATCTCCTGGCACGTTGACCTTGGATTTGCCAGCCCTTAGAACTGTGAGAAGTCAATTTCTGTGGTTAACAAACCACCAGGACTAAGGTATTTTGTTAAAGTAGCTCAAAGGGACCAAACATCTGGGAATGCCTCCATTTATTTCTTCCTCTTATGGGAAGAACACTTCTGGCCATAGGATTCTACTGACAGGTTTTGTCCTTTATCATTTTGAATACATCAACTCATTGCTTTCTGGGTTCCAGGGTTCCTCATGCAAAATCTGATGAGGACCTTATGGAGAAATTATGATGCAAGCTTCCTTTCTCTCAGCTCCATAGGTGTTAATAGTGCCCATATGGCTGGGGTTGTGGCTCAATGGTAGAGTGCTTGCCTAGCACATGCGAGATGCTAGGTTCAATTCTTGGCACCACATTAAAAAAAAAAAAAGAATGAATAAAATAAAGGTATTGTGTCCAACTACAACTAAAAAAATATCTAAAAATAAAAGTTATGTCTATGTAGTATCTTAGGGAGTAGAACATTGTGCTATACTATCATAATGTGAATGAAGGGCTACCATCATTTTGATGGCAATCTTTCTGAGTTGAAAGAAAAAGGAATTGAATACCTTGAGTATAGATATGAGAAGGCCTTCAAAAGCCAAAAGTTATTATAGCTTTTCAGACTCAAAATGAAAAGCCATTGAAGCATCTCATAGGTTTTAATTTCTAAACAAGCAAATACAGTCTCTGAACCCACTGAAGCAAAAGCTTCTGGAGTCTTGTCTTATTATTAAAGGCCCATGAGGCCCAAAAGTTAGAAACCCACTGTGTGTTATGCCGAGCTGTGCCTGGGCTATTTCTTATTCTGACCTCACAGAGAGCCAATGAAAAGGAATTTCAAGAACCATCGGTATAAGTCCCTGACTGTGGCTAATTTTTTGTCCATAAGCACAGGCTGATCTTGGTTGGTAACCTGTCAGACTCATAGTGAATTTGGTCGGTTTTGTTGTTGTCATCGTTGTTATTTTAATTTTTTTTGTGTGTAGGGAAAAATTTTTTGGTTTTGTTCTTTAGGTTTTGGTTCTTTTTAGCTAGCATCATTAGTTGGTATACGTAATGATGTATAGTGAGAGTAGAGAGAGAGTGTGAGAAGATGACTGTGGCAGGGACTCCCAGCCAGCTCCTCCTTTGAAGATACCCTCATGAACATTATAGAGCCCTGAGGAACACTGGGCAGGGCAGCTCTACCCATGTGAAACTGGACCACCATCTCCTCACTGGGACAGAAGTGGCTGTGAAAGTCCTGCCAAAGGAAGAGCAGAACTTTCCTGTCATTATATCCATACTGGACATAACAGAGACTATGGAACACCTAAATTGAGCTATTTCATGTTATTGGAACCACTGAGAATATCTACTTTGTGATGAAGCATGAATGTGGGGGACCACTATGGATTCACAGCCTAGGGGGCAGTGGCATGCAGGAGGAGGAGGCCCAGAGAGTGTTCAGGCAGCAGCTGGACACTTACTGTGCCCCAAACTCCACTGGTGGGTAAAAAATATTATGACCCCATGTTGGATCTCTGGATCTTGGGTGTCCTTCTATATTTCATGGCCACAGGGAGCCTCACATTTAAAAGGACCACATTTGTGCAGCTGAGGAACAGATCCTGTACCCAAGGGACAATATTCCCTTGCATGTTTCTGCAGAAGTTTGAAGCATAACCAGTCAGTTTCTAACTGTGGACCCCACACAGAGGCACCTATTAGCCAAAATCATGGAGTATCTGTAGCTGAACTAGAGTGACAAATATTCACCTGCTCATTCATGGGAGCCACTCCCTAACCATCTAAACCCCACAAAAACGAGGGTCCTGTCTGACATGTGTTACAACCTATACAATTCCTGGGTATCTCTGGTAAACAGAAAATTCGATTGGCATATCTGATGCTGCAGCACCAGACAATCTGGGGGCAGGCTGCACAATCCAAGTTAAGCTGCAATCTACAGGCTGGGCCTTGCCCATCCCCTCAGATCCTTTCACCTTTACTCTCTCCCAACAAGAAATGCCTGTGAGCCTCCTCTTCCCCCTCTTGCTCTCTGAACATCAGCTGGTGGAGGAGAACAAGCAGTTAGGATAGAACAGTGGCAGAAGAGCCCAAGCATCTGCCGTTGCCCACTGCAGCCAGCAGGCAAGGATCTCCACTCTCAGCATAGCTCGGCAGTATATCCTTGTGCCCAACCGAGCCTGTTATGAGTGGCAGTGGGTGGGAGGCAGAGAGCAGCAAGTCCTCTCAGGGTACCTTATCAGAAGAAAACTCCCCCTCCACTGTACAACCCCATGGTGGGCCCATAGATTATTCCTGTGACAACCATCAGGACTGCAAGGGGGTGACTAGGAGAAATGCCACCTATATTCTAAGACTACATTGCTGTGTGCCATGTTTCTTCCTGCTGACCCAAAGTGGCTTCAATGAAAGTGGACAGTAGGGTCAGTCAAAACCCCACAGATCCCACAGGATCTCTCTTATGTGGAGGAGATGTAGGAGGGAGGTGTGCAAACTGCCTTGAGTACTTCCCCATGGATTCCAGGAAGGAGGGCACATGGACCACCTGGAGAGAAGTGGGCTCCTCCACCTCCACCTCAGACATCAGAGACTTTCCTGGGACACTTCCCCCAACTCTGCTTGGCTCTGTCCTTTGTTCCATGTTTCTGGGATAGTAGAGAAGGTTCTTAACAAATTTCTGTTTCTCACACACACAAGAAGGATATATTAAACTAGGCATGATGGACACACCTGTAATCCCAGAGGCTCTAGAGGTAAGGCAGGAAAATTGTGAGTTCAAAACCAACCTCAGCAACTCAATGAGATGCTGTCTATAAATAAAAATACAAAAAAAAAAAAAAATTAAACAACATGGAGAATTTACCAATCACACAGTTTCATTTCAGACTTGTTATTTGCTTGTTCGGAAGTTTGAAGTTAAGTTTAAGTTTTGGAAACTCATTCACCCTTTTAGTGTTTTAAAGAGTAAAAAGCTGGGTGCTATAGCCCACATGGACCTAAACCACAGAACAGTTCCCAACTCCAGCTTTTACACAAAAGATACCCAGGAATGAGGAAGAGCTACTTTTCTCTTTAAAAAAAAAAAAAAAGAAAAGAAGAAAAAAAAAAGAAAGAAAAGAAAAGTGCTTTGGGGACAAAGTGGCCTAGGATGACTTCTAGTAGGTGGCATCTGTTCATAAGATGACCTAGGCTAGAAAGATCATGTAAAAGGCTTCCATGGAATTCAGTTTCATGCTGGCTGTATATGGAAATACTGTTTCAGTAAGTTTATTTCACTAGATTTGAACCACTGAAAACACTGAGGATGGTAGAGAGTTTTCTTTTAGCCAAATGTCGTACCCCAAGTCGACAACTTTGTTAACTACTTATAGTTACTTGTTGATCTTATATTTTCTGCTTAAAACAAATTATTTTGACAATAATAAGCTATTTTTCCAAAATCATACTCCTCTCAGACTTTTAAAATTTAATTGAGGATGGTTAAATTTACTTTACAAAAAAACTATCATACTTCCCTAATGCAATATTTGATTCTGAGAAACGAACAGATTTTTAAATTATTTATCACTTTTTAAATAGATCAGACGGGAACTTTTTTGTTTTGTTTTTGTTTTTGGATTTATTTTAAACAGAAATCTAGTAGTCAGAAAGCTAGCTCAAAATAACACATGTATTCTCTTTATTTCTTTTTGTTTCTAAGAATTACTTTTCCACACTAATCATCAAAAGACAAAATTCTGACTTGCTGTTTCACAGGACCTTTTTCATGGTTACTCTTATTGTTTCTTGAGGCCAAACCCAGGACACCAGTTTCTCAATGAACCAGTGAGCAGTGAAATGTTTCAAGCCTCTTTTTCCAGGGCTCACAGTCCCACCTGGCCTTCTCCATCACACTCTTTGTCCTCCTCAACATCAACCAGTTTCCTTCCTTTCCCTTCCCCCGACATTTTTTCTTCCTTTACTGGATGCACAGCATGTTATTTCTTTTTATCTTTTCTTTAATTAAAATACCGTGTTGGGGGCAGACTTTCAATCTAAAGATGTTTGCTTCTCTTGCTATATCACTTTACTTGACACTAAAATCCTACGCACCAATTCAGGTCTCAGGACTAGAATCATTCCTCCCCTTAAGCCTCTTGCAAGGCAATCAGTAAGCTGGGACCCCAGCACCTGATCTACTGAGGAAATCATCCTGGGTTTATCAGAGGCCACCTGTCACTAAACTCCATCAAGGCCTGACATTTTCTTGATGGAAAGCTCTCCAGCTATGTGCTAATATTCATTACTTCAACTATGCCAATCCCTTGAATGTCATAATAAAAATGCTGCCCAGTGTGTTAGTGCTGTTGGGGAACAATGAACTATCTTTCTCAGTTTTATCTCTCATAAAACTATTAGATAATGATTATATCATGCCTTCTGGAATTAAAAGTTTAGGAAAAAACCCACCATTTCTATATTTGCCTTTTCTTTAATATCGACTCCCAAACATTTTCCATTCAAGTAATGAAACATGACTATTAATTCTCTCCAAATGCAAATATCAATGAATATTATACCACAGATGTCATTCAGGTAACCTAAACAGTTCAGCTATATTTTTTTAGTACTAGGAAATTAAACCCAGGGGTGCTTTATCCAGTGCTTTTATTTTTTATTTTGAGACAGGGTCTTTCTAAGTTGCTGAGATGGGCTTTGAACTAGCGATCCTCCTGCCTCAGCCTCCCAAGCTGTTGAGATTACTACATGCTTGAACTACTGTGCCTGGCTTGACTTGTGCTACTGGCTTTTTTTTTTTTTGTTGTTGTTGTTGTTAATATATATATATATATATATATATATATATATATATATATATTTTTAGTACAGTTCTTGTAAAAACAAACAAACAAAACTCCACTAAGTTCACTAATTCATCATTTATTGGGTGCAGATCTCTTGCTAGGCTTCTTCCAAATATTCATAAAAGAATATAATAGGAAAAGAGTCTCAGGGGAAAGGCAAATGACATTAAATTTATCCAGATGCAACAGAATACCAGGGAACAAGTACATCAGTTTTGTATTTTAAAAAACTATTGTGGATACATTAGAGGAATTCATCTGCACAGACTGCATGCTAAGAACTAGTCATGAAACTACTGCAATGGTCCAGGCAAGAAATGATGCAGCACAAACTAACTGGATTGGAGTATGACCAGAAGGAAAGAGACACATTTAAGAGATAAGAAATGGCAGGACTTGGATTCAGCCTAGTGAAGGGAAAAAGGTTCTGAAGCTCAAAAAGGCAAAAATGATAAGGGGTTCATACAACCTAATAATCCTGCTTAGAAATGGCCACTTACAGAATAACCATTTGGAAAGAACAGATTTAACTTATTTCCAGTAGCGAATTTTCATTACTCAGCCACTTGCAGCATGACATAAATGTAACCAAAGTCCTAGGTCCTGACCTGTTCCTTCTAACATTTGGGAGAAAATCATTGGAATATTAGCCCATTTTGGAAAAAAAATATTTGAAGTCAGATCCACACTTTATAAATCTTGGTTTATAAACTCTGCTTAAAGCAATTAATGAGCCCATAGATTAACAGCTCTGTTATCCCCAGATTTTATTTTTAGGGAAAGTCTTGTGTCAGAGCCAAGGCCCTTTCAATGGAAGGTGACTAAATTAGAAGTCAGGCAGTGCACACTCTGAGTATGTGGGAGAAACCTGGAGCATTAGGCTTTTCCAGACCCCGTCTTATCCCAGGCAGGCTTCCTACATCTTGATCTTGCCTGTGCTAAATTTAGCTCTGAGGAGTGAACTTGTGCTTCCAAATCTCTGCTGGTCAAGAGCTAGGCTTTTCAACACAACAGCCACTGGCCAGATGTGGCTACTGCACCCTTGAAAGATATGTAGCCTGGCTGGAGGCTAGTACTGTATGTGTGACACACACACACTGGGCTTCAGAGACTTAACACATAAAGAAGAATGCAAAATGCCTCGTTAACAATTTATTTTTATGTTGATTGCATCTTGAAGTCATAATATTTTGGAAATGTTGGACTAAACACATTAATAAAACTAATTTCACTTATTTCTTTTTGCTTTTTTTAGTGGAGCCACTAGAAAATTTAAAATTATACACATGTCTCCCATTATATTTCTATTGGACAGTGTTGTTCATGACTATTTGACTCTAAGCCATTTTAAATTGGCTGCCAGGAGAAAAAGAAAAGCTCCATATTTTTTCTACCACTATTTTAATCAATTAGCTTTTACCCTGGCCTGTCTTTTTTTTTTTTTTTTTTTTGATGGGGGGTGGGGTGCATAGAAAGTTGGGGGAGGAACACACTGAAGGTTACAGAAGGCAAAGTCCTCAACTTGGTAGATGCAAGCAAGAGAAACTGCTTTTCTACTATATAATGAAAACTCCAATTTTCCAAAAGGGATAGCAGAGTTTTCTCTATCTTAACTTGACCCAGACCATTCTACATTTTATTTTTTGTTAATATATATTTTTTTAGTTGTAGTTGAACATAATACCTTTATTTTATGTATTTATTTTTATGTGGTGCTGAGGATTGAACCCAGTGCCTCACACGTGGTAGGCAAGCACTCTACCACTGAGCCACAACCCCAGCCCCTGATTTTACATTTTATGTCTGTGACTTGAGAGATTAATTTTTCCATTAATTAAGACTCTTCTCAGATGTAACAAAAATCCAACCTGAATTACCTTATGCAGAAATGGAAATGCAGTGGTTTGTGGCTATCTAAAAGTTCAGAGATGACTCCAGCTTCAGGTACAACTGGGGCACACTCAAGGCTTCAGCTCTTGGTTCAGCTTCCCTCTATGCTCAAATTATCCTTCCACTGGAACTTTCTCTGCAGCAGCACCTGGCAGCTCCAGACTCATACAACAAACCTGGTGCCAAAAGACCTCCCCACTACAATTGGTGTGTGTGTGTGTGTGTGTGTGTGCGCGCACACACACATATATATATGTCTTTGAATTATCTCTAAGCATCACAGTGTGGGGCACCACACCCATTTCTAAATCCATTGCTGCTGTCAATGAGATGAAAGGTCTGGTTGCCCAGTCCTAGGCCAAAGATCTACACCTCAGAGGTGGAACATGGTAGAATCTATGGCACTATCTGAAAGCATATCCTGTAAAGGGGGAAGAGTTTGGGGGCTGTGACCTGAAGAAGGAGGAATGGATGTAGGCAGGCAGCAGATGGTAAGATGCCACCACACTCTTTGTGCTGCTGCTAAGCGAGTTCGTGGGGCTGCCTTCCGAGCACTTCTGCACTTGAAAATATCTGCACATTTAATTATGTTTCCTTCAGTTTCTATCAAAATCAGCTCACAGTTATTAAAATACATAGGTTATGAATTAAAGTGCACATATGAACAGAGGCACAGGTAACTGAGATTTCTCTTTGTCTGTAGCCAAAGATACACCAACTGCATAGGAGTTGGCTAATCTAGGTTCCAAAATCATTCAACTTCCCCCAGGGACAATTTGATATTTTATGATAGCAACATCAAACAGAGTAACTGAAAATCTCACCCACCTGGAGACTGTTCACTAAATTGATCCTCTTAGATACTGTCACTGATAGCTTTGCATTTTTTTTTATACAATCAGAAAAATCCTGATCCCACCCTTTATAGCATGCTATGCTTGCATTTTCTCCCTTCTCCAGCCTAACTTTCTCTGGTCATGTTTTCTTGCATGCATCCTTGATTTGGTGGCCTTTCTCAGGCACCTCTATTCCTTTAAAATAGAGCAAACCTAAAGACCCCCACCAACCCTGGCTAGAACTGTGGAGATGGTCCCCAGTCATGAGAAAGGCTGATTCTCTTCCTGCAGATGTCAGAGAAGCAGACCCCTGTACAGAATCTAAAGGAGGGTGGCTCACAGACACATTTCCACATGTTGCACGTGAGAAAAAGTTCAAAACCACATCAAACATACTCTGTGACCACTGAGTATAAATATTACAAACAAACAAAATCAGCATGTAATGTGTACTTTAATTTGCTGACAGATATTTAAAAAATTAACATCAGAATGAATGACAAATGGAAACACCACAACAAATCTTCTAAGTGAAGAGAAAAATAACTCACAATCAAAGCCGTCTGGCCTCTAATTAACACACGGCATCCTTGAAACAAGAGGCCAAAATAAAATAAACAGGCAAAAGGGAGAGAATTGTATAGGGGGGAAGGGAGAACTGAGTCCCCCTGAATTAGGGTTTCCCATAATGTACTTTTTAAAAAATCCTATTGTTTGAAACTTACTTTATTGCAGAAGAGACTAGAGCCATAGTCAGAAATGTGATTCAAAACCAAAGTCTGTTTATGTTTTCTAACTCAATATTCATGGGTTTAAAATTCCATTACATTGTACGGTAAGTCACTTCATATAAAACTTAATAAAAACAACATTTTAAGAACAAATGATTGATATTTATTAGATGCCTGGTTTGTCATCATCCTGGATGCTTTCTGTTGTGACAAAGTATGGAAATATACCCTGGCATCTAGCAGACTTGAGGGGAAGTCCTAGGTCCTCTGCTCTCTGCCTGACCATGGCACCACCCTTTTCTCTTCTCCTCTGATGGTTGCAGATTTCTGAATGAGCTGCTGCCTAGACTGTATATGCAGAGTATATTTATATGGATGTATACAGTTGGCATTCCATATCCGCAAGCTACACAGCTATAGATTCAACTAACCACAGACAGAAAATGTTCTCATTCCCTAAAAAATACAACATAATAACTATTTCCACCACATTTACATCGTATTATTATAAATAACCTAGAGATGATTTATAGTATACAGGAAGAAATGCATAGAGTATTTTTATTTTTATTTATTTATTTTGTATTTTTTGGTGTTGGGGATAGAACCAGGGCAAACATAACTCCATTTTATATAAGGGACTTGAGTGTTCTTTTATTTGGTATCTGTAGGGGGTCCTGGAACTAATCTTCCACTGAGGAACAGCTGAATTTTGTCTGACAAATGGTAATTGCTCAACAAACATTAACTATTTTTATTTACATGTCTTATTTTCTTTAGTTTCCCTATTAAATCCAAAGATAAATACTATTGCTTTCACATACCTGAAAAAAACTGGAACTCAGAAATAACACAAGTATTATTGTGTTATCGACTGTTGTGAACAACAGAATTAGCTTTATGGATGTCTCAGGCATTGGGTTACTTTAGCTCAAGTCTTGTTTTCACAGTTGGGATGTGCACCAAGTAGGAAGGAAGTCTGTTTCCAGCCACTTTAGTCCAAACAGACACTCCTGCTCCTGCAGGTCTGCACAGAAAAATCTAAAAACCACTTTATGGAGGTTCCAACTTCTTAAAGAATACACTTTCCCCTTTGTTTCTTAGCCAGAGGAAGAAAAACAAAGGCAACTTGTTGTTCCGTGTTAACACCTATGAGATTCATTTCTGACAGAACAGTTGGATGGATGCCTGAATTTTCTAATTTTATAGCCCAAATATCTATCAGTCTGGGAGAACCCATCTTAGGTAGCTCTGCTCAAGTGAACATTCCTGATTTTTCTTTTTATTATTAATGAAGAGGTTTTCTTTTGCTGCTGTAATAATTTTATTTGATTTTTCCAGTTCCAGTGCTTGCCTCAGACAAGGATAGGTGTGGGGGCCTTCAAGGAAGGCAAACACATGCCAGAGAGACAGGATGCTGGTGACACCAGTCACAGACATGTGAGAAACAAGGACCTCTATGTACTCTTTTTTTACTTATTTATTTTTATCAGTACATTACAATTATACATATTAGTGGGATTCTTTGTAACATATTTATGCGATCAATTTTATTCCCTAGTACCTCCCTTTTCTATCTTTTATATACTCTTTTTTTTTAAATTAATTTTTATTGTAGGTTGTTCAAAACATTACATAGTTCTTGATATATCATATTTCACACTTTGATTCAAGTGGATATGAACTCCCATTTTTACCCCATATACAGATTGCAGAATCACTTCAGTTGCACAACCATTGATTTACATATTGCCATTCTGGAGTCTGTTGTATTCTGCTGCCTTTCCTATCCTCTACTATCCCCCCTCCCCCCTCCCCTCCCCTCTTCTCTCTCTACCCCCTCTACTGTAATTCATTTCTCCCCCTTATATTTTCCCTCCTTTCCCCTCACTTCCTCTTGTATGTAATTTTGTAAACCCCTGAGGGTCTCCTTCCATTTACATGCAATTTCCCTTCTCTCTCCCTTTCCCTCCCACCTCTCATCCCTGTTTAATGTTAATCTTCTTCTCATGCTCTTCTTCCCTACTCTGTTCTTAGTTACTCTCCTTATATCAAAGAAGACATTTGGCATTTGTTTTTAAGGGATTGGCTAGCTTCACTTAGCATAATCTGCTCTAATGCCATCCATTTCCCATTTTGCTTGTATTGCTATTTATTTTAGATAATAATGTTATCAATAAATACGATGTGTTCCTTCTGGTAAGTCAGTCTCACCATTCCACAAAATGTACAAGTTTAAAAGTCAGAATGTGGGCAGCTCATTAGTAGAACATTCATTCGTAAGGCCCCAGGTTCAATCCCCAATACCACAAGGAAAATAAAAAGCCAAAACGTAAGCTGCTGTACAACCACAAATACTTGATAGACCTACTCAAAGATGCTAGGACATTATTTTGAAATGAAAAGCAAGTTTCTGCTGATAAGATTTTGTACACTTATGAGGCTGACCACTTCCCACTACACAGGCTTCTGAAGTATGGTATTCGGGGAAAATAGACGGATTCTATTCAATATTGCCGTGTTAAAGATATTTCCAGTGGGCTTTAGATATTCACATTTGGTGTTTCTGGGATATTATTACCAAAAACATGAATAAAGCAATTCATTACCAATTCCTATATCAATCTACAATTTGGAGTATAGCAAAATAGTAAACTATGTGATCTAGGCCTTAAGCCCGTTTTTAAAAATCATTTATTTTCTTGACCAACCATATATTTATAAATATAACATTCTGACTGATACTGTCATGTGAAGAAATATTTTTTTTCTCCCAATCTATACACAAAAGCCAAGCAACGCACACCTGGGTTGCTTCCTAGAGCACCTGACCTGGGGTGGGCTTTGAGTGGGCTTCATTTGGTACCTCCACACTTCCCTGATGACATTTGTCTTGGTAATTTATTTTTGTCTTTCTAGTCTTTCACACCAGCAGTAGGATTCTGAGCATGTTCTTCCTGGTGGTAGAATAATTCTTGAGGTCTGTGTTAATTTTCTGTCACTATAACAAAAATCCAAGATAATCAACTTATAAAGAGAAAAGGTATTTTAGCTCACTGTTTTGGAGGTTCCAGTCCATGATTAATTGGCCCCCATGAAGCACATCATGGAAAAAGGGTGTGGTGGAGCAAAACCATTCATCTTATTGCCAGGAAGCAAAAGAGAGGAGAAGAAGGAGGTGGAGGAGGAAGGGGCTGGGGACCCACCATCCTCTTCAAAGCCTTGCCCTCAATGATCTACAGACTCTCACTGGACCCACCTCACAAAGGCTTTACCACCTGCCAATAGTGCCAAGCTGGGGACCCAGCCTTGAACATACGGGCCTTTGGGGGACATATCCAAGATCTGAACTACAGCAGGGTCACAGTGACAGCCACACCATTTGGAAGAGAAGGCCTTCTCTTTGATGGATTTCTTTTGGAAGCAAACACATTTCTATCCCAGAAGCCCCCAGCAATGGTCTCCTTGCATCTCTTCAAGCTTCTGAATTACCCACCACAGCTGAGTGGAGGGGAATAAGCTTTCCTCTGTACTTCAGGGTGGAAAATAGCTCCCCTAATGTGCTGGGCCTCTTGAGCAAGTCACAACCAATAAGTGATACAAACTGGGCACTCCTGGGAAAGGACAAAGGAAGATGGATGTTGGAGGTAACCCACCATGCCCCTTGCTATGGGCATTCGCCTGAGGACAAGCCCTCACCCAATCCTTATGCCCCTGTCCTGTGGAGACATTCTAGAACTGCAGCTGAGCAAAGGGGTTTTCTACATGGTTCTTTTAATTACTCCTTAGCTGACCTCCTAGTATGCATGCCGCTTACAAACAACCGTCACTGTGTCACTGTTCATGTTTCATGTGGACATTCCCAGATTGCAAACAGATTGACTGAGAAATCCAGGGGACGGACACAATTTCTCAGGGAAGGAGAATACTGAATCACTTGGATTCGGGGATGGCAAAATGGCAACCCATTGCAATTCCTCCCTGTTCACTTTTAGTTCACTGGAATTTGCACTGTGTATCTACGAGTGTGTATATAAAGCTCAAAAGTAAACTCATTCCTGTATTTAGGATTAAAAAAAAATGAAGCATGTCATATTCCAGAAACTGCCTGGGCCTGGAACTTGGCACAGAAGATATAGTTAGCAGTTTGTAAGCTTTGAAGTGAAAGTCTCCCCCCTCTTTTTTACTACCAATGAAAAAATCTTTAAAGGAAAGGCACAAGAGTGGGTGAGGAGTATTTTTCCATGGTGAGCTACGTAATGTCTTTGGTGTAATTCCCTCTTTAGACAGCTAGCTGCCTTACGCTGGCACTACCAGGCTACGTCTTACACTAACCCCAGCCCAGAGAATGCAATCAGTCTTGGATATTTTCAGTAGACCATTTCCTCCTATCATAAGTTAAAATGTTGTAATGGAATAACAGATATTTAAAGCAGTGGTTCTCAAAATTTAAAGAATCACCTAGAAATATATTAAAATTCAGGCGCTGGGGCTTCATGCCCAGAGAGTCTATCTAATTCTACATATGTGTGTGTGGGAGGGGGCAAAGGTATGTGTGTGTATGTGTGTGTATGTGAGAGAGAGAGAGAGAGAGAGAGAGAGAGAGAGAGAGAGAGAGAGAGAATGAATTGCATGCATGTGTTTTTTTTTTGGGGGGGGAGATTTAATTTTAACAAGCAGCCCAGGCGATTACAATATAGGTGATCAATTGACCTTACTGAGAAACATTTCATCTTGAACTTTCAAAATGTTAAAATTCTTTGGCCCCTGAAAATTGGGAGTTTAAATCACAGCAATATATTCCTATATATAAAAAGCATTCATCATCCCAAGAAAAAGAAGAGCATGAAAGTTTTCCAACTTCCCAACTTCCCAGGGGATATCTCTTGATATCTTCTTTGCAATTCTTGAAGGTAATTAGGGTGGGTGATCTTATCCTGACTTTGTTGATTAGGAAATTAGCACAGGTTAAGCGATTGCCCAAGGCTGTGTGGCTCTGGCTAGGGCATAAGCCAGGCCTCCTGACCTTTGAGAGCAGAGGTCAAGTCAGATGAACCCCCTCAGACACTCCTGAAGTCAGAAACCCTGGGAAATGCATGAAAAAAAAATATATCTATACCTATATCTATCTATCTATATATCTATATCTATATCTATCTATCTATCTATCTATCTATCTATCTATCTATCTATCTATCTATATACATACACACACACACATTTCCTGATCTGGTTTTCCATCTAGTCGTCCTCATTTCAAAGCTATACACCAACAACCATATTATTATTTTCCATTTTGAGACATTTTACACCCTTAAGGAGAAACCCATGGGCATGGTTATGCTCCTGGGGGAAAGAAACCCACATGGTCCCCTATTGAAAAGCATCATCATCTCTTTTCCATAGCTGACGACCTTTATATTAACCAGGATGGACATAACCTGAGTTTTTAACTTACTGTAGATCTAAGCCTGGGCTTAGAAAAATGGAAAACAGGGTGTCCCTTAAAAATCCCATAAATGCTGCACATTTTTAGGAGAGGAAATGTGCACATGACTTCTCTGATTTCAAAAACTTCCACTGGGACTTCCTGGCTCTTTGTCTGGTGGGGCTTTACATACCATATCATGAGGTGCCTTGGGGCAGATAGAAACTCTTTGAGAGTGGAGAACAAATATTTAATTCTACAGCCCTTCCTTTCCTTTGCCCTCAAGGGGAAACCTGCACTCTCCCCCGTGAGAAAAACTCCAAATATAATGGACTAGACAAAGAAATATTTAATCACATTAGTTTAGGAAGCTCTGGCAGAACACAATGCATCTTTTCAAGGTTGAAGATGTTATGAATAGACAATGTTTTTGTGTCAAGTCTCTCTGGGGCTCTTGGGTACAAAATGCCATTTGCCTTTAGACACTTTTTATTTCTAGAGCTTCAAAGAACCACTTTCATTTGCTAAAACCCTATTGCATAGTCAAATAAAAAATGGCTTGTAAAAAATCACTAAAATCATTATTAACATAGTAATTTTTCAAAAGCAGTCTTTGCCCAAGAATACCCTTCACTCTAAGCATTCACCAACCAAGAACCCAAGGAATGGATATGGCTTGACCATATAGTTCTCCCAAAGCAGCTAATTCCTTTTATGAACCAGAGGCCAGTTGCTTGCTTTCTTTATAACACCATTCAATTCCTTCTAGAATGGCATGAAGCCTTCCTGAGACTACTTTTAGCCACTCTCCACTCAAGCAATTCTTTAAAAAAGTTATAAAATGTGTAACAGTTATTGCCACTTTTCAAAGAATCAGCGAGCTGTTGAATCAAAATAGAGTGGCAGACAGAAGGTAAAAATACTAAATTCAGTCAGGACATGGAAGTCATATATAGTTTTCTGACACCATTTTTCCACTCACCCTGGAGGAAGACTACAGATGGATAAACAGCTCTTTAAATGATGGAAACTAATTAATCCTCTCGCCCAATGTTAATGGAAACCTTAGTCTCATCCAGGTATGTCTGTCTCAAAACAGCATCATTTGCTTCCCATTGAAGCCAACCAATCAACCCACAAAAAGGTAAAAATGTAATGGTTTAAATGGGGGGAAAAACGGTTTTTAAACAAAAGTGAAATATAATAAGATCACTCCTTTGCTCTTGGATGATAGAACAGCTTTCTAAATTATTACTGGAAAGTCCACAAAGATGTTTAATGATGGAAATACATTCTGAGAAATGCATTGGTAGGCAATTTCCCCATTACTGGAACATCATGGAAGGCACTTACACAAACTAAGATGGCTACAATGTCACAAGGTCATATAATCAAGTGGAATCACCCATGAAAGTACAGGGTCTGTTTTTGGTGGAAATATCATTATGCAGCACATGAGTGTATGTAAATGTCATCCTTAAGCTGAGCCTTGGCACCATCCAGACTGGCAAGTTCATGTGACTTGTTCAGTAAGAATGTGGAACCTTACATGGCTGCATGATAATCCTGGCCCCTCTGCAGTTTGCATGTCAACTGATTGATGGAAGCCAGTCAACAACCAGCCTAATTCATGCACATAGGAATTGGAGACATGAAGCAAATGTACACAGAGGGGTTTGCTAGAACAACACTGTAGAGGACACAGAGGGGCTTTCAAAGGAATGGCTTTGCCCGCCAGTCACACACAACTGACCTCATCCTGTCAGCTGTCACTCTTTTCTAATTTAGAAGCCTGTCTGTAAAATCCACTACAGTCCCATCTATTGTTCTGTAAAATTCTTCAAATGAAATCAGAGTAGACACGCCCTTACCCAGGAGGAGAGAACACAAAGCAGATATTCTAAGTTTCCATGACTTACCAAATGATGAGTACTGGATTCTTTTCTGGGTTTGTTTTGTGGGGGACAAATCACAATGCTTTGCAATAGAGTTGATGTCTTTAAGTGAACAAAGTATCTTTGTTGGGAAATTCTCATTCTGCTTCACAATAATCTTGTGAGTTCATTCAATCAATGCCCTGCAATTTCCTCTACTGCTTGGAATTGGAAAAGGAGTGAAAGAGTGCTGCATTTGTCCTCTTCCTTACAGAAAGCAAAAATGCATCTGAGGATGTGCAGCCTGCTCCTGCAGGACAGGGCCAGCTTGCTTGCCTCCCACACTCATGGAGATACCAGAAACCATGGGTTATTAGTTGATTTACCAAGTAAAAAGGCAAGCAATGCCACCTGGGCTATCTTAGACATCAATAGAACATGTATCTAGACTTTGGTAGACCCAGGCATTTTTGTTCATATCTACTGTAAGGCAGAAGTAGCATCCAAATCTTCCTCTAAAGTAGGTATTCTGGAGGCTAAAACAAAATGGAAGCCCCTGACCTACAGTTCTTGATGTTGTCCCACAGCAGAATGAACATGCTCCTGCAAACCCAGGTGTGGATAGACCGATGCAAATATCTGGTTGACTCATTGCATATCCCTTGCCAACAGTTGTCCAGTGCTTGAGATTGAGCCAGAAACAGTGGCCACCTCATTACTGACTGATGCTCAGGATAGTGTATGCTGGCCTGGATCTGGGGAGAGGCACAGGCAGAGAGCTTGGCAGTGGTCTTCTGGCTATTCATGAAGGAAACTCAGAGAATGAACCTGAAGAGGGGGCTGGCTCTGCACACTATGGCTTTTAACTCCACAAAGAGGCATACACCCAACCATGGAGGCCTGCTCCAGAAGTCTCCTAAAGCTCAGGACTTGGATAGTCCCTTGTTGAGGTCTAAGGATAGCACTAGCTGAAGACAACCCCAAGGAGGAGATGGTGGAGTGGGTCTGGGAGACCTGGGCTTGCATAGCTTTGCCTGTAAATTAAGGAATCTTGTTATCAAAGAATTGCTAAACTCTTTCCTCTTCACACCCAGTACTGTGGGATTCTGTGATCCAGTTGTCACTGTTGGCAGGTCTATCTCAGACACTGGACAAAGATAATACAAAAGAAAATTCAAAACCATTCAAACAAATATAAGTTGTCTATCTCAGCTTCCCTAGTTCAAAGAGATAAATGAGAAATTCTGGCTCATTGAAAGTCTGGTTAGGAGAGAGATTTATCTTTCACAGGTGACCAATTACCAATTAAGCAGCTAATCCTGTTGTTAACATTAAACTTATGATAATAATCACTGGATTATGAACAACTCAAAACAGCTCTGGTTTTTCCAAGGGCTACAAACCATAGACATAAAGTACTATGTAATGAACACATAATTTATTATGGAAATGTGAACAGGGGGAGCAAGTCAGATGACTTAAAATTTCATGACTTATAATTTCAAATGTCGGTTCTGTGGACTGGACATCCTCTCCCAGGTGCCTTGATTTGGTGCTTCTGATAAGTTTTGATGGGAGTAGGTAACAACAGTCTTCCTGAAGTTCACTGTCACAAGACACCGCTTGCTCACACATACATATATAAAAACACTGCTGACGTAAGATAGGAGGCACACTCATAGCTCATAGTACTGACCTGCCCTCTCATGTCTGGAGCAATGGGGATGGTGGGCCAGATGGTTGAGTAGACGACAAAAAACAACAGCCACATCACCATGCTTCCCCACACAGCCAGGTGACTGAACTGCAAAGGAGACAGATGTTCAGATGGTCCCTCTGTTGGTCAGGTGATCCACCCCAACTCCACCTGCTGCAGAATTCCCCCCTCCAAGCCACCTTTCCTGATGGAAAGACTGTGAGGACTCTATTCCCTTGTCTCAGAATCTTTAACAATGAATTTAATTAACTAGTGGCTATCCTGAAGATCAAAGTGTTTTTGTGTCACAGCTGACCATCCTCTGAGACATCCCCTAGTTACAGCAGGCTTTGCTCAGTTCATTTCAAGTATCTGCTGCTCCTTGGGATGGTATTAATCTAGCGAGAGAATGGTGGAACCGACAAATGAACAAGAGGTTTTTATTTATCATTAGGAGACTTTGATCTGTTCATTTGCAAAAGAGATTTTTTTGACACCTGAAATGATACTACATCTTTTAAATTTTTAAGTTTTAAATTGACAATAATAATTGAACATGTTTATGAGTATATTGTAATATTATAGTACATGTATATAATGTGTGTGATCAGATGAGGGTAAATGGCATAATCATCACCTCAAATATTTATCATTATTTTGTGTTGGGAACAGTCAAAATCTTTTGTTTTGAAATATATATCTATGTTTTTTAACCACAATTACTGTTTGCTGTAGAACTTCTCCTATTTAACTGCATTCTTGTCCTGTTGACCATCCTCGTTCCTTCCTCTCCTTCCCTCCTTCCCAGGCTCTGGTAACTACTATTCTGCTCTTTGTTTCTACAAGATCAACTGGCTATTACAGTTGAATACCTCCTTACGCATCTACTGAGTTGGTTATTTTTGTCTCCTTTGTACTCTTATGGTCCTTGACCTCTTCTTCTATACCTCACAATTCAATCCATCAGCAAGGTTTTGTTTTGTTTTGTTTCCTCTTAAAACAAGTACTTCCAGAATCTACCCACGATTTACTACCTTCTGCTCCAACATTCCAGGCTGTCACCATCCCCTCCCTGGAATAGGTGTTAACAGATTCCCTGACTCCACACTGATCTCCCACCCACCCCATCCCACCTTCTTAGCAAATCATCAGGTGAGTCTATTTAAGCTGCAGCTAGTCATGACACTCCAGGGGTGACAAACATGAAAAACTGGTTATAACCCCCAAACCTTAGAAATAACCAAAGTACCTAAAATAGGGAACTGATTAAATAAAGATGGGATATCTATGAAATGTCATTTTCTTTAATCATGAACAATGATTTTTGTAGGAATATATTTTAAGGAATAAAAATGTTCCTAATATATTTTTAAGAAAGATTACAAAATTCTATGTTCTACAATGCATTCAAAACACACAGAAGAATGCATGGAGGGTCACAGAATAAAGTGTTACCCATGATAATCTCTTGGTAGTAAAATTACATGAAAATATGTAAAGTTTCATTTTTTTCTCTTTTGTGTTTTCTGTGCATGTGTGTGTTTCCAGTGAGCCAGCATATACATTTGAAATAAGGTGACTAATAATAGCTTTGAGCTATATTAGCAAATGAGGCACCAGGAAACACTGGATTGAAAATTTGCCCTGAAAAAGATCAAACCACAATTTTTACATGCAAAACTTAACATAGCTAGATAATAATTATCCCAATGCTTAAAAGGAAATCATAGTATGAAGATCATCTATACTGGAGAGGGAGGAGCAATCCCAGAGAGGACTCACTTTAGTCCAAGCTGTAGTCTCCAAACCAGCTTTCAGACAAACCGTAACCACAACGTACTGTGAAAAGAAAGAGGAGTTAGGAAGAATGAAGGACACTACTTTTACTTTCTAGGAGAAATCCCAGATCTCCCCTCCAGAGTCAGTTCCTCTAACCCACCATACTTTGAAGGTACCATCTTGGTAGCTAAGTTGCTAGGGGATGTTTTTAGGAAATGACAGACAGGTTTATTCCAAGGAAAGTGCTCATTGCAGTGTCTTCCCACAAATAACTGCTCTATCCTTTCTTAGAGGATTTGGGAGAAACCATCTTCCTTAGTACTCTTTGCTTTTAAAGATGTAAAAGGTCTTTTGACGAATGGGGAATACTGCTCATCACCTCTCCAGAAACTTCGACTCAGTATACTCTCTGCTAAACAATAATGTAAGCATTTCTCAACCATTCTGACCTTAAGGAATCTATAATATATAAACATTTGAAATATGACAATAAGAAAAGCCTTACCTAAGGGATTAGATAAGTATACCCCACATATGGGCCCTTTAGGAGTGGCTCAATAAAAAGAGATGAACTTACCGTGTAAACAATATTTCCAACAAATAAATAGTCTGTGGCATGACCATTGCTGAATGGAGTATCTGAAAAATAGAGAAGCTGCTATTAACTTCTGAGATCTGAGATGGCAATCTATTTTATCCACAATATAAAAATGGAATTTTAGAAACGTCTCTCAAAATGTGAGGGCATTTCAAAATTGAATCTTCTGTTAATCTACTGCTCTTTTTTTTTGTGACTCCATTTTTTATATTGTATTCTCTCCAAATGAAGCAAACAAAATCACATTTCCAACAAACAAGTCTTGATCTGCATGAAAATTTACATTTGTATAAAGATTACAATCTCTCTTTGCCCAGCTTATTATTTTTTTTAAAGGACAGAAATAAGAACATGTTGATCTATCTACCATGGCTATCTTTCCAGCGGTGGAAATTTTTCAAGTTTTCATTTACTATTTATTGTTAAATTTTGCTAAATTGGAATTGTGCATCAATGAAAGAAGATAGCCACACAGATACAAAATCAATCTGTAATGACTGAACTCTATTCTGAGGGAATATTCATGGCTCCTGTCCTCATTTGCAGCTACACGAACTGGAGTCTAGCATTTGTGAGGATTACAAGTGAGAGATGTTTCCAGTTTTTACATTCTTCCTTTCCTTTCCCTTCCCTCCCTTTCTGATGGCTATTACCAGGAATATAACAACTGCTAAGTCAGAACTCTCTTAGAATTGTCTAATTCATGTCAGCTAAGATAGCCCTGTCCTGAGAAGTCTTGGTTCTTATGCTGAGAAGTAAAAGCCTATTTTAAGATCAGAAATGGTTCCCTTGGATATCGCTACAAACCTCCTTTTATTCTCCCTTATACTCAAATTCAGATCTGTGGTCAGGTATATGGTCAGGATTTTGTGTTCAAATTTCCAACCCAGTAGCTGCTATCCATATGTATTTGGGCTTGCTGATTTACTTATCTGCTTGTTGAAAAGTCCTACCCTTGTTGAGGAATCAAGATCTGTTTCATTTCTTAAAACAGTGTAATCATCAAGTTGAGTCATGGTGGCATCTGGAAATGGTGGGTCCCTGAATTCAGCTCTAGGGCACATGCTTTCTCCTAATGTGGACAGGGTAAGGTTAACCACTAGCATGGCATTGGGGTTGCATGAAGTACAGTCCTAAATGGAGAAGTTCCTATGGGGAAGGAAAAGAATTGCACTGGGAGAGCAGAGAGAGAGATGCAGCCATAAAAGGAACTACCTTAAAGCTTAGGAGAGACATGGTAATGCAAGAAGGAAAGCTTACATAAGAATTCTTCAGAACGGGAGGAGCAGAAATAATTGAAAAAGTGAAGGAGAGCCTAAACTAATCTCAGGAAGACAACAAACAATGTGTAAGTTGAACATCATTAATCTGAAATGCTCCAAAATCCAGATACAAAATTTTGGATTTTGAATTGGGGATGTTCAACTAAGTAAACTCTGAGCAAAGATTCCCAAATCTGAAAAAATTTCAAATCTGAAACCCTTCTGGTCCAAAGCATTTCAGATAAGGGACACTCAACCCGTATCTGCAAATAGTTATTCAAAACTGTGGGGGTTTGCTTTTCAGTAACTGGCTCTAAGATTGTTTTAATAATAAGTGCAAAACATTTTGTTTGTTTGTTGAGTCAGGTTCTCACTATGTTGCCCAGGCTGGTCTCAACCTCCTGGACCAGGGATTGTCCTACCCCAGCCTCTGGTGTGTTGTGATTATAGGAGCTTGCCACCACACGGGGCTAAAGTGCAATAAATACTTTTAAATAACGAAACACTTGAGGTTAGGCAGAGGATCATTTCTTTGATTCTAACAGAGATTATAGTTTTGAAAATAGTAACCTTATTATTTTATGTTCTCAACAAATTTTTACTTTAAGTCTAATTGGGGAGAGAAGGTCCCTGTCTTCATGGAGCTCACATTATAATGAAGGAGACAGGACATAAATAGATAAACAAATAGATACACAATACATACTATTGTGTGTAATAAGTGCTATGAGGAACATAAGGCAGAGTAATAGAACACAGAGTAATGGGGGAGGCTATTTTAGATTGGGAGGTAACATCCAAGCAGATTAAAATGCTGTAAGGAAGTTAAATGAACATCAAGAATGGCATGAGGGAGGGAGTTAATGACTTTTGAGAGAAGAGAGTTCCAGGCAGACAGAAGAGAAATTGCTAAGAGTCTGAACACAGACAGCCCTTGATGAGCTCAGAGACCAAAATGGAGACCAGTCTGGCAAGAGACACTGAAAGAAGGAAAAAGAGTATAATCAGGCTGAGGAACAGATCAACACAGGCATGATGAAGTGCCTGGGCTTCTGCGTAAATGGTGACAGGTCACCATTCCCAGCTCAGAGGAGGATTCTGAGCTGGGAATACAGAGGTGTGAGCTAAGCTCTTAAGGGAATGATGCAGTTTTTACAGAACAATAGAGCATGGTGACCAAGAATGGGATAATAAACACAGTGCCAGCCGGCAACAATGGTAGCCATCCATCCAGGAAGGGACGTTAGAGCAGTCCTATATGGTAGCTACTAGCTGCATTTAGTCATTTACCTTTAAACTCATTCAAATAAAATACAATTAAAAAATCAGTTCCTCCCAAAGGCCAGAGAGGAGGGGGAGAATGAGGAGTTATTGCTTAATGAGGACAGTTACAGTTTGATGATGTTGCACAACATGCTCAATGTAATTAATGCTTCTGAATTGTACACTTGAAACAGCAAAGTCAAGTATATTATTTTAAAAATCATGGTAGAAAATAAACAAAAAGTGGATCATAGAACCAAACTACACAACTCTTAGGATAAAACAAAGCAGAAAATCTGGCCTCAGATTTGGCTGTGATTTCTAAGACGTGACATCAAAAGCACTGTGACAAAAGTAAACAGTAGATGAAACAGACTTGATCAAAATTAGAAACTTCCGTGCTTCAAATGGTACCAGCAAGAAAGTGGAAAAATTGGAAGCAATGGAAGAAAATATTTACAAATTATTCATCTGATAAGGAACTTATATCCAAGATATAGAAAGAACTCTTATAACTCAACAATAAAGAGACAAAAGAAAAATCAGCTCAATTTAAAAATGGGCAAAGGACCTGAATAGACATTTTTGCAAAGAAGGTCTACAAATGGCTAGTAAATGCATGAAGAGAAGCTCAACATCATTAGGCATCAAGGAAACAGAATTAAAACAACAATGAAATATCACTTAACACCCACCCAGATGTCTGTCACATAAAAGACAGTAACAAGGGTTGGTGAGGGGGTGGAGAAATTAAATCATCCATATGCTGCAGGTGGGAAATCAAAATTGTGCAGACACTTTGGAAAACTGAAGGGCAATTCCTCAAAAGATGATGCATATTACAATTTTGCTTAGAATATGTGTTTTTTACCTTTAAAAATGAAGACTTCAGACAGGTCCAAGATGCATCTACCTCTACCTCTTTTAAAATACGAAACTTAATGCACATGCACCTTCTAACATGGAATTTAATGGCAATAAAAATCAACTGGCCCCATCAAAAAAAATGATGCATATTTATTACATGATCCAGTAATTCTAGTCCTATGTACATAGCCAGGAAGTAAGAAAACATATAAATGAAACACACAAAAACTTGAACACGAGTGTCCATAGCAGTATTATTCATAATTACTCATCACAGCCCAAAATAATGAAAAGCATTATTCATTATTCACAAGGGCCTATTCATAACCCAAATGTCCATCAACCAGTGGATGAGCAAATAAATGTCCATCAATTGGTGAATGGTGTATCAGTACAATAGAATGTTATTAAACAATAAAAAATAATGAAGTACTGACACATGCTACAACATGGAGAAGTCTTGAAAAACTTATGCTATGTGAAAGAAGCCAAATACAAAAGGCCATATGTTATATGATTCTATTCACATAGAATTCCAGAACAGGCATATCATCAGAGACAGAATGCAAACCAGTGAGCTGGAGGTGTTTGGGAAAATACAGAATGACAGCTTTTGGAGGCAATGAACATGTGGCTAATTAAGATGATGGTTGCACAATGCTGAATATATTAAAAACCAGATGGGGCTGGGGTTGTGGCTCAGCGGTAGAGTGCTCGGCTAGCATGTGCAAGGCTCTGGGTTCGATCCTCAACACCACATATAAAAAAGGTATTGTATGCAACTACAACTAAAAAAATAAATAAATATTAAAAAAACAAAAAAACCCAAGAAAATTATACTCTTTGCATAGATATAAATTATATCTTAATAAAATATCATAAAAAATTTGGTTCCTCAGTCATACTAGCCACATTTCAAACACTCAATAGCCATGTGAAGTTCAGATGGCACAGGTATAAAACATTTAATTTTCAATGAGGTTGGAAGTTCTACTGGACAATGCAGGGTTGGAGTGGCTATGTCCAAGGTGATGAGGAATGATAGAAATTGTTATACTGTAAAGTTATAAATGATAGTATTTGCTCATGATTTGGATGTAGGGTAGAAAAGAATGTGAGGAATCAAGGGTGATATCCAGATTTTTGGCCTGAGCCCTGAGATCAACAGTGAAATCATCAACTTGAGATGGAGAACACTAGTTCTAGTTGTATTAACACAGCAGCAATGGTTCAAAAAAAAAAAGCATGTAAGGACTTGGTACCAAGTGTTTAAAATTTCCAGTTTATGGCAGGAAGAACAGCTAACAATGAAGCATGGCTGTATTGCAAGAGAAGAAAAAGGAAATTTAGGAAAATGAGGTGGAGAGAAGAAACTGGGGTTAGTGGAAACAATCCCAGTAATGAGAGTTAGAAGACTCTGTTCAGCCCTTCTCTCTTATCCCAGCTCTGTTGTTATTTAGTGTATTTTTTTTTCTTTTTTTAAATTTTAGATTCTAAGTCCCAAGATTCTCAACTATAAAACAGAGAGGCAAACAATGATGATGACTGAACTATGTCCAAGGTTCCTTTCAAATAGGAAATTCCAAGATGTTCTTAGCTGCCAAATCAGCCCCATGCATTTAGTGGCAGGAACATGAGACTCTCAGATCCTCCTTCTCCTCATATGACTTAGGATATATTTCTTAGCGTTAATCCCACACTGTGTGCCCATAAACGGAGAGTGGGGCCCTGTTAACTGAGAAGAACAAGGATCTGCGTGCCTTGACACTCTTCCTGCACAAGCCTACGGAGCCTAGAGAGAACTCTGATCAGATGGGAGAGTGAGAAGCGGTGGGAGACTGAGCTGCAAATCAAAGTTTGCACTTATGAATTGAAATTGTTTTAAATTTCTTCCCTCCCTCCCTCCCTTCCTTCTTCTTCTTCTTCTTTTTTTTTTTTTTTGTGATACTGAGGACAGAGACCATGGCCTTGTGCATGCTAGGCCATTAAGTGCTTTACCATTAAGCTATACCTCCAACCCTGAATTTCCCCTTAATACCAATATTTCCAATATTAGTAGGATCATGGACTAAATAAATAAATAAATAAACATACAAGACATTTGTATACTATAGAGGGCTTAGAATGTGTTCCATATTTAGCATGTTTCATATTTTGTGGAGATGTGTATATATGAACATTAAAGTGGTACATGTAAAAAATTCTGTTTGGAAAACATTTTCTGAAAGCATTTACTATATGACAGGTACAGCTCTAAGTGCTCTGCATATATTGCTTCTTCCATATCTCAAGGACTGGAGAAAATATCATAATGATCTGTGAACTTCATATAAGGAATGTAGTGCAACAAAAGGAAGTGAAAAAACATGTCCAAGGTTACACGGCTTGATGAGAATCTAATTGCTGTCAACAAGAGTTTGTTTTCATTAACTGAGTTAGAAAACTGGACCCCCCAAAATGAAAGGAGACAACTTCAAGGAGAAAAATAATTAGACCAAGAGTCACTAATTTGAAATACCTACACCTAGCTGGGTGTGGGGGTGTGCCTGTAGAGCCAGCTACTAGGGAAGCTGAGGCAGGAGGATCGCTTGAGTCCAGGAATTCAAGAACAGCTTGGACAACTTAGTGAGATCCTTCTGAAGAGGGAAGAAAGGAAGAGAGGGAGGCCAACACCCGAAGTGAAGGTAATTTCTAGAAGAACCAAGGTGGACACAAAATTAGATTCATATGACAGAAATTCTTACTATGTAAGGAAACACAAACAGGGAACAATTCAGGGGACAGCAGTAACCTCTTGAGACCAGACTTTCTTCTGAGTTAGGTGTGGAATATTTCCTTAGCCAAGAGTTTTTTGATCTTGGCACTATTAACATTTGCCAGATAAATCTTTTTAATTTGTTTTCCCTTTAACATTTTATTTTATCCCCAATCAACATGTACTAATTGTATACATCAATGGGGTTCAGCATGACACCTGAACACACGCTTACTGCATGCACCAATCAAATCTGACCCTTACCTCCCAATCTCCATCAATGACCACTCCACACTCCGATCTACCCCCCTCATCTCTGTGTGTTTGCCAGATAATTCCCTGGTGTGGGGTAGGGGCAGGGAGCCACCCTGTGCATGTTAGGATGTCTGGCAGCATCCCTGGCCTCTGAGACTCACTAAATGCCCCTAGTCTGTGACAATCTAAACTATATCCAAATATTGCCAAATATCCCCTGGGACAAATTCTTCCATGGTTGGGAGCCACTGCATTAGAGGAAAGAAAAAAGAGGAAGTGGAATATGCACAGAGAGTTCACTCTAAGAACTCACAAAGCTGTGAGGCCTTCGCAAGGGGACAAACTCCATGATTATCTTGGAGCTGAGCACTGACTTATAGAGTTAGCGCCTCCACAGAAAGGGACCTGAAGACACGGACAGGACACTGGCAATCCAGCACAAACAGAAAATAGATAGGAAAACTGAGGGACAGTTTCCCATGGAGCATCCAGCATTTCCACAGCATTCATTTCTAAACTGTCATGAGTGAACGCTACTGGAATTCAATAAAATGTTTACACTTGAGGTAATCTGAGCATTCAACTTTTAGTGAAGATAGGATAAATTTGATATTTCAGCTCATCATTTTGGTGGGATAATTCGACACTGCATTTTAGTTTTCAGCCTAGGAAAGCGTATCTCTTTCCCCAGTCAAAACTAATACCATCTGGAAATAATTGACTCCCTTGGAGGAAAAATCTCCCATACCAACTTGAGAGTCAGGGACTTGCCAAGTATCTCTGAAATGACAGCATCGTCTAAGGAAGCCGTAGCCATCGCCCTGAACACCTACCTCCTTGGGAAAATCCTCATGGAATACATAGTTATATTTCAACCATTTTAGAGACAAACACCTGTAGATTCCATTCCTTGTTAAAAAGTTACTCCTGAGAAATAGAAGTCCTAAGAAAGCTTTGGTGGATGAATGGATTCATTGCTTGGTGACAATTCAAGACCAAAAAAGTCTAATTCCATTGTCCAGTTTATTTCTGATGCAGGTTCCTGACAAAATATTTCTTTCTTCTTGGCTTCACAGCACTGTTCCAATCTACCAATCCTGTCAGGAAAACATCTTCCTTGTCATTTTGCTGACCTTATTTTAGTCAGATATTTAAATTCTCAAGTGATTTTTTTTCTTGGAAAGGGGGGAAATCTGCCAAACTTGGGTGATTAGTTGGATTCTCCAAGTTGGCCTTGAGGACATCATTTCTCCTCCATCTGTGTAAACCATAGTAAGGACACCTTTCCAGAGAAAGCAGCAGGAGGTAGGATAGATGGATCTTTGGGGATGTGGGAGCAGTGAGAGGGTAAAGGATATTTCTGGCAAAAGGGATATCTGCTATGTGCAGGCAGGGAGGTGGATACAGGGCTGAATGGCCAGCTAGCGATGTGGGGGAAGGGCCAAAGAGGGAGGTCAGCAGGGGTCAAGACAGGGAAGGCTCTGAAAAGGACCCTATGAAAGAGATCCATCCAAAGTGCACGTGGAACCATGTGATCTCCTCAACCTTTGTTTTCCTGTCCTAACCAGCACAGAGCTGAGCTCTTCCGAACAGAAACCCATCATTAGTACACAATGGCTTAAAAGAGCCAGGGGAAAGGTGAGAAGCATTAACCTGCCCACTGCCTCTGAACAGCTGGCACTTCACTGAACCTGCCTGGGATCAGTGCAAATTCTGCAAATCTAGGGTCAGATCCACCTACAGAGGAAGGCTGAGCTGAGAAGAAGGGCATTGCCTGTGCCAGAATTCCAGGGGATGATTTCCTGGGGCAAAGAAAAAGAGAAGGACCAATTCCCCATCTACTTGGCTTGATAAAATCCAGAGTCTACATTTAGAATATTTTAGGATTACATGTGATGAAATCTAGCAATGCAATGGTGCCTATTACATACATGAAAAAACGAGAAAGGTGAAAACACTGTCCTGAAGAGCAGAAGATTCTCCTAGAGACAAACAGGGTCTTGTAATTTCAGAACACTTCAGGACACACCTCAGTGTTCTTTAAATTGCAAATAATTTAAGTCTGTTCTTCCAGACTTAAATTATTTGCAATTTTTGGTTGAATTTGGGTATCGACATAACGTAGGATTAGACAAATGAGGCCTGGAAACACAGTCACTAAAACAGACAGTTGTGAACAATTGGGACAAAAACCACACAGGCCCTCCACATTAGTAGGAACAGCCCCAAAAATGTTGCACGCAAAAACCGCTTTGAAAATACTTGTGGGAAAAACCACAATTTTGTAAGAAAAGTTATGTCTCATTTTCTAAACAGAATGATCAAGGAACTTATTTCAGGATATACCAAAGGCCTAGGTTGATGACATTTGATAAAGATGCCATTTCAATTAAATGCTCATTAAAACCATTACATCATTGCCCAGCAAAACCACAAAACACATCCAGGAATGGCTCTGACAAAAGACAAAATGGGAAGACAAAGTTCTAACACAGTTCTGTATGGTCAGAAAAGACAAGGTCTAATAATCACAAAAACAGATGGAGGGAATTCATATGTGCAGTTTTGATGGAGTAAGAATCAGGCGACAGCTAAGTTGACAACAGCAGGCATCTTGGTGCCACGGGACACAGTAGGGAGAATTCAGGAGGACGTGGCACGATTCCCTTTGACATCAAAGCTTTTGCCAAGACATTTTGGTCAGGGATCAGATGCCAAGATTCTGCTTCCCTCCCTCATCCTTTTGCTTCAAGAAACTTTCAGCTGTACAATTTCAGAGCAGCTCAGATTCCAGAATTCTAACAGGGCCCCTGTTCCCCTACCTCTATGGGTCTCTTACGACAGCAGAGGCTCAGAGGAGGTACAGAAGCAACTACCCCCTGCTAGACTTACATCAAAGGTGAAGACATAGTCCAAGTTTCAGTTATTATTTCATTGAAAAATAAACTTTTAGAATTTAACCTGTTTACATGTCTGTACTCTAATTAACACTATTATTTTTTCTCCCAATACTATGTATTCATGAAGAGAACATTTCTTTTCCTTTCTTTGTAAAGAGTGGCATAAAATCTTGGAGAGTGCTCATAAAATGGAGGGTTTACACAAGTGTTAGCGATTACAATTACATTCAAGACCAGTGTTGGGTTAAGTTCCTGGTTATATAAGCCTTTGCTGGATTTTCTCCTCTTTATTGCCATTTCAGCTGGATGAAGTTAAGGATGTGAAACTCAAATATCAATCTCTTTTTTCACTTTTGTTTACTAAAAATAGAGTTTAAAAAGGAAGTGAAAATGAGGGAAAATATACTTAGTTGCCAATGCCAGTCACCTAGTGAGACCACAAACATGTTTCTTACTCCTGGGTCAATGGCTACGTGATACTCCCCAGTCTCCTACACCTGGGTGGGGTCCCGTGACTAGTTCTTGCCAATCAGATGTGAGCAAAGTGATGGCTCCCTTCCTGCCAGAGACAGATCAGCATAAGTGACCTTTCTTCTCACTCCCTTTCCAGTGTTGAAGTTGAGGGTGAAATGAGGGGCCAGTCACTAAGTACAGAATGTTGTATAAAACGGGACCAGGTTGTTTTTTAGCCAGGTGTGCTAGGACATGAGGACAGAGAAACAACTGTCATGAAGGAAGACATTCATAATCACAGATTGCTCTGTGGGAGAGTAAAATATCCCACCCTAAATACGTTTTTTTCCACTATATTACAAGTTGGCTATTCAGAGAAACTAAAGACCTCTATAAACACGGGAATGGCTCTGAGAAGCCATTGTGTAAAAAGAAATTTGAATTTATATTAGTGAGCAGCAGATGCAGACAATGCTTTTTTACATGATATCCTACTATCTGCCTAGCAAAGATCTGGCTTCCTATGAAGAGCCCCCAGCCCCCTGCTAAACTCCAAGTGAGGTTCAGTCATCTTGCCTCTCTTGGAGTTCCATATTGAATATGTGTGTGTGTGTGTGTGTGTCTCCCAAAATAAATAAAATGAATAAAATAAAATGTGCATTTTCTCTTTCCTATTGTCCATTTGATAAACTATAATTATCAAACCTCAGAGAGAAAAAGGCAAATTTTAAAACTTCCATATGACTAGAAACAGGAGGCCAGATATGCCCTGCAGGGCCATGTAGGAAATCTCCAACCTCAGTCTGGTCAGGAGGCAGGAGGAGGGGAGGACTAGGCATAGACCAGAACCTTTACTGGGGTTCTTGATGAAAGGAATGGTCAGGAAGGGTAGGCACACTGAATATGTTTAGGATTGGTTACCTAAATAATTTCAGCAGGCTCTGAGCCATAGGAATGGTTTCTAGTTGTGGCACATTGATCCTGAGGTGATTTATGACAGAGGAATATAGATATGCTATGTTAGAGTTTGATAAAAAAGAAGGCTGGCCAGGTGCAGTGGTGCACACCCGCAATCTGAGTTACTTGGGAAGCTGAATCAGAAGGATCACAAGTTTGAGGCCAGTTTCCACAATTTAGTGAGACTCTGTAACTAAATTAAAAAAAAAAAAAGAGTTAAAAATAAATAAATAAAAGTACTAAAATATAGTTCAAGTTGGTTATTCAGAGAGACTATTTGCTTTGCATGCAGAGGCACTAGGCTCAATCTCAGGCTGGTTTATGTAATCAAAGACACACTTCCAGGGGAGTCATTTGTCATTTTTAAGAAACAGCTAGCTCTGGGAGAAAAAGTTTCACCTGAATCTAGGCCCCAAATGCCAGAGCACAAAGAATACAGAAAAATGCAGTCAGTATGCCTGTAAACAATGCATGCCTCCACTGAAGAGTGACGTGGGTGAGAACCCCTCACTGGGCCAAGTCCCTGAGATGTGGGGATTGTTGCTGCAGTAGCTATTCCCATGGTAGCTAATATACTCCAGTTCTACTTTTTGCTAAATCTACAAGGGTCATATCTGGGAACTCTGGTTCATGTTCCTAACACTATTACACCAAACCCATGTGTTTGTACATGTAATAGAAAGTTTATTGAGAGATACTGAAACATAAGAAATATTCAGCCGAATGAAAACAAAGGCCCTTCCAACCCATTTCTATTTCTGGATGTATGAAGTGGAATACTGACATTATGTACAAAGGTAGGCTCTGACGTAGGGGCTTTACTGTGGCAGTTCAAATGGAGAAAAAAAATTTGCATTTCAATTTGGAAACCTAGTTATATTTTAAATGTGTTATGACTGGGTTAGTAAATGAATAAGCTACTTAGATTTAAAAGCTGTACTTTGTGTAAATCTAAGTCTTCTAGAATATTCTTTCTAGTTCTTCGTTCCATTTATTGCATTTACATGCCTCAGGATTTTATAACCCTCCACCCACCCTGTTCTCTCAGCAGGTGTTCCCAGATGTCAGAGGCCACAGTGACTTACTGCTCCCCTTTTCTGTCCCATTAAACGCTCTAATGTCTGCCTCTCAATTTTTCATTCATTTTAGACCTTTTCTAAACTGCACACAATATTGGCAGTGACTTTTATAGGGGAACAAATGTCAGTGCATTGCTTCAGGAACCCGACTTAGTATTTTGTTGGCCTTTGTGGCTGCAATAGCACATTTTCCTGCAGGTTTAAGACATAGTATAATTTGGTAGAGATGGAAAATATTAACTAGGGCAATTCTGGATCTTTCCAGTTCTACCTCCAATCTACCTACTCCTCTCTGCTACATTTATTACTACACAAGATTGTGCAATGGCCAACCAAATGGACTCCAGTAATCATCCTTGCCAGTGTAGCTACATCAAAATAAATCAGATCCTATGGCTCCCTGCTAAACCTGTCCATGGCATCCCTTACACTTACACTCTAAAAGCCTCAATATTCTCAAAGGTCCAGAGAAGTCTGACATTTCTCCTTCCATCCTCATCATCTCAAGGCAATTTGTTTCACAGTCCCACCCTCAACCTCCAGTGTGCTTTCCTTTACCCAGAGCCACTCCCGGCTGCACTATTCCCAAGGCTGAGGCACCTTCCTGTTTACTTTTTTCTCACTCCCTCCTACTCATCTGTTACCACATCCTCTGAGAAGCCGTCCTTAAAGTCCAGCTCAGTTCAAGTTTCCTTGGGATACAAAGGACCCTTTGGTAACAGTTCTCATTCAAGTCTACCTTCTCTAGGTGTAAGTTCCATGAGGGCAGGGAATTCATCTGTTATGTACACTTTTTATGTTCTTGCCCTAATTTAACTTAATTGCAACAATTCAAGTCATCAGGATCAATGAGATACAAAACACCCAAGTTTACAGCAACAATGTATAGGTCATACATACTTTAAGCTAATATGACTGAACAATGCCATGGGCAAAAAGGTATGCTAAGTTTTATTTTAGACATGTGCACTATTACTTTTTTATTATTTAAGACACATCTGATCTTACAGCAGCCCATTTATTAAAAAGTATAAAATTGCCTTCTCTAAAATGTTGAAAGATGCTGTTGCTTAATTAGTAATTAAGCCAACATATAAATATCCATGTGACACACCTTCTTAAAATGCAAGGGATTTGTGAACTGAACTTTAAGAAATCAATCAAAATCAGTTTTTTTTTAAAGCCGGTAAGTGCATTCTCTTTTCCGTCACCTCCCTTGCAAATTTCATCAGGAAAAATGTGAAAATTTCTTTTTCAAATCAAAATTGATTTTACGTTCTTTTGCCAATAACCACATTCCACTACAAGGAAGGTTGCTCAACTATGCAGACTGGAAATGCCAACGGAAAATCCAAGAGTGGCCTGGCACTAAGGCCCCTGATGAATTTGGGGGTCTGTGAAGGTGATATGCATAGTCTTCACCTAGCGCCACTCTTTAGACAGAAGGGGATGGGGCTGCAGGTAGCCCGTGGCTTGAGCATAAGGTTGTGATGGTTGGGAGAAATCTGATTTACTGAACTGCTGGAGTGGAAAAATTTATTTTGAAACTTGAAATGAATCATCACAAACTCCATTAGCAAAATAGTGCTTTGAAAAGTCTATCCAAAACCATGCAAAAATAAGTGAAGCAAAAATTCTTGGAAGCATTCTAGGGAGAGAAAAACCGGGCACACCTTCCCAAGAATATTTATTTCTTAGTGATAATCATATGACCTTGAACAAAGTGAACAGCACTGATTGGTACCTAAGCCTCTCTCCATTCATGGTGGACGGAGAATCTTACAGTAAAACTCACTGTCTTTGTGACAAAATATGCCTAATATCACATGATGATGTGAAGCTAGACTAGGGACTTGGTCCCGGGTTGAGCATGCCTCCTTCATGGTTGTGGGTGTGAACAGGTGGGAAAGGGATGGCTTCAGAAACCCCTGGGGCAGTGGAGGGAGGCCCAAAGGTGCTCTTGTCTTGCACCAGGATCCTTCTGCTTTGAAAATTATCCCCATTTGCTTCAAATTGGTGCCATGTTCCTATCCAATGCCTCTTGGGAGAAGAGTGGATACAGCTTTCTAAATGGCAATTAAGAGTGTAATAAGAACTCACTTGTATTCAGGACAGTAAATCAGCACACGTAAACAAGTAATCCAATCATCCTCTCAAACTTGCAATCTTCCTTGATTTCCACCACCGACTCACACCCCCCTCCATTGCCGTAATTCTCAACAACCCATGATCTTGCAAATTCTATATTTTTCTCTACAGAGCAGTCTTACCCTTCATGTAACTTCAAATCCCATCATGGAACTCTGCAGTTACCATCCTCTTCCCCCTTTATGCTGTAGACATCCACAGCTCCCACCCACCACACAGGGGATGGTGGAAATGCATACAGACGTGTTTTGATTTACAGTTGCCACAAGGGTAGGGAAATGTGGAGAGGCCATTGTCTTAGTCTGTTCAGGTTGCTATAACAAAATACCATAGATTAGTAGCTTATAACCAATAGAAAATTATTTCTCATAGTTCTGGAGGTTGGAAAGTCCAAGATCAAGGTACTGGCAATCTCTCTGATGAGGTGGGGGCCTATTCATTTTAGAGGGCACCTTCTTGCTATGTTCTCATTAGCTCAAGAGTAAAGTGACTCTTGGAGCATTAATATATAAGGGAACTAATCCCATTCAGTAGGTGCCACCCTCTTGACCTAATCACCCCTAAAAGGCCTCACCGCCTAATACCATCATCTTGGAGGTAAGATTTCACTGTAAGATTTAGGGGGAGAGAAAAACATTCAGTCCATTTTCCTAGTTTGACTCTTCCCGCCAGTCCTACACATCTGAATCCCATGTAGACTTCACAGTTAAACCTTGATGCTTCCTCCTCTAAGAAGCTATTAAAAATCCCAAATGAAAGGCATCTCCCAACCTTCTGGTATCTAATCACACTTCATTTGCATTTTCCTTGAGACAGCTATTGTACTAGCATTATCGATGTGCAAATCTAATCTCCTTTACCAGACTACAAACTAACAAGACCAACACTGATACATTCACCGACCACCTTGAAATCCACTGCAGTGTTTTAGACATAAATATTACATGAATGAACACGATCTGTAAGTAATAATGTGATGCTTTTATTCTGTAGTAATAGAGGGAAGAGAGAAATTAATTCTAAAATATTCATTCAATTTGTCAGAGAGGGTCAACTAATGGCAAGAACAAAAATGGCCTTCTATGCCAATGAACTTAATACTTTTAGTTTATTTCACCTTAAACATTTTTATTTACATGTTGTTTAAAGCACAACTAAAAGAAAACCCTATGCTGAAGGATCAGTAAATACAATAAAATAGTGACATTGATGATGATGATGGTAACAATAATTAAAACAGAAAAAATTCTCTTGTGTGGCTGTTAGGCCAATAGAAAGATTTGGGATAAATAGTTAAGGGAGGCAGAACCTAACTTAAAATTCACTTGATGATTTCTGTTAGGTACATCAGCAACTGCTAGAAGCCTTTTAAACATAGACCACATTCGGTGAGTGAATGGATTTCCATAATGGATCTGGGGAAACTCTAGCAATTCCACCATCAGCTACAAGCACGTGATCCTCACTCCAGGAATAGAGAGCCACTCTCCCTACTGTAGAGCAGCCACATTAATTCCTGTCAAAGAAGGCCATAAATGTCTTATAAAACTGGTTTACAGTCCAAAGGCAAACACTTTTGGAAACAGTTCCAGTGTCCAGTTCAGAACAAAGGGTCTGGAGAATAGCACTGAGGCCAATCCATACAATCCATGCTCTCTCTTCCTATGAGTCTGGGATCAGGTACAAAAGGACAATTGCTAAAATGTTCACTGGTCCATCGTGGTATGACAATGACTGCTTCTACTTCTACCACCAAAATGTCACAGCTTTGGGAACAAAATCACACCTAATGCTCTTCTACTGGCACACCCTTACTGCTAAAACCATTTTAAAACAAATAAAACACCGAGTAAAGATGAAGCCCAGAAAAGCCTGAGAAGTAAAAGACATTGAATTCACTAAGATATTCTTTTGCGGGGAAGGTCTAGAAGCAGAAAATTCTATTTCCTGATCCAAAGACTGAAGGTCCCTGGACAGAAAAGGAGTTCTGATGAAACTGAAAGAACAGGTCAGAGGGCATAATAAATTTCTGTGCATGCATTTTCTCTGTCAGAATTTAATAGGTTAAAGAATATCAGTGAAGATGAATCATTTCTGTTTGAAGCATAAAACACACTGACACAGCAACAAAGACGCTTGGAAACTTTATATTCTTTGCTTCTTTGAACAATCAAAGGCCTTGTCTAGTCAAGGTTTGGAGTAATTTTTCCCAGGAGGATTATTATTATTTGAGAGGGATGAAAGAGCAGTGTTCTTATGATACATTTTGATTTTCTGAGACTCAGAGTCCACCTCTTGACGTGGAGGCCATATTTTGGAGGCATTAACAAGTGTGAATAAACACGGAGGCTGTCACAGTTCTCACTCATCCTCTTCTAGCTGTGGCAAAGAACTAAAACCAATCTGGAGAATTCATTCTCAAAGTATAGCTTCATAAGGTGTAGGAATAAGACTAAACTCTTACAAGATTTGAGCGATTCTGTACAGAGGTATAAGAAGCTTGAAAAATGAAAGCTCAAAAAAATTAACAGAATTTCAAACATATGAGCAAGAGATTTCATGATAGTATACCATTCTTCTTCAAGGTCAGACTCAAATAGTTATTACAAATTGAGTTTAGAATTCCTAGTATTTAAACCATCCAGTCAACTAGAAAAAAATGGAGTCTCAAAGTTGACCTGATAAAACCTCTTAGTTAGAATTCTACTTGGTACTAGCTATTGTTCAAATATATATGTACATATATACACACACATACACATATATATGTATATATATATGTTAAAATTATATATTTTATAAATATAAATTATATATATATATATATATATTTATTTATTTATTTTTTCCCCCATCTAACGTGTTCTTGTGATCTCATTGTGTAAAACTAGGGAGAAAGTCATGAACATGCCGGCAGCAGACGGGGTGCAAAGCTACTTGCTGACAGTTGAATCATAAAGCTGTTACCATGCTCCAGTGCTTTCATGGGAAACCAGAAGAGGATGAGGGAGTGGACCAAGGCGTTGATGCAGTGACCCCAGAAAACCTGCAGAAAAACAAACCAAGACAGTCAGAGTGGAGGGAACTCTCATACTTCTGTGTGCAGCTCTCAACAAACATCGGGCTGTGAAGGCTCCAGGAGGAGGACACTAGTCTCAAATTTTAAAAAGCTCCCCCAAACAGCTATTTCCTCATATTAACATGCAAATGACTGAACTCTCTCCACATAATACTATTTTACTAAAAAGATCTAAGGATATATCCACCTATATACAGACTAATACACAATCCATCCACATTTGAAAAGTGAGTTGCAGTGAGTTTTCTTTAGCATCTTAAGACAAACATTTTAGGAACATCTGGAAAAAGGGCATTAAGTCAAAATTGCTAATAAGAGATCAAATCTTTCCTTTTTGAAACCATTAAAAAGCATTTTACATGTAAATTCTCACATGCCATTCTCTTGTTTTTCTGCTTAAAATCCTTCCCATTTAATTTTTTCTTTCAGTTTTGGGTTTGGCTAATACATGCACATTAAAAAAAAAATTCTGTTTTATTTGAAGGAACAGGAAGTTTATTCTAAACTAGAGTTTCATTAATGCATTTCAGACTTTGGTGCTGGTGCTTCACCATAGAGCTATACTCCTAACTCCTTAAGTCTCATTCTTAACTACTGAGATGGTGGAACAACTAGAGTCAGATTAAATGTATTTAAAGGTCTAAAGTTGTTCTGGGAACTCTCATATAGTTTGATCCTAGGTAGTGGTGGGACAACAGAAAAATAAAGAAAAATATTGTTATATAAAAATACCTCCCCATTTTAAATATTCATTTTTGTTTTCACTTTTTGCCTGACCTCTCTACCAAACAAAACCAAAACTAAAACCCAAAGCAAAACCAAACCAAGGAACCAACCAAACAAACAAAAAACTCCAAAGCAAAGTGACTGCAAATGTCTCAGGGCATACTCGGTATCACTATTTTGGAGGTGGGTTCATTTCCTATTTATTTCCCACCTTAAAAGGCTTTTTAATTCAAACTCTATCAAAAACACATTTGATTTATGTAAGAAATGCAGAGAAAACAGGTCTTATTTTCCCATAAATAGAATCATAGTAAACAAAGACTGATAAAATTAGTCACCCAAGTCTCTCTGAGTATGGAAGACAGTAGAGTTAACAGGATCCCTTTTAATTTTTTTCCAGCCTTGGCTATGCCTGTTAAACTGGCCTAAGCATAAGCAGCTGTGAAGGCCAACTATGAGTAACATCTGGCTCAGAAGAAGGGCCTCCTGAGACAGTTCTACTACCGAGCTTGGAGAATGAGCTCACCAAGTCCTTCTACCAAGGACCCAGTGCCACCTGTGCAGATTGCAACCACAGCCAGCACTCAGTATTGCAACGGAATAGGGCAAGTGACTGCTGTTTCAGCTTCCTAATCCCGTCCTGCACAGACCTAGGGCCACGCAGCTGTGCTCACATCCTGCCTCCTCCAGGTGAGGTACGTGCCTTCCCTTTGGGCATGCAGCATTCAATCACTCTCCCACTCTTGGTGTGATTGCAGGCTCTGCAACAGGCTCTCCTTGACATACAAGATTTTTTGGTTCCTATCATACCCAAGCCAGATCCTGCTTGGGTCTTCTGAGGATATATCTACATAGGCTAAGCATCCCTAATCCAAAAATCCAAAATCGAAAATTCAAAATGTTCTTGAATCTGAAACTTTTTGAGCCCTGATGTGATGCCACAGTGTAAAATTCCACACCCTGAAACAGTTTTCATGCCCAAAATTATTAAAAATACTGTATAAAATTACTGTCAGTTTATGTATATAAGGTATATATAAAACATGAGGGAATTGTTCACTTAGACCTGGATCTCATCCTTAAGATATGTCACTATGTACATACAAATATTCCACAATACAAAAAACCAAAGTTGAAAACATTTCTGATCCCAAGAACTTCAGGGGTATTTTAAGGGATATTCAACTTGTGCCTAGATCCTTTCTTTTTCTACAGTCTGAAGAAAACAAACAAACAAAATACAAAAGTCACAAACAAAAATTCATGACTGACTTGATCCAGGTGTTTGTATCCAGTCATTCTAGCTAAATAAGTATTTTCTTTAAAATGAAAAACCCAGCAATGTCTAGGCAAGGTCCCAGTCAGCCTCACCCCAGGGCTCTTGAAAATGTAAGGTTTATCCTGAAGGAAGGGGAACATGAGTGCTAAGGCCCCACTGATATTAGGGACCTATGTGTAGAGGAGGGAAATGGGTTGACCTCCTGGAACTTAAAGAAGCGCTCCATATGACATTGGGAAGCACCTCAGAAAGGCATCTCGAGTTCTCTGGGTTTGCTGTATGAAAGGGCTGTGGGTCATAGTCTCACTGCTTCTCCAATGTTCTCTCTCAAGCGTCACATATAAGACGGCTGGAGCTGAACCTCAGAAGGCAGGCTGCACTATGCTACACTCTTCTGAGGGGACAGCTCTGTAATTGCAACGTTTACCTTTGTGTTGAAGCCTTCAGCATTCTGGGTGATTTTGTAGAGCTGTGGAAACCTGAGCATGCTCTCCTGACTGCAAGACCTCTCAAAGATTCCCAGGGTAAAGGGTGGCAATGCGGTGAAAATCTGTGAGAAGACAATGAGCCATTAAGAGCTGCCCTTCCGATCCATCCACACAGGAGCAGTGTTCTAGTTCTCTGGAATGATGACTTAATTTCCAGTCAAGTCCAAACCTGAGACTCCATGATTCACAACTCCCCAGACACCCTCCAAACAAAGAAAACATACAAAGGACCACTTTTTATTGTTAATCTGTGTAAAATGGATACATTCAACAGTAAAAACAGCATTATAAATAGTGGATATGCCAAGAAATCTTGTTAAGTTAACAACGGCCCTTCTTTGTAGAATGAACAGCAATGAAGAATCACACCATAGCTCCAGGAAGTGTCGTGTTTTCTGTTAGCGCTGAGCTGATGCACACTTTTAAAACTTCCCACCCTGCTTTTATACTCAAATTTTAGGAAGCACAAGCTACTTCATACATTTATTCATCCAACAGATATTTATTGTGAATGAACTGTGGGCCAGATACTGTGCCACTCTAGGAATACAAAGATTTAGAAACACATGAAAGAAGAGGAAGCAGATTTCTCGCAGCAACTCTGGCTACTACAGAGGTAAGAACCAGGGCAGCAGGGATACACACACACACACACACACACACACACACACACACGCAGTGCTCTGCAAAATTACTCATGGAGATGGAGACGGGACAGCGGGGAAATGGAGGAGAAGGAAAAGTCAGGAATTGATTCTTGCATCAGAACCTCTGACCTTCACCATATTGGACCTACAGAATTTGGCAGGATATTCAGAGATACAGAATGATGCTACAAAAAGCACTCCCTTGAGAAGAATTCTCCTTACAGAGCTCTAAAGCATCCATGAGCACATTTGAGGGGAACTTGTAAGACACATGGGATGATGGCTGGCTGAGTGCCCAGTACAAGGATGGGAGGAAACCGTTTAACTGGGACCCCGAGTTCTAGGGCAGCTGGCGCCTTCTAAGATGCTGACACCTGTACCTGTACTCTCTAGGTGGCGGAAAGGTAAAGCCATGTGCTGAAGACGGGATCTGGAGGAAACATGTCATTTCAGTCTGGGATATGCTGTGGCCCTATGTGCCATGACACGTGAATAAATCAGTCAGGTTCACTCCAGGTGAACTGGGTTGGCACTGAATAATCACACAAAGACAGAGAATATACCTTTTTCTTGGGGGTTCAGCAATGGCTCATTGTCCCTGGCTCCCACAAGGGAAGCAAGAAAGGCAGACAAAAGAGGGTGAGAGAATGCCAGAGCCCTATTTATTGAGGGAAGACACTCAAGAAAGTTCCACCCAAATGAGGCAAGGGATTGGGTGTCAGGGGAGTGTAGCCCAGTCTTATTGGGTGACACCCACTCCTAGAGCTTCATTACCCTGCTGAGCCGAGATGAGATCCACCTGCTTCCTCCTGGAAACCAGTCTCACACCTCCATTGCTCAAGGTTAAGGGTGCTCAGCTCCTATGTGGCAGCTCCCAACACCCATGGGTCATTTTCTTATTTGGTTCTGGCATAGTTCAGAAAGACTGACGGTTATGGTTTGAATGTGAGGTGTTCCTCAAAAGCTCATGTGAAATAATGCAAGAAAGATAAGAGGTGAAATGTTAGGATTAGGAGTGCATTAATACCTGATAGGGATTAACTGGCTGTTAATTGTAGGCAGGTAGGTTGTGGCTGGAGGAGGTGGGTCACTGGGAATGTGCCTCTGGGGTATTTATTTTGTTAGTGGCTCCTCTAGCGCTCTCTCTCTCTCTCTCTCCCTCCCCCTCCCTCCCCCTCCCTCTCCCTCCCTCTCCCTCTCCCTCTCTACCTCCCTCCCTTCCTCCCTCCTTTCTGGTCCCACGTCCTGAGCCACTTAAATTCACCATACTCTTTCACCGGGATGTTCTGCCATACCTTAGGTTCAGAGCAAAGGAACCGGCCGTCTATGGACTAAGACCTCTGAAACCATGAGCCCCCAAATAAACTTTCCCTTTTCTAAAATTGTTCTTGTCAAGTCTTTTGGTCACAGAGGTGAAAAGCTGCCTAAAACACTGACTCACTCACTGCTTAGCATCTAAGTGGATCAAATCCCTGCCCACCAACCCGGCAGGCTTTTTGGCCTGTGGGAATCAGATGTACATCTCTGAGAGAATCCTGAGCTCACATCAGTTATTTGGAGACTTGGATATGTGGCTAGAGAAATAAGCCTTTCCCAAGTCTGTTAGGATCAAACAATCAGAGGTATAGTGAGTAAGGCGCATCAAACTCCCAGCTCTCCTCTTCAAGCAGAGAGCAGATGGAAAGCAGCCTGGGATCTCAAAATGCTACAAAGTCTTCAAGGAGGATATTGAGGAGAGTGGTACTTGCTTCCCTCAAAGTAAGAAAAACTGTCTATGTTATGGCTAGAAGAAGGGGCTCCTATCAAACATCTCAGAAGGTCTGCATACTCTCTGAGTACACAGCTTCACCTCACTGTTTGGCATGGACGCCTACTTGTGCCAACATTCAAGTCTTTTCTCTTTCCCCTCTTTATTTGATTTCCTCCTTCCATCCACTCTGAGTCCTCTCCACTTCATCATTAGGCTAACAGCCCATAGGCCTGACCATATTTTTCACCCTCCTTAGCATGCCCTGCACTCACGTTCATAGACTGGTTGGAGACTGTGATTTGTTTTACAAAAGGGAATGCCACATACATTTTTCTTCATCATACTTTTATTGCTAAACATCATGGAAAGCCCTCCAAAGTTCCTCGGGTTTGACACTAACGCAGTCTTTTAAATGCTCATATAATCAGTCAGAGCATGGATGCACCATACTCTTTAAGCATTTGCACCCTGACAGTCATTCATTTTGCTTCCAGCTTTTTGTTACCACAAATATTATGCAATAACTTCTATCATATATTATATCGTATACACTTTTTCTTTTATTTCCATGGAAAGAAGTCCCAGAAGTAAGTCTTCTGAGTAAAAGGACACATGTATTTTTAATTTTAGGGGATGTTGCTAGGTTGCTTTTTCAAAACAGGTTCCAATCACTTATGTCTCCCCTTGCAAAGGATAACAGTAATCTTTTCTCTGTTTTTCTATCAGCAACAGTTATGTCGATCTTTTAATATTCTCCAGTCCAAAAACTTAAAGATATTAACTGTTACTTTTAAAAATTTATGTTTCCCTATCAGTTAGTTGGAGCATGTTTTCATATATTTGTTGGTCATCTGGACTTGCAACTCTGTAAAACATCTAGTCAGGTCCTTTGTTATCTATTCGTGGCTTATGCCCTTTTCTAAGAATTCTTTGAGTATAATAATAAAACCTAATGTTTTATGTTATAAAATTAAATGCATTGTTGTCTGTTAATTTTAATGTTTTTTTGCATAAGAAAAAGCTTTAAATTTTTAAATGGTTGAGAATAACTTTGGAGTATCCAACTGTGTTATAGAAGTATCTCTTCCCTGGAGCTTACATGTAATTTTCTGGATTTTTCAGTTTTATTTTTCACATATAAGTCTTTGATATAAGATAGAAGTCCACTTTTTCCCCAGATAATGAACAAGTTGTGAGAATACATTAATCCAGAGTTTTCCCCCTAAGTTGAAAAATCACCACTAAGGCTTATTAATTTCTCATGTATTATAATCCTACAACGTAAACCTGGAATCCAGTTCTAGAATCTCTGACTTCTTTGTATAATTCTGTGCCAGTAACGTACTGATTTGATTATGCTGACTTTAGAGTATAGCCTGATATTAGTAAAGATAAGTCTACTCTATGATCTTTTCTAACCTATTTTGCATATGTATTCTAAAATACTTATTAATTCCATCACACCATGTATAGTTTTATGCAGCTTCTCTTTGGAATTACATAAATTTAAATTTACATGTTAATTTTAGAAGACTTTACTCTTTAATAATACCAAGTCTTCTCATGTAGAAAAATATCATGCCTTCCATTTGTTGAAATTTTGTTTTGTATCCTACAGTAAGACTTTGTTTTTTTTAATAAGGTACTATAAAATTATACCTATGCAATGTATAATTTTAATTGCAACTTTAAAAAAAAATTTAAGTGCTGGGATTGAATCCAGGGCCTTACACATGTTAGGCACATGCTTAACTGCAATTTTGAAAGAAACTACTATTCTCTTTGCATTTTTAGATTGCCAGAGCAAGTAAATAAATAAATAATGATACTAATTGCTAGGATGTTTAAAAGCTATTGATTTTTAAATATTTATTATGTTTTCTGGTCACCTTATCAAATTCTCTTGTAATTCCAGTATTTCTCTATTAGTAATCTTTTGGGTTTTCTAGATAAACAGTCACATATCAACATATGTACATGCCCATGTTTTTGTATGCATACTGTATAACCACAGAAATCATTCATTGTTTTTCCAATATTTGTAACAGTCATTTAATCTTGGCAATTGCTGAAAAACCCAGAACAATGCTGAATTATACAGTGATGGCAGGTATCTTGACTAATTTCTTATTCAAAATGAAATAGTTTCAGGATTTTACCATTTATGGCAGCATGCTACTATTCACTATTTTTGTGAATAGTCTGAAATATAGTTAATTGACTTCTTTCTATTTCTATTTTACTTAGAGTTCCTATTTCAGGAATGGCAGCTGAATTGCTTCAAATGCTTTTGTAGCATCTACTGATGGGATGTTTTTCTTCACCTTGTCGACATAGTAATAGAAAGATCTTTTAATTTCAAACCTCCAGTATTCCTGAAATTAGTCTTACTCGGTCAAATACTTTATTATTTTAAGACACTATTGAACTCTATTAGCTGATATTTTAGTTAGAACTTTTGTGTTTATTTATAAGTGAGTCCTTCTCATAATTTTCTTCTTCAAATTATACTGGCTTAATAATAGGATACATTTTCTGCTACAGTTTAAATAAATTATAGTTATCTCATCACTAAAAAGTATATAAAATTTAGTTGAAACCCATCTGATCCTAGTAGCTTTTGTCCCTGAGTGGCCTTTATCATCCTACCCACAAAATTAAATGACACAGTGGATTATGGGTATATAGCACTCCCTCCTTCTCCTCAGGGGATAAGTTCCAAGACCCCCAGTGGATGCCTGAAACCTCACAGAATAAACCCTACATATACTGTGGTTTTTCTTATTTATACAAATCTGTGATAAAGTTTAATTTAGAATAAGGCATAATAAGAGGTCAACAACAAAAACTAATAAAAGAGAACAACTATAAAAATATGCCACAAGAAAAGTTATGAATTACTAGCTGGGAACCATAGTGCATGTCTATATCATACCTACTCAGGAGGTGGAGGCAAGAAAATTGGAAGTTCAAGGCATGGGCAATTCAGCAAGACCCTGTCTCAAAATAAAAATATAAAAGGACTGGGATATGGCTCAATGGTGAAGTGCTTGCCTAGCATGCATGAGGCCATGCATGGTTCAATCCCTGGTATTGAAAAAAAGAAAGAAAAATCTTATGACTAATTTATATCAGGAATTTTGTGTTTAATATTTTCAGATCGTAGCTGAATGTGGGTAAGTGCAACTGCAGAAAGTGAAATTGCAGAGAAGAGGACTAATGTAATGAGAATTCAGTGGGACAGTACTAACTCAGTACTTAGGGAGATGCATCATTTTCGAGTCTGTTTTAATACTCTTTCACTTGCTATGGGAATTAAATTGAGATACAATGATTTGCTCCTCTAGTTTGTTTGAAGAGTCAAACATTAAAAAATAAGTTAAAGAAAAAGTAGAAGAGAAACACTGTTTAAATATAATGGCAAGGGGCAATCCAGCCCAGGAGAGAGGTTCTCGGCAAACTGCTTTACATGTCCCAAACTACTTCTTGTACTAGATCTCTGGAATGACTGTGGACCGGAAAAACAAACAAACAAACAAACAAATTGGTAAATAGGATGCTACTAGAACAATGATGGCAATATTGAAATATGGACTAATACAGATTAGACAATGCATTGTATATATGTTAAAATTTTCTGACGATCATTATACTGTGGTTACAAAAGAAAAGATCTTTGTAACTATGCACTGAAGTATTAGGCAATAAAGGGCCTGGTGTCTGTTAACACACGTTCAACTGCTTCAGAAATAAGTGTGTGTGTGTGTGTGTGTGTGTGTGTGTGCATATGTAGTATACATATGTGTACGTATGTGAAGAAACAATGGAAATGGGGCAAAATGTGAATAATTGATAAATAAATTGATAAATAAATCTGGGGATTTATTTATACTTTTTTTTCAGTTTTTCTCTACATTTCAATTTATTTCATATACAAGTCATGAAAAAAGGGCAAAACTTCCTGCTTCAGTTTGGGAATGGTTTGAGTGTGTCTTCCAAAGGTTCACTTGCTAGAGGCTTGGTACCCAGAGTGGTGAGCCCAGTGGAAGGTAATTAGGTTAGGGGGGGCCTCCTTCTTAGGGGGGATTAATGTAGTTCTTGCAGGAATGAGTTAGTTCTGTTGAGAATGGGTTGTTATACACTAAGGCTACCCTATACACTTGGTCTCTTCTGCATGTAGCCATTTTCCTTTCTACTTTTCTGTCCTGTTGTGATTCAGCCAAAGGGGTCCTCACTAAACCTGAACAGATGGGGCTGTCCAATCTTGGATTTTCAGCCTCCCAAATGTGGGCTAAACAGACCTATTTTCTTTATAAAGTTCCCAGTCTTAGATACTTTGTTATAGCAACAGAAAGTGAACTAAGACACTGCTGTGTTCTCAAATGAGACAGGCAGTCATAGATCCCTTGATGTCCTAATTGGAAGTACTTTTCCTACCAGCACTTTGCAGCAGCTCATTTCAGTGCCTGCTTTGAGATAACCCAAGATCATTTCACCATGTGATCCACTACTATGTCAGAATGTCCTTTCCTCTATAGCTCAGGGGACACATAAAGGCAAAAAGAACCTATTTCCAATTCTTCCAACTCACTATGGTTTTTAAACTTTCATGTATATAATAATCACTAGAAAAGTGCATTTAAAAAGCAGTATTTCATTCCCAACATAATCTAATAGGAATATAGGCAGCAGACCAGTATTTCCATGTAATCTTAATTTTTCTGGAAAGAATCATAGCAAAATTATAATATTGGTCACTTCTGTGTAGTAGAATTATGAATGAAATTTAGTTTGCTTTTTTCTGCTTATTTGTAATTTCCATGTTTGCTATGATGAGCAAGCACATTTTGACAATAATTTGTCAAATTATAAATAAAATTATTTATTTATAATAACATTTTGACAATTATTTGACAAATTATAAATAAAAGGTCATTCTTTAAAATAATTAATAATAAAAAAAGGCAGTATCTCTATGACACTCTTTGTTAACTTGCTGTGGAGCTCAGGGATCTGTACTTTCCAAACAATCCCTGGTTATTATTCCACAGCTGTTCTGTGGGCCTTAATTTGACCAATACTGTGTCTCAGCTTATCAGCATTTTATGTAGAACAGGACCTAATAAAATTTGTTGAATTCATTTGAATTGCCCAAGGCCTCATGGAAGAAAAGAACCTAGCCCCATGCCATTATCATTAAAACAGGGCTAAAATCCATTCATCTTATAAGCAGGTATCATGCATTATAGTCCTCCTGTTCTTAACTCTACAGCAGAGCTTCCTAGGGCTCAGTTTCTCCCTCCCTCCCTCTCTCTCTTTTTGTGATGGGGACCGAACCCAGGACTTTATGCATGCTAAGCAAGCACTCTACCATTGGATTATATCCTTAGCCAGCTAGCAACCTGAGAGGCTGAGGCAGGAGGCTTGCAAGTTTGAGGCATGCCTCAGCAACTTAGCAAGGCCCTAAACAACCTAGCTAGAACCTGTCTCAAAATAAAAAATAAAAAGGGCAGGGGATGTGGCTCAGTAGTAAAATCCCCTTTGGTTTAATCCCCTGTGCCTAAAATTAATTAACTAAAAAAATAGGTGTGTGGCATGGATTTGCACGAGATAGCAACTCTATGACACTTGGTGCTAAACCACTGTAGAGTAGCCCACATGTTCCTCCCACCAAATCGTAGCATAACTTTAAGTTATTAAGTCCTAAGTTTTTAATTCTACCGATATTTCAACAAAATTATGTAAACACATTAAAATAGGTTGGAAATCATAACCTAGGACTTATATACATTATTATATTAATATTATATTATATTATAATGTTATGTTATATAATTATATTATTATTACTATAATCATATTGTACGTTATATACTATATATAAGATTTCACAGATGTTCTGCATCTGGGACAATGGGAAAAAATGGGTTAACCTACTCAAAATAGTTTCAAGTCTTACAAAGCTAATGATCTCTAGTCTCCCTTTAGCACATAGAAAGGAAGCCCTTGAGACCCTAATTGTGGGGTAAGCTGTAAAAGGAGGTTTTCCAGCATGTCAACGTAGTTCTTCTCTCATTATCAACTGTCTTTGTCTTTTAGGGCATCAGCACAAAAGCATAGTGCATTTTTGTAGCCAGTAACACAGACACTAATGGGCCGTCACAATTCAACTCAAGATCTGAACCCAGCCTCACCACTAAGTGCACCTCTGACCCCCTTAACCTGTGAGTTACATGGGACTAGGGTAAACTGTTGTACTCAGCATTTTTTACCCAGCACTCCACATGGGTGCTACTCAAAAAATGAGGGCTGAATGTAAGGGCAGCATGAATATCTGGCCACTGAAGTATACACACACTATAAATATTTATAGCATCACAAGTTATATTATTGCCCATCTGGTAACTTCCATCTACACCTATCTGTGATGGCTGCTCCAGAAAGGGAAACTCCCATGGGGCACAGGATGCCAGGGTTAGAGTCCAGAGCAAGAAGAGCAACTCAAGAGATGGGCCATTCTGGGGTCTCTAAAGGACTCATAAACAAGCCTCTCCGTTTTTTGTTTTGTTTTGTTTTCCTCCTAGTAAAAAAAAAAAAAAAAAAAAAAAAAAAAGAAAGCCAAATAGCTACTGAGCCATTTTAGCTTATAGTTTATATTAATTTCCAGCTTTTGAATTCATCACAGTCAAGTATAATGAAAAGTACTTGAAAATCATGAAAATTACCAAATAAGCTGATTACAATTCTCCATGACAGCTGGAAATCAGAACTCATCATCTGAACACCAACTGTGGAAGAAAATGTCCTTCTACAAGGAAAGATACTCTTTCTGGAAGGACAAAAAGGACAGTAGTGGTCACATATTCTATATTTTTGCGTTTATGATTAAGAATTCAGAAGTAAAATTATGCAGTAAAGTGAGTTTAGATGTAGTTCAGAAATTTTAACTTGAGCTAAAATCATGAATTGTTGAGCAGGCATTTAGTAAGGGGGCAATAAGGGTCTATTATCAAGATATATGGGTTAATAACTTCATGGGTTATTCAAGAATGATCTGCTATGATTGAAACCATGTGTGGAGAGTTTGGGCTTCTGCAGGATGTGCTGGAGCAACAAAGGCCCTAAAGATATATTTGTGCTGCCTGCTAAGTACACAGATGATTGACTTAGATACACTTCCCAGACATAAACAGTGAAGGAATGTCCCTGAAGTCCTGCATGCTATCAGAGAGAGGTGGAGAATGCTTACCACATTGTACAAGCCGATGCACCAACGTTCAAATAAAATCTGCCCAGAAAATCCATTAACAAAGGCGAACCAAAGCTGAAAGAGAAGAAAGTTCATGAAGTTTTATATCAATATTGACCTAAACGTTTCCATTCACCGAAGAAGTAGTGGGGAATGTGGACCACCAGCTGGACACAGCTGCTAAGGGATAATGAGCCCCAGGACCATAGCAGTTGTTCTTTCATAGGATATAAATTCCCAATATCACTAATATTAATATTTTAAGGAAAATTTATATTTAAGACATATTGGTTTTATAAGATATATGCACAAGTTTAAAACAAAACAATTGGGTTTATATTTACTATGTCTGTGTCAACACATTCTCATAGACTGGAAGAGTCTGAACTTCATGTTATTTTTTTCCTGTAAAGTTGATTTGATAAATATGATTTATATTTGTAGGACTTTCAAATAGATAAAAGTCATAAATAAGTAACAACAGCAAACACTCCTCTCTTGGTTGTGTGTGTTTTTAGTTCACAAAATACTGACCCTCCATAATTGTATGTTCTCTTCCTTGGCCAATATTAAAACAAATAATATGAAAGAAACATGCTCTCATCATCTTTTGCAGCAATACTGAATGTATAAATAAATAAAACGTTAGAATATTGTTCATGTCTTCAATTAGTCTATAATTATGATTGACTAGGCAAAACTAACATAAAAATAACTACAGAACAAAGTGTCAGGGATTAATTAGTGCTGAAAAACAAGGAAATACAATAATTTTAGAGAAGGAAAGATCTCTCAGGTATGATCAGAAGAAGATATGGAGGCAGTAAGAGTGGGGTGGAAGAGGAGTGGGCAAAAACTGGACTTAAGAGGAAGCAAATACAGAAATATGGGGAAACATTCTTGTGCAGCTAATTTGATATGATAGGATATTAATGATTTGGGGGCAGACTTTTAACAATCCCATACAAATAATGTGTTATTGTTTAGATACTAGGTGTCCCCCAAAAGCTCATGTGTGAGATAATGCAAAAAAGTTTAGAGGTAAAATGATTGGGTTATAAAAGCCTTATCTAATCAGTGCATTAATCCCTTATAGGGATTAACTGGGTGGTAACTGTAAGCAGATAGGGTATCACTGGAGGAGGTGGGTCCCTGGGGGCATGCCTTTGGGTTATATATTTTGTTTTTGGTAAAAGAACACACACTCTCTTTCTCTGTTCCTGGTCCCATGTTTTAAGATGCTTTCCTCTGCCACACTCTCCACCATGAGTTCTGCCTCACTTGGGGCCCTTAGGAAAAGAATCAGCCATCTATGAACTGAGGCCTCTGAAACCATGAGCCCCAAAATAAACTTTTCTTCTAAAATTGTTCCTGTTAGGTCTTTTGGTCACAGCAGTGAAATAGTTGATTTTAACATCATGGAATCTACTTTTAGGCTAACTCATGGTAGACTAAATTCATTATTTTGGTAGAACCTAATTCAAAACAGAATAACTACACCATAATAACCTGAGTAGAAATCAACTCTGGCACTGAAATTTTACTAAATCAAATATTTTTCAAAATCAGCTTCATAACTCCACCAGTCCAAGTTTCTTGAGACAGAAATCATTCCCTATGCTGCTTTATGTATAGCCATATCCACTAAGACACATGGTATAAATAGGGACTCACCAAGACACAGTGGGATAAAATTAAGTGTCTCGGTTCAATTACTAGATGAAGTCTTTCTTAAACACAGCTTTCATCATCTCATACCCAAGTTTAAAAAATCACTAGGAGACTCCCTCCTAAATCCAAGATAAGCTTGTTGATTTTCAAAAAAATCCAATTTGCTCTTAATTTAGCTATCATCCCAAGAAGTCCCAAAGAGGCCTGGTGAAGAAATACTAGAGGACAACTGAGAACCAAAGGATCATGCTACGTTCTACACTCAGAATATTCTTACAATACTGATTCAAATGTCACCCATCCCTAAACCCACAATTTCAATCTATTGTCTTTTTACCACTCAAGACATTGGCAATCAATACTTGAATCGAACTTTTAATGCAATAAGTACCTGGATACACATCTGATTCAAATATATCTGAAAACCATTTCAAAGGTTTACAATTAATTTTCCCAAGACTGTTCTGAAAGAACAAACAAGGCTTGTTGTCAGAGCAAATGCCCATTTATTGAGGAACAGCTCTGTATATTTATAGAGCCAGGGGTGGTTTGACAGTTGGCATGGGGTGCTTTTTGACTGGAGGGTAAGGATCAGGTGAGCCAGCAGGGTTAGTCTGATTGGTGGGTAGGATCAGGTGAGCCAGCAGGGTTAGTCTGATTGGTGGGTAAGGATCAGGTGAGCCAGCAGGGCTAGTCTGATTGGTGGGTAAGGATCATGTGAGCCAGCAGGGCTCACCATTGGACAGCAGGACCATGTGAGCCAGCAGAGCTCACCATTGGACAGCAGGATCATGTGAGCCAGCAGGGTTCTTCTTGGGGGATGGGGAAGTTAGTCTTTGGAGCCAGGGCAACTCCCAACATGTTCTATACTTCTGAGTTCCATTTAAATAATTAGCCAACACTGATGGATATCTAGTAAGCATATGATTATATTGCTTAGTCAGTTAAGTTGTCTTGGTGAAGGGGGTATGGTGTGATATTTCTAATGGCTTTTTCTCCCCTGCCATCAACTCAAAACAACAAAAACAAATGAAAACTGAGAAGAAAAAAGTAGGATAGACCATTTTCAGTTAACCAATGAGACTGCTTTAATTAAAACCATATATGATATAGAATGGATACTAATAAATATGTGATTAGATCAAATAAAAGGTAAAATGTCCATAACAAGCATAACCTATAGATTAAAAGTAAAATATTTCCATGAAAGAAAAAAAAAAAAACAACAACAACTGAAAAATAGCTAACCAACTCTTTTTTTTAATATTTATTTTTTTTAGTTTTCGGCGGACACAACATCTTTATTTTATTTTTATTTGGCGCTGAGGATCGAACCTAGTGCAGCGTGTATGCCAGGCGAGTGCACTACTGCTTGAGCCATATCTCCAGCTATATATATATATATATATATATTTTTTTTTTTTAAATTAGAGGACAAAATATTGAAGTAGAGAAGGAGTGGCTGAGGTCTCTGGACAAATTTAGTGCAGCAGGCAAATTGAACTTAGAGGGCAATATATATACATTTATCATTTTTAAAAAGATTTTTAAGAATCAAGCAGGGAGAATGGAAGGACATAGTAGAAATATACATGACAATCAACTTGGCAGACACTAATCAAGATAAACTGAAGAAGACAAAATACAAAATCATCCAACAGAAAATTCATAACACACATAAATTCCCTGTGAAGCATAGAGGTTCCTCTTCCAAGAGGAAAAAATGGCAGCAGGGAAGGTACTTATTACTGCAAGGTGACAGATGACCAGTGGAGAAGAAACAGAAAATTTGATGAGAAAGTGTTCTGAAGACAACTTTGAAACCCTACTCCCCTAGACTTCCTAAAAAATAATAATAATACAGAAAAAATAAGAATAAGATAAGTGCATATGAAATAATCTCTACAGAAGAACCAGGTCATGGGGGCAGAAGAAAATTTCAAATACCTTTTGTGAGCCTAAACAAGCTAAAGAAAATTATTTTTCTCTGAAACACGAGATAAAATAAGATGTGTAAGATATTAAAGAAGGAGGAAAATAGGGAAAGATTAATGTTACAGATTAAAGTTACAGAAAAGGAAATAAAAATCAGAATTGACATTGCTGAGATTAGGAATAGGAGGCTGGTCTTAAGAAAACAATGCTAAGCAAAGAACAAAGTGTTAAGATTGTTTTTTAAGAGAAACAATAATCTTTCAAAGATAATAGAAAAATTCCAAAAAAGTATACTTCTCAAGAAAGAACAAATATATTAGAAAAATATATTCAAAGATAAAAACAGAAGAAAAATTCCTGAAATATTCTAAAATCTTGATTAGCCAAAAGAGAGTGCATCCTTTGTTTCAGGAAAGAGAGCAAACAGATACAGACAGACCAATATCCATGCATATCCCATTATGAGAATTACTGAATTATAATTTAAGTTTTTGTGGGTTTTCTAGGGTTTCACACATGCTATGCACATGCTCTGCTTCTGAACTACATCTCCAGTCTGAGTTTTAAAATTTTATAAGATTAACTCTTCAATATATTCAGGCAGAAAAGGCAATTAACTGGTAATACAACACTGTCTACAAATATGTTTAATGTACTTTTCCTTTGACCCAGTGATTCCACTTTTAAAGATGTACTCTTAATTTCTGTCTTACAGTTATAATCATGTAGCATTTGACACCAAAACATGAGAGTGTTTACTGTAGCATCATTTGGAAAAATGAAAAATTAGTTACGGCATGTACACAGATAGCTGGTTAAAAAATTAGAATTCATCCGTATAATGAAATTCTTTACAGACATTAAAAAGAGGGATACAAATCTGTATATATTGTCATACAAAAAGCTCACAGATATATAATTAAAATGGAAAAAATTAAGACATACGTTGAACGGTCCTGACTGCAAAATAGATGTATGTACACATGTGCATGACGACAACATTCTGGGTCATACAAAAGACTATCTTAGTATTCATCATCTCCAGGTAGTTAGAGATATTCTCTAGGTGGAAAAAGGGAGATTCCCTTACACCTCTTTTGAACTTTTAAAAAATGGTCATGTTACTTATATACCTGTTTCAGGCAGTTATTCTTGAGTAAGAGTGAAATTTTGCCTCCAAGAAGACATTTCCCAATACCTGGAGATCATTTTTATAATAAGAGCTTGAAGGAACACGCCACTGTCATCAAGTTAGTAGAAGACAAAGATTCTCCTGAACATCTTGCATTGCTTGAGAGAGCCCTCTACAAGAATTATCTGATCCAAAATGTCAATTGTGCCACTGTAGAAAAACACTGGATTAAAGATAAAATGTATTGGGTCAGCCAGATAGCACTTAGAAAGCTTGTTGTAATAGTGTTTACTTTGTGCCTGTTGCATGAAGGTGGGATTATGTTTGTGTGTAAGGGGCTGTGGTTCCTTTTCTGAATAATTCCCCTATACCATGACCTCACATGTAGAACCACAGGCCCTATTCTTAAGAGGCCAGAGCAGCACTGAAGTGAATCTAGTAACTTTCCAAATTTAGATCCTGAAGTAACAGTCTATTTTTTATAAATGAGTAGTCAGAAATTATTTTCAAGTCCTAGAGTGAATTTTGCATAACCAAGAAAGTCAGGTTGTTAAAAACATACAATAAGGAGGAAAAGAAATGTTAATAAATTTAGTATCTCCTTCCCTAAATTGACCTTGTTGACATTGTTCCAAACAATCCTGAACCATGTAAAACTTTTCACTCTTCATTTTGGATTAATGTTTTTGATGGGTCAAGTGTTGGGATATTGCCTCTAAGCAGCTGATGCTTTGATATTGACCACATTGGCACTATCATGGCCATGTTTCTTCAAAATCTTTTGATATGTTCTCACTAAATTTTATCGATTGCAGGTGCTGCTGCTTTTTGAAAAGTATAAACAAGCATATTCTCAACATTTCCAGTTCAATTTCAGTCTGTGTCCAAATCATCCATCATTAGATGATCAGATCTGTTTATTTGATTGTAACAATCTTTTGGAAGAGAAAAAGAAGAAGAAGAAGAAGAAAGAAAATGAAAATAAACAAAACACACTAGGAAAAAAAAAAAAAAACCCACCTCCTAATTTCAAAATCCACAAGCTGGTTATTTCTTCCACTGTAAACACTCAATCTTGATTTCATTTTGGCAGGGTTTCCATAGGTGAAACGGAAAAAGTATGAGAACGCACTGTATTTTTAAACATTCATACAAATGTTCTTATTTTATTTATTCATGAGACAGGTACACGATGCCTCTCTGACACACTATAAAATCAGACTTTCACACTAGTTAGTCATATATAAATGTTAATTCACGTACAAGAAAGAGCACCACCCAATTCCTGAACATGAATGTTATTTTCGGTGGGTCACACGTTCCCAGCTGCACCAAACGCACAGTCCTCAATGCAAACAGATGGCCCGTCCCTCGCCCTGACATGCAGTTACTTGCATGGCAGCTTGCTTACAGCCAGTAAATTTTACTCTTTTGGATTAATGGAGGGAAAGATTCCTCTGCCTTAACTTTCTTGTTAACTAGGAATGCTCTTAAATGAATACAGTCAAAGCCCAGAGAGCCAGGTTCTGGCAGGACAGCCTCAGACTTGGTGGGTTGGTGGGGGAGACCTGCCAAGCACTGCAGCTTGCCAAGCTCCTGGGGTTTTGGTCCTCAAATGTAGTGTTGTTATGAGCAAACTGACCCAAACTTATTAAATGGCTTTTCCTTCTTGGAAAAATATCTTTCTTTGCTTTAACTGCTGCCTGACTGCCAAAAACGCAGTAACCATCTTGGCCAACTGCACAGGCTCCTGTCTGGAGGTCCTGCTGCCATTGCACAACCTCGATGGGTTGTACCTGTTGCTGCTCTCAGGTTCTCAACTAACAGCAGACACACTTAACAGACGGCCATTTCATCTGGGGAAAGGATGGCCAGCTCCCCCATTAACTCTGTTCTTCTAGTATCCCTGGTAGAGGGTGGAAGTGGAAAAGTACCCTACAGAGAATAGTTAAATAAATTAGCCAAGAGGTTTCTCACTGAAACAGCAATATCGTGATCTACTAATTTGTGCATCGGTCTGAGATGAATATTCGGCATTAAAGGTATTTGTTTCAAAGTCAAAGTCAAACAACTTTTTTTTTTTTTTAAAAATTAATCTGGCTATATGTATTAAGGGAAAAAAAACCAGCATATGCTTTGTCTAGAAATTCTACTTCTGGAAATCCATTTCTCATCAATTAAAGAACTAGTAGGTAAAAGTGTATGTCACTTTGCAATACTGTTGGTAGTAGAAGACCAAACAAAACAAAAGGTACAGAAAAAGACTTCAAAGTTCTTTATTAGGGGGTGGTTGTGGTGAATCTATAAAATACTAAGAACCTTTAAAAATGTTAAATCTATATGTACTGAAATGAAGGAACCCCTAAGAATACAAGAGAGACAAAAGAAAAGACAAAATAAATAAATAGGGAGGTAAGGTGAATAGGTAGACAGGAAACCAAGGGGAACAATCAGAGATGTATCACAGAGCAAGAGTTGCCAGAAGAACTAACAATAACAGTAGTAGTTACTCACTGGAAACTGCTTCTACAACCTTTTATCCAATAAATTATGAAACTGAGTGACTAGAATTAAATGGAGATTAGATAAAATATTGTAACGAACAGGCAGAGCCTCACCCATAAACTGTGCAAAGCTGTGTCTCGCTGGATCAATTTTGGACAGGTAAAATGCTAGAAGCAAACACTACATACCTGTAAAGTTTTTAAGGATTTCCAAAGGCAAGCAAACAAAAAAAGGAAAGTCACAGAACAATGTATATGCAGTCATATTTTGTAAGACTACACAAAAAACATGTTACATGGTTACATGTTTGTAGGAGCTGGAAAAAAAAGCATGGCAAGCTGGACAGACTGCTCCTACTGACCCCTGAGCCAAAAAGGAGGTAGACAGGGCAAATTATTTTTGCTTTACTCATTGTATTACTATTACAAAGAATAAGCATTACTTTAACATTGAAGAAAAACATGTAGAAAGAAATAATTTGCCATTCTCTATCCCTGCACTATGCTGGTACATGATGCTAACGTTCCTCTCAGCTTGTCACATTCTCTAATTTTTATTGCATTGTTATCTGTCTACCCCATGTGGCTAGAGATCATATAAATTGCACTCACTATTGCATACCCAGGATAGGATACTCACTATTGCACCTAGATGGGTACACAGTAGGTGCTTAATAAAAGAATGCATGCAGAATATTAATATTTAATGTTAAAGATAAAAGCTCACATAAGAGTAAGCACAGGACAGGTATGTTTGGGCTCTTAACTATTTCCTAAACTTCATTTTTTTTTTACTTAACAAATGGGAAAATATTTCTGTTGAATTGTTATTTCTGTTATTTTTGATGATGATAAAAACTCACATATATTTATTGCTTACTCTGTTCCAAGAACTTCACAACACTCTCGATAGATTATCTCACTTAAACCTCATCACAGTCCTAACAAAGTAGGGTTAGTTTCGTTTCACAAATGAGGAATTCAGGGCACAGAGATGAATGACACTGTGGCTTCTATCAAAAAGATGTTCAACAGACATCAGCTATTAATAGCAAATTCTAATAACCAATAAGTGATTTTAAAACATTTGAGTAAAGGCAATTCAGAATCAAATCAAATCAATATTTATGATTGCTAATTTATTATGTTGATACTTTAAGTCTGTAACATGAACAAAATATTTCACAATAATAAGCATATAAGCAGACCAAAAACCTTAAGACAATTGCCCAGATCTTCTTCTTAAATGTTAAAAAAGCCAAGGGATCCTTTATTACTACTACTACTACTACTACTACTACTACTATTATTATTTTGGTGGTGAAAGGAACTGATCCCAGGGTACTGCACATGCTAAGCACACACTCTACCTCTGAGCTACACCTCCAACCCTGGGGTCCTTTTTTAGGGTATAAACTGTTTTAAGAAAGACTGCAAAATCTTCCACACTTGTATGATAAAGCACAATCACTCTAGTTGGAAATATTTTCCTGTAATATTGTGACCACACATATTGCAATCTTTTGCAACCATGGTTAATATCAATACATTAGACAATCAAAAATAAACTTATCATCATTCATTATCCAAATTTCTTGAATTTAAAACACAAATAGAGGGTGAGGGTGTAACTTATGGTAAGAGTGTTTGCCTAGCACCTGCAAAGCTCTGGGTTTGCTCTCCAGCACTGAAAAAAAACACAAAAAACCGAAAACAAAATCAAAACATAAAAACCCAAATTAATACTAATTGGACAAGCTAGATTATATTTAAAAGGACCAGAATTTCAATGTGAAAAGTATGAAATATAATAGAAATTACATAGCATAGGCTATGAATATATAAATTCATTTAGGGATTTTTGTTGTTATGCTTTCCCATTAAAATCTCAAAAAAGTGAGAAGTTGAATCTCACATCTCTAAGTCACAAAAGTTAGTGAAAGAAGTCTGGTAAACATTTTTAAAGTTGTTTTAATTACTCACTTCTCGGCACTACAAAAATACCTCTTTTTCTTCAAAATTACATGCTTATACTATGAAACATCAGGTAAATACAGAATCGTGTCCACCCCCCCCCAAAGACCATAATACCCACCAGATGGAGTATGTACAATTAAATTGATTTTTAATAAGGAATTCTTGGCACAATAGAATGTAATCGCTCCAAATTGTATCAAGGACTACGTAAACTTTTTTATAGTTCAAGGCTTAGACTCCTCAGTCTAAATCCCGTGCTGGCATGCTAGGGGACCAAATAGCTCTTGAGACCAGTAAGGAAATAATGAGTCTTTCATCTGGAGGTCACTGGTTAGGATCTGCTATCGTTCATTAATGACACAGCTGTTTCCAACCTCCTGGTGTTGGAACAGTGGCGGGGGGCTTATTATGCAAGGGGTAGCAGAAATATGTATAAGATCATTTCATTTATGGGCAGAACCTATGGCACATATTTGAGAACATGTGTTTTATAACCAATAAAGCAATGCTCTTAAGTTATTGACAGTAAGATTTAGTACCTGGCTCCACAGACCAGGATTGTCAGAAGAAAGCAAAATTCTGATGCTGTCCCTCCACCCCCATCAGCTCCAGTGAGCCTGTAGCCTGGGTAAGGTGAAGAATTTCTTTGGTTTTATTTTTTCATTTTGGAAAGTAGAGGGGAAAGTCTGTCTCAGAGGAGGATTATAAGAAAGAATTACATGTTTTTTTAAAAAATTCAATTATTGAACTATCTGCTAAGACCCTGTTTCAAACTATGCTGGATGCTAAAAGCAAGAGGTGCAAGTGAGTGAGATGGTATCTCTGTCCTTAAAGAATCAGTCTGGTTGGGGACAGGCATGGGTTATATCAGAGGCATGGCAAAGTTCTTTGGGGACATTGTAGAGAGACAGGTTCTATCTGGAGGAGTCAGCACATTTTTCAAAGGTGATGAGCTCTTGGGCTACATCTTGAAGGTCTAATATAATTGGGTGGGGAAGAAAGGGCATTGAAAGCGAAGGGAGCATCATAGCAGGTGTGAATTGCCAGGTGGTTAGAACAAGGGAAATGAAGTGAGAGAAGGGTTCAGACCATGAAGGATATGAACAGGTGTTCTCCAAATACGTGAACAGCTGTGCATATATTCCTTAAGAGAAATTTGAATATCTATGCATCTGCAAATCTGAAAAAAAACCTATCTCAATAAATTTTGTTTTTTTACTGTGTTCAAATATACACAACATAGAATTTACCATTTTAACCATTTTCAAGTCTGAAAATGGTATACCCATTTTTTCAGTGGCATTAAGTACATGGATACTGATGGGAGACCATTATCACTGCCCAACCGCGGACTTTCTCATCCTCCCAAACTGAAATTCCAAGCTCATTAAACAACAGCCCCTCTCTCTAGTCCTTGGTAACCCAGCCTCTCTCTCTAGTCCTTGGTAACCACCATTCTATGTTCTATCTTTGTGAGTTTGGCTCTTCTAGTTACTTCACATATGTGGAATTATACAGCATTTTTCCATTTTGTCTTGCTTATTTAATTTGGCATAGTTTTTTTCACACATGTTGCAACATGTATTATAATTTCATTCATTTTTAAGGTTGAATAATATGCCATTATATGTATGCACCACACTTTTTTTTTAATCCATTCATCCATAGATGGACCTTGGGTTATTTCTCCTTTTGACTACTAGGAATAATGCTGCTATAAGCATTGGTACAAAAATATCTGTTTAAGTTCCAGATTCTCAATTCTTTTGTGTATAGAAACAAAATTCCTGATCATATGAATTCTATGTTTAATGTTTTGAGGAACAGCTGTACTGTCTTCCACGGTGGCTATTATCATTTCACTTTCTCTTCAACAATGCACAAGAATTCAAATTTCTCCACATTTTTACCAATGCTTGTCATTTTTTATGATGTTTTTGATATATGTGTGTGTGTGTATATATGTGTGTGTGTGTGTGTGTGTGTGTGTATCATACACACACACACACACACACGCACATTTATATTGGGGGGGTACTAGGGATTGAATTCAGGGGTACTCAACCACTGAGCCACAGCTCTATTTTGTATTTTATTTAGAGACAGGGTCTCACTGAGTTGTTAAGCGCCTCAGCATTGCTGACGCTGGCTTTGAATTCACGATCCTCCTGCCTCAGTTTCCCAAGCCACTGGGATTATAGACATGTGCTACTGCGTCTGGCCTTGATAATATTTTTGATATCTATTCCAATGGGTGAGAAGTGGGACCTCCCTGTAATTTTGATCATATTTCCTTAAATAATCAATGATAGTAAGTATGTTTCCATATACTTAATAGCCATTTATGTACCTTTTATAGAGAAATGTCTATTCAAGTCTTTTACCCAATTTTTGAATTGGGTTTTTGTTATTGATTGTGGTTCTTTGTATATTCTGGATTTTATGTCTTTATCAGATATGATTGTTAGTATTTTCTCCTATTCTATAAGTTGCCTTTTAAAATACTTTTCTATTGGTTCTTTTTAGTTACACATAACTTTAGGATTCATTTTGACATAATTATAAGAGAATGGAAAATCATTTGTTCTGATTCAGTCCCCAGGACTTGCTCATTCTCTCCCCTATTCCCTCTCCTTGTCCCCTTCCCTCTACTGATCTTTCTGCTATTTACTTTTAGCTCTTTTGTTTTAATAGTTAGTTATCTTGTGGGTATACATGATGGTGAGATTCACTGTGGTATATTCATATATTTTTTTATACTCCATTGATAGCATTCTCTGTACAAAAAATGTTTAATTTATCTATTTTTTCTTTTGTTACTTGTACTTTTGATGCCATGTCCAGAAAAATCCAATGTCATAAAACTTCTCCCATACTTTTGATGCCATGTCCAGAAAAATCCAATGTCATAAAACTTCTCCCTTGTTTTCTTCCAAGAGTTTTCATTGTTTTTGGTCTTTGGTCTATTTTGAGTTAATTTTTGTATAATTTTAGGAGGGTCCAACTTTATTCTTTTAATACAGGTATCCAATTTTACCAGAATCGTTTCCTGAAAAGACCATCTTTTCCCCATTGAATGACAATTATTGCTCCCTCGTTGATGATCATTTTACCATTTATTTGAGGGTTTCTTTCTAGTCTCTCTATTCCTGTGGTCTTCATATATCTATATGGCAGTAGTACATTGTTTTGACTGCTGTATCAATGCAGTAAGTTTTGAAATTAGGAAATGTGGGTCCCCCAACTTTGTCCATCCCTTTTAATTTTTTTTTCTGCCTAATTGGGGGTTGATTCAGATTCCATAAGAATTTGATGAATTTTTCTATTTCTGCAAAATAAATGTCATTAGGATTTTGGTGGAGATTTCATTGGATCTACCAGTTGCTTTAATCTCAGTAATATTTCAAAGTAACATTTCAAATTTTTAATGATAAAGTTAAATAATTGAAGAAGAGATAGTTTCTGGTATATTGTACATATTGAAACTTTAAAATAAATGTACATTATTTTTAATGCAGTCAATACCTTCTAAATACCACAGATGCTCACCATAACCCACTTTAAAGAAATACAAACAGAATTTTCTTGAACAGTTAGAAATTTTATATCATTCCTTTTACCCTGAATTTGCTTTCCATTCCACTTGACTCACGCGGCTATATCCTGATTTAATGTAATTTTGTTTGAACACCTTTTTTGACCAATCACACATCACAAAAATTAGTAAATAAAATTCATTTTCTTTAAATTTTCTGTGACTATATAACTCTCGGTGTTAGATTATAATTTCATTATAATTATTAGTGGTATACAACTGATAAAAACAACACATTTTGATTATTATTAAACAATAAGTAAGATTTTGTTGGAAATGCCTCTCTTAATGAGACAGATGGAATGCATCATCATTCTTGGCCCATTAGTTCATGTAACTGTGGCAGAACTTATCAATTGCTAGACTGAGACACGGTTTCAGCATCATTTGCATTACTATTGTTCATTCTACAGATCTAAGCCCTGACAAATCTAGTTCACATAATGAACAACAATTTCAGTTTCATTAGAGAAGATCCATCAATACTTTAGACTTCTTCTGTACCATGTGCCAAAAATATTTAGTGCTCTAATGCTAAAGTTATTCAACCTCATCAATCTGCTGACATGGTGATTAGGTCATTTTAAAAGCTTTCTGAAAGTAAAGAAACAGAAACCATTGACCTGCAAATGTATTTTTAAACTACTCAGGAGAATTGCTTATTATGTTTTTTTTTTTTTAACTTCTAGGAAGTACATGCAGAGGCTGTAGACCGAAAAGTTTCTGATGATTTTAAATTATCCATTTAAATATGCATCTTTTAAATGCATCTTTTTCACCCAAAGCACTCAAAGTTTTGAGGAACATCCTTTTGATATTGCATTATCATTTGATAAAATCATTCTTTCATCACATAGGGCTACCTTGTTCACACTGTATTCTCTGTAAGGTTCTTTGGAGTATATATCATATGCCTTCAGTATTCTTCTAAACCCTAAAGTTGCAGATTTTTACTTCATTCAAATTTTGCAAAATATCTGCAGAACCCTAACAGGAAATACTTGTTTTTATTTTTTAAGAAAAAAATATGATTTCATATAAAATACATGTGGATATATATATATATATTTATATATTTTATATATTTATATATATTTATATATCTTATATAATAATATATATGATGACTACTTTGCTTCTGAGCTTTCATTTGTAGATTCAGATTGACCTATGTGAATTTGGTGTCTATATGAAATAAGGGGCAGAAAAAAAAAAAAGAAATAATGGGCAGTTGCCTCCCACATTTCTCACCAAAGTTCTTTCTGGACTCTTCCTCAGAAGCAAAGTATCCTTGATCACTGTGTGCAGTGGGAGAGGTATGTTGATCTTTTCCACTAAATGTTGTTTCTTTGGTTCATGTCCTTGAGACATTTTTGTACCGTGGAGCAGGCCCACAGTAAGATTCTGAAGAGGTGAGATATATCACTTCCTTTTATAAAGCATTAACTGTTGACTGTGGAGAGGCAGGTGAGGAAAAAGAGCCAGAAGTGCCAATGGAAGTGAAGGGCTATGAGGGCCTGGATTCCCCTAGAGTATTCACCTGCCCCCGGCATGCTTTATGCTATAGAACTCCGAGTAACTGGGAGCTCAGGGCAATCACATTTGGGCGGGGCGGAGGGGGGGTGGCATGATTTCACTGACCTTTGTGAAAGTGTACCTAACAGAAAAGTGTGGGAGGCTGACTAGAGGGTTATGAAAGGAATCCCAGTTGCAATTTGTTTTGAAGGGAGATTCTCTGAGGGCTTGATCAGTGAAACTAACATAGGGTGGTGGCAGCAAAGGCTGACTCTGCAAGTCTTCTGAAAGGGGACTGGAAGGACAATAATAATTACAACTAGAGGTAAAGTTCAGTGGTAAGATGGTCAAGTGGAAGATGAATTTACTTTGGAGGCACATCGAATATATCTCCAGGCAAAAATTCAAAGTGCAAGGTTGATGTTCAGAGGAGAGTTTCAGTTAGGAAAAATACTTGTAACATTTAGAAAAGAAGCAATAATTACATCAACAAGAGTAGAAGTCACCCAATGAGACATCTATGAGAAAAGGCAAGAAGAAAGTCATGGTGGGCTTCAGGTGACAGCCACATTTATAGGTCAAGGGTCAGAGACAGAAGCAATGAGAAGGCACTTTGCAGTAAATTTTTATAAATGGTACTTAAATTTTATACCTCATGAGATGACAAAAAGATAAAACTGCTATAGACTGTGAAAGCACTCACCTGCTCCTCTGTCTTTTATCCCAGCTGACACACCTCACAATCCTAGCTACAGGTTGACCATCCCTTATCTGAAATGCTTGGTACCAACCTGTTTTGGATTGTTTTCATATTTTGAAATGTTTGCATATACATAATGATCTATCTTGGGGATGGGCCCCAAGTCTAAACATAAAATTCACTTATGTTTCATAGGTGCCTTAGACACATATCCCAAAGGTGATTTCGTACAGTGTATTTAGTGTACCTGCAGAGTGGCTGTATCTGGTCACATGAGTTCAGGTGTGGAATTTTTCATTTGTGATGTCATGTGGATGGTCTAGAAGTTTTGGATTTAGGAGCATTTCAAATTATGGATAGTCAACCAGTATTATTTTCTCACACTTAGAAGCATCGACTTCATCATAGGTCCCAAACTGTGATCTGCTTCCATAGGCTTAGCTCTATTTTCAGAAAGAATTAAAATGAGAGATATCACTAATCTCAATCAACAACACAGATCCATTCCAGGCCTTAGAATGTTGTCAATATGGGGCAGACTGATACTGGTGAATTCTACTCAGAGCTTCGCAGGGAAAACCATTTTTTAATGCTTTTCCCTTTCTCCTTCTCCCTTTTCTTGGCTTTCAGCTTTTCTTTTCAGAAGGATGCCATAATAAATTCCCAGCAATCCAGATACTATTATTGCTATTTCACTGTTTTATGCTTAATTATAGCCTTTAAATATTTGGAAAAGGGGGCATAATTTATTGAAAATAATTTTAAGGCATAGATATAACATCTTGTCTAGTTTAAGCCTCCATATACTTATTATTTCAGAAAAGCGGCTTAACAACCAGCAGAAATATATTTCAATTCTGCTGAAAGGTCTAAGAATACTAATGTAGCAGGGTACCAGCAACTGCTGAAGGCACTAATTGCATCGTGGAATGCATTTTATAAGAAGTTAAATTCTCAAAATATCGTTTCTTGCTGCAGATACTTTTATCTTAGACTTCCACTAAAGAAACTAATGTATAATTAACCCGACTATAGTATACTAATCATAATCAATCATGAACACTTGCAAAAAGTTCAGAATTAATTCCATATAATGTCTGCTTGATTAATATTACAAATATGTAAGAACATATATAATTGTAATAATGTATTGTTTATAATTGCACAATGTAAAGATCCCTATTCACAACAGGATTTGAAGGAACAGGCATAGTGATTGTCATTATCTAGATTAGCTAAAATATTCGTTCTGTTATTTCATGGCTTTTCTGAAAATTCTTTCAGAAAAAAAGGATATAAATGTCATTATCAATGGAAAAATTGTCACCTTTTATCACAAGGTCAAATTAATTTGAGCACATGTTAATTTTGTTAGTATCTGAAATGTATATACTAATCAATATTTCAATGTTTGCATTATTAGATAAATATTAAACATCACAATTAAGAAAGACTGAGAACACACTGGTGCTTCTAGGAACTTTCAAAAACAGAAAAAGTAACCTAGATAAATTGATAAATGAAGGAATAAAAGACTTCAAATAAACTGAGAGAACTTCAGATAAATTTTATTTCATATTTTCAAGGAGGTATAGAAGATGCTACATCTATAAACTAACATCAGAATGTTACCATAAAAGTGGGAAGAAGAAATTTTAAAAACACACATGAAAAAGAAAAAATCAGTATTAATCAAAGGAAAACAGGGCTAGAGAATCAAGGAAATATCCGAGAGAGTGAAAGAATAAGATACATCTAAGTTAAATAAAACATAAGTAATTTGGGATATAAATCCAGAAAATTTAATGTATGACTAAGCTGTAGAAAGACAAAATGTAGAAAATAGAAAGCAGGACTGGGGCTGTAGCTCAGTAGCAGACAGCTTGCCTAGCATGTGTAAGACACTGGGTTTGATCCTTAGCACCACATAAAAATAAACAAATAAAATAAAGGCATTCTGACCATGTACAAGTACAGAAAAAAAATAAAAATATAAAACAAATTGTATCAAAAAATGAGAAAATTTTTCTAAACTGAATAAAATGAGTCTCTAGGTTAAAAAGGCATACTGAAGAAAGGAAAATCATACCAATACATATATCTTTTTGTAAATTTCAGAACATTACGTATAAAGAGAACAGTTGAATGGATAAAAAAAATGTGGCATTTATACACAATGGAGTATTACTCTGCATTAAAAAATGACAAAATCATAGAATTTGCAGGGAAATGGATGGCATTAGAGCAGATTATGCTAAGTGAAGCTAGCCAATCCCTAAAAAACAAATGCCAAATGTCTTCTTTGATATAAGGAGAGTAACTAAGAACAGAGTAGGGACGAAGAGCATGAGAAGAAGATTAACACTAAACAGGGATGAGAAGTGGGAGGGAAAGGGAGAGAGAAGGGAAATTGCATGGAAATGGAAGGAGACCCTCAGGGTTATACAAAATCACATACAAGAGGAAGTGAGGGGAAAGGGAAAAATAATACAAGGGGGAGAAATGAATTACAGTAGAGGGGGTAGAGAGAGAAGAGGGGAGGGGAGGGGAGGGGGAATAGAGGAGGATAGGAAAGGCAGCAGAATACAACAGACACTAGTATGGCAATATGTAAATCAATGGATGTGTAACTGATGTGAGTCTGCAATCTGTATACGGGGTAAAAAGGGGAGTTCATAACCCACTTGAATCAAAGTGTGAAATATGATATATCAAGAACTATGTAATGTTTTGAACAAACAACAATAAAAATTAAAAAAAAGAGAGAACACAGAAAAACATTGCAGAGTCTCAATACAAAGCATTGGAAATCAAAATTGCCTTGATTGCCTCTCCTGCCAACCAGAGGCAAACTAAAGGATGTGCAGCATTCTGAGCAAAAAGGATTTCAGCCTAAAATTTTATATCCAGCTGATATATCAATCAAATATAGCCACAGAAAAAAGATGTTTTTAATTACCCAATGTCTCAGAAACATACTGCCCATGTACTGTTTCTTACAAATCTGTCAATATATGTGCTTCATGAACGTGTGTGAGGAAACTAAGATCAAGGAAAACAAGGAATCACAGAATCTCTGTCTTCTTGGGAAGCATCAAAGAAAAGTAAAATTCAGCAGCAAGCACAGGCCTACAGAGCAAATAGTCTAGGTAGGAACTGGAGGAGAGTGGGCTTCAAAAGGTAAGAGAAGGTAGATGGAAGATTTAAGAAAAAATATATACCATAATGGAAAATATGGACGGTATTAAACATGTGCAATTCAGTTAGTGCAAGAGACAAAAAGGCAATTAGAAACTGCAGGAAGAATTGATACCTGAATAAGATAGGAAAAATAATCATACTTCTTAGTTCTACAATAAACATTATTTATATAATTTTAAAGAAGCTTGCATGCATCCCTGAATTAATTAAAAGCAGAGATAAAACTACATTGGAAGGGAGAGGACAGGGAGAAAAGGCAATAGTGTATGAGATGGAAATCCTCACTCACTGAAACAAGAAGTCAAAAGATAATGTCTAAATTGGACAAACTGATATGTAGTAGAACAAGCACAATATTGGGTGGTATCAAGATAACATTCAGAAGAAACATCAAAAAGGTTTCCTTTGGGGTTTATGACTAGAAGATTACCTTTTTAATGATATATAAATACAGTAATACACACAATGTACATGCATACATACACACATGCTGTGCCTCCATGTACTGTGACTTAAATAAACTACAAGTTTTATCTTGATTTGAAAAGTTAAATGTAACTGATTATATTTAAACAAAGACATTATATAAATCGTTGACTATCTGGTACTATTTATTTCTACATTGACATTTGGATCATATTTAGTATTTCTCTATTGCCAAAGTTATGCCACTGATATTGCTGTATTTCACTGCCAAGTGCATTCCACACTCTAATTATCAATTTTAAATCATGTTATTACATCCCACTCAGCATAGTTTATATAATTAAGAGGTAAAAAAAACCTGTAGGAAAACAGCTGCCACTTAATTAAGATGACAGGTTCTTTTAATAGAGTTATGGCAATGTTTTTTCTTTTAAGGGAAGTAAATGACAAAATTTTTGTATAACTGCATTAGATTAGTTCTTTAAGATCCTTAACCATAACATCAAGGACAAAATTTATAGGGCGAGCTGAACACACAATGATGAAACAAAATGCAAACATGATCATACTTCTATCCTTTAATATTTACTTTCCAAAGATCCTAGCAAAGTTCAACCATCCAATGGTATCAATTAATATACCATAATCACCACATCAATAACTTCAAAGAATCAAATGGTCTACCCCCAGACCAAATGACTGACCTGTAACTGAAGGCTGACTCTAATTTGTCCTGCCTACTCCCTCTCTTTCTTTCTCAATACCCTATTTCTCTCATAGAGACACTAATGGAGCTTTCTGGGAATTTATTTAACATTACAGACATAGTCACATATTATTGCTGGGAAATGCATCCATGAATCTGGGGTACCGGCATTGTAAAGCTGGAAAAGATTCATTAGTTCAATTTATTTGTGTTGAACATTTACTATATCAGGTACTGGTATATATATATTTTTAAATCTCAAGACTTTTGGATTGAATTTGGGACTAATGACAGACTGGACAGTTGGTGGTTTTTTCATACTGAATGTGACAAATGCTAAGGACAGTGAAGTGTGCTAGGGGCCTGATTCCCCCAGGAAAGGCCACCTTCAGCTGAGACATGAGGAGAGGGGTAGCATCAGCACTGTCCATCCACACTGCCATCCTTCACCTTGCTGTCCAGAGGAACACACTTTTGTAAAAATTCATCAGTAATAAGATTAAAAACACGGATGAGCTCAGAAATAGAAAGAAGCCTCATTCAGAGAAATGCTTTCCCCACTGTTGTCAATGTTGAATGAAGGTCACAGACTAAAGAAGCAGAAGAAAAGCTGTCATGTGTTTTCTGAGGAAAACTCAAACAAAACAGTGGAAAACTAAAGCAAAACAAAACTGAAACAACTTTCTCCTCTACCATGTTCAAGTGGTTGGAGCTTCCAGAAGTCAGTTCCCTAGGAAAAGAACAGATAATTATGGCTTAACGCATATGCACATCTCAATGCCCCAGGGCTTTGACTTGGTTATACTCTTTGATAATTTATTAGGCATATATTTATGGAGCACCAACTACGGACTAGGCTCCACTCCAGACAAAGATCCTTCGGTTCGAGGTGATAGACTGGTGGTACCAGCAGTACAGAAGGAAACACAAATAAGATTATCGGGGCTCTGAAGAACATAAACAGGGTGTTGTGAGTTGGAAGGGAGGCAAACCAGCCTTTTACAGGTGGAAGAGCACTGGAGTTGCAACTAGACAGAGGAGGAGACTCACCTCTTTAGGTAACAGTAAAGAGGGCCATGTGACAGGAGCACAATAATTGGGAGAGTAATATAAGCAGGTTGAAAGGTTGTGAGGGCAGATCAAAAAAGGGAGGGGAAAGGACAGGGGAAGACAGAGCAACAGTAGGTTTGGGGGCGGAAATCAACACCTCCATTGTAGACTTGTTAAATTTGTAAGGGCAAAACCATATAGGCTTTCTCCTTAACAAGACAGTTCATTTTTAAAAGTACTATTGCACTGCCTGGTAATGTTAAGTGGATATTTCACGTATGAGCCAAGTCATAGTCAAAATCAGATAATTTAAAATGTAGCATGTGAATATTCAGTGAGGCAATAAATTTAAAAAATATTACATATGCTTTTCATGTCTAGCTTTTAAGTAGAACAAAATCCTTCTTTCTGAGATTTGTATTTCTAGATCTCTTTGAACTCTTCAGAGAAAAATTTCTTGGCTCTCTGAAAATATGGATTTCCAGTTTGGTTTTCAAGTGCTCTGTTTATATGGCCACAGAGGTTTCTAAAAGTTGAGTGTAGGTATCTGAAAGATGAGAAAAAAAAACTTAAGTAGAAATATACTTTAAGTAGATATTTCAGGTGTAAAAATGCCTTTGGGGAGCAAAGGAAAAAAATACATGTTTTTGTTTTGTTCATAATGTTCTCTTTTCTTCCCCTTAAATCAAGGCAAAGTGTTAATGAAAATATCTCCAAATGTGTACAAAGGGGATGATATTGAAGAGCTTCAGTTTTACACATAGTAAATCAGTGGCTTATGGTAGAAAAACCAAACAACAAAATATAAAAGGACATTTATCTCTTCCCCTTCCTTTGTGCCTATGAGAGAGATAGATGATCTCAGAGTCAAGCTGCTTTGCAGACTTGACTTGTCCAATGCATAGGAATGCATTGTCCTGTCTTGTCCAATGCATACGAAAAGAAATAAGCAACATGATGCTGGGGTGGGAGGGTCGTGGCTTTAAAAAAAGGTAGGAATAATGGTCATAGGAAATTAAAGCATCTAAGTCTTGTTCAAGGGACTTAGAGCAAGACATTTACAGTGACAGGATTACAGATATTTTCCATTCTCTGTTTTCCATACAGTTTTAGTGAAGTACTTAAGTAAAGTGTTCACTATTCATTTTTTTTGAAAGAATTTTGAGGCTAGACATATAGATCAATGAAATGGAACTGAAAATCCAGAAATAAACCCATTCATTTATGATCATTTGATTTTCAACAAGGGTGCCAAGACAATTTAATGGGGGAAAGAACAGCCTTTTGCTGGTACAAGTGAGTATCCATATACAAAGAGATGAAGTTGGGTATCTACTATATAATTTTTGTCACAGGCAAAAATTAACCCCAAATGGATAAAAGTTCTAAATTTAAGAGATTAACATATAAAAGTGCTACAAGAAAATATAGAAGTAGAGTTGGAGCTGTAGCGCAGCAGCAAAGTGCCTGCCTAGCATGCAGCATTCAGGCATTGGGCTTGATCCTCAGCACCACATAAAAATAAACAAATAAAATGAAGGCATTCTGTCCATCTACAACTATAAAAAAACTTTTTTTAAAAAGAAAATATATTAGTAGATTTTTATGATCTTGGGCTAGGCAATGATTTCTTAGAATAGCAAAAGGAGAAAAAAATAGATAAATTGAGTGTCATCAAAATTAGAATGCTTCAAAGAATGCCATAAAGGAGGTAAAAAGACCACCCATAGAATTGAAGAAAATATTTACAAAATATGAATCTGAAAATCAGCATACCACAGCAATGGGATCATGTCAATGTTTATAGCAGCTCAATTCACAACAGCTAAACTATGGAACCAACCTAGGTGCCCTTCAATAGATGAATGGGTAAAGAAAATGTGGTATATATACTCAATGAAATATTACTTGCTTTAAAAAAGAATGAAATTTTGGCATTTGCTGGTAAATGGATGGAGTTGGAGAATATCATGCTAAGCAAAATAAGACAAATTACTAAAATTTGTGATGAAAACGAAATAACACAATGGACAGTACTGAAATGCAGACGATAATCAGAAACTATTTTGAAAATTAATATTCCAATAAAATAGAAAATATGGAAGACATCAACAAATTTTTACAGTCATATGATATACCCTAACTGAATCAGGAGGATATACACAATTTAAATAGAGAAATTTCAAGCAATTAAACAGAAGTTGCCATCAAAAGCCTACCAACAAAGAAAATCCCAGATCAGAGGGATTTGCAGTCGCGTTCTACAATACTTTCAAAGAAGAACTAATACTAATACTTCCTAAGTTGTTCCAATAAATAGAAAAGGAGGGAACCCTTCCAAGTTCATTCTAGGAGGCCAATATTACTCTGATACCAAAACCAGACAAAGACACATCAAGGAAAGAAAACTTCAGACATATATTTCTAATGAACATAGATACAAAAATTTTCAATAAAATTCTGGTTAACTGAATTCAAAAACATTAAAAAATAGTGCACCATGATCAAGTGGGGTTCATCCCTGGGATGCAAGACTGGTTCAACATATGGAAATCAATAAATGTAATTCATCACATCAATAGACTTAAAGATAAGAATCACATGATCATCTCAATAGATGCAGAAAAAGCATCTGACAAAATACCGCACCCCTTCATGTTTAAAACACTAGAAAAACTAGGGATAACAGGAACATATCTTAATATTGTAAAAGTTATCTATGCTAAGCCACAGGCCAACATCATTCTAAATGGAGAAAACACTTTTGCATTCCCTCTAAAAACTGGAACAAGATAGTTATACCCTCTTTTGCCACTTCTATTCAAAATAGTCCTAGAAATTTCAGCCAGAGCAATTAGACGAAAGAAATTTACAAATAGGAAAAGGATAACTTTAACTATCACTATTTGCTGATGCCATGATTCTATACTTAGAGGATCTGAAAAAAATTTTCACCAGAAAACTTCTAGAATAAATGAATTCAGCAAAGTAGCAGGATATAAAATCAATATCCATAAATCAAACACATTTGTGTATATCAGTGATAAATCTTTTGAAAGAGAAATTAGGAAATCTACCCTGTTTACAATAGCCAAAGAAAAAAATACATAAATAAAATACTTGGGAATCAACCTAACAAAAGAGGTGAAAAACCTCTACAATGAAAATTATAGAACACTAAAGAAAGAAATTGAAGAAGACCTTAGAAGATAGAAAGATCCCCCTTGCTGTTGGATAGGCAGAATTAATATTGTCAAAATGACCATACTACCAAAAGCATTATACAGATTTAATGCAATTCTAATCAAAATCCCAATGACATTCCTCATAGAAATAGAAAAAGCAATCATGAAATTCATTTGGAAAAATAAGAGACCCAGAATAGCCAAAGCAATTGTTAGCAAGAAGCATGAAGCATGACCTTAAACTAGAGCTATAGTAACAAAACCTGAATGTCCTTGGCATCAAAATAAACTTGTAGACCAATGGTACAGAATAGAAGACACAGAGTCAACCCACATAAATACAGTTATCGAATATTAGACAAAGGTGCCAAAAACATGCATTGGAGAAAAAGATAACCTCTTCAACAAATGGCGCTGGGAAAACTGGAAATCCATATGCAGCAAAATGAAATTAAACCTCTATCTCTCATCCTGCACAAAATTCAACTCAAAGTAGATGAAGAAATTAAGAATTAGGTGAGAGATTTGGCACCTAATAGAAAAAAAAAAAATCAGGCTTAGGCCCTGATTTTCTTAACAAGGAGTAAAGCACGAGAAGTAAAATCAAGAATCAATAAATGGGATGGATTCAAACTCTAAAGCTTCTTTTCAGTGAAAGAAACAATGAAGTTAAGAGAGAGCTTACAGAATGGGAGTAAATTTTTACCACACACATATCAGATAAAGCACTAATCTCCAGGATATATAAAGAACTCAGAAAACTTAACACCACAAAAACAAATAACTCAATCAATAAATGGGCCAAGGAACTGGACACTTCTCAGAAGATGATATACAATCAATCAACAAATTTATGAAAGAATGTTCAACATCTCTGACAATTAGAGAAATGCAAATCAAAACCACTCTCTCCAGGCAGAATAGCAATTATAAAAAAATTAAGAAACAATATGTGCTGGTGACGGTGTGAGGAAAAAGGTACACTGACTCATTGCTGGTGGAATTGCAAAATGGTACAACCATTTTGGAAAGAGTTTTGGAGATTTCTCATAAAACTTGGAATGGAACCACCATTTGACCCAGCTATCCTACTCCTAGGTCTGTACCCAAAGGACTTAAAAGCAGCATGCCACAGCCATCTCAATGTTTATAGAAGCTTAATTCACATTAGCTAAACTGTGGAAACAGCCTAAATACCCTTCAATAGATGAATGGATAAAGAAAATGTGGTATATATACACAGTGGAATACTATTTAGCCTTAAAGAAGAATAGAATTATAGCATTTACGGGTAAATGAATGGATTTGGAAAATATGCTAAGCGATGTAAGACATCCCCAAAAAATAAAGGCCAAATGTTGTCTCTGATAAGAGCATGCTGATCCATAATAGATTGGGGGGGCGGGGCAAGGGAAGAATGGAGGAACTTTGGATGGAGCAGATGGAGGAAGAGGAGTGTGTGGAGGGAAAATGGTAGAATGAGATGGACATTATTACCTCAGTGTATGGGCATGGTTGCATGAATGGTGTGACTCTACATCATGTACAACCAGAGAAATGAAAAGTTGTGCTCCATTTGTGCCAAAAAATTAAATTAATAAAAATATAAATAAAAAATAAAAATAAAAAAGTAAACAATAAAAAGAAAGAAAGATCATTCATTGCTCAGCCCCCTAAAAGCCTGGCTATTTCCATCTTCAAAGGTATCGACACCTCTAGGTTCCATTCCTATGGCACCGGAGTCAATCTCTACGACCTAATTCTGCCATCAAGAGTATTCAAAGTATCTCTCAAGCAAATCTCTCTCCACCTCATTCTGAGATTAAGTAGCAATTTTAACTCTTAATTATTCTTCACCATTTGGAGGAGCATCTGCACTGACCACGTCTCTTTTAAATTCTTCTTCCTCTTGGCTGCTGTGCTGTGATGTGGCACTTGTCCTCCAACCCTTTCAGTGCTATTCCTTTTTTGGTCCTCCCTCCCTGACGAGAGTTGGCACCGTCTCTAGGAATACTGGCAGCTCAGAGCAAGTCTTCACATGCTCCCTTTTACCACTTTACTGTGAAGAGCTCATCTACTCCTCAAGCTCCAAAGTCTCTTTACACAGGTGATTTTGGGGGGATGGGGGTGTTGCTGGGGATTGAACCCAGGGCCCTGCGTGTTAAGTATGTGATGTACTACTGAGCTGTCCTCCCATCCCTACACAGATGATTTTTACAAATGCATTCCTAACATCAACCCTTCATTACTCAGGCTGCAGAACATCTTCATTTTTATGTATCACTGCAGTTTAAAAATTAACAGATTTTGATTTTTTTAGAGCAGTTTCAGGTTTACAGAAAAACCTGAAAGCACAGAAAGCACAGAGCTTGTATCAGCTCCCCATTTTAGTTTCATATTAATGGTTTTCCTTATTAACACCTTGCCTTTAACATTTGTTAAAATTGATAAATCAGCAGTAACACATTATTATTTAGTATAGCCTACATCCTATACCAGGGTACACTCTGTGTTCTGTGGGGTTGGACAAATCATGATATCATATATCATTCATCACAGGGTCACTTGGATAATTTCTCGGTTCTAAAACTCCCTGTGCACCACTTTAACTCTAAAATCAAGATGCCACTTTACACCCAACACGGTTTCTCTCCAGATGCCCCCATCCGAAGGCTCCTCCTCTCACTCTTGTCTCTTCTACTTTCTTTGCAGGGTCTTTGGTGTTTCCTCTCCCTTCTCTTCACATTGTTGTTCTCCTTCCACTGTAAATCCCAAGGTTCACTTTAAGCAGGGAACTTGCCCTACATATCTCCAGGAATTGAAATAAAATTGATCTTCAGATAAATGAACAAAGACCTCCCATACTGTCACCACGTCCTTGATCTTCTCAACTGCCTTCGGAGTGACAGACGCTCCACTATAGCAAGTGCATAATATTACTGTGGATTTTAAGTGTTTGTATTTGTTTTCATATTCCTATAATTGTTACTATATCTACAGTGAATTAAAGTGCACAAAAACAACAGCTATATTGGCAACTATTTAGCATTTACGATGCCTTCAAATCAATGTAAAAACTTAGTGTAGTTAGGTCTATAAGTTTTCATCAAGACAATAATTTAAATATTTCTACACTTTCAAAATTAAGTGTTCCATTTTATAAATATCCCCTTGTATTTATTCCTGGAACGACAGTATAGTTTTCACTATGGGATACCAACAGGCGATAGGAGCACAAATTTAGACTTCAAGCATATAGCAATTTCAAAACCAAGCTCTGCTTCTGGGTAAATTACACATATTACAGCTTTTATGACTGTACTAAAGATATGTTTTCTCATTACCCTAAAATAAGGGTCAATAGGAAAAAGTAAGCTAATACTATCTCTTGTGGATTCTAAAGGAGAAACAGAAATATGCAGGCAACGAGAATGCAAATAAGGACCTCAGCAGAGCACCTATAATGAATGGACTGAAAATTAACAACCAAGAAAACAGAAGCTGGTGAATGTTTAAAGTCAGTAAGTTGGATAACTGTTACACTCTGACCAAAGACCTCAATCATTTAAAACTATTAAACAATGCTAAAAATCTGCTGGCAGTGTTTAACTGTTTAACACCTCATTTTTCTCCTAAGCAGACCTCTTAAGGCTCAACTAGCTTCTGCCTTTTCTTCAATGCCAGAAGTTCCCTTGGGCAGAGGCTATGAGTTTTAGGTTCACAGAATTCATTTTTCTACCCACCAAGTCAAGAAGTCATTTTGCAGGGCCCCTGGTCTAGCCTAGGCAGGCAGCTCAGTAAGGCCATGTTAGGCTCAGAGCAACTGTCCCCGGGGAGCCCCATGAGGGTAAACCAGATGTCAGCTTAGTGGAAACCCTTTCTTAAAAGGAAAAGGGTTCAGTTAAAATTAGGAGACATTTTTAGATTTAGAATGTGTTTATAGAAAGCTCTTGACAGTTTTTGTGACCCAATCATAAATGAAAAAAAAAAAATAGCTATTTACACTATCTCTATAAATGTGGAGAAAATTGTTTCTATTTACTTGTTAGATCAATAAACCTACAAAGCTACCAAACTCATTATGTGAGTTTGGTATCATGGAAAATTAAATGGCAGAACACATGAAGTTTACATTTCAGAGTTAAAATTAGCTTATTCGTCTTTCAGAGCAAAAACTTCTAAATTTTACAGTTTTTGGAGTAGGCACTCCTTATTTCTATCTTCACACTTTTAATATAAGTAGTAATATTTAATAACACTTCTTACCAGCCAAGAATCCACTGTATATTAATGTCATTAAAAGCACCATTCCTCACTGCCCACCCCCCCGAAAATGATTGAAAGTCATGACAAGCATTCTTATGTATACTGGCAAAAACTAAAAGTCTCTCTAAGTTTAAAGGAGATGTTTTGCCAAAGTATATAACACACTAGACCCATAAGTGGTCACTTCACCAGCAGAATATTATTATTAATATACTTTCTTCTCTAAAAATTTATCTCTTTGTCTTTGGTGTGGGTAACCATTTGTCACCTCTCCTGGTATGCAAGTGAAGTTCTTGATGCTGCTCATGTTATTTCAGTGTGCCAAAGTGTTGGCATTTGAAAAAATCTGGAGATTGGTACTGGGGACTGACAAACAAATATAGGTTCTGATTTAGCTCTCAGACATCATTGGTTATAATTCAATGTTATTGACAAACACATTTCATAAGGAAACCATAACTTCCCATAGAGAATCCAGAAAGCCTCTAAATAAAGATAACTCCTGGCCAGTTTTTGAAAGATGAATTTCAATACTAAGATATGGGGATAGGGAGCTGGGTGTGGTGGCATACACCTGTAATCCCAGTAGCTCAGGAGCCTGAAGCAGGAGGATCGCAAATTCAAAGCCAGCCTAAAGAAATTTAACAAGGCCCTAAGCAACTCAGCGAGACCCTGTCTCTAAGTGAAAGAAAAGAAAAAGGGCTAAGGATGTGGTGCAGTGTTTAAGCACCCCTGGATTTAATCCCCTGTACCAAAAAAAAAAAAAAAAAAAAAAAGATATAGGGATAAGAGATGTGGCATTTTGCATTCACAAGCTAGATGACATGGGTCAAAGCATGACCAGGGCAGCCCTGGAATCTGTGTGATGATAACTTATTAAATGATGAGCTAAATAAAGTTTGTATCTAGGCCTTGTCTTTATGAACATGGTGTTTAATCATATGTGTACATCTTTTTGTATATTATAAGATATTATTTAAATTGACACCATGAACTTCTACTGAATTAGTAGGTTATGAATTTAACTATACTCCAAACACTGAGAGTGCAGTTTTGAGCATTTATATTAAACTTATTTCACAATCTGTTATAATCCTGTCATCTCATGATTTAGTTGAGGCCTGCAGTCAGTACATTATTTAAAAAAGTAATGAAACCTGAAATAGAAATATTGTATTTAAGTTAAATGGAATCAATGTAAGTACATTCATTAGACCTTGATTCCATAGCCAAGAACTGTTCCTGATTGAAGTTCCATGTTCTTCATCACAATTAGGTACCATGATGTAACAATGCTATTTTGTTTACAAAATGTTTCTAGTTTCATTTTAGTTTTTGAGTGCTAATCTTCATAAATTTTTAAAAAAGTTTTTTGCAATTGCCTTATCCATATCCAATTAGTTTTAAAAAACCCAAAGCAAAAACTTACCTTTGAGTCTTTCCAAAGCATACAAATTAGTTTTCATTAAATTTTTTTTTCAACATTTTATGTAATGTCATCATTCTATGTAATAGCATGTAACACATGGTTCTAATAGCTCCTAGTGAGGTGGTAACAACTCAAGGAGCATAAGAAATTAAAGGGAAATAGTACTTAATTTTCTTCTTTCACAACCACAGGAGATGTGAAAAGTTGAAATGTGGAAGGCAGGATGTTTACTTTTATGATGAAATTAAAGGTAAACAGATTTTCAGACTTATCTATTGCTAAATTAATATCCAGAATCTATGCCCACTATTTTATAACTCCTGCAAATCAGAACCAACTCACATACTGATAACAGATTCTGGGGATTCTGTTCCTACAGCTTCCCAGGATGACTTTCTTCTTCGGTTGGAGAACATGTTCTCAGGCATAACGAACCCTTATTATCTCCCTATATTTTATGTAAGAAAATAAAAAAGCTCATTAGGATTACTGCACTTTCTAATTAAAATATCCAGTTCTTACCTTGGAATACTAAAGTTTGTTAACATTTTAAAAGTTGGCAACTATTTAACAGGTATTAATCACATCTTCTTTCCATGCTTTTGTCCCTTGGCCCCCAAGCCCCTTGGATAAAAGACGATGGCACTATAGCTGCTAGTCCTAGAGGACTCCATCAGGCTTCCACATAGAAGTTGTACCTCAATCGTTTAATATTCATTTGTTTCACTGCAGTTATTCATGTTTGTAAAGACATGTTCCAAGATGACGTATACTTAACAATAATGGGAGATATCTTTTCCACAAGGCAAAAAGGTTTTAAAGTTCTGTTATTCATATAACAATCTCTAATTAATGTAGGCTACCAAGTAGATCACATCTTTAATATTTAAACAGTCCCATCCAACTACTTCACCTACTTCACAGTTCAAAGCATACTGTTAAATCCCCCAATAACAAAGAAAAATGATCTGGCAAGTGGAAGGACAAATATCCAGGAGCAATTCCTCTCCGATCATTCTGCAGCTTCTTGCCATCCTCAGGAGGGTGCCACCCACAAACAGGGATGTGGGAAGCCAATTCTAAGAGCAGCGCTTGTTCAAGTTTGCCTGTACGAGTTTCAAAAAAAGTCATGTGTTTGGCCAATAAGTAAGAGCTATGGGGAAAAACTGAAGCCTTAGAGAACTTGGCTTGAAGCTGAGAAACAAAGGGATTTTGTGGGGGTGGGGTGTCAAAACATGAACCCATTCCAGGTGAGCATGCCTGGACAGCCCCTGGGACATGGAGAAAGCCATAGAAAGAGATGCTCTGGGCTCCACAGCCATCCCAGAAGAGGGAGGATGGACTCCACATGAACCTAGAAAAGCCCCTACAGCTTGAAGGTAGAGCACCCAGACAGGCATGAACTTCACCTCCTCAAAAATCAATTCTCTTTCTGCAAGGCTGATTTCTTTTCTGGTTGTAATATTGATGTATGTGGTTTACACAATAGCCCAGTGTTTTCCTCGGCAATCTGGAATAAGACAAGGGTTCAAATTTCAGGTTCTGTAGCTGAAGCGAAGGTAGCTATTCTGAAGGTCAAGATCATGGTAATTCTTGATCCTGAAAGGTGCCTTCTGCTGCTTCAGTTCAGGATTAATATACAGCTGGGTAACTGAGTGCTTTTAAGGAAGAACTTATGATCACAAGCCCCTTTGGGCTGCTGAAACCATCTTCTAATAATACCCTATGACTATTCTCACTGTTGCTTATTGGAAATTACAGCAAGGTTAAGTTTTCCAAGCATGAATTTAGGTGGAGAAGCAGGCTAAAGCAGGGTTTGGAAGTGGAAAAATTCTCAGTACAACTGGGATCTCTGGGTTACTATGTCTTAACCTGAGACATATGCATTCATTGTGAGGTGTTCAGTTTCTCAGTTTAGGAAATCTTCTCTCTAGGGATTTTTTTTTTAAGGTAAAAATTCTTAGAGTGCTTCCAGGTGTTCAGAAACCTGCCATACAACTCTTCTGAAGTAAAATGAGTTGCTGCACCTTAAATTGTATGAAAGATTCTCGAAAATCACTGCAAAGAGGCTTATATTAAACATCTGGCCCCAATTCAAGATACTGTATGATAATTTCAGGTCTGAGCATTTTTCTTGACATTTCAGGATTCACCTGTTCTCCAGTTTGAAATTTTATAAATACGTAACTGTGTTTGCAACTGTATTTATTTTCCATCTCTTTAGTAAACAACTGACCTCAGTGTTGCTCTGGCCAGGTCTGTACCGATTTCCCATTCTTGGTCCCACTAATCTCAGTAATGTTCATTTTAGTTGCAGACAGTGTCCTACAATCAGGTTGTCTGATTTAAAATGTTTGCTTGGCCAAGTTTCTTAACCCTCTGGGTGTCTTGACTTCCCCATGTAAAATGGGGACAATGGTAGTGACCATCTACAGGAGCTTAGAGGTCAGTGGGTATTGCACAAATTAATACATGTGAAGCACTTAAAACAGTGAATGGTACATACAAAGGCTCAATAAATGAAGCTCCTATTGTTGTTAGATTGTTATGGAACATATTGAGTCATCAGAAAAGCTTTCCCCTTTTAATGTCCTTTAAAAAATATGATATTTTTCCTGAAGAAAATTATTTCCTGGATTTTCTGTGGAAATAATTTTGTTTCAAGGGCCACAGATTTGCCTCCTAGGTCAAAAGAGAAAAGTGGTAATTTGTTGTTTAATAATATTCTTCTGCTTTGCAATACCTTCACCTGCCATCAGCAAGAGCACTGAAAATGCCTGAATCGAAGGGCTGCTTCCAGAGGAGGAGGCCTCAAAAATACACCCTGAGGGAGGGAAGCAGGGAGGATGGTGGTGGTTTGGGAGTTGGGGTGGCAGGGACTGGTTCTTCCAAACACAGATGGGGTTGGAACCCAGGCCATGAAGATTTCCTCTCTCCAGGCTTCCCTCCAGCTCACATCTTTCCTGCGAAGAGACAAGTTTATGTGACAATATTTTCAAGTGATGGACTCCTACCAGGACCCAAAATGAGTGTGGTCTGAAGAGGAAGTGCATATAGGCATTTAGACTCTGGTAGAAGCTTGTACATCAATGACCTTGAAGGAGTTAAAATTATGCCACCTTATTATGGCTTGGATCTGGAATGTTCCCCCAAAGGCTCATTATTGAAGGACTGGTCTCTAATGCAGCAATATTCAGAGGTAGGGATTTAGGGACCTGACCGAATCATGAGGGCTCGAACCTCAACGATCCATTAACCTACTGAGATTCAGAGCTGGAAGGCATTACTGGGAGGTGGTAGAAACTGTTGGAGGAGACAGGTCACTATGGGTATGTACTGGAAGGATATTTTTTTGTCCCCAATTCCTTCCTTACATCTGTCCCTCTTTTTCTCTCTCTGTTTCCTGGCTGCCATAAGATGAGCACCTGTCTTCCACCACACCCTTCTGCCATGATGCTCTGCCTCACCTCAGGTCCAAAGCAATGGAGCCAACAAAACCTCTGATACCATGAGCTAAAATATTCTCCTTTGAGTTGTTTTTCTCAGATATTTTGGTCACAGTGACCTAACGCTAACACACACCCCCAAATAAGCTGCCATACCATCTGATTATTTTGAGTGAGAGGCACTTACAAAAACAGCAGGTGCAAGAAAATCACTCTGACCTTCCTTCTGTTTCCTGAAAGCAGGAGACAAAATTCCATCAAAAATGTCCTTCCTATCCCAGAAGGAAAGTGACACACTTATTGCTGAGGATGGAAAATAGAAGCCAGAGGGAAATCTGTACAGATAAACCTTGTTGGATCAACCCTCGTCTCCTCATCTCCTACTCACTTCTCTCCCTAATTTACTCCCCGAGTCCAAGCGCCTTTGTCTTGTCACATTTTATAACTTGCTATTCCTTGTCCAGTTCAGTATGTAAGTGTTTGACACTAATGTTTCCTTGGTCCTTCATTCCCTTATAAGGGTTCCATGCCATGTCAAACTTATATTAAATAAATTTTCATGCTTTCTCTTATTACTCTGTCTTGTGTCAGTTTAAATCTCAGGTCCAGCTAGGATCTAAGAGGATGAAGGTAGAGCTTTGTCTTCCGCAACACCCTTTAGAAGTCAATTCCATTGCATTTTATAATTAGGCCCCGAATTGAAGAAAGATGCAACTTGAGCTTGAATCTAAAGCTCATGCTCTTTGTACTACGAAAGTCCTGTGTCCCAGACTATTCTTTTTAAAGACCAACTTTTATAATATCCCTTTCTTTCAAAAACTATCTTCCATGCACAGCAATTTGATATTATTTTCTTACTAAGCATTTACAATTGTTTAGTCCTTCCCCATTCGGAAGTGGGACACTGAGTTTCCAAAGAAAAAAGAAGGTTTTCAAAAAAAACAAATATTTACTTTCAATAGGCCAATTAGATCAAAGAATTATATCAAAGTGAATAACTGACAGTTGTATACCCCAAAATGTCAAACATAGGTACTCTATCACAATGTTCCTGATCTCACACCAAAAGAACAGTTCTTAGAGAACCAGGTGTCTTTTTTCACAAGTAATAGGTGCTTCTCTGAGGGATTTCTGGAGTTACATGAGACATTGATAATTTTATAGGTGTCTTTGTAGTAGAATAACTGTTGTTTCCTAGAAGCTCATTATGTGGCACATGGTAGTCACAAGTAACTCAGGTGACTCTCAAGGACAATAGGACCTCCCATTAGGGCAGTCACAGCCTCTGTAAAACTAAACAGGGAAAATAGCATGGGCGTTAAATAATTCCTCAAATAAGTTTAAGTCTGAATACAAGAAGGGATTCATTCCTACCGGATATAGATCCAAGTTGCATAGATTCTCTAAGTATCTAAGATTGACATATTGCAAAATAGGTTAGATTTAACCAAGGTAGCTTTCTCATGGATAACCATTCATATTTTGAACAGAATTATTCTGTCAATCTTACACCACTCTTTTGATCATAATGAGATAGCAAGGCCTTCAGTTTTTACTAATTCAACATGTAATGCTTAACAAAACCTTAACACTTCAAAACTTTGCCATTATAGGTATTGAGCTCGCACTGAAACAGCCCATAGGCCATAAAATACCCCACTCATAAACAATCCTACCATTGAAAGAACTAACCTGGGCCTTCTAAAACATAAAGATACAGTAGAAAATAGGATGTACAACAAACAAAACCTCTGATAATACAATACCTATCAAATTCCTAGAAAAATGTGCATATGTGACTGATTCAATCATCCATGTAGTTGCAGATAAAGTAGTTCCTTTAACGTAAATCTTGATTTGGACTAAACTGTCTCTTAAATGTGTGTCACTCACTATCCAATTACCATGTAAGTGTAAACTTATAGTCACACACACTTTTGTTCCCCAATGGGCTTGAGCCCAGGGGTCCACCTATGCTAGGCAAGTATTCTGCCACTGAGCTATATCCCCAGCAGTTAACACATTTTTAAACCAAAAAAGTTACTAACTGATATAGAAGAACTCAAGATAACACAAGACAGCTACTGTAATGGGAACTAAACTGATCTTAGACAGTGTCCGTATTTTTTAAGCCCCTGAAACTCAAAAAAGTTAAAATGAAATTAGTGATTTAAATGAATAATGCAACAGAGTTGTTTTGTTGACCCTACATCATGGTTTGTATTATATTCTGGTACATCTAAAATCCAACCGATATAAAGGTATAAAGTACCCAATGTCCACGAAAGACCAGTGAAGAAATAGTTGGGGAAACCCAGCTAAGGTGGACTATCATTTTGAAAAATTATTTAATAGTATTTTTCTTATTGTGATAATTACTTACAAATAAAAAAGTATCCTTTACAACAAACATTTTCATACTTTAAGTGATAATCTTTCTCATAAATCCTATTTTTTGTTGCAATGGACAATTTTAGCTTCTATCATCTTGTAGGTTAATTATTTTGTTTTTAGTATGCCTGCCAGTCATAATTTCCCATTGCCTTTCTTCTATCCCCTTTCTCTATAGTGTCTGTTCACAAACATGTATGAATTATTAATATGCATGTATTTTCCAATTATAAAAGTCAATGTATCATTTTACAATTCTTTAAAAATCTATAAAACACATAGAAAATATCATTTGTAAATGTGCTATTCAAATATAAATATGGTAACATATTCTTTTTTGTCCTCCTAGTCTTTTTTTACATATAAATATATATATGTGTATATATGTACGTATATATGTGTATAAACATACATATATGTATGTATTTGTACATACACATATATACACACATATATGTACATATATACATTTACATACATATATATATTATTTGCACACTTGAGTTTCTACCGCATAAAATCATTTTTATTTACATTAACAAAGCTTTCTCTTGGTCATTAAAAATGCTCAATAATCATAATTTTACATACAAATTCACAGTAGCTCAGTAACCGCAAATAAAGGTTCAAACTGTGGGGCTGGGGTTGTGGCTCAGCAGTAGAGTGCTCACCTAGCACATGTGAGGCCCTGGGTTCCATCCTTAGCACCACATAAAATAAAATAAATAAACTAAAGGTATTGTGTCCAACTACAACTAAAAAATAAATATCAAAAAGAAAAGGTTCAAACTGCTTCCCATCCACATTTTGCTCGATGCTGAAAAGGAGGATTCTGACACAGGCAAGGGAGACCAACTGTACAGCACAGCAGGGGTGCGGTTCTGGGGTCAGGAGAGAAGCTGTGATTGCACTTGTTTATGAAACTCTGTTTTAGAAGTTTTATTTTTGTCTTCCTTCAGATCAATCTTTTCTTGTTGTTGTTTTAAAATTTTCACTCCAAGCCTCTTTTATTTCTGTCATTGATGTGGCCATAATGCCCTAGGACTCCTTCTACTGAGGAGGAGGCCAACGCCTCCTGTTTGACAGCCAGGTGCCCATCAGGACCCTGGGGGCAGGTAATGAGTCCTGATGTCTGAGGAATGTGTTGTGCCACCCAGTGCCAGGGTCTTTAAGGCCAGAACCCCATTCCCATAGGATGTTTGCGGATTCACTTGGAAAATCCCTGCCAAGGATCACACCAAAGAACCCCTCCTGTTTGAAGGTAGTTGCTGAAGGGCTCATGATCTTAGGCAGCTGTTAACTGTTTACCAGAGAAAACTTAAAGCTGCGTTCTCTTCTACATAAAAATCACCTTCTTCATCAGTTTTATGGTGCTTTTTCTCCCTGGCTTCCTTGTCCTTAAAGATCTCACCTTTCAAATCTTTGCCATTTAAAAGGAGTCAGAGGAGGGGGTTCCAGTAGGCAATACTGTTGGGTAATACAGTGGCCATTTTGAAAGATTATGAAAAAAATGTATTGCTTTGGACCAATGCTGAATATTTCAGATGGTCCCTTAGGCAGACAGGCCTATTCTCTCCTTTCAAGAAACAGTTCTTCCCAGCTAGGTCCTTGCCCAATTTCATCCTGCCAGGAATCAGCTTGGCATTGCTCATATTAAAAAGGCTTTAACGTGTCCAGCTCTCCCTTCCAAATTCTACTCCTCACAGCTTCTATACAGAAGAGATGGTCATGAAAGTTCAGAGGTAGAAAACAGCACACAGAACCTCCATGTCAGATGATTTCCAGTACTTTCAGCCGTAAACTAATTCAAAACCACACAAAAAGTCTCTACTCCTGAAAAAGAATTCTTAAGAAACCAGGACCCCATAAAATGATCATAGTGTTAAAAATAATTATAATAGAGGAATATTTTCCTGTGAATTCCAAATTGTAGTTTGAGATCTCACAAACAAATGTAAAGAAATGCCTTCTGCAAGTTTTGATCAGTCCTTTGGGACTGATTATTTAACAAATACAATGTAATAAAAGACAAGAAAAAATTCTAGGCTATTTTAATTAATTTTCCTCTATCTTGGGTCAAGAATATTTGAGATAAATTTATTTGCTATTTATCAAATATATATTTTAATTGATATCAAAACTACTTCCAGCAAACTTGAAATTTCCTTTTATTTAGCAAGATGCTCATTAATAACTACTAATTAGTTTGACCATAATACAAGAAGGAAAAAATGTGTGTAAGTTCGAAATATGGAATAATAATTCTTCTCCTTATTATATTTCTGAGAACAGTTCACTTAAAAATCATTCATTCCCACTAAAAATATACTTCTAAAACAATCTATGTCAACGTGCTGACAGTCTGTCTCCTATAGAAATTTCTTCAGCTGTCATTGAGTGAATATGGAAAAGAAATTGACTAAATATGCTAAATGTGGACACAGAAGGTCTTTGCATTTATGAATTGTGGCCTATAATTTACTATGATAGTCGTATTTAAAGAGTAAGGAAATATATACAAACATGAACATTTTAATGATTATCTTCTTACAACTCAAAAATAATGAGGAAGAGGAAGCTTTCATGGCCCAGCAGTACAAAAGGAAATACTTGTACCAACACCCCTGAGCCATCTACCTTCTCAGGAATGAAGAAACAGAATAGAAGAAAATCCCTAACTATTATTCAATATGCATATATAAAGTACATGCATAACATTGTGGGCTTACCTTGTTTTGAGGAAGACTAAGCTTTCTTTTTTTTAAAAAAATGATCCCCAGGTTTATAAGTTATTGAATCAATATATTGATAATAGCCCTGTTATTTGAATCAAAACCCAGCCACAGATGGATGAATCACCCTCATATGACCTAACCACTAAGATGACAAAGGAGGATGACATTTGAGTGTGTGGGATTTAGAGAAATAGAGAGGATATATATATATTCATGCAAGATAGGGGAAGGGGTAGAGGGGAGGGAGAGAAAATTTTGGTTTAAATCAGATCTTTCTATCAGCCCCCCAAATTCCAACCTGATACATTTATACAAAGCAATAAAAAGTTTGTCAGTGTTTTGAGCCTGGCTTCTTTCATTTAGCATGATGCATTTACACACCAAGACACTTCAGCTTTTTCTTGCTGAGTTGTATTCCATTGTATAACTGTACCACCCAGCTCCTTTCTTGGTGGAGGAACACCCAGGTGTTTTCAGTTTATGGATTAGAAATAAAGCCACTGTAAAGCTTCATTCACCTACAGATCTTTATGTGAGCTGAGGCTTTCAATGTGGGATCAAAAGATAGTATGATAAGTGTGTGAAATGAAAGTGCCTGCTATTTATCAAGGTGGCTGTATCTTCATGTAAATCCTACCTCTTTTTTTCTTATTGATTGAAAACATGGTTAAGGGAATACCTCTTCAGACTTACTAACTAAGAGTCTCCTCTGTCCTCTCTCTGCTGGATTCCCCATCTTCAAAGCAAACCAACCAGCACATCTGGGAGTTTGAAAGCACTGGGGACAAGAATGGCCTCTTTTTCTTCCATGTCTGAGTTCCCCAAATCAGGCACTAAGATCCACAGGAAAGTGGTTGAACAGGAGGACACAGGTCTTCAAATGCCAATTTTACTTGAAGAACAGCAGAATGGAGCTGTTTTAAAAGTGAAAAGAATTCAAGACACCAGCCTGCAGGGGACCCAGGCTCACAGTATGCCCTGGCCCATGCCACCACCAGCAGACACCCACTGGAGCCCAGCCTCCAGCATGGGACTGACCCTTCTGACCAGCAGACTTCCAAACTCATTCTATGAAACCCATATCACTCTGATTCCAAACCAAGCAAAGACACATCAAAAAAAGAAAATGTTAGACCAATATTTCTAATTAACATAGATGTAAAAATTCTCAATAAAATTCTGGCAAATCAAATACAAAAACATATCAAAAAGATAGTGCATCATGATCAAGTGGGATTCATTCCAGGGATTCAGGGTTGGTTCAACATACGGAAATCAATAAATGTAATTCATCACGTCAGTAGTCTTAAAGATAAGAATCATATGATCATCTCAATAGATGCAGAAAATCATTTGACAAAATACAGCACTCCTTCATGTTCAAAACACTAGAAAAATTAGAGATAATGGGAACATATCTCAAGATCATAAAGGCTATCTATGCTAAGCCCCATGTTAACATCATTCTAAATGGAGAAAAATTGAAGGCATTCCCTCTAAAAACTGGAACAAGACAGGGATGCCCTCTTTCATCACTTCGATTTAACATAATTCTTGAAACACTGGCCAGAGCAACTAGATAGACGAAAGAACTTAAAGGGATACACATAGGAAAAGAAGAACTCAACTTAGCACTATTTGCAGAGGATATGATTCTATACCTAGAAGACCCAAAAAATTCCACCAGCAAATTTCTAGAACTAGTAAATTAATGCAGCAAAGTAGCAAAATATAAAATCAACACCCATAAATCCAAGGCATTTCTGTGTATCAGTGACAAATCCTCTGAGACGGAAATGAGGAAAACTACTCCATTCACAATATCCTAAAAAAAAAAAAAAGATATCTGGGAATCAATTTAACAAAAGCGGTGAAAGATTTATACAATGAAAACTACAGAACCCTAAAGAAAGAAGTCAAAGAAGACCATAGAAGATGGAAAGATCTATCTTGTTCTTGGATAGGCAGAATTAATGGTTTCAAAATGATCATACTTCCAAAAACACTATATAGATTTAATGCAATTCTGATCAAAATCCCAATGACATTCCTCATAGAAATAGAAAAAGCAATCATGAAATTTGTCTGGAAAAATAAGAGACCCAGAATAGCTAAAGCAGGAAGAGTGAAGCAGGTGGCATCACTATACAAGACCTTAAACTATACTACAGTAACAAAAACAGCATGGTATTGGCAGCAAAACACACCAAAGTAGACCAATGGTGCAGAATAGAGGACATAGAGACTAACCCACAAAAACTACAATTATCTTACAAAGGCGCCAAAAACATGCATTGGAGAAAAGACAGCTTCTTCAACAAATGGTGCTGGGAAAACTGGAAATCCATATGAGGTAAATAGAGAACCTACATCTTGGGAGCAAACTTTTACCCCTCACACATCAGATAGAGCACTAATCTCTAGGGTATATAAAGGATTCAAAAAGCTAAACACCAAAAAAAAAAAAAATAACCCAATCAATAAATGGGCCAAGGACCTGAACAGACACTTCTCAGAAGATAATGTACAATCAATCAACAAATACATGAAAAAGTGTTCATCATCACTAGCAATTAGAGAAATGCAAATCAAAACCATTCTAAGATTTCATCTAACTCCAGTCAGAATGAAAGCTATTATGAAGACAAACAACAATAAGTGTTGGAGAGGATGTGGGGGGAAAGGCACACTCATACATTGCTGGTGGGACTGCAAATTGGTGCAGCCAATATGGAAAGCAGTATGGAGATTCCTTGGAAAACTGGGAATGGAACCACCATTTGACCCAGCTATCCCTCTCCTCAGTCTATACCCAAAGGACTTAAAAACAGCATAATACAGAAACACAGCCACATCAATGTTTATAGTAACACAATTCACAATAGCTAAACTGTGGAACCAAGCTAGATGCCCTTCAGTGGATGAGTGGATAAAAAAAAATGTGGCATTTATACACAATGGAACATTACTCAGCAATAAAAGAAAATAAAATCATGGCATTTGCAAGTATATGGATGGAGCTGGAGAAGATAATGATAAGTTAGCCAATCCCCAAAAACCAAATGCTGAATGTTTTCTCTGATATAAAGAGGCTGATTCATAGTGGGGTAGGGAGGGGAAGCATGGGAGGAATAGATGAACTCTAGATAGGGCAGAGGGGTGGGAGGGGAAGGGAGGGGGCATGGGTTGGAAATGATGGTGAATGTGATGGTCATCATTATCCAAAGTAGATGTATGAAGACATGAATTGGTGTGAATATACTTTGTATATAACCAGAGATATAAAAAACTGCGCTCTATATGTATAATAAGAATTATAATGCATTCTGCTGTTGTATTTAAATTTTTAAAAAATTAATAAAAAAAGAATTCAAAATGCTGCCACCTGAATATACATGTAACCTCAGAAACACCTGCTTTTTTTCCATAGAGTCATTTTGAATTTTCTAAAAATGGTCCAGAGAATAGAAAATGTTTACCTAATATGAATAGAGGAAAAATCCAATACTTACATTTTATAAAAAGCTGATCATTTAAGTGTCACAGTCAGGTCAAGGTGAACAGGACGCCAGGGCTGAGGCACTGGGCAGTTCACCTGGTACTGGTAACTTTCATGGCCAAAGATCTTGACAGCTAAAGGTTAGTTTATAAAACACTCTTCTGCATCCTTGCATCCTTAGAAGCAATTCACTCAAAGGGGCATGAACTGACAGATAAAGAAGCTCCTCCTGATAGGATGATAATTTTTTTTTTTTTTGTACCAGGGATTGAACCCAGGGGTACCTAATCAGTGAGATACATCTCCAGCCCTTTTATTTACTTATTTTTATTTTGACCCAGGATCTTACTTAGTTGCTTAGGGTCTCACTAAGTTGCTGAGGCTGACTTTGAATTGCAATCTTCCTGCCTCAGCCTCCCGAGCTACTGTGATTACAGATGTGCACCACTGCATCAGCTGGATGATTATTTTTAAAAAATCAAATTGAATACAGTTATTTGTTCTAATGATTGTGGCTGTTCCACAAGTTACCACTCCCAGCCTCCAACTTACTGACTCAAACAATAATAATGATAGTGTTCCTCACATATGTGAGACTGGTCAGGGCTCAATAGGGGTCACTCTGCTCTGCTTCAGTCAGCATCAGCTAGAAAGCTGGGGCTGGGGTCCTCTGAAATTCACTCATGGTGGAAAGCTGAAACCCCAAAATCCAAGAGGGCTGTTGGCAAGAAAACTTGTGGCTTCTCCATGTGGCCTGGTCTTCCTACATCAGCACAGCTGGGTTCTAAAAGGGGGTGTCTTTTTTATGTTCACCTTGGAAATCACTGGGTGTCTATTCTTTAAATCTATTTCAAAGGTCACCTGGTCTCAGAGAGCACAGAGCCACCTCTACCCCAGTGGGAGGAGAATCCATCTTTTGCATGAAGAGCATGAAACTTACCAATTGGTAAAGTGTTCTTTGGAAAATATAAGAACCAGTACAGGAATGATCTTCCAGAAGTGCATATCTGCATCACATCATGGCTGCTTTGCTTGAAATGCCAGGACTCATATGCTGTTACGCCACACCCAAAGCCTGATGTCACCTTGGTTTTCTCTCCCATTGCATTTCTAGACAATTCTCTCATACCCCAATTTCCTGCTGTTCAGAGCTGCCCACAATTTCCCAGACTCCATTATACACCTTCTTCCTGGATAGGTCTTCTTCTTTTCCTTTTCTCTGCTTACTCCTACTCATGAAATTACGTCTCCTCTGATGTTCTCCCTGGAGGAAGTGGCTTGCAGCTGGGCTGCACCAAGAGCAGGCACCTTCGTCCTCCTCCCAGCCACCTGTCAGGCCCAGGGTTTCAATTGATTTACCCAAGCCACGGATTCTTCATGCTCCTTTCCCCTCATCCAGTGCTGTTGATCATAAGGGTTCTCACACACACTGACTGCCATCCCAGAGTCTCCTTCCCAGGGAGATCAAACTACAGTAAACGGTTTAGGATAATTCCAACCTTTTACTATAATAATAAATATAATGGGGTACTAAAAATTGCTTGTTACTCTTGTCACTGCCTATGGACTCACTTTCCCCAAATATAAAAAATTTCTAAAAGTTGGAAAGGAAGAAAATGGGCATTATTTATCAAAATTATTCATGCAATTACCATTTAACATGGAAGTCCCACTTCTGGACATTTACTGAAGGTATAATAAGCTATGCCAGCACTGTAGCATAGTTTATAACAAGAAAATGTTGAAGCTGGAAAAAAACTCAAATGTCCATCAATACAAGTTTGGTTAAATGCACTGCTTACCTCACTGAAAATTCTGCAATTGGAAGAGTGAAGAGGTCCTCTAGTACTGATGTGAAAAGACTATAAACTTATGTGGTTATATCACATAATAAGTAACATGCCTAACAGATGTGCAATGCTCAACCATCCATGAAGATGTTCAGCCTCCCGAGGGACACTCTCACCAGCCATACCTGTACAGGAGGGCTGGAGGGCATGCTTCAGAGTCAGAAACAGGACCAGAACCTGCCACACTGAACTATCAATGGCATGCTCAAGTTTTGAGCCATGTAAACATAGTACCTCTTTATGTGGAGTTTTAAAAAAAGCAAAAACCAAACCACACACAAAAAAGTCACCCAAAATCCAAACCTCAAATTCATTTGGAATTAATTTTGGTGAAAGGAGTGAAGTGGAAATCAGGAACTCAATGCTATATTTTCCCCAAATGACCCTCTTGTAACATTGCTCTTTATGTAAAATATCTTTTACCCACTCATTTCAAATGCCAGCTTTATCACAAACCAAAGACTCAGTTGTATTTGGATCTGTCTTTGGATTCTCAATTCAGTTCTACTAATCTGTCCATATACCAGTCCCAGATTGCTTACATTACTATAGCTTTAGCCTGTGTTGAACACCTCTTATGTCAAATCCCTTTTAACACTTTGCTTTTTAAGATTTCCATGATATTCCTCATATTTAATTTTCTTTTGAACTTCATCATTTTCTTGTTTAATTAGTCTTCTTGATGATTTTATTGTGATGCATGATACATATAAATGCATATGTGTGTAAGCATAGGTACATATATGTATGTGCATATTTCTCATCACTCAAGAATGTTGTAGGTCTTCTATTTATTCAAATTGACTTTCTCAGTGGTAGTTTTCTTATTATGCCTTTAGTAAATTAAATCATACTAAAAATTATATTTTTAAATAAATATTTAAATTAAATGTTTTTTCTAACTCAGTGTTTATAGGCAGAAAAACATGATTTTAAATATGACTTTGATTTTATTCTTCAGAATTCATTACACTAATCTGATTAATAATAATGAAGACATTACTTGTTTTAGATAGGATTTAGGGGTTTGTTTTATTCCATTTCTGCTTATTGTTTAGAACCACTGATTAGCAATTCTTGATTCTGACTTGTGGGATTCATGCTGTGGAAAATGCTATAGAAGAAATGGAAAGAATAAAAGCAGAATTATCAACCAAGACTACTATTGCAAGGAATTCAGCTAAAAGCAGGAAAGCCCCAGTGCTGTCTAGGAAGGGGGGCCCACAATCAATGAAGGCAAGAGGATGCAGGACTGCGGGAGGCATTCCCAGGGACTTCCATCCCAGGCAGATTTCTACAGCATCATGCCAACAGAGTGAAAAGAAAATAAACTCCCAAGATCATGTGCATTTACATGGCTCTCACAAGTACACTGCAGTGCTTATTCCAGGAGGCACGACTAGAAAGATGGGCCCAGCAGACTAGTGCAAAAATAATCACCATCTGCTTGGTGTCACTCAGCAGGGAAGAAAGAACCCATAGTGGTTACAGAACTTCCCTGAATATGGCACAAGCTTTTCAGATACATCCAAGGTTAAAGTAATAAGATATTAGGAGTGTATAATGTCAATTTTAAAATTCCTAGTTAGAATTATTAAATCAAATGCATATTTTCTATATCAGATAATGATACCATGAATAGATCAAGATCAGGAGAAATACCAGTGGCCTTAACTATGACCTGACAAATAGCTAAGGACTTGTTCTCAGCATTGCCTCATTAATGGTTAATACAAAATATTTTTATATTACCAACAAAAATTGCTTCCAGTAAAATTAAAAAAGGACACCCAAGTTTCTTTTTTGAAAACCTGAGGGTGAATGTTATATTTATTTGTATGTGTGTGTGTATGCATGGGTACATTACATACATACAAATGTATGTGTTTGCACACATATGCACATGTATATGTATTCATACATTCAAAGACTTATATGCATAATCACATAATATAAAGGCAAAATAACTCAAGACATTTGAAAGTATTGTGCACCAGGATTTTGCCTAATTGTGATACATACATTTTTTTTTTCTGTTATTACCATATTATCTAGAAATGGCTGAGTAGATTTTCTCTGTAAAATATTTGGGATGACCTGACTTAACATAAAGTTCATTTAGTATTCTCCAAACTTACTCTGAAGACTTTCAGGGAATAGAATAAGGAAATATTATGCAAAACAATTAAAACTGAGGTGTATCAAGAAGTACGATGACAATTAGGAAAAATCATCCATTCTTATGTAGGAAACAGGGATGATTTTAAATAATAACTCAAGACAGTCACAGGCCAGGTTCTGAAATTGCCTGAATGTGACACATATTCAAAATTGTATAGCTCCAGTAGTTTCCACCTGTGTAGGTCCAGTAGTTTCTAAGGAGCCACCAAATAGTATGGCAAAGACTGGTTAACTAAAGAGATAACACATTCTCCCAAAGACTTTCAAAGAGGCCAGTAAGCCATTAGGCCAATTAATAGAGACTGATGAAATACATTATGATTTGCTAATTCCTATTTTCCTGATTCCTTTGAAGCAAAATAAATGAAAAATCAATCTTTTGTTTAAAAGATGCAGTTCTGGCCTTGAGAGAATTTATGATCTAGTTAAAAGGATTAAGAAATACTTTGGAAATGTTTCAGAGAAGTGCTACATTTTACTCTGCTGGTCTTGAGAGTCCAAAGAAAAAGAGATCAAGGAAAGAGTGTCAGTGTGGGCTTCAGTGAGGTCAAAGCACATGACCTGGACCTTGAAGAACATGGTAGCTAACACAGAGGTGCACGCAGAGGCCAGATGGGACACAGTCAAAGCAATCAGTAGCTGTGGAAAGCCTTCTCTCTGGCTAAATTGCTATGTCAGTTGCACATGGCTGATGAAAACTGTTGCCAGGAGGAAATAAACAGCAAATATTTTGTTATTTTTATTATCTGGGAGACTATAAGGTTTTTATACTTGAATTGTATAGTAAATACATTTGGATAACAATCAATGTCTGATATAAGTGCAATGGTTACATGAGTTTTTGATTAGTTTTTATAGCTCAAGGGTGATGGCTAATTTATTTTATTTCCTTTTCTGGTTCTTAAATTTGATCTTATTAGCTTTAGTCATGGATAGGGAGAGAATCCTAGATAATGCTCTAAAAAGCTATTAGTTTAAGCAATTTGGTCCTGGTATATCAATTAACACAAAATGTTTTAGTCAGATCTTCTGCTGCTGTGACCAAAAAATCTGACAAGAACAATTTTATAGGAAAAAAAAAAATCATTTTGGGGCTTCTAGTTTCAGAGGTCTTAGTCAGCTCCATTCCTCGGGGTTTGAAGTGAGGTATAACATCATGGTGGAAGGGCATGGTGGAGCAAAGGAGCTTCTGACATGGCCTCCATGAAGCAGAGAGAGTGCTCAAGAATATGTACCCAAGGCACACCCAAAATGACCCGCCTCCTGCAGCCACTCCCTACCCACCTTCAGTTACCACTCTGTTAATCCCTATCAGGGAATTAATTCACCGATTGGGTTAAAGCTCTCATGATCCAATAATTTCACCTCTAAGTCTTCTTGCACTGTCTCATTCATAAACTTTTAGGGGATACTTCATATCTAAACCATAACACACAAAAAATGAGTTTTGCTTCATTTATGCAAATGGACAATAGCTAGGTTCACTTTTTTGGGTATGTTTCTCTTGCCATTCCTCACCCATCAAAAGAAGTCAGCTTTACAAAGTCAAAATATACTCAGACGTGAGATCAGCAATAAAGGTCCAGGAAAGTTTATTTTTCTTTTTCATATTAACAAATACTAGTGACCAGGATATATCTCATCATTGCTTATTCTTATAGTGATGTGTTCCAATGCAGGTTAGATTTAAGAGCACCCTGAAGGGAGGTGTGGTTGATAGAACTGGACACCTTGTATCTATACAGACTGCTCCTGACTTACAGTGATTCAACTTAGAATTTTTCAAATTTATGACGGCACATTTTGTACAATAGGCATTCAGTAGGAACTCACTTTGAATGCTGATCTTTCCCCACATGAGCATTATGCTGTCTGCTTCTCATGAGGCTGGGCAGTGACAGTGACCCCAGCTCCTGGTCAGCCCCCATGATCACGAGGGGAAACAACCAACACTCTGATGTGCTGTGCTGCTAAGCTGCGATGTCTGATAGCCTAGGGAGACTAAATGTGTTTTCCACTCATGACATGTTCAACTTATGGATTCTTCAGGGAAGAATCCCATTCCAAGCCAAGGAACATAGCAGTTGTTCCTGGTTAAAAAAAGATGATCCATCAAAGCAACACTTTCTTACCTGAAAGCACTGATATCCTCTTTACTGCATAATGACAACCCAGAACTCCTCAGGGAGAGAGGAAGTTGTGTTTTCAGCCAGTCAGTTCTCTAAAACCACTGCTCTGACTGGCCTTGAGGGCAGGCAGATGCCTTGACCTAGTGCATCTTGGAGACAGGGTTTCTTTCAATAAAAGATGGTTTTGCTTAGAAAGAAACCAGCATGACTCATGTTCTGGGAATGGAGGATTCACTTTCACATGGGCTTCTTCCAGCAACTTCCAGGAAGACTGGATTGTTTAGGGGTTAGAGCTTTAAAGAGACAAGTACATCACTTTTCATGTTTCATTTACCTGCTCTTGATGGAATAGGGCAAAGTTACAGGAGTGTTGGGGGTTTAAGGAGCTCAGTCCCCCAGGTGGTGTGGCTGCATAGCATTGCCCTGTGACCAGGCTGTTGTCAATGCACAGCAGTCATCAGTGAGGTTGCCAAGGGAAGAAGTCAAGAATATGGGCTCTGGGCATTTCTTCTCCAGAGCTGGCCAGTGTTGGGCTTCCTCTACACCATAATCATCATGGCTATTTTGGTCCAATTTTACTAAATCTCTTCCTTAAGCTACTGGAGTCCAGTAACTTCTTGGTCCCTGATTCACAACCCTCTGGGGGCTTGCTTCCAGAACCCCCCAACCATGGGGATTCATGCCCAAGAAGCATAAAGGTTTGGCCAACTATGACATGGAACCAGAATCCTTTAGGGTAAAGTTCATGCTAGACTTTTCCTTCATGCAACCCAAGTGATAGAGATGGGGACCGGATGGGACGGGAAGAAACAGATGCCCCTTTATTCTGTTTTCCAAGATGACCTAGTTGTTTCAGAAAGCTCCACTATGACCACAAGAACACTTTCCAAAATCCAAAACTATGTTCTTCATTGCTGAAATGAAGACAGATATTCATTTAATTTAATATCTAACTGATGGTTGCCAAAGTCTGGGGGTGGGAATAAGAGTTTGACTACAAAGGAGAATTTGGTTTCAAAAGCAAATCTTCTGGGAAGGTTAAATGGGGGGAAATCACACATTGTGTGGAATACTGACTGACCTTAGGGAAAATTCTGGACTTGCTAATGAATGAATACATTGTCAAAAAATATGCAATAGTATAACCTGGATGTGGTAACACACACCTGTAGTCCCTGCTAGGGTTTAAGGCCAGCCTAGTGAGATCCCCGTCTCAAGAAAGAAAAAGAAACAATACTATAAAGTATTTGAACAGACATATCATCAAAGAAGATAGCAAATGAGTTCATGGAATATTGCTCAACAGGGAAATAAAACAGACACATGCCCATTACTAGGTGTTCACCAAGTGAAATAAAAACTTGTGTTTATACTAAAATTCAAAAAATGAGTGTGAATTCAGGTATTCTTCATAATTACCCCAAAGTGGGAAACTGCCCAAATGTCCTTCAACAGGTGAATGGATAAAAGAACTACGGTACATCTGTGTAATGAAATACCACTCAGCAATTAAAAGAAAGATAAACTACTGACACAGCAGCATGGAAAAAAATATCAAATGCACTATCATGAGTGAAAGAATTCATAATCAGAAGGCCTTATACTATATGATTCCTTTCCTATGACATTCTGAGAAAGCAGGACTACAGGGTCAAAAAACAAACTAGTCACTGCTATGGGGTACTTATGAAATGATATCACTCTTCTGAGACTGAATGCAATGGTGACAAGACTGCTGTTTACAGTTGGAAAGATTCAGAGAATTGTGCACTAAAAAGGGTTAATTGTACTGCCTGTAAATTGTACCTTATAAAGAAAGAAAGTGGTACACCATACTATAAATACCTTCAAAAGAATAAAGGAAACTTCTCAGGTGAGGCTAATAAGGAGGTATCAAGACTTCTAGTTAATAGCTTAAGTTATGAAAAAGCAACTTTCAAATTGGCAAGGGACTGACAAAATGATTACCAGAATAGCATGCAGCTTAATTAAAGGAACAGAAATAAACTTTGTCCTATAATCCCTGGATTAAAGAAGCCCATATTTTAATCAATATTTTACTGGCATGTTCTGGAGGTACAAGCAGTATTTAATAGGATAAGTCTACTTTGCTTCCCCTTGGTTTGAAAGAAAAAAAAAAAACACGTAAGAAAGTATACACATCACTCCTATTCTTGATCCTTCTTTAAATAGTCCACTGAAACTGCTAGGACCTTGGACTTGAGAAGTGGAGGACATTCTAAATGCCCAGATCATTTGCTGGGAAACAAATCCAGAGGCTCAAGCAAATCCATCAGAATGCGGTGGAGATTATTTACCACTTAAAAGTATAGACGCTTACTAGAGAAAGATGAGCCTCCTGGTATGATATGCATAAATAGACGCTGAACTAGAGGTCAAAGTCCAAAAAAAAAAAAAGGGATGAATTGCATTAACATGAATCATTATATTCTACTTGCATACATAAGTATGTTTTAAACTATGGGCTCAAAACTATATGTTGTTCCTGAGTCAGGATGACCAGTTTAAAGCAAAAGAGCAAAAGAGAAGGTATCTTACACCTCTACAAGAAAACACAGGACTCAAACCCAGCTGATTATACATTATAGGAGCAAATTTTTACAACATGCACAACAGATAGAGCACTAATCTCTAGGATATATAAAGAACTCAAAAAGCTAACTCAAAAAGCTAAACACATACACAAAAAACCAATAAATAAATGGGCCAATGAGCTGAACAGACACCTCTCAGAAGATGCTATACAATCAATCAACCAATATATGAAAAAAAAAATGCATCATCTCTAGCAACTAAAAAAATGCGAATCAAAACTTCTCTTAAGATTTCATCTCACTTCAGTCAGAATGGCAACTATTATGAAGACAAACAACAATAAGTATTGGCCAGAATGTGGTGGAAAAGGCACATTCATACATTGCTGGTGGGACTGCAAATTGGTGCAATCAATATAGAAAGCAGTATGGAGATTCCTTGGAAAATTGGGAATGGAACCGCTATTTGACCCAGCTATTGCTCTCCTTGGTCTATACCCTAAGGACTTAAAAACAGGGACAGAGCCACATCAATGTTTATAGCAGTACAATTCACAATAGCTAAACTGTAGAACACCAAGCTAGATGCCCTTCAGTGAATGAATATATTAAAAAATGAGGCATTTATTCACAATGGAACATCACTCAGGAATAAAAGAAAATAAAATCATGGGATTTGCAGGTATATGGATGGAGCTGGAGAAGATAATGATAAGTGAAGTTAACCAATCCCAAAAAACCAAATGCTGAATGTTTTCTCTGATATAAAGAGGCTGATTCATAGTGGGGTAGGGAGGGGGAGCATGGGAGGAATAGATGAACTCTCGATAGGGCAGAGGGGTGGGAGGATAAGGGAGGGGGCAATGGGGTTAGAAATGATGGTGAATGTGATGGTCCTCATTATCCAGAGTAGATTATGAAGACATGAATTGGTGTAAATATACTTTGTATACAAACAGAGATATGAACAATTGTGCTCTATATGTGTAATATGAATTATAATACATTCTGCTGCCATATATAAATAAAAGGATATATAAATAAATAGGATAGACAGGCATGGCCAGTGAATTGGTGCTCAGACACTACTACATAATAAATTTTATAATTAGAGGTAATCTGATATCAAAGGTTTTGGGCAACTAGATCTCTACTAGTAGAAAAAAGGACAGGAAGAGACAAAGGAGAATGACATGAATAACCAAAAATGTCAAGAAAAACCACAAGGAGAAAATTTAATCAGTAAAGTCAACTTCATAAAAATGAGTATCTACTTGAGAATTTCATTGAATATAAAAAGATGTGGGTAGGAACATGTTTAAAGAATGTAATCAAATTTATTCCTTCTTTTCCTAAAAAAGGAGGTGAGAAAAAAGGTAGATAAATTTATCTTTTAGTACTTGGATGGTACAGTTCTCTACATGAACATTATACCAGGAAATATTTAAGACCAGAAAGGCATTTCCTAGCTCTCTCTATCTTGAAATGGCTCATATTTTCTCTTGCATGTGTATTTCTTAATTTACTCCAAAGAATGTCTGTCTCTTGGGATGACCTACATTCTGCCCTGAATGTATACCTACTTTCCTAAATGAACCCATATCTCTGGACGAAAGAAGGAAAAAAAAGGGAAGATTTCCTAAAAGGAAAGACAAATAATATTCTCTTATAAGTAATCTTCTCTTGTAGATTAAAAACAAAAGAGCAACAAAAACAGATAAAATCAAAAACAAACGAACAAAAAAATAAATTTAAAAAGCCAAAATCTTCAGTATATACTCATGTGTCTGCTTCTACTGAAATGCGGTCAGTGGATTTTTCTGTTTATAGAGCACTGTGTACCTAGCCCTGCAGGGGGCAAAGTAGTAAAATGGTCCCTGCCCTTAGGGAAGTCATAGCCAATTTGGAAAATAAAAATAACACTAACTCTTATAGGCAATCAGTACTAAGCTACATAGGCATTGCCTTTCAATGAAATAGGAAGGGGAGTGAGTTGGAATACATGAACATTAATGCATGAGATGAAGTGAGCTGGAGTTTTACTGTTTCCATTGCAGTAATTGGGTAGGGAGGGAGAGAGGCACCCCAGAGATAAAGCACGTCCAGCCCAGAGCCAACCTCTCTTAAGTTCATGTAGGATCATAGGTCTTTTCCATGGGCTTTACTTCCAAGCTTATACTTTTTTAATTTCAAAGACATTAAAACATTTTACAGCATTTCAAAGATAATTTTTAAAACAACAACAACAAAAACTCAATGCCTAAATTCATGTTTTAAAAAAATTTCTGGGTTTTTCTAATGATTTTTTTTTTTTTTTTAGCTAGGCAGCTGCAAAAACACCATTAAAAAAAAAAAGTATACACTGTCACATGTAAAAGGCAGTAAGAATCTATTTTTATAAAGTTCAAAGTGATTGTGATTTTTGCAGGGGAATCCCTCCAGACTGCTAGTATTTCTCTGGCTTTATATCTATCTCTACCCTGTCCCCCACCCCCACTCTCTACTTGTTCCTAATAAACTTCCAACATTATTCACTAGCAGCAATTGGCCTTTGAGAGAACATTCCTAAGCTCATGTCTAACTAGTTCTGCAGCCATCTTCCAAAAGAAATATAAAACCCCTTCCCTGTTATTTACTAAGGGCTCTGCTAGCTTGTGACATTTATCACAGAACTGGAATAAACAGAGAGCGTGGAATGGGAAAGACAGGTGCTGGCCTCTCTTTGGCACACTGACCTGACCCTCTCCTCCTGCCCTTTTCACCTGATCAGTTCCTACTCATCCTTCAAGTCTTAACTCTTTTCATCCTGGGACCCAGAGGCCCCAACCCACCACCACTGTAATGCACCAGTTCTAAGAGTTCTCATTGCAAGCTGTCTTCTGCCAAGTCAGCAGCTACCATGCTATATAACTGTGGGACTTGTGTTAATCTGCATTCTCTACTCTATTCCAAGAGCAAGGATCTCGTTCAACTCATCCCCAAGAGTGTATGACTTGAGAATGAGGCCAGAAAAGTGGAATTCAGAATGTTTCTATTTCAAGTTAATTTTCCAATTGCCCAGGGGAAGTCTCTCTAACTAGTTTCCCCAGTGACATTTTAAAATTGTAATTACTGCTCAGCAATTATCAGTACATAGGCTGTGTAAGCTGTGTGCTCTTGGGATGGGGTTGGCATCAAGCCTGGGCTCACACAGTTCCCTGTACATACAACCATAGGAGGGGCACTTACACTACACTCACCTCTCTCACTACCCCCATTATAGAGGATCTGTCTTGGTATCGCTGGTCTTAGCAATCCATCTGCAGTGGACTAGGAGGTCAATACCCATTAAAGCCTTTAATGGAAGATAAATGATTTGCACATTGATGAAGCCATAGCATTCACAGAAAGGCCCATATGTTGACTGTGCTTTTAAATTTGCCTTTTACCTATTAACATGTTAACATTAAGCTTTTACCTGCCAATCTAGACCCTCAGATCCTTTCATAAAACACAAAGCCACCTCTGCCAAGGCAGATGCACAGGCAATAAGAAGAAAGATCAGCAATGGGGAATTTCGTATTCTACCACAATGAGATTTCTTGAGTATGAAACATCACTTTTCGGCCTTTTGGCTGAGATCAAGTGAATAATGAAACACATGTTTTTTCAAGGTATATTTAAGTCGTGCATTATATCCAAGATGGGGGGAAAAATCACTGGATGAATTTTTGACTATGGTTTTCAAATATCTATTCTCTATAAATTCTAACATTTAAAGTAAAATCAACTCTAAAGTCAGGGACTTTTTAAAGCTACAAAACAGCTAAAAGGAATATGTATATTAAAAATAAAAATTCAAAATACAATATCTACTAAGAATTTTTAAGATTAGAATGATAATTTATACATAAATAATCCATAATCCAGTTTTTGAAATCTGAAGACACAGAAATCAAAATGTTGGTAAGCTTTTTCTCATTCTCTACAAGTATTATAAAGAGGTTTTTAATCTTGTTTTAGGCTTGTCAGATATTGATAGCTTTTCACTCAACTAAATTCTGTTGGTTAGGTTTCATTGGGCCCTCAAATTGTTAAGGTCTTTGACTTACAATTTCTCACTCAGTAATAGTATTTCCAGACTTCCATGCTAAATATGCATCCCATTTCCTGGCCTTTATCCCATACCAGTTTAATGGCCCTAAGAAAACACTAAAATTTCATATACAGGTTCCAAAAATAAGCAGACACTCCAAGTAGTATATAATTCCCATGTTTTTGCATGAGTACTCAGTTATGGTTATCTCTGTATTAGGAACCACCAAGTAATCAATGTGATAATCACCATTATGGTCACTAATCACCATGATAATTTCAAAGTCTTATCTCTGTTTCAAAGATAATTTGGTGTATCTTCTTGATGTTACATCAAAGTTTATGAGAGATCCCTATCATAATTTTTGTAATATATATTATTTCAGACAGTATTATTATTCAAGTAATGTTCATATGAGTTTTCTATTTAAATTTTACTTTTCCTAAAATTTTTTATCTGTTCCAAAAAAAATTTCCCAGGAGTTAAAAAAGTCCATGGAAAAATACAAACCTAGAAAATGCTTAAAATGTTGATGCACTGTTTTCAAGCCATATTCAACTCAGAAACTCTGAATAATTAACTCCTACTATGCTGAGTAGTGTAGGAGCTTTAAAGAATTCACTGTCAATCTCCTGTTTGGGAGATACCACAGAAGGATCACATCAGGACTTCAAAAATTTTTAGGAATCCTTCCTTAACCTCTTCATACGCCAATATTGCATTTAAGGCAGGACTCCTCCCATTGTCAAAATCAAAGAATTTTAAAAAATTAATACTTGCAAATTATAAGAGGAGATAGTTCCATAATGGTCATAACTTATGCCCTGGTCTTAAAATTACAAAATTATATTTAATTTCTCTTCTTACCATCTATCCTACATATTGACAAACTTTCTGAAGACACTTTTACTATGTAACTTGCCTATTCTAAAATAAGAAGGGAAATTCCAGCTTCGAATGGCAAGAAGTCTCCTATTGAGTTACTCAGATCAGGTTCCTTGGCCACTCACACATCCTATCCAGCTTTAACTTGTCTTTGCTAATTTTACTCCCATTCCCACCTCCCAGTGCAGAAATGCAGGGAAGGCTTCCCCTCCAGCTACTTCAGCAACCCACTTTGTCCTCCAAGGCTCAGAATCTCTAGCCTCCAGTGGGGTTCTACCTTCTGAAAAATATGATCCATCTAATGACCACCACGAAACTTAGCATTTAATTGGTTTAATACAAAACTAAATGTAACATTTGTTTTTCAAACCTTCAGTAAACTTCCCACAGCAGAAGCTCTTACATTTGATCTTCCTCAAGGTGATCAAGGCAGCAAAGTACTTGTGACATTTTTTCTTCCTTCCCTCCCTCCCTTTCTTCCTCCTTTCCTATCTTCCTTCCCTCCCTTCCTCCTTCCTTTTAGCATCTTATATTGTGCTACAATATACATAACACAAAATCTACCATCTTAACCACTTTAAGTGTCTAGTTCTAATGATTCACACTGTACAACAGTTCAGTACCTTCACATCACTGTGCAACCATCACCCCATCTGTCTCCAGGCCTCTTTGTGACACTTTTGTGATTATCTATGAGCAGGAGACAGAAAATTGCCAGTTTGTTTCTAATAATGAAAATCCAATTTTAATTCAGAGAACAGTGCGCTTAAAAGACTGTAACTTGCTGTAGGTTAACTATACTTCAATGACACTGATTAAACACGAAGGAAGGAGAGCACCATGAGAGCATAAAGCTGCTAACAACTGGGACCCACACTACATAGGGGCAGGTGAGGAAAGGGAGACTGGGACTTCATCAGAAGTCATGGGACCTCTGGTGGGTTTGAAGAGAGCAGTGCATTTACTCACTCAGTTACTGCCAACATTTTTGAGTGCCTCTGTTTCAGGCACTGTACCAGCCACTTTAACTGGTCAGAGTTAAATCTTATCTTGGTTACACTAGAGATGCTTGGGTGCAGAGAGTAGTTTTTACAATTCTCCAGGTAAAAAGTACTAACTTAAGGCAGCAGCAGAGGGGATGAAGGCAAAGGCGATATGTGTTTTTAGTGTTACCTGTTAACAGGGCCACCATAAAACCACAGATCCCATCATTTTGCTCCTACTTTTGAAATCACTTGAAGCATTGTTTTTTTGTTTTTTTTTTGGTAATATCGCTATCAAATTTTTAAATTGCTTTTATTTTTTAAATACTTGACAGTGGAATGCATCACAATTCTTATTACACATATAGAACACAATTTTTCATACCTCTGTTTGTATATAAAGTATATTCACACCAATTCATGTCTCCATACATGTACTTTGGATAATGATGTCCATCACATTCCACCATCATTGCTAACCCCCTGCCACCTCCCTTCCCCTCCTACCCCTCTGCCCTATCTAGAATTTGTCTATTCCTCCCATGCTGCCTCTTTCCCTACCCCACTATGAGTCAGTCACCTTATATCAGAGAAAACATTCGCCATTTGTTTTTGTTTTTGTTTTTGGATTGGCTAACTTCACTTAGCATTGTCTTCTCCAACTGCATCCATCTATCTGCAAATGCCATGATTTTATTCTCTTTTATTGCTGAATAATATTCCATTGTGTATATATGTTACATTTTTTTAATTCCTTCATCTTCTGAAGGACATCTAGGTTGATTCCACAGTTAGCTATTGTGAACTGTGCTGCTATAAACATTGATGTGGCTATGTCCCTGCAGTATGCTGTTTTTAAGTCCTTTGGGTATAGACTGAGGAGAAGGATAGCTGGGTCAAATGGTAGTCCCATTCCCAGTTTTCCAAGGATCCTCCAAACTGCTTTCCATATTGCCTACACCAATTTGCAGTCCTTGCATTGATTTTTTATATTTAATTTTAAGTTATAATTGGACACAATATCTTTATATTATTTATTTATTTTTATGTGGTGCTGAGCATTGAACCCAGGGCCTTGTACGTGCTAGGCGAGTGCCCTACTGCTGAGCCACAACCCCAGCCCATCCATTGGTTATTTTGACCTGAATAAATTTTATGTGACATATTCAAGAAGAACTAAATAAAATCTGTCAGCAACAAAGAATCTGTTGTACAGATACAAATATATAAACTGAACACGTGTTACCTTCAAGGCACTGTGGTTAAAAAAAATGGTCTAATGAGATCAGCATCAGTTTGGTAGAATATATCTGGCTTGAGAAGAGGAAAAAGTGTTATTCCACAGGCTTCTTCTGAGCAAAAACTGGAGATGGCATAAATGTTTATCAGTGCAGAAAGTGGCCAAAGAGATTGCAGGAAATAAAATGTCATGCACTGGGTCCACGTTTAGTACCAAGGAATGGTCTCCAACAATACACTCAAGTGAAACAGGAATTATGGAATTATTGTACAGCATGATGACATCTATCTAAAAACATATATGTGTTTTTGTATGTACATTTTGTATTTACAAATATTTTCTCAGTAACTGCAAAGAAGAAGGTCAGGATATATAAGAAGTAGGAAGAGAAGAGAAAGGAGAAGGAACTTTTGGGTTGTATTCCATACAGCAATGAGAATACATCCATGTGTTTCTTGTATAGAAAAACCACTTTTATAGGTTAGTATACCAAGTGAGGAGATTGCATTACATCACAAGCTTACAGCTCTTCCTTCTAGTCTTTATTGGTATTTCAAATCATATAACAGTCCTCATAATAACAGTTGAGAACAGTGTGCTTGTGCGTGTACGTGTTTTAATTTGTCAAATAGCTTTTAGACTGTAGTTTTAAATGACTGGTAGTTACGTATATCAGAGGATATTTGAGATGAGAACATATTGGCTATTGCCAAGGGTCTCTCCTTGAGTCACAAGAAAACCCTTTAAGAGAGCTAAAGAACATATTTAATTTATTCTTACTTAAGTCATTAACTATATATCTACTTTTAGTATTTTTTTTTTTTTGCAAATGAGCAAAGCAATTCACAGCAATCTTTGATCTTGCAATTTGAAACACACTGAAATAGCATGCAAGTAATGCCTTCCTATTTTCAAAATTATATTTGAATTGCATGCTGAGGCCAGGGAAATAATTTGGCCACAGTAAAAATGTCCTGGGTCTAAGCTCTAACCATATGGGCTCAGACAAGGGTTTTGTTTTCTTGGTTGCCAAATTAATATCTCCTAGATATACTAACTAGCAAATCAGACAAGCAGAGGTAGAGACTTTATATATTTTTAAACTGTATGAAAACATCTGCAAAGGCCATTCACAGAAGTCTGTTTGACAATGGCTGCTTGGCTACAATAGAAAAATTAATTCACAGCACTCACATGGCTCTTTCAGGGCCTCCTTCCAAATGGAGCTTTTAAAACAGACTAAAATTGAATTCTTCTCAGTCTCAGCCCACTTGAAGTTAAAAAAAAAAAGAAAAAGAAAAGAAAAGAAAAAAAGCAAGATAGTAGGTGTAAATGACTAAGAAGGGCCCTCCAAGGGTGCTCTGGAAAGCCAAAAGATTGGGAGCTGCATGCAGAATGTCTCCATAACAAGTCTAGGCTATCTGTAATCTGCTGGTGGTGAAGAAAACCAGATTATCAAGAAACCTTGTGGAGCCAACAGTTACAGGAGCACAAAATGCTGGGAAACACAGGACAGTATGTAGAAAAGGATTCCAGTATTCCTTTACACAATTATCTATGACCCAAGTGACATTTAAGAGTGACTCCTATCATGAATGCAAAAAACGTGGCAGGGGGAGGGCGACAAACGTCTTTAAGTACCAAAAGGGAATTGTAAAAATGAAAGCAGGAAGAAGATAAAGACTACAAAATCCATTACACTAACGTTTCATGTTCTCACCCGGAGCAGATGGAGTTGAATGTTACAGCACAGGACGAGCAGATGAATTGCGGATGATTTTTGAAATTATTGATTTTTAATCTCATATATTGAATAAAATGGGAATTGCATTTCCCAAGTCTCTCAAGGTCCTGCTTTTATTATATTCTCTTCCTGGAGAAATAATCCTTATCTGATTAATATAAGCAGACAAAACATCTCACACAAAAGATTCAAATGAAGAACGTGCAGGTTTCAGGACTTTAACCAGATCTATTTTGATTGCCCATAACATTCTTTATGACTCAGGGCTGCTCCCCAATTTCAAGGAGATTTTGTGTGAGCTAGACAGCTATTCTTTCTGCAGATGTAACTTCACTGTGGGGATACAAGTGAGCAAAGAGGTTGCCCTTTGTGTATATTTTTAAATGCATGATTGTTTCTAGGTGGGCTTCAGGCAGCATGAGGGATGGAGAAGCATAGGCTACATTTCTGCCCAATTTACACCTTTGGCTGGGTGGTCTTGTTCAGTGAACAACATGTACAATTCAGGAAAGTTACTCTTCAGTAGTTTCGTTTGCCTATACGTTTCACTTGAATGATTCATTGAGAAAGATTAAACAAGCAAGCTGTTGAGGAAGCAATCCCTGTAATATCAGAAAGTCATTTTAAAAATTACCTGAATTTATTGTTTTAAGAGACTGCATCAGAAAAAGTGTATCTCTGCTGTGGTTATTATTTTAGCTAAGAGTTGAAAAAAACCAGATCATGATATAATGAGATATGTAAAACCATGAACAATTAACACTGCTTTCCTATTCCTTTTATAGAGCAACTGTGCATGCCCTCTTTTCTATTAGTCACGATGGCTTCAAAATCCACATCTTTTTAGCAGAGCTATTCTTAAAGAGGAAGAATGAGGTGACCAGTACCACCAACAGCAAACAGAAAGTGCATTTTCCACTTTTTCTTGGGTGTCGTCCTCTAGCAAGCACGTTCATTTTACTTGTAACCAAATAGGTAGCCTAGAAAATTGCTGCACAACAGACTATGAACTCATGTGATATTTGAAATTATCTTGTTGGTTTCCTCCCCTCTGTTCCCCTTACTCCCATACCCTCCTCACATAAGCACTAGCATCCAAATATCCCAGAAGCAGTGAATGGGGGCTCTGGAACCACACCAATCCAGGAGAGAAATACAGCAGGAAAACAAAAACCTAGGAACGACTCATTGCCCACCAAGAGAAGTGAGAACTTCTGTGCTGGAACACTGCCCACTGCGGCTCAGACCAGTCCAGAAGAGGACCGTGTGAGTGACAGCAACATCCTACTCCAGCCATGGACACAGGCAGGGAAGGAGACACACAGGAATCAGGAGGGGGAGTAGTGTGGGGGAGGAAGACATGGCTGGGCAGGGAAGAAGGCTCAAGACCCCTGGCTTTGTTTCTTCAACACGAGAACCCTGACCTGGATGGTCTGGCCAGCTTACAGGGAGGCTATTTGCCACATGAGTTTTAATAAGTCCCAACAGCATCTTTCCTTTGACTTCACATTAACAAAACCCTTTTTTGAAATGACTTTAAATAGTTCCCTCCTCAAGGAAAAAAAAAAATCCCCTTTCCTTACCTCAATGATGTAGAGGACTACATTCTTGTAGAAGCAGTATAATATGCACTTGGTCACCCGGATGTAGCTCCAGGCTCCATGTACAAGCAGGAGCTTCTCCAAGTAAGAAAACTGAAAAAGGAAAACATCAAAGTTCAGAAGAGCCTGTAACAGAGGAATAAATGTCACAAAATGTGCTTATAAGCAGAAAACAGATAAAATAGGTACAGGAAGCTAGATTTTGCAGAAAACCTGAGAAGACCATTCCCTCAAGGTGCAGCTTTCCATGAGAACAATAAATCTCAAATCTATCCCATTAGTACCTTCCCCAAATGTACTTCTGGACTTCTTACTGTGATTTTCACAGAATCTGTTTAGTTATTTAATTATTTTGGTATTAGAGATTGAACCCAGGGGTACTCTTCCCCTGAGCTACATTTCCAGCCCTTTTAATTTTCTGTTTTGAAACAGGGTCTTGCTAAGTTGTGGAGGCTGGCCTTGAACTTGCAGTCCTCCTGCTTCAGCCTCCCAAATAGCTGGGATTACAGATGTGTGCCACCATGACCAGCAACAGAACTCTATTCAATCTAAGACTTTTTAAGGGTCTTAATTATTATCAGAAGGTGACCACTGGAACTGGAAGAAAAGTACAATGAATCAGATTCCTCTACATAATACTGTCATAGATTTTATAGTGAGCAAAGGGACAGGGACAACTTATGCAATAATGTACTGCTTAAAAAAGGAACATACCCTTGAACACACAAATTGTTCCCACTGTCAGCCTGAAAGTTACAAACAATTACACATAGAAACACATACACACACAGAGCTATACATACCAGTACACAAAGGTACACAAACACACATATAGACACAGGGTCAGAGACACATTAACGCCAACACACAGATACACAGAAATTCATATACATACACAATGCCTCTACTTCTATACCCATTTTGTTCATCTTTTTACTCTAGCTTGCCCAGAGCACCCCTTATCAGAGTGCTGTATAGTCAAAGCAGTTGAGTGATTCTAGCTGAGAGTGATGTAAAAGATCCTGCAGGTTGAGATGGGAAGCAACAATATCCCAATGAAATCCATGCATCCTCTTTGAGGCAAGGGTCTGTCAGTCCCCCATTAGCCTAGCTTTGCCTTCTGGGTCCAGGAGTATGACCTAAAAAGTGTGAACCTTGAACTGGAGAGAGGGTAATGAGGGTGTTTTGTTGTTGTTGTTGTTGTTGTTATTGTTTGTTTTATTTTTGTTTTGTTTGTTTTCATTTGTTTCTTTGTAGATTACATCATGCTCTGGCAAGAACAAACTATTAGGGGAAAACTTGTTTAAGGTCACAGTGTCCTTACATTCAGTTGTGCCCCATCCTGGTTGGTATTATGCTTTGGATGTGGTCTGTCCCTCACAGGATCATGACACCAGTGTGGCACTCTGAGAGGTAGTGGGAGCCTTATGAGGAACAGTCAAGAGGGAGGTGATTAGGACACTAGGGGCCTTGCATTCAGAAAGGATTCCCCAGTTAATTCCTATGAGAGGAATTGCTACAGAAAAGCAGGCCTTGCTCCATCTCTGCTTTCCTGCCTCATTGTGGTGATCTCTCTTTCTCATGTGAGTTCCCATTATTATGTCAGCTGCCATGCTGTGAGGGCCACACCAGAGCCAGAAGATGTTGGCACCATGCTCCTGGACCTCCAAACTATGAAAGGGATGAACCTCTTTTCTTTATTAAGTATTTTGTTACAGGAACAGACTAATTCAGTTGCCTTAAATGAAAATCTGAATTCATTCATTCTGTGTCATAGTGTCCGAGGCCCCTGTTCCTGACCCCGGGCAATGCAAAGACTTTAACCCTACAACCCCACTAGGAGAAACAATTGGGCTGTGCTGAGAATACCCTAAAACATTAGAAATCCCATTGTTATTATAAACTTCCTATCAATTTCAGATAACTTTTGAAATTAAATTTAACTATCTGTAGAAAAGAAAGACTCTTAGTTAAAATAAAATATTTTAAAAAAACATGTCTTCAAGAGGAAACTACATAATAATTCCCTTTAGCACTAAAGAAGGACTCTAGATTGTAGGCAAAGTCACATTTCAATGAGTTCTTCCTGGCCACTCATCAAAATCTAAAGGACGACTTCAAAATGGCAGAAGTAGGTGCATATGGAAAAATAAAACTCCTCATAAAGGCTCATTAAGGATTCCAAAGGGGAATAGGGAATCATAAAATAACTAGCTAAACAAATAAAAAGGAAGTTTGCATTTGACCTGGACCTCCCGGTGTTAAATTTCAATGGGCACAGAGAACATCTGCTTGAGTCATCTCAAGGCCTCAACCTGAGCGTTACAATGATTTGTTTTCAGGGGGGAAAAAAAACGAAAAAAAAAATTACATCCTAAATCAAAATGCTGTCTTCATGAAGTCATTCAAAAGACATTAAGAAGGTAGGGGGCAGGAATGATTCTCTCCAGAGGAGAATGAGAAGCTGAGGACTCCAGGTGAAGTTTTATACCTGCAGTCTAGGCTACCCAGAGCCATGCAGACAGAGGACAGTTGTCTGTCTGGAGCTGCCCCTGTGCATGAGGCAGATGGAAAAGAAATGGAACCAGAGCTCGGTCTGCTTCACAACTTTCCCAAGGGTAAGTAAGTCGTTAAGCTAAATATATTTTTCTTCTCTACATCACCTTACAGGGTACTTCCTCATAAACACGATCAAAAAAGTGTTCACCCAAATTAAAGTGAACAGATAAAGCAATGTGAACGTCAATCAGCGATGTTTATCCCTTCAGTAGGGACAAAGGAATTCACCCACTCATGGTATTTCTGGTGTAGTAATTAAGGTACAAAGAACATCATGTTGGGTGGAGATGAGGCAAAGTTAAGCATGAAATTGGCCCTGAAATAACAGCATCCCTGCCTAATCATGAACAGGACCATGGACAGGAGAAACAAAGGCCCAGAGACTCATGTGGCCTCCATCAGTACCTTTGGCAGAGGCGCCCATTACTCTGGGAGGGCAAGAAAACCCCCAAGTGGAGTTATAAAGCCCTGCTCCCTGCTCCACCCTTCTTTGACACTTTTAATCTGATGAAAGCAATTGCTCCAGATTCCACATCCTATTAGTATGCAGTTTCAATATAGCAGGCCAGGGAATCTCCCTTCCCTGGACATTTTAAAGAAAAAGACAGAAAAATATTTTCCTGGAACTCCTAGGAAACCTCTTATGATCTCTTCCAGCCATATGATCTTATAACTCAAGTATTTAATAATGCTGGGGTATATAACATCCACAGTTGCTGACAGCATACAGGAAGCTTGAGTCCCCCAGGCCTCTGAGCAGTTGACTGAGAAAGTAAATGGGCAGGTGTGCAGGGCAACTCCTGACTTCACACGGGGTCTGCACTTCTCTGACCTTGGATAGGCCCTCAGACCTGAAACAGGTCACTTGATGCAAAGGAACCTCAGTTTTCCCACCTGTAAAACCAGAATTTCTCCTCCTAACCACTCCAGGAATCATCCTGAGGATTTATTTGATATCAACAAAGGAACAAGATTGATTTCATGCTCTTTTCAGAGCCACGTGGATTTTGTAATTCCTCCCTGCATTTGCAGAACCTGGAACTGGGAGGGAATCTGAGCAGTGATCTAAGGCAGCCCTCCTTTGGGGAAGGGGAGCCCCCAAGCTGCAGAGGACCAGCCCACAAGTCCTGGAGCTGCAGGAAGTTTGTTCATGTTTTATAGGCAACCCCCTGATTTATAGGCAACCCCCTGATTTCAGCTCGAAGCCACTCTTCCTCAGGTTCATGTGATTAAGGTTAACACATACTTCAAAGTCTAACCACAGAAACAGGAGAGAGCTCTTGCTAACCAGTGTACAAGCCTATAATCACAACATATTGTGATCTGGAGACAGGAGGAAATGCTCTGTGTTCCTGGGATGATGACATTTTCTGGATGATTTAGTAGGCCAGATGATCTAGACTTGTGCCCTAGGGGTCAGGAGGTGGGCTCTTTTCCTTCACCTTTCAACGTCATTAAGGAACAGACATTTCTTTCATCCTTGAGCCACCTATACAGTAACCATAAAACACCTAAGAAATTCTGCATGCAATTCTCAATTCAGAGAGGAATGGAATGAACTTGGCCTAACTGCAGGTGGTCACATGCAGGTGAGCATGGGTCACGATGGCCCAACCCTGACTCATGCTCTCAGCAATCAATCTCACAGAAGTGGTACTGGGCAGCAACCCTGTCATGACTGCAGAGAGGGGAGCGGCTGTAAATCATTGCTTTTCCCTGACCTTAGATACTGAGTAGTGCATGCCAGCACCTTCTGAAAGGAGAGGTGCCACCGAGAAAGGATGTTATGAGCATCCAGCAGGGGGATGTATACAAGGAAACCCACGCAGGAGAAACACTTGGAGCATGAAAGGCGATCACTCACAGATCAGGGGCCCATCTGTCAGGAATGACATGTCACCTGGATGGCAAGGAATGACACATCACCTGGATGGCCCAGCCCTACTCTGACAAAGGAAATGGTGCCTCCAAACTGCACAGGATCAAAATGATGGAGAAATCTGAATAACAGGACAACTAGTCACCCATGTGGCTAACCTGTGCAATAGCGTAATCCGAGTTGTTGGTGGCCTGCATGCCCTCATTGCCACTGATCCCCACACCCACGTGGGCTGTCTGGATCATCCCGACATCATTGGCACCATCCCCGATGGCCAGGGTGATGGCATTCACCCGCTTCTTCACCACTTCCACTATTTCAGACTTCTGCAGAGGAGACACTCTGTGAGAGAAGAAAGAGAAATTATGACAACACGCGTCTTTCCAGAGGAAACAGCTGTAATCTACATTCAGCTGCATTAAAAGGGCAGTTATTGGCCAATCTCCAAATCCAATACATACATTTTATGCTTGTGTTCAAAGAAGCTTGCACAAAACAGTAGCTTGTGGCTTTCAAGTGTTTGCCAGCTTCACAGATGAAATACACCACCCGAAGCTAACTTATAACCCAGCCTATCTGCAATTGCTCTGCTCAGTTGGAACCACACGAGAGCAAACTCTTCAGGGAACCTGTGCCCTGCTGAACAATGAAGTCAGTTAAACTAGTCACAGGGGTCTTCAGAAACATTTTCCCAATAAATCAGAACACAAGCACAGAGCCCATGTGTTCTTTGCTGCACAGCATATATAACCTAGGGCTGGCAAGGGAATTTTCTGTAAAATCTGCTTTTACAGAAGGCAAAGAAAATTGGCAGGGCAAAAGAAAGGGCAGAAAGAAGGGCAGAGTAGGAACAAAGAAAAGAGACTGGCTCATCTCCACCTAGAGATGGACAAGTGCTTGATGGACAGCTAGGGCAGTATGGAGGACCAGCAATCTCAGGAGTAAAGGTCTACCATACCTGTACTTTGCAGAAGCACAGCCCAAAAGGGGAAGAGTAAAGTAGCCCCTGCCTAAGAGAGGTTGTCATACCAGTGATGGAAGAAGGTGGCCTAGTTTTCATAATTCCTCAGGTCATCTGGGAAGAAGACCTACTAGAAATCTATGGTTCTAAAGCACAGCAATGTTAATTATCATGAAGCATTTAATCAGAGTATAAGAGCACACAAACCAATAGTATTAAAAAAATCACTAGTATCTCAGGACTGATTTATTTGAAATTTGGGATTGAAAAACTGATATTTTGGGAAACTTACAAATAAACACCTGAATCACTGGCATATGCACATATGTGTTCTCTCTCTCTCTCTCTCTCTCACACACACACACACACACACACACACACACACACACACAAGCATACAGACGGTAAACATAAAGTAAATGACTTCCAGGTTCCCAGAGGTCTACTGCTGTACTCACACGTGGACTGTAATGTAAACTAGAATGGGCACTCAAAGACTTGCCTAGTACAACTACAACTGCTCAGTTGGCCTCTATCCACAAAGATATCCATTCCCAACAGAAAACCTAAAATGTTACCTTATATTTAATTTTACCAGTCTTGGAAGAAATGCATTTGAATGCAGCATGAAGCCTTTGTTATACTCTCAGTTACTAAGATATAAAAAATAAGAGAGGTAGAAAAGCAGAAGTTTAGAGTTAAAAGGGCTTTAGAAAACATGCCACAAGTCGAATATCCCCTTTTTCATTTTTGTAGGAGTTTGCAATGGTAGAAATTCACTGCTTCCTGGAGTCGATGCAATCACTAAACATTATTGTTGCTTTTTTGTTGTTATTGAGCAAACTCATATGTGCTAATTTTGGCCGTGAGCTATACCAGACCAAGTATAACTCCTCTTTCATATACCTGAAAGGCTGAAATATAAAGACACCTATCACTTTCTTCCCCCAAAGTTTAGCTTCTGCTAACCACTTTCTCAGTTCTTCAACTTTTAGTGAACACCATGCTTCAGAATCTAAAAACACTTTGTATAAGTATGACCCTCTAGGAGCTGAGAGCAGAATACTGAACTGACTTTAATGTAGCCTAAAATGAAGTACCCAGAAGCTTTATTATTGCTTATCACTGAGTTTCTTGTCAACCTAAGCAATTTCCACGCAGAGGGGAAAAAAGCTGCATATTTTGCCTCCAAGTTTGTGCAACTGCCACATGGAGCCGAGGGAGACAGGACAGCCCACAATTCTCATTTGCAACACAAAGTTGATTTCTCATTCCATTTTTTAACTCAACAGAATCAGAAATCAAATGTGTTATGCAAAGTTATGGGAGTTAGAGTTAAATAAGCATGAACTTTTCCTCTGCCCATTAACAGGAGAGGGATCCTATGAGTTCCTGTCTTTTCACTAATGGAATGAAGGAAATGAGAACTGCCCACCTCATAAAATAGTTATGATATATTAATGTGAAACCATTACATTAACCAACAAGTGTGAAATAAGTGTTATCTCCTATTCCATCTAGCACAGGGTTATCTGCAAAACCTCAGTTGTTGGGGAGAAAAAATGAACACGTGAAAGTTGCATGTCATCTGACATAGGGTTCCCAAACTGTATGTATAAGTACCCGGGAGGTGTTGCGCAGGATGTTTTAAATATTTGAAGGAAATATACCAATATCTCTCAGGTAATAGAGCAAAATACTAACTGGAAGTATCTCCACACAGTTTCAACATTAGATCATACTACATTCCTTTTCATGATATATTTTTGTGAAACTGAGTTTATATGGTTGTAATGACAGCAACTATGTTGTGAAAATCAATGTGGACTAGAAAATGAGGGAGGTGGTAGCTGCTGTCACCCTAAGATGGAGAAGCTATGTAGTGCTCAGTGAGCCCACTACCATGTACCACTGGAAAGTGATTATGATTATTTAAGGATGGAGGAAATAAAGATTATTTCTTCCAATGCATGTGCATTAGTGTTTGAAACACCTGCTAAGTTGTTCAGTCATAAGTACTTCTTAAATTATTTGACCTTACCTACTTAACAGTCAGACATGGTTTGATTTTTTCCCTTTGGCTTAAGGACTTGAAAAGGGATTATTAAGGATGTTGCACATCCAAAGAGTCTGGGAGCCTCTGTATGAATCACTTCTCTCCATGATTACATTCATCACCCTAAGTATGATCATTTCCCTGTGGGGTGAAACTGTCTGATGAGGCCATTATGTAATCTTGAACTGTATTTCTGCATCCATGAAGATAAGGCAAGAGGACAAGGAACAGAAACTGAAGCATCCCTGGGCAGGCCTGAGGCTACCACTCCTCAAGACTGTGTGTTATCCAAGTCATTAAACAGGCTGGACTTTTTGTCAGTAAATCTGAGGTGGTGTGGAGAGAATGGGAGCTATGGCAGAAGAAAGCTTGGTTGCTTCACACTGTGCGAGGATGGAAGAATCATGGTGGTTTGGATGTGAGATATCCCTTAAAAACTTACATGTGAGACAATGCAAGGAGATTCAGAAGAGAAATGATTGGGTTGTAAGAATCTTAACCCAACCAGTGATTTAATCCCCTGATTAACTGAGTGGTAACTGAAGTGGAGGTGGGAATTGGGACGTGGCTTTGGGTATATATTTGTAACTGACAAACGGAGACCTCTCTCTGCTTCCTGAAATGATGTGAGCTGCTTCCCTCTGCCACACTCTCCTGCCACGATGCTCTTTGTTGTCTCAAGCCCTGAGGAATGGAGCTGGCCTTCTATGGACTTTTAATCTTAATTTGTGACCTGGAATCACAAGCCACACTCTGAAACTATGAGCCCATTAAATAAACTTTTCCTCCTCTACAGTTGTTTTGGTTGGGTGTTTAAGTCACAGCAGTGAAACAGCTGATTAAAACAGTGGTGGAATAGGGAAGTGGCTAAACAGACCAATAGTATTATTTGAGGTTAAAGTTATAGGTTTTCTATTAGGAGATGCTACAGTTTGGGTCTTAAGTGTTGTCTAAAAGCCTATGTGTTAAAGGTTTACTCTCCAGCTTGGAGTTATTAGGAAGTAGTAAAGTCTTTAAGTGGAGGTATTTAGATCATTGGTGTATGAACCCTCATAAGTAAACAGGGACCCCAGACCCTTCTCTTTCTTTTTTTCATTTCCTAGTCCTGAGGTGAACAGCTTTGGTCAGCCACATTCTTGCTATCATGATAGCCTTACCATAAACTCAAAACAATGGAGCTAAATGACCAAGGACTGGGATCTCCAAACTTTTGAACCAAAATAAACCCTTTTTCCTTATAAGTTGATTATCTTAGACAATTTGTTACAGTAACAGAAAGCTGATTAACACAGAGAATTTAGAGATAAGCTAACCAACTGGAGATGAGCTGCAAGTCAAATAAACTCACTAGGCTTGCTCTCTGAAATTTGGACCTCAAATCAGTCAGTCAAGTCATGCTTTTCATCCTTACAATATGAATATCCAACAGCTGCCTTTTTTCCAAACAGCAAAATAAAGGGTATATAACACGAGTCATAGCCCAGCATTTTAGGACCATGAAATTCTCATCAAGGATTTATTATGCCTTCAGCTGAAATGCCTTGAGAAAACATAATTCTAGCACACACTAGGGGTTCAAAACAGATGTCAAACAGGTAATTTCTACAGAACTGAACAGGCACTATTACACTTCAGCCATATGCAGTATTTTAGTATGCCAAGTTGCCATGAAGCACAAGCCAGCTCTTTTTTTAATCTTAATTTGTGACCTGGAATCACAAGCCACACTTAATAAGCTTTCCCAGGGTATGATACATTCATCCCATAAAATAAGAACTCCAGACCACTTCTGAGCTGAGCAAGGTGCTTAGGGTATTTTATAACCTACTTTTGTACATTATGAATAAAAACATATACTCAAAGAATTCAATCAACTGGAGAGATGTCTACCACTTTTTTTGGCTAACACAATAGATTCTAAAATAAGAAGTTTCCCTTTTGAGATTTTTTTTTAAATCAATATCCTGGAGTATCTCATTTTATGGGATTTACATTCTTGAAATTTTAAAACTAGCTTTCTAAAATTATTTCAAATGTAGCACTTAAATTAAATCATGGGCAACTGCTTTTGTAGAATTAATGGTCATTCATTAATTTAATCTGACCTATAAAAACCTTGGTCTCAGAGTGAGTTTCCCAATTCTAATCTTATAATATAATTTGAGCAAGCTTATGCAAATTCCTTTCTTTCTCAAAGCCCAGCTGCCCAGTTTGCCAAAGAGAGACTGGACCTAGATTTTATGTATTTGTATACTGAGGTCACCTGAGCCAGAGGAATGTCAAGAAACTCCACCCAGAAACATCCCAAAGAAAGTCAGCCAGACCCCACTCACTAACTAACCAGATTCACTAAATGCTTTCATTAACTGGGCTTCCAAATGTCTTTATTCTGGACAGTCCTAAAGACTAAGAGGAAGTCTGAAGACACCTGCTTAGATCCATGAGTCTCAAATGTTAGACGAGCATCAAAAGCACCTAGAGAACTTGTAAAAAAAAAAAAATACAGACTCTGATTTAGAATGCCAGGATTGGGGCATGTAGATGTACATTTCTAACCAGCTCTGGCACAGTGCCGAGGCTGCTGGTATAAAGACCACACCGAAGTAGCCAGCACTGGCCTAGACAATATCACTAGTTCTTTCTAGGTCAAATGTTTTAGAACTGAAATTATTAGCAGAACATTCATACTCAACTGTCACAGTGATTCAGTAATTAACTACCAGAAACACTAAATCACCTTTTTTCAAGCTTTGCATATATATAGGTTCTTCTTTGTTTTTAAACCCAAAATTATTAAGTATAAATTTTGGTTGGTATTTCATTTAAAATATTCTTTCAATCTGAGTGGGTCACATAAGAAGGCGGTAGGAGGAAACACTAACCAAAACAAAACATGCAGGGCTTCATGATTTTTAAAATATAAATATATATATAATGATACAGACACTAATTTATCTACACCAAACCTAAAACACATAATAACTATTTAACAAAGTGATGCTAATATATCATACTTCATTTGGAAAAGTGTCTTTCCTGTTAAAGAAAATACACATAAAAGGGATTTTCTTGGACTATAAAAATATTGTACATTCTTTTACATAGCAGTTATCCTAAATGTTTCAAAAATTGTGATACCTTTAAAAATCTCACATCTTATAGAAACACAAACACGTAATATATGAGTCTAAAGTCAGCTGGACTTTCCCACTTATCTGTTTATGAAGGGCTTCCCTGGTTGCCCCCCAACCCTCTGCTGTAGTCCTTCCTATATGCATTTGGTACCTTTATGCAGGACACAATAGATCAGTTGTCAAGGTTGTTATGGGGTATCCTCCAAAAGCTCATGTGTGAGACAAGGCAAGAAGGTTTAGAGGAGAAATGATTGGGTTATGAGAGCCTTTATCCAACCAGTGAATTAATCCCCTGATAGGGATTAACTGAGTGGCAGCTAAAGGCAGGTAAGGTGTGGCTGAAAGAGGTGGGTCACTTGGGGTGTACCTTTGGGGTTTATACTTGATGAGCTGAGCTTAGTCTCTCTCTGCTTCCTGATCATCATGTGAGCTGCTTTCCTCCACCACACTCTTCTGCCATGATGTTCAGCCTCACTTCAAGCCCTGAGGAATGGAACCGGCAATCTATGGACAAGATTTCTGAAACTGTGAACCCATGAATGAACTTTTCCTCCTCCAAAATTGTTCATGCCAGGTCTTTTAGTGACAAAAGCAAAATATCGGACTGAAACAAAGGTCTTCTGGACAGTCATACCTTTTGGAATGCCCGATTTTTGTGCTTTGAGCCCAAATGTATTGCTCTCTCAAAATGTAATCTCAATGTCCCAATTTTTGGTATATCTCACTGTAGCTCCAATTTCTGAAAGGAGATAAATTTGGCAGCTTGGAATGGTCTTTGCGGCAGAGGTGAGACTTCAGGGGTGGGGGTAGGGTAAGGAGGTATGGGAAAGGATCCAGGTGAACTCCACAGGCACCTGAGGACTTAGCAAATGTGGAGGCAACAAGAAGTAAAATTTTAATGGAGCCACTCAATAGTTCTAAGGTAGATTTAAAGGGCTCCCTTATTATAAAAACTTGCATATGGAGAGAAGCTACATTATAAACAAGGAAGCCCTAAGAGATCGTGCCTCAGAAAGATGCAATAGCTAATGAAAGGTGGAAACAGTTCAGTTTTCATTACAAAGAATGCAGTGCCTCACAAGAGCTAAAGCTAGAACAGGACCCATGATAAAAATCAGGATAAGTGCTTGCAAGAAAAGAAAAATCCACGAGATGGTGCGTTTAAGAGTGAATGCCACATACCCAATTATTAAATAAGCCTCATGCACAGGTTTCCAGGAATGAGAGTTTCCAGCTTTGGTTGCTTAAGTAGCAAAAATTTTTTAGCTTATTCCAGCATTGTCTCTATAAAGATTAAGGTATAATGAATCTCGTCTCATGGAAAGACTCCTCTCGGTCCTTAATTTGAAAATCACATTTGATTCTTAATTAGGAATATTAAAAAACTCCTTATGACTGCAATTTCTAGTCTTTCCATAATCCCATCACACACACACACACACACACACACATACACACACAAACACACACACACTCACACACACACACCAAAAAAAAAAAAAAAAAAAACTGACGCATGATGGAATACAGGTAACATGGACTACCAATGTTTCAAAAAAGTGACAGCAAAATTATTAATCTGGTCTATTTATTTCTACACACTCTATTAATTCACTATATATCCATCCATTCTGGGGGAGTATATTTGTCTAACATTCAAAAAACAGAGATGAAATTTTTTATTCCTTTCCTATCCTTTCCTTTTCTCATCTAAATTCAAGGATTCAAACAATGGATATTCAATAAATGATGACTATCAAAATCATGATTCCAAGACTAATTACATTTCTTATCATAACTATAAATAATGAAAAGTACAGTTTGACTTAGACAAAAATGTAACTTCCACACAACTAATGGACCTGGGAACGTGCTTTGGAGGGCAATCATGAAAGATCACTCCCAGATGGAGAAAAAGAAAGGAACACAAGAGAGTCTGAGCCCCTCTGTGAGATCCAAATTAATCATTCATGGAAAGCAGATCAAAACACTCCATTTTTCTAGTGATCTAGGGAGAGACATTATTTGCGAATTTCCTCACCAGCATGCTAGTGGTCTTCATTCTATTTTCTACTAATGTCCTTAAAAACATTGTAGGCTTTTTGTAACAGCTCTGGATGACAAATGGGTAACAGCAATCTCTGTCTTTACAAAGGGCTGTCCTGGGAAAGGCTAGCACAGGAGCCTGGCCTTTGTTCCCCTTGTCTCTTCAGGTCATAATGCTTTGACTATTATAAGCTGACTGTTAGCACCCACATATCATCTTGCATAAGCATTTGGAAAGCTTAATAGATACCAGTGCACCAATCACCAAGTCTTTACAAATGTTCTCATTCATGTTGGGTGATGCAAACCATCCAAAGTCTAACATGTAAGTACCTCACCTTGGATCCACATGGTGAGGTACTTACATGTTAGACTTTGCAGGGTGATTTACACCTGGAATCACATACTATCACACATACTATCACTCTCTCATGCTTCATTCAGTATCTACCTCTTCAGTTCTGATGAATTTTCAACACAGTGTCTAGTAAAATAAGCATTTAATCTGTGAACTGAAGATAATGAATCTACATCATTATTGATGGTAAGAATTTTCACAAAATAACTATGAAGGCTGATGTGACCCAGCCACGTTTGTGAAATAATAGTAACCCAAGTTTTTATAATTTTTCTGTATTTTCCCCATTGTCAGTCATGAGGTCCTTTCCCCTGGATTACACTGAAGGCTGCTGTAGTCATAGTCCCACGAATCTGTGCAAATGAAAGGCAAGGCACAGGCAGCTATGCAAGTGTCTTTTTTCCCCCCATCTCGGTAATACAATTCTATGGTAATTTTAGGAATTTAACACATATATTTGAGCATATATTAAATTCAAATTGTAGAAAGCTTAACATTCCTATGGCATCTTATAAGTGCAAAGGTTATTTTCAACAGGGTGTAAGTATCCATTTCTCAAAAATACTTAAGTAAAATGTTTCCATATTCCAGAGTAGACTCTTTAAGCTATATAGCTAAATTTTCAAAAACAGGATTTGTGCTGTCCTTCACATCAAGCCTTAAAACGAATTCTTCACATAAATATGCTAGTGCAATAATATATTAACATTCACAAATGATTTTCTTATTGTTAAAAAGGTTCATTCAACTCATTTCAGTATTTAATATTTAATAATACAAAGTTTGATTTTTTTTCAATGTTATGTGTACAATCACACATACAAAGTCTTGGCTCTGTACAAATCTTTTTGTTTTTGCTAGTGTCTTAAAGATTAAATATTAACCTTTGGCTTATCCAAAGATTAAATATTAAAAATTTTATTTTATTTATATTATACTCTATGGTGCTGGGGCCTCATATGCTAGACAAGTGCTTTAATACTGAGCTACTACACCCCAGCCCTCAAGTTTAAAGAATTTCTATAGTAGCCATTCTGGCAACCCAAAATTACCCTTATATAGAATTTAAATCCTAATTCAAAACTCCAAAAAATTTATCAAAAAAATCTTTAAAGGAAGAAGTCCTAACACCTGATTTAGAGATGAGGCCATCTGTCTGTCTGCTTTTCTATCTATCTATCTGATCTTAATTACATGACTGGTGGCTGCTTTCAACATCCTGTGAGCATTTTCTTTTAAGAGCTACAGATCAACCATCACACTGCTGTGAGAAGTCAGGGCAACATGATATTCTTTATTAACTGAACAAAACCTTTATAACTCGATCCTGTGCAATAGCTATAAAGCTGGCTCTGCAGCCAAGACCTGCAGAGGGGCTCTCAGGAAAAGGGAGGACACCTTCTCGGCTCAAGATCAGTTTACTGTATGACCAAGAAAGGGCTCACTCTGAAATAAAGATACACAGCTTGCAGTTCCAGAATTTATGCGTCTGTCCTTGTGACTATGACGATTTTATCACATCTCCAGGAAACGGAACAATTACAGGGACACTCAGACAGGAGCTGAGCTTCTGAATACTCAACATGTCCACGAAATGATGTGGAATGGATTAAGATCTGGACAACCGCACTTTATATAAGAATTGAATGGGCTGTATGTTGTGAATTACATATGGGGTTTACATTCGTTGAAAGCAACTGGTTACCGTCTGCCTCTTCCTGTATACGGCTGAAAAGAGTGGAGTGGTTTAGGAAGGCTGGGATTTAAATAAAAGATATTAGATCCTTCTGTTCCCAGGCTGAAACAGGGATTAGAATAACACATTTAAATACCTTAATGTTTTTAGCACAAAAAGCATTAATTTGATACTCTGCTTCCTTGAAATGCTTTATGAAGGCCCCCAACACTCTCTCAGGAGTGTCTGCCTTCCTTGAAGTTAACATACACACATTGTTCCCCGCTGCAAACTTCACTACTATTTCAAAACAGCGTGCCTGACCTCTGCTGTGGGGAAGGTGGGAATAGGAAACAGAGCTGAGAGGAAAGCTGAGAAGTGTTTGAGATTTGATGTTTCAGAGCAAGCTTATGGCTCCAGCAGGACCAGGCTTCATGAGCTCATGGACCACTGAAAATTAATGACAACCAAGATACTTAGAATGATTTTAATTAAACCTGCCTTTCACCTGTCACCTGTGCCTGGAACAAAAGGTCATCTGATTCCCAGTCCAATACACATGATAAACAGCAACTACCTGAACTCTGGAAAAAGTGGGGCAGCCTGTCTAATTCTGACTTTCACTCAAGTCCTAACCCAAGCAACCAGGAGACCTCAGAGGCACAGGGATGGCAGCCGTCAATATACCACATGTGCCTCATACTATTTTCCAGAGTCATACATGTTTCTTCTTCTTTCCTCTTCATTTCTTTCTTTAGTTTTCTTTCTTTCCTTTTCTTTCTTTTAGAGTAGAATTTGTTGGGTGAGAATGGAGATAAGTTTCACAAATCTTTTTCTTCCAAGCATCATATAAATATACACCTTCTAAAACCTAAAGCCTCTCTTTAATAAGCTACTAATTCTCCATCTCAATAACAGAGAATGATAGTGCTTTTCTTTTTCATGACCATGTAAGTAAAACTGTTTTTTTAAAACAGCTATGTTATTTACCCATTCCAAAACAGAATATGAAAATGACCCCTAGGGATCTATGTATTTGATAATGTCCTAAAGTATGACACAAAAGGATGAATAGGCAGGCCATGGTGGTGGTGGGTAGGACAAATACAGTCATAGTGATGAACCACATGAGAGTCTGCACACCGAAAGAAGACAAGAGCCCCAAATGCTGCATACCCACAGAAGAAAGAAATCATAATCCTAAATGTAATACTAGGCAGCAACCTATTACAAAGCTTAGTTTGCAATTTATTCCTCTAATTGATTAATACCACCATCATAATGCTTCCTGGGACAAGTCTAATCTGAAATGTGTCCTTCTGTTTCCATTATTAAGGATTTATTTTATTCATCTTTAAATCCCTTAGAACCAAATAAAATAACTAACAAACAAATGTTTGTCAAATTATCCAGGATTTTTTTTTTGTAATGATTTTGTGGAACTCAAACATAACTGTCTTCTTCTTCTTCTTTTTTTTAATAATGGTTGTTTCCATTTCATGTTTAAGAACACACTTATGAAATCAAATGAATAATGACCATCTTGCAGTTTTGATCAAAGAAAATGAAAGATGAAGGCTTTGAGTTGATGACAGTCCCTGTTCAGAGGAGAAGCCCAATCTCAACCTTTGAGTCCACCTGATAGCTACACTTTTCAGAGTAAATTAATATGCCAATAGTTGTATTTCTCAGGTTACCACATTTTGTAAGTAACAGCCACCACCTAAAACCCAAGTTTACCATTGACATGGTTCAATGGGTGGGGCTGATGCTGCCAACACCTGCCACATTCACTGTGGCTGACAGCTGCAGCCTGGGGGCCATGGAGACAGGCTGCCTTCAGAGCAGAGGCTTGTCACTGAGCTTGGAAAGGAGATCAAGCCTAGAGTTCACCAGACATACAACTGCCTGGATTAGGGCTGGTTCCAGAGTGGGGCTTTAGAATGAAGAAAGCTCCAGCCAAGAAACTTGAGAAATTGATGAGGGTGGAGGGAGAGCTTAGGAAAACAGACAGCAGGGGCTCCCAGCTTTATTGAGAAAAGGCTTTAACTTCTCATCTCATAATAGTATTGAAATACCACGCCTATGACTTACAATTACACTCACCTATCAGCTGAAAATGGGAGTCAACAACCAAACTGAGCCTCAGCTATGCAATGTGACAAAGAAAGCAGGTACCAGCACACCCTCTGTGGCACCATGCAGACCCAGAGGCACACAAAGATAGAGAGTACTGGTAAGTCTAACATGTATATAGACAATCTAAAGTAGGAACAGCTTTGGTGTTGTAACCTTTTCCCCCCAAAATGATACTATAATCCACACACTTAGATTAGAGTGGCCCAGTTCCCAAGCTCCAACAGCAAGCACATGGTGGGTCTTCTTTGGGCTCCAGTGATGTCAAGGGAATGACAGTATGCACTGCGTCTGTCAGAACTATGGGGACTGATGGTTTTTCTTTCTACCACATGTTCATACTTTCAGTGTTGGGCAATGCCCAGACAAGATTTTGGGACCTAAGGTTCAAGGCGATGATGAACAGCATGTGGGGAGGCTCTTTGTGGTTCAATGGGCTGCTCAGAAAGTTCCACACACCTACCCTACTTCATCCCTTGGAGAGTCAGTCTGTCCTGGTGGTCCTTAGTGCACTGGCTGTCAAGCCGCAGAGAAGGGAGGACGAGTCAAGGGGATGACAATGTATGAGCAAATGAATGGGAGGAAGGCCAGCAAATGTATGCATTCAGGGGCAGGATCCATGTGTGGGCTGCAAAGGGACACTGAGCCCTGCTTCTCTGGATGTGCCACCTCCCTAGGCCTTTTTCCTTGTCTGGGAGAAATCAACAAGGAAGATTTCTAATGTTCCTTGAGTTTTAAAACCTGTTTTTCAATAGAAAATGTTATGGTTTAAATTAGGTGTCCCCCAAAAGCTCATGTATGAGACTATGCAAGAAAGTTTAGAGATGAAATGATTGGGTCATGAGAGTTTTAACCTAATCAGTGAATTGATCCCCTGATAGGGATTAACTAGGTGGTAACTGTAGGCAGGTAGGGTGTGGCTGGAGGAGGTGGGTCCCTGGAGGCAGCTTTGGGGTACTTTTTTGTGAGCTGACTTTAACTCTGTCTCTACTTCCTGGTGCCATGTTTCCAGCTGCTCTCCTCCACCACACCCTTCTCCATGACGTTCAAAACTCATCTCAGGCCCCAAGGAATGGAGCTGGCTGGTTATGGACTAAGACCTCTGAACCTAGGAGTCCTCAAATAAACTTTTCCTTCTCTAGAATAATTCTTGTCAGGTCTTTTGGTCACAGCAGGAAAAAAAAAAAATCTGACTAAAACAGAACGCAAAACCTTGAGCTTACAAAACAATAATAATGATAGGAACAGTGGCAAGTGCTGATTTAGCACATTCTGTTTATTCACCAGAAACTGGGCTAAGTGCTTTCCCTGCACTGGCTAATTCAATCCTCACTACGACTTTATGAAATCAGTGAATTATTCTATTTTTCAGGTGAGAAAAACCAGCTCTGAAAGGTCGACACAGTGTGCCCAAGGTCACAAACCTAATGAGTGGCCAAGACAAGACCTAAACACAACAGTCTGGCTCCAGGGTCTGCACACTCCACCAACGCTGCCACATTCCTGGCTTCTGTGGAAATGAACATCTGGAAGCTTTTACCTAGTTCTGCTGAGCAACTGGGCCTCGGCTGGGGGTGCAGAACACAGGCATAAGGGCTTCGACTCCCAACACTGTAAGACCCAACAGTTAGCTTTTCCATGGATTCTCAGTTTTCTGCTTGTAATATGGGGACTATATGGAGTTGCCACTTCCATCTGTTGCACAGGCAGCCATGAAGACTGAATAGATGCTAAAGCTGAACAAGTAACTTGAAAGGTAGGAAAAACAATGCTACATTTCTACCCGACTCCTGGATTAAGTGCCTCTAATGAACAGTATCCCGAGCACCATTCTTCACCTCTGCGGAGGACCCATGCAGGCTTCCGGCTAGTCCTGGCTAGGAATGTGACTAGCCACAAAGTGACTAGCCTCTCAAGGACTTTTAAGGGAGATGGAATGAAAACCAGGCAGAAAAGAAAGTCTTGCCATACATGTCCCTGTTTGAATTTATTTCTCTTTCCTTCAAGTCATGTATCAGACCATTTTCACATATAATTTTATGTAGAGTTTCTCTGCATACCAACCCATTACACACTCATACCATGGGTTGAACATCCCTAATTTGAAACCCTGAAATCAATGATTCAAAACTCTGGAAGTGCCAACAGGATGCCAAGTGAAAGATTCCACACTATGAAACTGGTTTATGCACAAAATTATAACATATTGTATAAAATTACCTTCAGGCTATGTGTGTAAGGTACATACAAAAATGTAAGTGGATTTCATGTTTAGACTTCAGTCCCATCCCCAATCTAGCTCATATATATAATCGAATATCCCCAAATCTAGAAAGAAAACCTCCAAATCTGAAATAATCTGAAATCCAAAACACTTCTTGTACCAATATGCTAGATGAAGGATACTCATCCTGTAATATTTTCACACACTAAATATGAATAAATACAATAAGACTGTGATTTCTTACAGAGCAAAGATAAGGTCTTCCTTTTTTAATTGCCCATACAGCCAACAAAACTCTTTTACACAGTGACGACTACTGATTTTGCCTGTCTAGATCAGATTGCTATCGTCAGTCCATTTCTCTTTCAGTAGCTTCGTCTCTGTCTGGGTGAAGCTGGGACCTAACATAGGGATGGCTTGCCTCTAGAGTTAGAAGTGTTAATAATATCATAGATTTTCTTGAATGATTAAAATGGTACAATTAACTCAATCTGTCCTCATGTCCTACCAAAAAATGTCAGCTGTTCTAGAATGAATTACAAACATACAGAAGATGTGCAACTGTGACACGCATTGTCTCCTCCAGCAATCGCAGCCAAGGCAGAGTGATTCTTTTCCATTCAACTACTGGAAGAGTTTTCCCTCTCACTTTAACCTCCAATAACAACAATAAACTAAAAAAATCCAAAACAAGAGATTAACCAATCAGGATGCAATTAGTTAAGTGGAAATCTATAACCAGTTTTTCCTCTAAGAAAAAGGATGGGAATTATATGAACAAATTTCAAAGGAGCCTTTGTAAAATAATGTAAAACAATACCAGACAATAAACAAGTGAGCAGCAGAACTATCAACTTCAATGCAAGACCATTTGGGTTAGCCTAAAACCCTAATAAAATTTAATTATTTTCTTATCATAGATGATCTACTGATATATTTGAAATAACAGATACTTTTAAAAAAAAAAAACATCATCTGTCGCCACCACAGACACTACTACTGCAGACACAGGTGGTCTTTTCTCTGGGCACTGCAGATGCTAACTCTAAGCTACCTCTGAGGTCACAGCCGCTGACACCCAAGGTCTCTTCTCCAATCAGCTGCCACCTATACCACTACTGCCATTGCCGCTGCCTCTGATACTGCTGTTGCCACTCTGAGGTCGCCTGGAGGTCTTCTTTATTCTCGCTGCCCCCAGAAGTTGCCTGGGTGACACTGTCCCCACAGCTGCAGTTGCAGCCACTGCTGCAGACACTATTTCAGTAGATTTGCTACTGACCCACTGTCTACTGTCACCAACCACCACCAATACCGCTGCCAACACCGCCTAGAGGACTGCTGCAGGAGAGACTCCAGGTTCGGTTGCACATGGCCGCACCCATCTTGGGGCGCCAAACAGGGCCTGGGGCTTGGGTACCAGCAGGTTTACCACCACAACAGCATCTGTCTGGGGACTCTGGCTGGGACCTACAGATCCAGTGTTGGGGCAGCTGGGGTCTTCCTGCTGGGAGTGCTGGTAGCCCCTGTCTTGCTGCTGAATCTCAGGGTTGCTCCTTCACCTGAGCGTATCCCTGGTGGTCTCTGCAAATAGGAGCAACATTGAGATCTTGGGACTGCAGCACAACCAAGCCTGAGGTATCTGAAGCCCAGATCAGTGGGATAGTAACTGGGTCTGTGAGGGCAGATCTGGGCCTGGTGATCTCATAAGATGTCAGAGACAGGGCTGAGAAACTTGTGAATGCTGACAGAGGTAGTTTGACTTTCCATCGAGATTGATTTTATTTTATTTTTCTATTTGTTAACATCCCTACCATATTGGATCAGGGTGTTTTTTATGCACCAGTGTGTGGAGGACAATGAGATATGAATGGTGTTTTGCATTTTTGTTGTATTTTTATATCTTTAATTTTTTCTCTTTGCATTCTGACTATCATTTGTTTATTTTGATTCTCTTTCCAACTTTTCTCCAACTAACAGCCAATCTCTGTTGGCTCCTCTTCCAGTCTTCCTGTGAATCTCTGCTGCTAGATTTTTCTCTTCCTCCCTTGGGAACATTGTGTACTACACTACTTCTATTCTATCATCCATCATTTGAAATTGTAAATCATTTTAGCAAATTTTCTGTTAATACTATAGATAGTTATTGAACTCATCATTTTGGTTCAATGTAAGAAAGCAATAGACGCCTTAGTGGGAGCTATTAGGTTTAAGGGTATATATTGTGAACACTGGGTGTTGTTGATATTGGTCTCACCCTTAAAGGTGAGGTGCTGGAAACCACAGAGACACTATAGGTCTACAGGGTAGAATCTGCGCTGCTTTAGACACATACTTCTAGGTGAAATAACCCACAAACAACATGAAAAAACAAGGGAATAAAGAGCCCCAAACAAACCAAGATGCTCCAATAACAGAAGCCACTGATAACACAGTAGAAGAAATGTCCAAGAAAAAGCTCAGAATGTACATAGTTAAATTGATCTGTGAACTAAAGGACAGTATAAGGAATGAAATCAAAGAAAAAATACAATAAGTGAAAGATCACTTCAATAAAGAGAGATTGTGAGAGAGAAAAAACAAACAAGCAAGCAGAAATCCTCAAAATGAAGGAATCAATAAACCAAATTATAAGTTCATAGAAAGCATCACCAACAAACTAGACTACTTGGAAGACAGATGAACCTCAGACAATGAAGATAAAATATACAATCTTGAAAGTAGATTTCACCATGCAGAAAAAATGGTAAGAAAACAGGAACAGAACATGCAAGAATTATGGGATAACATAAAAAGCCCAAATGTAAGAGTTATCAGAATACATGAAGGAGCAGAGATACAAACAAAAGGAATGTACAATCTTTTCAATGATATAATAGCAGAAAATTTCCCATACCTAAAGAATGGAATGGAAAATCAAATACAAGAGGCTTAAGAATCTCAAATGTATAAAATTACAACAGACCCATACCAAGACAAATTATAATGAGAATGACTAACACAGATAATAAAGATAAAATCTTAAAGGCCATAAGAGAAAGAAATTAAATTACGTATAGGGGAAACCACTCGGATCTCAATGGACTTCTCAACCCAGACCTTCAAAGGTAGAAGGTCCTGGAATTATATATTTCAAGCTCTAAAAGAAAATGGATGCCAACCAAGAATGTTATATCCAGCAAAATTAAGTTTCAGATTTTAAGATGAAATTAAAGCCTTCCAAAATAAACAAAACTTTTCACAACTAGAAAGTGTATACTATAGAATATTCTCAACTAAATATTCCATGAGGATAAAGTGAAAATCAGCAAAGGGAAGACCTACAACCAAAGGAGAAACTAAGTGAAATAAAAACCAGGAATAAATCAAAATGACAGGAAATACAAATCATGTCTCAAAAATAACCTTGAATGTTAACAGCCTAAATTCATCAATCAAAAGACATAGACTGGGAGATTAGATTAAAATGCAAGACACAACAATATGCTGTCTTCAAGAGACTCACCTCATGGGCAAAGAGGTTGAAGGTGAAAGGATGGGAAAAAATATATCACTCATATGAATTGTGTAAACAAGTAGGGATTTCCATCCTCCTCTCAGATAAAGTAGACTTCAAGCCAAAGTTAATCAGGAGAGACACAGAAGAACATTCCATACTCCTTTTTTTTTTTTATGGTGCTGAGAATTGAACCCAGGGCCTTGTGCATGCAAGGCAAGCACTCTACCAACTGAGCTAAATCCTCAGCCCTATTCCATACTTCTTAAGGGAAGTATATATCAGCAGTACATAACAATGATAAATATTTATGCCCTGAACAATGGAGCATCTACAAGCATCAAATAAACCATTCTCAATTTCAAGAATCAAATAGACAACAACACAATAATACTGGGTGACTTTAAAACACCTCTGTCACTACTGAACAGATCTTCTAAACAAAACCTAAATAAAGAAACTATAGAACTAAATAATACAATCAACAATTTAGACTTAACAGACAATGTAGAATATTTCTTCCATCAAGAAATAAATATACTTCCTTCTCGGTAGCACATGGCTCCTTCTCTAAAACAGACCATATCTATGCCACAAAGCAACTCTTAGTAAATACCAAAAAAAAAACAACAACAAAAAAAAAAAAACAGAGATAATACCCTGCATCCTATCAGATCACAATAGAATGAAATTAGAAGTCAACAATAAAGTAAAAACTAGAAGCTACTCTAATAAATAGAGACTAAATAATACACTATTGAATGATGAATGGATTGTAGAAGAAATCAAGGATTAAATTTAAAAATCTTAGAGATAAATGAGAACACTAATACAACATAACAAAATCTCTGGGACACTGTGAAGGCAGTACTAAGAGGAAAGTTTATTGCACTGAGTGCATTCATTAAAAGAATAAAAAGTCAACAAATAAATGAACTAACACTACATCTCAAAGCCCTAGAAAAAGAAGAAAAATCAACACCAAAAGCAGTAGAAGAAAGAAAATACTTAAAATCAGAGCTGAAATCAATTAATTCAAAACAAAAGAAACAATTGAAAAAATTGACAAAATAAAAAGTTGGTTCTTTGAAAAAAAAATAAAATAGAAAACCCCATGCCACGCTATGAAGAGAAGAGAGAGAAAACTCAAATTACTAAAATACAAGATAAAGAAGGAAATATCACAATGGATATGTCTGAAATACGGAAGATAATTAGAAACTACTTTGAAATTTTATACTTCAGTTCAACAGAAAATATAGAAATTTCTAGAGACATATGACCTATCCAAACTGAATGAGGAAGTCATACATGATTTAAACAGATCAACTGCAAGGAATGAAAATTAGAAAACGCCATCAAAAGCCTAGGACCTGACAGATTCTTAGCTGAATTCTATAAGACTTTTAAAGAAAAACTAATACCAATACTCCTCAAAGTATTCCATGAAATAGAAAAGGAGGGAACCCTTCCAAACTCATTCTATGAGGCTAATATCGCCCTGATACCAAAACCTCTACATTCCTACACATCAGCAATGAATCCACTGAAAAACAAATTAGGAAAACTACCCCATTCACAATAGTCTCAAATAAAATAAAATACCTGGGAATCAATCTAACAAAAGAGGTGAAAAGAAAAAAAGTGAAGGAGGTGGTATCACAATAACAGACCTAAAACTATACTACAGAGCTATAGTAACAAAAAATGGCATGGTATTGGCACCAAAACAGACTTGTAGACCAATGGTATAGAATAGAAGACATAGAAACAAACCCACATTAATACAGCTATCTCATACTAGATAAAAGTGCCAAAAACATTCACTGGAGAAAAGATAGCCTCTTCAACAAATGGTGCTAAGAAAACTGGAGATTCATATGTAGCAGAATGAAATTAAACCTCTATCTCTCACCTGCACAAAAATTAACTCAAAGTAGATTAAAAACTTAGGCACTAGAACACAGACCCTGCACCTAATAGAAGAAAAAGTAGGTCCAAATCTTCACTATGTCAGCCTAGGATCTGATTTCCTTAACAAAACTCCTAAAGCAAAGAAGTAAAATCAAGGATCAATAAATGGGATGGATTCAAATTAAAAAGCTTCTTCTCAGCAAAGGAAATAACCAATAATGTGAGGAAAGAGCCTACAAATTGGGAGAAAATCTTTACCACATGCACCTCTGATAAAGCATTAATCTCTAGGATATATAAAGAACTCAAAAAACTTAACATCAAAATAAATAAATAAATAACCCAATCAATAAATTGGCTAAGGAGCTGAATAGGCACTTCACAGAAGAAGAAATACAACCGGGCAACAAATATATAAAAAAGTGTTCAGCATCTCTGGCAATTAGAGAAATGCAAATCAAAACTACTCTAAGATTTCATCTCACTCCAGTCAGAATGGCAATCAACAAGAATACAGGCAACAATAAATGTTGGCAAGGATGTGGGAAAAAAGGTATACTCATACACTGGTTGTGGGCCTGCAAATTGGGACAACCACTATGGAAGCAGTATGGAGATTCCTCAGAAAACTTGGAATGGAGCCACCATTTGACCCAGCTATCCAACTCCTCAGTTTATACCCAAAGGACTTAAAATCATTATACTACAGTAGGGCAGCCCCGTCAATGTTTATAGCAGCTCAATTTACAATAGCTAAACTTTGGAACTAATCTAGGTGTCCCTCAATAAATGAATGGATAAAGAAAATGTGATATATATATTCAATGGAATATTACTCAGCTTTAAAAGAGTAAAATTATGACATTTGCCAATAAATGGGTGGAGCTGGAGAATATCATGCTAAGCGAAATAAGCAGTCCCACAAAACCAAAGACTGGATGTTTTCTCTAATATGTGGATGCTAATTCACAATAAGGGGGTGGAGCACTAGAGAAGAAAAGACTTACCTTAGATTAGGTAGAGGGAAGTAATGAGAAGGTTCGGGAGAGGAATGGGGGGATAGGAAAGATAGTAGAACAAAACGGACATTATTACTCTGTGTATATATATGACTGCATGATCAATGTGATTCTACAATGGGTACACTCAGAAAAATGAGAAGTTATATTCCATTTATGTATGATATATCAAAGTGCATAAATGCATTCTACTGTCTTGCATAACTAATTAAAGCAAAAAAAATTTTTTAAAGCACATCATCTCTTAAATGATTACTATCTAATATGTAAAGAAATTAAATTAAAACTTGAATTTGTTCCTGACATTTGATCTGAACACCTTTAGGAGCTAAGACCCTGCTACCTAATTTTTGTATCAGGACCCTCTTATAAAGGGCAATCTTTGAGCTACAAACCTATCGCTGAAGTTCTAAAATTGAAAGTATTAATTTTCAGTTCAAGAAAAGGACTTTCCAGCATTATCAAAAGATGGTTTTGACTGGCTTCCATGAACCTCACTGTAGTCCATAAGTCATATCAGTAAAAGTTAAAAAAAAAAAAAAAAGAGAAAAGAAAAAAAATAACATAGGTTTTTTTTTTTTTTTTTCCCTATCAGAAATGCTTAAAAGGTGATGTTTTCCTGACAAGCAGAGAAAGGCCCTGCTTCTTAGAAGAAGGGCATCCAGCAAGATAATGAGCCCATTCTTTTTGACTTGCTCACTGCTGTTCTGACAGAGCCCAGCAGCAGCCAGGGCCAGTTAGTTTAACAAGAAGCTGATATTCTTTGTCACTCTCCTTTGTACATTTTAGGACTCCTTATCTTTGTGCTATGAAGCTCAAGTCACTGGTAGAACAAAGGAAAATATATTAAACAATCAGCTAAGCATATGGCAACAAACTAGTCAACCAACATTAGTGCACCAGGCAACTGAGTGTGACCTGCTGAGCTGGAGCTGCCCTACTGCTCAAAGGTGCTGACCTTGACAAGGCAGCTGCCCATCCTGACTGAGGCAGGCAGAATCTGCAGAGTGCCCAGCGCCTCCTGGGTAAGTCACACAGACGTGATGCTGTACAAAGGGAGTAATTTCTTTTCAAGTCCTTGAGTAAATGAAGGAGAAAAAAAATATACAGGAATGTTGGCTTAATACACTTCAACAGTGATTAGGAAACAGGCAATTTCTATTTCTTCCAGATGCTAGGTTAGGGAAGGAAATGGACTTTTCCTTAGCTCTGGGGAGTTGACTTTTTCTGAATTTTCATGCAGGTGGTGTTTGTCTTTTGTATGCAACCCAAGCACCCGGGATAAGAAGACCTTTCACACAATCCAGGGGCTTGATCATGTCTCATGTGGCCGCCAGCTCTAATGATAAAAAATCCCTAAGAGGAAAACTAGGAAACAGAGTGACAGAACAGGAGAGGTGATTCCTCCAGCCTGAGCGTCATTTTCCCAGCTATTGCCCCCAGAGGCTGACACCATGATCACTATCTTCACAGCATAGTTCCCATGTCTATCTCCATCCCTGGCACAAAGCTGTCACTCAGTATAGGTGCACCAACCCACCGTGCTAGAGAGTTTTCCCGGCCTAGAGCTGTACATTACTAGTGTCTGCAGAAAGGCAAACAGAGGCTTGTATGCAGAGGAGAGAGGAAGCCAATAACCACATGGCCCAGAGCGTCTGGCCAACATTCATATGAATCAGCACTGAACTAAGGACTGGAAATTAGCTAGAAATGGCTTTATAAATGTGCTTGGGTGGAGCCAAGGTGCAGCTGTGAGACCACACCCCACAAGTGTTCACACTCCATTTATGGGCTCCCACTTCCAAGAATTTACCCACCTCTCATATGTGTACTTGGACTTGTGCTGGCCTTTTGGGCTAGACTTTCTCCATGCAGAAGTGCCCTGGTTCACTATTCCACTCTGCCTTTTCTGTCCCTTCTCTCAGCGAATGAGCTTAAGGTGCAGCTTCACAAAAGGCACCAGAGAAGAGGCTCAAGAGTCCACTGTAACCAGATCCAGGGGTGGCCCCCAGTGCTCCGCTCCCATCAGGGAGGAGATAGGATCTGTTTATAAATCACTCCACAAGGTCAAAACTGAAGGATGCTGTAAAACAGCTCAGTGAGAGATACATTGGAGGATGATGAGGACAAAAGAGTTAAAAAAAAAAAATCATGAAAACCTTTCCCTGAGCTACTTTTCAAAAGCATGGACAGAGATGGAGGGCTAAAGGTGACAAGAAAAGCATCTCATGTGGAGGGAACACTTTGAATGGTGTTTGGCAGAAACTAAATTGACTAAAACTATATAATGTAGATTAGTGAATGAACAGGCAACCTTATATGCTACTCTTACATGCAGTTGTCCCTTGGTATCTGAATCCGATCCCCCAGGGATATTGAAGGATAACTGTACTTGAAATCATCTCTAGATTACTAATAATACCTTATACAATAAAAATACTCTGAAAATAGTATACTGCATTGCTTAGATAATAATTACAAGAAAAAAGAAGTCTATATATATTTAGTATAGATGCAATTTTTTTTTTTCTGAACAGTTTTTCTAGACATCTGTTGATGAGGTTGAATTCAAAACAAGCCAAGAAAGTGGGAGGTTAACTTAGTTACTTTCGACTAACCATAGAGAAGGCTGTAGGAAAATCAGGAAAACCACCAAATAAATCACATTTACATGGTAAGCTCAATTTTCCCAGGAAAATGGGGCCTTTGTACCCTGAAGACAGAGGAACTAGCTGTGAGCCCACAGGTGCCTTTGTAGTTAATCTGTGATGCAATAAAAAAGAATCACTTCAAATTTTAGACCCTGGACACATAGAATGACAAATTCTCAGGTTTTGAAAACAGATACATTGCCATTAGGAATACTTTACCAAATCATCAATATAATTCCAAAGGGATTTCTATCTCTTCTACCAAGATACTCTTTCAAAATAAAAAATTTACATTCACAAAGTAGAAGAGGATTTTCTGCACCAGATTTTTCATCCCTCTGTGCTCACACACATAACTGATGCCAACCTATGAGAATGAAATGACCACAGGCAGGAGCCCAAGTTCTCAGCCCATCCTCCCTATTATTTGAAAGCACTGATTTCTAAAAGCATATTACAAGGCAGTAAAAAGGGTCCTACCAAACTGGAAATACTCACCTGATGCTAAATTGAAACGACCTCAGCTTGGGAATGGGAGTTGAGCAAAGCAGTTTAAAGTGGGAAGAAGGAAGCTGGGTGCTGTGGTGCACATCTGTAATCCCAGCAACTTGGGAGGCTGAGGCAAGAGGATCACAAGGCCATCCTCAGCAACTTAGCAAGTCCCTGAGGACTTAGCAAGACCCTGTCTCAAAAAATAAAAAGGTCTGAGGATGTGATCAGGGCTTAAGCACGCCTGGGTTTAATCCTTGGCACCAAAATAAATAAATAAGTGAAGAGAAGATGTTAGAAGAATTGTTTGGGTTACTGAAGTGTGGAGTGGAGCTTGGGCACAGTTCAAAAGTGGGCAGGAACTCCAGACAGCAAGAGTACCAAATAGTCATATGTGTGACTTTAGTAAGGCAACATACAGTTGTGTATCGCAGACACTCAAACACTATGGGGTCCTGATAAACTCAGAGTAAGCTAAAACATCTTAAACTGCAAATTGATGCAGCCACTATGGAAGCAGTATGGAGATTCCTCAGAAAACTTGGAATGGGACCACCATTTGACCCAGCTATCCAATTCCTTGGTTTATACCCAAAGGACTTAAAATCAGTATACTACAGTTATGCAACCATGTCAATGTTTATAGCAGCTCAATTCACAATAGCTAAACTATGGAACCAACCTAGGTGTTCCTCAATAGATAAATAGATAAAAAAATGTGGCATATATATTCAATGGAATATTACTCAGCTTTAAAGAAGAGTGAAATTATGGCATTCACCAGTAAATGGATGCAATTGGAGAATATCATGTTAAGTGAAATAAGCCAATCCCACAAAACCAAAGACTGAATGTTTTCTCTAATATGTGAATGTGAATTCACAATAAGGTGGGGGGGGGCACTAGAGAAGAATAGAGTTCCCTTAGATTAGGTAGAGGGATGTGAGGGGAGGGTAGGAGACAGGATGTGGGGATAGGGAAGATAGTAGAATGAAACAGACATTATTACTTTATGTATATATGTGACTGCATGATCAATATGATTCTGCAACATGTATACTCAGAAAACTGAGAAATTATATCCCATCTATCATCTATGTATGATATATCAAAGTGCATAAATGCATTCTACTGTCATGTATAACTAATTAAAACAAATAAAAAATTAATTAAAAAGTGAACTTAATACACCTCCCCTACTAAACATCATGCTAACCTTAAATGTGCTCAGGACACTTATATTAGCTTACAGTAAGACAAAACTATCTATCACAAAGCTGATTTTATAATAAAGTGTTGAGCCCCTTATGACCAGAGCTGTGTGGGTGATAGAATTAAGATTTCTTTTTTTATTCTATGATGGTGCCCAAGTATACCCATAAAAGTATTCTGCTTTTCACTTTCAGTACAGTATTCAATACATTACATGAGATGTTCAACACTGCATTGTAAAATAGATTTTGTTTTAGATTTTGCCCACTGTAAGCTAATGGAAGTGTTCAGAGCACGTTCGTGGTAGGCCAGTCTAAGTGCTGGTGGTCAGGAGGTTAGGTGAGGTTAGGTGATTAGTGGGTTATATGTATTAAATGCATTTTCCACATGTGACATTTTCAGTTTACTATGGGTTTACTGGGATGTAACCCCATCATATGTCAAGGAACATCTAGATTTAACAAGAATATCACCCGGGTTTTCATGAAAAGCCTAGTGACTGCTGCAGAAAGCAATCGACTGAGAAACGGAGGCCACCAGGCCTGGGTCGTAAACCCCTGTCTGAAAGAACACAGTGGGTTCTACTTCTTCATCTACACTGTAGTTTTGATTTACTCATCAGGACAACCTGCCACTACCCTCTTTCTGAAAAATTTCAATGGCCCCTCCAGACATATCCTAAGTTTCAGAGCTTCTAGGGGCTTCCTGGCCTCACCCTGTCTGACCTGGCTCATTTCTCTCTCTGCACTGTCTGTTTCAGTCAGCTTTTTTTGCTGCCGTGACCAAAAGACCCGACAAGAACAATTTTAAGGAGGAAAGGTTTATTTCTGGGCTTACAGTTTCAAAGATCTCAGTCCATAGATGGCTGGCTCCGTTCCTTGGGGAGTAAGATGAGGCAGAACAACATGGCAAGAAGGGTGTGGTGGAGGAAAGCAGGGGCCAGGAAGCAGGGAGGGAGAGCTCCGCTCAGCAAGGACGAAATCTATAACCCAAAGGCTGTCCCCCAATGGCCTACCTCCTCCAGCCACATCCTACCCGTGTGTAGTGACCAACCGGTTAATCCCTAACCTGGGATTAATGCACTGACTAGGATTAGGCTCTCACAACCCGATCATTTCACCTCTAAACGTTTTTGCATTGTCTCACACTAGTAAGATTTTGGGAGACACCTAATACCTAGACCACAATGGCCTCCATCTCTGACAATACATCATGCTGTGGGACAACCACTACCCACTGCCACATCCCCCAATCACCCCCATTCCCACTGCCTGCTTCTTCTCCTGACAGAATCCCCCTCCAACTCACTAGCTTCCTGTCTCCTCTCAGATAACTTCTACTCCATCTTGAAGACTACTTCCAATGTCCCCTCTTTCATGGGAGAGGTGTCCCCTACTGCTCCCCCCCCAAATCCCAGGCTCTTCCTCCTCCACTCAGCAGCCTAATCTCAAAATCGTCCTGTAACTTCCAAAGCTCCCTGAAAACCATATCAGGAGCCTCACCTTATGGCTCTAAAACAACCATCTATGTGCTGTCTTTCTCCAGGGACGAATTTCCACAAGGAACCTCTTTAGTATCCACAGTGCATATCTCAATGCGCAGCACAATGGTGCCAATAATAATAAAAAAGAGTCAACTTTAACAGAAGACCAAAAAAGGGTAAGTTCCTAAGGACCCATAATGTCATGTTGGTAAAAATTATTCTAATAACTGAAATCTCAATTGGTGTTATAACTTCAGTGTACTCCAAGGACGAGTATTGGTTCCTATGTACATTTTAGATTATAAAATGTTCATTTATTTTAAGTTTTCATGTATTGCTATTGAAATGCCTCTGGTATGTATATGCAGTGGTGGTGGTAGAAGTGACTCTTCAAAAATACTAAAAACATTTAAATAAAAAGAAGGAGAAAAAAAAACATTTGAAAACGCTACCACACATGCCAGAATAACTGTTAATACAAACAGGCCCTTTCCCCACTGTAACCGGGTCACAAGTAATGGCTCACCTCAAAGCAGCCGCAGCCACACTGTTTACTCTCTACTTGGGGCTTAAAAGCATTTTAGTTGATGAACAGGCCCCGAAGCAGAAACTTCTAAACCCATGCTAATGCCCAGCAGAGCAGTAACTTCTTTTGATTAATTTACCAGTACTGAAAGCAAAAGAAAGACATCAAACCATGTTCCGTACTAAACAATTAAACAAGGGGCCAATGCCTCCAGTGTGGTGTACATCAGGATGAAAGCTGGATAGGGTCGAATGAAAAAGCAACAAATATCTTACATTGATTAATGCTTATAGGATTTTTCCCCTTGAATGTCATAACATTTCATTCAATGGTCAAACCAAAGAGTTTATATAACATTTAAAATAGAAAAAAGTTCCAGAAAGCTTAAGGAACTTCAGATGTGTCATGAGGAGAAAAATCAGGTCACTCCAAACAGTTCTAAAGAACATTCAAAACAGTTTGGCAGAACTCTGACCAATTTGCTGAAATACCTTCAACATGAAACTGCATAGGGGAAAAAAATCTTATCACCTCCCTCCATCGGAAAATAATTTTTCTGCTGTGAGTGACATTTTCCTAATTTAAGCTATTTAGCCCATTCACAATGTTCAGTACTCTCCATGTGTCTCGTTTTTGAAAACTCAGAGTGAAAACAAATATAGTTATACAAGTAAACCTCTACGTGGTAAGCGTTTTTCAAATTGAAATTTAATCATTTTGTGTTTCACAAACTGGAATGAACTACAAATATGCCCGTAGTTAATCTTCATAGATTTCTGGATGCTTAGCTGTATTAGTTTATAAAAATCTAATAGTCTCTTTGCAACAAAAACAAAACTTATTTCAAACTTGTAGAAAATTATCAGGACAAAGCCAGCTAAAAAATATCCGCTTATTGAAAAGTCATGTCCCAAAGAAAAATTTCTCAGGTAATTCCATATTTTATTAACCAATATATTGGTATGCTTTTGGGCAACTCACTACTACTCTTCCCTAATACATAAACTGGAGATGATGATACATAATTTATAGAATTGTTACAATTAAATGAAATATTATCTATAAAGTATAAATCCTCAAATTTTACCAAATTAAATTCTTCTCCCTACACTCTGTAGTGAATATATTCCAAGATCCCCCAGTGGATGCCCGAAACCATGGATAGTACCAACCCCTATAGATGTTACGTCTTTTCCTATATAAGCATGCATAATTTAATAATGTCTTTCCCATCTTAAGCACTTATCATGTAATGTAACCATAACTTTTGCAGTTTGGGGTCTGACAGCAAAACTCATTCAACTGTCTTTTTCCTTCTTCACAATTTCACAGATAAAAGACTCTTTCTTAACCATAGACCTTAGCAACCTGCAGCATGATTTTTTTTCTTTCCTTATCAAGTTGTAAACTTTCACCTTTTCCCTTTAAGGAAGCACTGGCCTTCTTCTTTTGGCATATCCATTTTGTTGACATGACAACTCTTGTGCTTTGCTACTATTATTAAGTAAAATAAGGGTTACTTGAACATAAGCACCACAATAGTGAGACAGTCAATCTGAGACAGCTACTAAGTGGCTAACAGGCAGGTAGCATATACAGCATGGATACTCAGGACAAAAGAAAGATTCATTTTCCAGGCAGGATGGCATGATATTTAATCATGCTACTCAGAACACATACAATTTAAGGCTTATGCTTATTTCTGAAATTTTCCACTTAGTGTTTTTGGACCACAGTTGACCACGATTAACTGAAACTGTAGAAAGTCAAACTATAAATCAGAGGCAGCTACAGTACCCCCAGTCTACGCTAAACTATTCGCAGAGCATTCCCCTTATGTGGTATGCATCCTGCATATGCCTGATTCCTCATCCATGTTTAACCCTTATCACCTCTGTTCTAGTACAATACAGTATCATAAAGGTAACTTCACAAGTAGCTAGATAGGGCAGAGATTATTCTGCAAGGATGTCTTAGTCATCATTGCATTGCTGTAATCCTAATATCTGACAAGAGCAACTCAGAGGAGGGAAAGTGTATTTTGGTTCATAGTATCAGAGGTTCAATCCATGTTGGGCCAACTCCATTGTTCCATGCCCAGAGTGAAATAGAACATCATGGTAGAAGAGCAAGGGAAGGAATGCTGCTCCATTAATGGCAGCCAGTAAGCAAAGAAAGGGAAAGGGGGCCACAGGGAAGATGGATCCTTCCAGGGGATGCCCCCAGCCAGTGACCCACCTCCTCCAATCATGCCCCACCTGGTTATAGTTATCACCCAGTCAATTTATTCAAGCTAGGAAAATCGATTAGATTACAGCTCTCCCAATTAAATCTATTCACCTATGAATATTCCTGTATTAACACAGGAGCTTTGGGGGGACACTACATATTCAAACCACACCAAAGGGTTATCAGGTATGTGGAAGACACTAAAAAGCATATGGATAAAAGGACCTTTATGGTACCCTTTGCTACAACTGATACCCTTTCCAAACAATGTAAATGGAAACCCTGTGTATTCTAAGCTCTCGTAGAAAGACCACAAAAGATTGGAAATGCAAAGCTGAAAATGGACTCTTATATTGACCTTCCCACATTCGGTCCCCTGTATGAAAATCTAGAAGCCCAAAGAGTACACACATAGGCATATTTACCTGCTCAAGAGCTCGGTTCTGACAGACTCCAATCCCCTAGTACAACAAATGGGTAAAATAAATGGGTTATGGATGAGGCAGACCTAAGTTTGTACTGATACCCACTTTGCATTTTTCTTCTGCTATTTTCAGTCTTTTCAAAGATGGTGACACCATGCTCATTAAAAAATAATCTAAAAACTCTTGGGTGAGATCAGGAAACACAAGGAAGCAGGGCTCTCATCTTACGGAGGAAGTAGGAATACTCCAGAGAATGAACATGATCCTCAAAGGGCTCTGTGATTCTACAAAATAGAGCTAAATGTGTTCTATCTGAGATGTTCCAGTCACGGGGGTATTTTGAAAGCGCAGGCCAAAAAGCTGGAGATGCTATCACAATGTTTAAAGTAAAAATTAAGAAAGACCTATGAATTATTCCACACTGATTTTGACTCTGTAAAATTCAGCTTTCACTCTGACCTGTTTATACGGTTCTGTGTTTGACACAGTTTTCTCCACTCTTCAGTTACAACTGTCAGATTTTTAACTCTTAAGGCAATGTATTATTATGGCACAAATAACATTGGTTCAGGGGGAAAGTACTGGTAAAGCTTCCTTTCAGTAGCTGAACATCAAATGAGCAGGAAACATAGCAGACTTGACTTGAGTAATTTTTTTCTAACTAAAATGCAAACATTTGAACACCTATAATACACAAAGTGACCTCAAATATTTTACTACAAAAACAATTCTATATACCAAGAAGACCAAACACTTCCTTTCAAGTTCAAATTCAAATTCTTTAATCAGATTTAATTTGCATAACTTTATTTACCTCTATGCTAGATTCACTCTCCTAATTTTCCAAATTAAATACCCAGTGAGATGCCCAGACCCAGTGAGATGCCCAGAATGTAAAGAATGCTTTACATTCACATCAACATCCAAATTCCTACAGACAGCTTGAAAGCTATGAACAAGACTTCCTTCTTTTTAACTGGGTATTGAATTCAGGGGTATTCAACCACTGAGCCACATCCCCAGACCTATTTTGAATTTTATTCGGAGACAGAGTCTCTCTGAGTTGCTTAGTGCTTCACTTTTGCTGAGGTTGGCTTTGAACTCACGATCCTCCTGGCTCAGCCTCCGAGCTGCTGGGAAACCTTCCTTCTTATCACTGGAGTTTCTGTTTGCTATTAGGTTTTCTTTATATTGGGTTTGCTTTGTTCATTGAGACTGACACTAAGAATGTCATTGAGAATGCCAATTTCAGCCGGAAGAGTTAAATGAATTGCGTTTACTTGGACTTTAAATTCTTTCTGAAAAGCATTATTTGCAGTGGCGGATCTCTTGAGTATTAAAGAGCATTTTGTTGGCGTTGTTTTGTTCTTGTTTGTTTTAGTACTGGGGATTGAACCCAAGGGCTCCTTACCACTGAGTTACATCCCAGGTTCTTTTTGTTTTATACTTTGGGACAGGTCCTAGCTAAATTGCTGAGTGTCTCATTAAGTTGCTGAGGAGGCTGGCCTTGAACTTGCAATCCTCCTGCCTCAGCCTCCAGGTCATTGGAATTATAGATGTGTACCACCACACCCAGCTTTGAAGAGCATTTTTATGAAATCAAACTGCAAGGGTAAGAAATTTAGAGTGTGATAAAACAAATAAAAATATAGAGTACAAACAGATTTAGTGTTGCTAGGAATCTGCCTAGCATTCTGTCAGATCTGGGGTGATCTATTCCCTTTTACCACCACCACCAACAACAACAACAAAAAACAATATTCCTAAGAAAACAGAGAATGCTTTAAAAACAACTCAAGTGTTTTTGTTTGCTTGCTTAAAATAATATTACTTCAATAAACAACCAAAGGTCTACTAGCATTAAAAATGAATATTGGGACTTATTTCATTCATGTAATATTAATTTCATTTCTTCAGTACTATCCTTTCTTTGTATCAATTACATTTGGCTGAATTCCTATTTACCCCATACATAAACACCCCGAATACATCCCCAAAAGACCAGGAAAATTACATGCTTGGTCACAGAGTAGATATGTAGTCCAGAGCATTGATGGATGTAGATCAAACAAGTGAAATATTCATGAGATAATCCTGTAAATGACACCAAATCAAATACTCATATCCAGTGTTTTGGACCAAATAGGATATAGAGATAAGCTAATAATAAGTTGATTTTAACTTCTAGGCTGGCTCATGCTGCTGCTGAGGATGTCACTTCCCATTGACCCTAACCAGCTTGCAGCATAATGCACATGGCCATTCGCCATTCACTTTAGTTTCAGACAAAGAAGTGGGAAGGCAAATGATACAGCTTTAGTTCCCAACCTTATGCCCCAAATTCCAAAGGCAAATCAGAACAACTGGGCCCCCATCTACTGTTCTCACCTGTACTGACTTCAGTCAAATAATGCAACACTGTCATTTTCTCTAAAGGTATTGATTTTCCTTTTATTACCTGTAGGACATGGGGCTATAGCTTCTGAAAATATATCTAAGGTGCTTTTCTCCAAAATATAATCTGTGTCTAAGAATAAGAAATTCCAATATTTATCTCTGGATGAATGCATTTTAATTGTGTAAAATGTCTCATAATGACCTTTTTATTACAAACACCCTCTGAGGCAGGGAACTATCACCACAGTGGCTTGCTTTTTTTTTGAGGGGGGGTGTTGGGGGATTGCACCTAAGGCCCTTGCATACTAAGTATATACTCTACCATAGAACTACACTTCTGGTCCTCCATAATGGCTTTTGAGATTTTTACCCAATATCACATAAGGACATAGCTCAAGTAGGATCAATAGCACTATCTTGATTCCCAATCTAATTATTACCCCACTATTACTGCCTAATTATTAATATCACTGATGTAATATAAATGTCATAATTTCAAAATATGGAGCCATATGTATAAAAATTAAGCTTTTCATTTACCCTATTTTTGTATTTTTGAAGGACTAAGGAAACTGTATTCTAAATGAAATGTGCAAAATAAATATTGTTTCCCATTTCCCAACATCATCTCAGACCCACAAACTTTCATATTTGGTCAGTTTGAACCACTCACTCATAGAAAGCAATGTACCAGACGGTGAGTGCAAGTATCAGCTTATTTTACTATTTCAGGGTTAAGTATTTACATTGGTTTATAAGCTGAGAAACTGAAAGAGAATCAGGCAACTGTCTAGAAAAATTCACACTCAGGGTAAATCCATTTCAATTTCTTCTCTGACAAGATCAAGGTACCTATTGGAAGATGCTAGTCTGTAAGAAATTACTAAGCCAGATCCATGGTGTTAATACAATTACTGGATTTAAGTGTTTATGTTACACCAAATGACAGTATGTACTTTTCTTTCATAAGTAATAAACGTAGTTCCAGGATTAATCTACCTCCTACGACATTTCAAAATACTTTCTTATAACTTGAAGAACTCTTTCCACGGATAGTTCATCAATGAATAAGTCAACTGTTAACTGACAGTATGGGTGTTCCACAGAGGACCTTCACCCCATTCATCAATATAAATTTTCATAACTAATTAGCATTCTTGCCAAGGTTAAGAAAAACTCAGCAACAGGTGAAGTGGATGAAATCGATCAACTTGTTGAAAGCTTCATAACAAATCACCACAGAGCTCTTTCAATGGTGCTGCTCGACACCTCAGAACACATCTGTCTAAGATTTCTTTTAAGCTTTTCCTGTCCAACATATGCCAGCACCTGATGCAACATCTACCATTACAAATGAAAAATGTGACTGGTAATTTCCATGTATAAAAGCGAAGCTGTGCTCCAAGAGTCTTATGACCACCCACAATGGGAACACTTCTCCTTAGGCCTTTCCTTTCCTTGACTGGAGCATCACCACCCTGCTTGAATTCTAGAATTCTCTTCATAATACCACCTCTCACGTTGTTACTTTCCTAGGCCTTCTGTAACATGCAAAGAAAATTTTAGAATTTTTTTATGGGATTTAAATTCTATATTAGGGTAATTTCAGGTTACCAGAATAGTTAAATTCTCTTTTAAATTTGAGAACTGGGCATGTAGCTCAGTGGCAAAACACTTGTCTAGCATGTGTGGGGCCCTGAATCAGATTCCCAGACCCACAAAAGAAAATATAAATAAAATAAAATTCTTAATATTTAATCTTTGGGGGATTGGGGTTGTGGCTCAGTGGTACAGCGCTTGCCTAGTACATTTGAGGCCCTGGGTTCAATCCTCAGCACCACACTCAGGGTAAATAAATTAAATAAAAATTAAATAAATAAATAAATAAATGTTTAATCTTTGGGTAAGACATACAAAGTGACTAAGAAGTGTTCTGAGCATGATTAAGGCAGACTAGGCTAAGTTACAATGTTTGGTAACTTAGGTAAATTATCTGCATTTTTAGCTGACAATATTTTCAACCTATAATGCGTCTATTGGGAGGTAACACCGTCATAAGGTAAGGAGATCTATACTGTTTTACCTATGCATATATACCTATGGTGAAGTTTACTGTCTACATTAGGCACAGTAAGAGATTAACAACAATTAATAACAAGATGGGAAATTATAATAATATACTACGATAAAAGTGACATGAATGTGATTGGTCTCTCTCTAAATATCTATTGTGCAGTACTGATTGAGGTTGGGCTCAGGTACCCAAACCACAGAGAGCAAAGCTGCAGATGAGGGGGAGAAATACTTCTCAAAGAATCCCCCATCTCCTATGCTGCAACCTGGCTCCCTGGGGAAGAAGGCCTGTGCTAGACAGCAGCCCTTCTTCACTGGCATGCACTGCACATTGTCCCACATTCTGCATCCACTAGACCCCAAAGGTCCATCTGCCTTCTCTTAGACCTTCAAGGCCACCTCCCAACCACTGCTTTATCCATCTACTCTGAAGTCCCTCATTTTGAGTTTCCAATACATATTTCTCAGAATAAGTAACCCCTAGATTCACCACTGAGAAGAGGGAGGAGATCAGTTAAGTCACAAAAGTTTGGGAATTACTGCATACTACATATCCCTCTTCTGAAAACCGAAAATAACAAATACAAACAGGAGAGACACTTTAATGGTGGTGAGGAGAAAGCACAAAACAGTTTCAGAATCATGGAGCATCAGTTTCTAATTTGCCCCTAATTTGTCAAAACACCTTCTTATGATGTAATAGGACACTAACTTAGTGTCTGTGTTGACAGATGGTCTTCGCTGACATTAACAAGACACTTTTCACATATAAATCATCTCCTATTCCTTATGTGCAGATTGAGCATTTGATTCTTACAAATACCTACAAGGGGGGTTGCTGGGGTTTTCCTCCATAAACATCTGTGCCTCCCATCCTGAAACTTCATGACAATGACGCCATGAGAGGAAGGGATGGCACCTGCCCCCAGGCATCAGGGATATAGACACAGACACCTCAGGAGCCTTGCCATGCTCACACATCTAAAGGGGGCAGATCTGGCCCCAGAACTCAGTTTTCCCAATTTCTTGGTAGAGTTTTCCCTCCCAAATGCTACGATGTCAAATTCTCATTTTTAAAAGGTTACATTTTAATGGAAAACCAAGTAATGCCAACTTTTCTTAGGTTGTAAATTTAATAACTAAAATGTTGTTTGAGTATTTGTTTCAGCTACTTCAGGAATACTCTGGGTACCAAACTCATTATTTGCAAATTACTAACTAGGAAGATAATTTCAATGTCTTAAGAAACTAAGTAACAATCTGATTTTGACCTTGCACATCATCAGCACACTTAGAATATTAGATTTATATCCAGTACTCACAAAATTTCCAAGATTTTTTTGAAACTGGTTAATGATTTTAAAACTAATTTCTTAAAACAAAGCTCTTTCCTATAAAACTAAATTTGAGGAGCTGAGGCTATAGCTCAGTGGTAGAGCATTTGCCCCACATGTGTGAGGTCCTGGGTTTAAACCTCAGCACTACATGTACACCCATACCCACAATGAGAAATTGTAAACTCTCTTAAAAATATTTATTTTTTATTGTAGTTCTTAAAATATGCTTTAAAGTGACTTATTATTAAAATAGCCTATATTTAAGAAAAGTTGACAAGTATAGTCTTATGAAAAGAAGATTGTTTAAATAATTGGCTTCCATCATGTGGCCAAGATGTGTGAGATTCCCACATTCTTCAGCTGTTTGGGGTAAAATATTAAAGGCTTATGTAACATAATTACTTTAAATTTCCTATTAGTCACTAACATACCAAATTAGTTTGGGACTAACCCAGTTGGACCTTAATGTCCATTTATACACTCAAGAATCCTTCAGCTGGATCCCTAAAGCCTGTGCAATTCAACCAATATGGAATTCATTATCTTTCCTGACAAATCGGAATTCCCATCTATAATCCATCTCATGGGTACTGACAGTGACCACCCACTCCATCAAGTCACCACAGTGGAATCAATTTCTCCTTCCTCCTATTTGGATTTTCACCCTGTTGATGATGACTCCCACATTTAATTCAAGACCATCTGTTTGAGTAACCCCATGATGGCTATCTCATCCTCCCTATCATTGCATCAATTTCTGCCAATAACCAATTTTTAACTACTTTATCTCTTAAACAGTAGAACTGAAAATTAAAATAGACACTGCTGGCCATCCTTCCACAGAATTATTCATCTCTTTCACTGATGAGGATAAGCAATGTAGGTGGCCCCTCATGGGCTGCCCCTTGCAGCAAGCTGCAGTCCAATGGATACTTCCAAATGCTCTTCTTTGGCATTTTGGTGCACATTTCTTCTGTCCATGTGGGTTCTGCATTTTACATTATTTTCCCTAGTTATATTGGTGTGCGTTTTCCAAGCTGTATCCCATTTTGTTATTTCCTGCCTATATTTTAATCTCCTTAAGGTATAATTATAATATTTCCATACTTCCAGATTCTTGAAATCAGCCCTGATTCAGGATCATCTGCCAACCTCATCAAAGTTCATTCCTCCTTAAATAAAATGTGATGCATCATACAATCCCCCATAAGATTAAGCTGCAAGTGGTTACCCTGCCATTTATGTTACATTTTATTTACTGCTTTCACACTGTTTTCCATCTGTGTGGCTCTTCTCCAAACCAAGCTGAATTTATTTCGCAATAAAACAAGTCAAAAATTCCTATAAAAATAAAAAGAAAGATAAAGAAAAGGAAAACCTCTGTCTACGCTATATCAAGGCTCTGCTCATCTCTTCATCGACAGCAAACAATTAAAACCCACATTCTTTTAATCTTTCTGCTCCACACTCTTTTTGTTCAGTATGATTCGGTGATGGAGAAAAAAATTTCTTCTGCAAACAGGAGCCTAAGGTGGTCAAGTTCCATTTAGGATAAAGAAGGGGCTAAGTGGGACACATCTAAAGCCTCGGAGGAGCAAATGGTGGCTTCTCCTGGCTCTCCCCAGCATCCCCAAGATGCCTCGGGACCTGTGCTAGCAAGTGCCACTGAAGTCTAATACTCTAGCACTCACACTCTGTGGCTGAGATCAGACCTTGCAGACACCTGAGAGAAACACCAGACATTTCCTTCCTCTTCTCAAACGCGTGATGTGACTCTCCTGCTCCAGAAGAAAGGGCTTCTATTCACCAGTTCCACACACCCATGTATTCCAATCAGTCCTCCTTCCTGCACTCACCAACAAAGTAGGAAAGGTTTCCTTAGGACAAGTCCAATTTCCAGTTTCATAAGGTACACTGATTTTTAGAGTTTGAAAGTTTTGGTGTTTTCATGTTTCTTTTAAAAAATAAATCAATATTCTGATATCCCAGGCTGAACAGCTGCAACAGATGCAGACTTATCTTGCCACCTCATTAGAAGAAACAAACAACTCTAAATCTTGTATTACATCCCAGAAGTTGTCAGCCTGAAATAAAAGCTGGCACAGATCCAAGTGGCATGTGCCCTTGAGTCCAGTCATTTTGCCTGCAGTTCTTACATATGTAAATTGAGAAACTGTCAGCAGACGCAAGCCAGCTGAAAACAGAAGTGTTTAGGGTACACAGACACATTTGTGGGGCCTCCAGGCCCAGGCCCCTTCCCACCCTTCACCACAAATCCCTTCCTGCTTCCTACTCACCACCCCCCTGCTTGTCTCCCTCCTCCCTTTCTCCATCCCATCACAACATATTTTTATCATTTACTGCTGGCTGACTTCACATGCCCAGCCATGGTGGTAGACCTCAGAATGAGAATACAGGATGTAACAAAATTCCAGAGCCCTACAGCCTTCTTAAAGATTAAACTTCAGCAACTACCAGAAAAAAGGGGAGGGGGTGGTATGGGAGGCAGCAGAGATAAAGTGATCAAGGCAAAAGCGAACATTTCACACCTATGTTCCAGAATTTGCAATTAGTGTCAGTGTTTGTGAGGAGTCTTTGGGACTTCCCAGCCCACCACTGAACTCCAGGGCATCCTGGATCCTATAGTCTTACCATAATCATCAGGGGGTCCAAGTGAGTATAGTTTAAAAAAAAGAATAATAGTAGTAACAATAAAAATAACACCAACACAAGATGCAAACATTTTGAGTTTGCATTTTAGCTCAGGCTTGAGTAATTTATCTTTGTGAGGGTCCATAAAAATCCCTGCCTTCTTCCCTTGCAGGGTTGTTTTGAGCTCTAAATGATATGACACACATGAAACATGATCTAGAATTGCTATCTTCACTTCCTTGCCTGTTAGCCACTTTGTGAGCTACTTTTGTCCCTTCCTCCTCACTAAAACTCCCCTCCTGCCTGGCAGACACAAGCAAAAGAGTCATTATCTCTACATTTGGGTTACCTCTACCATAGCTGACTTCAACACACATACATGTCCCAAGCTGAAAACTCACCCCCACTTTTGTCTCTTCCTGACTGACAGTTACCTCATTTCTCCTGGCTGGTTTGTTTAGTTATATTCACATAATACATTCTCGTATCCTCTCCCATGATCAACTATATCCCGTCTGTTGATAATCATCTTAGACCAGAAATCAAAAAATTATATCCAGTGGGTCAAATCCACGACATCCGCCTGTTTTTATAAATAAAGCTTTATTGGAACACAGTCTCATTCATTCATTCCTTCTTTTTCCAATGGATAACAAGTTTAGTAGCAGAGAAACCACAAAGCCTAGGATAGTTACCAATTGACACTTTGTAGAAAAAGTTTGCTAGCTTTCAATGCAGACCTACTTGCTTTTGTGTCTCCAAGTAACCCTGCTGATCCTAGTCCCTCAGGCCCCATCAAAATGTCTTGACACTGGACACTTTACAAATGGTCAACTTGCTCTTGTGCCACATCTGGAGTTAATGGAAATGTGATTCTCACCCAGGAGCACAAGGTTCATCCCAGACAGAGACTTCTTTTACCATATGCATTTGGGACAAAGCCTGGGTCCATCCTGCTCCTACTTCCTATATCTCTCCCTGTGCCCCATGCCTCTCCCTCTCCAAACTTTTCTCCTGCTGCCATCTTTTCTCTCTTGGAATACTGTAAGAGCCTCCTATGTCCCTTTCCTTCCTGACTCACTTTCCTCTCACTTACTCTCCTTACTGTCAGTTATTTTCCAACTCTTCCTTCTCGGTCAGTGTCCTTCAAGATATGGACGCCAACTCTTCAGTTGTACTTAAAATCTCTTCTTGCTTGGTACCCATGAACCTGCATGAGGAATTCTTAGATGAAAAACTTTGAGAGAGGTTAAAAATTAAATAATTAGACTTTAGATGCTATGCCAGAACTCAAGTTCAATCCCCTTTTCTTGAGTCCTTTCAGACCATCAGATAGAAGAGTTCCCTTGTTGTTTTCTGCCACTGCCTTGATTTTACCTCTATTAGAAACCTAATCACACAATTCATGATGATGATGATGACAATGATTATTTGTGGCACTGGGAATTGAACCCACGGCCTCATGCATGCTAGGTAAGCACTTACCACAAATAAATAGACTTGCCTAACTACTCACCTTTTTTTCACTTCTATTTTGAGACAGGGTCTCACTAAGTTACCCAGGCTGGCCTCAGACTTGTAATCCTCCTGCTTTAGCATCCTAAGTAGTTGGGATGTGTTGAGGGTTGTCAGAATTGCATCATAATTACTTATTACTTTTTGTCCCCTCTACTAGGCTGTAAAGTTCCCTGAGGGTGAGGGCTGCTTCAAGCAACCTGGAAGCTCTAGTTCTTTCCCTACTAAGTGGTATATAGTGGGTACTCAATAAATGCTTGCAAAGTACTTTGTAAATTGCAAAACACTACAGAAATGTAAGTTAAAAGATGCTACTTAATGTTCCATGTTCAGTTTACTACCTACTACTCGCCTCTAGACACAAGCTGATGATGGGAACAGCTGCTGATCAAGGATTTGGTCAAGTCCTTACAAGAGGCCCTTCCAAGTACAGTCCCTGCCATGGGCCTAGTTCCTCTCCTCAGCTGCACACAAGAGCCTTTCCGGCAGTGCTAAGCAGGATATAAATGGAGGTGAGGATAAGGATATTATGAAGAATGGCGATGCTTCATTTACACAGCAATTAACATCCCATACTGAAGTTTAGTCAATCAAACATATTTGTTGCCTGCATATCACCTGCTGGGCACTATGTTGATGGTGTTCATAACAGGCTTTTTATGGTAAAATAGAGGAGGATGAAGAAATGTAACATAAAGGGAAGTTAAAGGGTAATTTGACCTTCTTTGTATATTGGGAAAAGGTAATTTTACAAAAGAGGTAACCAGCTGTTCTCCATTGCCAACCAAGAAAAATCAAAAGGATGTGGGTTACTCTGTGCCAAAAAGTATAAAATTAGGTAAAAGAAATACACTGCTGACATCAAAGGGTGCTGAATACTATGCGTGGTTTACAATCTTATTTCCAGGCAGGGCTTTAAACAGCTTGAGAGGACCTGGACAGTTCTTGAGGGAAGAAGGTAGAATTGATACCTCGTTGGACTATGATTACTTTTAAAAATGTGGGCCCATATATAAAATAGATAAAGTGATTCAAAACTTTCAACTCCTGTATATCATTTCCTTTGGAAAAACTATTAAAACCTAGTACATGAGATGGCTGACCAACATGAAGAACAGAATAACTGAGAGGTGACCACAAAATTGTCACAAATTAAAAGGCAATAAGGGGATAGGGTTATAGCTCTGTAGTAGAGCACTTGCTTTGCCTAGCACATATGAGGTACTGGGTTCAATCCTCAACACCACATAAAAATAAATAAAATAAATTAATTGTGTCCATCTACAACTAGAAATACTAAAAAAAAAAAAAAAGGCAATGGGGCTCTAGTTGTAAGAATGTAACTCTGGAATCTTGGAATCCTGATAACTGAGGTTCCTAGTGTCCTCTCAGTATATATGACCTATATGACCTTTTAGAAAATGCACAATGCATGCAGAACACACCATGAAAAATGGAACACACACATGTACGTAGATATATGCAGACAGAGAGGGTCCATAAAGAAAAAAAAGAAACCAAATCAATAAATGGGCAAAGGAATTGAACAGGCACTTCACAGAAGAAGAAATACAATCTCACCCCTTGGTAGATACACAAAGAACTTAAAGTCAGCATACTAAAGTGACAAAGCCACATCAATGTTTATAGCAGCACAATTTACAATAGCTAAACTATGGAACCAACCTAGGTACCCTTCAATAGATGAGTTGATAAGAAAATGTGGTATATATACATAATGGAATATTACTCAGCCATAAAGATAAATGAAATTATGGCATTTGCTTGCAAATGGATGGAATTGGACATTATCATGCTTAGTGAAATAAGCCAATCCCCCAAAATCAAAGGCCAAATGTCCTCTCTGATATGTGGATATTAACCCACATGAATTGAGGGTGAGGAGGGGAAGAATAGAAGTACATTGGATTAGACAATATGGAATGAAGAAAAGGGAGATAGGAATGGGAATAGGAAAGTTAATAGAATGAATTGGACATAACTTTCTTATGTTCATGTATGAACAAGCCACCAGTGAAACGCCTCATCATGTACAACCACAACAATGGGATCCTAATTAGAATAAGTTACATTCCATGTATATAAGTCAAAATATATTCTACTATGATTTATATCTGAAAAGAACAATTAAAAAATAAGAAGTAACAGCAGTAACCTTAGGATGGTGACACCACTGGTGACATCTCTTTTCTTCATTTTTTGCCCCCAAATTCTACAAAAAGCATCTATTAGTCTTAGAGACAAGGTGTTTTAGTCAGCTTTTTTGCTAATGTGACTAAGAGATCTGACCAGAACAATTAGGAAAAGTTGATTTGAGGGCTCACGATTTCAGAGGACTTAGTCCATAGAAGGTGAGCTCTGTTCCTTAGGGCTCCAGGTGAGGCAGAACATCAGGGCAGAAGAGTGTGGCAGGGAAGCAGCCCCAAACCACGCCCCAATTCCCACCTCCTCCAGCCACATACTACCACTTCAGTTAGCACTCAGTTAATCCCTATCAGGGGTTAATTCACTGATTGGGTTAACTCTTACAACCCAATGGTTTCTCCTCTGAACCTTCTTGCATTGTCTCACACGTGAGTTTTTTGGGGACACCTCATATCCAAACCATAACACAAGGGAAAGAAAACTCTCTTTTCAAAAAAAAAATCTGGCTAGATCTTTCTGGACAATATACTCCTTCATGCCATTTTTATCATGTCATTAATATTATGCTAACTTTTCTGTTAATCAGAAAACATGCGGTCAGATTATTTTCTTATCAGGCATTGATGACTTCCATGAAACAAGATGAGAATCTTCTACAATGCATCAAAAAGGCATGTAAAATCGCTGTGGAACAGCATATTATTCTTAGAGTTTACACATTCAATTTCTTACTTGTTTGGAAATGACACCACTGAGAATACGCATATATATGTATTTTTTTTCAATTTATTACAGCTAACTATAATATGTCTGCCAGGGTGGTAACCCAGAAAGGGTGAGAATTTTGTACTACATTTTCAATAAATTTTTAATAACTTTCAAATGTTTATGCTTTCCAGGTTTATTTCCACCTGTGGGACAAAAATAGCAATAACACAGGGTATGATGCATTCTTTTAATGCAACAGGCTAGTTCTTTTAGTGGGTTAAACTATGTTTTTAAGTATATATGATTTGTCATCCCTTTGAGAGCTGGTTGATCGATTCATAAAACATGGAACCTATTCTGTTATTACTTAGTGTGTTAGACCAATTCAGCTCTTAGACAAGCTGAAACATACTACAAAGGACACAACAGACCAAAAATATAAAGTACAAGCCCACAAAACAAATGACTTCTTTAAAAAAATCATTTACAGCAGTGAATGTTCTTGGCCAGGAAGGACATATTAAAAAATAAATGCAGGAGACAGTTCACTTACTTAGGTGAGCTATTAAAAATTAAGCAACACTTAGAGTTTTAGTACAACAATAAAGAGTACTTTGAAGATCATGTAGTCTCTTTTTCATAGACAGGAAGTGGAGGACTAAAGTCTGACAGGTTTGCTCAAAGAATCGTTAGCTGGTACCAACTGAGTCACTTCGTGGGGAATCTTCTGGATCCTGGTACAGGCTCCTTCCTGTCTGTGGTGCTGCTCATCTAGAAAGGACATCAAGTGGCATCCTGGAAGAGATCACCAGCCTCTAACTTCCAAACGTCTTTGGAAGAATGTTGTCTCTTTTCCCTATACATGAGGATTGGAGCAGGGAAAAGCCTAGTTCTTTGGACAAGGAAGACAATAACTTGGTTTTTCACTGAAGCAAAGGAGACCGAGCACTTTGCAGAAGCACAGGAGGCAAAGTCAAGAGGCAAGGAAGGAAAAAACTAGTAATTCAGAGAAACCTGAAACTCAAGATGACTGAGTTCTGAGAGAAAACACTGCCCCCTATGATTCCATTTTTAGGTTGTCACACTCAAGTCAACTGCTTTCCTTTTCAGAATCTAAGCTTTTCACAACCTCAAATGTAACAGAAATAAAGTTCCAAATATTCATAAGTTCTGTGGTGGACTCTAAATTTCTTTTGAGAAAAGGAACAAGCCCGTTGCTATACACAGTGACAGTGACAATGCACGTTCCATGTTTTGGGTGATACCTTTGCATTAGTCATGTCATGTGCCCCATTTCTTCTGCCTATTAGTTGCATTCTACCATATGTCCCACCATTTTTTTTTTTCGGGGGTGGGGGGAGTACCAGAGATTGAACTCAGGGGCACCTAACCACTGAGCCACATCCCCAGCCCTTTTTATATTTTATTTATAGACAGGGTCTCCCTGAGTTGCTTAGGGCCTCACTAAGTTGCTGAGGCTGGCTTTGAACTCGCGATCCTCCTGCCTCAGCCTCCAGAGCTGTTGGGATTACAGCATGTGCCACTATGCCCAGTTCACTTTTCTCTTTTTAACCAAAGAGTGAGTTATATTCTACAAATTTGATTATGCCAACAGGCACATCCCACTAACCAGCTGCTTCACCCTAGCCATTTATATGAGCACTGAGGACACAGTACCCTCATCCAGAAAAATGAAAATTCAAGACTGGATGACATTTATCTTAAACTGCCAAAGGTGCTCGGAAAGAGAATGGGAAAAACTGCAGACACAAGAGCCCTATTAACTTATTGTCTTTAATACTTACTTTAATTCCCTCCTTTAAACAATTAATAAAAATCCAAGAACTCCTAAATGCTCCTTATACAGCAAGTAAATTGGGCAGAGTCTATATTTGGACTTCTTTACAGCATTCATGTTAGGTCTATTAAGCCTGAAAGACCATAAAAAGCAAGAATCTTGACCTAAGAATATAGACTAAAACAAAGAAGCTTAACCCATAGGACAAATCATCACAGTTTATATAATAATTGTGCATATGACAGATATTATGCCACTTGAGACTATAAACTCTAAGAAGGGCAGAAACTACCATTCCACCTCTTATTCATGTGTTCATTGCATTTTACACACCAGCAGGAAACAGTGTAATAGTCTCCAGTCCCCACACAGCTGAGCCTGCCAACCTCTACTTGTCCCCTTTTGTTTCTCAAAACTAGAGTCAATTAGATGGCGTTGACGACAACCCGTCTTCATGTGATGCTTGCGTGTAATAAATGAAATGCACCTTGAACAAAAACAAACTTGGGAAGGACCATATACTGTACTCCCTCTGGCAGGATTCACATAAGCATATTAAAGACTCAGGGGGAAAACGATCAATGTTAGCAGCTGCATATACTTATTTGTGCTGGGAAACTCTTCTTTTCACACTCCCATTAGCATCCTGAACAATTTCCCATTGACTGCAGTTTATGAAGTGGATGAGAACCAAAGTCTCATGCAGATCTTCTATGTTACCACCAGTTCTAGCGGTTGTCCAGTTTAGCAAAGTCACAGAAAAGAGGAATCAGAAATCAAATAAAACAAACAAGCAAGAGGGGGAAGGACCAACTTTATGCAAGCCTTGTTTGGGAACTATTGTTATTATTTATTATTATTGTTTAATAGTATCAAACCCACAGAAAGATGTAGTTATCACCTCAGAGTTCAAATAAAAGACAACATCATTGGATTCAGACCCAAATCCTGGTTATAAAATTCTAAAGTGTGACCAACTGGACAAACAAATCAACTTCTTTAAACTCCAGTTAAATGGGAACATTAAGGCTTGCTACAAAGGTTAGGATTAACTGAGGCAACATACAAAAGTACCTACCTCAGTGCCTGGCCATAGTTATGTTCCATTCCTCCCTAGTTCTCTGCAGGACAGAGAATCAAGGAGGGCAGGAAGGATAAGAGAGAATCTCAGAAATCAGAGCAAGAACTTCTAGCCAGGCACAGTGGCACACTCCTCTTATCCCAGGGGCTTGGAAGACTGAGGCAAGAGGATCGCAAGTTCAAAGCCAGACTCAGAAATTTAACCAGACCCTAAGCAACTTAGCGAGATCCCATCTCAAAATAAAAAATACAAAGGGCTGGAGATGTGGTTCAGTGGTTAAGTGCCTCTGAATTCAATCTCCAGTACAAAAACCAAAAACATCAACAACAACAAACAACAAGAAAAAGAGCTCTGAATTCTGCATTACAAGGTAATAATGAAACATGCTTAGTTTGTGCTCCTAATACAGAAACGGGATGGGGGATGAGGAACAGCAAAAGGCGAACCAACAGAGGTGACTCAGAAGCATAGTTTTGTAAGGGTAACCCAAGAAACCAAGTGAAACCATACACAAGAAAAGGGAGAGAGGGGTAAAAAGTGTCTCTAAGGTTATCCCTGAGCTTTTACAATGCAACAGGAAGAATATCCATCTGCACTCTGGAAAATGGTTTTCAGAATTAATGTTCATCTCAGTCACTTTCCAAGAACACCACATAGGGGTACTAACTACATGACAATTTCAGCCACACATGTCTACATATGTACAAATATGCTAATTCCAAATTCTCCCAATGCCCAGGAGGAAGTGAGGATGTTTATTAGAGAGCTCATAGAAGATTTTGGCTGGTCCAGTTTGCAGTATAGCCATGTAATTTGCAAGCAAGGGTTCCCTTCTCACAGCAGTCTCAAATGCCTGTCAGCAATAGTGTGCTACAATCCCTGCTACCTAAAAAAGTCCACTTTCTCTCTAAGGTAGAGACATTTTATCTGCCCATCAAATGGATCAAATATCACCAGTAATCCTGAAAAGTAATGTAAACTTTTTTTCTGGCATCCATTCAAGATGCAGGGCTCATGTAGATAAAACAATAGACAAGACATCCCTGCTACTTTTACCTCCATTTTTAAAGCAGGAAATACTATTAGCCAGGTATTGTGCTAAGCACCTCACACTTGCCAAGACATGTCTGTGGGGCATCCCCTCAACATCTATGAGAAAACAAATGATTGCAGTCAATTCCTCCACAAAGGCCCCCCCCCAGCTGTTAAGTAGTGGAGTCAAGATTCAAAGCCAGGTGTATTTCACTTCAAAACCAGTTCCCTTCATCACTTATAGCTTCTGAGTTTGTTCACACCAGGAATTCAGATGTTGTTAAAATTTATTCTGAGTTTTGACATTCGATAAAGATTATGAAAACAGGTTTTAGTTTTAACTAAGTCAGACACACTATGTGGTTCTTTGAAAGATGAGCCATATGAAAGTTGAGAGCAGGAAGGAACTTTATGGGTGACCAGAGCCTCACTGCCCCCTTGAGCCACGAGAACTCAGGGCATTCCTGAAGGTGAAGGTGAGTCAGTCACATGACTTCTGTGTGAGCCCCAGAGTCAGGGTTCTGGCCAGTCTAAGATTTTCATCTGGGGTAGTCTCCAAATGTATAGATTTAGCAGAGTGAACGTTTTGTCCATAACTGGGGCAAATGGATAGGAAATTACAAAGGGGAGTATATTCCCAGTGCTTTGTCATACTTGAGGAAATGAAAGGATTTAAGCATATCTGGCCTGGATAAATATTTTCTCTATAAAAGTTAATCTATAATTACATTTAATGTGAAATATAATATAGAAAAACATCCCATGTGTTTTTGTTGCACGAGGACACTTTATATTTTGTGTTTTATTACTGGTCTGCAGCATGGCTCTGAAAAATCTCCTCTGGGGAAGTTTATTGTGGATAATGGCTGACTTTAGTCATGAGCATTTCCAATCATCTCAGACACACGTTCTCATGGGCATGTGAGGGTGTATCATGTTGTCCAAAGGCCTGTGATATTTGGTTTTTAAAATTGCAAATACAGCTCTACCATGTGGCAGCTCCTTCGGCCTTGACCAAAGAAAATACATATGTAGTAATGTGGCCAAAATCACTTATTGTTTAGTTTCCCAAAACACCACCAAAAAAGCTCAAAACTTCCAATACACTAAACAATGTTTCTCAGACTACCCGTATTTGTCATATAGGTTTAAGTTTACATATTTATCAAGTTTTGTGGTTTCTCTGTCATACCGTACTTAGGTCAGTTTTCATATAAATGCTCTCCTCTGATATCTGAGGGAAAATAATACAGAGGAGACCTGGTCCAGGTGTTCTGTGGCTTGTTTACCCCAGCTCTCCATTACATGATGTGTGTGCCCTTCTTAGAGAAGGATGGGGATACAATGTCAAAGATACCAGGTACTACACTGAAAATTAAGACAAAGAAAACAGAGTTGAAATGTCCACATAAATGTACGTGCCCATCCATTCCCTCCTCTCCATGGGATGATTCTCAATTGCTTTTCCCTACTGAGTCTCTCTCTCCCAGCATTCCTGTCCTATTGCAGGATATTTTTTTCTGCAAACCCTTTTAAACCTATCTTTCTTCCAGTGAGAAGAATTCCTTGAAACCGATAGAATCATCCCTATGTCCTTTCAAGCCACTGATAGTAGGCTGAATAAAATCCCCAAAGATGCCCACATCCCTGGAACCTGTAAATGTTACCTTAAACACCAAAAATGTTTGCAGCTATACTTAAATTAAGGGTCTTGATAAACAGATTACCTGGGATCACCCGGGTGGGCTCTAAATGTAATCATAAGTGTCCAGAGAGGGGCATTTTACTACAGAAGGAAGGTTCTGTGATGACAAGCAGAGACTAGAGATGCATTTTGAAGAGGAAGGATACTAATACACTTAAAATTTAAAAGAACCTTTCGAATTCAGTATCCGCTAGAAGCTGAAAAGCACAAGGAAACAGATTCTCCTGGAGTATCCAGTAAGAGAAAAATTATACTGTTTTAAACCACTATGTTTGTGGTACTTTGCTGCAATGGCAATAGGGATCCAGTACACCCCATTCCAGGTCTCACCTGCCCTTCCCCTGCTTCCTCCCCTCCATGTGTTTTACACATTTAGTTACAGTGACATCTGTGAGTCCCTTCTACCTTCTACCACAGTGTACCTAAGGTTTCTGAATTTTAAAATATTACAAACTGCTTTATACAAATTAGAAAATTACTTTACAAAAGAACCCTCCTTAAATGAAATTTCTTTAAATGCTCAACATCACTGAAACATTTGAAATAAACAAATTTGAAATGCTTTACTCTAGTTTTCTACTTAATGTATGTCTGTCAATATACTAAAGATAAATATATATTCAGTGTTTCCTTGTCAAGTCATTCATCCTTTCTGAGTTTCTGTTGTTTTTTTTTTTGTTTGTTTGTTTGTTTTTTTAACCAGAAAATGGCACCACTATATGAATGAAAAAAAATGACACATAAAACTCCTAGTTAGTCCTGGAATATTGTGAGTGTTTAATATATAGTGTTATCACACAGCACATGACATCTGGCCATAAGGCCATCAAACTGATCTTTCATGGTCCTTTAGGAGATATAACTTAAAAGCCACAAGAATGATCTGCAAGCCAGAAAAGAAATCAGTCTGATTTCTTGTTAGTCTCACCATATGTATGTTTATGCCCATTTCCCCACTGGCTAGTTTCCTTTTGATGAGATGACATCAGTATCAGGGGTCATGGCTGGATACCAGAAACAAAAAAGTAATCTATAGTGCAGGGACTGAAATAGTAATGAGGAACAGTTCTTATATGAATGTTTGTAACAAAATCAGAGTGGCAGAAAGAGGCAAACAAAAAGTCATGTTGCAAGCAACATCCCGCAGCTAACTGAGGGAGTGTGTAAAGTTCCAGGAATAAACTCAGAAAAGCACCCAGCAGGACAGGGTCAAAATGTTCTCCACTAAGGCCAGTTAGAGCACTGGGCCATTTGGCGATGTTTGATGGAAGACATAGGGGAGTCACCGGCCTGCTCAGGCAGATTTATCTGAAAGCCTTCCTGGTGGCCTAGTCACCTCAACCAATTTAATACCCACAGTAGGAAGTGACCAGAGCTCCAAGACAATCCTGGATTACTTCCTTCACTCTAGCATCCTGATGAAAGGTGCTCTCTGGCATGCCTGCTGCTGGTCTTTAGTCTCTGAGGCCTCGAAACACTTGCCTCAGTGGGTCACAGTCAGCATGGACTGCTAGCCGAGAGTCTGGCAAAGATCTTGGATTCCATCATGGTCAACCATCACCATTACTAACCCTGATCTGCATGACACTCAGACTTTGCCCCATACCTCTGTGTCCACCCTCACTGTTTAATGATGAAATTTTCTGTATGTCTTACCCAGACACATGACCCCAGGGGACAGGAAATAGAAAGCAAAGGTAATGAAACCTGGAAGAATCTCCACTGGAGAAGGAATACTTCTCCAGGGTGACAATGGCCTTCAGAGGTGACAGTAATAGAGAAATCAGCATTTATCACAGTGTCTTCAAATGTCACACTCTCTGACAGATGGCAGGCTCTAGAGGGCAGGGAAAAGGTCTAAAGCATGTAACATTTACTCTCTAGAGCCCAGCGAAGGCTTGGCAGGTAATAAGTAGAGTAGCGGAAAGGGACTAGGGGAGGGAGGAGGGGAAGGAAAGGAAAGGGGGGATACTTGGGAATGAAACTGACCAAATTATATTTTTAGTTTGTGTGCATGGATGAATATAGAACAACAAAACCCACATTATGCATAATTATAATGCAAAAATAAAAATATGAAGAAAAGTACTTCAATCACTTGTTTATTTAAGACACCTAGAAACTGGGATGACCAATGGTGCCTTGAACTAGTATAGGACAATCCTACACTGGATTGTCCACACTCTTCATTGACCTAACCTCTTGTCAATAGTTCTACAATACTATAAGGGCATGGAACTGGTTTTCATGTACTTTTCCAGCCCCACAGGATATTCCTACTAGAAGGGGAATACAAGAGCTATCTGGTTCCCTTTCTTACTCTCAGGAAATGTCCTAAGAACTAGACATCAGCCATTATACACTAAAGAACCATAAGTCAATGTGAACTTTAGAAATGGAGAAATAACAGCAAATGGGGCCATTGGGTCTTTTTGAAAGCAGTTAGTATACAATAAAAACTTATGGATTTCAAAACTTACGTTGCCCTGAGTATACTTTTCGGCCCCTCAGGCTCTCATTCACAATTTGACAATAGGAAATGTTGCCCCAGGTTTCCAGTTCACCCTCTTTCTAACTGACTCATCCACAGGTTATATTTCTGCAGCTCATACAGCAACAGCCATTGCAAATCTATCCCCAGGCTATAGCTGTCTCCTGAATGTTTGGCATTTATATTCAATTACCTTCTGGAAATGCCTGAATATCGTCACAGAGCCCTCGTGAATGCAACACAACTGTATTCATTTTCTGCAGATGCATAATAAATTATTATAAACTTAGCAGCTTATAACAGCACCCATTTATTAGTGACCTTATACAGTTATGTAGGCCAGAAGAGGTCCAATATGGCTGAGTTTCCTCCTTAAAGCCTCTCAGGCCTAAAATCAAGGTATTGGCCAAGCTAGGTGCTTATTTGCACCCCAGGGTCCTCTTCCCAGCTCACATGGCTGTGGAAGAATTCAGTTTCTTGTAGTTGCAGAACTGAGTTCTTCATTTTTATGCTGGATGCCATTTGAGGACACTCTCAGTTCCTAGAGGTCACCTGCATCCCATGTGGCCGCCTCCTTCAAATAAGCAATCAAATCCTATTTATTTTTAGAATCTCTGTTCTCTCAAATCAGGTCAATTATTGAATGACTTTGTGGTGCTGGGTATGGAATCTTACACATGCTAAGCCTGCACTCTACCTCTGAGTTACATCCCCAGTCCCCTCAACCCAGGACTTGTATGATAGGTCGGATAAAATCTCCCTTTCTTAAAGTCAACTGTACCACATAACAGAATCTAATCTAGGTAAATTGCATCATACTCATAGTCTAGAGGATTATGCAGAGGTTATCTACCAGTGGGTGGAATCCTGGTGCCATATTGGAAGTTGGCCCAGGATCATGACTATGAGCAAATTCATCTCTCCCTTTCTCCATCCAGCCCAAACAACAACAATCACCTTAGTATCCATAGAAATAGAGAGAATTCTCTAGCTACACAGACCCTCCACTGGAGTTAAAAATAACAATAATAAGAAATAAAATCTGCTAGATGATGCATTAAGGGAATATTAAAAAAAAAGCCCAAAGGGAAAGAATGGAAAAAGATATGACAGGCAAATGCTAACTAAAAGAAGGGCTGGGGAGTAGCTAAGTGGTAGAGCCCTTGCCTAGTATGAGCAATACCAACCCCAGCACTGCAAATAAATAAATAGAAGACACTGAATGTAGCCCATTTAAAACAGAGTTAAAGGTAAAAACACATTACTAACAATAAAGAATGTTATCTCATTAGCAAATACTAGAATATAAAACTACAATAAGTAGATACCATATCACACTTGCAAGGTTGGTAAAAATTATAGCACCTTAAAAACAAGTCCTGGCAAGGATATGAATTAGGAAAGCTTTTATACACTCCTGGCAATTCGCTTAAAGATATTAATTTTGTATTATTTAGTGAAGTTTAAAATGCACATTCTCCACTACTAAGCAATTCCACTCCCAAGCATTATATGCTAGAAAAATATTTGCACAAGGAGACATTTACTATTTTTGTAGCTATGCTGTATGTAGTAGTCCAAATCTGGCAACAAGCCAAATGTCCATTATCAGGAGAATAATAAAATAAGTTATGGTAATATTCATACAATGAAACTTTATGCAGCAGTGAGAATGAATACATTCCATATACATGAATTAACATAGATTAAACTCAAGTAACCTTGAACAAAATAAGCCATGTTGTAGAAAATGGTACAATTTCATTTACGTGTATTTAAATATGAAGCAATGGAAATCAATATGGATCAGACAGGTAGAAACTATGAAGAAAATTCAATGAGAACAGTTACATCTGTGGGACAGATTCAGGATATGATATTAGGCACACGGGGATCTCCAATAGCCTTAATAAGTTTAGGTTTCTTGGTTGGGGAATGAGAAAGAAATATTTATTTCATTGGAGTTTTCTGGGTCATATATAGTTTTGTCTGTATGTGCAGACAAAAGTTGAAATAGATAATTAACTAATGAAATTAATGCCTAGTGTGTTACTAATAATTAGTACTCTAAGAGCATAGGAGAAGTCCCATCCTGCTAGCATAGGTAGAAAGGGTCTTGTGAAAGCACCACAGGAAACAAAGGCTCAGAAGTGACAAACTACACAGAATGTGTGGGGGTGCAAAAATGTGCCAGTCTTGTTGGTCAGAAAGTCTAAAGAGAAAAGTGGAGTGCAAGGTCGTGACCAATAATGAAGTGACTGTAATCCCAGCAAAATGCAGATACTCCCATGGGATGTAAGGGACCTCTCAAGGGCTTTGGTCAAAGAAGTCCTAGGACAAACAGTACTTTAATAAGGATCCTGAGGTGACATCTTTTGACAGAGGCCCTGTAAACAAATAGGACTAAATACTGCCATCAAGAACAGAGGGAAAACTGACCTGAAGAGGTCACTCAGGAACAGACGACATCACTGTAAAAGGATTCAGAGCCAGGACTCCCACAGTGAGATGCCACCACATGTCCATCACAATATCCAAAGCCAGTCAGTCACGGGACATAATATGAAGGCACATGATAACCAGCATGGGAGAGGACATGGTGAGATTATAACTCTGAACACTGCTGGTGGAAATGTAAAAGGGGTAGCCACTATGGAAAACAGTGTAGTGGTTCCACTGACCCAGCAGTTCCACCCCTGGGTATACATCTGGCAGAAAGCAAAAGACACATCTACAAAAAAAAAAAAAAAAAAACTCGCTTATGGGTGTTCATGGAAGCACTATTTATCACAGCCAAGAGAAGGTGAATCAACCCAACAGTCCGTCTACTTAGCCAAGAGAAGGTGAATCAACCCAATAGTCCACTACTTGATGAATGGATAAACAAAATGTGCCATGTCCATATGATGAATTATTATCCATCCCTATGAAGGAATGAAGTACTGGTAACGATATGTCATGACTGGACCTTCAAAACATTATGCTAAGTGAAAGAAGCCAGACACAAAAGACCACACGTTACAGGGTTCTGTTTCTGTAAGATGACCAGAATAGGAAAATTGATAGAGACAGAGGTATATTAAGTAGCTGGACTGCACAAGTGTACATGGTTTCTTTCTGAGGTGATAAAAATGTCCTAAAATTGATTGTGATGGTGGCTGTATGTGTCTGTGTACTAATGAGTTGCATACCTAAATGGTGGAATTGTTTAATATGTGAATTGTATCTCAAGAAGGCATTATTATTATTCTTTAAATATATAAATAAGAAGGTGCCCCTGGCTTGGATTAGTCTAAGTCAGGGCCTCTGTCCCCAGTTCAATCATTAGGTCCAGTCTGGAGATATACCATCTAATCAACACCCATAGGACTTTTATAAACATTTAATAAGAGGAGATCTGGGCATGAGAAAACACACTTGTAGTCCCAGCTACTGGGAAAGATGAGGCAAGACTGTTTGAACCCAGGAGAGTTCAAGAGCAGCCTAGGCAGCGTACCAAGACTCTTGTCTTAAAAAAAAAAAAAAAAAAAAAAAAACAAGAAAAAGAGATAAGATGCATAAAGTTCTTAAAGGTATTGTGTCTATGCTGTGCAATTTTCTTTAAAATGAGTGGAAAGTTAGATTTAAATGAAACAACATCAAAAAGCAAAAACTGATCATGGGAAATGGTTAAGGGAGACAAGAAAATGAAGAAGTGGAAATGAATGGGACTGGGAAACTGAGACTGTCATCAGCAAATACTCTAAAGCTTCCTTCCTGTGTAAAGGAAGAGGACACAATATAAGTGTGTACTTGTCAGAATTCAGGTGCAGATAAGAGAAACCATGATGGATATTTTAACCAAAAGCAACTTTACACAAGAATTTGGGGTGAGAGGACTAGATGAATAGCTACTGAGCTGGGACCCCTGGAACCCCCAACCCTAGCACAGAACAGGCTGGCAAATAAACTTCTGCTTTCATCAAACTCAGACAGCTGGGCCGCCAAGGAGGCCCTGCCCTCATTATGTCTCTCTAAGGACCAGAACACAGGGTCACCAGGGAGACCCCAAATTGTAGCTGGCTCTGGGCATAGCTTACCTGCCTGCTGGGCCAACAAACAGAGATCTTGACCATTTGCCTCTGTACTTAATTCTTTTTTGTATTCAAGTCCTGCACAAATGAATCTGACTAGCTAACTAATCACTTACAGAATGCCGACTGCCAGAAATATGATTTTCCGCTTTCTATAGTCTGCAGTTCAGGAAGGGATATAGGACAGAGGTCATAATGGGTGTTCAGCAACTCAGTCTACTCAATCTGCCATATCATCTCCTAATAATAATAGCTGAAATTCAGTAAGGTAAACAACAAATCCTCTGAAATGCTTGGTAAAAAAAATTATCTACCCATTTATCCACCCATCCCCCTCCCCATCCATTCATCTATCCACCCACCCACTCATGGACCCATCCACCCACCCATCCATCCATCCACCCACCCATCCACCCACCCAACCATCCACTCATCCATCCACTCACCCAACCATCTATCCAACAGCGCACTTGTTTTTTCAACCTAAGGCACCCCTCTCACTGACTGCCCACTCAGATCCAGGAAGTCATCTCCTTAGAAAAACCCATTCACTGGCTTTGAGAAGGTTGGTTGGGCCAAAGCAGTAGATAAACTGATTTTCCTTCTCCTCTGAAAATCAACTGATTAAAATGGGCAATCTGAAGAAGAAAAAGCTGCTGCCCAAGCAGCACTAGGCTGTAATGCTGTGGAACTGTTTTAGTTTCACAGAAAGGAAATGGGAAGAAATTCCAAATAAAAGTCTACAGCCCAGTGGTGAAGTCTTTCCCATGTTAAGTCGGATTCATGTGATCCAAGTGCTTAGCTGAGGAAGCCCTGGGGGAGAAAGGCCCCCAGAAGATGACCTACGAGTTTTCCACATGAGCTCTAATCCAGGAAGGGCAAAACCAGGCAAAAAGTCTTCAGAAAACCCTGAAATGCCCAGAAAATGTCACTGGGTGTCCACAAGCACCCAGGTATGTTTTCACACATGAACTTTCACATTTTGTCTCTCTGTGTGTCTATGCAATTCTAATCACTTCCAGAAGCCAATTACAATAGAATAGACTTCATTTGTCATTGAATTGTACACATTTGTAAGTCTTTGCTTTTAACAAATTTTAAAAAAATAGATTTAAACCAATTTACTGGTGTCTTAATCTTTATTATTCTTGGCTAAAAATGTCTGGTTTCCTTTCCCAGATTCACATTCTGTCTCAGGAGGTGTTTTTGGCAGATGTTTCCTAAATTTTTGCTGGCTCTTTAGCATCTCCAAATTTTTTTTTTTCAGTACAAAATTGACTTTTGTAGCTCATGGGGAAAAAATCAATATTTTTCTAGACACAATACTATGGCAACAAAAAATAGCATCTTCTCTCTGTTTTGAATACCAACTCACATCCATAACCAAAAACATTATCAACAGGTAAAAAAAAGAACCAAGAGTTTCAAAATAGTAGAGCAATAAAAAGGAAATAACATCAAAAAATGAGTAGTAAATGAAAAACTGTACTTATATAATCATTTGAATTATTTTATATAGTCACTTGAATTATTTTCTGACCAAGTCTCTGAATGAGTAGTAAATGAAAAACTGTACTTATATAATCATTTGAATTATTTTATATAGTCACTTGAATTATTTTCTGACCAAGTCTCTGACATATTAAAATGTTCCTTTGTATATTTTATAATTAGAGACTTGCTCCAACTCAAGGAACTTATTTTTGAAATATTTTTTCCATTTTAAAATTATGACAAAAAAAGTGATCTCAACCCAACTTTCCTAATGTGACTATCCTGCCCTTAAAACACCATAATACCACACAATTAAAACCCAATGACCTACCCAGTGCCAACATCAAGGGAACAAAGTGCTGGAGTACACATGACATAATTTCAGAATAGGCAGCACACACCGTGGCCAGAGCCCTCCTGCCATCTGTTCCATTTAACCCCTAGACACTTATGTACAATATTTTTTCCTTCTCCTTCTTAGCCTGAACTTTTAAGCACTGCCATAAAAAACACATCATGTAGTAAGAGGAAGGAAATTAAAATGCCAATGGCAAGCAGGCTGGACTTCAATTTTTAAATTACCCTGTGTTCATCAGGCACTTGCCCCATTAGGAAATGGAAGTGAAACACATGCCAGGAGACCAGGATCTGCTGTACCCAGGGGAGCAGTCAGGTGAGGGTCCATCTCCCACAAAGGAAGCCCAGGAACCAGAAGACAGTCATTCAGCACACACAGCCTGAGACTCTGGGAAAGTTAGTTCATTTTACCTGTTGTTGTTGGTTTTTTTCTCCCTGTAATACTTCTTTGCTAGACATTTGATTAGAACCGTTAAATGTCTTTTTTTTTTTTTTCAATTCAATCTTTGGGCACTGCAAAGAACTAACAAAGTAAAAGGAGTTCACTAAAGTAGTAAAAGACATCATCATTACATCGATATTGATCAAGTCTCACAGTTTTGTGACCTCAGATTAAGTGACTTCTCTATAGAAGCTGGTTTGTCTGATGGCGGTGGTATCTTGCCTCAAAGGTTTATTTGTTTGTTTGTTTTGATCACCACCTAAAATAACGACTGAAAGCCTAGTCCATACTCAGTGCTCAATGGCTATCACTACCATCAAAATCCTGAACCCCAACCTCGTTCTTGACCACTCCATCTTCCTCACTCTCCCCTTTCATACTTAATTGCAAAGGCCTCTGCACCACCCTCACATCTGGCTCATTTCCCTTTACCTCCTTAATCTAAGCTACAATAATCGGATGAATGAGATGAATCAATGAATGAAAGAGGGGTCATTCTGTCAGTCTGTCACTCTCTGGAAATGCTGCCAGCGGTTAGATATATGTGTCAAGTGAAAGCTCACAGATGACAGTGATGTGTATGAGGCAATAACATTTAAAGACACCTTTGCTTCTGGAAGAGACAATTAGCCCAGCCAGTTACATTCTGCCCAACTTGTGTGTAACTTGGCATGTTTAACCCAGGTGCAGATGTGTCTACATTTGTCTACAACTCATGCTGTGCGTATTCAACATCCACAGAACCTACTATGCACAACACTCTGTTTTTTTTTTCTTTCACGATTTATAATCATCTCATTTCCTTTTTGTCTTTTTCCTGTTAGGTTCACATACCTCTGGTCCTTGGTACCAAAATATAAGGCTAGGTCTGACTTCTTATTACTAAATTCTAGTGCCTGGAATGATATTTAACACTTAAGAGCTAAATAAATATTTGTCAAATGGATTTCCTTTTCCCTCTTCTACTCTTCCCTCCCTTAAACCCATCTCCACATTGCAGTTGGAATAATTTTTTTTTTAAATATACATCTGGCCAAAACCATTCAATGAACAAACAGTGATTTCTGCAACGAATGGTACTGGATATTCAATTGAAAAAAATGAAGTTAGAACCTTACTTCACACTTATACAAAAATGAATTCAAAGTGGATCAAAGACTTATATGTAAGAGCTACACTATAAACTCTTAGCAGAAATATGGAGTAAAAGAAGCTGTCTGTCTGCTTTCTTGGTCTCATCTCACGGAGCAGCCAGGAAAGCAACCTCCTGTATTCCACCATCATGGGCGGTGGGCGGGGGGGAGGAAACATGGAGTAAAGCTCCAAGACCTTGAACCAGGCAATGGCTTCTTAGATATGACACCAAAAGTATAAAAAATAAAAGAAAAAGTAGATAAATTGGGCTTCATTAAAATGAAAAACTTTTGTGCAGCATATAATACCATCCAGAAAGTGAAGCCAAGCACAGTAGCCTATGTTTGTAATCCCACTGGTAATCCCAGTGGCTCAGGAGGCTGAGGCAGGAGGAACACAAGTTCAAAGCCAGCCTCAGCAATGCATCAAGCCCCTAGGCAACTTAGTGAGACCTTGCCTTAAAATAAAAAAACATAGGGGCTGGGGATGTGGCTCAAGCGGTAGCGAGCTCGCCTGGCATGCGTGCGGCCCGGGTTCGATCCTCAGCACCACATACACTAGAAAATAAATATTTAAAAATATCTCTCTCTCTCTCTCTCTCTTTAAAATAAAAACATATAAAGAGTTGAAATGTGGCTCAGTGGTTAAGTGCCCCTGGGTTAGATTCCTGGTACCAAAGGGTGGGAAAAGTGAGAAGACAACCCACTGAATGGGAAAAAAGATTTGTGAAACATGTATTTAATAAAACACTTGTATCTGTACTAAATAAAAAAACTCAATAATAAAAAAACAACATTTTAAAATGGGCAAAATATTTGAATAGATATTTCTCAAGGACAACATATAAATGGTAGCAATACTTGAAATGTTAGTAAATATAATTATAAATTCAGAGCTTATAATTATAAATGTTGTTAAGTATAATATTTAAATGTTGATAAATATTATTAGAGAAAGGCAAATCAAAACCACAATGACATACTACTTTTATTCACTCAGATGGACAGTTAGCATACAAAAGGCAGACACGGTGAAATTGAAAACTTATACATTGCTAGTGAGAATGTAAAATGGTGTAGCCACTTTGAAAAACAATTTGGCAGTACCTCAAATGGTTAGGCAGAGTTACCATATGCCCCAGAAATTCAACTCCTTAGCACATAGCTAAAACATGAAAACATATATCCACAAAAAAAACTTGTATATGGATGATCATAGTAGAATTATTCATAAGAGCTCCAAAGTGCAAACAACACAAAATGGATAAATAGCATGTGGTATGCACATACAATGTAGTATTTTTTGGTAATAAAAAGAAATGCTATAACATAAATAACCCTTGAAAACCATATAATACATGAAAAGAAGCCAATCACAATGACCATATATTATATAATTCCAGTTACATGAAATGTCTGGAACAGGAAAATCTATAAAGATAGAAAGTAGATTAGTGGTTGTCTTGCATTTGGGGGGAAATGAAAACATTTTAAAATAGACCTCAGCAATAGCTGCATGACTCTATCAATATACTAAATATGAACTGTATACTTCAAATGTGTGAATCATATGGTTTATGAATGTATGAATATGTAACAACAAATCTCATCATTTTCTATAACTATAATGCATCAATAAAATGTGTGGGGGAAAAAGTGGGATGAAGTCTTTACCTCCATTTAAAAAAAAAACTTATTTAAAAATAATTATGTCTGACTCCATCATTCCTTGGTTAAATTTTTTCAAAGGTTTCATATTATGCTTGCCGAGGATCTAGTGCAAATTTCAACCAGGCTTGCAGAACTAAGCAGTTTGGCTCCAGCTTGCTTCTCCAGCCTCCTTTTGCATTACTGTTCCCAATACAACACATACACATACTAGTTTCTCAATAAAAAGCAACCAAATGATCTGATTTATAATACAAGTCAATGATACTAGCTATAAATGAAACCAACTTCACCCTTAAGAAGCATCATGAGAAGGAGAAAACAATGAAATATAGACGTTTCTAAGGAAGCATTTACCAAATTTCTGTCAATATTTTTTTTCCTATCTCTAGTGTCCAAGTGGAGACCCTAATACTCAGAATTACATTCTAACTCACATTCAAAAGGCTCTCTGGTTCCTCCAAAGGCTTATTCTTTCTCTTACATGGGTGTTGATTTCCCATGTGATTGGCCCAGAGCATGAATATAAAAGCAGCTAAATAAACACCTAAATTGTAAAATAAATAAATGAATAAATAAAAATAAAGAGAGAAACAGGTTGATCCTGTCATCATAAACATTTTTATTCTCAACTTTACAACCATCATTGCTGTCTGCATAACTTCAACAACTGTCATGAGATGGGAGTCAGCTGACTCCGGGTAAGTCAAGGTTTGGGTAAGGTACCACCCCACTCCCTTAATTCACAAACATTGATTGAATGCTCACTGTGTGTCTGACGTCATCTCAGTTGCTAGGGACGGAACAGAGGACAAAAGAGATAAAATTCCTGCTCTCATGAAATCACATCTGGGGTGGATACAGATTACCAAACATTAAACAAAAATAAAGTATGTCAGGTGATGAGAAGCTTTCAAGAAAAATAAAGCTGAGATGAGTAGCACAAGTACACCAGGCCCCCAGAACAGACTTGCTGAGAAGGGAACATTTGAGCAGGGACCTAAATCAAGGCTGGTTTCCATGTGTGACCTGGAAAATCCTGAAAGGGTATTGAGCAAGAAGCCTTCTCTAAAAGCTTGAGGAATCTGACATAGCAAGAGTGTGGAAAGTGAGGGGAAGCAGTATCCCACTAGGCCTCCAAATTTCATTCAGAGAATGGTGGAAAGTCACTAGCAGGGATTTTGGCAGAGGCACACAGCTACTTTTCTAAATCTTGCCTAATTAAAGCAGATAATCAAGGGAGGTACAGAAATCTACATCAACCTATGGCATTACAGAAGCTATTAACTGTTAAGAATTCATTGTACCCAAGGTCAAAAGTATTTACATATTGAAGTACAAGTGAGTCAAAACCAAATTCATAATTGTATATTCATGCAACTTGTGTGTGTGTGGGGGGGTGGTGCTGGGATGGCACCCAGGGCCTTGCCCATGATAGGCAAGCACTCTACCACTGATCCTCATTCCCAGCGCCCAATCCATATAAATTTTGCTAGACCATGACCCCATGGAGGCCAGACATGCACTTCTAGTCATCCATGGTGCCCACTGTATCCCCAGGACCCAAGGCACAGTGTTCAGCAGGATACATCTTTGTGGAACATATCCTCAATACTCATTGTGCACATATACAGACAGATTTCAAAATTATTAAGAAACACAATGTGAGCTACATTTGAATAATAAACATTTGAGAGACATCTGGATTTGCAAAATAGCCACAGAAAAAGTACTAAGTTATAAAAAGAAAAACTTGGGAATCACTAACAGGTACTAGATTTCAGACTGGACTCCCCTAGAATCTTGACTGAGAATCTCAATTCAGAGCCACCAGAGACTTTTTGTTTTCCTTCATAGTTTCTACATAAAAGGTGCAGAACAAAGAATAATGCTGACTGTCTAAGATTTTGAAAAGTAGGCTAAGATAAATTTGTTCTAAATCAATATCCCTTGGTACAACCATAAAAATAAATTTGGATGGTATAATGCATATGAACTGGCAAAAATTTCTAAGCCAATAAACTCGACTCTTAGTCCTATCAGAAACAACAGACATAGTAAAAATGATGAAATTTGTTACACAGAATTGTAAAAATGCCTTTCAACTTGGAAACAGAAGAAGCAGTTTCTGCTTTTTAAAACTTATATCAAAACTGAAAAATGGAATGGTCTAACAAAGCCAAAAATTTAGTAAAAGAGAAGCATACATCATTTTTGAGAAAGGGGGGGATTCAACACAATGAGCACTATCTATATTTTTAAGGATTAAATTGCTAAACTTATTTCAAGACAAAATAAATCAAGTTAATCTTAGGATAGTCTTAATGGAAGATGTGGCATAGTAAACTAAATGCAATCCATTTTCAGTTCCATGAGATTATTCTTTACTTCTGCTTTTATCAAATGAAATAACTTATCTTTTCTGGAATGGCATGGTTTTAAACAAGGAATTTCCAGGTATATTTTATAGGACATATTTTAAAAGCTCTTATGTCCTGCTCATGAAATTCTCCCCACTCATCACCTCAACCACACCTTCCAACCTTTTTACATACACAGACTCAGAGCTCTTACTATGACTTTGGCTAATAAAAATAACTTCAGTGAGGGTGTTTATTAATTAGCCTGAGCAGTATGGAAACCTACACTTAGTATTGCCCTTGCTTTCATTATATCTCCCAAAGCAAGAGCAGGAACAAATTAGATTCTTTTCATGTATCATCTGGTCCTTTAGAGTCCTCAGGGTTCTGGCAAACCCACAGGATCAGCCTTGCCATTAGTAGCATATGGATCCTACACCAAATAGGCTATGACTTGGCAAGAATGCTTAAAGTCTGCCTTCACTCAAAGCCTTATGTATCGGTTACCTTCCCAGAGGGACTGAGTTATAGGAGAATCCTTCACCTCCCTTGACATTTTCCCCTGTCCTGAGTGTGTACCTCACAGAGAGATTTCCTACAAGGCTTCCTCAGGTTCCAAGGGTCCTCCAGGCAGCAGCACTAAGCAGTGTAGATCATCTCGACACTAGAAGAGGAAGATGCTTGGGCTTCTGTGCAAATGAGAGAGTAGTGGAAGAATCCTTCTCTAATGGGGAACAACACCGGTTGCTTGAAAAAACCTTGGCTCATAAACTGAAAAGCAAACATCAGTCTGTTGGATTCATCTGACTAAAGTAAAACAAGTTGGCCCAGGACTGAGACTGTAATCTTGAGTCTTTGTTTCTCTCTCTCTTTTTTTTTTTTTTTTCTGCAACAGCGTGCACTGACTATGAATGGACATTTCATGAGTGCTACATATAAAATAAATAAATAGGGAGGCATGTTCTACAGCCTCAGAAAGACTGAAAGACTGTATCTGGGAGGACATGGATTTAGCAATTCCTACCTGTACCTGTACTGAATACCTGGCAGCTGCTGGTGATTCAACTAGGCTTCACCTCCTAAAAGTTTCACCATCTCCCAATAGTGCCATCAGCTGGGGACCAAGCCTTTAGCATCTGTGCCTTTAGGGGACATTTAATATCCAAACCAGAAGAGACCACTTGGGTTCAAACCTCAAAACCATTCATCAATAGCACAGGATCTCAGAGTCATATCATTCTTCTTGTGTGCCTGAGTTCTCTAAAGTATAAATCTCTTTGTAGTCTGTTTATGGATTCTGAGGTGATACATGCTCAGTGTTTACAGAGGATCTGGTCACAGTGACTGAGGGTGAGCATCACTTTATTAACAGTGTTCCCCACTAGACAGCTGTATCTCTGGGCCCTAGCCAGGTTCCAATTCAGGGACCCCACATTATGAACTATGTAACCATATGTAACTTAACTGCCCCTCTCACCAGATGAACCTCCCATCTAGCAAAGGTTGTGCCCCTAGTCCTTAATCAATAAACTTTATCAATAGGCTTCTACCCTTGGGCCCAGTCAATTCTAGGGGCTGAGTAGGGCCAAGGCAAACACCTGTTCAACCACATGGAAACAAAGCCATTTCAAAAAATAATGATCAGATACTTCATAGGACAAAACAGAGCTGAAATAGGCCCCCAAGATGTTTAGGAGTCCTCTCCTTCTCCACAACATTCTCTAAATACACGTGATGCTGAACCAAAGAACTCTTCAGTGGGACACAATCTGAAGCAATGGATGAGTGGATAAAGATAACAGTATATTTACATGACAAAATGGTATATTCATCCATAAATAAGGTTAAAATCCTGTTACCTGCAGCAACGTCATGTTAAGTGAAATAAGCCAAGCACAGAATGACATTTGTAGAAGCTGGGAATGTCAATCTCATGGAATAGAATAGTGGTCACCAGAGACTAAGAAGGGTAGATAAAGAGTACCAAAATATAGTTATATAAGAATAATTAGTTCTACCTTTCTGTTTGCAAATTTATGAGTGTATATGGGGCCGGGGATCAAACCCAGGGCCTCATACAGATTAGGCAAGCACTTTCCCATTGATCCACATCCCCAGCTCTTAGTTCTGCCACTCTATGGCATGGTAAGGTACCTATATTCTGTAACATTTTATGATATATTCTAAAATAACTAGAAAAGAAGCATCCAAAGGTTCTTAAGACATAGAAGTGATAAATGTTTGAGATAGAAATGCAAATTACCCTCGTTTGATTGTTATATATTGTATACATATATCAAATTGTTGTACCATATTCCACAAACATGTACAAATATAATGTGTTAACTAAAAAAGAGAAAAGTAAGTTGTCATCATCTACTATTTTTTTCCTTTAAAAAACGATTTCATCCCCGTCAACCTTAATACTACATTATTCCGAGGTTTAGTAATTTGAATATAATGATATGAAGCATCAGCATTTTAAAAACACTAAATTTAAATGTATATTCACATATTCATGTTTCTACATAGAAAGTCCTATTTTCTTACTGTTATTTCCTGTATCGGAAAAAAATCAATATGTATTCACTATGATTTTATAAAGAGAAATTAAGGTTCAAGTATCTGAAAAAAGGCAATGTTGTGATAACACAGAACTTGAAATTTCTCAAGCTCTAACATCTTCAAACAACACCCATCCATGAAAACAAATTAGAGCAAGGAAAAATGCACGAACGATTGACAGATGATTTTAACTCGGCACTTGTATATTTGTGAAAGGATTATCTTCGAGCTGGTATATTTACTTTGGTCTTTAAAGACTGGTGTGTCCAAGTGGTGAAAGACACCAGTATGAATACTTGCTTAAAATGAGAAGAAATGCTTGCTCTGTTTTTCTCGGATGACCCAAGTGTCAAGAATTTGATAGGATGATGAGGGTAGGGGGTGTCTGTCTGTCTCTCAGTCTGTCTGCCTCACTCTCATCTGCAGGCCTGTCAGGAACTAAACCGCTAGAGACAACAACGCGCTGGAACTCTGGCACAGCTCAGTCAATTGATTAACAAACAACAGAAACCAAATCATTCAGCAGACTCTCTCAGTCCCTGATGACCCAGCATAGCTCTGCAGATGATAATGGTAATAAAGTTTAGAAATCGCCAATCATAAAACTCAAACCCAGCACAAGCTTCCAGAGTTTGGCAACTTTAGTCAACTGCATCAGTCTGATGTAGCAACTGTGGACAATTTACTTGTGACCCTAGATGGGACCAAAAATAAATAGAGTTTCAAGAACTCTGGGAAATGAAAGACTTAAATGTTCCTCTCTTGTCATTTGTTTCCCCTTTAAACAAGTAAGAAATTGAATCAGAGAGGCTTAAATCTGACAAGTGCCTGGTTCTTGTGCAGTGCACCCAGCTATGCATTTCAAACTGGAAGACGGCAAAGCTCCCGGATGGAGTATGCCATGCAGTTTTCAAAGTCATAGAAGGAGTCCTGCCTGTCAAAACCAGGAAAAGGAAAGCATCGATAATTCAGGAGGTGATAAATGAGGGAAAGTGTCAGATGTACAGACAGGAAAATGGAAAACATAATTTTCTCTGGGACCAATTAATGTATGAACTACTTTGCATCCTCTCAATCAGAAAGGTGTCTGCGTTGTCAGGAGAAGGGTTTTTTTTTTTTTTTGTTTTGTTTTTCCTAATGAAAGTTAACACAACACTTTCTTGTATTAATGAAACACATTCTGAACTACTTCACAGGAAAGAGAAGAAAAAGCACTTTAAGTACAAATACCATCACAAGGCAAGACCTGGGGGCATAAATATTCATGACATAGTCCACCTGTTTAATTAAGCTCTGTGCTTGACTTTTAAAAAAAATTTTTTTCTGGTTTGTTTTACTTGTAGGAAAGATGCCAAATATTATGAGCTTCTGCTTCAGAGTTTTGGACCACAGTTTGGCCTCATATCACCCTGTTTCATTTGGCAAGCAGGATTGTCAAGAATGACAAGCACCAATGAATTAATCATTCATCAATTCAAGGAGGGGGAAAAAACACAAGAAAAAAAACTGAAAAGTGATGTGTCTGTGAGCTCTTCTGACATCTCACATAGGTCCCAATGTGTTGAGAGCAGCCCAGAAGACCAACAGGAACTCAAGCAGACCCTGTTACGCAATTCTTAGAGTACTTTCAAAGAGGGAAGATCTTTGCTATTGCCAGAGCCCAGTTTGTAACTGAGCTTCTTTCTGTTCAGAGAGACTAACTGACCATCAATTGAAGGGAATTTCTGTCATGTAAATCATGTTTTAGAACCACAGAGAAAAGGGGATCTGCTCTTGAGGAAAAGTGATATAACAACTGCATAAACAACAACAAAAATCTAAGAAATGTATTCCCAATTGCATGCAGGATATTATTATAGATCAAACCTCATTATTAACTGCCCCATGGTAGGTAAGTCTTTTTGTTTTGATTGCCCATAGATTTTTTAAACAGAAAAATATCCTATATTTTCAAACTTACAGTAAATATTTGTCCAAAAACTATATCTCTCCTCACCAAATAATTTTATCAGTTCAGGACATAAGCAACAAAGTTGACAGGTTAATTTTTTCTATTTCTCACCTGAAAGAATTATATATAGTGATAATACACAACTTTTAGTGCTGGAAGTATGGCTCAGTGGTGAAGTACTTGAGTAGTATGCATAAGGTCCTGGGTTTCATCCCCAGTACCACCAAACAAAACCAATAAAACAATTATAACTTTTAGTTGGAGGGTAATCAAAACATCAGAAATTTTTAATAGTTAAAAGTTGATCTGTTGAGTGATTGGTAGAAATTATTTTCTGCAAGAGTTATTTACAATGAAAACAGCTCTTCATTTCTGAACATGTCACCATCAAAATTACCTCTAATTTCAAAAAGTTTTCTTATTATTGTTCATTTTTTAAACCAGAAATAATTGCTTATAAGTAATTTCCTTTTCCTACTTGAGATTAATACTCCAAAGTATCAACATATTCTGGCTCCTACAATGGTTCAAATGAGCTACTTTTTTAATATACTAAAAAAAAATTATAACAAGATAATCTGCATTCTAGAGAAATAGTGGTAAAACCTATACGTAGAAAATACATTTTTTTAAACTTTCAGAATTTAGAGATTGCTTTCGTTCAGATGTTGCTGGAGAATCATTACACTTGAGAAGACTCATCCTCAACAGAGTAATGAGAAAGTCAGTGAAGACCAAAGAAAATTGCCTTAATCATTCAAATAATAGCATTCTTTTTAGAGTCAAGTGAAAAAAAAAATCTGTCTGAAAATGAATCCTACCGTAATTGCATTTAATCAACAAATGTGCAAATATATGGTAAGCCATAATACAAATAACCCAGGAAAGGCTTACAGTCTCGACAATTTAATAATGGTCCCTGGAATAAAATGTCAACATAGGAAGCTGGCTTACACCGAAAATGCATGATGCTGAAACATCACATTGAAAGAAACTAAAGTTTTATTTTTGGAAGTGTGTGACTGCATCCCTACCTACATGGAGGCCAACCAAAACACAACTGGTGGTACAATTCTAATTACTTGTCTGAACTCTGTTTTAACATAATTCTGTGTATAATTCATAGGCTGAACGATACCACACATAAAATGCCCAAACTTCTGATTCCTATTATCCATCATGCCTCATCAATATGAAGAGCTAAGATGGGAAAGAGACTAAATCACAAGAGCCAGTTCCTGTCTACACTAAGTGGTCTAAAGTAGGACAGATGTACAGGGTTTGGGATGCAGACTGCATGAGAGGTTTGAGTTCAGATCATGGGTAGAAGACTGAGCCAGTTATAGGAATGAGACACTGTCAGGGTGTTAACAATGCTGGGCAGTTTTATTCAGGAGGACAATCTGTGCTGCTAACTTTGCAAGGGAGGGTGTTCTAGACACATATTTTCTGTCATAAAATAGTCTCTCAACTGCTCCCCTTTCTTAGTGAGGCTAACGAACTACAGCTGGGGCTCAGAGTCCAGCCTAAGCTTCTACAAAGAGGGAAGCATGCAGGTATGGAACTGCGGGCCATCTCTCTCCTACTCTAAGTCAAATAACTTCACTTTTCTCAGATGATGAGAACAAACTCTGCTGTACATTTCTATGGTGCTTACCCATGAATCCATTCTTGTTTTATGGAAATCATCAAGTATCTTTGCAAAGACTTACCTACTCTTTATGATTAAAAAAAAAAAAAGTCATTGACCTGAATATACATCAACCAAAAATAGATTGACTGTTTTCCTACAACATCAGCTTTAAAAAATATTTTATATTACTACTTGACACAGAAACTGTTTATAACTTTTCAATATGCACATATTGCAGATATAACCCCTCTTTTAATAAAATATTTTCACAGAAGGAGGTCTAGATTTTAGCACAAATTCTTAACAGCAAATCACTAGTTTGCGACATTGTGAATGCTGATTTTTTTTCTTGTTTATCTGTATTTTCTCCCTCTTTTTTTTTTTTGCAAGAGTTATAAATCATTCTTAAGAGTCAGAAAAATAAACCCAAAAAAGTTTTTTAAAAACATTTCATGAGACTGTTGCCTTTTTCTCTCAACCATCTTTATTCTTTGGTATCACAGTATGTTTTTGCATGTTTATCTTTGAATCTATCCTGAGAGACAGAAGTCTAAACACATCCGAGAAAATAAATGATACCTTCTGAAACCCTTAATTTGCACATGCAGTGGAAGTCCCTACTGTGGGGTTTTCTTCCCACTCTTTCTCCTGTCCAGGGACATGGAGCCGTAAATCATATGCACTAACAAGCCAGCACTTGGGGGCAAGTACAGAGTCATCTGTACTTTCAGGGCACTGTGGAGGGACCATCAATGACTTTCTTACATGGGGGCCACTGATGATATTTTCATGACCCTTTTCCTGATGAGACAGTCATTTAAGATTTCTGAATATTCTTAAGAGGTCAAAGTCCACCCCCCTGGTAGTCTGTGCTTCAAAACTTATTTCCATTTTGACAAAAATAAAGACTTCAAAGAAAGAGGGAAAATGAGAAAGAGAAAAGAAACTTTTTTTCTTTTACATATTGGGAATGGTTTAAACATTTTCTAAATGCCTTCTATCATTTAGAGAATGACGAATCCTGTGAGACTTTATGCTGAATACGTCTAAACATTTTCTACAGTCTGAAGAATAGGGTAAAAGCAAAAACTCTAAGATGAAATTGTATTTATGGGACTGAATGAGCTCACACAGCCAAGTAGGTAAGCACAGGTTCTGACACTGTTCAGATCTAGGATGAATGCTACTTCTTCCATTATGAGCTGAGGACATGGGCAAGATAATAAAATTTAATTTCTGAGGCCTTTGATTCCTCATTTATAGAAACAAAGACAATGCTTATCTTGGATCAACAAATACAAAGAGTGGAATTTCTGGTGTTAATTTAATACAGTCATGCCTACTGATGCTATTGAAAGGCTCTGGCAATGCAAAACAGAGTGGAGGCATCAAGGAGACAGTGAACTTCAAAGATTAGGAAAGGTAAGGAGTGGGCAGGTGCAGGTGGGGGGATGATGGCTAATTCTGCTGATAGGTTTTGAATTTACGGTGCCCAGGGAATGTGGGTATGAAAAAGTCCTAGACTCAGATGGGGCCACAGTGGATAAGCAGATTGTAGAAGTCCTTGCTCTCCATCTTGAATGCCAGTCAGAACCAACCAGGTGTGTGTAAAATTCCTAGAGTTCTGATTTAATTGCTCTGGGATAGCATCTGGCAATCAGTCTTTTTATTTTCATTCAGCCAACATTTCATTTGAACATTTTTTTTACTCAACATACTTTTCATTTAAATAGATTAATTATTTTATTCATTATATTTTTATTGAGGTAAAATTCACATAAGATAAAATTAAAAATTTTAAAGTATAGAAATTCAATGGCATTTAGCATAATTACAATGCTGTATGCCCATCACCTACTTCTAATCCTGCCATACCTCATCATTCTCAAAAGGAAATCCTATACCCAATTAAGCAATGATTTCCATTCCTCCCACCCCAAGCCCCCAGCAACTACAAACCTGCTCTCTGGTTCTATGAATTTGCCTATTCTGAATATTTCATATAATGGAATCATACACTATGTGGTCTTTGTGTGTATGTGTTTGTATGTATTTGTATGTGTGCATGCATGTGCATGTGAGACAGACTGGCTTCTTTCACTAAGCATGCTTTTGTGGTTTACCCGTACTGTAGTATGTATCACTACTTCAATTCTTTTTATAATAATATTCCATTGCATGGATATAACGTTTTTATTTATCCATTCATGAAATCATGGATGTCTGGGTTGTTCCCAATTTGGGGGTATTGTAAACAGAGTTGCTACTATGAATATGCACATACAAGTATTTATTTAAGGGCCTGTTTTTAATTAGTTGGAGTGTATACCTAGGAATGAAATTATTTGATCATAAGGTACTCTTATGTTTAACTTTTTGAGGACAATCTTTTTTTATAAGGTTCTCCAGATGATTCTATATAAAGCCAGTATTGAGAATCATTAATGTGAAAGGCAGATAAGGTCATAAAAACAGATAGAATGCACATATGGAGCAGGAAGAGGAGAGGATCAGAGGCTGCCAGTAAAAGAGGTTGTAAAGAAGACAGATAAATAGGGAGAAGAGAGGTGTCACAGAACTCCCTGGAGGAAGAACCACCAATAGCAAATGTCAAAAGGAACCGAAAGAGTCTATTGCATAAGGCAAGATGGAAAGATGGAGCATGCTAGCCTCACTGAGGGTCAGACTTTAAGAGACAAGGGTGTACATGAGATTCAAAGAAGGCCAATACCATAATCTCTAATTCATTATTTTCACTTAAAGGCAAAGACCAGATCTTGCCTATTCTTCTATGACATTCAGAATGTGCAACACAAATATCAAGTTCACAATCAAAATCCTCTTTGACTGACAAATTAAACTTCAAAAAATAATGGGCAACATCCCTGTCTTATACAGTGGTAACTTCATAAGATTACTAATCAGTAATTACCCCACTGACTGTATTATGACTTTTATAGGATTTTACCTACATTGAAAATATTTCTTCTTGGTCTATTCCCTAAAGACCTAAAAAGAGCATACTACAGGGACACTGCTACATCGATGTTCATAGCAGCACAATTCACAATAGCAAGACTGTGGAACCAACCTAGATGCCCTTCAATAGACGAATGGATAAAAAAAAAAATGTGGCATTTATACACAATGGAGTATTACTCTGCATTAAAAAATGACAAAATCATAGAATTTGCAGGGAAATGGATGGCATTAGAGCAGATTATGCTAAGTGAAGCTAGCCAATCCCTAAAAAACAAATGCCAAATGTCTTCTTTGACATAAGGAGAGTAACTAAGAACAGAGTAGGGACGAAGAGCATGAGAAGAAGATTAATATTAAACAGGGATGAGAGATGGGAGGGAAAGGGAGGGAGAAGGGAAATTGCATGGAAATGGAAGGAGACCCTCAGGGTTTTACAAAATTACATACAAGAGGAAGTGAGGGGAAAGGGAAAAAAAGGGGGAGAAATGAATTACAGTAGAGGGGGTAGAGAGAGAAGAGGGGAGGGGAGGGGAGGGGAGGGGGGATAGTAGAGGATAGGAAAGGCAGCAGAATACAACAGACACTAGTATGGCAATAGTTAAATCAATAGATGTATAACTGATATGATTCTGCAATCTGTATACGGGGTAAAAATGGGAGTTCATAACCCACTTGAATCAAAATGTGAAATATGATATATCAAGAACTATGTAATGTTTTGAACAACCAACAATAAAAATAAAAATAAAATAAAATAAGAAAATATTTAAGTACCAAAATATATAGTTAGCAAAAACGTTTGATTCAAATTTCAGTAAACTACTTAACAGAATCTTGCATTGGTCCCTTTTCTACTGATTAAAGAATCGTTTTAGTTTAAAGGTATGTACCCATTTTTGTGTAACATTTGCCAATCTCTGAATCAATATTTTAAAATTTGTTCTAATTAGCTGTACATGACAATAGAACACACTTTAACATATCATATATAAAGGGAGTGTAACTTCTCATTCTTCTGGTTGTACATGATGTAGAATCACACCAGTCATGTAGTCATATATGTACACAGGGTAATAATGTCTGATTCATTCTACTATCCTTCTACCTCCATATCCCCTCCCCTTCCTTCATTCCCTTCTGCCTAATCCAAAGTGACGATTTAAGAGAATGTGTAATTATTTTACAGAAGAGCTCTTTTCTGAAAAAAATATTTTTTTTCCTTCTGTAATTAGAGAAAGGGGTAACTCCTACATGGCTACATTTTAAAGACAGAAAGGGAGAATTAAGACTGACCTCATGTTTGAAGTAACATATTAAAATTAACTTAGGTTTAACTTCTTGATGAATGTGTACACATGAAATATATAAGTGCTTTCTTTAAGGTTTTTTTTTTTTTTTTTTTTAATCTGAAGTGTGAGATCAGTCAAGAAATATCTCAACAGCAAGAAAGTAGTGCACCATCCTGGATTCTCCTCCTTTTCAATTAATGCTTCTATTTTGTAGACTGTCACAGTATTTAATTTGAAATTTCCCCTTTCTGTGCCAATTGCAGTTTGAACTCCTTCCTGTAATATCCTTAAGCATACAGCCGTATGTGACACACAAAGCACCATGAAAACAGCTAAAGCAAGAAGGGGAAAAAGATGTTTTTCTTTAGTATCAAGCACCTGGCAAGAAAAGAGCATGTTCCCGTAAAGCCTTAAGGCTTTCCTGGCTCTCCCCTGAGAATCCAAACGGACGCATTCTGGTTTCCCTTTAAAAAAACTTTATAAGGTTTTAGCATGTTTGCCTTCAAGTCACAGGTCAGCAGACTTTTCCACGCTGTTTCTCACTGTTTCTGGTGCTGCTGCTCATTTCTAGCCACTGACAAGCCACTCTCTTACCAACATGGCGGTTGGCAGGCAGATGTGACCCGCTCACCTGGACTTGTGACTCTAGGGTCAGCACAGTAACAACTTCCAGTATTGAGGAATTCATAGAAATCAGGTGCCTGCCCCTGCCAGCAACTTCATGCCATAGACACAAAGGGAAGACCATGGAAAAAAAAGTTTCCCATCACCTCTCTCTACCCTTCTTGCCATCTGCATGTCCTTGGCCTTTGGTGGTCATTCATCTTTCTAGGAGTTTATTTTCTTTATAATTCTGACTTTCAAATCTCTATCAGAACTGGACCTCCACACAGCCAGTAGTCATGGAACGTAACAATGTCCCCCACTAAAAAGCCTTCCCAGACTCCACGAAGGACCAATAAAGACCAGAGTTGAATCTTAACACAAAAATTGGTATCATATGAACCCAACCAGAGTTCTTCATTGACCAAAAAAAAAAAAAAAATACTTACTGAACATTAGGAAAAAGGCATCAAAGCCCCATAAGCCTTGGGAGTTAAGTTCACACATTTAGAACAAGGAGCCAACTAGGTGGGACCCTGGTAACTTCTCATGCTGGCTTGAGGCAGATGTTTTCAATATTTCCCCTTATTGTGAATAGGATCTAAACCTCTGATTCTTACTTCTTTTGTCTTCTCAGAAGGCAATAAAGAAAACAAAAACATAAAAGACACTAACTGCCTTCTGCAAAACCTGTGAACCAACAATTAAAGATAATCTTGTATTTTTGTTTTGCTTATTTTTTTGTATATGTAAAACTTGACACCTAGAACTCCCTTGCACCAATTTCTTTTACAGACACACAGGATGCAGGCATGTTAGGACATAAACTAGGCACAGCCTGCAAATTCCCACCTGCAGCATATGACCGCTTTACAAGACAGCGCCAAATCGAGGAAGCTTCTCCGGACTTCAAAGGAGAGGGCATACTTGAGGGTATGGCCATCGATGATTAGAGCCACATCATTTTCCTTGCCCAGCAAATCTCCAAGGTCTGTGCAATGTTGGGTGATGGCTGCCCGCGTGGCCTGAAAGAAGAATGGAGGGGATTATTGTTACTGTGCGTTTAGCATTGGCAAAACAGAATTCAAAGGCAATGACCTTGAAATGAGAACATGCCCATTCTAATGTAAAATATAGAAACAGTTCAGAAATCCTAATATTAAAATTTGTTGGAATGCCCTCTAGGGATGGGCAAAAACTTGCTCATACTGAGACTCATTTGATATTTACAGTAATCCACTCTACTTGGGGTCTACAGCTGATCTAGGGATCCAAACTCTTCTCCACTGGAACTTTAATTACTAAAGATTTAAGGACTGCCTTTCTCTCTTTACACACATGTTACCTTTGGTGCCTCTAGAATAGGAAACTATATGAACAAACATGTTTTTAGGGAAAAAGATAGCATTATTAGAACTCAAATGGCAAACTCTATAACATTAAACTGCCAAAACCTAACAAAATATTACTACCAGCCAAAATTAGCACCCTGGTGTGGTGCTTGTTGTCACGTGGAATTAAAGCAAAGAAACATTATTAATATTGGGAAAAAAGACATTCTGATCATCCCAAGGAATATGTAACTATGAATAGGATAGCTGGCTCAAATATTAAAAATGTAGTTTGAAGTTTATTGAAGTACAAAAGTCTGGTGAAATTATTGTCTAAACAATGGTCTTTTGGTTATTAAGTTACATTTACATTCTATTTATCAAATAATAACATGCATTATGATCTTAAAGAAATATGTTTAACATATCCTGTTAAATATGTTTAACAGGATCAGCTGCTATTGCCAAGTGAGAAAGAGTTTCCATTGTCTTAATGTTCATTCTCCCCGAAAAACTTTTTTTTTTTTTTGGTATCAGGGATTGAACTCAGGGGCACTCAACCTCTGAGCCATAACCCCAGCCCTATTTTTCATTTTATTTAGAGATAGGGTCTCATTGAGTTGCTTAGCACCTCACCTGGCTTTGAACTTGCCATCCTCCTGTCTCAGTCACTGGAATTACAGGCATGAGCCTCTGTACTTGGCAAAAAGAAAGATGTATTTTGGAAGGACATTTTCTAGAGCCCTGCACTGTACCCATGCAGCCTGAGGTCTAGTCCCAACCTTCCACTTAGCACCTCTGTGGCCTTGGGTGGGGGCAAAATACTTAACCTCTTTAAACTGCAACTTTCTCATGCATAAAATGGGGTTAAGAACACATTATGGCACTTTTGTTATGAATAAATGAGCTAATCAATGATAAGTACCTGGCACTGGATTTGGTATATAGTATACACTTAATAAAACCCATTTTCTCCTTAATATTTATTCATTAAGAACTTCCTATATTAAATAAAACACACATATATTCTATTTCCAACAGTGAATAAATGCAATCATTGATAATGCTTCATTAATGATGTAATTATAGACAAATAATAAACAGAATAATGCACCATGAGGTAAAAGTTATATTTTATTAAAAATGAAGATAAAACTGTATATTTGCATTGATAATTATGCATTTCTGATCTCAATAAGCATCTGAAAATGTCTATATTCTCTCCATCCATGAAAACAGCCTGTTCTTTAGAATTTGTGTAGGGAGAAGAAAATTCCTTCCATTTAGGAAAATCCCAGTTTGACACCTAGGTGTGTTCACTGGGGAACTTGGACAGGTCTGGGCAGTGCTGCCAGGGCTCCATGCATGGAGGACTGAAAAATCTCCTGAGAAATATGTCACCAAAGGGATGAAACTCAGTAGGCAGATTTGTCACCCTGTAGGCAAGCAGAGCCCAGGGCAGCCCAGTGCTTTTTGCTTCTCTGGCCATCCCCATGGACCTATAACTGAATCCAAACAGGGAAGTCAAGGAACAGGAGTCCTTGAGTTACAGAGACCATTGCCTTCAGCTTGCTCTTACACACGGGCTCTCTCTGCCTCTAGCTCTCTTTCTCCCTCTCCCCCTCCCTCTTATCTTAGAGAACACTGCATGAGCAGAGACATACACCGTCATATTAGAAAGTCACTTTTTATGTTTGGGGCTACTGCTGGAGCACACTTGAGGACACAGTGGACACCAGCAGCCTTCCTTCCTTGGCTATAGGAGGAGTGGGGAAGCCCCAACTGCGAACTGCTGGCCCCTCACCCATATGAGTGAATGGGGCTAGAACAGTAGGCATCACCAGAACAAGTCTGAGTGCTGGGAAGATGACTGTCAGAGATGGGGTGCTATAGCTCGAATGTGTCCCCAAAGTTCACAGGCTGTGACTTCATCCCTCACAAATGGACTATCATCATAATTGTGAGAGTGAGATTGTTATGAAAGTTAGTCTAGCCCTTTCCTGGACACATGTGTGCTTCCTCTCTGTCTCTCTGTCTGTCTCTCTGTCTCCCTATCTAATCCTCTCACCTTCTTTTGCCTTTCTACCATGGCGTGACACAACAAGAAAGCACTCATTAGATGTGGTGCCTCAGTCTTGGTCTTCTCAGCTTCCAGAACCACTCATCAAATAAACCTCACTGTTGCAACTTACCTGGTCTGTGGTCTTCTGTTAACAGTAACACAAAACACAAAAAGACATGGTAACTGAGAAAGCTATGTTCCTGAGAGGTGTACAACCCACCACCCAAATGTGTAGGGGAGGAACTGAAAGAGAGCTGGAACTTGAGTGGGTGAAGGGATGGACACAGAGAAACCCACCCAGCCACTCTTCCTGAAAGCCTTTACCACCTCACAACCAGCCACAGCCAGAGAACCACGGGTCCTACACCAAGGCGTGATATTTTCAGGTTGAACCACAAGAAGTGCACTCTAGTGCCCCCGAAATCCCTATATCAAATCCATAATTCCCAATAAGATGGTTTGAGGAGGAGGGGTCATGAGGAGGTGGTTAGGTCACAAGGGTGGAGCCCTCATGCTGGGATTATGGTATCTTCTTCTCTCCCCAACCAAGACACAGCAAAACAACAGTCATCTGCAAAAAGTGACCTCACGTGATCTTGACTTCCAAGCCCTCAGAATCACGAAGAATAAATTTCCATCAGTTAAGCCACAGAGTCCCTAGAAATTTCACTGTAATAGCTGGAGCTCAGAAAAAAAAAAAGTCAAGTTCTTGTTCCCACTGGTAATGCAGCACTATTTTTGTTATCATGGGTACATAGAAAGGACACAAGTTGGGATCACAGCAATGGGAGGATACACAGTCAGTGTGACAGCAGTGTTTACGGTCTGGAATGAGCCTTCTAGAACAATATGGTAAGTGCCATTATAGACACATGCATAAAGTCACTGTCTTAGTTCCTTTTGTGCTGCTGTCACAGATTACCTGAGACAGGGAAATTTATAAAGAACATAGTTCATGGCTGTGGAGGCTGGAATGTTCAAGATCAGGGGGCCACAACTGATGAGGATCTTCTTGATAGATTACCCCATGGCAGAAGGCCAAAGAGAAAGCAGAAGATCAAATGTGGAGCCCCAGGTTCTTTTATAATTGGATCAATGTGTGGAGCCCTCATAACCTAATCACCTCTCATTAGGCTTCACCTCCTGAGACTGCTGTATGAAGGACTAAGTTACCAACACATGGAACTTTAGGACACGTCCAAACCATCACAGCCATGAATGCAGTGAGGACAGAAGGGCAGGACAAGGTCCCCTGATGCTGGGATCCATGTTGGAGTGAATGATCCCCCTGACCCCCTGGCTGAGTTGAATCACAAAGTGTAGATAACGTAGCAGCCACCCTCTCCACTTGCAAATAGAAAGTCAAACTTTACTAAGTTATGCTAGAGTAATAAAAAAAAAATGACATTTACATTCTGTTGAGCAGTGATTTCCTCACACAGTACACTAATAGTTTTCTCAGGCAAACAATTAATAAGCAGTCACATGCTAATTCAATTAAGTAGTTGCATGAGTCAAACCTATTTTAATCACCAACCAGGATATAGTTACTGGAGCAACTACTAAGCTCCAGTGAAGATGAAAAATAAATACCAAGCATGCATGTCTCATGTAGTCTACTCTTAAAAATCTAACAGTACAATCAATGTGACAAACACACAAAAATAAGGATGAAATAAAGCAAACATAATAATCTCCTATCTATCATCACCATTAGACCCTAGCCTGCTTTGGCTCATTTTTGTGGTTGGCTAGAATTACACTAAATTGTAAATTCTATGAAGGCAGAAACTCCCTTTGTCTGAATAAATGGACCAGCGAGTGAGAGGCCAGGAGGAAAGGGGACAAGTGCTGGGGAGTGATGTTGGCCATATTATATTGCTATACTATGTGCATGTGCAAAAATTAACAACAAATTCCACCATACGTACAACTACAACACACCAATACAAAATGCAGACAAAGAGAGAAGATAAAAAAAAGAAGAAGAAAAGTCCCTTTGCCAACCTCTAATCATGTTAACCCATGGCAGGTGCTCAATAAATGTGTTGAACTTGCACATGAATTGATGTGTCGAAGTCTTGATTCTAAATATTGTCATGTAATATCTAGGAAAAATCATTTATGGGTCCTGAGGGCATCTTTTGATTTCCTTATGAACTACTTCACCTTCCTGGCATTTACTGCCTTACATTTTCCTTAAATGACTGATCAGTCTCACTTCTTACTCCTCATCTCTTGGCCTTTTTGCCCTCAACTTCCTCAACTCCTAACTTACTTTTCATCCTGTTCTGTCTTCGCTTCAACTGCTCAGAATCCCACTTTTCCTTCAGAGACTGAAAACCTTTCCTAGCACTGAAGCCTCTGCAGATCTCTCCTCCCAGCTCCACCCTTGACTTGTCTCCAGCCTCTACTTTGGTTTTAATTCCTACACTTTCCATGCCCACTCAGCAATAATCTTTGATCAAACCCAGACTAGCCAGGTTCACCACACACGTGTGGAGGAATATAGGTCCCTTCTGTGCAGTTCTCCAGCAAGCCAATGGAAGGTATTACTATCACAAACAGTTCCTTATTCTCAAATGGACTATGATTCAAAAGTCTATTTGTAAGGTAGTTATTGGGCACTTAGAATCCATTTTCCCAGAGGAATGATGTTACAAATTGTGGTTGGATCTCCGGGCCTGTTAATGCCTATTTAGCCCAGTTGCTAAAATTTATACTGCAGTCTCTTATTTTAATAAAAAACCAATTACTGAAAGTTACAATGGACTTAGCTGTTATGAGGGGAATAGGGAGTTGGGGCTGGGGGTTTCATTCCCAGAAAGATAAGAAACATTCCAACATGCTTAATTTGAATTTGGCTTCTAGGTGTTAATATTAAACTATATATTTCCAGCTGTTCATTCATGTTCTACAATTTCATTTTCCTTTGCAATTAAAAAAACACACAATTTAGTGCCAACGTGAGTGAATGCAACCTATGACTGTCCCCTTAACTATGCTGAGCAAAGTCTACTTTTTCCTAGTTGGGTTCTACAGTAAACCTTGTATTTTTAATCACGAGGTCAGTGCTGGCCTTTGCATCTCCCATGTTTGAAATAAAATTATACAAACAGCATAAACAGAAGAGATGAACACTTCTGGATGCATTTCTAATAATTTTCAGAAGGCAGGAGTTTTCTTCAAAATCAAACAGTTCTAGCAACACCAAAATCTGTCAAGGCAGGTGCCCTTACTGTCTGTGAGCTCAGCAGTGCCATAAGGGATTTCTTAAAAGCCAGGGTAGAAGCAGCTGCATCAGCCCTCACTTTGATGTTCTGCAAATTCCAAGGGGCTACGAGCTGACCATGCCAAAAGCCAGGCTGGTTCAAGTTTCATTAGCAGAACTTCAACCAAACCAGGCTTAGCCTTCAAGTTCAGGAGCAGATACCCTGCTCCTGAATTAACCTTGTACAAATGAGTATCTAATGACTGCCTGTCCTCTAGACCATAGGTTCGGTTTTGGTGTTTCTTCCCCATCCCCCATTCTACCCATCTATTACTCCTGTGCTTTGGTGACTGCCCCCTGCATCTTTTCTCTCAATGGCCCCCTCCCATTCTTCAGATAATTCCCTTTGCCCAGTTTCTCATACCTCAGATAACCGCATCCATCATATTCCTGCCACTTTTCTTTCTCGTTGATGATTATTTTGACTTCTAGTATCATCATACCTATTTCTTGATAGCATTAATATTGTCTATGCCATTCCATTTTTGGGACTTAATGGGTGTAGCGTAAGTTTGTAAAACTTCACACAAAATCCTTATACAGCAGACTCCTTGTCAGCTATCTGTCTGCCAAAACTGACCTCAAAGGAATTGCACGTGGTCTCTAGAGGAGTGGCTGGTAGCAGGCAGAGCTGGTATCCTCATGCTAAGGTGTTTGCTTTCCTCCAATCCATGAGAATTCTTTACTTCATGTATATGCTTTCTTTTATTTTTATTTTTTGATATACATGACAGTAAAGTATATTTTGACATATTATACATGCATGGAGTATAACTCATGAGTATGCTTTCAAGGACTTCCTGTAATACTAATAATTTTAAGGAAGACAGAATGATACCTTAGAGGTATCACCCCAACATTTTAAAGAGGTATTTATCTGGCTTCTTGCCTGTGAGCACCCAGGTGCCTGTCTGGTACTCTCAAGGTTCTCTTTTACTTCTACTTCCTTGAATTCATATTTTTCTGTACTAGTCATCCCTACTTCCCACAAAATGTTTCTATTTCATATAAAAAAATCTGTCTCAGAGTAAATCAACCCAATTTACTGAATTCACAATAATGCCCTTCATTAGATTTTTTTTTTTACCACAATTAAGATGTAGAACATACTCCACTGCTTCAAAGAGTTTTCTCTTTCCACTCTGCAGGCAATCCCCTCCCCTCATCCTAGCTCCTGACTTCTACTATATAGTTCTGCCTCTTTTAGAATGTTATATAAATAGAATCAGTTTGTAGTGTCTTCCAAGTAGCCAACACTTAGCTCAATGCTTTGAGATTTATCACTGTTTCTGAACATACCAATAGTTCATTCCTTTTTGTTGCTAAGTAGTAGTTCATTTGCAAATTTGGACTACAATTTGTTCATTCATTCATACATTATTATACACTTGGGGATATTACAAATAATTCTACTATGAATATTTGTGTACTCATCTTTTTACATATATACACTTTTTATTTATCTTAGGTGGAAATATAAGATCACCTAGTGATATATATATATATACACACACACACACACACACACACACACACACACACACACACACATAGGCCAAGTGCAGGTTTCACTTTATAGTAACTGCAAGACTGTTTACCAAACTGCTTGTGCCATTTTGAGTTCCCAGCAGTCATGTGGGAGTTTTCCAGTTATCCTTCATCTTTACCAACACTTGCAGGTTCAGTCTGTTTAATTTTAGCCATCTTGGAAGGTGTGGAGGGTTAGAGTCAATGGCTTTAATATGCATTTTCTAAATGACTAATAGTGTTGAACATTTTTTCAAGTTTCCATTTTAATGTACAAAATTGTATATTGTACATGGTGTTTTGAAATACATATGTATATTATACATATACATATAGATGTTATACATACCTATAATGTATATTACAGAATGTATGCATCAAGCTAATTTAATTACCACATGTATTACAGAACTTCTTTTAATGTTTTCTGAATTAAGTGAATTTCTACTTGCTAGGATTTCAACTAAGAAATCATTGAAGTGGTACACTGGGGACAATTTTAATTTTGTGGGTGAAATTAACAATTGTACACATGGACAGGGTGATTGGGATACCTCATTTTTTAGTTTCTTCTTTTTTACATCTCAAATCTCCAAAAGAACCACATTTTCCTAAAGAGGCATCCCAGACAGTATGAGAGGATAGATTCTGGAAGTGGCTGCCAACGAGCAAGCATCACTGTTTACTCGCTTGTACTTCACAGACTAGAGAGTTTGAAAACTATCAATCACCACTATTTATTGAAAGAAAGTGTGATTGGCAGTTTTGACAGAGCTCAAATTATTGAGGTGAAAAAAATCCTAAAAATGTACCTCTTTTTACTTCTCAAAAGTTGTCAAATAACAAACCTAATGTGTTTAATTTATTTTCTTCCTCAAAACTACATTTTTATTTTAGTACTAGGAATCCTTTCACAAGCTAAACAAACATATTCTTGAACAGCAATGTATATTAAGACCTCAAAAATAATTTACATGCGTTAATAAGCCTTTACTATTTGAATCTCAACTATGAGTTCTTTTTGAAACATTTCAAAATGTGGAATTCTTCTTTGAAAAATCTTTTTGTGTAAGAAAATGATTTCTCAGTGTCCCTCCCTCAGAAGGAATGTGAAATCAGCACTTGTGATCCATCACTCAGCTACACATAAATGACCTCCCTAACTTCATGGAACAGTTGCTTGTCACACGTTTGCCCAGACAGGGTTTGGAAGTCACTGTATACTTTGGGGATACAATGAATCACTACTTCATTTAGTATCATCATATTTACTAAGAATAATTTTACTGTGAACTTAAGCCTAATTACTTAACTTCCTAACCTTTTAGGATTAAAATTTTTAACTTCAACATGTCAATGATGCAGTCACTGCACTATTTCTCAAGCCTCCTAGATTCTTAGAGGAATTTTCAAGGGCTCAAAGGAAACACAATAGGGATTGAATTTATTAATTAAAAGAGAAACTACTGCCGAGATTAATTTCTAGACAACTACAGTTTGCAGGGTGCTTTTAATGAAGTAGGTGATTAAGTAGGTCAGGTAAACTTTAATAAAGCATTACTAATCTCATTAAGATCTACATTTGGCTCACAAGGACAAATGTTAATATCTGCCATGTCATCACAAGCAGCACATCATAAGGTCCACAGTCATTTCAATGCTCAACACCCTTTTCTGCTTTACAATGAACCAGTTTCTTAAAAAACATGCTAACTTTTTGATGCTATCAAAGAAAATAGAATAGGTACTTTAACATAATTATTTAATTTCCTAACCCTTGGGGATTAAAACACTTTTTAATCTTTCAAAGACAGAGCCAGTGCATTCACTACTCCTAAAGGCTCCTCAGCTCCTAGAGGAATTATAATGTGCCCCAACTGCATTTAGCCTTTTGCAAAGAGCAAATGAAATGGTTACAAAAAAATTTTGAAAGCAAAATGGTGAACGAAGATCATTAAAGTTTTCCAAATGCACATGTGGCAGGTGCAGGCTGTGCAATCAGGCAGAGAAGGGACAGATGAAAGCCAAGTGGAGAACGTGGGAGCAAAGGCTCACGTTTGGTATCTACTGAGGCCAAGGCACAGGACAAAAAGGGCTGTGGATAGGCTGCCACCCACAGGTTTCCAGGCTGCAGCCCAGTTGATATGGGCCCAGTGCCAGGCAGCACCTGCTAATGGTACCTCCTCAGTGTTTCGTGAACCTGCAGGAGCTGGGGTACAGAGAGAGTTATGTGAGAACAAAGAACAACTGGACACAAATCCTTGGCTATGTTAGGAAAATATTTCATGTTTATGTGGTCACCACATTTAAAATTGGAAACAAAGTCACTCTATTGTATTCTCAGGGGATTAGATCAGGGTCCCTCTCCCCGATCCCCCACATATGCCCATGTTCCTGGTATAGAATGGAGAACTATTCACACAAAACCTATGTACATCCCCCTGTATACTTTAAATCATCTCCAGATGATTTATAACAGCTAATACAATATAAATGCTATAGGAACACTTGCTATATTGTATTGTTTAGGGAATAATGACAAGAAAAAAAAAGTCTGTACATGTTCAGTACAGACACAATTTTTCCCCCAAATATTTTCAATCCCTGGTTTGCTGAAACCTCAAATGTGGATCCTGCAGACATAGGGAGATGACTGTACTTTTCAAATAAGTTTCCTGATGGTAAAGGCAGTAGCATAACTTGTTATATACAAACTATCTGAAATTTTTTTAAAAATCTAAAAAAATAAATAAACAAAAGGTATAGAAAAAGTCCCATCTCTCCAGGAGATCCTGGCACTGAAGACAAAGTGAAGACAGAGTCCCCCAGACACAGATTCCTGGCCAGAGGCTCCCCTGGTTGTGCAGAAGCAATAACTAACCAGGGAGGTGAGGGCAGGCTTTGGGGCAGGCTGGAACACTTCGCATTCTTTTCTCCACACAGACTGGCAAGGAATCAAGATCATGGAGATGGAAGTTTACACTATAAAGCAAGGAGGAAAAAATCATAGAATTAATCTTTAGCCAGTAAGGGCCTATTATGTGCACAAAATGTTAGGGCCTGGAGAGCCCCAGGGTGAAAGAATGACACAAACAAAGGTACAGAAGAGCCGGAAATCACTGCATGTCTGGCATGGTCAGGCAGCAAATATCTGAAGTCTATAAGGAGATGGAGGTAGGAAGGTGCCAGAGGGTGGGGATCCTGGCAGGCCAGGGTGAAACATGTGGATTCATCCCAGAGCCTACAGGGAACTTGAAAAGCCATATATATGCGCATATATATATATATATATACCACACTCAGATTTTCATTTGTAGATGTCCAACTCACAATGCAGAAGACAGACTGAAATAAGACCTCAGATCAGTTGAAAACACTTCTGATGCTGACAGTTGTGGTAAGAGACAAAACCCAGAAAACATATTTAAGAAAACAAATAAACAGTGTTGGGGCAATGGGCAGAGGACAAGGGAGGAAATGGGATAAGTAGTAAACACCTGGCCAGGTGGATAAAGGAAGCCAATTACTAGAAAAGGAACACAGGAGGACTGGAGGAGAGCTGGGGAGTAGGTGATTGGGATCAGAGGATGCTGAATTTCAACTTGGTGGCAAACTCTGTCCTAGCAAGATGGTGGAAGCCCAATGGAAGGGTGGGGGTTGGGAAGGCCTGGAGCCTGGGGCTGCTCTCTAGGGACACTGCTATGTGACCTCCACACCCATGGTCAACATTTGTAAATTCTAACTAAATATCCAGCAGCTGTCACTTTGTGGATTATATAACCTCTTAATCAGTGATGGCTGAAGAAAAGAAAAAGAAACCATTTCCGGCTGTTTCCTTACCACTCCCGCTGGGTGAAAAGAGCAAACAAACAAATCACCCAGCAAATAGCACAAGCTGAAAAAAACGCTTGCCAGCTCTTATTTGGGGAGAGTTTGCTGCTTCATGAACTCCTGACCATTGGCAGAGCAACTGCTCCAGCGGCCATGGGTCACATGCTGTCCTCTGCTTGGGCCTCTCCTTCTGTGTCTGTGTTGTGACAATGGCCTTCTATTGAAGTTTTGAGAAGTGTTTGAGACGTTAGCTTGGGAGTCCACTTATATATTCAGTAAATGGTTATGGAATGCTGATCATGGGAACCCAAGCAGTTCATGTTTATGTGGTCATGACATTTAAAATTAGAAATAAAGTCATCTTGTTGTATTCTCAGGGGATTAGATCAGGGTCCCCTCCCCAATCCCCCACAGATGCCCATGACCCTGGTATACAAAGGAGTACTATTCACACAGAACCTATACACATCCACCTGTATACTTTAAATCATCTCTAGATGATTTATAATACCTAATACAATGTATTAGGGTCCTGATCTCAGGGTCCTGCTCTCAAGGTTAGTGAGGACACAGACCTTATGAAACTAATACAGGACATAATGCCACGAGCGGTAAGTGCCACAGAGGAAACTTAAGTAGGGTTTAGGAAGCAGGAGCCTCCCTGAGGTCAGCTCATTCTGACTCAAGGGCAAAAGTATAATGTATGCTGAGGTGCATGAAAGGCATTTTCTGAACATTTCAGTGGCTAGGAAATATAATCCTGCAAATATAATCATATAAAGGCAGGAGATTCCTCATGAAAACTCTGATAGCCAGCTTCTTTTGAAAAATTACAGTACCTGGGAGTCCTGGGTCCACATGCCTGCAAGGCAATGGTCTGCTCATCTCTAATAAATAGTTGTGCACCCATCTTCCATCTAGCACCTCCTCGATACTGGGACGCCAAGGCTCACTGGCTATTAGGTATGTGTTGCTTGTTCCTCTGTACCTACTTCTCCAATAAAAGTGGAACACATACTATCAAGGCAGATGTAGATTTGGGTCTAGAGATACAAGTCATTGTATTCCTGCACCTGCTTACCTTGTGAGCACTGTATTTTTAAATATCTCTTGGAACAAAAGTCATCTAAAAGTCAGATCTCTCGAGGACTACACAGCTTCCCTTCAGGGCTGTCATGAGCTGTTTCCAACACAGGCACAGTGTCAGATTCTTTATTCCATCTAGTGTATGGAAGGGTCAATCTCCAAAATTAAACTAGTAATTTAAATTTTTGTATGTTTTATACAAAAACCAAAAAAGGACCACACATGGTGGAGCACACCTGTAATCCTAGCCGCTTGGGAGGGTGAGACAGGATCACAAGTTTGAGGCCAGCCTAGACAACTTAGTGAGACTGTGTCTAAAAAAAAAATAAAAGGGCTGGGGATATAGTTCAGTGGGAGGGCACCACTGAGTTTAATCCCCAGTAACGCATGTGCGCACAAACACACATACACACAATATATATCCATAAGAATAAGGACTTCCTAGGAATAAGCTTTTAAAAATTGCTTTGTGTAGAGAATTTATCTTCTAATATATGTACACACAAACACATATGAACACATTCAAAATACACACACACACACACACACACACACACATTTCCATAAGGCATTTCTATAAGGAAAAATAAAGTGTGAACTCTACTATTTAAAACTTTGACTAGGATAGCAAATAAATTGAAAGGAATTAGTGACTTCTCGAGTCCCTATGAAAACTTCCTTCTTCCTATACATATCTTTGGGTTTCCAAGACTCAGTACTAAAATGCTTGAGAGACCAGAGGAAAAATTATTCTGGGGAAAACATACTTTTCATAAAATATATAAAAATATATTTATCAGCTATCTATATGAAATACATATAGGTGCAAGAGAAAGGAAGAATGACTTTGATATTTTTATTATGAGTACCTGAAAGGTTAGTATTCATCTTTCCCTCCAGGTGTTCACATATATACGTTCATACATATGCTTGTGTGTGTATATATACACAAAAATATATATAAATTCATATATACACATATTTGTATATATATGCATGTATGATTTTAAAAAAATATATAGCCAGGGCTGGGGATATAACTCAGTTGGTAGAGTGCTTGCCTCGCATGCACAGGCCCTGGGTTTGATCCCTAGCACCACACACAAATATGTGTGTGTGTGTGTGTGTGTGTGTGTGTGTGTGTGTATCTCCAAAATCACGTTTGTAAATCTTAGGAAACAATTTCTCAGGTCCACAAACATTTACAAGGCTGTTACATGTAGGTGATACTCCAAGATCTGGGCTGTAAAGATAGATAAACCTCTGCCCACTCCACCCTGCATCCTCAAAGGTATCACCTTTTACCAGGGACACAAAAATAAAAATCAAAGCAGGATAAGTGCTATGATAGAGGACTGTTTAAAAAAGAAGAAGAAGAAGAAGAAGAAGAAGAAGAATGACCATACAAATGAAAGAAAGGAATACTAACAGGGAGGAGTCAGTAGCAGAAGGATACTACCAGCATGACGGAGGTTAGTTTATAACTGAGTCCGCTTTTAAAAGGGAGTAACACAAGGAAAGTGGTGGAGACATGTGGATGCACAAAAGGGCCTGCCAGCAAAGGAAATGGCTCTCCAACTGCTGCTTGATGATCATGCTTGCCCCCCGACACATGTGGAAGCAACACTAGAGCACTGGAAAGGTAGGCTGGGGCCACAAGGCAAAGATGCTAGTGTAAGAAATCTGCATTTCTAAATTCTATAAGAAAAAAGTTTCATGGCTCAGTCCAAAGACCTTCCTCTTCTGTCTTTACAGATCTCAGCTGGTCTGACTTAAATACCATCTATATGTTAAGACTGAGTATAAGCGCCATCCCAAATTCCAGCCCCAAACATCCAACCACCTAATCCGCCCTCTGCGTAGTTGTGTAATGAGGCATCCCAAGAAACAATGTCTCAAACTGAGCTCCTGGTTCCCTCCCTCTCAGCCTGCTCTCCTCTACATGGGACGATTAGGGAACACCAACCGTGAGGACATGACAGTGAACACTTTCTTCCCTTCAGGACAACTCTGTCCTTCCAGGTACTTATGCCAAAAATATTGAGGTCATTCTTCTTCCTTTCTCTCACACCTCATATATTCAATCCACCAGTGAATCATGTCACCTATGCCTTAGAAATGCATCCAGATCCTGACCATATCTCACCAGGACACAGTCACTTGCCTCCCAACCTGGCCCACTACAACACCCTCTTCCCTGATGTCACCCTCTCAGGGAAGCCCTCTCACTGTGTAAAATCACACTCGCCCATGCAAGCTCCTCATTTCCACCTCCTCCTTTATTTCTCTGGGGGCAGTTACCATGTTCCACCTTCTATATCATTTCCTTATGTCTTCTGCCCACTGCCTACCCTCCCCACTAGAATATCAGTTCCTGGGGACCAGGGGTTTCTTGGCTGACTCTTTAACTGGCGCATCCTCATGGCCCAGCACAGATCTTGGCTATGGAATATATCTGAATCTTTACAGAATGAAAGGATGGCTTAAAGAAGACAGAAATGGGAAGCTGGGAATCAAGTTGAGAGACAATGCGGACACTCACAGGTCTGGACTACGGGAAAGGCAGGACTGAAGATTTCACAGGAGCAGAGAGCTCAAGGCGGGTGGCCTATGGGATGGATGCCCTGTGAGGGACATAAATATCAGGGGTTATTGACTTGGAAAATGACTTGACAACCTTTATGGCGACAGAGAAGGGCCACAGTGAGGAGAGGTGAGAGGGAGAGAGCAGGGGAAGCGAAGGCTTGACCAGTTCAGTCTTTGAGCATGTTAACTGAATGAGGCACATTAATACATACATTAATATATCCTTCTTAGGTATAATTCAAATCCCACTAAACTCTTCCGAGAAAATTTGCAAGCTTTAAATTATTCCTAAATTTAATAAGCCCAAAGACCCAGAAGGGCTCAGATTCATGTATTATATATACTACAGGTTTCACACCATGCTCCAGAACAAAAGAAGAGTCACAAATGCCAGAAATATGTGGAAAATGATGATTTGCAAAAGACCAGAGTGTCCCCAGTGTTTCAAACTATGTAGAGAATAAAAAAGAAGTGGCTCTGTTCGCCAGACTTACATTTAATAGGCTCTAAATCCAGCACAGATTTGACCTTTGCTTTAAATAGATTTTCTTGGAGAGAAGGGAAGAAAACACTGATTCATCTGAGACTCCTGAACGACCTACTGTTCACATTACTTGAAATAAAGTCTGCTTTAAATCAGAATTCTTGAGACACCGAAATAAATATACCAAGAGGTTTCTAATTTTGTGCTTTCACCAACTGATTATTTTCATTCATAACAGTGGACGAACTCGATATGGTCTTTCCAGAAAGAAGGGCCTCACCACAGAGCACAGCACACGGTGGAATCAATCACATCAGTGCAACTGGTCTCAGACTTCAGCTTGTCTTGAGATCAACACTTTGAACAGAAAAAATAAGAGAAGTATGCAAAAGGGAGATGACTTTTCAAGCTTTCCAAGGCCCATGCTAATTCAGCAATGTTTGGGCAATAAGGGAAACCTAGAAGCAAAAAAAAATGTTTCCACTAAAACTGAAAAAGGTGAACCAGAATCATTCAATATTTGGACTGTTCCCTCGATAAATATGAAATATGCAAACTTCCCATTCTGCTGTACTTGGCCATTAAGAGCAATGTCATAGATATTGGGATGATGATACAACACGGTATCCTGGACCTACACCATTTTAGTTTCATTTTTGGAGATTTTTGTTTCCTCTCAAGCATCTTGAGCAGTTCACTGCTCATTTTTAAATCATCATAAGACAAGTGGAGAAACAAAAATATAAATCAAATAGAAGTCTTGCTTTAGTATCTATTTGCTTCTGTTTGGAAAAGAAATATAATAATGTTTTTAGGGTACCCTGGAGATAAATGACCTCAGGACACCAGGCAGTCATAAAGGTATGATTGAGACATTAAGGAGTGGTGTGGTCTGTAGCCACTTGAAAAGTGCTTGCCCCACCTAACAACAGTCACAGTGCTCTCCAAGCAAAATGGAATTGCAAGCAAAGTGTGATCTGCTGATGATTAATCTGCCATAAAACCAAGCATAATCAGAGACTTTTCAAAAGAGAGAAAAGGATGGTTCACATAGTATTTTTTCAAAAAGCTAAACAACTTTTCAACATGAATTCACAGAAGCCACCATTTATAATTCCATGTCCCTTTCGCCTTCTTCCAGGTTAGAGGAGAGCAATGGCACTTTATGTAAGAGGTGAACTCACATCTCCAATCATGTCAACACTCTAATGCCTAGAATAAAAAACAAATGTGTAGGTTGAAACACTGAATCAACCTACAGATGTTATATATCCACACACATAAAATCCAATAGAAGTCTATTACTTTACTAGTATACTAAGCACTTTGAGAAATATGTGTCTAGAAAACTAACAACCAAGAAGATCAACAGAGATAGAGCTGATGGAGAGACCACATAAGAATCATTCTTCTACAGGCTTAACTAGAGCCTCCCCTTGGATGTTGCCACTGCCACATGCGTAATGTCTCAGGGCAATGTGTTAACACAAACCTCCTTCTAAGCTATTTCCTCCTCTACGTCATTCTATATTCCATTATTAAAATGATGCAATATTGTCACATGACAACTGATTGCTGGATATTACATATATAATATTCAAATTATAATTCTAGCAAATGATTTTTCTGTTTATGGTCTTTCACTATTTATGTCCTATCGAATACAACATTTAGAGGTCCATTTCATGCTTACTTGCTCGGTTGGTTTAATGTTTTACATCTGTAGAGCTTTCAGCCTTTTAGGGCAAAAGACCACAGAATCTCCCTCTAATTGTACAAGGAATTTCTTCTTGAAAACTTAAAGCAAGACGATTAGGTGTAAAAGAAAGTCATAAATAGATGTGAAACCAGCCAGAAGGGAACTGGCTTGTACCAGAGGCCAACTCAGAGCTGCAGGCCCCGGGAGAGTACTACCTCATAGTCCTAAAGTAATTTACCCACCTACTGGGGGTAGAACCCTTTAATGTTCCTGTAAACCAATATGCACATGTGAATCCTCAGGGCAGGCCTAGCAGAACAAGGGCTTTGGGGAAAGACGTCCTGCAGCTGAGAACTGGGCTCAACGTTCTTCAGGCTGTAACTCAATCATGGGGCTGCAGAAACCCACCAAATGACAGAATTCTGAAGAAAGTGAGCAGAAGGGGCTAAGCAGAGAGCCAGCAGTGTAAGAGAAAATCACCCACAATGAGGAAGGTGGAAGAAATTACTCTCACATGAGCTTTAAGGGTGTTCATGAAAATCGAGGAGAACTGTGGCCAGTTAAAGCAGCAATACAATGAAGAAAAACAGCAGCCAGAGAGCATGCCAGGCCATTCTGGTCTCAAAGTCTGGAAGGTGATAGGGGTCCCTGAGCCAGATACAGGAAAGGGTCTCATTCCTGATTAGCATCCCTCAAAACTACAAGGTGTTTGCAGAGGAGGCTGGAGGAAGGATTCAGTGAACAAGGGAAATCAAAGAGGAATAGAACCAGGTTGAGAAGACAGCCCTTGGAAATGCAACGTCACTGACCAAAACTCCTTACTTTAATAAAAAGATGAAGGTATAAAGGATGGTAATCCAATATATTTTTTTAATTTTGCTTTTCTTCAGCTACGGTTGTGCATAAAAATTTCTTGTACACATCAGCCAAGAATTAGAGTGTTCTTTTTGACCTGGATTATATCCCAACACGCTCAGCGGGAGCGCACCTCTCTATCAGTTACAGGGTAAACCAGACCACATCCAAGGCAGTCAGCCCAAAGTCTCCCTCTGTTCCCAACTATTAAAGGTACACAAGAATGGAGCAACCCAATGGGGTTTCTTTCCTTTTTAACGTCTAAGATCATCGTTTTCACGCCTCTTTGGCAAATAAAGCTTTTGGAGGTGTTTTTAAAGAGCTATTTGCTTTGTTTTGGCAGGGGTGGAGGAAGATAGAAAGAGAGGAGCTGAGTACTCATATTTAAGGAGGAGGAAACAAAACCTGTCTACAGGTTCATTCTGGCTCTTTCTCTTTTCCAGCAGTAGTGACCCACCATCATGCCATCCCCATAAGCTACATGGAAAGCTGTGTAGGACAGCTCCCTGCTGCACACTTCCCTGTGTGGACTGAACAACGGGGATCACTGGCCTGCACCCTGAACAATCAGGAATGCACAAAGATTATGCTGTCACCCAACATACCTGTCAGCCTCTGCAAGAATGATGAGTCCACAAAGATTTAATTTGTTACTCCTATGGGAACATTCTAAAACATTAGCACCTATCCCAAATTCACTTTCAAATGTAGCAGGCTCCAGGATAAAATGTGAAGATGTTCATTTTCATCATACCCAAGCCTTCTGGAGTCCTGGGAGAAAGTAATGAATATTGCCAGAGACTGAGCCACTCTCAACATCCTTAGTATTGTTAAGTCTGGCTTCTTGGACAAAGATTTTTCTTTTCCTTTTCCAAACAGCTTCCCAACCTAGAAGGCTCTTTTGTCCAGAAAGCCAGTCTAGAATTTCCAGTTTTCCTGGAGGACCTTGTAAAAGGAATTCGTCACTTCAATACCAATTATTTCCCTCTCCTCAGAAAAAATAAACTGAAGTGTACTGTTTGATTGAGTTGCAGTTAGAATTCTTTGGGGGCAGAGACTAGTGGCTCATTGAACTGATTTAACCTAAAGCACTCAGTGCTGTTGAGATGGACACTCCATCCCCTGGCTTTCAGAATTCCTCCCAAGGAAAATAAGCATCCACACCAAGCGCAATCTAAACCCACTACCAGGAACTAACAGGATGGCCTGCTAAGACAACTACAACCGTGAGTGTAGAAAGCACCTCCCTAACAAAAGCAGAAGCCCTTCAGTTTACTTGTAAAGAGACTGACATACAGAAAGGCCTCTGAGGAAGCTCCAGAACACTCCCCTCTGTTTTCTTGTGTCCAGCTTTCCCCATTATTCTCTGAACCTCCCATGCTATGTCCATGACTCATATCACTTTGGTCTTGACAGTCTTTACTTGAGCCACAGCCAGTGTGCCAGGGCTGCCATAACCACATACACAAACTGGGTGGCTTTAAAGAATAGAAAGTTAATCTCTATTTAACTATGATAGGCTCAAGTAATTGAAAATCCTAAGGCTAAAAGAACAGAGGTATTTAGTAGTGGGACTTCTCCAGGGTTAAGGGTTTGGAAGTCTGAAGTCAAGGTATCATCAGGGCCACATTCCCTCTGAAAGATGAAGGCAAGAACCTTCCTAGCCTTGTCCCCACTTCTGGTGATGTGCCACCAACTCCTTAGTGTGCAGCTGCTGCTATCTTCGTTCTGCCTGTCATCACGTAATCATCTCCCTCTCTGTATGCATTTCATCTCTAATTTTCATAACGACATCAGACACTGGATTAAGGCTCATCTCATTCCAACATGACCTCATACCAACTAATCTGCAATGACTCCATTTCCTAACAATGTTGCATCCTAAAGTCCCAGAGCTTAGAAATTCAACCTATCTTTTGGGAGACATGAATAATTCAACTCGCAAAAACTATGCAATCAGCACAGTCACACACAAGAGACTACACATGAAACTTCCCACTCCTTCCATCACTGTCTGCCTTCAACATCACCTGTCCATTCTGAAAATATGTTTTATTCTCTAAGCCACTGACAACTTGCCCTCCTGTCAGGTTGTTCTGTTTGACCTCCCTGGACAGCTGTCCTGAATTTCACAGATATTGACACTGTCCTAATCCCCCTAACTTTCTGTGATTTCTATTTTTTCAAATCCACAGTCAATAATCTATGGTCTCAACTCACATTCTCAATCTATACAGCATCAAAGGAGAAAGACATTAACAATGTCAGTGGTCTCATCCGAATTCCACTTGACTGGGTATAACCTTAACCCAACCATCTCCTCATCTTACTTCACAATGACCACTTTATCTTCAGAGAAATCATTCTTTCGCTCAATCACTCCAAAGAATGTTTGATGAATACTCACTGTGTGCTAGTAGGCATTTGACTTACATTCAGGGTTTCAGGATGTAAATGATTAATACGATCCCGGTGCTGGTAGAATTAAGAGTGTATCAGGAATATGAACAAGTAAACATGTACTGCTAACTCTGGTAAGTTCCCAGGCCATGAGAGAAGCATCTAGGAAGACCTGATATCAAAGGAAAATAAACTGCATCATATGCCTCAGGAGTCTATTCCTAGTCTTCTTCTGATGCTATACTTTTGTCTTGTCTTTGTATTCTATTTCAAAATCTCATATAGATTTTGAGTGGTTGGCTCCCAACTCTAGCCTCAGTATTTTCTCTGTGCTTACAACTAGAGTTTCCTCTTGCCATTTTCTATCACGATGTTCCAGTAGCATCAGGAATTCAGGAAGAATAAAACAAAGGCCATCACCCTGATTGCTAATCTTTCCCTGTATACCCACTTCAGTCAATTTTACCACCACTTTTCATTCATTTGAACTTAGAAAGCTGATATCTTTCCTAACCCTTCCTTCTCTTCATCTCACTGCCTTTCCACCCACATGTCATTTAAAAACCCTAACTAGAAACCCTTCTCTCTGTTTTCTCCCTAATTTTTTCATTCCCATTGGCTTGATTAGTGTTTGCATCAATTCATGGTAAGTATTGTAAAGACATTTTCACTGGGTTATCTATCTGAAAATGTAAACCCACTGCCACTCAGCTTACAAATAACTTGCATTTTGAGACCATATAACAGCTTATTAAAATGCTTTCACAAACAGAACTTTGCATCCTTACATCAGCCTGTAGTGATAGGTAGAAGAAGCAACAGTCTTAGAGGTTCCAAGTGACTTGCCCAAGGTCAAGAACAAATGAGTAGCAGAAGTACAATTCTATCCTGGGTATAATTCCAAATGCAAAGTTCCACAGCCATACTGCTGCCAAGTCATCTTCCCAAAGAACAGTTCAGATACCAAGCTGGCATAAAATGTGTGCTCAAAAGCAAGCAACCTTGGCAACATCTTCCAGAGATGACAGTCATGGCAGCTCCTCTGCTCATTTCCACCAGCTCTGGCCTCCTGCCCTAGAGGCCTGCCCTTGGGCATTACTCTCAGGGCCCGGCCAGACTGGCAGTGCAGTGCCAGAAGCTAACCCAGCAATATTTGCTTTGGCACCTTGGGTCCAGGTAATTCAATCAACTTAACAGATCTCCAGTAGGGTTTTTGACTTCCATAAACTCAGCAATACTCCTGGCCACATCCTCCACCTGCTGCCAGTGCAATCACTAAGTACCTCCACCTTTCTCCCCAGCTACTCTCTGTCTTTTTCATTCGGTTGCTGAAATTCCCGCCCAAGGCATAGAAATCTGTAAAGTACCAAACTCCATAACTATTCAGCTTGATCAGCCCAAACTCTGCCCACGGGAAACAAATGTTCAGTAGGAATCTATTAATCATGGAGTGCTTCTCAGGTGCTAGGGAAAGTTGAAAGCTAAGTTCTTGCCATCGAAAACTACTTGTGCTTCCATTACACTATCTACTGTATCCTCCGGGATCCTGAAACTATCATGAGACAACTTTCATTCATCTTAAACTTCTGAAATTCGTACATTCTTGGAATCATTAAAAATCCTTAAAATCTGACTTTTTCTAGAGGAATCACTTGTCTCACAACCTCTGTAATTTTCTATCTTTCTCCCTCCACTCTTTTAATTCTGTCATTTGCACGACATCATCACAGTGTTGACCTCTGATTCCATCTCTCTTCCCACTAATACTCTTGTTCCCATCTTCCCTGCAATTACCAAATCTATTCTTTCATGGTTTTTTTTGAGGTCAAAGGAAGCAGAAGATGTCTGAATTTAAATACAGACTGAAGACCAAGAGAAGACACTTACCTGTCTAAACCTAAAAGAGACTTCAAGCCACCTATCTTTCTCCCATTGCCCATTATCCAACTTGTACTTCACAAGACCAAGATTTTCTAAACTCCCTAAAACTGATCATATTCACATGCTCTCCTGAACTACCTTCTATCACCCCTTGTTGTGCCTAAATGCCATGCATTCTTCAAAAAGGAACTGAATGCCTATTCACTATTACCCAAGTCTGCATGAGCTACAATGGATTTTCTGACCACCTTCTATGTCCCCCCTGTTTAATATTATATTCAGTCTCTATAGATAGCAAGATTTGAAGAGGATTAGAAGCCAAGCTAAAAAGTTCACCTTTAAATTCTTAAAAAGTTTGGGTTATGGTCAGGATATAGTGTATCTCTCAAAAAAAGCTCATGAGATAGACAATGCAGGAATGTTCACAGATAAAACAATTATCTTATGAGAGTTGTAACCTAATCAGTGAATTAATTCATTAATGGATCAATAATCTGAATGAATTACTAGGTGATAACTATAGATAGGTGGGTTATGCCTAGAGGAAGTAAGTCACTGGGGGTGTGTTCTTGTGGATCATATTTTATTTCTGGCTCCTTGCTCTCTTTCTTTGCTTCCAGGCTATCGTGAGCTAAGTAGCTTTTTATGCCACACCCTTCCGCCATTATGTTCTGCCTCACCTGGAGCCCAGAGCAATGGAGTCAACTAACCACGGACTGAACTTCTGAAATTGTGAGCCAAAACAGACATTTCCTCCTGTGAGTTGTTCTTGTCAGGTATTTTGGTCACAGTGATGAAAAGCTGACTGATATAATTAGGAAACCAGTAAGGGTCTATATCCATGTTGTCCAACAGAACTTTCTATGATGGTGGGAGTATTCTGCACTGTCCACAGGAGGCTGCTGAACACTTGAAAAGTAGCTAGTACAACTAAGGAACTAAAATCTTTGTCTAAGAGTAATTAGTGTAAATTTAAATAGCCACATGTAGCTAGTGGGGATTGTAATAGGCAGCAGAGTTTTAGACTAGTTGATGCCACAAAGAAAGTTTTACAAAAGTGAGTCAAATCCAGGAGGACAAAAGAAAGCATGGAGAATGTAAAGCAAGGGAAGAGAGATATTCTGGCAGTGATCTGGGCAGGAGAATTCCCTTTTTCTGGAAAGAAGAAAGAAATTACCCTATCACTAAGTGACTAGGAAAAGAAAGAAAGAAAAAAAAAAAGGAGTTCATTTGCTAAATCCCTTAAAAAAAAAAAAAAAAAAACAAGACTATAGAACATAGGATACTTTTTTTGTTTGGAAGTCTTAACATATCAAATTGGGAATTTCGTAATGAATAAGTACCAACCACAGATTTTGATCCCCTACTAAAATGTTTACACATTCATCAAGTCATACACAAAAATACTTAGTTTTCAGAAAGAATATATAAAATGTAAAATAATCACTAATTAAGTGGTTAATATTTTCCTTCCCACTTCAGATAACTCAAACCTTTTACTTAGGCACACATGAAACCATAGATTTCCAATGAAGTGTGGAGAGGCTGGCAGAGATAGAAGGATACTATGATATGAAATGTGCTACCAGACAATGACTAGAATATCCTGAGGCAGATTCTCTGAAGGGATTAGATCCTGCACTTCTATACAGAGTCCTGGTTATTTCCTTACCATCTTCCTCTTCTTACAAAGGTGTAAACCATCCCAGTACAACTCAAGAGGAGAGCTACCTAGTATAACAAACATAGAAATATATAAGCCAGACAGAACAAAAAAAACAATAAGGCTTACTCAAATACCTGTGAACACTATAGACATTTAAAGATTTAAACACTACAGACATTTAAAGATACCCATGCTTATATAGTCAAGTTGGAAACATACTCCTTCATTGGAAATTCCAATTTTCCAATTTGTCCCAGGAATCCAATTGTTTGCTTGAAAATACTACCTGTCACCCAATGCAAATCCTAAGAACAAAGTCCACAATATAGATATGGCATTGCAGCCATTCCAAAAAATTTTATCCTGTTAATTCTTTAAGGTTCCAACACACCTAGTCCATCTATTCACCTTTACAAAACTGAATGCTAACAATCCGACAATATACTCAGGCAAATGCCTGGAATTTAGGGATGAAAGGAATGAGAAAAAACAAAATTACCCCTAATTGGATCCAGAATGCTCCCACAAAACAGAGAAGACAGAAAAATCGAGCAAGGGATTTGTCCTTCTATTACAGTCTCATACTCATTCAACAACTGCAATTTGCTCTCAATCTACTCAGAAATATGATCAGTGAACTTGATATGGTCAAAGCTTACCAGAAAAATGATCTTTCAGAGACAAGTAGAGAATAATCTGGATACGGCTTAATCCCGTAAACAACTTCAACACATCCTCAGAGGAGCAGAAATGGAGAAGACCCCTCACAGAGAACCCTTTTAACTTTGTCATTCTTTAAAGGACATGGCCAACAAGCATCAGAAATATTACAGGCAAGCTCATCTCAACCAATTCCAGAGTACAAATTATTAGATATGGGGGCCTGAAACTGACTGGAAAGGGAACAACATTTATATAAAGGTGAATAATTAATAAAAGACCTGATTTGCACACTTACTCCCATACATAGTAGAAGACAAGAAAAAAAGCAGCTAAGAGAATGTGATGGGTCCTCACAGCACAGATTTAGTCTCTTGTGGGCACACACATGGACCCTCAAAAGGAGTCTGGAAAGGGCACTATGGCCAGGACGAAAGTATTCATGCTAACAGAAAAAGGGGCAGGTCTGGCGGCTTCTGTGAGTGCAGAAATATTACTTTGGGCCAGAAAATAGAAATCCCTGCGTGGCTGGTTTTTAACTGCAGACATCAACACCATGAAAATTCCTAGACCATTTCTAAGTTTCATGCTTATGGCAGGATACAGTCCTGGCAGACCCAAGACCAAACAGGACTCCATAATCACAACCATGCAGCTGAGTTTCCTCTGCTGAACCACAAAAAAATAGCTTGTTTAAAGCATTAGCTTAATGATGACAAAGCAGCATATGGACTATTTAATTTTCACCAAACATTCTGTACCATCTTTCACTTACTTCCCCTAAAATTGTGTTCCTTTCATCCTGTCCCTATGTGAAATCAAGTATAACTAGGACCACACAGGCAAACACGATTATAAATATATCTTCTGAATTAGTGGATCCTTTTTGTAAGTCAGCACAATGTCTTCCTTGCTTGGTCCTCCCTCCATTCCTTCTTTCCTGCCTTCTTTTTCCTTCCACTGCTGAGAATCATCCTTTATCAGCCTAAACCATTTTCCCTACTCACCAAGAGTTGTTCCTATGAGATGTGGAAGACTGTGATCAGATTTGTATCTGGGACAGAAAGAAACAAGCTTAATAGAGGAACAAAGCAGGGTACACAGGGAGGAATCAATGTCAATTTGGAAAAATATAAATTTAAGGTAAATTAGTTGTGGGTTGCATGATTTTTAGTATCATATTTGTTAAAATATTTTTGGCTTCTAGTCTTATAATCACATTGGTATTATACATTGTAGGACTGGAGTAAGGAGACCAAAATTTCACACATGATAGCTTGAAATCAGTCTAGTTCCTAACTAGACCAGTTGGTCTCATTTGCTGCATTCTAGTAATCTTCCTAGTAACCTATCAAGGATCTTTGTGATCTAAAACAAGAATAATGAAGTAGAATTCCACATTACTTTAAGAAGATCATCAGTATTCACTGCTACAACTTCTAGAGAATTCTGCTGAGAATGTAGTCTGAAAACCACAAGAACAACAAAAGGTAAAGACAGCATTGGGTCCCTCTATTCCTCTCTTCTCCTCTTCCACCTCTCTTCTCCTGTTCCACCTCCACATTAATTTACAGAAGATCATCAGTATTCACTGCTACAACTTCTAGAGAACTCTGCTGAGAATGTAGTCTGAAAATTACAGGAACAACAAGAGGGGAAGACAGCATTGGGTCCCTCTATTCCTCTCTTCTCCTCTTCCACCCTCACAGGAAAGATGTAAGAGTGGAATGGAGAAGCATGCATAGCTAGGGAATCCTGTCATTTTTTCAATCAAATATATATTCATAGTTACATTCTGAAAAAGGAAGCTGCAGAGATTATTTCCAAGGAATACTGACCATAAAAATTATCAACCAAACAAAGACTTTTGTCTTGAGCCTGTTGCTTGCCTCTTTCCCACCAATACCTTATATGATTCACATCTCCCAAAGTCTCCCACAGCTCTCAAGCCTGTCCACTCACACTCTGTAATTGCCTCCTTCTTCCTCTGTAACCCAGTCTCTTCTGGCCTTAAATAAACATGTTCACACTTCTAAAATATTTTAATGGCTATCATATGCAAGGAAAATTAGATGGCATATATTAGCTCAAAAAAAAAAAAAAAAGAACTGAGCTCAAAAAGTACCATACAGATTCTGACCCTGTTCTAGCATCAAATTCATCTCTACTCCAACAAAAGTGAAGCCAGCACCTGGTCACTGGAAGAGACAGCTCTAGAAATGCTACAGACTAAATAAATTCAGAGAAGGAAGAAAACAAAGGCAAGCTCCAATCAGAACTTGGAAAGTGAGAAAGAGTAAGTGCCCTGTTGTTTTAAAAAACAAGGCACACATTTGAAAGACCCATTCCTTGGAGATTGTAATTGAACTCCCCTTACCAAAGGTGTTTGAAAAGAATAACTTCCTGTCCCGGAAGAAATGGCAAGATTCTGCTAGTGTGACAACACACTGCAGTGATGCCAAGAGAAGAAGTTTTATAGAAAAAAAGCCAATGAGGCCACAGGCTGAAAATAAGACCTGAGACACCTTCTCTACAGTGGCTCGGAAGGACAAGCTTGAACGGAGTCAGAATGTTCCTGGGCATCTTGCATTGCCCCTGTAGGAAAAACCAGAGTCTTCCAATAAGACAAAACAGGAAAACAAGAGACAGGAGGAAAACAAGAAACAGGAGGAAAAGAAAAGTATATAAGAGACCAAGAGGCAGGCACCGGCTCCCAAGTCAGTACCCAAGCAAGGTGGATTCTGTGGCCACAATATCCCACCGAGCAAAACAGCACCCTGCTGCCCTGTCTTTCCAGGGACCACAAGCACAGGGGCAGCGAGACATATAACAGAACTGTCAGTAGGAAATGAAGTAAACTCCAGGAGGAATCTTTAGATGAAATGAAGCATATAAGCAAATACTTGGATGAAAGGAAATCTGGAAGTTTCTAATTAAGGCTTCAGGAATAACATCTTCTAAGACATGAAGTGTTGCTACCTGTTTTCCTTCCAGGAAGTCAAAGGAAAACAAGCTAAGGGCTCTCCCAGTCAGACTCAATAAATTCATTCAAATATAAAACCTCGCTTGTGTTAATAATACTGGTGTGCCAAAGGGGAAAAAAAAAAGGCATTTCTAAAAAATGATAAACTGCTTTCATTTTATGTAGCTACACTTAAGTACTCATTTACTTGGCAAATATTTGTAAACATTTAAAATAGTAGGCATTGTGCCAAGAAATTCAGAGAATACAGAAGTGAGCCAATGTATGCTAGCCGCATATATCTTAAAGTCTAATAGAAGAAAAAGGACTTGTACCAAAATAACTATAATTCAAGAAACTAAATTGTTAACACCTAAAACAGAAGTAAAGTTAAATAATAAGGAATTTTTAAAGTTTTACTTTGCTTTCAATTGGCACATAATAACTGTATCTATTTATGGGGTGCTGTGTGATGTACAAACATTCATTGTGTAATGAGAAAATCAGGGCATTTTCCTTCTTAATACCCTAGAACTGAAAGAGCTGATAGCTAGGCTACCTTTTGAGAAATAGACGACAGATACAAAATGAAAAGAAGGTGATGAAGGGGACACTGGAAAAAAGGAAAGCACAGAATAAGGACCTCTGCCTTATACCAAGGCCAGGAGGCTGACTTAATTTAGTGGGAACAGAAAGGAACAGAATGGGAATTGGTGAGAAATGAGACTGCAAATGTAGACCCAGATGGACTACGGAACTGAAGGTGAGTGCCAGAAGTTGAGGTTTCATTTTAAAGGTATTAAAATGTGTGTGTAGGGTGTGTGTGTGTGTTTAAGTGACCATATCAAAGAGGTTCTTTGAAAACTTGATTCAGGGTCAAACACTGGGTAATGGCGTGAAGGGTGGAGCCGCACAGGGCCCAAAGCCACCGTGAATATGCAGGTGGGATGACAAGGAGAGTCCATAGAGATACCTTCAGCAAGAGGAAAGGAGATTAGGACACTTCCCCATACTCGAGCCAGGCCCTGCAGCCTGGACATAGGGCTGCTGCGCAGAACATCTGATTCAATATCCTTAGGTAGGAAAACTGTCTTAGGTTCTGAAAATCTGCTTGATAATAGTATGTTTTAATAAAATATCACTGCTCATATTTCTATAAAATGGGAATATCTTCCTTCAAAAACTAATTGACAAGTGACATCACAGAGGTGGTGGTTGCACAGCATCACAAATGTACTAATTAATAACATTCATTTTAAAACTGTTAATTTTATTTTACGTGGATTTCACCTCAATACCAAAAAGCTAGGGAAAAAAGCTATTACCTCTAATTTTGTTTTCATCCTGCAAGTGGTAAAAGGGAAAAAAAGAAAAAGAAAACAAAGCTTATTCCCTATAAGAGACTGAATAAAATCAGTCCTTCTAAATGAAGAAAGCAGTCGTTTTGGATTCTCTTAGATTACCTGTATCTAGAAAACCTTCATCGGTTGCAAATCTGTCCTGGAGTTTTACTTCCTGATCCTAATGTCTCTGAAAACAGAATTAAGTGCAGGTCCGTTTGTCATAGTGCCCACTGGTGTCCTCAAGAGAATCAGAAATTAACATATATAACAAAAGGGAGGAGACACACAAAATACCTACTTTTAAGTCCCTCCTCAAATCAAATAATTATTATTATATTTAACCTGTATGTGATACTGTGAAATGTATATTTGGTATTCATTTTGTTTCCTGGCATACAACTCCTAAAATTCTTGGAATCCCCAAAGTGATGTCCTCTTGAATGCTAATTAGTTACTGGTAGCTGAGTAGCTGGCAGCTCTAGGTAGCTTTAGGATAAGGGATGGTCACTAAATGACTAAAGCAGGATTAGAAAGTGGGACTTTTCAGTCCCACCCACCATCTGAATGTGTGAGAAGGGAGAGGGGCTGAAGGCCAAATTGATCACCAATAGCCAATGATTTAATTAACCACAGCTACATAATGAGGCTTTCATAAAAACCCAAAGACTGAATTTAGAGAACTTCTGGATACCTGAACATCTGTAGGTCACTGTAGGGTGGTACACCCAGAGAGGATTTGGACGCTCTGTACCCCTCTCTACCTTACCCTATGCATCTCTCCCATCTGGCCATTTATCTGTTTCCCTAAGTTCTGGGAGCAATTCTAGCAAGTTAGTTGAACCCAAGGAGTGGGGACATGAGAACGTAATGTATAGCCTGTCAGAAACACAGGTGACAGCCTGGGATTCATGATTGGCATCTGAAGTGGGAGGCAGTGTTGTGGGACTGAGCTCTCAACCTGTGGGATATAACACTACTCCCATACACACCCATCAGAAATGAATTAAATAAGAGAACATCCAGCTGGTACTGCTACAGAATTGATTGTTCCTGATGGAGAGAAATCCCAATACACAAAGGAAAGCATTCTTTGTTGGCTGTTGTGAGAGTATAACAGAAGAAACTAGGTTTTTCTCTTTTCCTGTGTCTTTAGCCTATATTTTAGAAAGCAAAGTTCAACATGGAATCATTAATTTTAAAATTAATGCTCTTAAGATTCAACAATTAAAATAATGCAAGAAACAGCTCCTCCTGAAGTTTAAATCCCTATGTCATTACATAACAAGACTTTAATATAAGGAGGCAAACCAGTGTTGGCCTGGGTAAACATTTCATAAATTTGGCTTAAGATCCTCTGATGTCCTTTCCATTGGCCAATAAAAACCAAAGGAGAGAAGCAGCATTCTTAATCTAAACATTTCTACCACATACTTTATGAATATAATAAGCTTTAACAAACAGAGTCTGGATTAAGAACCTAGCCAACATGCTTATCATAAATATCCATGGTTTCCAGAATTTAAGATTGAATGACAGGAGTACTGACTGATTTGGGTTAAGCCCTTACCTGGCATAGACACAAATGTGCAAACACATATTAGCATTCTTCCCCACAGACCCATATCCTTGGCTACATTTCACATATGTTGCTAAGACCAGAATGAGAGTCATGTACTAGGGACTGAAAATCTGCCCATAATTGCTCTATACTTGGAAATATATATGTATATTTCTAATTCTAATTTACATAATCTAAAATGCAACAAAAATTTGAATATTTCTAGGTAGGTTAGCATCGTCCTGATCAAATGGTTATTAACTTGAATGCCTATACTTCTCCTGCCCTGAGAGTAAAGTGCTTGCTCACTGCTGCAACACATTGCATACAAGGCCCTCCACCCACCCGGATTCCACTGGCTGTCTTGTACATCCAAGTTCTGGAAGAATATCTGGGCAGGCTGCTCCTGGTCTCAAAAGTTTCATTTATCTCTCTGATGCCATAGGAGATTGTTTTCTTAATTCTAACAATGTTCTAGACCCAAGTATGGATCTTCCTGACTGTACACAATAGATGCTTTGTTTTGTTTTGAATGGCATTCTTCCAATTAAAGATCTCTAGCATCCAAGAAGACAAGGGATGTCACCTGCTACCTCAAAGAAAAAGGCATAAAGTTGCTAGATACACAGAAGAAAACCAAGTCCCAGGAAGCCATAACTAACTGGTAGTAGCAATAAGGAAGTCTGTCTTGGCATCTCCATTTGTCTCTGAGGGTCTCTCATCATCCTTAATACATTCTTGGTCAAACAGCTTCCTCTGTCTACCCAGTTTGGGCTTCCAGAGTCAAATTCACCCAAATTTCATTATTTGGCTTTCCAGCTCCAACAATGACTGCCTCATGCTAACTGCTCTGTGGGTCTCCAACAGTTTCTCAGGCATTCTGACTGGCGCAGTGTCTGTAAGCCTATGTGCAGTACCTCCATAGGCTGACCTGTAGACATCGCTTCCTGATGGTGACATCCAAGATGCAATTGGTGAAGAGAGGAAGGCAGGGTCACATGACCCACAGCCCTCTTCGGAAGAAGAAAAGACATGGGTGAGGAAAGCAATGATAAAATATCAAATTCTGCCACCATTTTATCTGATCTCATATTCTCTCCTACAATCTAATCAGTACTTAAGGACTTTTACTCAATGTACAAGAAAAGTAAGTTACTACTGTAATTATTCATCTTATAACTTCTATAGTTTTTAATGGAACTACAAAGTATCTTCCCCTTATTCTGCCACAGTAATTCCCAAGATGTACAGGTTTGACAATGATTTTAAATTATTTATGGCAAATAAAGACCCCTATGAAGGACACCTCCAAAAATGTGCTTGTTCTCAGCAAATGGCTATAATAGAGGCAAAATGTACAGTTCTGCATATTATGGGTTAGGATGAAGTCTTACTGCAAGGTACTAATTGGGTCAAAGATATTTTATGTCTTCATACCACCCGGTAAAAGGTCTAGAACAAAGTGGACTGCAGTTTTGAAAATCCACCTGGTCTGAGAACCTTGAAATAGAGAATGTGGGATACAATTCCAGAGACCGTGGAATATAAGCCAGTAGCCCAATTCACCTTCAGTGAAACATAAAAGATAGATTATGAGGCCATTTGAATATTCCATTAAGTAGCAAGGTTAAATTGAGATATTCCTACTCTATTACTCAATTTCATTTCAAAAGCAAAATTCAAGAATACCTCTCTCATGGGAAAACTCATAAATTAAACTTGCCCAATAATAGAATAAAAAGTTGAGTTTAAACATTAGTGATACAATGAACTTGAATTAACTTCTAAGAAAAAAAACTGAATTAATATTGATACAAAAATCATTCCCACACTGAATTAACTTTAAGGAGCATTAGGCTGAGTTTTATTCAACTTACACATTCAGGAGCTGCATCAGCTTAGAATTATTCAGAACTAAATTTAAATCCTGCCTTTGCCATTTCCTATGCATGTTCCTAACCAAGACTATTATCTTTTTTGTCCCTCAATGTCCTCTATCCGCCAAATGGAGCCATGATATCCTATTTGGATGATTGTGCATGTTTACTGAGATAATGACCGAGGCACCCAGCACATTACATGGGGCAGGGAACTGAATGTTCATTTCCTTATCCCTTTCCTACTAAAGTTCTAGAACATCCCTTTTCCTTTACATCCAGGCTGTTGCCACTCATCTATTCACTTCTATAGTTTCTAACGAAACTACAGAGTATCTTCCCCTTATTCTGCCACAGTAATTCCTAGAAATTGCTAGTAATTGCTAGAAATGAGCTTACATCTGCACATAAGGATTTTCTTCTATGTTATCAAAGGACACCACGTGCAAATATGAGAGTTTACCCAAAGATACCTTCCACATGGTTCCTGGCTTCTTACCTGACCCTAATCCTAACCCTTTTGGTGCAGCTTTTCAGAACCACCAGATAATAGTTTCAAGGACCACTTGCAGCCTAACGACATTTAACACAGTATCCCATAGAGTAAGGTTTGTGGCCAAGGTCTGATTTCCCCTCTCCCCAGATTAATCACTAATAATCACTAATTCACTTCAGACCCAATGATTGTGAACTGTGCTTCACTGAATAATTGTTTCAGTCTGCAGTGGCTAATTTCCTGTTCAAGAACATTCTTATTTGTATACCAAATAATCAAAAAATCAGTAAGAACTCTCCCATACTTGATAAAATTAAGAAAAAAAATATTCATGAGGTAAAAATACAATAATCAGGGAATCAGTGGACATTTAAGCTTAAATCAATTACTTACTTAGCTTATGAACTCTTTCTTTCTAAAAATTGGGGAAATCATCTTAGGGAGTCTATAAAACTTTGCTAAGGAGTCAGCCCCCAAAATAATTTTATCTTTGGTCTGGTGAGCTTCTTCTTTGGCTTCATTAGCTTTTGCCTATTAATCACAGTAAGTAATGAGAGCAAATGTGTGTAACAATGCTTACAATCTGCTATCCACTCTGCTAAGACGTGGGAACATGTTAACTTACATTAGTATTCACGGCAATCCACAAGATAGGTGTTATTATGAACACCATTTTATAGATGGGAATCCTAGGACTAGAGAGCTTCCATAATTTACCCCCAAGACAGAGAGCTTGGAAGTAGTACAACTAGGATTCAAATCCAGGCAATCTGACTTCTGAACTCTTGAGTTAATCACTACCTAATGCTGCCACTAGAGTTCTGGGGAACAAAGATCCTCAATGCATGAGATCCTCTTTGTTCTCACTGGTTCTTGCCACACATCCCCAAATGAATGATTTTATCAAATCAGTTTCACACAATCACTTTAATTGGAATCTCATCCTTTCTGCTCATGTTTAAATCTGATATCATATTTTTGAAATATCCTTTTATAAACAACAATTTACTTATCATTGTACAGAATGTGTTGAACGAGAGTTCAATGCCAATGGGGGTGTTAGAAATAGGCACGGTGGGCAGTTCACATCCTTTGTGAATCAGATATTAGATCTCACATCACCCAACTGTGATGAAAATATGCTAAAAAATTTTTCTAAGCAGGTAATCTACAACAGTTATTCTAGCACGTTTATTTTTATTTTTGTACATTCTCTTATCTTGCCATTTGCTTGCTTTATTTACCCAAGTGATATAAGGAAAGAAGGTTTCTCCAGAGCTATGCAAATTGGTTTGTTCTTTAAGTTTATAATCATTGTGTCACTCTTTACTTAAAACATTGTGTTTAAGTGTGAAATTGAGATACAACAAGTTGATGAGCAAGACAATAAAAGATAATGGTGTAACCTAAACAGGACTGAGACCAGTTAATATGCTAATAGATGAATGAATGATTATCAATAAAGTCAACAAATTTCCAAGTAGAAAAATAATTTTGATCTTTAATTCCATGCATTCTTATAAGTTAGTATACACACCTAGACTTGGTAGGATTAGCCTTTGGCAGTGAATGACAGGTATTTTGGACATGGAATAATAGAACAGATGTCTCCTATGGTCAATCCCTAATAGGTGGAGCAGGCTATGTTCTTAAAACACAGAACCTATGAATCACAATATCCTCAAAATTCACATTTCAGTTGAAGACTCTAAACACCATATCTACACACAAAGTTGACCCTATTTCTCACAAATCCATCTATGCGTGCCACATATTAACTATCACTACATATTCATTGTTAAAATATACTTAAGTAATGCAAATACTTCTCTTTTGGCTGCTAAAAGAACTAAAAATTATTATTAAAAAAAAAAAAAAAAACACCTAAATAGGGAAGGGGGATGAAAAGGGGGAGATTATGAACTGAAAACGATTTCCATGCAAGAAGTCTGTCAGGATGGACCCAACTACTGTGTATAACCATAAAGCTCTAAGAAAAAAAAATTACATGGGACTAGATTAAAAAAAAATCTAGCACATGAAAAGCACTCACCAAACATGGTCTATTGTGATAATGACATCATGATCATCAACCTAAAAATAGGTAAAAGTAATCTATTTCTGGGTCACAGATTTTTAAATAAGCTAGAAAGCATACATAATCATTTGTTGTAAGTTTGTCGTTTCCCCTACCTGTGATGAAAACATGCAAAAAGGATTTTTCTAAGCAGATATCTACAATATAACCATTCTAGTACATTTATTTATTTATTTTTGTACATTCTTTTACACATCCGCACATGCTGACACACACACTGGCATCTGGGTTTATAGCACTCATTAACCTATGTTAGCAAGTGCGTGGGATTTTACAAAGTAGATGTGTTAGATGCCAGAAAACAAAAGACAACTCTCAAGGAGGTCTTGTTAAAATAAAGGAATACTGTTAGCTTTCTGAGTTGGTTCCTTGTTTCAAACACGAACATAGTCCTTTTTTTCCTATTATGTTTTTTATAATTTAATAATTTGTCTTTTTTTAGTTAAGATGGAATATCCCTTTTTATCTGTTTTAAGCTGATGGTATGGGTAATCTAAATTTTGGGCTCCAAATTTGCCATCTTTCCATGTCAATATTATTCATAAAAAGTTCTGTCTGATTTGAAGGTGCTGTGTGATAATAAAATACATCCAACTTTCTAGCTAATTATTTCTCAATTGCCCTCTAGGTTTCTAATAATGTAAGTCAACCCCAGAACCTTCAAGCTGAGTGTTTTCAATTGGATCCCAATATAGAGGAGTTAAGGTCTCTTTCCAGGGTCTATTGTTAGGACTCAGGGCTGTAGGACCTTCTGACCCACTTGAATTTTAGAATCACAAAAAGATTGCAATGACGATGACAGGTTTTACTTTGAGGGAGAAAACTCAAGCATAAGGAGGTACCCAAATATAAAAAGGGTGAATGTAATGTAATGGTTTCTCCTATTCCACTTGTATAAAGAAATAAATAATAGATACATATTCTAACATTTAGAAGAGCTAAAGTTATGCAAAATAAAGGGCCTGATGATAAAAGATTTGGAGCTCCTTTCTTACTGTGTATTGCTAGAAACAACTGGCTTCAACTCGTTCTAGTTCATTAAAAATAAAAGGGGAAAAATGAATAATTGCAAATTCAAGAGAGTGGCTTGGCTCTCCATAATTCAATTCTCAATGTAATAATATGCTTATTAGAAATGGAAGGTCACTCTCCCAAAAATTTCCCCAAAGGCACAGCTGCCAAATTGACTTCTGATCTAGTCTTTACAACATTATTAATTCAATGACATAATAAAGCGGGCAAGGAAAAGCTTCAGGTCTGCCTTACAATGGGAGACAGCAGCGCTGAGAGAGAGGTTCTTGCAGGCTTCCTAGAAAAGTGACCTGAAAAAGTAAATGCTGCTTCTTCTCCCCTCCCTCCCCCTCATCTCCCACCATCCTGATGAAGGACTGGACAAATGCTTTTGTCTTGCTTTGGGAAAAGCCTAACAAACTGGATTTCCTACTTCCACAGTCTTTATCCTTGCTTTGCCTTCATGCATTAGCAACAAAGCATTCTGTCTCCAGAAGCACAGAGATAGTTCATCTCAGGGTAAAACTCTGAAATTGGGTCTAAGATTAATATTGGCAAAGGGCAGAGTATCCTTGCAGGTTCTCCCCAGTACAGACAGGCCACCGTTGAAAGGCACCTGGCATGGAAGTTGGCCTCAAAACCATGACTTGGCAGCAAACTCTAATTAAATGAAACTTGATCACCGAATGCTTGTTGATTTTAACTTGTCTAAAGTTCCAGACTTGGATAGCAGGTTGAAACCTGCTGTGATTGTAATCAGTGCAATCGATAGCTTTTAGAAAGAACTTTTTCTATGTAGGTTTCAAAGGGTCACCTCTTTCCCCTATCTGCAACGCAAATCAAAGGATGCCTGCAAATCTGCCTAGGCTGACTTACTGGCTTTCCCAGACACTGAAGGGACAGTAGATAACATAACCTTCCAAGGGAGACTATTTGCTCAATGGCTTATATTTAAGTGGATCATTCTGTTTTTACCATCATCCTTCTTCATTTATAAACTTGCCTCCTACAATAGGCCCTGGTACCTTTAATTTTTCACAAATATTAGAAATTACACAACAACATAATAATATCAGACATTTTGTAAAGGCATCGGTACTTCTTTCAACCACAGGTCAGTGGGAGCAGGCTATAGTAGAACTAAGTTAAATTTATTATTTTCCACAATTAGGAAGCCTGCAGCCTTGAGAAATCGCTCAGAAGCAATAAAAGTTAGGAGGAACTTGTTACATATCTGGGCTGGTTTGGTGTTCATAAGTTGCATGGTTTTTTTTTTTGGAGTTGGTGGTGTCAAAAGCAGGGGCGAGTCTGATTGGGTATCCAGATAACTTTATCTAGAAGTGGGAAGACCAAAGTGCAGCTAACTCATTAATGGACAAAGAAGCAGAATCACTCAGACAGGAAAGGAGGATGTCTGGTCCTTTCAGTGGTTTGGAAACAGGCAGTTCTAAATGCATACCCACCTGTACAGAAACATTTTAAATCTTTTAAGTTTTTCAAGTAATGCAACTTAGGGAACTATACAGCAAAAGCCAAATATCTGTCTGGTGAGACTTCATTCGGTAATTTAACCAACTATGACTTATTAAGGCAATCATATATGCAACCAAGCCACTGGAATTCAAGACTCCAATCCACAGAATTAAAATTCTTTAGAAGGTGATATTGTCAATTAAATGAGATAGAACAAAAGAACCAAAAGTAATGCAGCCATCATTGAATTAATAAAACTTACAAGACAAGGACGGAAATTCCAAATATTTTACAGAATGGAAATTTGTTAATGTGGGCCAGTATCAATTGCTCTCTCTAATGAGAAAATGTGAATTATGTTCTGTGTTAATTTGCAGTAGGTATGCTCTGGGTAACTGAAAGCGGGCATGATAATTCTGGTAAAACTATTTGCCTATCTTCAACATTACATTAAAGTATGTTTTCTTCTTCACTCGGGATATAACTTTTCCAAGGGAGAATTTATTAAATATAATAAATATTTTCTTCTCATTGCAAAGATTGCAAACTATTGGTTTTTCAGCCTGGATCTAATCTAAAGATATGATGTATCCAAGCTATGTAGTACCCTTTAAATTTTGAATGAATTCTCAACATATCAAAATTGGAAGATTGTATATCAAAATCCAGAATTCTGTTTCTTGAAAAAAAACTCAGAACTTTTGGAATACAAGACCTAAATTCTGATAGGAAACAACTGGTTGGCCCTGAAGGGGAATATGCTCAGCCACTGGGGACAGTCCCCATCCGGCCTACCTAGTCATTTGTGCTGTCTACTCACCACTCCAGACATCTGAGCTTTTAACTCCCTTTATAAAAAAGGATACAGAGGCAAAGGTCAGCTTCTCTGGATCTGGGGAAAGGGATTCTCCCATACTGTAGCCCAGTAGCCTAACCTTGCTGCTTCTAGTTCTTCACTGTTCTCAATGCTCCACATGCCTCTGGACGCAGCATTTGGAGGACACAGACATCTCCTCCTGTTTCACACTTTGGCTTCCTGACCTGCACACTGAAGATCAATCATTTTATGTGGCTTTCTAGAGTTAAAAAGCAAGTACAGCTCCCATGTCTAGGCTTTTTTCCAACTCCCTTGGACAATTCATACCTTGAATGAGGAAAACATACTTTCATACTAGACCATCAATCATAGTGATCTGAATCCAATGAGAATTTAATTAAAAAATGAAAACTTGAAGTAATGTAAATTCACTAAGAACCCCTTGATTTCCGTTAGCAATCTGATCATCAAGGAAAGCTACACTTGCATAACTACTTCTCGGTGATGAAGGCCACCACTCCAGTGTCCATGCTGTATTAGTTACTGTTCTGTGCTTTCACAGGTATGATGAGACTCAGTCCTTGCAACTTGCCTAGAGTTCCAGTGTTACCACCATTTTATATATAGGGGAACCGAGGCACGGGGAGTTTAAGTACAGCCCCAGATTAGAACAGGACAGGGTAGAATCAGCACAAGCAATGAGACCTTGCCTATGAGATCCTACTCCATTGGCTGAAAGAGTCTTAGAAATACAAAGTGCTGCTGTATATGGAAAGGAGCTGTTTATCAGGTTACATGTTGCAAGGGATGTCTGCCCAGCTGGCTAAGTGGTTTGAGATCCCTATTCATTCTGCTCATCTGTACACATTTCTTTTTTAAAAAATAACAAATAAAAATGTACATATTTATGGCACATGTGATGTTCTGAAATACATATATATGCATATATATTATGGAATGACTAGATCAAGCTAATAACATATCTGTTACCTCATAAACTTGGTTTTGTGTGTGTTGCAAGAACATTTAAAATCTACTCTCAGCAGTCTTCAAGTACACAATAAGTCATTATGAAATAGAATCACCATGTGGTACGAGAGATCTTCAGAATGCATTTTTTTCTCATTTAACTGAAATTTTGTAGCCTTTAAACATTTCCCCAACTTCTCCTCTCCTACCCTAGCTCCTGGTAACCACCATTCTACTCTCCACTTCTGTGAGTTCAACTGTTTTTTATTCCACCTCTGAGCAAGGTCATGCAGCATGTGTCTTTCTGTGCCTGGCTCATTTTACTTAGCATAATGTCCTCCAAGTTCATCAATGTTGTCAGAAATGACAGGATTTCCTTTTTTCTTCTAAAAGACTGAACAGTATTCTATTGTGCATATGGACCACATTTTCTTTATCATTCCTCTGTTTCTTCCTTTTAGAGGTTCTTTTTAGTTACATATAACATTAGAATCCATTTTGATATAATTATGAAAGCATGGAATATAATTTGTTGTAATCCAATCCCCAGTACTTTCCTTTTCCCTCTCCTCCTCCCTCCCAGTCTCCTTCCCTCTATCTACTCTACTGATCTTTCTGCTATTTACTTATGTTTTTTTTTTTTTAAATTAGTGTCTTGTGGGAATACATGATGGTGAGATTCACCATAGCATATTCATATATGTACATAGGAAAGTTAGGTCAGGTGCATTCCACTATCATTCATCTGTTGGTTTTGTATCTTGGCTATTATGAATAGTGCTACACTGGATGTGGGAGTGCAACTATATCTTTGAAATGCTGATTTTATTTCCTTTGCATATACACCCAAAGGCAGAATTGGTAATTTTATTTTTAATTTTTAAGGACCCTTCTTATCATTTTTCCATAATAAATATACAAATTGACATTTCTACCAATAGTGTAACAAGGGTTCTCTCCACATTTTCACCAGCACTTGTTATCTCTTCTGTTTCTGATAACCATCCTAACACGTATAAGTTGATATTTTAATTTGGTTTTAACTTACTTAATTTAATGATTAATGATGTTGAGCATTTTTCCATAACCTTTGGTTATATATATAACTTCTTTTTTTTAAGTTGGTGCCATAATTTTTTAAATATCTTCATTTATTTTTGTTTTATGTGGTACTGAGGATCGAACCCAGTGCCTCACACGTGTGAGGCAAGCACTCTACCACTGAGCTATAGCCCCAGCCCCTGTATATAACTTCTTTAAAGAAGTGTCTTTTGAGATCCTTTACCCATTTTTAAATGTTTATTTGATTTCTTGCACTTGATTATTTGTATTCTTCATACATTTTAGGTACTGACCTCCTTCTCACATCTATAATTTACAAATGTTTGTTCTATTCTGTGGATTGGATCTTCACTCTGTTGATTCCCTACTATGCAGAGGTTTTTTTTTAATTTGATGGGATCACATTCATCTGTTTTTGCTTTTGTTACCTGTGTTTCTGAAGTCTTATCCAAAAATTATTTGCCAATACCGAGGTCATGAAGCTTTTCCTGTGTTTTCTTCTAGCAGTTTTACATTTCAGGTCTTACATTAGTTACTTACAAGTTTTTGAGTTGGATTTTAAATATATGATGTGAGATGTGGGTCTAATTTCATTCTTTGGCATATGGATATTCGGTTTTCCAAACAACATTTATTGAAGAGACTCCTTTCCCCATTGCATGTTCTTGGCACCTTTTGCAAAGATCAGTTGACCATAAATGCATGGATCTGTTTTTGGCTCTCAGTTCTGTTCCACTCATCTACATGTCTGTATTTGTGCCAGTACCAGGCTGTTTTGATTATTATAGCTTTGTAGTATACGTTTTTAAGTACAGTGATGCCTCCAGCTTTGTTCTTGTTGCTCAAGATTTCTTTGGCTACTCAGGATTTTTTGTGGTTCTATATCAATTTTAGGATTTTTAAAAATCTGTGAGAAATATCATTGGAAGTTTGATAGGACTACACTGACTCTAGATCACTTTGGGTACCATAGGCATTTTAACAATACCAGTTCCTCTAATTCATAAATTCAGAATATCTTTCCATTTATTTGTGTTTTCTTCAATTTCTTTCATCAATATTTTAGCATTTTTAGGGAAATGATATTTTGCCTCTTAGGATAAATTTATTCCTATTATGTATTTTTGATGATATGTAAATATAATTGCTTTCCTGATTTCTTTCAGGCAGCTTTTTATTAGTATATAGAAACATTACTTTTTTTTTGTACTTTGCAACTTTACTGAATTTAGCATTTTATTTTTTTTTTAAATAACCCTTGGAGTTTTCTATATATAAGATCACATTATCTACAGAGACAATTTAACTTCTACACACAAAATTTCTAAAGTAAAATAAATTATATGGTGTCCATGTCACATTCACTACAATGAAGTTTTAGTAATTGTTTATTTAAACTATTGAAAACAGTCAAATGAATACTGCAAGTTTCCTTTAAAGACTTGGTTTGGGGCCATGAGCTGGGGAGCAACATGCTGATGCTTCAGGCCAGTTCTAAGGAATCTGAGGATTCTGTTCCCAGTTAGAGACATATGACAGCTGCTCTATCCATCAACTTCCCCATTGTCTTGATTTTTCTACTATGGGGGACAATCACAGTTGGGGGAACATTTCGACCAATGAAAATCATCACTATCTCTTACTATCTCTGGTTTAACTCCCAGATGGTATTCCACTGCAACAATAATAGTGTTAAATGATATCAGAAGCTCCATGAGGAAAACAGAAATTACACCATCCACCATAGGTGAGAGTCATTTAATCAGTGTAGAGCTAAAACTCTTACAATTCCTCCAACTATCAGACCCACTTTTACAAAACTGAGGTTCACTGAGAGTTTAACACAGATTTCTTCCACCTATTCACATCACCCTTCAGTAAACTAGGCATATAAAGCAACTCTAAATTGGTGCAAATTTTGTAGACATCTCTTAAACAGAGTAGGGAACTAAAAATGTATCCCCAAATGGGGATAAATAAATTTTTTCCATTGATAAAAAAAACTCAGGATCACAGATCATAAAACATGCATCACTGATGAGCATTTCATTGAGAACCACCTGCACAATGACACCTATAAAGAAACTTGAGGGGGGAGTGTTTTCTTCTTGAGGACAAAGAAGACAGAAAGGCAAGGGGAGATGACCTTCTTATGCCACAGTTCAAGGATGGAGATGAAGGACAGAAATGAACTCTCCAATTATGAGACTGCTCACTAATGAGGAAACCCCACACCAGCCACCAGAAAAACTCCCACATTTTATGTCTTACAAATCCAAAGGATGGCCTAGGGATTCCATGCAGAGGCTTAACATCTTAACAACCATTTTTCAAAACTGCTACAGTCCTTAGCACCAATTCACTAGGAGTGTGAATTGGCAAAAAAAGAACTGTTCTCCATTCACACCCAAAAACAATTTTGTTAAATTTGGGGCAAACAGCAATTCCTACACTGTATTCCCTCATTCCTTACTTCAAAGCATTGAAGGGAGAAAATCTAATGTCACCACCTTTTCCCCACATACCTTTCTTTCCAAAGCCACCTCATCCAAGGTTTCCCATTCACCCAATTCTCTCTTTCACCAGCATCCTGGTGGCACCTAAGTCATGCCAAATACATCTCTTCACTCTGAAAACTAATCCCTATTCTCTAATCTGAATAGCTCTACTTTAATTCATATGCTCATTCCCATCCTGCCTGCAAAACTGCAAGAGATTTCATTTATCTTTCTCTATCCTATCTCCTATTCCACCACAACTTCTATATTGCTAAAGCAATATTACTAAAACAAAAACCCATGCATTCTGTAATGGTTTGGATATAAGGCATCCCCCTAAAGCTTCTATATTAATGCAGAAATGTTCAGAGGTAAAAATTATAATATTATGAAAGCTGTAACCTAATCAGTCCATCCTAGTTTGAATGGAGTAACTGGGTGGTGACTGTAGGAGGTGTAGGAGGTGGGTCATGGCTGGAAGAGGTGAGTCATGGGGGCATGGCCTGGAAACATGCCCTGGAAAGGTTCATCTTTCCTGTGGGAACCCTCCCCACTGGCCCCCGCTTCCTGTCCACCACAAGTGGAACAGCTTCCCTCCACAACACTTTTCCACCATGGTTTCCACCATAATGCTCTGCCTTACCTTGGGCCCAATTCACTTCACAGATTAATTGAGTATTCATTAAATACCCTGCTCTTTTGGTTAGGGAGACGGCAGCAAAGAAAACACACACACACACACACACATATATACACACACAAATACACACTCCATTTAAGGAGTTTACAATCTAGCACAGAAAAGTGATTACACTGAAATAAAGCACAGGAATAGAAGAAGTAAATTAGGTTATAGAGTACATAGCAGGTCATAACCTAGATAAAGAATCAAAGCTGAACGCTAAAGCTTAGTGAATCATTAGGTAGGAGTGGGAGTAGAGGGAGTGATAGAGACTACTCCAGATAAAAGTAAGAGTTGAGCCATTAGTAAAAGGCTGAGTGACACAATCCAGGAACTGAAGGAGCAGAGCCAAAGGGTAGAGTGTGTGTTACAAATTCTGCTCAAAGAAAGTCAACCGTTTTCCTTTATACCAATACTAGTCAGTTAGAAAATCAAGGAAATGACATCCTTTTCACTAACACAAACTGAAAATAGAAAATTGCATAGCAGTGCAAATCTGCACAGAAGAAATAGTCTTAACAAAAAAAGGAGTGCAAATTATGTGCAATGGGTGATCCTGTATAACAGACCATGTTTCAAATGACATGTTTAAATGGAAAAACATCTTACTTTTCAATAAAGCTAAGACTTTAAAAAAAAAGAAATAAAATTAAGGAAAAGGGACCAGTAACCTTAATAGACATTAAAGCATATTATAAATGGACAACCATTATGTCTGTGATATCAATCCAAGAACAGACTATTGATAGAGTCAAGGAGCTGTATTCCCAGCAAGCTCTGGGGTTTAACACACAGAGAGGAGGACTCTCAAACCAGAGAAGAGGAGACTGCTCAATAAATGGTACTAGAAACATCAGGTAGCAAAGTGGGAAAATAAATGTGTTTAAATCAACCCTGGTTACACAACAAGAGCTATCAGTGATATTTTTCAAAAGCAAACATTCTGAGGTCTCACCACTCCACATTAAATCTAGGATTCAGTGAGTCTGGAAGGAGACTGGACAAAGGTCTTTAAAAAGAGTCTGAGATGATTGTATCATGATGCTGGAACTTGGAATCATTAATTTTTGAGTCTGATTTCCCATCATTGATCAGAATAAAATTCTGGTTATTTTAGGTTAGAGTTTAATTTAGAATCTAGAGATAGAAAAAAATTAGAAGAGAAATTTAAATCTCTAATATCTAATTAAAAGATTTTTCTTAAGTTTAAAAGTAATGGAAGAAATCACAAATCAAAAGAAAATAACTAAAATCAAGAAAACCAGAGATAAACCGGGTGCCACGGTACACACCTACAATCCCAGTGTATTGGGAGGCTGAGGCAGAAGGATCACGAGTTCAAAGCCAGCCTCAGCAAAAGTGAGGTGCTAAGCAACTCAATGAGACCCTGTCTTTAAATAAAATACAAAATAGGGCTTGGGATGCAGCTCAGTGGTTGAGTGCCCCTGAGTTCAATCCCTGGTACCAAAAAAAAAAAAAACAGAGAGAAATTTATAACTATGGTATCAATTAAATGATGAATATCTTCAATATAAAAATATATAATTTAGAAGAAAATGACAAGGTAAATAGTAAAATCACAATAAATATTAGAGAAATGGACATGAGCAATACGTATAACTAAAATGGCTACTAAACAAAGCCAAAATCTGTTCCTTGGAAAGTCTAATACCCCTGATCACATCGCTCTGGTAAATGAGATCTGCAATAACAAGCTGAATGCAAATGGAAGGTGCTACAGTTATAAAGATAAAAGAATAATAGTTGTGGAAAATTTTAAGCCAATAAATTTGAAAATTTAATGAATAAATAAATATTCAGAAAAAAATGTAGCATAATAGTCTGACTTCTGGAGAAAACTGAATAACCTTATAATGTTTAAAGAAATTGATTCAGTAATTAAAGTCTTAACACAAATAAAATTCCAAGTGAGTTTTATGAAGCATTCAAGGAAGAAATAATTCCAGTTTTACGCAAACTAAGTCAGAAGAGAGAAAACAAGGAAGGGAATACTTCCTTAACTCACTGTAGGTAACATAACTCTGATATGAGAAAAGTGAAAACTGTAAATAAATTACACTTAAATATAGACATAAAATTCTAACCATATATTTACAAGCAAATCTAATAATGAATTTTGAAGAGACATCATGACCAAGTTGAAAATTTTCAGGAAAGCTAGACTGTTTTTAACGATGAAAACCCAGTAAAAGTAGCTCATAAATTAAAGAGTTAAAGGTGTCAAAAGTCACAAGATCATTATGCTACAACTATAAAAGTACGTGATCCAATTCCACATCCATTCATAATAACCCAACAAAAGTATTTACAGAAAATCGATAAGCATAACCCTTAAAGGCAAAACATAAGAGCTCAGAGCTGAACAAAATCAAGGGAGCCCCATCACTATCTCTTTTTGGCAATGTGCTGGAGTTCCTAGTCAGCAAGATAAATCAAGAAAAAGAAGCCAAAAGTGGTGGCACACATCTGTAATTCCAGTGGTTCAGGAGGATCACAAGTTCAAAGCCAGCCTCAGCAATTTAGTGAAGCTCTAAGGAACTTAGTAAGACACAGTGTCTAAATAAAACATTTAAAAGTGGGAGGAGGGCCGGATGCGGTAGTTGGGGATGTGGTTCAGTGGTTAGGTACCCCTGGTTCAATCTCCAGTACAAAAAAAAAGAAAGAAAATAAATCATGAGGATGGGAAATATATTGAAACTGTCATTCAGAAATGATATCACTATTTATATCTTAAATTTTAAAAATCTACATATTGAAATTAATGAAAGAGTTTATCAAGGTTCTTACAAAATAGTTTACAAAACATTACACTAAAATAAATTCCATTTAGATATACCAGCCATGTGTAGGTAGAAAATTAATTTTTAAGAAGATTTCTTATCATAGTCTAAAAAAGCATAAGGTTCCCCCAGATATAAATCTAAAAGTATATGTGCTATGTTTAAGAAAGAACTATAGAACTTTATTTGAAAAACATTAAGGATGTACTAAGTACTGAAAGATATTAAGAATGATTATGGGTTACATGATTTAATATCTGTGTCAATTTTTAAGAAAATGATTCCTAGGTTTAATACAATCATATTCAAAATCTCAACAGAGTATTTTTATTAGAAGAGATGAGGGGGAACATCAAGATTTATAACAAAGCTGTTGCAACTGAGATTATGCCCAACAGTTCTAGGGATCAACAACTTACTCATGAAAAAGGACAAAAATGTCAGAAACACTCCCACCCCTGTGGACATTTGATAACAAAGTTGCCACTGGAAAGCACAGATAACTAATCAACCAAGGACAGGCATGATGCTTTACACTCACAGAAAAAAATAAAACTAGACTGCTACTTTCCAACCTCTACAAAATTCAATGTGTGACTTAGACATAAAAGACAAAAAGCACCAAAAATCATTTCTGAAACTTCAGAAAGCACAAGCAATAAAAGGGAAAACAACTGATTAACTTACTGCATTAAAATCACAATTTTTCTTTCATGCAAGAAAGAAATAAGCCCAATTGTCTTATCTTTGGGGCTTAATAAGAAATAAGCCCAATTGTCTTATCTTTGGGGCTTAATAAGTTTAATATTAAGAATATACCAAGAATTCCAACACAATAATAAGAAAATTAGCCAACAGCTCAGTAGAAAAACCAGCAACAGACATCAGAATGTACTTCACAAGGAAGGTGATCCAAATCCAAGTGAAGCCATAAGGATGTGCCATTGATACACAGGTAGACAGCATTCAGGGATCTCGACCACTTACCAAGGGCTGGACAGAACACTGAGCAACAGAAACTCTTAGGACAGCAATCATTACCAAAAAATAAATAAATGAAACTTAAAAATACTACAAGCACTTTAAAAAGCAGCAGGCATCACTTCTGAAAGTCTCATATCCTCAAACCTGATGACTCAGCAATTCCACCCCTAAGTGCATGCCTTAGAGAATCTTTCACAGATCAGGGGCCACAAATCAGAATGTCACAAAGACACTGTTCCTAACAGCAAAAGGGGGAGCCACCCAAATGGATGTCATCAGGTGAAAGGAAGAAAACATGACCTTCAATATAACGATCCACAGCAAGGAAGAGAAACTACACCTATATTAAAATATGGATGGATTTTCCAACATAATAATGAGTAAATATAAGTAAAACTCAGAAGATCACATATAATTTTTTTAAAAGCTCAAAAGCAAGCAAAACTAAATCTAATATATTGTTTAGTAAAATATGTACACAAAACTGTTTCTAAAGATCAGGGAATATTGGGGAAAATAATACACAAATTTCAAGATAAGAGTGCACAGAGAAAGAGAGTGTAACAGAGTCCCAAGTTAGGTTCTAGAAGGAAGAACATTCAAACCTATGTGTCATTTGAGGGTTATCAATGACAAAGTTCACCACAGGATTCTGTTGCGAGCTTTTCTATATGACTATAAAAACACTGTAACGTTTATGAAACTAAGAGTGGCTAACAGTTAGCACTGTGAGGACTTTACACACTGTAAATATAATTTAATCTGCCAAATCATAGTTCTTAATGTTTTCTCTATGCAGAGAGAGACTCAGGTGGAGACACCGTAGAGTGTCTTATTTTTGTTTTGTTTTTGTTTTTGTTTTTTTCTTTTTAAAGCCTTGCCCATAGGGAGAAGATCTGATATTAAGTCATTTGGGATAAAAAGCTTTCTGAATTCCAGAATATTCCTTTCTACCAGCAAAATCTATTCTTCCAATCCTTTTGGTTCCACCTCCTACATCTCTTTTGCCAGTTTCCACAAACCTGGACCACCCCTTATGGTACTGGATCCTGGCACCTCAGCCTCCACAAGATAGCCCTCTTCTTTCTTCTGAGCATGCAAATCCAGACTTGAAGTTTCACCATATCCCCACAATAGGGCCCGTTCTCCCTGTAGAATCATCCTGCAAAAAACTAAATTTAAACAACTGTCTCACATATCCCTGTAGTTTGCATTTCTGTCTCCTCAGTAAGCTGTGATTCCCTTGAGGATCAGAGTCCACAGGTTCCTTTTGTATCTCTCCAAAACAGGAAGCCTCATTCTAATTATAGCAATTCTATTTCTGGTGGGGGATTATGAAGACTCTTAAATTTTTATACCGAGAAAATTTCAAAACTTGAGCATGGCCTGTAAGGCTTCCTGCAGCCTGGCCCTGGCCAAGCTCTCCATTCACTCTTCCACCTCTAGCAAACAGACTATGCTCCCCACACCATTTAGTTCTGTGGAATACTATTATAAGGATTCCATGCTCAATGAAGTTTGGAAAACTGCATTAAACTGATTTAAGTGAGTTTCTTGGCAGAGTATAACTCAGAGAGTTTAATATGGTTATGTGATTTGAGAATCTCCAAAAGGGGCTTTCTATATGTTACACTCTGATATTTAGCCACAATTACCCCTTCACATGGAACATCTATTTACACAACCTGCAGAGAAAAGATTTAGCAGAACATGCCCCAAACTAAGGCAATTTCCCCTAAGGAAAGGTTTTTCATGCCTTTTGTTTCCCATACACTCTCTCTCCAATTCATTTTTCAGGCTTAGTTTTGAATATGATCCTGCCCTATATTCCTTTTTATTTCTAAAAGTGCTCTTTTACATCTGCGGGTAAGCTTGCATTTTAAAAACATTATGTGGGTCATTCTCCACAGACTGACTTTGTGACCATACTGATTTCCATAGTGGTTGTACTAATTTATAATCCCACCAACAAAGTAAAAGTGTTTCCTTTTCTCCACATCATCTCCAGCATTATTATTTCTATTCTTGATGGCTGCCATTCTAACTGGAGTTGAAATCTCCATGTAGTTTTATTTGCACATCCCTAATTGCTAAAGATGCTGAACATTTTTTTCATATATTTTTTGGCCATATGTATTTCTTGTTTCAAAAAATGCCTATTTGGCTCATTTGTCCATTTTTTAATTAATTTTTTATTTATATATGACTGAGAAATGCATTACAATTCTTATTGCACATATAGAGCACAATTTTCATATCTCTGGTTGTATACATAGTATATTCACACCAATTCATGTCTTCATACATGTACTTTGGGTAATAATGTCCATCACATTCCACCATCATTTGTAACCCCACACCCCCTCCCTTCTTCTCCCACACCTCTGCCCTCTCTAGAATTCATCTATTCCTCCCATGCTCCCGCTCCCGACTATCAATCAGCCTCCTTATATCAGAGAAAACGTTTTCATTTGCCCATTTTTCGATTGAGTTATTTGAATTTCTGGTGATAAGCTTTTTTGAGGTCTTAACCTATGCTGGATATTAACATTCTGTCAGAAGAGTAGCTAGCAATGATTCTCTCCTATTCTCTCTTCATGTTCTTATTTCCTTTGCTTGTGCAGAAGTTAATTTGAGGCCATCCCACTTGTTAATTTATGGTCTTATTTCCTGAGCCTGACGAGTACTGTTGAGAAACTGGTTGCCACTATGTTTTTTTTTGTTCCTAGCAGTTGCACAGTTTCTGTTCTAATTCCTAGGTCTTTGATCTATTCTGAGTTGGCTTTTGTGTAGGGTGAGAGAGATTCAGTTTCATCCTTCTGCATATGGATATTCAATTTTCCCAGCACCAATTATTTAAAAGGCTGGCTTTTTTTCCTAATATATTTTTTGGCACTTTTGTCAAGGATTCAATGGCAGTATCTGTGTGGGTTTGTCTCTGTGTCTTCTACTCTGTTTCGTTGGTCAATGGTACGTTTTTATGCAGTACCATGCAGATTTGTTACATAGCTCTATAGCATAATATAAAGTTGGGTACTGTGATACCTCCTTGCATTGCTTTTGGGCTTAGAACAGTTTTGGCTATTTTGAGTCTTTTAGTCTTCCATATGAATTTTTTTTATTGGTTGTTCAAAACATTACAAAGCTCTTGACATATCATATTTCATACATTAGATTCAAGTGAGTTATGCCATATGAATTTTAAAACTGCTTTTTTCTAGTTCTATGAAGAATATCTCCAGTATTTCGATGGACATTGAACTGAATCTGTAGAGTGCTTCTGGTAATATGACCATCTTAACAATATTAATTCTGCCCACCCATGAACATGAGAGGTCCTTCCATCTTCTAATATCTTCTTCAATTTCTTCTTTTTTAAAGAATTTTAAAATTTTTCCTTGCAGAGGTCTTTCACCTTCTTGATTAGATTTGTTCCTAAGTTGTTGCTCTTGTTGTTTTCTTTTGCTTTGTAGCTATTGTTAATGTCATTGTTTTCCCGATTTCTTTGTGAGCACATTTTTTATTATTCCTACAGTCTATAAAGGAAAACTGTTGTTTTTGTAGGTTGATTTTGTATACTGACATAGCCTCACTTTCAATGCCATTTTTTGATTTAAAAAAAAAAAAGATACAGAAAACAAAAAACACCTCATCAGTTCAAACTTCCTAGAAAAGCCTTAAGAAATCATGTATGTATATATATGCATACATAATTAGCTTGTTAGCAGTACCAGTAATTGAACCCAGGGGCACTCTATCACGGAGCGACTTCCCATCCCTTCTATTATTTTTATTTTGAGATAGGGTTTTGCTGAGTTGCCCCGGCAGGCCTTGAACTTACAATCTTCCTGCCTCAGCTTCCTAAGTAACTGGAATTACAAATATGTGTCACCATGTCCAGTTTTAAATCATAACTTAAAAACCTGCAGACAAAATATTATTCATGCAATTTTGATTAAAACAATAGCTTAGTTTGAGGCCAAATTTATGGCACATTGGAATTTTATTTCTGGATGAGCATTTCATGGGACTGACTTTGAAACATATCCTAATAGTGCCTGCTGCAAATGAGAGCAAAAGGGCCCCATTTTAAAGGACTAGTGATTTAGAGTTTGTGTATCTAATTTTTAGAAATTATCAATATTCATGGATCCAATTTATTTAATGCCTACTCTATCAGGAGAACAATTCCCAATTGTAGCTTCAGTCCCCCTAGAAAATCTGATGGCTTTTCTGACAACTCACTTGGAGATGCTGTCTGCTGAAACAGCTGTTAACTGAAAGTACAGACTGCTTGTGTCTGTGTCAAGCTTGGCAGCATCAATCTGCTTTAAATACATTCATCTTCTGGTAAGGTTTTCCATGGATTTTTAGATTGAGCTTTAAGGTTTTTTAAATCTTATCACTTTTAATATTTAGGTGGTTTTTCCATCAACAAAAATATTTGCAACAACAAAAATATTTGCAATGGTGGGTCCCAGCATTGGGTGCATACACAAGACCCTAAAAAAAAAAAAAGCAAATTGTAAACGAATTGAAGAGGGATAGGTTGAGTGGAGGGAGGGGATGTGGGGAATGGGGAAGGTGCTGGAACTGAATTTGAGTGGGTTGTGCTCTATGCTTTTGTGATTATGTCAGGGTGTATCTCGGTGTTGTACATGACTAAAAAGAAGTTTAAAAATTTTTTTTAATTGCAAAATAGCCTTTATTGCCTTATGATCTTGATTTAATTAACATTACTTTACAGGTAACTATCTCACACAAAGATTCCCAGGATCCAGGAGTTTTCCATAGACAGATTTACAATGACATAATTATTATTTTTGTCATCATTATTATTTTGATTAAAACATGCAATTTTGATTAAAACAATAGCTTAGTTTGAGGCCATATTTATGGCTTAGTATAAAATGAGCATAATATAAAATGTTAAATTAATTTAAATGTCCACACATACGATTTCTGAAAGGCCAAAGAGGCACTCCTCTTACTCATACCCTCATATGTGTGCTCACTCTCACTGGCTCGTGTGCTCTCTCTGGAAGGGAGGGCAAGACTGAAATTCAAATAAGCTCTTTCAAACCTTATGATGTATATTACCTGCCTTTATAGTCTTAGAAATCATACCACTATATAAGATCAGTCACCCTAAAAGTACACTGGCCAAGTAGTACATGTGGAATGAATACTCCAGAAAGAAAAGAAATTTCTTGACATGACATTATGAGAGGGAGGTTACGGTGACTTACCTGGTGTGCCCATTTTTTTTAAGGTACCAGGAATTTAACTCAGAGGCATTGAACCACTGAGTCATATCCCCAGCCCTATTTTGTATTTTACTTAGAGACAGGGTCTCACTGAGTTGCTTAGTGCCTTGCTGTTGCTGAGGCCAGCTTTGGATTCTTGGTTCCTCCTGTTTCAGCCTCCCCAGCCGCTGGGATTACAGAAGCATGCCACTGTGCCCAGCTCTGGTGTGTATACTTTATTTGTAAAATGCAGAATGACATCCAAAGGTTACTGTTATAAAGGGTATGCACCAAGTTCACAAGAAAACTTGCTTCATTTTTCTTTGCTCACGTGGATAAAACAGAATCATAACTATATGACCTTCTTTTGGGACTTGGTCAAACATACCAAATACCAGCAGATTTACTTAAGACTAAATTACAGTTTGTCACTATGGCATAAAAACATAACCAACAACCAGAACTAAACAACTGTATGGCTCTGAGGCCTTCCAGGGCCCCTTCACTGGGGAGGTGATGGAAAACTTAAGAGGATGTGTAAAGCTCAACCTCTCCCATGGAAAAGGGCAGCTTCCCAGCTAGTCAGATAATTAAAAGACATCCTCAACACACCTACAATCTTACTTTGAACCTCTGTCAAGTTAAAGTAAATCCCCATGGAGCTGAACCACATGGCAGCTCTGGTTTTTTGCTTTCATCTAATACAGGCCCCAGCCAAAAAGCTACTCTTGCACTAGAATTTTATTTGAGGCCTCCAGGAGTCGACCAGGTGATAGGAAGCCTGAGGTGAAGGAAAAGAGCTATCCAGCAAACAGCAGGGAAGCTCTAGGATAATGTGGTGACACTGGGAAATAAATATTTGGTCTTCATCTCCATTTCCTTATATACAGCTCCTAAATCCTTGGCATCTCTGGAGTTGTTAGGTCTCATGCTAATGAGATGACTGGTGACTGGGGACCCTAAGGAAGCTTCAGGACAGACCAAGGCAGGATTAGAGGGTTGGGACTTTCAGTCCCACTACCCCAACCTCTGGGGAAAAGAAAGGGACTGGAGGTTGAGCTGATCATCATTGGCCAATAGTATAATCACTCAGGCCTCCAAAAAAACTCAAAAGGGCAGGTTCAGAAACCTCTGGACGGCTGATCCTGGAGAGGTTCCTGGAAGTCATGACCCAGAGAGGATATGGAGGCTCCACACCCCATCTCCTGTACTTTGGGTATTCGTCTGTATCTTCTGTAATATCCTTCATAACAGACAAGTAAACAGAAGCAAAGTGTACCTCTGAGTTCTATGAGCCATTCCAGCAAGTCACTGGACCAGAGGAGGGGCTTGTGGGAACCCCCTGGCTTTATATAGCTAATCAGTCAGAATTACAGGGCACAACCTGGAGCTTGTGACTGTCATCTGAGGAGGACAATCTTGTGGGGCGGAGCCCTTTACCTTTGGGATATGACTCTAACTACAGGTAGATAGTGTCAGAATTAAGCTAAATCACAGGATGCCCAATTAGTATGTGTTGCTGGAGGATTCCTTGCTGGTGTGGGGGAAAGGCCCCACATAACTGTTATCAGAAATGTCCTACTGAGTGTGTGAGAACAGGAAAAAACAGTGTTTGCCTTGTGTCTCAGAACATGTAAAGCTGAAAGAAGTGGTGGTATGATCTTTATTTGACAGTAGCAGCATTTGATTAGAATCCCCCTGCCAAATATTGTAATAATGTTCCATAGGCCCCAAAGGTAGGTTAGCATCGTCTGAGCCAGTACAATGCCTAGTACAGGTGTATGATTGGCCCTTTCCAGTTTGAGAATGAAGCAGGTGCCCTCCAAGTTACTCTTCACACTCCTCCCAAACATATATAGCAAGCATTGGCTTTTAGAGAAGACAATCATTATCCAGCACTTGACAAAATGATGTTACATAAATATAAAATTAATATGACTTCAAAAACATAAGTCTCTTCTCAAATCAACTTAAGACCCAAAAATATAAATCTATCCTGGCATCAACCTAAGTATATTAAATTTATTCCGAACTGTTATGTACAATTGTCTTGGGTCTTTAAAAAATATTCTCAATCTATTCCATCCAGTATGGTAGCTACCAGCTGCATGTAGCTAATTGCATTTAAATTAAAATTAAATAAAATTAAAAATTCAGTTCTGCAGTTGCACCAGCCACATGTCAATAGAGGTCTTTTCCAGCACAGTCAAATGCTGCCATCACTGCAGAAGGTCCTGCTGGACAGTGCTATTATTAATTCTGAAGACCAGTTTCTGCTCCAGCAAAAACTACAGCTCTAGTTTTCCCTATTTAGCAATTACTTGAGAAAAGTTATTTGCTTGCAGAGCTAGAAAGAAACTGAAAAGCAAATCACACTTAGTGTATGCAAAACCTTAGAAAAATCTGTGGTCAACAACTCAAGATGCAAATACTGTAATTAAGCTATGACAGTGAAAGCACCATGTATTTATTTATTTCACACATGGCCTCCGGCACAGCCAAAGGCCTTTGAACCAAATTTAATCCCCAGAAAATTCTCCAAGTCAGTCCCAGAAGCAGTTACTGCTCTGCTAAATTAAAACAAAGGATGAGAACTAGGACTGTACACTTTTTTTTTTTCAATAGATGATGCAGTTACCTTTGGTATGTCCAGAGTATTAAGAGAGAATAAACATCCTGTTCATTAGCCAATCAAATTGCTTAAGTTATCATTCAACACTTCATTTATCTGATTATCACCAACATGTATTATTAAGAAGCATATTTCACATGTATCAACATAAAGACTGTTTTAAGATTTCCCGTGGAACCATTCCCTCAAGGAAAGATCTGGAAGGTCTTTCTATTCATAAGAGTTCCTGAGCGTCAGCTAGTTGCAAACCACAGCTCTGTCACTTAAAATTTTTAGCCTCGAGCCAAGTTTCATCAATGAGAGAAGGAACAGAGATGCATGTGAAATGAGGATTAGGGCAGGGGTATATTGGCAGGGAAAATTGACACTGTGAAATTAGTGTCACAACAAATAAATGTTGTCATATGAAAGACGGAAAAGGCTTAGTCCCAACTAATTAGTCATCTCTATGGAGATCAATGCTGCCGCTTCTCTTGGACACACAACAGTACCTGGAATGGACTTTTATTGCCAATGGGTTGTGTGAGTTATAAATTGTTCTATGAATGCATTATGTCCCACTAATTGCAAGCAAAACTAGAAACACTTCAAGGTCACAAAATTAAATCCCTCAACCACCTAGCTTTTGGGTTTCTTTGACCATATGTTCTCAATTCACTTAAAAATAAAACATTAGAAGCAAGCCTACAAAATCCTAGGTTTGACTTTCCTTTCCCAGTCCCCTACTCGGGGGGAGGAAGAAAAACAAAAGTGTCTTCAACTGCATGAGGGTGGTGTGCATGTCTATGACAGAGTAACGAGAATCGCTTCCTTTGAAAGAAATTGCCAACCCAAAGCTTTCAGTACTGCCTGTAGTGCAGTTTCTGATGTCACTGATTTTGCCATAAAACCAAATAGTGGCTTTCATATGAACTGCAATATTGTATTACTCCTTTCTTCTACATCTTAGGCCTTCTCTCAAATAATAAAAATATTAATATAATGTCCTTAGAAAGTGGAATAGTATATGTTAAAAACTGACCAAAACAGAGTCTTAACCTCTGATCTTCCTTTGAGATCAGGGTTTATATGTTAGAAAATAGAAACCACACCTGTTTAAATAGAGTGATAAAGCAAGAGAAAGGTAGATTGATAGGTGGGTGGTTGGGAGGGGAGGTAACCACTGAAAGAAAGGAAAGAGAAGGGAAGATGACATTCTGCTGGCCCTTTTACCTGGCTTATACTATCTATTATACAGTCATGTTACCTAGCACAAAATATTTTATCAACTTTTCAAATACCCAATGGAATAAAAATATTCATACATGTAAATTTAGGGCTATTATTTATAAAACCGAAAGAATGATTCTAAAGAAGATTGGAAGGAATATGTGAAGAATATAAGATTGAAAATTTGATTAAAGGAAATCACTTTTTTATCTGTTATTCCAAGAAAATAGACCTAATGGAACGGCATTTCAAGTAGGCTTACTTTTAGAAGTTTTTCATTAAACCTTTATACTTTTCAGTTATATGATTTGATATTCAATTCTGTTTCTAAAAAAGATTTTGTTGAGTCAGATGATGTCTAAAGAGGGTATAACAAGCTAGCGTCAATGTGTTTACTGTATAACACCTGTGTGTGTGTTCTATGAACCTTGTCCAAGTGCTTAGGCTACAAAGCCAGTCCTGATCCCTGTCTTCAAGCAGATTCTGGGCTAATGAGAGTGAAAGACAAGTCAGAGGGATAAATATGACAAAAGAGTTAATAGGAAGAGTGACTAATGGGCCTATTAGACTAACAGAAGACTAATTATGCTCTCCTGTGAGAGACCATCCATCACCAACTATCAAGCAAGGGCTCAGGATGTTTGCAATTCACCAATCACACTGAGTCATGAGAGAAGGGAACAGTGTTATGGGTTAAATTATGTCCCACAGTAAAAGATAAGTTGAAGTTTGTCATGGTTTAGATATGAGATGTCCCCCAAAATTGTGCATGTGAGACAATGAAAGAAGGTCGAGATAAAACAATTAACTATGAGAGCTTTAACCTAATCAGTGGATTAATCCACTGATGTGAATTAACCAGGTAGTAACTGAAGGCAGGTAGGGTGTGGTTGGCTGGAGGAAGAGGGTCACTGAGAATGTGACTTTGGGGTATATATTTTATCCCTAGTGAGTAGAATGTACTCTTTCTACTTCTTCCTGACCATGTCCTGAGCTGCTTTGCTCCACACCACACTTTTCTACCATAATGTTCGGCCTTATCTTGGGCCCACAGCAACGCAGCCAGCCTTCTATGGACCAAGACCTCTGCGACCATGAGCTCAAAATAAACTTTTCCTCCTGTAATATTGTTCTTGTCGGGTCTTTTGGTCACAGCGGTAGAAAACCGACCAAAACAGAGTCTTAACCTCTAACATGTTTAGCTACAGAGGTATTCGAGGTAAGATGAAGGCATTAGGGTGGGCCCTCCTCCAATATGACTGACATCCTTACAAATGGGGAAATTTGTCCCATAAAGAGCGAAGACAATGAGCTGATGCAGGGAGATGAGGGCCTTCTACAAGAGAAAAGTGCCTGAGGCCTCCAGCAGCTGGGGAAGAAGCCTGAACAGGTTCTCCCTCATGCCCTCTGAAGGAACCAATCCTGCCATCACCTTGATCTTGTTCTTCCAGCCTCCAGACTGTGAGATGATAAATTTCTGTTATTTAAGCCACTCAGTTGTAGTACTCTGTCACAGCAGCCCTACAAACTAATGCAGGCAATTTCACCCAGCCTGAATTAGAAAAGCAGGGAAGAGCATTTAGGCAAAGGGATCAGAATGAACAAAGGCAGTGAGGTCTATAAATGCTGCAGTACATTTGCAAGGGTGCACTGAAGAAATAGAGGCTCCGTGTAGAGACTGGAAGGTTAGAGAGATATTTCATAACCTGGAAATGCAGCAAGATTAACACAAAAGATCAATGTGAAGCTGTGTGAGATCATTTTAAAGAGAATGAATGAACCCAGGCCAGTGGGCCTCAGATATAACTCAATCACAGTAACTAACATTAAGGGAGAGAAAAATGGGTCAGAAAAAGGGTGGTCTAAGATGAAAACTACCGAGACCTTTAGAGGCATGGGTATCTGAGTCAGCGAAAGTAAGAGCAGTCTCTGAGGGTCCAGCCAGGTTGTATAACAGCCTGTCACAGAGACACCTGATGCCTTTAAATATTTAAATTATAGGACAAAAGTCCTTGTACTCTGAGTCCAAGTTTACCAAGAAGCCTTCTGAGATAACACAGCTCCTGAGACAATGTGGTTAGCACAATCCATAGATGTGGTCTACCTGACAGATAAAATTTGCATTGTCAATTTGGAAATTGTAATTGATTTATAACACCCTTGCATCCTGGCTCACAGTATGAGTTAGCTCTGATGCTAAGAGTTGGCATCATGTCTGAATCCAACAGGACACAGTGTCTTCAGCACATTGAGGACCCGACAGTCAGCCGGACCAGCCTTGCTAAGTGTTTCCTCCAGCTTTCCCCATCTATTAGGGCTTGGATCTTAAATATCCCCCAAAAGCTCACGTGTTAAAGGTTCAGTCACCAATCTGTGACACTACTGTGAGGTTAAGAAACTTTTATAAGGTGGGAATTAATGAGAGGAAGTTAGATCATTGGGGGTGCGCGGTCTTCTCTTTGCTTTCCTGACACCATGAGGAGAGCAGCTGTGTACCACTCCCTGCTGTGACATTGTGCCTCACCACAGGTCCAAAGCAAAAGGGCAAGTGACCATGAACTGAAATCCCTGAAACCATGAGCCAAAATATATATTTCTTCTTTATAAGCTATTTATCTCAGGCATTTTATCACAGTGATGGAGAGCAGATTAACACACACTCTCAGTCACGAGCATCCAAGATCATCTGTAAGCCTGGTCTGTCATAATAAAAGGCCACTAACTGGGTGTCTTGAACAACAGACTTTTTTCCCCCCCTCAGTTCTGTAGTGCAATTCAGTGGTAAAAGCTCCCTTCCTGGCTTGCAGAAAGTTGACTCCTTGTTGTGTCCTTACATGTTAGTCTGAGGAAGCAGATATGTCACAGAGGACTCAACCACTCTCTAAAGATGCCCTTCTTTACCACCCAAGGCATCCTTCATGTGCCTTGTCTTAACAAGGCACTTCTATTATCTTGTTCATTTGTTTATTTTTATTTCCCCCCAATTGAACTGTGAGTTCTACTTAAGGGACCTTCTACATCCTTTCTAATCATGTATTCTCAGTTGCTCAAAATCATTCTTACCACCAAGTGGGCCCTCAGAACATTTGCTGAACCAACGAATAAACTGCCTTTTAATTAACACCAATCTTTGCTCGCTCCCTTTGGAAAAGCAAATCAAAATCGCTTTAGATTTGATTTTGACTATAGAACATTTGGGCCATCAGAATAGCTGAGGTTCAGTTAAGTTCGGAGCCAGGAGGTTTAGCTTCAGCTATTCTACTTAGTTGTGTGACCTTAGGAAAGTCATTTCTGAGCCTGATAGAACAATCTATAAAATGGAGATCCGGCCATCCCATTGTGGACTACTGTAGAGTTCATAAAAATCACTGATTTGTATACCAAGGTATGCCTTTTAGTTCCAAAGTAATTTTATTTAAATGGCAGTTATTCAGAGATCAACACAAAACTTTCAGTAGCAGTCAAGTGATACAAGAGACCTCCACTTTCTAAAGCATTCTATGGAATGAAGTGTTAGCAACTCACAAGAGCCTCACAGAGGCAAAGGCTGTAATAAGACACCCGTCAACCCTGCTTCCCCAAAGACCTTCACTGCTCACTGCTCCACACACTGATGCTGGTTCCCACAAGAAGGTGTAATTTAATAATCTTTGAATTGCTGAGGCCTGTGTATTTTTAAACCTGAAGGTTCAATTAGCAGCTAGAGTTCAATCACCATGGTAGCACTTGTAATTTTAGACAATTACTCTCTGCTGTGTAGAAACTTTGGCCGTAAAGGGCTGTGTATTTTAAAGCACATTTGTACTACTGCATTTGTGCACCCTTTTCTAAATAAACACTTGATGTTTTCAAGACTGCATTTGTTCTTCTTCAAAAAGGGATGTGACACTAAAAGGCTTTCTCTGATTTAGTAAAACTTCTCATGCCTCTTGATTACCAGACTCAAATTTGTGTGTCACCCTTGATGATGAGTATCTCCAAATCTATCTGTGGAACCAAGAACAATCCTTAGGATCCACTAATGATCTCTTTTTTCCTCCTACCACAAAATGTACATTTTCTTCTTAACCACCTTGCCTACTTAAAGTTCTTTTTCTCCAAAATGTGACTATATAAAATTGATCATGCAAAATTTATTGTTGCTATGAATTTTTCCTTATACCAGTAAAGAAAAAACAAAACTTTTAGTGCATTTAGAGGTAATATGCAAAAACTTTGCCAATTTTAACTGACTCAAATATAGCAGGGGCAACCACTACTCAGAAGGAAGGAATTTCTTTTAAAATGATATTCTTGGTTAAACTTACAGGAGCTGAAAAACAAGTAAAAAACTTAAGGGCTAATCATGGAGTAAATTGCACTAATCACTTTATTTGGGTAAATTGACAATTTTTCTGAAAAGTAGCTCAGAGACGAGACCACCCCTGGGCAAGTGTAATTCACACAACTTGTCCTTACCCAACTAATAGCAAATCACTAACTTGATAAACACATAATTGCGTACATACCTCAATTGCCTTTAGAACATGAAATTTAAGAAATACTGTAATTTGTGCTTGCTTGGTAAGTACACCATTCAACCTTCACTCAGTACTGGGCAATATAAGGTGCCATTGAAAATATACAGAAAGACTATTTAATACTAACTTAAGGATCTTATTAGGTTAACTGAGTCACCTAATAATTTAGTGAAATATAAATCATAACGAGAGAAAATAAAACAGGTAAAAGAATTTGTGCCCAGTTATAAAAATTGGAGAGTTAAGGTTATAACTCAGTCACCCTGAGGAAGAGTCTGTTACTTAATTTCCTCCCAATTTTTCTCCTTTTCCTATTTTGTATTTGTAATACTACAAGCTATGGGCAGGTGATGGAGGAATTCTAGTTCCTGACTAGATAACCATGGTACCTTCTATAGTCCTAAATGCCATTACCAGTGACTTGTACAGACCAGAAAAGGAAAGAAAAGCCCATAGTCCTTGTCTTGACAAAGTATGCTGACTAGACAAACAGAAAATGAGTAAATAAATGTAAAAGCAAGACAATTTTCTATTAAGAAATGCCCTTCTTGAGGATTTTGATTCAGTAAATACCTGAAACACCACTTAGGCACAAACTATTTTAAGGATGGGGGTGGGAGATGAAACTCAGTGATAAAAGTGCATTCTTAGTATGTGCAAGAATCTGGGTGCAATCTCCAGTGCATGTGTGTGAACACACACACACACACACACAGATACACACATGATGAAATACAATAGGCTCCTCCACCATCAAGAAACAAGCTTATATTCCAGTAATATTGAGAGAGAGAGAGAGAGAGAGAGAGAGAGAGAGAGAGAGAGAGAGAGGATTGACAGAGGGCAGAATATACTCCTTAAAAGAAATACATGGAAATCTAAATCTAGTCTGAAAGATGGGGCAAAGTCAGGAAAGGCCAGGAAAAAACAATAGTTCACATGAGCAACACTGTGGCTATTTAGAAGTGAGCACCAGCGACTAGAACTTACAAAGAAAAAAATTTATCCTTTGAGTATATGCAGAACTTGTCCTACCTGGGCATGTACAACACACTACAGATGAGACATGGAGGGGTTTGTTCAGTAAAGCTACTAAGCAAAATCTCACAGAAAAAGCAAATAAAGATTTAGACTATCTTTTGGGAAGATTCCTATAAAGAAAGATCAGTACAGTTTTATTACCATAAAGGGGGAAATCTCCAATGTTCTTGAAGATCCAAAACAAACAGAAATTTGCCATAAGAATTAAATCAGAAAATGAGAAGAATTAACTAGAAAAACTAATGTAGCAAATACATATTTAGTGAATTCATAGGGATTTTCTATTTACACTTTCCTTTCCTACCACACGCCCCCCACCCCAAAATAAAGAAATAAGGCCAGGGCTTCCATCACTTCTGAGCTGACCCTGAGAAAAATCTTAAAAAAAAAAAAAGTCCTGGATTTTTGGTTCAAGTTTAATTTCTTTTGAAGAGTTGGTATATCTTTAAAAAACTTTGAAATTCAGTTACTTAAAATTTAGTTTATAGCTAAATATTCAAGATATTTAATTTAGAAGATTTCTAATAGACTTCACTAATTTTAAAATGATCAGATCTTCAAAAATCCATTTTTCACTTAAACTAATAGGACAACAGATATGGAGTGACCTGACAATATTATGTACATTTCTCTTTCAGACTTCACCCTATTCCAAAGGATGGGAGGGAAGGAGAGAGAAGAAAGGATAGCACCCACTACTTTTCTCAGCTTCAAAGTGTAATAATTTTAAATCTCAACATTCCCACCTACTTGTGGCATCAAGCCACAGACTGTTGCTTATCTCAACCTTACTATTCCTCCCTGCCTTTTTTTTTTTTTTTCTGTAACAAACTAAATTTTGGCAGTTGCCAAAAATCCACTTACCTCTATATAAATGCCTGGAATGTTTTAATTAATAAAAGTAATACATTGGGCTGTGGATGTGGCTCAAGCGGTAACGTGCTCGCCTGGCATGCGCCGGGTGCTGGGTTCGATCCTCAGCACCACATAAAAAAAATAAAATAAAGATGTTGTATCCACCGAAAACTAAAAAATAAATATTAAAAAATTCTCTCTCTCTCTCTCTCTCTCTCTCTCTCTCTCTCTCTCTCTCTCTCTCTCTCTCTCTCTCTCTCTCTCCCCCCTTTGGAAAAAAAAGTAATACGTGGCGTGACTGAGTTGCATGCACAGGGCGAAATTCTGGAATCACTATGGCATCAAATTTGAGATTCAGTACAAATTTCTAACTCTGACAATGGGATCTTATGATATTTCAAAAGAGAACAGGTCTCCTAACCTTGAGGGAAATCTATTGGTTCGTAAACAATACTACTCCACCCCCAACCCCCACCCAGTTTTTTCAGTTCTATCAGAACAGGGTTTAGTAAATGTTAATATTAACTGAGCTTTTGAAAGGTAGGATAGTTTACAGGCTGACACTCCTAAGAAAGGTAAAGGGGGTGGGGAGATGGAGGGGGGGGAATGAAAGAAAAGAAAACAGAAAATCTCTGTATATATACAACTCTGGCTGGGAAGAAGACAGATTTAAACCCCAAGAGTTCCAGAAAAGGCTGAGGAAAATAAAATAGAAAGATGAATAGACTCAATGGAGTATAGGACAAATCTTATAGTTAATTTGCCCTTCAATGTCCCACCAACACTCAGCCCAGGGGATTAAAAAACAATCTGAGGTTGGCAGACTTATATACATTTCATACTGATTAATTCACAAAACAAATTATAAGAGCTCCCTTCCTAATTATTAAGATTTGGGATGCATGGCAAGGTACTTCTTGTGCATGGGAGGTAGACACAAAGGCCTCTGAGATGAGATGAGTTCCATGGACTGCTGGATTAGAGAAGACGACTCTCATCCAGCATTATTGCCTTCTAGTCTCATCCCCAGGGACGCTGCCCACTTCTCAACTTTCCTCAAAATAACTCTTCATCATCACCATCATGAAGTTGTTGACGGTTTCCACATGAAAGTCTCTCCTTTAATTTTACTAGAAAAAAGTGGCATAACCACCATTGGTTCATTGATTTCCATTTTTCCCCTGGATCACTGGAACTAAGCAACATGCTCCATCATTTCTTCTTCTAACCTTTCTCTCCATTAGCCCATTAAACATGGAGCATATAGTTTTTTGTCTTATGATGTCTACCAGTTATAAAATTGTGATTGAAAATATTTTCCAAGACCTTCTGAGGATTTTAAGCACTTGACATATATTTCCCATTCTTCTCAACCTGTAGGTTTTTGTTATCCCATATTTCAAGTCAATATTTTTAAACCCTCAAGACATCATTGAATATATATATATATAATATTAATCAAGTTTTAGAACCTATTATTAGTAGTAGTACCACTTTCTTTGCTTTTTATCCCCTGGAGCAGCTGGGATCCTCCATCCAAGATCATTTTCTCTCTGTGTACCATGAAACCTTCAAAGTATCCTTTATTGAGAGTGAGCTAGTGGCAAGCTCCCAATTCTTGTTTCTGTGTTTTGATCCTAACATCACTCTTCAAAGACTTTTCTGCCTTTAAAACTCTAGGTTGGCAGGTATTTTCTTTCAACACTGAAGATGCCATTCTATTGTGTTCTGGCTCCACTGTTGCTGGCAAGATATCCCCTGTTTCTTGGAGAAAGTAATCTACACCTGTCTCTCTCCTCTCCACCTGTTTTTAAAACCTTCTCTTTGTATTTGGTGTCTTGAAGTTTCCCTATGGTAAACCTTGGTAAGAATGTTTTTACTGATGCTGTTTAGGGTTTATTAGGCTTTTCAAATCTATAGATTGGTATCTTTTTATCACTTTGAGAAAACTTCTAGCTTTGATTTCGTTAGAAATTTTGTCCATCCCCTCCCCAATTTTTTTTTAACCTTCTCTCCCTTCTAGGACTCTGATAAAGCTCAGGAAAAATATTCTCTTTCTACCTTGTGTGCCTCAATCCCTCTTCTATATTTTCCCTGCTCAATGCTATGTATTCAGATTGGGTTCAGTAAATTGTGGCCCGTGGGCCAAATGTAGCTCATGGTTGTTTTTATATGGCCTGTCATCTAAGAACTTTTCACATTTTTAAAGGTTTCTAAAAAACAAACTTAAAACAAGGATGATTATGCAACAGAGACCACATGTGGCCCACAAAGCCTAAAATATTCACTGTTTTGGAAAAATGTATCTGTTGACATCTATTCTAGATAATTTCTTCATTCTAATTTTCTGATTCACTAATTCTTTCTCATATGTTATCTAATATACTACTCAACTTTTTCTTAGAATTTCTAATTTGTTGCAGTATTTTTCATTTATAAAAATCCCTTTAGTCATCTCTTGCCTCTGCTATGCTGAATTTTGTCATTTACTGTTCCCTACAGATATTCCTAGGTCTACTGTCTATATTTTTAAACACAGTATGCTTCTTTTATATTCAATACCTGGTAATTCTAGAATTGTCAATCTTTGAAGTTTATTTCTACTGTCTTTTCTTTTTTTAAATATTTTTTTAGTTGTCAGTGGACCTTTATTTTTCATTTATTTGTATATGGTGCTAAGAATCAAACCCAATGCCTTACAAATGCTAGGCAAGTGCTCTACCACTGAGCCACAATCCCAGCCCTCTACTGTCTTTCTTATACTGCTAAATGTTTGAGGTGTCTCTTTCTTGTGTTGTACTATTTGTGAAAGCAAACTCATTATTTGCACTTAGAATTAAAGTGTCTGTACAAGAGCATCTGCATTAGTTTCTCAGATGCATTCAACTGAAGGGTCACTGGACCACGTGGGTGAGAAGAACCCAGGCCTCAAATTCTCAGGAAGCCCATTTTGCTGCTGGCTCACCTTATCCTGTGGGTGAAACCCTTTAAGGCCCCGAACTTATTTTGAGGAAATTCCTTAGTGTATAACTTTTGTCCCCCTCCCAATGCAGACCTGTCAAAATGGAAAGTGAAAAGCACCAGGAGGACTGCAAGTTCAAAGCCAGTCTCAGCAAAAGCAAGGCACTAGGCAACTCAATGAGACCCTGTCTCTAAATAAAATACAAAACAGGGCTGGGGATATGGCTCAGTGGTCAAGGGTCCCTGAGTTCAATCTCCAGTACCAAAAAATAAAAAATAAAAAAAAAAAAAACACCTGTGAGCAGCTACTCTCAACACAAAATACTTCAGTGTTTACCAGACTTCTTGCTGCACCAGGTTCTCACACTCCTTTTATTCTACTCATCCTCTCTTCAATGCTATTAAAAAAATATTTTTAAATGTTTTATTCAGCAGTCTCACTTAAATTTCAGCAGGAATGTAACCTAGCTACCATTATTAGAAACAGAAATCCAAGTTTAAGTTTTTAATTGTTGTTACCATTTAGAGAATTGGGAATTCTTTTCATTTCAATGCTGAAAAACTAATAAAGCAAGCACTTTTCATAATCCAAGAACCCAATAAAAGACACACAGATGTCATGCAAGAATATGCTTTTGCATACATCCCTGGGAAGTCTTAAGGCATGGATGAACTACTCTAGGCATCGTCTTTCTACCAGCAACATGAAATCTCCCTGTAGCACACTGGGATCCTATTGGAAAAGCAAGTGTTAAATACTAATAGAGCCCCTAAATCTTATCATTTCTAAAAAATGACAGTTTCGTTTTTTAAATCAATTTTTATTGCCCTAACGTAATTCCTCATTGTTCAAGAGGTTAAAACAGACTACTTAATGAAATTGTTTTCAAGTGTCCTAACATGGGTGTTTACAAGGCAAACAGAGGACTAGTGACATGCTATCTACATAGAGGGCCAATTGCATGCTGTCCACAGGGCTTGGTCCCCAGGCCAGCGTTTCTCCCCCAAATCAACAAATCTTTCCTATGGCAACAAGACAGTCCTGTGGCATTGACAACACCCTCAGTGAAGAACAACACATGCCAATAACTTTTCCACTTCTTTCCTTCCCAAGTCACCAGAGGCAGTTCACTAGATCATTCTTGGTGTACACAAGCAAATGCTCCTAAAGAATCCTGTTCCAGTGACCTCAGTCATCAATCTTCCTGTTCTGATTTAAATTATAAAAAAATTACTGAACACTTCCAAATTGTAAAGCAGTGTTAGTTATACCACATACCAAGATGAAACAAAAACAGAAATCTAAGTGAAATTAAACAAGATTATCTTAAGTTCTTTAGTATATTGACAAATCTCATTTCAAGTTGCCACCTAAATATCCATCCATGTCCACATGGTCTTTCAACTCCTAAACATGTTTTCATTGGATGGGCAACCAGCCCATCTGATAATTTTAGCACTCCTCTCATGAATTAACATGATTATGTGTTGGAAACTTATACAAAATTTAGAGACCAATAATCAATTTCTTTATTATCTAAACTCACTAAAAACATGGGGATTCATGTATTAGATGATATTAATAATTCATTAGGTAGCAGCAGTGGATAATTAGAAAAGATTTAGTCTATTAAATTCTAAATGTACATAGGCATCACATCACCAATTCCTATCTTGCATAATAATAAGAACCCCTGTCTCTTCTCATCCTATATCTATTCTTATCCATTGTGCAAATTTTAAAGGTATTAAGACTGATGAGGAGAACCTCAGAGAAAAAACAAAGGAGAAAGGTTGATTCTTAAAATAGTTTCCCCAGCACCACTCCAAGTTTTCCAGTTCTGCATTAAGGAGGAAAAGCCATGGGGAGAAACTTTCAAATATAAGTAATTCAGTAAATTTCATTATAGGATTGTGACAAAAAATTAATAAATTAAATAAATTCATAAATAAACCCACAATAAGCAGCTATGTCAAGAGAACAGCAAGAAAAAATCAGGTCAGCAAGGTGAACATCCCGTGCTCATCTCTAACTTTTTTGTCAGATAAGTCACTTTTTTGTTTTATTCTGCCAAACTCTTCAAATCATTTTCTACTCGCAAAGCAATCCTGTCAATTCTCAATGGAAAGACTGAAAATTCCAAAATTTAAATAAATTAATCTATAAAAATAATGAGCTGCCAGAAGCAAAATCTAATATATAACGTCTGTAAATGCAACATGAATAATAAGGAAAAACATTTAAATTTTAATCTAATAAATAAGAATAAAAATTTGTATATAGTCATTAAATAATAACTTTCCGTATAATTATAGTCAAAACAATTAACTTTAAGAAAATGAAAATGTGAATATTATCATATTGAATTTGGCATTATAACCTGTGTTATTTCCATTCAAATGCAGCAGGATTTTCAGTCCTACTTGAATCTCCTTGTAGAAATTTATCAATTGAATCTTGTCAACTACTAAACTCTAATTAAACTGTACAGTAAGCTATTTATATGTCTGCAATAATTTCCTTTTCAAGATACACCAGACTTCAGTTTTATTCTGCAAAATCATTTTCAATTACATATTTAATCTCTATGTTATTGCTTAAATTACACCTGCACCACCCTCAGCCCAGATCCTGGCTGGAGATTCTGGCAGCAGCTGCCACACATGTCAAAGGGTTGTTATTATGTTCAATGGGAGCCACATGTACTTAGTCTGCCACAATAATTTGTACCCTATGACCTAACTTAAACTATCATGTTTTGCTAAATTTTTTTTAAAGGACAAAGGGTGATTCTTGGTACTCACGATTCAGACACAAAACATAAATGTTTCAGAGGTAAAGCATCCTAGATGTATTATCATCTCTTTAGATCCCCAGACAGAAAACTATTGGGGACCTGGGGAATCTCACAAGCTAAGCTAACCCAAATACTATTCTTAAAATTTAGATTCCATTAAGTGGTCACCAAAAAAATGGAAATAAAGAATTTATGTCTACCCATCTAGAAAAAATTTCACCCACAAAGAAAGAAAAACTGGGCAGGCAAACAAAAAGGTATATATAGGGCACTCTGGGTCCTAGATTCTTGAAAAGAATATTATATTTCAAGTATCAATAACACCACTCTTGTAACACACTTGTAACACAAGTTACAAGTCCAGACAGACTTGTAACTTGTGAAGTTACCTGCTGCAAACCTTTTCCCTGAGCGGCCAGGAGGCAGTGTTGTTATCGTTACATTAAAAGGTGAGGCAGGTGGATGGCAGAGAATTTTGACATATTTTCCTTTCTGTTATATTAAGGACTTTGCATTCTGTGACCAAGAGGGATCTGGAGCAATGAAAACTTGCACACACTTTTGGAGAAAGTATGAGAGTGATAGATCCATTTCAGGTAGAAATTGGGCAATATCTTATAACTTTGTTCTTATTATTGAGTGGTTCAATTTCTGTTTCTAGGCACACACCTGGGAAACTCCTACATATGTACACAAGGAACAGCCCTTGTGAAAACACACAAAGTAAATAACAATCCAAAAAATCTGCCAAGTTTTAAATAATGTACAATTATCTAGAATTAATGTAGCTATATAAATGATGAAAAAATGAAAACCACACAAAGGTACATAATATATAATCTCATTGACATGAAAGTAAAAAATCCCAAACAAGTTTGTCGCTTACAGATACACACACTACTCATGTATGATAAAGGCATAAAAACAGGTCAGTGGATTTCTTAAAGGCAATGAGACAAAAGAGAGAACAAAGGGAACTTCAATTTAAAAAATGGACTGCTTCTTTCAAAAAGTCTCCTGCTATCTGTCTTAATTCCAAATTATGATTCATCTGTTGCTTCTCGGGTATCTTTCATGTAAACAATCATATTATCATACTATTAATTATACTTTGCTTTTTTCTGCTTTACTCCTCTAACTTTTATCATTTGTTCCCATATTTTGTCACACTGGAGCTACACTTTCAAAATAATGTGAGAGGAATATGACAGGGAACATGTCTATTGCATCCTTACTTTCGTAAAAGGACATAACTGTCACTGTATGGTGTGTTACAATGAGCAACAGAGGATTTCATAGTTGTAACATCAGTTTTAAGAAAGTCCACACCTATTCCAGGATTTAGTGTTTACTGATAGTGGTGGTAATGATAAATGAGTGCTAATTTTGGTTGCATCTAATGAGATGACTGCATGGTCTTTTTCTTTATCTGTTAATGAGGCTTAAGCATATTAATAGATTTTTCTTAAGAAATGCATGCTTGGGGCTGGGGATGTGGCTTAAGCGGTAGCGCGCTCGCCTGGCATGTGTGCGGCCCGGGTTCGATCCTCAGCACCACATACCAACAAAGATGTTGTGTCCGCCGAGAACTAGAAAATAAATATTAAAAATTCTCTCTCTCTCTCTCCTCTCTCACTCTCTCTCCTCTCTCACTCTCTCTTTAAAAAAAAAAAAAAAAAGAAAGAAAGAAATGCATGCTTACATAACATATACTTTCTTACATTATTGGATTTGGTTTGCCAAAATCCTTTATTAAAGAGTTTTCCCTGTTAGTTCATACTTGAGATTGGCCTTTTTTTTTTTTTTGTTTGTGAGTATGTGTGTGTGTGTGTGTGTATGTGTGTGTGTGTGGTTTTTTTTTTTTTTTCCTTTGTTATCCTACTGGTCCTGGTTTTAGTCTGAAGGTCTATTTAGCATCAAACTACATTGGAAAGTGTTGACTTTTTCCTACTTCCTGGGAAAATTTGTAAAAATTTCAAATTATCTATTCTTTTAGTACTTGAAAAAACTAAACTGTAAGCAACACAACAGTTCCTGGCTTCTCGTTGTAGGAAAATTACAAATAATGACACCACTTCTTTAATGGCTACAATTTATTGATGTTTTTTACTTTGAGTCTGTTTCTGAAAGTTCTATGTCTTTCCTACATAATCTCCCATTTCAGCTAAGCTTTAAGTTAGCTTAAAGTTGATTGTTGAACTATCTTACTTTTCTATTCTGCTATATCTGTAGCTATTTCTCTCATCTCATTACCAAAATTGTTTATTTTTATCTTTTTTGTTTGTTGCTCCAGCTTACTTAGGGTTTATCTCATTCGTCTTTTTGAAGACTCCACTTTCAGTTTTGTTGATCACTTCTTGTTCCATTTACTAACATCTTTAATTGTATTTATAATTCATTATTTTAAGCCTTTTTTCTTTTACAATATAATCAGTGAGGCTACGAATTCCCCTCTTCAGGATATTTATAGCCCATGAATTTTGATGCAAAGTATTTTTTTAATCATTCAGTTCTGTTTTTTAGTATGATTTTCCTTTGACAGATGAGCTATTTATAAGTGCATTTTAAATTTTAATGTATTATATTAATTGTAATAATTAAATTAAATATATGAAGCATCCTGTACTTTTTTATTTGTGGCAATTGTTATATAAAAAGAACTTAAATCAAGGTGCATTCTGCTATCATGTATAACTAATTACAATAAATAAAAAAAATTTAATGGCTATTATTCAGCTTAGAATAGCAGAGAATATGCTATCATTTATTGCTACATCTATCATCCTGGCAAACTGCCTGACCTATTGAAAGCACTCAAATATCTATTGATTTTAGTATAAATTCAGAAATTAAATATGTATATATTTATGTGTACAAATGTGTGTGTGTATATGTGTGTAGTATAGTGTGTGTGTGTGTGTGTGTGTGTATTTCTCATGTTCCTCCTTTGGGACTTAGGCCTAGAAGAAAAATTCCCACAAGGAAAGAAGGCAAGCATGGCTTTTCTGCCATCTACCACCTTCCATTTGACCTGAGAATACACCATCTACAATTACAAGCACATTCATAGAGTGAGCTTTCAGAAGCTTGCTCCCTGGGTACTCCAAGAGATCCAGAAATATGCTATGAAGAAGATGGGGACGCCAGATGTGCCCACAGATAGCAGGCTCAACAAAGCTGTCTGGGCCAAAGGAATAAAGAATGCCCCACACCATATCCATGTGGGATTATCCACAAAGCAGAATGAGGAAGAAGATTCACAAAGAAGCTCTATACTTTGGTTACGGATGTAACCATTTCTTTAAAAGATGCACAGCAGATGAAAACTGCTGATTGTCAAAGTTACACAGCTGTTTTTAAAAATGCATTATGTTTTTTTAGCCTAAGCATTCTCCTCCATAGGTTTCTTCTTTTACCATCACCTTATAAAAGGAAATCTCACTATTTTTAAAAGCACCATTTCTAATCTGTGTTCCTTATCACAGGAGTTACCCACCAATAAAGCTAATGCTCAAGTAGATTAAGTTACCAAAATATCCTATGTATCCACTTCTGTGAGATTAACAGTGCAAGAAAGTATTTAAGATGAGGTAAAACCTGTAGCAGCAGCAATTATTTATTTATAACTCTGCATCTCCCTGAATTAGCTAGAGAGCCAATCACATCTCATTTCTCCCAAGAGGTATAGATGTGTGTGTATGTGAGTGTGTGTGTATTTCTTTTCTTTTCTTTTTAAAGAAATGCAGCTACAACGAACAATGGGACTAGAATTAAGCCAGTTTCCATTTGACCAGGCAAGGTCGGGGTCAGCAAACTTTATATATGGACAAGATGTAAATATATTAGAATTTGTGGGCCATATAGTCTGTGTTGCAACAGTTTAACTCTGCTGTTGTAGCAATAAAGCAATTGTTGACAAGACACAAATGAATATGTATGGCTGTGTTTCAATAAAACTTTATTTACAATAATAGATGGAGACCTAGAATTGGTCCACTGGCTGGACTCTTACACTAGGCCTAAAAATTATCTACACTGTGTTGTCCAGTATGATAACTTCTAGCCACATGGCTATTTAAGTTAGTTTAAATTGATAGTTCCTCATCCAAACTGGTTATGTTTCCAGTGATTAGTAATCACACATGGCTACCAACTATTCCAATGGTTAGTGTAGAAAAACATTTCCACTTCTCCCTAACTCTTTTTTTTTTTAATACCAGGGATTAAACATAGAGGCACTAAACAACTGAGCCACATCCCAAGACCCTTTTTTTTAAATTAAGAGACAAGGTCTCACTAAGTTGCTTAGAGCCTTGCTAAGTTACTGAGGCTGCCTTTGAACCTATGATCCTCCTGCCTCAGCCTCCCGAGCTACTGGAATTACAGATGTGCGTCACTGCACCAGGCCCTCACTAACTCTTTATAGAAAACGTGTGTTCTTCCCCCCCCCAATATAGCAACCATTTTGTTTCATGCTGGGGTTTTTGTTGTTGTCGTCGTTGTTTTGTTATTGTTCAAACATAGGAGATTCTTTTTTTTTTTTTAAACTTTTTTAATTGATTGTTTTTAGTTATATAAAACATTAGGATACATCTTGACATAATCACAAAAGCATGGAATACAATTTGTTCTAATTCACACTGTTTTTAAATTCAAGTTCCTAGTAAGAAAAGGGGAAAATACCTGAATAGAGTAGGCTAAGTCCAAATGAATATGCTTAGTTGGATAAAGATACTTTTCATTGGGTTTATGATTGAAATTTAAATAGAAGAACTAAGTGTTTGTCTGGAGGAAGGAGACTATTATTTGGCTTTCTGTCACTGTGACAAAATACCTAAGAAAATCAAATTAAAGGAGAAAGATTATTTTGGCTCATAGTTTCAAAGGTCTCAGTCCCTGGTCACCTGACCCCTCTCTCTTTGGGCACTGAAAAGAAAACATGGCAAAGAGCACATAGTGGAGCAGAGATGCTTACCCCATGGCAGCCAGGAAGCAAAGAAAGACAGAGAGGTAGGAAGGGGCCCAAGGACAAGATATAGCTTTCAAGGACACACCACCAAAAACCTACTGCTTCCAGTTGGGCCCTGCCTCCTAAAGTTTACATCACCTCCCAATAGAACCGTCAGCTGGGACCAAGGTTCAATACATGGGCCCTTGGGGAACATAATAGATCCAAACTAATAACACTGGTAACTTTGAACTTCCCCATTGAAAGCAGAGCAGAATGTTAATCTTCAAGGGATAGTAATCATGTTCTAACTTACACATTAAGCTTTGTTTTATATCTGTTACGGATTATCTTTCTTCAACAGTTTTTAAATCATACAGTTAAGATTGTTCTCATACTAAAGATTAAACACACACACACACAAAGTCATTCAATATCCGTACATAGGTGCACATTTGTATGTATGGACACATGGACATGGATGAATCTTTATCTAAGAAGGTATATTGCTCTTGACCTGGAAATTTACAGCAGAAAATAAAATAAAGTATGTTCTTAGACATGAAAAGTTAAAAACAACCTCAATGTCCAATAATAAAGAATTAAATAAATTATGAAAAATATATGATAGAATCTGTGTAGGTTTCTAAAATGGGCTAGAATTACATATTTGTTGATCTAGAAACAGAATTCAGCTTAAGAGAAAAAAATAAGTTAACAAGAGTATCTACTATATATAATACAATTTTTGAAAAAACTACTATATATATATGCACATATATGCTTTTGTATATGTACATATGCATCATGTACACATGCACACACACATACACTGGACATACATGGCAGTTATTATACTGTTGGTGAATGAAAGGGAACAAAAGAGCAATATATATGTTTATATGTGTGGTACATATGTGTGTGTGTGTGTGTGTATAATTTCAACTATATGCTTCCACTTGCCCAAGAAAAAAAATTTCAAAACTTAGCCAAATTTTTAATTGTAGTTTCTGGGTAGTTAGGTTCACACTACTTTTTATTTTCTGTTTTCTCATTTATACCTGTTTTTACAACATGAAATGGATTTGGTGCTTTTTTAAAGGGGGTAAAATGAGGTTTAAAACTATTAGATTGCCAGAAAATCTAGATTATTCTCAAAACAATGCTTGTGGCTCTCATCCTATTAATCAAGTGAACTACATCAAAGGCTCTGTCTTAGGTACATCTTGAAAATCATTCCAAATAAAATATGTCCAGGTCTACAGAAGTCACCTGACATAGGAACAACAGTGCTTGGAAACCTGACCACAGAATCAACTTCACTGATGAAGGAACTTCACAGACTTAAGCCTCTGATGTAATAATTTTTCCCTTACAGTTCCCTGGGGCTCCATGGTCACAGAAAAGCAGGTTGTTATCTCAGCCTAAGACTTATCACCACTGTGAACATTAAACATTTTTCATGATATACCTTTATGATATACCATGTAATTACTGATTTTCTTCACTTAGGAAGATAAGTCCAAGGTTGTCAGGCTCCCTGCAGGCTACACATGCCTAGCACTGTGATTGGATGCTTTGAAGGCTACCATTAGCACTAGACAAAGACTTCTGAGTCCCTGTCCCACCAAAGCCAGATTACACAGATATTGATTATCTCTTGTAAATAATCCCACTGTATGGGAATAATGTTGTAGCTACAGTAATAGAATAAGAAAGTAGAATCTACCTCTGTTTTGTGAAATGTAGAAATAAAAATGTAATAGATTATAAAGAGACTGGTTCATTAGTTTATAAAGTCCTGGTTGGTTTAACTAATTATTTCAAGACTGTTAGCAATATCTATCACAATTAAACAGAGAAAATATTAATTAAAGGACATTCACTTTACTGGCTAAATTTTTTTAAAAATCATAGTTCACTATGAATTAGAGAAAAATAAAGTTACCCATTAGTTTGCTCATCAGGATAAGGAAATCCATTTAACGCGCTAACCTAAGACTTAACAACAAGTTTCAGCAAAACTCACTGGAAACTTAGTTTTCTCCATTCTTCTCCATCGGATCCTTGGAACCCCTGCCAGACAGGCATTCATCTCCACAATGTCCCCAAGCAGCTCTTGACAAGGTTACCAATGACCTTCACATTGTTAAGCCCAATAACTACTTCTCAGACCTCATCTCACTAGACCCATAAGCATCCTTTAATATAGCTGTTCCTTCCTTCCTTCTTGAAACTTCGTCGATTTCCAAAATGTCAACCTCTCATTTCTCTACCTAACCCAGTGACTCCCAGAGCTGAATTCCACAGCTGTCTCTAGTCGGCTGTATGGTATTATTCAGTCCTCTCATGTTTTAAAATCCTTCGCTGAAAACTCCAAGGTATTTCTGTCTATTCCAGACACAAATGTTCAACTGTCCTGGAGATGTCTAAGAATAACCTCCTAAAGTGCCCAAAAGAGATTCTCAATTCCTCCACCATGCCTGCCTGTTCTATGGTCTTCCTCATCTCAGGCATAGCCACTTGCTCCTTCCAACTGGTCCAACTGCTCGGATCCAAACCTAAGAGTCTTATCCTTTTCCCATCCCACATTCACTCTATCAGTAACACCTATCAATTTTTTTCTGTGAAAATACTCTACACCCAGATCCAATTTTCCCCATCATCTGTTCCCTGAATGAGAACAATAGCCTGGCAACTGGGCTCCCTGCCTCTATCTGTGCCTCCCTACAGTCTATTCTTACCCCAGTATCCAAATACCCTCTTAAACGGTATATCAGGTCATATCACGCCTCTGCTCAGATTCCACCAATGACTACCATTTTACTCAGGATAAAAGCCAACTTATAACAATAATCTACCAGGGTAAAGGATATAGTCCCTGCTAGTTCTCAGGCACCCTCTGTCACTGTCTCCTTCACATATGAAACTCCAGCCCCAGGAAGCTCAAAGCAGTAGGAAACATTAGCCTTGGACCTTTGCACTCACTAAACCATGTGCCTGAAACATGAGTTCTCCAGACACAGATGACAATATCATTTACAAATCAAATCAATGCACTTTGGGAAATAAATAGGGGTCCTCTTAAAATTATTCCAGGAAAAGAGATGTAAACTAAGACTATCCCATGCAAAGGGGAATGTGCAGCCTTCCATGCAGACAGCCCCAGAGCTCACTCCCTGCAAGATGTCGGCATCATGATGAGAGAGGACTTCCCCAGCCAGCCACTAGTAACCTCTACACTCCCTGCTACCAGAGTTCCCCTCATTTTGCTTTATATTCCCCAATAATACCTTATTGACACATATGGAAAAAATGTTTCTTAATAGTCTCTTTGTCCTTTAACTATAAATACTGGAAGAATTATTCCTAAAAATAAGTTAGGAAAAAAATATTCAGGCAACATTTCTAGTATACCTGAATCTTGCCCTCACAAAGAGAGGTTAAGAAACAAGTTTGGGTTCTAAACAATAGCTTCTTCCACACACACTGCCCCACACACTGAAGTCATTGTAAGCATTTTCTAAATTCTGATAAAAAATAAGGAAATTATTCCTCTGGTACTGATCATTCTTCCAAGGAATATTCTTAGGAAACTACTGAAAATATTTTTACACAAACTAGATTATGGATACAAGTAATATGTAAGTGTTTCTGGATTACTTTAGTGTTTGTGTACATCCTTTGGACTCTGGATAAGGAATTAAAGGCACTACAATAATAACCACATAGTCCAAAAATAATTTTTTGTGGTTTCATTGTAAATTTGAATTTTGCTTATAGAAATACTGAATTTTTTTATGTTTATGAGGTCTGAATGCTTTCATTGAAATGTATAAAGATTTGGCTCTGCTTCCTGATTCCCATAACCTGAGGTGCTTCTGCCATGGCCTTCTGCCTCACAATGGGCCCAGAGCAATGGAGTCAGCCACCTGTGAACTGAAACCTTTGAAACCAAACTTTCTAAGATGCAAGAGCAAAACAATGGACTTCAGCAATGTAAGAGGCCTTGCTTATCTCCAAGAAAACAGACAGAAAGACCCACCCATTTTTAAGGAAGCTTCCATTATGGTTTCTCTTACATTTAATGTTGTTTTAATATTACTCTTTAAGAAAAAAAAAAAACTATCAGAGGTTTCTATTTTTCATTTATTAAATTTGTGAATTTTCAGATTAATGACTTTCTCTGAACCTATCAGAAACTGAGGAAACATCAAAACAGACCTAATTGAGGAACATATTTCATACTTTCAAATAAACTGCCCTGTTTGCTTAACAATTAATTGATGTTTACAATGAATATTTGTATGTATGCTTGGAGTGTCTTTTTTATAGAAAATTTTGCAATGAAATATTTAAGGGTCAAGAAATATCATCCATGAGCATTACACATAAATGGGCTGAATCAATAAACAACAAAAAAATACACAAATGAACATATACATAGAAGAAAGACAATAAGTAAAATGTTACCTTTTGGGTAAGCTGGATAATGAGTAATGGGAATTCATTATAATATTCTATTTCATAATTTTGAAAGCACTTTTTAAAAATATTATAATCTCTAATATGTATTAATATAACTGAAATTAAACATAAGCAAAATTAAAGAGATTTTTAAATATTTTAATAGTTCTATGACAGATTTTTGTCATTTTCACATCAACTCTTACACCTTTGTAATTGAAAATCTGGTCTACGGCTGGGGCTGTAGCTCAGTGGTAGAGCGCCTGCCTCACACATGTGAGGCACTGGGTTTGATCCTCAGCACCACATAAAATAAATAAATAAAGATAATGAGTCAATCTACATCTAAAAAAAATTTTAAAAAAAGAAAATATGATCTAAATCCAGTCTAAATCACATGCAAGATAATTATTTAAAGAATGACTGAAGAATCTTATTCTAAGTCAGTAATCTCATGCATAAGTGTTACAAAAATTGTTTTTAAAAAATATATATAAAGATTTGTGCATATAATTGTAATCTATAAAAAGAAATACCTTATTTTTTTGGCAAAGAAAAAAGGGAGAAAATAACAAAGAAAAAAGTTTGATAAAAGGAGATCTTACCAAGTAGGTAAATATCACCAGAAATTTACTATAAAGATGGTAGGAGGAAAAATACACATTTTCTAACAAACATTTTAGCAACAACCTTGAAAAAATAAAATATCATACTGTTAAGAGTTACTAGAAGGGAGCCAGGGGCAGTGGCGCATGCCTGTAATCCCAGTGGCTCAGGAGACTGAGGCAGGAGAATCTCGAGTTTGAAGCCAGCCTCAGCAAAAGTGAGGCCCTAAGCAACTCAGTGAGACCCTGTCTCTAAATAAACTACAAAATAAGAATGTGGCTCAGTGGTTGAGTACCCCTGAGTTCAATCCCCAGCACCCACCCCGCAAAAAAAGAGTTACTAAGAGGGGGCCTGAGGGCATAGCTTAGTAGAGGAGCATGTGCTTAACATGTGCACGGTCTTGGGTTCAATCCCCAGTACCTCTCCCCCCAAAAAATCAGGTGCTAGGAGAATTAAAAGAACTCATGTAATGTGGGGGCACTCATGAATATGCACTCAGCAAGTGAGCTTGTGTCACTGCAGAGGCTGCTTAGCATACTGGTTAAAATCTATGACTGCATGTTCTGCAATAAAAACCACATGACAGTGCAAGAAATTCTAAATGTGTCTTTACAAGTGGTCTCTCTAAACCTGAAAAAAAACCTCCTATCACACATTAAAACATCCATGTAATCTTGAAGCAGGAAATAATGACAGCACGCTTATTCACATGCACATGTTCATACTTAAACGTATTTTAGGTAGCTTACCAAGGAGCCATCTGTCATCACAGAAAAGCTCAAATTGGAAAAACTAGACTTTTATAAAAGTAAAACTGAACACAGTTGATTGTGACTTGCAATGAGAATTCACTGTGGGTCAAAGTTTTCCGAGGATGGAGAGTATCCTATGCTTATTCTTCCTTATGCCTCACCTTAAAACCTGGCAACTAGTAAAGCTCTTTGCCTTGAAAGCAACAATAGGAAAAAATAATAATAAACTTCTGTGTAGTCCAGAAATTCACTCATCACTCAAAGTACTGTAAAGAAGCCACTATACAGTAAAGGTCTCACTTCAGTGGTTGAATCTATAAAATATACTGTTCTATACTATAAAATACACTCTTCCCCAGATTCCCACTTTTTACCTATAAATGAGCCCTTGCTAGATGTTGTGTACTGGTTGACTCTCAATCTTCTTCCATCTTCTTCCATGTTCCTTCCCTATAGTGCAAGAACTGGAAGGCTTGATACCACATTTCTCAGACTCCCTTATGATACTAGAAATCTGGGTGAACTGTCTCAACAATATGCATTTGGTCAAGACTGAGGAGACCCAAAGGAGACAATGCCATTCCTCTTCATGTAGGGGAAGTATTCCACATTCTAACATCTCTTCCAACTTCGTAGGTGTAGTTATAGGGAAGCTATAACTCCCTGAAGGGAAGTTATACTCCCTGTAGGCTCCTGGGTAGCAGCAACAATATCCTGACCCCATTAAAAAAAAAAAAAAAAACTGCAGAGGCAAGATCTTGAAGCCTAGCTAGGGCTTTCAGACTTCTCCTTCAGCTTTTCCAATAATTTTGGAAACGCCTAATTTCCTGCTTTAATTTCTTTGCATTTGATATTAGTTCCCCTACCAATTGCTGAGTTACCATCTTTCAACTTCAAACCTTCCCTCCTATGTTCCTTGTGACACTATTTTCCCCACTAGCATCTCACTCCCTGCTGGATCCTAAGAGTGGAGGGAGTTTTAAAAGGAGAGAGGGTGAAAATCTGCAGAAGAAAAAGAAAGCTGCTCCTTCCTGTTGGCTTCCTGTGGGCTTCCCCGTTTGCATGCAATTCCCTTCAGAGTCACTCTTTCAAACTGCAAGTGGGGATAGCTGTGTTCAACGCAATTTCATTTCCAGAAACAAGAGTTGGGTCAGTTTTTTCCTGAGGGTTGTAGTATGCCAACTCCTACCCTAGAACTCTCCTTCACATACTATACTTCATTAATACTTCTTTACATTCAAACCACTGCCCAAATCACTAATGTAACTTTTATCTCCTGATGAGAACTTGACTTGTTACCATTTCCCACCCTGAACTCAGATTCCTCCTATATTTGATATCAGAAGTGGATCTAAAAACCAGTCCAAAGGTGGTAAACTGGCATTGACTATTTCGCTTGTTTAGTTTGATGGCACTGGTGACCTTATCATCAGTGGAAGAAAAACACTAGTTGTCCACAAGAAATAGTATCAAAACAGTTATTTAAATGGTTACTTATGACAATCTTTAAGTTAGTATTTATCAAAAATGTCTTCAAGAGGGAGAAGTGGATTACTCAAATTTTAATTCTGGTACACCATAAACAACTAGAAAACTGGAAAAAAGTATATGAAATAGTTTTTAGAGACACTAAATAGCATGTTAATGAGATGAGCCACATGATAGCGAAGGCTTTCTTATTAAAGGTACTTTCCAAATTGTAGAATTGAAACCACAAAATGTTGCTGAGAAAAATTAAAGATGACCTAAGTAAATAAGACTATCCCATGTTCATGAGATGGAAACTTCAGTGCCACAGAAATAGCAAATTGCCCCCAAATTAATTTATAGATTAATGCATAAATGCATAAATCTATAATTTCCATAACAATTCCAACAGGAAACTGACAACCTGATTCTAAAATGTACACAGAAATTAAAATGTCCTAGAACAACCAAAGTAATCATGAAAAAGAAAAGTTGGAAGATTTGGAGACTCATTACAAAGCTACCATAATCAAGACAATTGAGCATAAAGAGAAATGTACACATGAATGGAATAAGAGTCTAGAAAATTTGTGGTTAGAGGACTAACAAGAAAATGTGGTCTATACACAGAAATGAAATACTATTCCTCCATAAAAAGGAACGGAGTCCTGTCATTTGCAACATCATGATGGAACTGCAGATCATTATGTTAAGCGAAATTAGGCAAGAAAGACAAGCACCACATGATCTCATTTATGTGTGGAATCTAAAAAAGTTGAGAATAGAATGGTGGTTACCAACGATAGGGGAGGATTTATGTTTGGAATCTAAAAAAGTTGAGAATAGAATGGTGGTTGCTAACGATAGGGGAGGATAGTAGGCAGCTCCAGAGAAATGGGTAAGGGTTGATCAGTGGGTAACAAATTACATTTAAACAGCAGTAAGAAGTTCTGGGTTGCTATTATACATTAGGATGCAATAGATAACAATAATGTGCTGTATATTTCAAAAAGCTAGAAGAAGGATTTTTTAAAGTCACCATAGAGAAATGATAAATGTTTGGGGAGCTATGTTTAACCTTATTTAAATACTATGTATCAAAATAACACATGGTACCCCTTGATATGTACATTTTTATATTATATATCAGTTAAAAATAAATTTAATTTAAAATCAACTTAAAAATAAAATTACAAAGTGCTTCTGGAACTAAAAATTAGGAAAAATATAAAACCAAATTTTAAAAATGGGCAAATTTGACAAAGACTTCAACAAAGAAAGACTTTTAAATGGCCAATGAACAAGGAAAAGCTACTGAGCATGATTCATCATGAGGGTAATACAAATAAAACCACAATGTGACAGCATACCCACTAAATGGCTAAAGTGAAAATCAAAAACAATGTAAAATATTGATGAAGCTGTGGAACAATAAGAACCCTCAGATACTCCTAGCCAGGTCATAAAGTAGAAACTGAGTAGCAATTTCTTATAGACAGTCTAGCTTTTATCTCCCCTGTAACTCAACAATTTTACTCTTAGGTATTTATCCAAAAGAAAAATATTTGCCCACCAAAGCATATACAAAATGTTCAAAGCAGTTTGACTTTTAATAGCCTCATACTAGAATTAATTAAAATGTCCACTGACAAGTGAATGATCAAATTGTGATGTATCCTTACAATGAAATATTTAGCAGTAAAAAGTAATGAACTAATAATAAAGCAACATGGATAAATATTGAAGTAATTATGTTGAGCGGGGTGCAATGGCACATGCCTGTAATCCCAGGGACTTGGGAGGCTTAGGCAGGAGGAGCTCAAGTTTGAGGCCAGCTTCAAAGCACGGCCTATTGTAAGAACTGCTGATTAAAGCCAAGTCTTGGGTAGGTCAAGCAGCTGCTGAAACACACAATTATGGCAGGAAGAATACAAGACCACCGTATTGTATAGTTAGCCACTTGTCGTCAACTAGGGAGCTTAATGAATGAAAATTCCACAATCAGGGATCAAGATAAAGTTATAAGACAAGGGGGAGTTATGACAGCCTAAGAGAACTACTACTCTCACAGCTGCACAAATGCAGCTTAAATAATTCTCTGGGCACAAACTCATCAGGTCTCTTCCATGAAAGTTAGGACACTGATGGGAAAGAGCAGGTCCTTAGGAACTGCAACAGGGACATCTGTATCAATTTGAAAGAAACCAAATCACTTTCCTTCAAATCTCATTTGTTTGCCTTTGCTGGCAAATGCAGAACCCCCTCCTCCTCCTCTCTGAGAACAGCCACAGATTTAATCATGCTGTGTGCTTGGAGGGACTACATTGATTGACGCTCCTTTACATATCATGTGTAGGGTGAGGATAAACCAAAAGACCTCCCTGCACGCAATCTCTCAAGCTGTATCACTTCTTCTCACCAAAGGAAATCTGCAGCTTCTGCTCCTCAAAGTCATCCCAAAGGCCTAAGCAAGGCGAAAGGTTCTGCTGTTCTCAAAACACAGCTTTCAAAGAGGCTCCAGCTGTGCTTTTTTCAGTCAGCAAATGTAAGAGCCAAGGAAGCCACCAGATGAGGGGTTCCATCTCAATGGGTAAGACACAAGTTTCACACTCACTTCTGCTCATATTCCACTAAGAGAATTTCACCCCATGACTACACCCAGTCACAGGGATGCTGGACAACAGTTTCTGCCATCGGTGTTATTAATGAATTTTACGTAGTTCTATTTTCATTCCTAATTAGCCATCTCATCAATGACTATACATACTTATTTCAAAAACTTTTTGTTAGATTAATGCTTCACTCAGAACAAATACATCTCTGCCAATATATCTTTCTTTTGGTGGCTCATAAAGAGATAGTCATTTGTACATTTCATAAATTAATACATACTATAAACAACTACACTATTATCCAAATATGTAACAAATCTTACATATTTCATAATTTGTTCAATGACCTTTTCCTTAGAAATTTCTACTAAGGTTCTCCATAGGTCTTATATTCATAGTCAATGTAGTCATTGTGTTCTCCACATTATTACAAATGTTCCCCAATTGGGTTGATGCTTTTTGTCTTTTACAAACAAATATCAAAACACATTTATCATTTGATGACTAGCAGTAGGTTTTGTGAATTTTTGGAGAGTAACAGACTCCAGTATGATAAGTTTTTAATAAAATGCTGATAAAGACACAAATTTTTTTTATATGTAGGATTCTTAGTGTTTAAAAAGTCTCACTTGTCCTTATAATTCCATGTAATAACAGCTAATATATTTCAAGGAACCATATATATTTAGGGAAAGATTCATAGTTAATGATAATAGTCTTTGTGGGTCAGTGTGACATTGGTATAATCTATCTATCCAACATGATCACTGTTAGGACTGATTCAGAAGGTGAAGAACACCTTGACCCAACACACACATCAGGCAATGCCATCACATTGCTCCTGCTTGTCCTACTCTTGTCATCCTCAAACTGCTATTTTTACAGCTGGTTAAAAAAACAGCATCCCTGAGAGTCAATTTCATCAAAACTAAACATAGTTCCTAAATCCATTCAACCCATACACACAGATGGCAGCATCTCACAAAGGGCCAAAAGCACACAAGAGTACAAGCCCCAGGGATGACCCTTTTTATTTGGACCTTTCCTCCTAGACCCATTTCTAGTCAGTATGCCAGGAATAAGGACTAGGGGTGCCAGTAGCAATCTTTAGGCATTATGGATAAAGCTAATTTCTCAGTACTTTTTATTTCAACTAAAAGCAAGAAAATCTCAACACTTTTCCAGCACACTAACATATCTAATGCACTTCATCACTCATCCTTATTTCAAAGACAACTATGTAACAGAGTTTAGATGTTATTTTGTCAGCAATTGAAAAGCCCAAAACACAGGTAAATTCTGTTTATAGCATCTGGAGGCCTAGCTTGGGCATACTTATTGGTTAGGTGAAGGTGATAGATGCCAGCTCTGGGTTTTGAGAAAAGCCTCTTATTCCCTTATGCATGCAAGAGATGAAGTAAGGGTAGCATAGTACAAATTCTCAGGCCCTCTCCTTTGCTCCTGTCTTGTGTGCTTCATCATCAGAGCCCTGAGATCTTAAACATCAACTTGGGAGCTCCACTAGGCATCTGCCATCTAATTCATTGCCCCAGGACTCTGATTTTATTCTACATTGATCAAATGAAATTTTAATGAGAACAGGAATACCTGTAACCCAACTAAAGAATGAGGGGAAGAAGGAGGATACAAGGAATACTCCTGAGTGGACATTAGACAAAATAAGGTGTTCAATACCCTTGGAATATTGAACAACAAAAAATAAAATAGTAGAAACTGTTTCTTTGCAGAGCAGATACTGAACACTTTGAAGTCATTATACTTGTAATGGATAATTTGAATTGTCGACTTGATTGGATTAAGAGAAGCTGATGATTAGGAGGCTTATGGGTATGTCAATTAGAGTGTGTCTAGGAGTGATTGGCATGTGGGATAGCCAATTGAAATGGAGACTCTCGCTAAGTGAGGGCAGCACCATCCAATAGGATGATGGCTTGGGTGGAATAAAAGTTGTAAGAACAAGGAAGCAGCAGCAGGTCCAAGTTCAATTCCTCTTGACCGGGTTCTTGATTGCTGCTGTGATCACTGAGAATATTGGATTCTCACTTCTTCACTCTTCCAAAGTGGACTCTGCCAGTGATTCTCCAGAAGCCTCTGTCTCAGACTGGGGTAGCACCCTTGTTCTGAAGCTTCAGTCTCTTGGACTGTGCAGATACTTGTTCTTCCAGCCCTCCCTGCAGCAGCCATTGTGGACTATCCAGCTTCTAGTTGCATTTATTAGTGCAACCTAATAAATCACCTTTTTATAATTATATTTCCTATTGATCCTATTCCTCTAGAGAATCCTGACTAATACAATACAAAAAGATGAATGTTATGATTTAGTTGTGGTGTCCCCCAAAAGCTCATGTGTGAGTCAATGCGAAAAGATTCAAAAGAGAAATGATTGGATTAGGAGAGTCTTAATCTAATTAGTGAATTTATCCCTGATGGGATTGGCTGGATGGTTACTGGAGGCAGGTGGGTGTGGTTGGAGGAGGTAGTTCATTGGGGGCATGGCTATGGGGTATTGAGGTGTATTCCTCTGCCAAACACACCACCATAATGTTCAGCCTCATCTCAAGTCCTGAGAAATGAAGCCAGCCTTCTATGGACTAAGACCTCTGAAACTGTGAGCCCTGAAATAAACTCTTCCTCCTCTATAAGTTCTGATCTAGTCCTTTAGTCACAGCAGCAAAAAAAAACCCTACTAAAACAATGATGTTGCACTAAAGAATATTAGGCATGCACCTGTAGACTTTTCTTATTGCAATATCACAATCACTCTTTGATCAGGTGGACCAAAAAACTCCAACTGTGCCATCAGTCCAATGGTGTTATCTAGATCTGAAGGCCATCTCTTGGATTCCAGAGAATTCCATACATAGAGGGAAGATACAGGCTCATCTCTGAGTACCTAGTTTTAAAGTTGTGGATTCCTTGGAACTGGGAAGTCATTAGGAAACAAGACAGGCCCAAGTGTAGACGCTGTGCAGACACCAAGTGTCACAGGAATCTCTCTGCACCCACAGCCCACTCTCCTTTCCACAGAGGTGCTATTTCATCTTACCCAGCTTCTATTCCCTAGTAAGATCATCCTGCCCTTGGCTATCATGGCTGCCCAAGTCATTGCTTTATCAGCATGGCTTTTAAATAGAAGTTCTTACTGAGAGATGGAAAATTATCGTAAGTTTGTTCATTTATTCCCTCCATTACTGAGCTCCTTATATGTGCAATGCAGCACTGTCTTGAAGGTAGAGAGGGAAAAAATCAATCAATCATTTCAATAAAAAGAAAATTAGATTTTTACCCTAGACCTTACATCCTCAGACACTAGAGGGAGACAGATAAAATGGAAAGTGTTCACAATAGCAAAAAACACCAAACAACCCCGATTGAAAAATGGCCAAAGGACTGAATAAACATTTCCCCAAAAACTATTTACAAATGTCCAATAAGCGCATGAAAAGAATGCTAATGTCACTAATCATGAGGGAAAAGAAAATCAAAACAACAATGCAATAAGACCCTCATAGTATGAGAATAGTTATTATTAAAAAGAAAAACAGAGCAAAGCTTGAGTTAGCAAGAATATTGAGAAGTTGGAATTTCTGTCCACTGTTGGTAGGAGTGCAAAATGGTACAGCCACTGTTGGAAAACAGTACAGTTCCTCAAACAGTGAAACATATCATTACCATATGATCCAGCAACTCCACTCCTGGTATATACCCAGAAGGATTGAAAGCAGGATCTTAAAGAGTACCTGTATACCCATGTTCACAGCAGCATCATTCACAAGAGCCATATGGTAGAAGCAACTCAAGAGTAGATGATGAATGAATAAATCAATAAATGTAGTACATACATATAACAGAATATTATTCAGACTTTAAAAGAAAGGAAATCCTGTCATATTCCATAACATGGATGAACCTGAAGATATCATGTTAAATAAAGTAAGCCAATCACAACAATCTCAAATACTGGGTGATTCATTAATATGAGATAACTATAGTTGTCAGATTAATAGAGACAGAAAGTTTCCAGTGATGGTAGGAGGTAGAGTTGGAGGGTCGTTGCTTACTGAATTTCAGTTTAGGAAAGCAAAATTTCTGGAGATGGCTGTATGACCATATGAATGTACTTTATAACACTGATTTGTAGACTTAAAATGATTACAGTGTATTTTACCACAATTTACACACATACAGTATTTTCATTGTTAAAATGTTTTACAAGAAAAACCAGAGACAAGTGCAATAGGTGATACTAGGGAGGTTGGAACACTTGGGAGACTGCAGAGCATGTGAGAAGTAGATCCTAACGATGAGGCATGACCTGGGATTCTGGGATTCTTGCAGGCTGTTGTAGTTTAGATGATGAACATCCCCCAAAGAACCATGGTTGGTTCACAGGGTTGTGTTATTGGGAGGTGGTAGAGCCTGTGAGAGGTTGGGCTCTGAGGGAGGTATTTTGGTCACTGGGGGCATGTCCCCAAAGGGGATTGTGAGGCTCTAGTCCCTTCTTCTCTCTTTTGCTCCCTGGCCATGAGGTGGGTAGTTTTACTCCACCACACACTCCTGCCATGATGTGCTGCCTCACCACAGGCCCAAAGCAGTGGGACCAACCAATCATGGACTAGAACCTCTGATACTGTGAATCAAAACTAGCTTTTTCTCTTTACAAGTTAATTTTCTCCATCATCTTGCTATACTCACAGGAAGCTGACTAATACTCAGGCAATGATATTAAAAGGATAAGGGTCACAGTGAGATGAATCTGAAGCACTCATGCCAAGGACGGCCTCTTGCTGATGTTGCCTTGGAGACACACAGAACTGTGGGCTCTCCCTGACCCCTGCCCTTAGGGTTGTAAAGGGGCAGGCAGCATCTTGGTCTTCACAGAAGGATGCATGGCCTACTGGTCCCTGGAAGGTGTCTATGGGTGTCCACCAGGAACCTGTTAAGTCTTGACAAGTGGAATCTTATATTCAACTCTTATTTTTACATCAAATCACTTCACAGATTACTGGTTTCCTTCAGATCAGCTCCTATTCCTGGTCTCCTTGGTGGTTTTAAGCCATGACAAGGTGGGAACATGCCCATAAAATACGCAGAGAACCATGCTATTCAGTCTTCCATGAGCTGGTGGCACTGGGCAATTAAGTGCTTATGTATCCTATTCCTTTATAAAATTTAAACAACTCTTAACACTTGAGCATTTCTTTTTTTTTTTTTTTTTTTTTTTTTTTAGGTTTGTACTGGAAAAAAAATCCTACAAATCTCTTTTGTAAACTACACTGGAGTTCACCACAATGTAAGTCATAACAGGTTCATCCATTCATGGATGTACTTCATATTTAACAATTAAAGGTAAACCAGATTAGAACTTTCTCATTGTAAATGCACAATTCTAGGTGAGTGAAAGTAATATTTCATGAGGCAATATCAGAACTTTACTATCTTGATGTTTTAAGAATAATACTTTATGATACCTGCTGATAAATACAATAGAAAACAGATGCAGTGGTTTTATCATCTTTTTCTAGAAAAAGAACAATCTCTGATTAATAATCATAATAGAAAAATAGTTTTAAAAATTTTTATCAAATACAACTTTCAAAAAACTACTTACATCCAAAGAGTCCTCTTTCATTAGGATAAGGGTCATATTCTGTGACACCAATCGGCAGGAATAGCCTAAGTGGAGAAGGAATAACATGTGAATTTAACATTCCTCCTGTGGGTTCCTCAATTCTCAATGGCTGACCGAATTCAACCCCCCTTCTTTTGTCTACCTTATTACCATTTTAAGCCTATTGGTTAACACAGAGGACTAAGGCAAGGATGAAGAAACCATAAGCCTGAATTGAATTTGATTCCTGCAGACAGTGTGAATAGAACTGGCTAAGAAGGTCTTTCTAACTAAAGGCTAAAATAAATACTTGTCAATTTTCTGTGGATTTTTCTTTATCCTTGTTATCCTTGTATAACATTAGGATAAGCCTTAGATTATCTAAAATAACAGAAAACACTTTAGGAAGACAAATGCTATCCAATGGTGCTCCTAAATCAGCATAAACATGCCTACTGGAATAGCAAGTTCCTTTGTTTCCTTTGTAAAAAGTAAGTAATTCTCTCAAGTTTCAAAGGAATATTATTGTATATTGAGGGATCCACTTTTCCTACCAGAAGTTCAAAGTAATTCCCATTTCAAGAATAAAATCTGAGTTTAAAAAAAAAAGAAATTGTTTTATTTGAAACAAAAGGATTCCTAAGTAGTATCAGTAATTTCAATCTTATTGTGAAATAAAGTCATCTCTATAGCTTAAGAGAGATACTTTCTTCTGTTTTTCCTCCCAGGACAGGAGCATATTTTCTATGAAGCTCTTTTCTTCTCAGTGGTCACTCACAGATCAAGACAGGAGTACCTCCTAATTACTCCCCTCAAATTCACAGACTCTATGGAATGAAATGGCTCCAGCCACCTCAAAGACCCACAATGACCCCCAGGGCTCCCAACCCCCATTTCCATTCAGCTTACTGAGAAAAAGCAAGAAAAGAATCCTAGAAAACCAGACTTCACAACCAGTTTTTTCCTCAACATCTCAAGATAATACATTGATGATTATAGAAAAATGAAATAAATCATCAAAGTTTAGAATTTTAACCTTCAATTAAACATGTTATGATTTCAAAGAAGAGCCTTAATCAATCCTGAGATGAAGGGTGGGAGCCCTGGATTTTTCTTGCAGAACACCTATAACATCCATTCTCATAGGTGCTTGGTTGAAGGGGAAGAGCAGGCAGGCATTTAACTAGTGAACAAGAAACAGAGATCTGCATGTGTGTCCCTTCTTGTTCCCCAGGTCTCTTTTCATCTCTAGGAAAACCAATAGCAGGCACAAAACAAAATTCAAGGCAGATGAAAATTAAGACCAAGAAAATCCTTTGTGGATTTTATTTGTTTGTTTTGGGGGCAGATAATAAAACCTTGTGTTTGTTTACTTCAGAATGTACAAAGAGTGTCCCTTCCCTCATGACTCTCATTTGGAATATCTTGTAAAGCACCTCAGAACACAAGTTTTAAACCACAAAATTATGACTTTTAATCTAAATATTCCTTTTTAAAGCCATATTTTAAAAGATAGAGCTCAGGATGTTTAACAATAGCTATGTCAAAGGAATGAGATTATTTCTCTTGTAAAAACCACCACATATTATTTTTAAAACTAAAACAAACCAAATAATGTCAAATCACAATAGTACATGGGCAAATACCTATTAGGTTTTCAAAAGGGCAGGAGGACAACAAACAATTTTGTATACATGTTAAAGTTAATTTTAATAACAGTTATGGGTTAAAGTAAGCTGTTCCCAGAATGCTATTCACAGTTTCACATAGAAGGACTGGAATAATCAAATTCTTTGTTTCCCATTAAAATTTTTCACTCCTGTAAGTTCTTAGATTAGGCCCAGAAGAGAGGGCTACATTTTTATTTTCACTAACAAAAGGGGATATTGCAACTTTAATCATTTTCCTCTATGTTGGGCTTACTCTTCATCCCCAGAGACTTCTAGGAACTTCATGCAATGTTGACTGTTACAAATTTAGTATAACTAATGCAAAAGGATTTACTGGTCGTATTTTATTTGAACAACAGCTGCAGAAGTGAGCTGTAATTTTTAAGCTCTAGCTTTCTGCTTTATTTTATATTTTGCAATTTAAGTAAAATGCCATTTGACAACTGAAGCTACACAAAGATATTATGGAAAAACCCTAAGTATTTTTCTAGCCATGGTAGGAAGAGGGCAATAAATAAAACTACTGACACTTTCATGAATTCAAATATACAAAGCTAAAGGCTTCTGAGAAGAAACAGATTAAGCTTTTTTAAAAAAAAATTGGAAAATGAATCAAGATTTTGCTTAGAGAATTATCACATAGAACACTTGCCCTAGACAGACCATGGAAGTTTAACCCAGTTAATTGTGACTTAACTAATGTAGCAAATCAAATTATGTCAATCCAAGTTTGGTGTGCTTGATTTCTAATGTTTTTGGATAAAATGAGATCAACTCTTGGAGAAGAGCCAGGTATATGGAAAGTCAATCCACACTTGTAAATTGAAGTCTAGTTCTTTAATCTCACAATCTAACAAGACGGCCATAAAATGACTGAGAGGAGAACCTTTGGGATTTCACTTTTTACCACAGCTGAAATTAACAGCACACTACAAAAGGGTTCAGTTTTTCTACTACCTGAGTATACTCAACATTCAAAGAAATTAAATTATTACAGAATCAAAATGATTTTAAGACAATAAAATAATTCTGCACACCAGAAAATATTACCAACCAAATTTCCCAGATCTCTCAACCAGTTTCATATATTTTCTATAAGCTCATATTGTCCAAGATCTCTAAATCCAGATTTTTCTGGAGACATTTTTGAAAAGGATAAGGGTCATATTCTGTGACACCAATTGGCAGGAATAGCCTAAATGGAGAAGGAATAACACATGAATTTCTCATAGATAAAAGGACAGAATAATTTACCCTTACTAACTGCATCCTGGGATCAAATCAACCAGGCTCTCCATTGCTGTGATTCAATAAGGTGCTCACAGTCCCTAAGTATGTTGTTGGTTCTAAATGTTTCCACAGAGAATCTGGTCAATCAACATTTGAGTGTGAATGAATAAAAATATTGCCAGACACCAGGAATAGATGGTGTCTACTCCAGATGGGGTCAAGGAGATACAGTCCAGAATCCTCCATTATCCAGAAAGCCAGGAAGCTGAGGATTCATCAATGAAACCACATCCATTGACACCTTCCTTCCAGACCCTCAGGCCCTTCTCAGAACCCTTTAAAAAAAGAACACGCTGCCCCATCCTACCTCACGCGTTCCTCTCCAAACTGAGCCATCCTTATCCATTTTATGCTTTTTTAAAATTTTTGTTTATTTTTTTTTTAGAAAATTTTGAAGGCTCGAGTTTTAAAATTGTCTCAACTTTGAAGCCTTCCCTGGTCTTTTGTAACTCATACATTTTTCATTCTGGGAAGTGGATCTTGCATGCCATGGTTAAGTATTCTGACTTTAAGCATCTTCACACCTATGTGACCTATTCTAAGTTACATCATTTCTCTGTGCCTCAATTTGATCTTTAGAGAGAGAATAATGTGTACCTCCATGGGCATTCAATCAGAGTTTTCTGTAAAGGACTTAAAACAGGATCTGGCACATTATAGATAACATCACTAGTACCTATTATAAAAACCAGTTTTGATTAATAGTCAAACTACACCATATTTTCTCATCTATTTCATTCTCTAATTTGTCTCCTAATTCACTCATGCCCCAGATAGGGTAAATAAATTCCCCAAGCCTATATTGGCAACAATGTTGTGATAAGTAATCAAGAGATATAGGTGTGAATTTTCTGTGCAGAATAATAGTAAGACTGAGAACACTGCTAGTGTTAAAGTTTCACCTGAGAATGGGGATTTGACTTCCTTTTAAGAAGCAAGGTAATAACAGGCGGAGTAAGCACCCTATTTACTCACTTTTCAAAAGTAAGCATCTAAAACAATTGATATGTAGACCATAACATCATAATTATATACATTCATAATAAAATTTACTCCAAATTTTTTTTAAATATAAAAACATAAGACCATAAGAAATGTTTTTAAAGTATCAATTAATAGACAATGAAATGTATGAACAATGGGAGAACTCAGAGGTCCAACTAAGAAATGGTTTGAGACAAAAGCTATTTCCAACTTAATGACTTTAAAGTGGAATACATGCTAAAAATTCATTCTCACTCATCTCACATCCATTAGACAAAAGTTATAGACTCTGAAAACTCCACATCTATTGTATGACTCCTCAATAGACATCTTATCCAGTGGTAATAAGGAAATGACGACTATGTGATTCACAAAGGCCACATCTGAAAATTCACTTTAGAGTAGGGGATGCCAAATTTTTAAGCTAAAAAAGAAAATTGCCAACTCCCCCAAAACACAGCTAGTTAGCATAAATTCAAGCACAGCACTGCAGGATTCTGGCGACACGCCAATTTCAAATAGTAAAACCCACAGGCAAGATGATAGTCGCCTGACAGTCTATCTACAAAAAACTCATTGGCTCATTAGGGACACAAATATCCTGGAACTTAATTAGACTAATCATATTTATTTCCAAGGTACAAAGGAAAAGTTACAATTTAAAAATGACTTCTCTAACTATGATTTATATACACAAGCATGCTAAAGAAGGCCAACAACTCCAAACACCAAACTTGTCTTATTATACAAGTGTCACCAGTTCTAAAGATGAACTTCTAGGACATGTGCTACTAAGAAAATGCTGCCAATTAAAAAGTTAAGCATCAACAATCACAAAACATCCCAATTTCAAAGGCACTAGAATGTAAAAACAATGTGCACATGAAAATGAATGAAAAAAAGTATGTCTTCCAACTCAAAGTTCAGAAAACAGTTTTTGCAAAACCTATATGAAGCCCTTTAAATAAGCCCTGCACCAGAAATCATGAGTCCTGAGATCTAATAAAGGTTGGGCAACCTTATTCTAAAACTTTGAAATCTGAAATCTCCAAAATCTAATCAGGTTCAGATTCTAGAACACTTTGGATGTCAAATTTTTGGATTAAGGATCCTCAACTGGTAACATCTATGCAAATATTCGAAAATCTGAAGAAGAAAACAGAAAAATCTGAAACACTTCTGGTTCCAAGCATTTGGGATAAGAGATGCTCAATATGTACTAGTTTGGTTTTTAACTAGAGTATAACCTTGACAAACTGAATTGTTTCTGTGAGCTGTAACTGTTCACATGTAAAGACAAAACAGAGAGTTTTCAGAAACTCTTGAGGCAGCATGAAGAGCACTAGCCACTCTTCCACTTTGCTCTCTTTCCCTAAGTTGTTCTGGAAATAGAAGTGTCAGATACTTGTTCTTCTCAACTACCTTATGGACACCCTAAAAGGCACATTCGATGCACTAAAATGTGCAATGTTAGGGGAAACGGATCAATATGATTCATACTACTAAAGGCTGAAGGTTTATATGACTAAAAAACAGGCTTAAATCCCATCCTCCATCCGGAGCATGACCTCATGCTGCTGATAGCTGCCACCTGTGGTCTGACACTGATAGTCTAATGAAATGTCTAGACGTACATACTTTCTTGAGCCTTCTGCATCATTTGTGGGTTCAACAGATATCCTAAATGAGAAAAGACACTTAATCCCTCAACATCACCTTGGGTTACAAACTTGAGTCCTGAAGGTGGAATAAAGAATAATTCAGACATGGCTCTTTCAAAGAACACTAATTCCCTAGCTGTTAGAAACATACTGAGTAACTTCAAAGAAAAGTTTGAATGTGACTGATACACTCGATAAAACATGAGCACAGAAAACTCCCAGGATAAACAAGACTTTGGCAAAGTCATCTGCTTGTAAGTAGAAGACTTTATCTTCTAATGGCCTAGAGGAATATTCACCAAGAAAGATCCGTTAAGAAATATCTAATGAATGTGACTGCTTCTTGTACCAACAGTTACACACGTTACTTCTTTGCAAAGTACAAAATAATAATTATTACTTTTAAAAAGTTGTTTGAATGGGTATTGATTATCTCATAAAGCTCAGAGATGCTCATCATGCAAAAGCAAAATTTTTCTTTGCAAGTAATAATTAAGTTTTACTTTCTGGCTGATTTTCAGTCCTTTGTTTTCATCATGTTTATTCCAAACTGAGCTAGACCCAAACAGGCTGGAGTGTAACAAAACAAACAAGCAAGGAAAGGACCCATGTGCTCCCCAAGGACAGAGTGGCTGACAGGTGCACCACCAGCTTCTCACAGCATACACAATGAAGTGCTTAAGGAATTTAACTCTGAAGCTAAGGGAAAATACAGTTCATTGACCAAGCACAAAAAATAAAGATCTGGGAAATTAAGAAAATTTATCACTATTGCTCAATTTTAACTTGAGAGAATACACCCACCATTTTCATATCACTCTAAGAAGACAGAAAGCGTAAGTATTTCAGGGCAGCAGTCAACCTGACATGTCGTATATGAACAACAGGGTCCATGGATCAATAGCAGATGTTTTAGGACAAATTTATGTGGGAAATAATACATGAAGAGTAGATCTATATACACATTCAGAAAGACAGGAGCCAAAAAGAAAATACATCATCCTTCACTTATGAAAATGTTACTGACACATCATCAAGTAAGTATTTTCTAGTAGCAACAATGGGTCTGTACTGAAATACTATCATGCTCTTGTCCAAAATTATGCATTTGAATGACAACCAGCACAAACTCATGAATAAAGTCTATAGCTGATGCTTCTAAGATTGTTTGTTTATAAATTTCATATCACTCTCTTGTGACCTTAACTTCAGTTGTCTACTAACCTAAATTGCATTTTATTAGCAAGATCCTTCATAAGATATGATTAAATAACACATCTATTTGAACAAACAAAAAAATGAAACTCATCCCAGAGGGCAGGTATTGTGTACAAACAAGGTTATGAGAGAGAGAGAGAGAGAACTCTGATTCTAAAGAGCAGGTTTTAAGGAAAGAGTCACAACTGGATTAAGTTGATAATATTCCAAGGAGACTACTCTGTAAAGGACTACAGTTATATACATTCACAGGTTTCAGTAATTTTTTTTCCTAAACTAAGCAATGACATACAATCTGTTTCCATGAAGACAGTGTAAGTTACATAATCATTATGTATTTATTTTATCACATATGTACCAGGTCTTATTATACCATAATGGTGGCCAAATAATCAGATAACTTAAATATATTTCACATAATCAAAATTAAATTTTTAAGAAACTAGTAGCTTCAACTTCTTTTTTTAAAGAGAGAGAAAAGAGAGAGAGAGAGAATTTTAATATTTATTTTTTAGTTTTCAGCGGACACAACATCTTTGTTTGTATGTGGTGCTGAGGATCAAACCCGTGCCGCACGCATGCCAGGCGAGCGCACTACCACTTGAGCCACATCCCCAGCCCTTCAACTTCTTTTCAAATTTAAAATGTGCTTCTTTAACAAAGTTATTCTGACTTAACCCACCTGTCTTCAACTTTCATCTCTGTGTTGCTCACCAAGCAAGGAGGATGCCAGTCAAAATGGGGAAAAGAAAGTTGTAATGCACCCAGAAAAACCCAATGACTGTTAAAATCTTTAAAATTGGTCATAATTATAAAAATAATGCATATTTAAATCTAGTGAAAACATGTTCTCTTAGTGTTTTTGTTTTTGTCTTTTTTAAGGAGCTAGGGATGGAACTCGGGGAGAGGTACTCTACCACTGAGTTACATCCACAACCCTCTTAATTTTTTATTTTGAGACAAGGGCTAAGTTTAGGTCCTCCTGTCTTAGCCTGAGTTACTGGAATTACAAGCATGCACCACCACACCCACCTCTCTCAGTCTAAAATTTTGTGAAGAAATAAGAAATTCAAAGTTTTCAACTATATGAGTATGTTTGATTTTTTCAGAAAGCTATAATAGTTTAAATGTTTATAATAAGTAGATAGTGCACCTAAAAACACTGGATTTGGGTAAACTTTCCCTGGCCCAGCAAACAAAGAGTTCTAGAAAACATCATCCACTGGGGCTGGGATTTTGGCTCAACAGTAGAGCACTCACCTAACACGTGCAGAGCCCTGGGCTGGATCCCCAGCACCACATAAAAATAAATGAGTGGAATAAAGGTATTGTGTCCAACTACAACTAAAAAAATAAATATTTTTAAAAACTATTTTAAAAAATCACCCATCAATGCATTAAAGAAACACTTAGACATGTCTATAAAACACTAAAAAACATAATCCAAAAACCAGCATTGGAAAATTATTTTTAAAATTGATTACCTATATTAATTGCAGTTTCTTGTTTGTCTCCTGTCAATACCCATATTTTAATATCTGCCTTCAACAGAGTTGCTATGGTCTCTGGAACTCCGGCCTGAAGACGATCTTCTATGGCTGTGGCTCCAAGTAACAGTAAATCCTAGGTTGAAAAACATCTTCATTAAAGACTATTTCATGCTTAAGAGCAACATTAGTGACAAAACTCTGCCAAAAGAAAGGCAACCTAAATGTTCAGAGACAGTTACTTAAATCCTTTACACTAAACCCATATTTGTAGATCACTGATATATAGGTGTGGGGTATTTCCAACACAGGCAACCAGCACTTATCATTTTTTTCTCGGTACATAGGCATTATAAAAGAAATCATCAAAGCACATGGGTGAGTCGCCCTGAAGACACTAACAGTTCACAGGTTCTCTATTCTCACTCTGCTCCTGTGCCAAGTATCATGTTTTATTTAATATGTGAGATGAACCCATTCTAAATGGCATACTTTGTTGGAAGTGCCAGAATAAGAAACCTATAATACTAAGAATTCAACAGCTAGAGAAGAAAATATCAAAGTATCTTAAGATTGCTGTCCCCTATAGTCCTCTTCAAGAATCAACTCCCGCTGAGTATGAGTGTGGTTGTATGATCTACTGTTCACCACTTACTTGCCTCTGGTGAGTCTCTCCATAATATAGCACCTCAACCAGACTATGGAAAGTCTACTACCTCATGAACATCTACCACGTTTGATACCATAGAGGCATGAAACCTATTTAATCACTTTTTCTGATTCTAAAAGTAATTTTAGATATTTCTAGTATTAAATTATGTTTGACCTAAACTTCTCTCCATGTTTGGATTAGATAAAGCTTGGCCTAATACAGCCTTAATACATAATGAAAGGCAAATTACCCTAATAACCAAGCAACTGAGTCTCGGCCAATCACAGAAGGTGAACCTCCAGTCAATCAGGGGCTGAAACATGATCATATAAAGCAAATGACAACTGCCAAATGCTGCCACTCAGATTGATCTTGTATGTCATTTCCTTTCCTCTGGCGAAAAATACAACCTACACATAGGATGGAGTAGTCCATTTTGAACCATCCTCTTCTGGTAGTGCTGCTCTGTGCTAGAACTCTTTCCTGCTCTAGTAAACCTTGTTGAAGTTAATTCAGCTCAGATTTTGTTCATTTTTTGTACCAGTACACCAGGGCAAATGAACACTTGAATTCAGTTCTAGTCCTACTCAGATTCCACAAAATAATTTAATGTAAACAGCTTAATATAAAACTCAAAAGCTGAGTATAAAACAGCAAAGGAAAATTTTAAAACCAACAAAGGAACAAAAAAAGTAGAGGTGATGCCTTCGAAGCCACAGAAACTGAAAAATGGATGGCCCAAATGGTTGCTCAAACATAGAAAATGTTGAAACTTAGCTCCCAAGTGAATCCAAATAAGTAGAAAAATTATCTAATATCTTAGGATAAACTAAAAAAACAAACAAGCAACAACAAAAAATTAAAGTCATGAGCATGGAGTAGAAACAATAAAGTATAGATGTTATTAAAACAAAGAAGTGTGAAATGTGTTCACATTTACAACATATAACCAGCCTAGAGAGCATTGTGATTGCTCATGTAACTCAAGAGGTTGAGCTAATCCATTAAACCTCATGTTAGGCAAACCCAGAAAGTCATTAATACTATTTTTGACCTGGTATTTCTTAAGATATCACTAATACTTAGCTGAGGTGGCTAGGCCTTTGAGTTTACCCATGAAAACTAAATGTTACTTTTGCTTCTTAAACGAAAAAGTATTAAAAGCTGTCAGTTGGTTAAAACACAAGAAAAAAAAATCACAATATAGCAAAAGATTCCTGCTTCAAAGACTTTGTTCAACAGTAGTTAAGTCCTTCATTGGGTAAATGAAGACCGTTCTCTATGTGGTTACCTTTTCAATGATCTCGTAACACTCTTCTAATCGCTGAGCTCTGTCTTTCAATATGATGCTTGCTTCCTTATAGACTTCCAGCCACTCCTCATAATCATCCTCCGAGAGATCAGCATAGGCCACACAGAGAGTCCGCAAGCCTGCAAAACAGCCTCTGGTGAAGACCTCAAGAAGGGTCTTTTATCTGCTAGGGGACATCATGTGACTTCCTTTTACATAAGCATGCCCTCCCAAATAAAAGAAATCAGCTTCTTTTACAACCAATCAAATTAAAAAATCTGCATATCTTCAAAGAGAAATTTAAAAACTACTTTATTATACTGTAATGCAAACCATCTATTCAATAAGTTTGAGTGCATAAGAAGTAATAAGAATGGATTATCCACAGCAGAGGGACACAGGAGCTGTATATGATCCATGTTCCAGAGGCAGGAATCAGCAAGCAAAGAGGCAGGAAACTGGCTAAAATAACTATCCTAGGTTGCAGTATGTGTGTTGGTTATAGAATCATTTCTAACTTTGTGAAGTGGGGCATATGTCTATAAGCCTAGAGACTTGGGAGGCTGAGGCAGGAGAATTGCAAGTTCGAGGCCAGTCTCAGCAACTTAGCAAGACTCTGTCTCATTTAAAAAAAAAAAAAAAAAAGGTTTCAGTGAATTATTCCCTGAAGTTATGGATAAGCCAGTGCCATAAGTATAAGAAGAGGACAGAGAAAGAAGCACATGAGTTTTCCTCAAAAGGGACTAACTACAAGACCATCCTACAGGTGAGTTAGCCTGTGTCTCCTGCTATACTGTTAGTTACGAGTTGGCAGAGAATTGAATTTGGACTTTGCCACTTATTTGGTTGCTGCCATAGGCACAGAATGTGGAGATGAGAGGGCAGGGGTAGGCACCTAAAGAATCTCCTCCTGTAAAGCAAGCCAAGTACTGCTCAAAAAAAGACATCTGTTTGGAATATGACTGCTTATCCAAGCATCAGCCACGAATGCTTTAGAGTACCGCTTCAGTAGTAAAAAAATAACATTTCCAAATTTTGCTTACCTTCTGTGGCAAAATACTCCAGATGGCATAATGTTTCTTCCATGTATTCTGAGTCTTCTGAAAGTCTTTCAAAAATGACATTATCCTATAAAATAGGGAAACATTCATTGTGACTGGCCAACTCTTGTTCAGGAAGTCTTTCAGTCAACATGCTAAACATGGCTGGGTTTTATTAGTGTTTATCTAATGTGCACAAAAATACTTGAGTGGGCAAGTAAGAATAAAGTTCTTGGCCGGGCTTGGGCATGAGCTTTGGGGGGAAATGTTGGGTATGGATGAGTCAAAAAAAACCAAAATCTGTTATGTATCTTCAAAGTCAAACAAAAATACATTATGGAGGACCCTAGGAGCCAGGAGACTAATCAAGGATATAAGAGTACCTACTTTTACACACATCTGCAAAACTCACATCCTAAAGTGTATATAGATTAAGATCCCAAAGGCTTGAGACTGGAAGTATTTTGAATTTGGGATTTTGGAATGTTTGTGTATACATGAGATATCTCAGGGAAGAGACCCAACTCTAAAGATGAAATTTACTTGTGTCCACACATACACACCTTACCGCATACAGCCTGAAGGTAATTGTATACAGTACTTTTACTGTGCCTGTGTTTTGTCTGTGACTCATGATATGAGGTCAGGTGTGGTATTTTCCACTTGTGTCATATCAGTGCTCAAAAAGTTTTAGATATAAGAGTATTTTCGATTCAGGGTTTTCAGATGAGGGACGCTCAGCCTGTAATACCTTTAAAAAATGGAAACGATGCACAGCCTGTTACCCAAGTACAACCTTACTTGCTGACAACAGAGATGCTCCTAACCAGGGAAAGCACGACCCACAAAGCACTAAACCCAGTTCTGGGAAACACGTGGTTGGACATAGCTCATCTGACCTGAATACCATAATAATCCATCAACTATATTATTCATTGCATATAGTCTCAGCATGCATTATTTTAAAACTAGTTTGGTTTGGGGGAGTGTTTTGGAAGAATTAAATTCTATAAAAAGAAAATAAATCTTTGCAGCATTTTCATATTTACACTATTGTGTATTTATACCTTCCTCCCTGCCAACTCATATTGACCAAGAACTTGCTGGGGTACTAAGAATACAACAGCAGAAAAATAAACAAAGTTTAAAAAGAATATCATATAGCCAGGGACATGCCCTGTAATATCAGTGACTTAGAAGGATGAGGCAGGAAGACTGAAAGTTCAGTCATCCTCATGTAATTTAGTGAGACCCTGTCTCAAAATAAATAAATAAGTAAAAAGGGCTAGAGGTGTATTGGTAGAGCACCCTGGGTTCAATCTCCAGTAACTCCCCACAACCAAAATGAATATTTTGTAAGGACATAGCCTCAAAGACCTTAACTTAAACTGCTGCTCTATAAAAGCAGAATTCTTTTATGGTTCCAGATATAATGCCTTCAGAAGTACCATGCATTACTCATCCTTAAAGAGCTCTAGTTATAGTGTACTTAAATAAAAATCACCTTTTGCCCCACAGTTGGTAAAAAAAATAATAAAAAATTTTCAACAGACCACTAATCCTAGTATAGTATCATATTCTCAACATAGTTTTTAAAAAATAAGCATAACAATTCTTTCCCACAACCCACAAGACCACCATTTATCAGGGTGTAGTTTTACAAATAAAACTCAAAGCAATAACATCTTTCCTTAGAGATAACACCTTTGAGTCTGGTTACTGGAAGGGAGACAGAACAAAAAAAAACTGATCTATGAACCTGACCAAAAGGAACAATAAAAATGTGGCCAGATATGGACACTGCCCCTGTACCTACATAGCACTCTATGATGAATAAAATACAGTGGTTAAGAAGACTAGATGCTAGAAAACCAATATATGACAGAGTACTTGAAGATTCTCACAGATCACACAAATGATATTCAGAGAATCACAAAATGATGGTGGTGAAACTGGAATTGAATGTTTGCATGGTACACTCATTGAGTTGCTATTTCTGAAACCAACTACTGCTAAACGCAAGCTTTTCACTTGCCATTTTTGCAACATCTCCTTGAAGCATATTCGCTTTAGCAACCTTTTACTACTATGTCAAGTTCTTTACCTAAAAGAGTTTCTCAACTCTGGGCAAGCAATCAAGAAATCAGGAGGAGAGCAGTGAGAAGCCACAACTAACTAAGTGGCCACCAAGTATGCACTATCTGAGACCCTTACCAGCAATACTTACAGCCCCTTTACAGTAGAGTCGAAGTTGTCCTGATGGAGTTCGGACGATTACAGACATTCTTTTTCTGTCACTGTTAAGAATTAAAAAAAAAAAAAAAAAAAAAGATTGTCATTGTCCTGTTTTATAGGACCTATGTCCTATGACTAAACACCAATCAAAACAAAAGCTGGCAGCCCTAAAATTGACCAACCTCCATTTTTCCATGCCTTTTTCCTCAAAATAGGACTTGCATTATATATCTCTTGCTCTTTTCATTTAAATCTAATGGATGTAAACCTATTCCTGTCATGCCAAGAAAATTCACTAGCACTGCTATTTGAAAGAGAGGTAGAAAAGGAGAATTTGATCGTGGATCCTGTGCATCTAACTGTCTCTGACAATACTCTCTAAAAGTATTCTTTTTCTACTTTACAGTTCAAAAATATCAAGTAAGCGTAGTAAATAGCCAAGTGGAAGGTTCAATATAGATCAACTTAATTCAAAAGTTTCTCCATGTGTCTTCTTTTTAAGAGAAATGCAAAGAAATTACAAATTTGTAGAATGCTCCTGATTTGACACTACAGTACTCTTTCTCTCCCTTCTTCTCATTGAAGCCTGGATACTTCCCTACACATCTCTCATCTCATGATCCAGCCCCACTCACTTAGCTTCAATACTTCCATTGCCTAAATTCCTTTTCTTTCTTCTCTCTACCCACCCTGGCAGTCTTGCCTCATCTCCCACTAACCCTCTCATAACCTACCAGGCTCCAAGCCCACAAGACTCACCACACTCCTTCCTGTACAGTCTGGTCCAAGCCCTTGCTAACACTCCATCCCTCTGAAATACTCCCCAACTGGGCCCCAGATACCCATTTCTGCAGCCTTTCCACTCGGTGATTCCCACTGGAATCTAAGCTCCAAAAAATGGGGACTTTATCTCCTCAGCTCTGTAAATGTCCCACATTTCTGATTCACAGTTTCTTTCTGACCTAGATCTATATTCTCTCACAGCTACTTACAAGTTGAGCACTGTTGGCAAAGTTATCAAATTTGTGTTTAAGTTTCTCAATATATAAAGTAGATTACCACCAGTTACTCCAAAGGAGTATTACACAATTAAGTGGCATCAGGAAAAAGATGAGTCCATTAAAAAGAAACAGAACCACAAGTATTACCACAAATGATCTGTTTCCTCTTACTCCCCTGTAGTCTCTAGTAAATAGATCCTCATGTCTCCTTCCCTATCTACCTGTTTTCATCTAACCCTCTTTTCTCTTGTCTTACTATTAACTGCTGGGCTTAGCTAACGCAGCCACAAAGCTTTACCATTACCAACAAGAAACTTCCAGGAGCACAAAAATGTCTAGAGAGACTTCTTGTACATCCCCAACCTCCACACACACATCTACATGAACTACTACTATCATGAGCCATCCTTCATCTCTCCCATTGCATATTCAATATCTGACCCACCAGTATTCAAGCTAGACATCCTAAAACAAAAGACTAGGCCTGGAAAATATTTTCTATAAAAAAATCAAACTTTATCCAATAGCTTATAAAGAAAACAGGGCAAATAATTTGTAAATCATTTACCAAAGATTATTGAAAAACCCATCAATTTCAAGAACAGGAAAATACACTTTTGAGATTAGCAACAAAACCTTGCTCTTGTATTGACAGTTAAATATTAAAAAGTGAGAAAGAAACAAACATTAAGATATGGCTACTGGGCTGGGGATGTGGCTCAAGCAGTAGCGCGCTTGCTTGGCATGCGTGCGGCCCGGGTTCAATTCTCAACACCACATACAAACAAAGATGTTGTGTCCGCCAAAAACTAAAAAATAAATATTGAAAATTTCTCTCTCTCTTTTAAAAAAAAAAGATATGGCTACTAAATTGATCAAACTATATTGTTGTATTGTGTGCACATATGAATATGTAGTAATGAAGCCCACTATTATGTACAATTATAATGTGCCAATTTTAAAAAGATGTGGTTTCTCATAACAAACTATGAATGTTCCAGGTGAACAAAAGAATCCACAAAATATTCCTATGTCTTAAAGAAGCTACCCTGGGGAGGAATGTTTTGGAATATGTACAGGAGAATGGTCCTGCCTGGACCAGGCCTCTGATGGGATGAACTGATCTGATCTGATCTGATCTGTCACCATTTGTCAGTTTCTGAGCTCTCTGGAGGAGTACTGGAGTGAAACAAGAGGTATGACCTCATGGGACCTGTGAAACGCCAATGAAAATAACACTCTCTTCACTTGCTCTAAACACGCAGACATGTCTGCAGCTGCTGGTGCAAGAATACCAGGCTTGGGAAAGCTAAAGAAAAAGGAGGACACGGAAGCATAACATTTCTTTTGGATAAAAATAAAGCAAAAAAAAAAAAAATCAGCTTCATTTTCTTTAATGAAACTCGCAGATTCCATGAGGAAGAGGGTTCATGGAGGTATATTTGCCACATCAAATAGTTAAAATAGCATACCATACAATCATGCAAACGTAGATGAGGTTGTCAAATATATATAAAGTATTTTATTTCACGTGTATGAAAGACAGACATACCTGGAAAATTCTAGGACATGAAGGATTTCAAATGTCTTTTCCTCTCCCATCTACAGAAAAAAAAAAAAAAGGCTCTTAACTGCAAAGTATTAAAATCTCAAAGCAATTGTCCCCCAATATCTATCTATCTATCTATCTATCTATCTCTATCTCTCTCTATATCTCTCTCTCACACACACACACACACACACACACACTCCCCTATCCTCTAGCCCCTGAAAAAGCCTTTGCAATCTGCACTGTTTTCTCTGAAATCTGGCAGAGTCATAGCTCCCTCTTCTGGTAAGAAGCTTCATTATCCTGCAGTTCACAGGCTTCACAATGGGCTTGGGGCAGCCACTTCCAAGTCATGAAGATAAAAGACAAGCTGCACAGCACCTTGGGGCCAGTTTTGAATTCAGGATTTTACACATTTATAAAAATCTGTGCCTAGATCATTTACCATAACATCCGCAGCATGGTCTGAGATAGCATCCTATCATACAACACATATGTTCTGTGCTACAAAATGTATGACTGATACTGAGTCGTGAAGACCCTAAATAAGTTCATGTCAGTTCTGAATAGGTTTTGCTGCCAAACAACTATTTCCAAAACTTAGGGAAAAACTTTAAAATTTCAGTGTTCTTAGATTTAAGCCTGCAGATAAGGGGTTATTAGTGTGTACCTGGTTTTAGGGAATTAATCAAAGACCCTTTTTCTTTCTTTTTCTTCTTCTTCTTCTTCTTCTTCTGTTTTGATACTAGTGATTGAACAACCAAGGGGCACTTTACAACTGAGCCACATCCCCAGCCATTTCTTATATTTTATTTAGAGACAGGATCTTGCTGACTTGTTCAGGGCCTCACTAAGTTGCTAAGGCTAGCTTTGAACTTGGGATCCTCCTGCCTCAGCCTCCCAAGCCACTGAGATTATAGGCATGTGCCACCACATCCAGCTCAAATACCCTTTTTCCTTTGGATTCTTTCAAGTTAGAATTCACAATTTTTTCCATCTAAAAAAGGGCAGATTTTGTTACTGCCATTTTCAATTTTTTCATCTAATCTTCTATTCCCCCAACACATCACAGTAGAAACAGTGTAACCCTTGGAGTCCAGCAGATGTAAGTTTGAACCCAGTTTCTGCCACCAAGTGAGTGAATTTCTTGTGAATAGTGGCAACACTCTTTTCTTAGGCTTGAGGGAAATGGTCAATGAAGTAACATACAAATTTCCAAGTCCATGACTAAGTAATCGCCATCTTCCTACCACAATTCTCAGCCTGTCTTGCTATATCCTAAAATATTCTAATTACCTCCTTAATCTAACCTTCATTAGTCTTCATTCACCCCTCTAAATCCACAGTTCCCCGACCCCTCAACCTGTCCCAGTGCTCTCAGATTCCTATTCTCAAAGGCACCCTCTCCCACTATCCTGTCTCCCTGCCAGGAACTGCCTCTTCTGCACCACTGTTAACACCAACCACTGCCACATGCCACCCATGTGCTCAGCTGTTACAGTGATGATCAGCAAGGACATGTTGTGTAAATACCTGGTTGCTAATTGGAGAATTTGAGGCTCACAAATATCTCAGAACTAATGGTTGAATAGAATTTTTTAGATGATTATTGTTTATAAGACCTAACTAATCAGGCAGTCTTTTTATTCCCAGAAATGCAACCTTAGTCTGACACACACACACACACACACACACACACACACACACACACACACATATATATATATATATATATATATATATATGAATATGCCACAGTGAATCTGAACATCGTGTACATCCACAAGACTGGGGTCCTAATTAGAATAAGATATCCTCCATGTTTGTATAAATATGTCAAAATAGACTCTACTGTCATGTATAACTAAAAAGAACAAGAGGGAAAAAACTCAGTAAAATAACAAAGGATGCACACTCCTGTAATCCCAGTGGTTCACAAGGCTGAGGCGAAAGGATCGCAAGTTCAAGGCCAGCCTCAACAACTTAGTGAGGCCCTGAGTAAGACCCTGTCTCAAAATAAAAAGTTAAAAGGGCTGGGGATATGGCTCAGTGGTTAAGCACCCCTAGGTTCAATCCTCTGTACCAAAAATTAAAATAATAATAATAACAACAACAAAGGAATACCAACACTGCATCTATGATAACCATGCCACAGGCTCTCTACTGCCCATGCTTATCTGGCACTGTGACACAGGCAGAAGCAGCTGTTCTACCTGCATTCCTATTCCCATTCACCCTTCCCATGTCCCTCCACCACATCATATCCTGTTTTCTCAATGCAGAAAGAAACATGAAAGAGTCCCCATACAACAGAAAATACTACAATTATGGTTAAAAGTTCTCTCAAACTGAAGGGAAAGACCTTGTTTAATTTTAAGTTACTGTAAAGGAAATTCTGTATTCAATCAGTACTTCACTTTTAATGACTGCACATTTCTGTAAGCTAAATTCCCTCTGTGGATTAAAAGAAAAAAAATAAAAATAAACATGATCTGATCTCTATACTCCAAAAGAAACTGAAGATGCTCCCCAAAGAGGCACTTTGTATAAGATAGGGTATTTTATAGATTTTGATATTTTAGAAATAAAAGAGACAAATGAACTACTGCCAACTCAGGAACAATATCAACTTATTATATTATTTGGAAGTGAACTTCAAGTGCATTAAGGCAGTCTTGGGACTTAAGGATGCATTAAGCCAAAATCTATAATAATCCATGAGATTTCCCCCAAATTGAAGGATGGGCAGAAGCGAGGGAAGGCAGTGACATCCAGAGAGTAGCACAGCCCTTCTCTCTGGTCATCACTAATGTCACTAGCACCTCGCCAGTCCCGACCATCATTTTTATCTGTTGCTTACCCAGAGTGTTCGTACCTGATCTTATTCTTGATAAATGTCAAACATCCCTAATTCCAAAATCCAAAGGGCTCCAAAATTGAAAATGTTTTTAGCACCAATATGACATCACCCATGGAAAATTCCACACCTGACCTCATGTGACAGGTTGCAGTCAAAACACAGGTGTCATACAAAAGTACCTCGGGCTGTGTGAATTAAGGTCTATATGAAACATAAATTTCAAGTTCAGATTTGGGTTTCATTTCAAATTATCATGATATGCAAATATTCCAAAATCTGAAACATCCAAAATCCAAAACACTATGGTCCCAAGCATTTTGGAAAAGGGATACTCAACTTGTAAAAAGCTTTTCCTATTGCTAAATTTCCCTCTGCAACCCACAGGAAAGAAAATTCAAATCAGAAAAAAAAATACATAAACCCCTTGACTTCAGGGAATAGTCATATAGATAGAAGAGATGTTAACCTCTAACTCGCAGCCCTCACGGCTATGGAGAGGGAAGCCCAGTGGACTCGGGACTCCACTGTGCAAGAACTCTCAGGCACTGGGGCTACAGAGAGGTGTAAAGTCTGCCTCAAGGACAGCCAGGCCTTGAACTTACTTTCCCAACTTCTAGAAAACAGAGAGACGACTTGAGAAGTTCTTTCCTGCAAACAATTTCAAAATAACTTATGAAAGACTTCTCGAGAAGAAGAGGGGGAAATTACTGCAATACAAAATAAAGGGGATAAGCAAATACAATCACATAACCACTTCAGTGTTTCAACTGAGCATTTCAAGTCTAATTTTTCATCAAAATAAAAACAGAAACTTAGCCATGAGATTCACCATAGACATACTATTTCAAGTATACAATCTTAAAAACAGTGAACTGGAACATGCACGGGTATGTCCCTTACCGCTTCTATGATGACTGAGTATGGGGTTCTGGCTGTGAAGACAAAGCCCAGCTTCTTAGCTCCTTTCACCAAAGCAGCTTCATCTGTCAATAAGAAGTCAGTGAAATACTGACTAATCCTTCATGAGAGTTCTGGGAAGTACCATTTTTCAAATTACCCACCGTGGTTAGGGAGGCCTGGTGTTAAGGATTCAGAATAGGAGCACTCACTTTTGCTACCACCAGGGACCTGAAATGGGCACTCCTGTAGGATGGAAAGATGTGGACCTAAAGCCGATTCGCCAGAAGAGTGATTTGCACTCCTGCTTTTCTTGGTTAGGATCAAGTTCTCTCTAATGGACATAACTAATATTTCCACTGACTAAACATCTCCTCTGAGCAAAGTCGTGTTTTAGTTGTAGTTCTGTGGGATTTAGAGCACCAGGAAGTGGGCAAAGAGTAACTGCTCCAATATATACCTTCCTCAATGGTTGGAAAATCCACAAGGAAGGGAAGATGAGCAAAAAAAACCAGCCCTGTTCTCTCTTGAGAGTTTTGTCCAGTTCCATAACTTTTACTAGGAAATACAAGATGGCCCTGATCTTCCCTGGCACTCAAAGTGCAATGGCAATCAGGAGAGCTCAGCACCCGCTCTCTTGAGTTGTAATACCTGTAGTCATGATAATAGTCATGATCTGAAAATGTTGAAGAGGCCAGAGCTAAACAGCAGGGTCTCTGTGGGGCAAGCTACATCACCACATCTGTTACAAATAATTGCAAACACCCATCTCGAGGACAGGAGCCAGCAGGGCACATTCACCCAGGGCACTCACCTGGGGAAGAGGCCTGATAGATGATTTCATCTCCATCCTTCTCAGGAACGACAGTGTGGCAAACAGCCAGCAGGGTGAGGAACTCCTGTATTACAGGGGCTGTGGGCTTCAAACAGGAGGCCAAGTTAGCCTGTCAGTCATAGTACTGCTACCACATGCTGCAGCTGGATGCATGTCATTGCCTGTTTCAAATCCAGTTATGATTCCCTTCTCCCTTTAGCACAGGGTCCAGATACTAAGCTGAACCCCAGGCCCCCTGGGACCTGACACCTGTTCCCCATTTAGTCCACTTCCTGCCACTGTGATCTCATGTCCTTTAGTCCTTCAAACAAGGCACATCCTTTCCGAGCGTCCCATTGCCACAGCCCTCCATCTGCTTTCAGGAGGTTCTTCTGTCCACCCACCCCTCAAGCTTTGGGCAGCAGTCACTTCTCTCAGTGTCTCCGAGTCTCTGGAGTGCCAGCCCATGTCATCAGAAGAGAAGCAAGGCAGCCTAGCTGCTCCTGCGAGTCCCAGGGCCCCAGTCCCACTCACATCTCACACTTCCCAAGCTGCTCATGGGCTTCTCCCCACTTCTGTTAAGATCCCGGGACAAGTGGGGTTGTCCTCTCTGCCTTCCTCACAGAAGTGTGCCCAGGAAAGGAAAGTCACTCCCATTACACATGGAACCACCCAAACAAGTGCATTCCTTGTCTTTCCATCCTGCTGTGCTGGCATCTGTCCTACAGTATGTCTAATCTTGGTTTGCGTATGGGTGTGGCGTTGGTGTTGGAGATGGAACCCAAGGCCCTCATGTCTGATCTTTTAACTACATAATTTCAACACCTATAGGGCAGTGCATCCTTCACTCATTAAAAAATCAATTTCTCTCATCCTCCTTGAGAAGAAAAAAACCTGTAAGTTAAATTGGGACTACACACATTTATAATCATAAGGAAAATGATATCTTAATAGAGTCTTTCCCATCTAAGAATACATAATGTATTCCTACTCATTAAAAGCATCTAAATCCTCTAAACACAGGACCCGGCATGTATCTTATTAAATTTTTGGTCTACTCAAAAAATACTTGAGTGACTACTTTATACAAAACATTGTTTTCAATAAAGTCAGAATGGGGGATGGATTTGAACAGGGCAACTGTACTAAGCACCAACAGACAAACCCAATAACAAATTTAATATCAGTTACTGAGCTGTGGTTGGTTGCAGGACGTCCTATAGCCAATTAACTAATTAAACTGCAACCAGCCAAGCTGCATCTATCTGGTTGATTAAGCTTAGCCAATTCACTTGTTTTTGATGACACACTTCTATTTTTGTATAAATGCTGTCAGATCACAGTGGTAGGTGGATTTCTCAGAACCTGCTCTGGTTCTGGGTGCTGCCTGACTCTGGAGGCACTCATTTGCTTTGTTGTGCCGCATTTCCTCTGCTTGAATAGACACTACTAAATTTCACTGGTATAAGGAATTTTCCTTTTAATATCCATTTAAGGCATTTTATCAGTTGCTTTTCATATTATGAATGGAATCTGACTTCCCTATATTTTTACAGTAGTTTATTATTGAGATGTAAATAAACACATTGATTTTAGTAAATTAATTTGATCTCCAATTGTAACTGAGCTCTTACTAGCTGAGTTTTAGTTCACTCTCCGGGATTTCAAGGCAAACAATTTTATCATCCACAAATCACACGATTTCCCTTTTCCTTCCAACACATTCACCTGCTCAGTTCCCCACTGTTGGCATGAGCTAGCACTTCAAGAATGATGTTCAAAGGCAGTGGTGGTAACAAGCTTCCATTAACTGAGGTTATTTTCATGCCCAGGTCTTCAAGTGCGACCCTTTTAATTTATAGGCCATTGGCTATACATCTGAGATAGATTTGTTTTTACATTTAAGCTGCTTCCTTGTTTTTCATGGAGGTTGGTTTTTTAAGTCATAAATGGATGATGACTGACACAAAAAAAATGTTTTTCATCTCTTCTCTGACCTTTTATTATAACTTAAGGGCAAGTTTGTGGAAGGAAATCACAACTATTCACATTGCTGCTTCTTATCAGCCTACATGAAAAGAAAATTCACATTAAATTATAGTTGAGGGAAGTCAGATAAATGAGATTAGATAATTTACAAATCCCTTAAGGCCAACACTGCAAAAATGATAAGAAATTTCTCCCAAAAGCACTTCAATTTGAGAAATAGACTTCAAGATTGTCTCCCAACATCTGAGACTCATCCAGCGCTGCATACAACCTTGTCCCACAAAGATAAAAAGGGGATCACTGACTTACTAGCAAATAAATAAGCCCTAATAGTGAAATACTTTCTGAGTTTTATCAAGATGAGTCTTGGGCTACAGGTGTAGCTCAGTGGTAGAGCACTTGCCTATCATACTTGACACCCCAGCACTACAGCATAATAATAATCCTAACAACAACAAATTGAGTTTCTACCTTGAGTGATGTGCCATGCAAAATTCATGAAGATTTTTACAAAACAAATAATCCTGAGACAAAATTAGTGTACCTTTACTTTTCTACCTAACCTAGTATTCTACAATGAATTAAAGAGACAAAATCAATCTGAAGTCTATAGAAAAAATGTCTGTAAAGTATTTCAGACAAGTACTCCATGTTTAAAAATAAAGATTTTTTCCTGTAACTTCCACAAAGAAAAATTTTTTTATAACTTTGAAGAATTAGTGGTTTATTACAAATATCCACGTATGCATGCATATATACGTACACTTATTTATTTATCTATCTAAAGTTAAGGGTTTCCATTGTGATAAAATACACCTGTGAATACCATTTTAAGTGTGCATTCACAATTCCATGTACCCACACCATGATCCATTTTTAACCATCCCCAACAATAACTCTGCAGCCATTAAATCTTAACTCTGTTCTCTCTTTCTCCCATCCCCTAGTAACCTCTCTCCTGTTCTCTGCCTCTGTGAATTTGTCTATCCTATATACCTCATAAATGAAACCATACCATATCTGTCCTTTGGTTAACAGTTTTTAATATGCACAAAATGCCAGGCGTTTAGAAATGAGTCTCTTCTATTTGATGAACTTACAAATAGCTCAAAATTTTACATTCTAAAATTGTTTGCATGCCCAATTGGATCTACAAATAATATATAGATACAAATGATTTTTTGTGTCAAAAGAAAGTTGGGTACTCTTCCTCTGCCCATTGTTGGGAGTGTCTCCCACAAACAGAAGGGACCAGTTAGCAAAGCACTTAAGGAATTACATGAGCTGTCTTTTGAAATTTCCCATAGGTTGATTCTCTAAGAGTCAAATCCCATCCCGGCCATCAGCCCACACAAAGCTTGAAACAGTCCTGAAGGACCCAGAGAGTCAGACATGATGACCCAGGAAAAATTAAAACTTCAAAGTAGATGCAAGTTCTCTCTTGTAAGAAAACAAAAGGATTTTCTTGGGCCAAATATTTTAGTTTTAATCAATGATCCTAAAACAACATAAAAGAAATGTGAGGTATCCATAGCAGAAAATTCTCAAATGCTTATTTTCTCTTCGCAACCATATTATGGCAAAATGAAGTGATCCATAGGTCCTGTATTAAAACTGCTGAAAAACGTCCATCGAGTGTACTGAATCCTATCCCATACCTTCCTAAGGACAAATATTGAGCTATGATCTTCATCAGGTGGATGGTAAACATCAAACAGCTTCAGGAATGTAGTACCACTGATGAAGACCTCGGAAGGTTTCAAAGATCCAAAAAAGCAGAATAATGCTAACACAGGCAAGTAAGTAGGCTTTTATTAGAAAATAGAAAATAAATTCCTAAATAAATGACCTCACGATTCTTTTACTGAATTATAAGCATACAGATTATTTAAAAACCCTTAATTGTCCCTGTGTTTCAATGCTCATGATAATGTCTTCCTATCAAGGACATGAGGGCTGCATCTACCCTCTCTCACTGACCTTTCCATTAGAATAAAAGGAAATTTGGCTCAGGAGTTCCTACAGTTCAGATCCCCAAAAGAACCTGTGTATTCCAGGTTTGGTCCTCAGGTTGGTGCTATTGGAAAGTGGTGGAAACTTTTAAGAGGTGGGACCTATTGGGGGAAGTTTTATCACTGTGAGTGTGCCCTTGAAGGGAATATTAGTATCTTAGCAGGTACCTCTTCCCCTCTCTCATTCCTGGTCATGAGTTGGACAGGCCTCCTCTGGCATAAGCTCTTGTCATGATTTGCAGCCCCAGGTCCAAAGCAACAGGGCCAATTGATCATGGACTGAAACCTTCAAAACTCTCCAAAATAAACCTCTATTCTTTTTAGCTTGATTTATCCTAGCTATTGTTTTAGTAACAGAAAGCTGACTAACACAGAAGGGTTAGAAGAAGAGAGGAAGGAAGTAACAATGGCCCTGGAGGAGAACTCAGTAAGTGGTGGTGGTTACAGGAGAGAATAGCAGAGACACTCTTTGTGCTAGGTCTGCATTCAAACATCCACAGGGGACAGGCACAGGACAAAGAGGTGAGGAATTGTCAGACCCCTTAGAAGCCCACCACACACTCACATGGGGCTATATTTAGAGACAACAACTGTGTGAGTCATAAATTAAATATAGAAGGATGTCAAGAATTAGAATCTCAGCAGCATGCAGAAGATCTCCTCTCCAGATGAGTTTCATGACAGCCTCTAAGTTTCATGACAGTCCACATTTGGTCAGTGAAAATAACACATGGAACAGATAGGTGAGCACTACATCCACACCTCAGCAGTTGTGGTAACCAAAAAAATCCACCAAAAAGGGAGAGACTCCTCCACCTACACGAAACAAACCACTTGCTCAGGAGTTGCATTGTACCTGTTCCGAAAAAGTGACGATGACTCTTAACATGTTATGTGTCTTTTTCACTGGTTAACAAGGATTGCTTGAGTATTTTATATTCATCTCTTCCCCTAGTACTCAGAGCAAGGTATTTAATGTAGAGGAGGCCTTCAAACCATCTGCTAAATCAATGGATAAATAAATGGTTCTCTCATTTAAGCTGACACTGGGATTTTGAGGTACTCAATTCCCTCTTGCCCTCTGCTACCTTTTTTATCTGTTGATCAACGCTGAGCAACAAACCCTGTGAAACCAGACCGGCAGCAAGTTTCCTAAGCTTCCACATCACCCTTCCATGGATTCCTTCCCAGTTCACCAAAATGCTTTGATCATCGAATACTTTTCTAAGTTCAAAAATTTTTTAAAGTATCCTTAAAAACAAAAATAAATTGATATGATCCTACAGTTAATCCTGGTTAGCTACAATAGCTGAAGGTAGTTGATATCTTAGTTAAGAACTGAACATGAACCCAGTATGGTGGCCGACACATGTAGTCCCAACTCCTAGGGATGCTGAGGCAAGAGGATCACTTAAGCCTTGGAGTTGGAGGCCAGCCTGGGAAACAGTAAGAACCCAGATCTTAGATAAAAAATAAATGAAAAATAACCAAACAGATTTAGGTTCTAAAGCTCACTTCTATGTTTATCTGCTGGGTGACTCTTGGCTAACTCTTCCCATGTGACTTCCTTGCCCCCCTCAGGGTGGACTCAAATGCTAAAGGAAATACATCATCAAGTGTCTGGCATAGAGTAGAATGTTATGAATACTATCTGTTATAATTTCTTACCTTTGTTTCCTAAAGTATCCTAGAAAATATATAATTACTTTCTAAGACAGTGGCCCCTTAGATTCATAGCTGTGACTGCAGCTCTCTCTTGCAGCAACAGAAATCTGAACTATTATAGAATCCTGTGGTGAGACTCCATCCTCGTGTGATTGCTTCAACACATACTTAAATTCAGCTTTACACTAATTTCTTAAAATATTTTTTTTAGTTGTAGATGGACACAATCATTATTTTATTTATTTATTTATTTTTATGTGGTGCTGAGGATCGAACCCAGTGCCTCACACATATTAGGCAAGGGCTCTACCACTGAGCCACAACCCCAGCCCCAGCTTTACACTAACTTATGCAGCGTTCACCACAAAGTATTTGTTTAAGATCACATTCTCCAAGTCTTAACACAGTAAAATTGAGACTGCATCTATTTCCAGGCTCCAAAGTAGCAACTTTCAAGACACTGCATATATGAAATATAAATAACAGTGAAGCATAACTATTTGATGTCTTATAAGTAAACTGGCAGACTCACATGGTTATCCTCAATATTCTTCAACAGCCTGGGATCATTAAAGTCACATGAATCACTAGGTGCTGAGGATATCCGACTGTAAGAGAGAACCAAAAGATACCCATTCAATTAAAAACTTCCTGTTAAGATACCTCAAACCTAGTAAGGATCTGGCTTCTAGAAAAATCACACCTAAAATGCTCATAGATTTATACTCAACTTTTTAAAGATTTAGAATGCTGTGTACTATTTCAAACCTCAAGATGGTAAATCCTTAATGTTACCACAAATCAAAATATTTTATAAGTTATGATAAGTAACATATTTAGAAAAAAAGAAACGGAAGCCACAGATCAATACTATGATTGTCATTTCAGTTGATCTCTGAATAACTTCTACCAGGGAAAACACCCCAGAGTGCCTGCTCAAAGTAGACAAAACAAGAGGAATTACTGTATTGTATGCATTTACAGCCAAAGCTCATGTGTAGGAGAGAGAAAAAGGGCACATAATAACTAGACAGGAAACTTGAATGATGGCTGTGTGTGATCATACTGTGTGTGAAGTCCATGTCAGGGGTTCAGTAGGTTCATTCATCTCCATTCCATCCTGAAACCTTTTCTTTGAGTCAATAACAATGAAAAAAGAGACTACAACATTGTTGATATCCATCTTAACTACAAATAGATATCAGACTTTAATACAGCAAACAGTAGCCAACGGTTTGCAAAGGAGATCATCTTAAATGCAAGTTGACCCCCAGGAAAACCCCATAAAGGGTGAGAAAACGGCAGCATGAAGTTCCTGAAAGGTAGAGGGAGGGCAGAAGACAGGATGGCTTCTAAATCTGCTTGAGGAACTCAGCGTACTAGAGCCTTCCTTCCTTCAATGTAGCCAGACAACGCAACCAGAAAGAAATGAAAAGTTCACACTTTAAAGAATCCCTGAACCTGGAATACTATTCATTTCTAAAAAGAATTAATGCTATCAAGCCATGAAAGACACAAAGGCATCTTAAATGCACAGTATTAAGTTGATCTAAACAGGCTGAGTAGTGTACGGTTCCAACTTTAACATTCTGGCAAAGGTGAATATTGAGAAAATAAAAAAGATCAGAGGTTGTGGGGGATGAGGGTTGAAGGACTGAATAGGCAGAGAACAGAGAATTCTTAGAGCAATGAAAATACTCTATATGATACTATAATGATGAATACATGTCATAATTTATTTGTCCAAACCCACAGCATCAAGAGTAAACCCTAATGTGAAGTAGAAACTCTGGGTGATTATAAGGTGCTAACATAGGCTCACCAATGGCAATAATGTACCACTGTGATGGGAGGGCTTTTGATAACAGGGGAGGTCAGGAATCATGGGAAATCTCTGTGCCTTCTTAATTTTATTCTGAAATTAAAACTCCCCTTAAAAGAGGTCTTAAAATAGTGAAAATGGACAATTTTATATTCTGTATAATTAGAATGAAATATATATGAGCACACATCCAATGATCACCAGGCTTTTAATATATATATATATATATATATATATATATATAGTTTTTAGTTGTAGATGAACACACAGTATCTTTATTTATTTTTATGTGGTGCTGAGGATCGAACCCAGTGCCTCACACATGTGAGGCAAGTGCTTTACCACTGAGCTACAGCCCCAGCCCGATCACCAGGCTTTTGAAGAAAGCAAAACAAAATTAAGAAATCAAAAAGTGGTGGGGGTTGGACATAGAACAGAGCAGAGGAAATGGACACTGCGAGGCCAAGGACAAAAGAGTGCTCTTGAAAACTGAAAGTGAGAGCCCATGAAGAGTATTATGAAGGATAGAAGGCAAAAAGAATCAGAAAATAAAACAACGACAAAAAGGAAAATGGGAGGACGAGATGATACAATTGAAAATCAACCCAGAGGTTGAATATCTGCCTAACAAGAAACCCAAGGGAACAGAAAGATCAAGGGGAAAGAAAATTATCAAAGAAACACAATGCAAGGACACTTACCAAAAATTAATAAAAGAAAATATAGAGACAGAAATGTTCACTAGTCACCCATTAAATGTTCAACATAATAAGAAAAACCAGCCTAGTCCTGGTTGATATACAGACCCTTTCCGTATATGCTAAGGATATACAGAAATTGCTAAGTGCTTCCAAAGGCTAGGAAAAAGAGACCAGAGAGCAAGTGACAGATCACACACAGAGCAGCAGATGCTAAAACTTCTTCCATGCTAGCAAGTCCAACAATGTCTAAAAAGTTTAAAAATTTGTATGAACACATTAGTTTGAATATAGGGATATTTTTTAAAAGCCAAAAAGTTGAAGCTGTCTACTTCCAGGAAATGGGAAGTACTGGGTCAAGGGCAGGATATTTTTGTTAAAAGGTCTGAAAATATGGACTTTCAAAGTGGTATTTGTGTTTAAATCTTAATCTAGTTCTCTGTTGAATATATATTCAAAAGAGATGAATATATATATATTTTTTTTCAAAAGTTATATATAACTTTTATTTTTGAAATAACATATATATATATATATATATATATATATATATATATATATATATAACTTATTTACATATAAGATGTTTAGATAATAAATGCTAATATCAAAGTATTCTAAAGTCTTTTCCAGCATCAAGAAGTGTTGGAATCTACTTACCAGAAATCATCTGAGGATGCTTCTCTTGTCAATTCTGGGAAATGACTGCCAGAGAGAGGGAAAATAGAGCAGTCACAACACTGTGATCAAAAGACAGGCATTCAGATCAAAACATGAGCAAGAAATTTATAATTATTAGACTATATATATAAATTTACAGAGTCCCTTGAATTTCTTACTGTTGTAGTCAAAATTAATCAGTATAGTTTTATAAGAGATTTTATAGATTATTGATAAGACATAGGTTATAGATAAGCCATAAACTATAGACTAATAAATACAGACTAATAAGATAAAACAATAAAGACAAGAGTTAATGTTAAGATAATTAAACATGTTTCACTTTTAAGAAATAACAATACAGAAACATAAGTATATAGTCTCATATAGTACACAGACATAAGACTTAAAGATGTTAATGATAAGATATAGACAATAAAATTGATAATTGGGGGGGCATAGGTTAACAATAGTCATAAATAAATGTTAAGATAATATAGGTTAAGTTACAAGATAGAAATAGTTAAGAAATAGTCATATTAAGTTGAAATTGCTATAGGCCAACATAAGCAAGCATAGCTAAAGTGACTCCATTACTATTCCTGTAAGCAAGGGCCATTTCTGGGAAATCAGCACATAAGTTGTGTTCCCCCAAAGAATTGTGCTTTGTGTACTTTGTACCCTGCAAATGTACTGAAACCTAAAGTGTACTCCCACCTTGGGGGGTCTTTAGTTCTGCTTAGGGGCTCTTAAGTTCCGTTTGTACCCTAAATGTGTTAAAACCCAACTGCTAACTGCTGTTTTAGCTTCTGTGATTGGCTTGCTTGCATGATGCTAAGGAAAGTCCCTGAGTTGTGGTTTTCATCCTTAAATCCTCAGGACACAGACCAGGAAATTGCTGTTCTCTTACCTAAGAGAGTCAGTCTCTGTGGAAGGCAGTCCCTGGCCATGTAGGCCCTGGCCAGGTAATAAAGCTCTCTAATTTGTTTCAATTCAGACTCTGTGTGTTTTCTGAGCGATTTCCCAAAACATTACTAAGCAAATACTTACAGAAATAAATCATATTTTAAATTTTAAAAGTTCCATTTGGGATCCATCAAGTTTTAGATACATTTAACAATAACTACAAATCTAAATTCCTTATATATCAGAAAGTCAAGATACTTGATGAGGTAAATTTATTTTGTTGGAAGAATACCAGTAAAATTTCAAACACACTTACCCATAGGTTACTCCAGCAATGCTACACTTCTTGAAGTTCATGATATTACATGTAAGAGTTCCAGTTTTATCAGAGAAAAGATATTTAACCTAAATCAAAGAATAAAAGAAATGTACATCAGGAAAGTAATGAGAAGCAAAGACCAATAAATGAAATCTTCTCTTCTATACTTTCCAAATCTGTATTAAACTTTTTTATTGGTTCTTTTTAGTTATACATGACAGTAGAACTCATTTGACATACTTACCTACACGGTGTATCAAATTTAAATGAGTAGATTTCCTTAAAGTAAGTAAATTAATAACAAAAAATAGCTTTAATGCTTAGACCAATTGCAAACCTTTTCTGTTACTAATTCTATAGTCAAATTGCACAGAAATGTGCAAAGGAAGCTTCAATAATAGCTCTGGCACTACAAAGACAAATCTTAAGTCCTGCCACACAGTGTCTCAATGATGCATTTCACTCTTGGAAGATAATGCCACACCTAAATACAATATGCAGATCTTAAGAGTCCACCCTACAATTGGATTAAGAAGGCATAAGACAAATCTGCAGTTTCTCAATCACTATCACAATTCAGATGCAGATGAAGAAGACAGCATGCATCTTAGATTATATCACCTTCCAGGATGGAACTTTTACAGACTCAAAAACATGATGTTCTCAAAACACAAAGGCGAAAAGGGAAATCACTAAGTAAGTCAACAAGACCTATGAGATGCAGCCATGTTCACAAGATTAACTTAATGTGAAAGAGATAATTAAAAATGCAAATGTAGTAGGCTGGTTAGGCTATTTCAGGCTAGTGATGGGAAAGACAGGAAGAGCTCTTGGCTATGAGACATGAGAGTTTAGGGTAGGTTTGGGGTGCTACCTAGTCATGTGGACTATGGAGAAGTCACCTTAACCTCCTTAGCCCAGTTTCCAAACCTATGAAATAAAGGGTCTGTCCAGGAGATAGAAACATCCTTCTACATGTCATTCTGGGAATTATGTTATAAATTGGTGAGGATGGGTGACAAACATGATGGCCCCAGAGGAACTGATCTCTCAGGCTTTCTATAGAGGGGTCAAGAGTGTTGCTGGATGCTAGATAACTCCCAGAAATTCAAACACCTAGTCCAGATACTTTTTCTTTATGACAAAACAAACAAGTAAACTGAGAATTATTTCTTAAAGCAACCAAAGGTCATTCAAGTATAGAAAAATTATTTAATCTCCCTAAAATAGTCAAATGTTATGTTCAAATATAAAATTACTACACTAAGGGCAATTTATGCTTTATCCATGAGTAAGTTCTTTAACATTTATTAATTATTTTAATGGTAGAAATTTATGAGGTTCAATGTGTAATTTGATACATGTACACAAAGTACAAGGAGATCAAATCAGAGTAGCTGGCATTTCTGTCTCCTTAAACATTATCAAATTTTTTATTAATACATAGCTGTACATACTTAGGGATGTAGAGTGTGATACTTCAATATATGTATACAATGTGTATTGACCAAATGCAGGTAATTAATATTTCATTAGATTATATAAATAGTAAGTTTCAAATAAGCTTTATATACATCAAGTCTGGAGGTATAGAAGTAGAATAGGATCTGCCTTCTGCCTTTTTTAAAAAGAATTAAGCAATATCAAAATATTAAAAAATGAAAATTTCCTAATAAGAAATCATCAAGACTTGCTATCACTCACCCTATCGAGTCTTAATTGATACTAAAGGTTCCAACTCAGAAACTCTTCCCTGTGCAAACTTTCCCCCCAACACCCTAAGTGTCTTGAGTCCTTTAAAACCTCCCATTTCTCAGAGCTTCTTTATGGAACCCAAAAATAATTATAGTCTGAGCACTGTGTTAAACTGAAAAAGGCAACTAAAGACCATACAGTCATCCCTTGGTATCCTCAGAAGATTGGTTTCAAGAACCCTACAGATACCAAAATTCAGGGATGTCCCTTATAAAAAATGGTGCAATGCTGCATAAAACCTATCCACACACTCCAGTATGCTTCCTTTCTGTATCATCTCTAGATGACTTTCTTAATATAGTTTAGATGCTATTATAAATCATTGTTACACTGTATGTTTAGGGAATAATGACAAGAAAAAACAGTCTTTACATGTTAGATACAGACACAGCCATCATAGACTCAACTACATTTCAGTCTGAGGGTGGATCCATCCCTGGATACAGAACCTGTGGATGTGAGGGCCCACTGTACAGGGCAATTGTCTGTTCTCAAATGGCCTCAAAAGTCTCCATAAAGAAACAGATACCACACGACTAATCACATCTCTTATATTACTATATCTATTTTGGGAAAGACTGTTATGAGAACATAGAAGACAGACTCTTGCCTAGCAAACTGGAGAAGCGTTCAAAAAGAAGACAAAAGTAGTCTGATATAGAGATTCTTATCAAAGTATGATTTTACTAATGACAAACCCAGTGGAGAAAGAAAGAATGTAAGATTAAAAAAAGAAAGAAAATGAGGGCTGGGTTTGTTCCTCAGTGGTAGAGCACTTGCCTAGCATGTGTGAGGCACTGGGTTCAATTCTCGGCACCATATATAAATAAATAGACTAAAGGTCCATCAACAAAAACAAAAAACGATGTATATCAAAATTTTTGTTTGTTTGTTTGTTTATTGGTAAGTTTAATTCATTTATAGCTATTTATTTATTATGTATTTATTTTATTTTTGCATTACAATTCTTAATACACCTTCATACCACAATTTATCATATCTCTGATTGTATATAAGGTATCAAATTTTTTTAAAAAGTAAAAATTCAAGATTCAGAGTCAATTGCAGTGGCACAATTACACTTGTAATTCCAAGGACTTGAGAAGCTGAGGCAGGAAGATCGTAAGTTCGAGGCAACTTTACGAGACCCTGTCTCAAAATGAAAAGGGATAGAGATATATCTAAGTGGTTAAGCATCCCTGGGTTCAATCTCCTATACCAAAAAAAGAAAGAAAAAAAAAAAAGTACCCAGAGACCCATTCTGGGTACTATCCCTCACCTGTGTGAGTGGAACACAGGTAGGCAGAGGGAAGCCAGAGACGCTGGCTTGCTGGGGAGGATTTGTGCTCTGTGCCAGGGATGTTCTCTTAAATCACAACCCACCCTGTTATACTAAGAATTTAAAAGCATGGATGTGAATATGAACAGTTCAAGAAAAGGTAGAAATATCTGCTATGATCTCTAAGTAGATTTTAAATATATTATCAGAGAAACACCTTCAATTTTTGTCTATAAAGTTCTACTCTATCACAAGATTTTGCCCACAAATTAAAGCCTTGACTTTCTGGAAACAAACAAAACTATAAAAACCATTGCAGAATGGGAAAGAACGCCTACCTCCAACCAAGGCTTCAAGACTTTCTAGCCTTCTCATGACTGAGACATCTCACCTGCATCTTCCCAGTTGGACACAAAGTATGTGGGAGACAATCTACACTGAGCAGGGAAGCATAAGGCCATTCACTAAACCAGGGATCCTGGAGTAAGATGTTCATTTTCTCATCGATAGAATGACAGCCCCCACCTCATGGGGTGGTTGGGAAGTTTACAATGTATAAAGCGAAATCACAATCTTTAATTGCAGTGCATTCAAATTTCAACTGCTGTGATTTCAATGTAAGCAACAGACATAAGTCAAAATACAACTCAGTAGAGGAAAGAAGAGTTCTAGGTGAAGGCAAGAAAGACACTGATTCTCTGGAATATTCCAAACAAAATGTAAACATGTGAGGAACACATAACCTTCAAATAGCTCCCACACATTTCATGGGGTTTCCCAGTATCTGATTATATGATCCTTGTTTTCCCTGTCATTGGCTCCTAACAAACACTTTAAAAAATGTTCAAACTTTTATTCTTATATATTTTTTGTACCATGTTTTTGTACTATTCTATTTGCAGGTAACTTCTATGTGACAAAAGATAGGAAAAACAAGTCAAAGGCAAGGGAAATTTGTATTTGTTAATACTTTCAGATACCATAGAACTCTTCAGACGTCCTAGCCACAGTCACAGGTAACTGTTCTTACAAAACCTCTCCATAGTTGTTCTGCTAACACTTGTCTCCTCTCCTGCTCATTCCACCACTACCACCCAAAGTTCTCAAAGAGGTTCTCACCTGCCCAAGCTCTTCATTAAGGTTTGAGGTCCTGGCCATTGCAGGAGTGTCATTTCCTACATAATACATATCTATGTCCTGAGAAAGAGAGAGAAAGCACACTTTGGAAAATATGTACCATCGATTCTTTATTCAGATTAACATAGAAGCTACCAACAGATACCTTAAAACCCTTCTGTTTTAATATAAATATGATTTTTAATTTTGAGGTGAAAACAGTGACTGTTAAGATACAGAAACCTCAGAATTTAAGGAGGAAAATATGGTCTTTTATATACAGAAAGTTTAGTTTTTTCATGACCTAGACCAACTCTTCATGATTCTGAGTTTGATTAGTCCCTCATTCACAGGAATCCTGTGAAGACCAAATAAAAATACACATAAATGTGACTAATCTGCAAATATTGGCTGCTGAAGTCCTGTGCTTAAGGGCCATGAAAATCCTGTAAAAAAAAAAAAAAATCCCTACTCTAGAGCTGGGGATGTCACTCAGTGATAGAGCAATGCTTAGCATTCACAAGGTCCTGGGTCTGTTCCCAGCACATACACATGTACAACTCTATCCCTCCAATCAAGTTCAAGTTTACTTTCACAATGAATTTTGGTGAATAATGAACACTACAGTAAACACACGTAAGAGTGTATTTCCTTAGCACTAAAAGCATCCACACCAGTTGCAGCCAGATACCAAGCACCCACTGAGCATCCTGCCTCCAGTATCTCACTTAGTCTTTACAACAACCCCGTGAATGGGTAGGCACCCTGTCCTCCCTATTTCTCAGGGGAACCCTTACCAGCTATCTATTTGGATGGCTTAACCGTCAGACCTAGTCATAAATGGACTCCATTTTTCCTTTTCTAGGAGCTCAATCAAGTGACAAAGGCTCAAGAGAGTATTAGAAAGCAGTAGCTGGCATTTCTCCAATAGCCCAAACTCCACCTTAATACTCACCCAGTTTATAAAAAGGGCTTGTGTGTATTTTACAACTTCAAGAGTCACCAGCAGACTGATGGGAATAAGATTGTTGTACAAGATGATGAACGTCAATAGGTTGTATCCAAAATTATCCGAGCTTGAGTCTGTGGAAGAAAACCAGGGAATTTGTATAGCTTTAATTATAGTCTCTATTCAGTTTCTTTTCATTTTTGTTATTTTGAATTTTTTCTAAAAGATGTTGACAAAAAAGTTGCTTATTGGTTTATTTAGATCCAAGTTAAAAGTGCTTGCTGTTGTGCATCTTCTATTGCAGGAATTGTGAGTACAGAGACAAGTCAGACACAATTTCTGTCACTATGAGCTGGTTTCTCCTAGGAGGTGGGGTGGGGATAGATGGAGCAGAGACAGCATGCCCCTCCACGTGACCACACAGCAGGACACAGCTGTTAAAGAGGAGGTTGTGGAGCACCACAGGAATGGACAAGCAGGTTTTTAATGGAAAGGCAGAAGGTGATGACTAGTGATTAGGAATTTGTAACAACTCTAAACCACAGTTGCTGAGCTTTGTACCAAGAAATTAAATCAAATGGTGGTTTGATTAAGATTTTGGAGTTCTGGATGGTGGTTGTGATGGAAAGAAGTGCTAGGAAAGAATAAAATGAGTAGTCACCAGCTGGCCAGCAGACTCACCCTCCCACCACCCTCACTACCACTTAGCCAGTTGACAGCCTTTCTTCCTCAAATGTAGAATTTGGACTCACCAAATAGGATCTCTAAGTCCCAACACACAGATGCCCCCAAAGTATAGCATTTGCTTAGAAATGAATATCTGTCTGCCAGTAAGATTACATGTTAATAAATCATTTCTTAAAGTTTTAAAAATTTCCTAAAATTTATTTTGTTTTAATTTTTTAAAGAAATTGAAATTTTCTGATTTTCAACACTAGCTCAAAATGTTTAATATTATTATACATAGTGTTCAAAAGTAGAGTGTATTCAGGGAAAAAGCCAAACTCAAAGCTCCAGAAACCATAAAACTTCTGGTCCAAAGTCATGAAATGGAAGAGCTCCATAAAAAATACAATCCCCACCTGTATGTAAAAAAGTTGAACCAAAAAAAAAATCATCAAAAGGAGATAAGAAAGGGCAGAGTCAATTAGGAACTGAAGTCAAAGTTCCAACAGTGACCATGAAAATTTTAAGTCTGCTGGCTTTTGTCAGGGTTACTCAGACGCTATCATAAGAACAAGACAGAAAGTGTTATGAATATGACAAAAAGAACATTGTTCCACTGTAAATTATGCAGCTACTGCTGGAGTTTGACATTACTCAAGCAATGTAAATGGCATTCAATCCCCACAAAGCCTGTATACCAAGATGGTGTTAATGCTATACAGGTACCCAGACTGTGACATTTGCGGAATTAATATGCACACATAGTATCAGTCTCCACATTTGAGGCTAGTTTGGTCCAAACCCAAGGTTTAGGCACCAATACCAAGGGATTGTGATCCAACTACAACTGAAATTCCGGTCACATGTCCCACATTTGTAAAGTGGCAACAAATGTTCTCCCAGAAAGTTAAAAGTGTATGTCTATGAGTTTTATTTGTGAATAATTAGAAAAGTTTTAAAATTGTTTTAATCAGTTAAAAACTAAATATATGAAAGATAGGAATAATAATAAACCCTCAAAAAACTACTTCTCCACTCCACCCCCAGAGTTATAGATTCATGTTGTTTAAATTCTGTTCCATTGGGTGGTAGGGATAGACCAGGATGACTACCAGCGCCCATCTTCCCTACTCGGAGCTCCATACTGCAGAAATTCTATCCCAGGGCAGAGCAGGCTGCTACCCCAAGTAGAGTTGGCTATCAGAACAGGAACACACTCAAGGATCTGATGTTATTTGAATGGAGTATTAAAAAGGCCATGCCCAGGGCACTATCAAAAACAACAGAGATCTCAGTGACAAATCAAGGAAAGCAAATATCTCCACAAACAAAACAGGAAACGAGCTAGAAACTTAGCATTGATATTCATGAAAAAATATAGCCAAAGAAGCCTTCCTAAGAGTACATTTCTCCTTGATAAGGTAAAAAGTCACATCCATGTGCAAGGCTGTATCTATTCATGTGAAACCAAAAAGGGCACTCATGAGTCCCTAAATGAAAGTAGGATGCACTTTAATCTCCCCAAATGTCAGAGATATACCTTAAACCAACCACAGACCAAACAACAAAGGATAGACTCCTTCCTGGCTTAAAGACCAGTCATTGGCTGACCAGCAAGCCCTAATGACCCAAGAGAATCCAGACTTTAAAATAAGGTAAGGAACTGCCTAATGTGAATGGGTTTCCTTTCTGAGGAAACAAAAATATTCTAAGATTAGGTAGTAGTGAGAGTTGCACAAATCTGTGAATGTATTAGAATCCAATGTATATTTTAAAATAATTTTAAAATTAAAATCAAAGAAATGAAATAGAGCAGTAATTCCAGTGACTACTACTATAAGAGAAAAAAAGACTTTGCAGAATTAGTTCAGAAAAGTCACTAAAAACTAAACTAAATCCAGCAACAACAGGCCCCGGAAAGACAGGAAATCAGAACCCAGAGTTTCTACAATATTTTATCTAAAATACCCAGTTTTCAAAAACAAAAAAAAATTATAAAACTTGTAAATAAAGAAGAAAAAAAAGAGCAATAGAAACTAAGGAGACTTCAAATAATGGACCAAGCAAAGATATATTCAAATAACTAAAGGAAGCTGAAGAATTAAAGAAAAGCATGATTACAACAACTTCTCAAATGAAGAATATTAACAAAGGGAAGTTATTTCTAAAAAAAAAAAAAAACCAAATGGATATTCTGGAATGAAAAAAATACAATAAATGAAATGAAAAAATCACTAGCGGAACTCAACAGTAGACTTGAGTTGGCTGAGGAAATAATAAGTAAATGTGAGGAGAAGTTAACACAGATTATCTAATTTGAGAAACAAAAGAAAAAGAAAAATCAACAGAGCCTCAGAGACCTATAAGACACACCAAAGATACCAACATACACATAATGGCAGGAGCAATAAAGAGGACTGAGAATGTGACAGAGCAATATTGAATAATACCTGAAAACTTCCCAAATTTAAAGAAAAAAAGTTAATCTGCACATCTAAAAAGCTCAACAAAGTTCAAATAACAGAATAAACACATAACTATTGAAAACAGAAGACAGAATCTTAAAAGCAACAAAAGAGACTCACATCATACACACACACACACACACACACACATACACACACACACAAATACAGTTAACAACAGACTTTTAATCAATTCAATGGAAGCTAGAAGAAAGTGAGATGTCACATTCAAAGTACTGAAAGGAAAAAAAATGTCAATCGGAATTCTATAAGAATTCTATATCCAGCAAAACTATCCTTCAAGAAATAAAGAAAGTAAGGCATTCTAAAATTAAAACTGGAGTAATTTGTTGCCAATCCACTTTCAAGGAACTATTTAATGAAGTTCTCTAGGATGAAAAACAAAACAAATGACAGAAATTAAATCCATATAAAGAAACAATGAATGACAGTGAAGAAAACTATAAAGGTATTTCTAAAAGATTATAATTACATACACTTATGATTTCTTCTGGATTTAAAAAAATGATAAAATTTCATTATAGAACTGCAATGTTGGTGTTATATGCAGATATAATACATATGAAAGTATAAAAGTTCATGAAGAAATGATAACCTGTCAATAACTAATACACAAGAAAAAGAGTATCAGAAATGGTAAGCAAGTAAGTTAATATAAAACATCTCCATAAAATTATTTTTTATTTTTCCTTTTAGCTTCTTTAAGAGACATAAGGTAATATAAAGCAATAATTATAACATTGTATTGTTGGATTGGTAACATACACCTGTAATAATAATAGCACAAGAAGGGGAAGAAATGAAGGTGTACTAGGAGTGACATTTCTTTATTTACTTAAATTAAGTTGGTACTAATAAAAAATGGATTACAATAAATCAAGATATACATTGTAATCCCGAGAGCAACTACAAAGAAAATAAATTTTTAAATTGTTTAAAAATAATCATTTGAGTATAAACAAACCCCAAATGTGCCCATCTTTGCTGCATTATACAAGCCAGAGGAAACAGAAGGATGGCACAGCCAACAAACATTGATTGACCATGTCTGGAAGGGCTTTACAAAGGTGCTTTTGTCCTATTTCAATGAGCAACCCACCCCAACACTTACCCATCTTTTTGATGTACCAATTACTTGCACCATGAGACCCGTTCCAGTACAGGGCCCCCACTGAGCTCACCAAGGCCATGACTAAGAGGATGCCAAACAACACCAGGATCTGCACATTGGTTACTTTCTCAACATTTGATCTTTTGAGAGGTGCTTTGGTGGAATTCTGTAAAACAGCATTAAAGTCAATAAGAGTCACACAACAGACTTGGGGGCATACTTGGGAGAAAACAAAGTAAAACAACCAAATTCAACACCTGAAAAATAAAAGACAATTTCTTTTCCAAATGAATTTCCAATTACCAATGAAATTTGAAAACATATCATGCTCTTGAATTTACAGCTAGTTAACTCCACGATTCATTCCACACTCACAATGACTACATCTTAGCATGAAATTAGCCACTTCCATTATCATGGAACACAAGAGACTCTAAATAATTTAAGTCCAGTTTAGAAGAAATCAGAATACTGCAAATTCAAGAGAAACTTAGAGAGTCTATACCATAAAAAAATCTAGAGAAAACCTTCAAAATAATAACACAGCTCCACAATAAATATACAGAAAGACATTTTTAAAGGATACATTTTTCCCTCCATTAGATAAAAATGTGAGGAAAGAAGATATACGCAAAGACATTTACATCAATAATGCAAAATAAAACATTCATAGGTATAAAAATAAATAGATAGATAGTGTCACCTGGAGAACTGTGAACAAGAAATGAGAACGAAAAGTTAGGAAGGGCCTTGTGGACAGGAGAAACCCGAATAATAAGCAGAACATAGACAGGAAGGTAAAACATTCTTGATGAGGCTAGAGCCCATGCCAGTGTTGGGAGGTGAGCATGGGAAGAGAGATTAAAGCTAGAGTCGAGGATCATGGCATTTCAGGTAGAAATTTTAAGACTAAATCCCCTCTGCAGTGGGAAAGTCAATAAAACATCCTGAGCAAGATAGTTACACACCTGCAGTCATTTTATTTGATGATTTCTGAAAGTAGTTGTTGTGGGGAAACTAATGCCCTCATCCTAATCCCTAGACATGTATATGTTATATTACGTAGCAAAAGGGACTTTTTTTGGGGGGGTGGAGGGTACTAGGGATTTAACTCAGGGGTACTCAACCACTGAGCCACGTCCTCAGCCCTGTTTTGTATTTCATTTAAAGACAGGGTCTCACTGAGTTGCTTAGCCTCTAGCTTTTGCTTAGGCTATTTTTGAACTGGAGATCCTCCTGCCTCAGACTTCCAAGCCACTGGAATTGTAGGCACGTGCCTCTGTGATGGCTGCAAAAGGGCCTTTGCCCATATGATTAAAGTCTTTGAGAGAGGGAGTGTGTCCTGAGTTAATTAAATGGGCTCAATCTATAATCACAAGGGTCCTCAGAAGGCAGAGCCTTTCCTGATCATGATCAGAGGGAGAGGTGACAACAGATGGTCAGAGAGCTACAATATTGCTGCCTTAGAAGATGGAGGGAAGGAATCACAAGCCAAAGAAAACAGGCACCTCCAAAGGCTGAAAGGTAAGGGGCAGACACCCACCAGGTCCTGCAGAGAAGAGCAGCCCATATCTTAAGCTCTAGTCCAGTAAGACCTATATCCAACTTCTCACCTACAGAACTGAAACATGGCAACTTTGGGGGGTTATAAGCCACTAAATTTGTGGGAATTTGTTAAGTCGCAATAGGAAAAAAAAATACAGTAATACAAATGGCTGAGGAAACACGGAGGAAAGCAAATCTAGGTGGGAATTAATTATGATAATCCATTCCTGGAGGTGAGGCAATTCCTGCATTAAATCAGAAGGCGCGAACTGGATGGTGTGAGGTGGGTGCTGGAGCTTCAGTCTGCAAGTCTCCTTCTGTGAGTTTCAGCCCTGGCTTTCCACAAGCCAAACTGATTTGCAAAGACTGGGTGACAGAGAAGCTTATAAGGCATTAACTAAAGCAGAAATGCATCAAACTTAAGTAAGCACTGTCTTCTATATCCTCAATTTCTCTGATCATTGAAAGAGAGCTAGGATGGAAATGTCTTCGGAAAGAATATAAGTGAAGTTGCAAAGTAAAACCAAAATTGAGATGAAAACAAGAGGCAAATCACTCCTAAGATTCAGAGAGAATCTCATGCCATGATGTCACTGAACTCTATCTGAATTCTACCACCAAACCTAGAAATACTGTAATGCTATCGCCATGGCTTTCTTTGGTGGTAGAAGTCGGGGATTGTTATACTTGGGATTTTGAAAAGCTAAGTCCTTTAGAAATCTAAATAACACAGCATCATTTCTTTTATTTATACTTTTTTTTTCCTCTTTCTCTTTAGTTCTCTAAATTATTTGTCCTTTACAGGCTTTTCAAAAAATTCCTTTAGACTCTAAATGGAAATCCATTAGTAAAGGCCAACTTATCATCAATCAAATACCATATAAAGGTCAACTGGTACAACACATCCCCATCTGGTCTCCCAGCAAAAGCCAGCAGGCCCATTCCAAGACTGTTTATCCTAATCTTTTAAAAACTAAATATGATCTTATCATTTTTAATAAACATTCATTGAATGAACAGGAAGGAAAAAATACAATTAACCTCATTTCTAGGACCCCATTAGTTATTGACTTCTGATCTTTTCCAGTGGTTGAACTACAGATAGTTAACAGGGTTAGGAAAATTTATCTTATATCCAACACAACAGAAATGACCCCAAAACATCAGGCTTCAACACCTGCACTTTGTGAAAAGCCAAGCTCTGCTCATTCAGCCCCAAACCCTGAACATCTCTTCTTGGATTGATGAACTTTTAATGTTAAATTCCTAATGGAATCACAAGTTCTATAAAATTCTTTAAAAACACTGCTACTTTGATGCAATGGAGTTGTAAGTAGAAACAGGTCAAAATGCTATTTTGAAAAAGCTGGATTAAGACTTGAATTTCACATATTTTATTTCTTATAAAGAAAGTGGGCCACAGAATACTGGCTGAAACAATGACTTCGGAGTTTGCCTGCTTGGATTTAAATCCCAACTCCATCTCTAAGCTTGAGTTACATATTTATACAATGTGCCTCAGTTTCATCAGCTATAAAATAAGAATAGTGATAGTTTCCTTCCTCATACTGAAGAATAAATGTTAGTAGAGGATAGGAAAGGCAGCAGAATACAACAGACACCAGAATGGCAATATGTAAATCAATGGTTGTGCAACTGATGTGATTCTGCAATCTGTATATGGGGTAAAAATGGGAGCTCATATCCCACTTGAATCAAAGTGTGAAATATGATATATCAAGAACTATGTAATGTTTTGAACAACCTACAATAAAAATTAATAAAAAAAAGAATAAATGAGTTAATATGTGTGAATTGTTTAGAGCAATTGAAAGATTTCTACATGGAACTACACTAAGCATTAACAGAGAGAACCCTCAACAGTAGAAAGCATTGACCTAAAAGTTTAAAGACAACAACAAAGTGGGGGCGGAGAGAGAAAGGAAGGAAGGAAGAAAAAGAAAGAAAAAAGAACCCTAAAGAAATTGAGTTCCTCTCTGTGGTCAAGTGCTACAAGTACAGACAGAAAAATGTTATTACACAGACAGGATGGCTTCCAGCTATGTGTGTGATATCATATTCTTTTAAAAGCTCATTATTTTTACTTGTTGATTCAGCCCTAAAGGCACAGTGAGAGGAGCACAGATGTTTCTGGGGCTTTCCATCATTCTGTACTCGAGCAATAAGCCTCATCAAGAAGTTTGTCACATTGAGGGGAAAGGAAAGTGCTTCTCCCACTCATGGGCTACAAACTGCATGGGCTCACGTGGTGTACACCTTGCTAGCTAAAGAGATGGTGAGAATGTTTTAAAGTACCAATAACTATTAGACCTTAGCTAGAAAGCTGTATCACCAATGTATGATCTAGAAAACAGTACCATACCCTACAAAGTGTCCCAATATTCAAGGAAGCCTGGAGTGTGCTTGGATTTGTGATGTGCACAAGCTGAAAACTAGAATCGGGGCCCTGCCACCCATGATCTCTTTATCACTTCATCACAAAATAACAGGAATAATGATCTTGGTTAGTGGAGTTCCAAGTGCTCACCAAGGTCACTGTCACTGGCCTGCAGAAGTTCAGTGCTACTCACTAGGTGGCACAGCAATCAGCTCTTCACCAAGTTAAAGACTTTGCGTACAGACTGCTCAGAAAGCTTTCTAATCAGCCTCTGTGGATAGATAAGGCCCAAGCAGGAGGAGTAAATGGGACACATCTCAGATAGGCGGAACAATCTTGATCTAGCAAGAGTTGTCTTCCAGCATTTTTCTACCTGTCATGGAATCCAACACACAATCTCTGCAAGCATTCCACTGCGCCTAGCATCCTACCCTTCTGTGACTGAAACTGCCCTCGGTCCTCCTCCTGCTTCACAAGATCTCCTCCTGCTCCTTGCCTTACCCAGTGGAGGACATACCTTCACTAGGGCCTCCTCCACAGCACAGATACTTCAGCAAAGACTCCATCCCTTGGCATCTGGAGATAGTTTACTGTACGTATATCGAAGACCTTGTTATGCTTCTGGATTCCTATTCCTCTAATGCCACGTTAACAAACTCATTCGTAAAACTCACGCCAGTTGGCTGCACTATATTCTGCCTTTCCCAGCAGCAGGTCCACTGACCTTTCTCGCCCCCTTTCTCACTGAGGATTTCCGCACCGGGCTCATGGAATTCCATTCTGCCCCAACCTTGCTGTCATCCTACCTTCAAAATCACAGCAACACCAACGACCCATTAATTTAGCCTCTCAGTCCTTTACTTCTCAGTACTGAATGACCATCCACAGCTCTAGCTTAATCTTCCCATTTCCATGGTTCAACCCCAGGACTCATCACACATAAACACTCAGCTTCAGAGACTCAAAGATGAGTATCCTACACACTTAACCATCTGTCAGGCAACAGCTCCAACAATGCTCTTCAACTTCAGTGCGTGTCTCCACCTTTCTAATCCTACTTCCTTTCCCAGTCTTCACTGATCAATTAGCAGGTGTGGCTCTGGATCTATCATTCCATTTATTCTAATATTTAATGCTCTCATCCTATCATTTGACCTCAAGGAATGGATCAACACACCAGTCTCCCTTCCTCCAATACATTATTTAAAACGTGTTTCCGCCCAAGAATTATTTGTAGTATCCAGTCAAATGACACCTGAAACCTGGGCATATGATCCTTTTTTATACAAAAAAAAAAAAAAAAAAAACTGTAGGATTTTGTAACAACACATTTTATAACATCTCTTTTTTGTAATTCCATACTACTCCTTATTCTACCTGGTTCCCAGAGAGTAAGACTAGACTTTTCATTATTGTATCTATATGGCTTAACATAAGACTTGGTGCACGGTAGTCACCATATTTTTTTTTTTTTTAATGAAGAAACACAGCCGAATGTGTGCTTTATAAGTTACATAAAAGGACAAACAAGAGGAAAAGTCAATTCTCATTAACAGCTACCACTAGCAAAAAATAATCCCAAATGATACCAAAGGAATGTAAGAAATGACACGAGGGACACTAACTGATGTGGAATTTCAAAAGCTGCCTGATCAAATGTGTCATAATATAATTTGTGCTATCAATTCACCCATGAGATTTTTTTAAAAAAAAATTAACAGGAAAAAAAATTAACAGGGAAAAAGAGCAAAATTCTTTTAAATGAACATTTTCCTTTGGTATATGAAGACTAAGCATAAGTTCTTTTAATTCAGCTAAATAAAAATCTACTGTGAAATCTAATTAACTGGGGTAAAAGAAGTTGAGAAATAAAAAAAGGTTAAAGCTAATCCCCACTTAAGTTCAGAAAACAATGTAAGTTAGAATCATTCATCCCTCTTAAATCTAGAAAACAAAGACCATCTGTATTTCAGGCAAGAGGTAACAAATATCTGTTAAGATAAAAATCCAGAAGAAACTACCTAAGGCACTCTCTTTCCTAATTTAGGTTGAAAGACAAACTTGAGCTTCCTAAATGCAATTTCAAACTTTCCACTCAATGAAAACAAAACAAAACAAAAAAAGGAGTAGGGGAAAATAAGTAAGAACAAAGACAAACTAAAATTATTATTGTTTTTCAGCACAGAAACATTTTACCTGCATGAGTTTGGTGTCATGTCCGGTATAAACAACTACGCCAAAGACCCACTGAGTATTTCTAAGCTGTGTACCTCTTAATAAGATCTGGTCAGGCCCAAGGGCAACAGGGCTAAAAGTAAGAAACAACATTGATATTTAATGATAGTCTGACAAGACAAACTTGAGCTTACCCCTTAAATGTAAACCCACAATAAAGCAAATGCTCCCTTCAGTCAAATTTGATCAATAAATGTTAACTTCGGCTTAATCTACCAAAAAAAGACCCACGAAAATGTCCATTTTATTCACTTATCACTATAGAGAAAGAGGCTGTTATTTTTTCCTATGAAGTTTTAAAGGGAATTATGTCTCTTATAAATCCTGTTGTGAAACAAAATACCTAGAAAAGAAAAAGCTAAAATAACAACCTGACGCTTATTCATTTGGAAAACCCAATTTATTTTATAGACTATAATAAGAAAAAAATAAGCAATAAATGTATCATATCAAATTTGTCAAAGATAATGTAATGATCAAATAAAGACATGAGTGATAATTTAAAAATTCAAAAGGAGGCTATGTACACTGGCTACATATATTAAATGACAATCAACAACAAGTGCACTTAGTTATCATATTTGCTTTGGGTTGATTACTATGAACAGGTCCTTCCCAGCCATGGGTCTATTGGAAATAAAAAGGAGCACCTGACAGGCTGTGGAGGCACTAATAAGGAGCATGCAGATAAAGGAAGGGCAGCAGATAGAGACTGCACCCCAACATCTGACCAAGATGACTCTCAGACAATAAAACAAATACTAGGAGACAAGGACAACAGAATATAGACAATCCAGCACTGAATACTCTATGGAGGAAGAATAACAATTTACTTCATTCAACTTTCCAGAAACAAAAGGGGATTGGGGTCCTAGCTCAGAGGTAAAGCACTTCCTTAGCATGTGGGAGGCCCTAGGTGTGATCCACAGCACTGCAAAAATAAAAATCATAAAATACAAACAAATTCCATTTAGAAGAGAGCTAGCAAAAAAAAAAAAAAAAAGGGATAAATTTCTCGTACAAGTTTATTGACTGTTAAACAACTCAGGTATCTCTCCTGCTTTTTCTGTTTGTTATAGCTAAAACCTTTTCTTCTGCTCAGCAGGTCACAGGGACATAGGAAGAACAGACCCCTACTATGAACTTCATCTTAGGCCCTTGGGCTCTTGTCAAAAATCACTTCTTGAGGAATGGGGTTGTAGCTCAGTATAGAGCACTTGCCTGGCACATTCAAGGCGCTGGGTTCGATCCTCAGTACCACATAATAAATAAATAAATAAAGTTATTTTTAAAAATCACTTTTGTTTAAATGGAAGGGAAGTTTTAAACTGATGTTGAAATAGTTTTTCAAGAAAAGCTCAGTTGGGGCTGGGGTTGTAGCTCACTTGGTAGAGAATTTGCCTAAGAATTAAGCTAAATATGGAGAAATCTTATAGTTCTCAAATATTATGAGACTAGGAAACAAACAACTTTTCCAAAGCTTCAGTAACTCTTAGTTACATTATTAAAAATAATAATAATAATAATAATAATAATAATAAAGAAAGTTGACACCTTTGCCCATCTAAGTGCAAGGTACCGGTGAAGTCATAGAGGTGACGATTAGGCCCCTCAGATTCTATGGTTCCTGTCAATTTCATCAACACCTCCCTCGTCTGCATGTCAGCAGTTTGACTCAAACCCTAAAATTTAAATCAAAAGACAAAAATGAACACTCTTTTCCATGTTTAAGGGACAACATTCAGCATTCTGTCAATCATAAGGATATAACCAGCCATCTACAGTGAAATTATTGAATAAAGCAAATATAAGCCCCACAAAACCCTTACTGATAGCTGGCAGCTTTTGCCACAACAATCTCATGTAAAAGATTTCAGTTTAGCAGAAGGTAAAGATTCCACCAGTGCTGGAAACATCCATGCTTAAATAATAACATATTGAAATGACTTTTAGAAAGTGTTCTAACACTGGTCAAGAAAATACAATAAAGTGTCCCTTCAATATTTTACAATGCCTAGCACTTGCTAATTCTTTTTTGATTTTTAAAACATTTTATTCTGAACATTTCCAAACATACATAAAAAACAGAATAGTATAATAAACTTCATTAATTCCAAATAGAAAAGATAATGTCTAAATCTAGGTAGAAAAGAAAGATCTGTGGACAAAATTATTGAATTAAACTTTAGTCAGCAGAAAAAGTGTCAATAATACATTAAATATTATTTCTCATGTTAGAATAAAATGTATGGCAAGAATAATTTTATTTAAGGCATGAAAATTTGGGGTATAATATACCGCTCTCCAGAATTAGAATCTCAATTTCAACACAATGTAAACTGAGATACCCAGGGCCTGTCTACTCCATTTGTCCACTAGAGTTGCTGTTCTTTCCATCACCCAGCTCAATCTGGCTGAGAATGTCCTCTCTCTTCAGCATCACAGATAGAGAGGCCAGTAAGATACAAAGGAAAACATGATACCCTCCCTCCATGACCTACAATTTAATAAAGTCCACTTTTTCTCGGTCCCTCTCAAAAAATTCCCCTTATAATTAAAGACACGTTATTTCCATAGATTTCATTAGGGTTAAGGTCTGTCCTTTGATGGCTGAACAATTTCTCCACAAAAGACAATGACTGGTACATTTGGAACCAACTGTAACTTGAACATCTATAACATGAGTTATAAAGGTGACTTTACCTGACGGATTTTAAGATTCGTCTCCCCATCTAGATTAGCTGTTTCGACATAACACATTGCCTGAGGTTCACTAAGGAGAGAAAAAGAAAAAAAGAGGGCCACATTTAGTAACATCATCTCCCTAGATTCATAGCTCATCAACTATTATGAAAACCATGTCTGCTGATGAGTCCTTCAAAACACACTGTTATAAACAAACACATTAGTAGTAGTGATTGGTGATAAAGGAAGACACACTCTCCATCTTTGGGGCTCAACAGCAATACAAAGTTGTTTGCCCAAATAATCCACTCTCGCAGGCCCCACATAAGGACCCCCTGGCCTCAAGAAGACAGAAATGACTGAAAGTCAATGAGATGGAAAGGATGTCACATCAAAAACACATGATGCCCTAAGTAAGACCCAACCACTGGGCTAGGGGAATCCTTAAAGGCTGAGGCTGGGCCTACACCTGACCAAAAGAAGTTGGCCAGAACAAACACACTTTTTGAGGAAAATGACAGTCACAGAAGTTAGGGAATCAAGGCATAAACTTGACAAACCTTTTTGCTTCCCTGTACTTTCTACTGGGTCAAAAAGCAACTATTTAATCCAATACCTAATTTTTTGTTTATTTATTTATTTTTTCTTACATACATGAAAATAGTGGAATGCATTATAATCATAATTATCCATTCACAGCACTGTGAATACCACTGTATTTGGTTGATCTTTGCTCTGAACTTTTATTCATCAATTTCTGCTCTGAACTTTTATTCATCAATTTTTCGTAACTCTGTATATAAAGTATGTTCACTCCAAATTATGTCATTATAATATGAGCTCTCTTATTTTTTTTTACATTACAATTCTTAATACACCTTTATACCACAATTTACCATATCTCTGTTTGTATGTAAAGTATGTTGACACCAAATTCACCTCTTCATACCTAATTTTAAGGACAGCATCCAAAGAATTAAAATAAGTGTGGCAGATAAAACTCTCACTTCTAACCTTCTGGTTTAGGTTAGTTGACATAGATAATGGCTAAGAGAATGGACCCTGCAACTCACTAGCTAAATTCAAGTTCCCCAGTGCTACCTCGAGGAACTATATGGTCTTGGCAAGTGGTTTAATCTCTCTGTGTCTTGATTGTCCCATGCATGAATGAAGGATATCCAGGGTAGTTGGGAAGATTAAATGACACTGTTGAGCAGGTTACTCAGCACAAAGTGCACACTCAGGCACATGGAGTATCCTGACCATATGTCAGCTCAGACAAACCATCCCATATTAAAACTAAGTGATCTGAGGGTCACAGACAAGACTCCTAACCCAAACTACCAAGTGATTAAAGCTTTAACATGTCTAAAGAGTTACTCTGTTTCCTACGAATAAGGCCAAACATGAATCCCCCTGTTTACAGTGTTTTTCTCCCTCCATAGGACACAGGCCCTATTTTTAAATTTTTCATCTCTAGCATAAAATGAATGCAAAGGCTCAGAACCTAAAGACTGATCAAATCCAATACAAGAAACACTGTTTGTAATCACAGAAAATGCAAACAGCATGAGGATCTATGAGTCTAGCCACTCACTAATATAGAAGAAACAGTTTTTAATATCATATAATTTAATCTTAAAATCAAGAATGGAAGTTTATCCTTACGCTGATTTTGACTTTCTTTCTTTGCTATATACTAAAAGAAAGGGAAAAAAAGAGTCTTGTTGTGTTGCCATGGCTGCTCTCAAACTCCTAGTCTCAAGGGATACTCCTTCTTCAGACTTCTAAGTGCTAGAACCACCACTGTATTTGGCTGATCTTTGCTCTGAACTTTTATTCATCAAGCCAAGAGCTGCACTGTTCCATCATGTATATCACTGAGTGATGACACCTTTCTAGCATAAAACTACCTGGAGAACAAGGTAATGCCACTTGAGCAAATGGGGCTTGAATTGTGGATGAATAAGAGCAAGTATCATCCGCAGGTCATGTCCACACTGAGACAATGCCTGTGTTGCTGTGAACACCTGTTCAAGGGCAGAACTGGGTTCTGCCTGGGCAGACTGTTATCTGTCAGACCCACCAGGAAACTGGTGCTGAAGTGTCTGATATGTGCCCCCTGCATGTTAGGATGTATCACTCCACTGCCCTTGAATCAGTGTACTTATCAATGAGGAGAATATCCTAGAAAGGCCAAGAAGAAGTCAAAACCTGTAAGAAAAAGAATTCAGAAAAAGTCTAAAAGGACAAATGGCAGAAACAAAACCAAGGGTCAAGGCAAAAGAAGGCAACTGACAAAAGCACAGGTTGGGTATCCTTTATCTAAAATGTTTGGGATTTTCAGATTTTCCAAGTTTGGATTGTTTTGGATTTTGGAATGTTTGTGTGACTGTAACAATTCTGCATCCCTAATCCAAAATTTTGAAATCCAAAATGCTTCAAAATCTCAAACTACAGTTAACCAATAGAGTACTAACTGGAGAACAGGATAGTGAGAATAGGATGGTAACTCTAGTAATTCACAGGGTAGATCAGAAAAGATGGCTCGAGAGTTCTACAGTTGTTTTTTTTTAATATATTTAATTGTTGATAATATTCATTTCAAAAAAATGTGCCCACTAGCACACCTGACCTGGAGGAGAACAGGACCATGTCTGCTGGAAGATACTGTCCATTGAGGACCTTCACGATGTCTCCCACTGCCACCTACAGAAAGGGACAAGGACAGAGAGGCCCAAAAGAAAAGAAAGCACAAATGTGAGCAGGGTAGTTAAATAAATGAAGAAGAAAGTTACTATATAATTAAACCATGCCTGGCAACAGCAAAAGGAAAATGCTTCCACACAACCTGGAACACAGTCAGCCCTCCATATCTGTGGGTTCTGCAGCACTAGATTCAAGCAACTAAGGATCAAAAATTGACGGGGGGGGGGGGTGCCTGTACTTAATATATACATTTTTCTTGTCATTATCTCCTAAGCAGTACTGTATAACACTATTTACATAGCATTTACATTTTACTAGGTCATCTAGAGATGTATATGGGAGGTTTATCTAAAGTATATGGGAGGATATACTTGTGTTTTATGCAAATGATACACTATTTTATATCAGAGACTCGAGCATTAGTGGATTGGGGTATCTATGGGGCATCCTAGAACCAATCCTCATGGATACTGAGGGACAACTTGCATTACCATTTCATGAAAAAGAAAAAAGAAATGGAGAAAAGAGGTGCATCTGAACAATTATGAACATTACATTTTCTTACAATTATCTATTTGTTAACTAGTACTCCAGGATAGGCTATAGTCTTCCAAAAGCCTCCTGGGTAAGTGTCTAAAAATCACTTAAATAATTTCAGAAGAAGCACCAACTTAGAAAGACTGTGGGCTTTCCAATCAAGCAAGTATAGGCACAAGTCCCAAATTCAGAGACACATACTAGTTCTATGATTGTGACAAGCTGCCTCACCTCCCAGGGCTCCAGAACCCTCACTTCTAAAATGGGAAAAGAATACCACTGGCTCTTAAGGTGGCATATACAGCATCTGGCACAAAATTGGTATATGAGTGTAGTCCCACTCAGCATGTGTGTCACTGAATGGACATCGTCAGTGACAAAGTCAAGGGAATTAGAATTCTCTGATGACATCTAAAAAGAAGACCAAGTATTACAAAATTGCAAAATGCAAAATGGGTACTTAAATGTTTCCTGTTTCCTATTCTAACTGTATCATTATTCTTTTAGAAACTTATATGATATAATACTTGTGAAAAATTACTAGATTATATAAACTAGCAGGTACCACTTTCTATTTTCTTTCAGGGAGGTAGGGGGTGACACAGTGATAGAGCATTTGCCTAGCTTGTACAAAGACTGGGTTTAATCCCAAACACTGCAAAAACAAAAACTACAATTAAGAGAAGAAACAGTTTTCTGAAAGGTGTTCTATTAGTGCTGTGAACTGCTATCAAAATGTGGGGGGAAGTCTAGTTGGGTTCAACATAGACAAGGATGGTAAAAATTAATTTTTAGAACCCTGTGCATTTACAGTTAGTACCAATTCAAAGACATAAGTTAGTATTCAAATTAAAGGCAAAAGAAGGGTATATAATTAAAGTATATTCCAAGATAAAGCAAAGTTAAAGAATCGCTGCTACAGAGCTATTTTAACAATCATCAGCACAAAAGCAAAGGATATTTATGTAAATTTAAAGTACTTTTTAAAACTAAAAATAATTTATTCAGTTTAATTACATAGAAAAATCAGAAGCAGCAATTAACTTGAGAAAACACTAGAAAGAAAAATTAGTCCTTATTTCAAAAAAAAAAATTTTTTAAGACTTTTTTTTTTCCTAATTCAAAGAGGGAAGACAAGGGAAATTACGGCTTTCTCTCACCTTTATTTCTAAATTTAAATATATATATATTTTTTTCTAGTAATCAAGTATTAAGAAGTTTCAGGGCTGGGAATTTAGCTCAGTTGGTAGAGTGCTTGCCTTGCATGCACAAGGCCATGGGTTCAATCCCTAGCACCACAAAAAAAAAGAGAGAGAGAAGTTTCATGTTCATGAGAAACTACTTACCTGGGAATCTGCTTCAAAATGATTTTCTATTTGATATTCTTATACATGATTGCCCCTTGCATATGTGATACTATCTAAAAGAATTAATACAGTGGAAAAGAAACCATTCCAGGCCCCTGAGTTCACTCTAGCCTCAGAGGATTCTTCAAGCCTCTTACTGATGAAGGAGGCAGAAAACGCTCTCAGTGGTGACCAGAGCTGTCGAGATCTAGCTGAAGGCTGCCTGTCCAGTTCCACCCCAGGAGCTTGCTTGCTTGAGCCTCAACACATTTTGGATTAGAGTTATTGCTTTGGACACCATTGTTCTCTCCCATATCCCCATGCTCACTCTGAACTATACTAAGTTGTGCAGCTGTGCCTGGTCCTCCCAAACAACTCAGTTTCACACCCTCTTCCTTGAACATCTCTTGAGAAAATCCTTGCCTGCCTAGAACCAATCACTCCAGATTCACTGCCCCCTGAAGATGTTCCCAAGGCACCCGCACACGCCCCGGAGAATTCAGCATGCCAACTGTCTCTCCACTACACCAGTTCTTGAGTGTGCAGCCCACTTCATCCCCATCAACCTCTTCCCATAAACTTTTAAAAAATGCAAATTCTAGAACCCAGTGTACCACAAAATCTTGGAGGGGGGCCAGATCTGTGTTTGATCAGACTCTGATGGAATGCTGGCCACGTGTTGTGGACCACTGCTCAACAAGGGCAGGGGCCATGCTCTAGTCTTCCTGGGCAAATGGATCTATAAACAAATAAAATGCATTTTAAATTTAAAATGAAGTTATGCATGTGGCAAGGTATTCAACAGGTGTGTTGTTGCTGTTGGTATTTTTCTCCCAAAAGTGCGTGGGGAAATGAAAATGAGCTTTTAGGAAACTTTGAGGCCATCAACTTCTGAACCCCAAAATCTGTGACCATCAGTCCGTCTCTCACTGTTTTAAGTAACATCAGACAATCCAGATCCAAATTACTCTTCACTCTGGCACACTATTAACATCTGTTAGGATTTGGATATGAAGTGTCCCCCAAAAGCTCCTGCATTAACAAAGGAATGCTCAGAGGTGAAATGATTGGATGATGACAGCTGTAATCTAATCGATCCACCCTAATTTGAATGAACTAACTGGGTAGTAATTGTAGGCAGGTGGGATACGGTTGGAGAAGATGGGTCATCAAGGTTGTGCCCTGGAACAGTACTCTTCCACGCAGCCCCTCACCCCTTCCCTCTCTCTGATTTCTGGCTCTGATAAATGGAGCAGCTGGCCTCCACCACACTCTTTGTGCCATGATGTCCTGCCTCACGGAGCAATGGACTCGGCCAACTCTGGACTGAAATCTCCGAAACCATGAGCTAAAATAAACGTTTCCTCCTTTAAGTTATTCTTGTCAGGTACTTTGGTCACAGTGATAGAAAGCTGACTAACACAGAGCCTTTTCTGGGGAAGAAAAATAAAGGGGCAATTCCCCAGGGCCGTGGGGACCCTTGACTTCCTACAGCACTAGCAGCATGTCTCTCCCCAAAGTCAACAATTTCTAATGTCTTGACCAAGAACTACCACACTTCACTTGCAGATGACAGGGAGGCCAGTGAATGTGGGCAGCATAGGACCTCTAGATGGCTATAAAGGTGAAGGTGTTATGAAAAACACTATAAAGGGGAAATTTCTTTAAAAGGTGGTGGATCTTGTAAAAGTAAGCAAAAGTAAACAAAACCAAAGTGAAGGCTGCAATAACCATATCCTGGTCACTCTTTTCAGATATATAAGACCATAGGACATATTTAAAACATTGTTTGCTAATTGTTTAGCAATAAAAACTATTTTTAGTTGCCCTTCTAAAAAAGCTGTTTTCTCTTGAAATCATCCGCTTTGATGAGACTAATGAGAGGACTAATGAGAAGCATTCCAGAAAAACATCTCTGATCCATTAAGAAGGTCCTCTTAACTGACTCACTTAAAAAGCTAATTTTATCAGTTACAAAATATCAAGATAACAGACCAGATCTCTTCTATATTTCCTGTTCATTATTGCAAACAACCAAAGACCACCATTCTGGAACCTTCCCCATGTCATGCTTCCAGGAATATGGTCAAAAATCATTTCTTACTACCATGAAGTTAAGAGCAGCAACTATTGTTCATGTTCATCTACCCCCACCTCAGAACCAAAACACAGGGTGTCCTACGCAAACTCTGTGTTTAGTGATAACTCTTTCACCAAAAATTATTAGAAATGAGAATCTCAAAGTTTAAAAAAAAAACAACAACTCTAAACATTTGAATTTAGGTCAAGAGAACAACAGAAAATGTTTCTCACATTGTGTTTAGAAATGCTTTGAAATTTGAGAAATGAAGTTCACAGGTCCATTCTAGAAGTGGCCAGAAACAGAGGCAACCCACATCAGCTCTCCGCAGACCTAATGGAAAAACTTATATAAAATGGAGATGACCTGACCTCAATGAAAACTTTATATTGTGTAATACGAACAATTCACTACAAATCTCTAAATCAACACCTTCCAGTATTATCTTTAAAATTAGTTTTTACCTCTTTCCACACAATGGTATGCCACATACCATTTCTTAGCACTGGAAAAGAAAAAATAACATTGAGTCGGTTAAGATTGGTGACAATCAAATAAAAGCAGCTTCCTAAAAATCCAAAAGGCTCCTTTTAAACTTCTATTTATTAATTCTAACATATCCTTTGACAGAAAAACATAACATCATTACCCCCAAAAATGGAGCCCCAATCTATATACATTTCTGCAAACACGTAAATATTTATGTTTATATGTAAGTAAAATCTACTTATGCCAGGTGCAATGGCACATGCCTATAATTCCAGCAGCTCAGGAGGCTGAAGCAGGAAGAGTGCAAGTTCAAAGCCAGCCTCAACAACTTAGTGAGGTTCTGAGCAACTTAGGGAGAAGCTGTCTCCAAAACAAAAATGGGCCAGGAATGTGGCTTGTAGGTAAGCACCCCTGGTTTAATCCCCGGTACCTACCCTCACTCCTCACCAAAAAAAAAAAAAATCTACTTATATTCCTCCCAGAAGCAGGAAAAAACAGATGTCAAACACACAATTACAACAACAATAAAAATAACCACAGCTAAAATATCAAAACAATAAAAAGTAGAAAAAGGGAGGTAGGGAGAGAATAAAAACCAGGGACATGAATACTTCAATGGATATAATCACAGTCTAGTTCATGATAATTACAACCTTTTCTAACATTCTAAAATACACAGTCCTTTTCAAATATTAATTATCAGGGCTAATATTATTTTTCTAATTTATCTCAGTACCATTAACTACTTACTTAAATGCAGGTCTTAGGCATACAACAATGTAGGAAAAAAATGATAGTCTCTGGTATCTTACCTATTGCTTTCTTCTTGTTAACTGCATTGTCTGCCTTGTGTCGTTTCTGTTACAGAAAGAAACAAATGATTTTTAGATTCAAAAGTTCCAAATGAAAAACTGAAATAACAAACAATAAGGGGCAGAACCAGGTGCAGTGGTGCATGTCTGTAATTCCAGGTACTTAGGAGGCTAAGGCAGGATCCCAATTTCAAGATCAGCTTTGGTTGCCAAGCTGGCAGGACACACTTGTAATCCCAGCAACTCAGGAGGCTGAAGCAGGAGGATCACAAGTCCCAATTCAGCCTCAGCAACTTAGAGAGACCCTAAGCAATTTAATGAGACTTTGTCTCAAAATAAACAATAAAAAGGATTGGGGATGTGGCTCAGAGGTAGAACACTTGCCTAGCATGTATGAGGCCCTGGGTTTAATGCTCCAAAGGACAAAAAGAAGAGCAAAGTAAGAGGTTTGGAACTGGAGTCAAAGAAACTAACTGCCCCCAGAAACTAATAATTCTAATGCTATAAAAGTCAGCTTAATGATTTTGTGATCTAGTATCATTTACTAAATTTAGATGTTGTCTATCCTGGTATAAATGATGTTTTGGTTCTTAACAGTCAACAAGCTCCTTACTTTTCATTTGTTTGCAAACAGACTAGAAGAACAATTCAATAAAATAAACCCAACAACAGACAGTTGGTTTCAATTTCAATTTACCTCAAAAGATGTACATGTGTCTAGGAGGCCAAGTGTGTGCATGTGAGCATGTGAGGAAGAGAGAGGGAGACAGAAAAAGAAAAGAAGAAAGAGTGAGAACAGAAACATGGCTATAGCCAAGGAACTTGGAGATGCCACAGATTAAAAGTGTGAGAAGGAAGATTCTTGTAAAATTCCCTCAGGTGTATCAAACATAATGCTGCTTTCCTAGACAACACTATAATGTTTTATTTGCTATCCAAATTAGCAAGCTTTAAAGCAGGAGTTAAGAAACAATAGTGATAAACATCAAAAGCGGTCTAGAAACTGCTCCAGGATCACTGTATGGATCTAAGACACTGAGTACAAGTTATCTCCCCCAAAAATACTATCACCAGTCTAAAGGCTGGTTAAACTATTGCCCAATTCCCTGTATCGGACATATCATCCAAAGCAGCACATACATTATCAATTGTAATCCAAAAAGCAAACACTTACAAAATCTTCTACAATCTCTTTGATGCCGGCAATTGTTAAAATAATGATAAATGGCACCAGGGTGGTATATCTTCCTGTTGGAGATACATCTGGAATTTGCTGTAAAAGACCACAAAGGGGAAGTTAGCACATTAAAATCCTCCATGATAAAGAAAATATGGCACTTACAGCTCACTCTTTCACAGTGCCACTCCATTTCTGTATACAAAAAAAAAAAGATTGCTTTATTTTTAAAACTAGCTATGCATTTTCGATTTTTTAAAATTTTACTCAATTGCTAATGTGTTTAAAACACAAGAGTTAAAAATATATCCCCTGAAGAATCATTTTTTCCATGCCTCTTTTACTAACTCAATTATCCTTAAGGCAATACCAAAAGAAGTCTCTCCTTCTACAAAAATCACATTTGTTCATACCATCAATGATTAGATTAGGGAAACAAACTACAGGCAACTATTGTAACACTTTTTCAAGTTAAAGAACCTGTTATCCAAAATCTCCTTTTTGCATGTAATTAAGTATGCAAATTTTAAGTACTTTTTAAAAAGCATTACCTGCAATAAGGCAATGAAGAGGAAGAAGGCATTAGCAGCTCTTCTAATCTGCTCATACAAGAATCGAGGTAGAAATGTCAACACGCTGTACTTGGCTGTACTGTAAATGCAAAGAAAAATCCAACCATTAGTTACACATGAAAATCCTTTAAAAAACAAAAAGTTTTTAAAACTTTACAACCAGTTTGTAAAAACATAATGTTTCAAAACTCAGGACAAGGAAGTTGCAGTGTGGACCTTCTCCTACAGACCTGTATTTTATAGCAGGGGACACCTGATCAGAAAATCTCCCAAGGTGAACTTTGTGTTCAAACTTTGATACATACATGCTTGTTTAGTTTTCACATAGTGTATGTAAGCAGGGACATCTGCCCACCCCCATGAGCCACGGTAGGTACACACATGTATCTAACAGTTCAACGTGTCTGTCTGGATACACACCAATGATATTGTGTGCTGCAACCACACCTAAACAAATTCCATTCCTTCTATGCACCCATTAGTTGTCCACCTTTGCTCATACTTTGCTTCAGTTGAGCCATCCTCTCCCTTCCACCTTACAAGGCTCTCCATGGTTAAAAAGTCTTTCCCATCTTACCCTCCCATGTCTTATATACTCATTAAATATGACCAAAGTCATAATGACTCTTGATTCTTCAAGCCCACAATATGGTGTTTATCCCTTTGTCATGTAAGGTCTGCTTTGATTCATAAGGTACACCTCTGCATCCTCAGGTTCTGAATCCATGGATTCAACCAACCACAGATTGAAAATATCCAAAAAAAAAAAAAAAGAAAGTTATATCTGTATGGAACATGTCATTTTCCTTGTCATTGTTCCTTAAATATTTTAGTATAACAGTTATTTACATAGCATTTTCATTGTATTAGATAATATAAGTCATCTAGAAATGATTTAAAGTATAAGGGAAAATGTTATGTAGGTTCAATGCAAATACTATGCCATGTTATATGAAGGACTTACACATCCACAGATATTGGTATCTGAGGGGGACCCTGAAAGCAATCCTCCACAGATACTGAGAAATGGCTACATCTATTTCTCTAGCTCCAGAACAGATTATGGAAACAGTAAGAATGTTCACTTCATCTCAATATGTTCCTGACACAGAGCACAATATGGTCAATGAACAATGAAATAAACCAAAGTTATAAACTGAGACCCTAAGAGGTAAAATAAACCATAAGTATATAAAATACCTACAGGTTTATTCAAGTACCTACTTAAAAATTAAAAGAAAGAGAGTCAAGTACTTATTTGATGCCTAGATCACTGTCTAAAAGCATGACTCTGAGCCCATCCTTAATTGAAATACATTCTAGCAAGATTATCTAGCAGGTTCCAAATGCACAACAAAGTAGACGCATCAAAAGAGAAGGACAAAGGGCTCAGGAGACAGCATATACCAGAGGCACATGTACTATTATTAATACCTGACATCAACTGGTCCCAAAATAAAACCAAAGCTGACAACTCAAGAAACACAAACGCCTGAGATCATATAATGAATCAATAAACGGCCCCGTGTCGCATTTAATGCCACCACCTCAGAGAAGATCTTCCCATAATACAACAGCCTGGCATTTCACGATTCACAGTGATCACAGTTGTCCTTAAAAAAAAAAAATCATTGTTGGCCTTCTGCCTAGGTGCTCGAGATGTATGATAAAATATATGAAGATCATTTTCCAAACAATTCAAACTTTAAAAATCCGACCCTTAAAGAGATATCACTGAATTAGCTATAAGTGCTTACATGGATGGAGTCCCTCTTCCCAACAGTATACTGGGATGTTATTGAAAAATTCTGCCAGACAGAATAAACTAGCTAACATTACGCACATCAAAGAGTGGGGAAAACATGCTAAACTTCTGTACAAGAGAGCTCACAGTACAGGAAGTCTCCTTAACTAGCGCTTAGAGGACAAAGTCAAATGAAACACCCTCCATTCTTGATAGCCATTCTGACCACTAAAATAAAGCAACTAACATCAGCAGGAAAGGAAGCAGGAAAGCTTACACACTCTTAGATAAGACAACAGAAAGTGTTTTGCAAGATAGTTTGACTACAACACTTGAACCTGAGACTGCATTTGCACAGCACACACACACACACACACACAAACACGTGCACCTATATGCACACATACAGTTGGCACATGACTCCTTCTAGGTGTGAACATTTTCCTCTTTAGTCAAAGGCTCAGCATGCTTAAGAGACCCACAATATGAAGGTGGAGAGCTGGTGAGAAAGGAGAGACAGGAAAACAAAAGTGGGGAAGGGAAGTGGCACACTTACTTTCACTCTACTAGAAGTACAAAATGTTTTCATCTGAGATAGAATCATCATGATCAATAATTGAGAGAAGGGCTGGGGCTGAAGCTCAGTGGCAGAGTGCTTGCCTAGCATGTGTGAGGCACTGGGTTCACTCCTTAGTACTGCATAAAAATAAACAAATAATATAAAGGTGTTCTGTCCATCTTTAACTACAAAAAATATTTTTAGTATTTTTAAAAATTTAAAAGTATAGATATAATTGAGAGAAAATTCATGCAAGAGAGGGTTACTGTGTAGCATTAAAATAAAATGATTACCCAAATATACATTTGTCCTTCGGTATACAGAGGGGATTGGTTCTAGAAACTCCTGCAGATACCACAAACCAGCTCCCCAGCAAGGACAATGCTCAAGGTGCAAGGACCCCAGTTTGAGTACTGAGAGTTTAGAGCAGTTCCTGGAGAGGTAAAAATTTCCTGTTTGAATTCAGTACAGCAGTTGAATCTTACACTACAAGTTCTTACACTGTAAGAGATAATAAGGTGGGACATGTTAATAAGACGGGAGTGTTAAACTGTAGAATGAAGGTGCTGCCTAACAGGCTGGTTTGTTCGCCCTGATGAATCATGAATAAGTCACCCCCAAAAAGATTCCCACCCATGCACAAGTCAGCCTCCTCACTCCTGCACAGCTATTCACAGCAAGGAACACACGGCTGCATGTGAGGGCGAGGCATTGGGCAAGTGCTAGGGCCTGGGAATTGGGGAGAAATGACCCTGTGGAAACAGAACACTTCCTGTGGTTTACTCAGTTTCCCCCTAAATGTCTGTTAGACCACCAGGTGACAGGAAGAATGGCGGTACTCAACACAAATCCATTACCCATCTATTTACCCATCCATCCATCCATCCTTCACAGATTTTATTTATTTATTTATTTATTTATTTTGGCTGAACCCAAGACCTCCACATGCTAGGCAAGTGCTGTTCCACTGAGCTGCACTCTAGACCCCCATTCAGCAGATATATGCTGAGCCCCAAATGTGCATCAAGCACTGTGCTGGACTCTGAGATGCTGCAGGGAACTGAGTGGTCAAAACCCTAGTAAGACTGCATCAGGAATGAGAAGGTTGATTCTTTTAAATGAATAAAGCACAGGAGAGGATAGAGAGCAATAAGTAGCATGGAATGAAGCACAGCTTGGAATAAGAATATAGCTGGGGGCCAGGGTGCACCTTCAATACCCTGATCAGGGAGTTTCACTGAGAAAGTGTCCTGGAGCTAAACCCTGAGGTAGGCAAAGAAGCAGGAATGATCCACATGGTTGCAGGGAAGAGCTTGCAGAGGGAGGGAACAGCAAGTGCCCAAATGCTTAGAAGGGAGAGTTCCCATGTTCCTCCTGTTGGAGGGCTAGTGGGGAGGCCAATTTAGGTGAACACATGTGGGAGAGCATGAAGAGCACTGGAATTGAAGAGACAAGGGCAACACAAAGGTCCTAGTAGCTCATGTCCACATGCAGCCTTTTTTCCTCCAGGCACAGTAAGCCTCTGGAAGGTTCTAAGGAGAGGACTAGATTTAGCAATTACATCAAATCTGCAAACCCCTCCCATGAGGTCTTGCTCATCAGGGCTGGATCATTTATGTCTATGTTGCACATACTCCTCTTGGTAACTCTCAGGATTTGGCAAGTATGGGAAACAACTGATTAGAAAATAGGGCCTGGCAAAAATATGGGTCTGGGCCTACCCAACTTCACAAATGACAAAGAACTGCAGGAGTCTGAACTCCAGAATGAAGCACAAAGCAAGAACCCACCGGTAATCCTGGAGTCTGATTTTCCAGCAATGAGAAAAACTGAAGTTGACAACTGTTCTCCAGAGGCAAATCTAGATTTTAGTAACTGCTCAAAGTGTAAGTTCCCCTTAATACAAGCATCCAGGAACACGGAACTAAACTGGCTTAATACTTACTTTCAAAATGTGAATATTAAATCCACATCAGCATGTGAATACGGCCAGAAGCCACCCCCGCCCCATTCTCCTGTGCTCCATGCAGACGTACACTTCTTGTATCTGCCCAACAGACAGGAAATATTCAATATTTGCTGAAAGAGCAAAATGACCCTTTTAAACCTCTCCACAGATGCTGACTTCATGTTCTGGAAGGCCTGCATTCTACCCAGCTCCCTGTAAGATACCATTCTTCTTGTCCTCTCAAATATTCACTCCACAAGGAATTTTGAAATGCTGCAAGTTGAAGATAAGAAGATTTACATTAAATATCCTAAGAAGGCTGCTCATGTCTTTATAAATAGCTTAATTCATTTATCCCTTAGAAGTGCATTAAACCAAAACCACAATTGAGAACAAGAGCAAGACCGCTAAAAGCAAAGGTCCTCCTCTGTGTTCCTCTGCCATATCTAAGAATGACAATGTCACCTGCACCTCTGGGAGTCACCCAAGAGGACATCTCAGTGGACAGCAAAGTCCACGGTCTTCCCCATCTAGCACTGACTCCTTTGGCAAACATCCCTCCCAAAGCATATTCTGTAAATCTCTTCAAATATAAGGATTCCCACCAATAAACAGGGTCCATCAATGTTAGAATGTTAGAATATGATCACCATTCCAGAAATTTTCACTTGATTTAATTAAACTCCTGACATCTCATCAGTTATAAATAAAAGGCCAATAAATTCATTTGAGAACATTAAGATTTTATTTTCCAACTTTTTTGTTTTTGTTGTTGTTGTTCAAGTAACCAGAAAAAATGTGGGCTTTTTTTTTTCCCATATTTTTTATTGGTGATTGTAGCTGTACACAATAATGGGATCTGTTGTTACATACATGCACACAATCTAGCAATATAATTTGGCCAAAGCCACTCCCCAGCACCTTCTTCCTCCCTCCCTGTTATATTCCTATTTCTTAGTTCACAGTAGGACACAATGCCAGCTACTGCCTTATCTCATAGTCTGTTTCCAGAATATACTAATTAAACCAGGGCCAGTACTATAAACTCTGTAAATCTTTATAGCTCTTTAATACAGCTCGCATAGGCTCCATTAGTCTATTCATTATAAAACACATCCATTGAGAAAAAGAAGGTTTATTACTGATTAATTATCTTATAATGCATCTTTGATCATAAGATCCTAAAGCAGAGATTACCCCTATAATTCCTGTTACATAGTGTGAGTGCCCTGTTGCAATTGATTTCCTAATTTGTTCTATTACTCCATGCATTATTCAAGAAACAACTCTGGATGTGAAATGCTTTACCTCAACACTTCTGTAGAAATATGAGCTCAGAAGAAGAGAACATCTTGATCACTGAGAATTCTGCCAGGCAAATAGAGTGTGGATAAGTCTTGGATAACCAATTCTAAATGCGAGACGTTGGCTATTTATAGCTAATATCTTTAAATGTGACAGCACTCAAAAGTGGGTTTTACTCAAATGCTTTACAAGAAAAATGAGAACTTTATGATATAAAACTGAATAGAAATGAGTCATGAGATTTACTTTATTTTGCTCTGCAGGTTCAGAGGATCATTACCAATGAGGATCATTTTCAATAAGGAATCTATTTTCAAAAAAAAGAAACAACATATATTTGTTATAAAAATATCTGGCTAAAGGTCAAGGTCAACAAGGACAAGGGTCATCCCAGTTCAGGCTCAATTTTGCCAATGTCTCAAAAAAAGAGCAAACAGACCAAGGGATCAAATCCTAACAAATTGAGCATCCCTGACAGGAAGACCCAAATTCAGAAATGCGGCAAAATCTGAAACTTTTTGAGCATCAACATAACCCTCAAAAAGTTTTGGATTTTGGAGGATTTTGGATTTCAGATTTTTGGATCAGGGATAATCAACTAATAAAGTTAATGCAAATATTCCAAAATCCAAAAAACTTTGAAATTGGAAACACCTCTATCTCAAGCATTTGAATAAGGGATACTCAACCTGAACCATGATATACTACATTTAATTACATAACCTTTGGCCCTTCATTCAAAAATTTAATATATTCTTTCCAAGAAGAGAGAGGTACACCCTACCAGAAAGAATGGTTCCAGGATGTCATAGGTGCTGACACGCTACCAGTCAGATAAGGTGGGACAGAACTCTGAAACTGGTTATCGAAGCAGAAGTGCTTTCACCTCTTGCTAGGGCTCCATACCTCTCTGCTCCCAGTCAGGAAGGTTGAGCAGCACTAGTTATGAGGAGGGGGACTAGTGACCCAGAACTGGCACTTCCCAAGCATATAGGGTTAAGGGACTGCAACACAGAACAAATCCTGATGGAAAAGCAAGAAAGGGGTACACACAAGTTGGAGGAGAGCAGGAGGGAAGGAGACTGGCCCATAGTGATCTCCAGTATGGCAAGCACAAATGTTTACTTGAGGGCTAGGCAGAAAGCAAGATGTGAGTCCTCCATGTTTCAAGGAGTCAAACGAGTTTATAAAGATGGCAAAATCTGAGGTAAGCTGTTATTTATTTTTATGAATTTCACACATAATAATCAAATTTCATTCAAACGTATATAGTTCTAATTGAAGTGTTCCTGTTAGTTTATCATGCAAATATAGGAAAATGCATAGGAAAACCCATAGCTCAAAATTTCATAAAGAGAAAATATCCATGTAATCATCTAGCTGAAAGTCAACATAGAAACATGAGGCAACTAAGTCTTTACGTGTGGGATTCTGATGGCATAAAGGTCCAGCTAGCCTAAGATTTACGGTTGCAAAATGACACACATTTACTACTTCTGGCCACTGGGACACCAGAAAATAGCACAAAGGAAAGTAAGAACATATAGCCACAGTTTTAAAAGCTGGAAATGAAATTATCAGCAAAAGAGATTTTTTTTTATTTCTAAAATAGACTCCTTTCTGCTTTTTGCCAAAAAAATTGAGCATGCCTCCTAGATGCTAAGTTTGAGCTGCTATAAGAAAGGAATTCACAAAGGGGCTGTAGCTTGAAAAGGAGCCACAGTCTGAGCATCAGGAAGAACAAGCTCTACCTTCACAACTGTTTTCTGAGAAGATATGCTGATCCACTTTAAAAGAGGAATTCAGTTCTAACAAGAGCATCATTATATTAGTTCAGGGTCCTCCAGAGACATAGAACCAATAGGAACTGTTCATATATGTGTACACACACACACACACACACACACACACACATACACACACCTCATATATACACACACATATATATTCTATATAGGGATGATATATAGATTATTTTTATGTGTGTATATGTGTCTATAAGAGAAACACACAAAGAGGTTTAATATAAAGAATTGGCTCACACAATTAAAAAGCATGACAAGTCCTAACACCTGCAGGATGAACTAGCAAGCCATAGACCCAGAAGACTGGATTGTATAGCTCTAGTCCAAAGGCTAAAAGGCTCAAAATGCAGAAGAACCAAAGTTTCAGTTGAAGTGTGAAGACAGGAAAAACACCAGCACTCCAGTTTGAAAGCTAATGGGTAGGAGGAATTCTCTCTTACTTGGTGAAGGATCAGCCTTTTTGTTCTGCTCAGACTTTGGGCAAAAGGTAATTTGCCTTACTATGTCTACCATTTCTTAATTTTTTTTAATATTTATCTTTTAGTTATAGGTGGACACAATATCTTTATCTTTATGTGGTGCTCATGCATGGTAGGCAAGCGCTCTGCCTCTGAGCCACAACCCCAGCCCCACTATATCTACCATTTCATATGTTAATCTCATTCAGAATTATTCTCAGAGAAACAAAGAAAAATGTTTGACCAGATATCTGGAAACCCCATGATTCAAGATAACCCATGAAATTAGCCACCTCAAGGCTGACGGTAAGACTCACAGGTAGGAAGTGGATAGCTCAGAGATAGGGGGTATGGCTCCAAGGTAGAGCTAGCATGTGCTAGGCCCTGGGTTCCATCCCTAGCACCACAAAAATAAATAAATAGGTAGGGCTGGGGATATAGCCCAGTCTATACTCTGGGGATATAGAGTACTTGCTTCGCATGCACAAGGCCCTAGTTTTGATTCCCACACCACAAAAATAAATACATAAAATCTTAAAAATAAAATTAACCACCATAGTCACATATCAGGCAGGACAGGGGAGGGGCCAATCTCAGTGTGCTGAGAATAAGGGATAAGTATGGGGGTTGGGGGGTTCAGATCACAGAGCTGAGGAGACCCTCAAACTGGAGACAGGATAGATAGAGAAGAGTCTCAGGCAAGGACAGAAAGCGTAAGGGAAGTATTTAAAATCTACACATGGGGAGCTGACCCAGGAGATCAGGGGAGAGTCTGGAGAAACTACATGGGACATCTAGAAAGGGCTGAAAGCAAAAGACCTAATAAAAGAAGCTCAGCGGCTCTCCCACAGGTCCCCTTCTGCTGGGCGCAAAGAAACTCAGCCGCCAGGCTGCTCGCCCAGGGAGAGGGGTGTTCCCAAGGGCAAGTGCTCAAACCCATGGAAGACAGAAAATAGCTCTCTACATGCCCATGTGTATGAGTCCTTCCTCCGGAATACTTTTAAAAATGCTCATGTCCTCAGTTACAAGGCGATGACACATCACATAAAACAAGCGCAAGACACTACTTCTTAAAAGAAACAATAACAGAGCTACTGGGAATCTGAAGCATTCTTGCCTAACTAAAAGAAGGCAATAAAAGGGATGGGAAATATAGGTGAGAAAATCTCACAGAAAGTAAAACAAAACAAAAAAAAGCTAAAAATTAAAAGAGACTTAACAATACCGATGTGAGAAATCAACATCTAACAATTAAATGTTCCCACAAAAAACAAAGAGAGGGATGAAAAAGTTACACAGAAAGAGTTCAAAGTGGTTGCCTTTGGAGAACAGGACCAGGATGGGAGAGGCGGGGCTATAGATTGTTGATTTCTAACAATAAGCCCTTCTAAATACTTGAAATTTTAACTACCAACATGAGTTATTTTAATAATAATGTAATGTTATAAATAAAAATTACTATCCAAATATAACTGTTAAGGGACAGTCTGTTCTCTTAGCTAATTTTAGGAGCGGTCACACATAAGGAACTGTTTATTAGAACATGAAATATAAGCTAAATACCCAATTTGTTCTTCCACTACTTCCCACCATAAAAAAACATCTTGTAACTACCATATCTGATGTTACTCCCCACAATCACTTTCTTTGTACAGAAACAACTGAGTCCCAGGTTGTGGATAAAAGGAAGCGAAGTTCTAATTTGCCCTGTAAGAGTCTAACAAGAAGCAACATTAGTACAGCACTCAGGGTACATAATTTTAATGAATTCCTTTGAGATTTTCCTTTGAGATGAGCAATATGGCTTTCAGCACAGGAGTCTTTGCCCTATAACTCAACCCACAGGGAAATTGAGAGCAGAGCTCTTGCCCTTTAAATGGAAATCACTGTATTCTGAAGAGTAGTCGCTTTTATTAAGTTCTCTGGCTTCCTTTTATCCTTCGCCAAATTCCTAGAACTTCTCTTTCTTCCTTTCTTCAAACCACATCCTTCGCCTCTTTTGAGCCAACAGCCCAAGGGGTCATCTTCTCTAGCAAGCTTTTCCCTATTTATGTCTGCCAGAAGTGTACATCCACCCATCCATTTCAACTTTGCGTGTGTGTGACAGAGAGGAAGACAGAATCAGAGAATCAGACAGACTGCAAAAGAAAGTTTTGAGCTCTAATCTGATCACATCAAATATTTGTTCTCTTTAACCCTCTCAAACTCACTGCACACCCCAGATCAGCAGCACAGTGCCCTCTGCTGGCCAGCCAGAATAGCAGCACTTTCTTCGAAGTGAACAACATTGGAGCCTCAGGTATCAGAGCCAGGACAAGGTCTTCAGTAATTATTTAAATACAAATCCTCAGAGAACTGGTGCTTATTTATTTATATATTTATTTCATTAGAGTATTATACTCATACATGGTTGTTGATTCATCCCAATGAAATCTAACATGCACAGAATTTGGTGCTTTATTGCACTTGTTTCTTGTATATTCTTTCATGGTCATTTCATATAAAAACAAAGTACTATAGATTATATTGAGAAATTCTAAAATATTTTGTGATCTTTTAATTTACTACTCTCCATGTGTGTGTGTGTGTGTGTGTGTGTATCCAAAGTTATATTGAGATTTGTGGGTACTGGATGTAATTTGCTTAAAATATGCATAAAATTTGCAAATCTGGCCTTGAGAAAAATATAGAATTACAAAAGCAAAACTAGGCACAAAAGTGAGTGTTTGTTTAGAATGAAAAAAAAACACAACATAAGACAAATTCATGAGAGCTGAAAAATACCACATTGCAAACCCCAGAAAACAATATTATTATAAACTATAATACTTCCCTCCACAACACATACACACACACACACACACAAACACATACACATATGCATTTTCACTTTTATTTGCTTAAGTAGCTTCTTAAATGACAATTTTGTAAAGTTTTTATTGAAAAAAATAGAAAATTCATTCTTTCCTCTAACTATGATTGATAGATTATTTTTCACTGATCTTTTGGTAAAGTTTCTTTCAGCTCCACAACTTGTCAATAAAAATATCATTTAAATGTTTATGAAAGCTGTCAAATTCAGAGAAATGTCTCTTAAATTTCTTTCATAAATGAAACATAAAATATGGAAGGTTTCTTTGCAAACTAGCTTCTGGTCCCATACATTTCAACACTGTTTCTCTAATAAGACTCACATACTTTCAGTGTAAGATGCCACACCGATATTCTGAGATTTCTAGCAATGCTACTATACCTTTGAATCACATTTCTAGGCAAGGTGGTGGGCAGGAGGAGCACTGCTGCTGCTTATTCTTGGGACATTTAACAATGTACTTGTTCACAAAAGTGCACACTACATAAAACATACCTACATCCAAATTAAATCTTATATCCAACTCAACTTTTCCTTACTCAAATCTCCAAAATGTACCACTCCCAAGTCCCCTAACAGGACGAGAAAGTTGACAGAGGGTGAGTCTACACCAACAGAGATAACATGCCTACCAGGTTCAACTCTATTAATCTGAAGAAAACCAATTGGCCATTGCTACGATTTGAATGTGTCCCCCCAAATTTCATGTGCTAGAAATTTAATCCCCATTGGACATTCAAAGCAGACCAGGGACACAGGAGGTTGGATATAATAAAATAAGGAAAAACTCCCCAGCAGCACAGCTTCTGCCTTGGCAGGGCCAGAAGTCCCAGCCAGAGAGGTCCTTCCATGAGCATAGTAGAGGGATAAAGGAATTAAAGAAACTCACATTTTGGGAGGCCCAAGGCATGTCTGGGTACGGAGCATTTAGAGACCAAGGACATTCATTGCCCGACAAATCTGAAGGACATGCTGCACGATATTCATGAACAGGAAAAGAAGCCACCAACTCTACAGGCACCAGGCGGAGGACAAAGGACGGAACCATTTTGCAGTTGTGGCACAGGGGCTGGCAACTGAGGAAGCTGATCCCTGGCAAACCTGAGTTTGACTCAAAATACAGGCCCAGTAAACACACACTGCATGACACAGAGTGTGCTCAAGTGACCAGGAGAAAATCAAATGTTGAGAGAGGTTAACCCAGAGGACAACTGGTCATTGAAACCCACCCAGCTCTACCTCTTCCCCTCCAATCCAACTGCATGCAGGACCAGCTTGGAGAGGCTCATCTGGCCAGGAACTCAGAAGGGTTGGGCAGGAGAGATTGGAGTCTGAACCCAAAACCAAGAAACATGGGGTCTGCGGTGATGTAGGAGACTAAGAATTGGCATCCTCACCACAGGAGTGGAACCCAGGGGAGATTCCTGGGGTATAGTCTTCCAGTGTGGACCAGGAAGTACTGGGTGCTGAAGGTACAGCACTTTAAAATCTCTAACCCAATTGGCATTCAGCAAAGAGCCTGGAACCCACCTAAGTCTAAACCCTGCCTCCAGGAATTTGGCCTACAGGATTCCCTCTCTCATTCCAGCAATCCAAAGGGTGGAACATCATGCTCCAGATGATGCCACCTAAAACTGCTAAGAAGAGAAGCTGAGAATATATTTAATTCCAACAAAAAGAATTCTTTAACTTTTCATCAAGATTTTTCTGTTTTTTCTTTTTTTTAAATTCTTTTACTCTGTTTAATTGTGATCTTGATACATGGACATATTTTCATATTTTTTCTCATTTCTAGCATTTTTGAAGCCAGTTACTTTTCACAGATTAGTTTTTTGTGAACTAGGATGTTTGATTTGCATATTTTACTTTATTTTTTATTTTTTTAATTTTTATTTTATATATATTTTTTCTCCTACCTACCTATTTCCCTTGATTCTCCCTTTTCTTCCACTAACAGCCAATCTCTATTTTTCTCTTTCATTCTTCCTTTAATCTTTACTTCTGTCTTCTCTCCTCCTCCCTCATAATCAACACATCCAATATCATTTCTGTTTTTACTTGTCCACCATGTGAAACTGTAAACCCTATTGCAAACTTGCTGTCTTTATTGTAGACAATAACTGCTCATATCACTTCTGTTTATTGTGATAATTAAATTTGTAAACATCATAGTAGAAACTATTTGGTTTAAAGCTGTATATTGCTTGCATTGGTTGTTGTTATTATTTGTCTCTCCCTAAACAGGTACCGGAAACCTTCAGGGACACTATAAGTCCACAGGGTAGAAACTATACTGCCTCATATCCATACTATTAGATGGGTAGACACACAGATAACATGAAAAATTAAGGGAACAAATCACCCCAAACCAAGATATTCCAATAACAGCATCCATCAACACCACAGTGGAAGAAATGTCAGAGAAGAAGTTTAGAGTACACATAGTTAAACTGATAGCAAAGTAAAGGACAGTATAGGAATGAAATCAGAGAGAAAATACAGGAAGTGAAAGATCACTTCAGTAAAGAGGCAGAGATTCTGAAAAATAAAACAAGAAGAAATCCTTGAAATGAAAGAAACAATAAATCAAATTCAATGGAAAGTATCACCAACAGACTAGACCACTTAGAAGACAGAACCTCAGGCAATGAAGACAAAATATATACTCTTGAAAATAGAGTTGACCACAGAGAGAAGATATTAAAAAAAAAATGAACAGAACTTCCAAGAATTTTGGGATAACGTAGAAAGACCAAATTTAAGATTTATTAGGATAGATGAAGGTGTGGAGATACAAACCAATGTAATGCACAATATTCAATGACATAATATCAGAAAATTTCCCAAATCTAAAGAATGAAATGGAAAATCAAATATAAGAGGCTTACAGGACTCCGAATGTACAAAATTACAACAGACCCACATCAAGGCACATTATAATGAAAATGCCTGGCATACACAATAAGGTTAGAATTTTAAAGCCTGCAAGAGAAAAATATCAGATCATGTATAGATATCAATTTATTTCTCAATCCAGATCCTCAAAGCTAGGAGGCCCCAGAATAACATACACCAAGCTCTGAAAGAAAATTGATGCCAACCAAGAATCCTCTATCCGACAAAATTAAGCTTCAAATTTGAAGACAAAATCAAAACCTTCCATTATAAACAAAGTTAAAAGAAATCACAATGAGAAAGCCTACACTACAGAACATTCTCAACAAAATATTCCATGAAGATGAAATGAAAAAACAAAGTGAAAACCAGCAAAGGGAGGAACTACACTAAAGGAATAGCCAATCAAAGGACAAACCAAGTCAAATTAAAAATTAGAAATAAACTCAAATAACCAGTAATATAAATCATATCTCAACAGTAACATGAATGTTAATGGACGAATCTCAGCAATCAAAAGACATAGATTGGCAGACTGGATTAAAAACAAGACCCAAACCTGATATAAGATGACAATCTAGAGGGAGGCTGAACTCCTTGTCACTCTGTGACTTGGGATTCAAGCAGAGCAAATACCGCCGCCACCACCTTCTCAGGGCATGGCTACTTCAGTCTGGGGACACTGGCCGGGGCCTGGAGATATATTGTCGAGGTACCTGCAGGTCTAGTTGCACCTGAGGTCCTTCTGCTGGTTGTGCTAGTGGCCACCATCTGGCTACCTCTTTGCAGGGTTGCTCCTTTGTATGAGCACATCCCTGGTGGTCTCTTTGCAAGTTGAAACGGCACTGACATCTTGGGACTGCAGCAAGGGGAAGAGCCTGGGGAAGCTGAAGCCCAGGTCCATCAGCTTGTAGCTGGGTTTGCGTGGGCCAGTCTGGGTCTGGCAATCCTATGGAAAGCCAGAGACTGGGAGCAGTTCCCTGAGGGGAGCACAAGTAGGAGAAAACTGGGCTCTCTCCAGCTCAGTGAGTCCTAAAATACACAGGGACACAAAGAGCGGGCTACAACAGATGGGAAGACTGAAAGAGGGTGTGGGGGTATCACACATTAATTCAGCTATTAACTCACCCACCCATCTGGTCTACCACCCACCAAACTGGAGCTACCATCAAACCTTAGAGAAACCCACCTATTGGTGGAAAAGGGAAGTTGACAAAATTTTTGAAATCCAACAGAAGCAATCGTTCAATTTTCCATTGAGAGTTTCCTTTTTTTTTTTTTTTGCCTTCTCTCACACATTTCTACTATCTTTGAATCTAAATATTCTTCATACATCACTTTATTGAGGAATGGGATGTCTGAATAGCGCATTACAGTTTTGTTGTGTATTCTCATATTTTTTAATCTGCATATATTTTTTCTCTCACCTGTCTCCCTGGATTTTCTCTTTCTCATTTCTCTCATAGTAACAGCCAACCTCTATTAATTCCTTCCTTGCTATATTTTACTATAAAATTTTACCTCTATCTTCTCTCCTTCTCCTTCATAAACCTCATATCTTACATTATTTCTATTCCCTCATTGTCCATCATTTGAAACAGTAAACCCTTTTAGCAAACTTACTATTTATATTGTAGACAATAATCAAACACATCATTTCTGTTTATTCCAACAAAACTGTAGACACCTTAATAGGAGCTATTTGGTTTAAAGGTGTATTTTGTTTGCATTGGGTGCTGTTGATATTGGTCTTCCTCTTAGAGGTGCAGTACTGTAAACCTTTAGGGACACTATACAAACAACATGAAAAAACAAGGGAACAAAGCACCTCAAACAAACCAAGATCTTGCAACAAAAGAATCCATAGACAACACAGTAGAAGAAATGTCAGAGAAGGAGTTTAGAAAATACATGGTTAGGCTGATCTTCAAAATAAAGGATGGTATCAAAGAGAAAACACAGGAAGTGAAAGATCACTTCAGTAAAGAGACAGAGATTATAAAAAGGAAATCCTCAAAATGAAGGAAACAATAAACCAATATAAAAATACAATGAAAAGTATCACCAACAGACTAGACCACTTAGAAGACAGAACCTCAGGCAATGAAGACAAAATATATACTCTTGAAAATAAATCCACACACAGAGAAGATGGTAAGAAACTATGAACAGAACTTCCAAGAAATATGGTATAACATAAAAAGACCAAATTTAAGTTTTTTGGGGATAGATGAAGGCGTGGAGATACAAACCAAAGGAATGCACAATCTTTTCAATGATATAATATCAGAAAATTTCCAAACTATAAAGAATGAAATGGAAAATCACCTATAAGAGTCTTACAGGACCTCAAATATACAAAATTATAATAGACCCACACCATGGCATATTATAATGAGAATGACTAACTTTCAGAATAAAATAGAATTTTAAAGGCTACGAGAGAAAAAAAGTCAAATTAAAAATTTGAATTTCAGCTGATTTCCCAACCCAGGCCCTCAATGCCAAGAGGTCCTGGAATAACACATATTAAGCACTAAAAGAAAATGGATGCCAATTGAAGATTTTATATCCAGCAAAATTAAGCTTCAGATTTGAAGACGAAACTCATCAACCAAAAGACACAGACTGGCAGATGGAATTAAAAAAAAAAAAAGGCCCAAGAATAGGCTATCTTCAAGATACCTCCTAGGAAAAGACATCCACAGACTGACGATAAAAGGTTGGGAAAAAACATATCACTCACATGTACTGCATAAACAAGCAGAGATATCTATCTTCATATCAGACAAAGTGAACTTCAAACCAAAATTAGTCAAAAGGGATAAAGAAATATATTTCATACTACTTAAAGGAATCAGACATCAATAAAACATAACAATCATAATATATATGTCCCAAAAAATGGAGTATCTACACACATTAAACAAGCCCTTCTCAATTTCAAGAATCAAATAGGCCACAACAAAATAATACTGAGTGACTTTAACACACCTCTCTTACCACTGGACAGATCTTCCAAACAAAAACTAAGCAAAGAAACTATAGAACTAAATAATACAATCAACAATTTAGACTTAACAGACAAAAATAGAATATTTCATCCATCAATAAGTGAATACACTTTCTTCTCAGCAACACACAGATCCTCCTCTAAAACAGACCATATCTTATGCCACAAAGCAACTCTTAGCAAATACAAAAAAATAGAGATAATGCCCTACATTTTATCAGATTATAAAGAAATAAAATTAAAAATCAATGATAGAATAAAAAGTAAAAGTTACTCTAACATCTTGAGACTAAATAATACACTATTGAATGATGAATGGATAGCATAAGAAATCAAGGAGGAAATTTAAAAAAAACTTAGAGGTAAATGAGTGATAAAACATATCAAAATCTCTGGAACACTATGAAGGCAGTGCTAACAGGATAATTCATTGCATTGAGCTAATTCATTAAAAGAATAAAAAGTCACCGAGTAAATTACCTAACATTACCTCACAAAGCCCTAGAAAAAGAAGAACAAATCAACACCAAAAGCAGTAGAAGACAGGAAATAATTAAAATCAGAGCGGAAATCAATATAATTGAAACAAAAAAAAATTCAAAAATTTGACAAAACAAAAAATTGCTTCTTTTCAAAATAAATTAAACTGATAAACCCTTAGCCACACTAACAAAGAGAATGTGAGAGAAAACTCAAATTACTACAATTCATGATGAAAAAGGAAACATCACAATGGACACTATTAAAAATACACAAGATAATCAGAAACTATTTTGAAAATGTATATTTCAATAAAATAGAAAATCTTGAAAATATCAACAAATTGCTACAGACATATGAACTACCCAAACTGAAGGACATACACAATTTAAACACACCAATTTCAAGCAATGAAATAAAAGGTACCAATAAAAGCCTACCAACTAAGAAAAGCCCAGGACCAGATTCTCAGCTGAGTTCCCAAGACCTTCAAAGAAAAATTAACACCCATACTCCTCAAATTATTCCATGAAACAGAAAAGGAGGGAGCTCATTCTATGAAACTAGTATCACCCTGATACCCAAAAAAAGACACATCAAGGAAATAAAACTTCAGATCAATATCCTTGATGAATATAGACACAAAAATTCTCAATAAAATTCTGGCAAATCACATACAAAAACATATATAAAAGACAGTGCACAATGATCAAGTAGGGTTCATCCCAGGATGCAAAGGTGGTTCAACATATAGAAATAAATAATTTATCACATTGATAGACTTAAAAACAAGAATCATATGATTAACTCAATAGATGCAGAAAAAGCATTTGACAAAATACTGTATCTCTTCATGTTCAAATCAATGGAAAAACTAGGGATAACAGGAACATAGCTCAACATTGTAAAAGCTATATATGCTAAACCCAAGGCCAATATCATTCTAAATAGAGAAAAATTGAAAGCATTCCCTCTAATAATTAGAACAAGACAAGGATGCCTCTCTTTCACAAACGTTTATTCAACATTGTCCTTGAAATTCTAGCCAGAGCAATCAGACAGAAGAAAGAAATTAAAGGAGTAAGAATAGGAAAAGAAGAACTCAAACTATCACTATTTGTCAATGACATGATTCTATATTTAGAAGATCAAAAAAATTCCACAGAAAACTTCTAGAACTAATCAATGAATTTGGCAAAGTAGCAGGATACAAAATTAACACTCATAAATCAAATGCATTTCTATACATCAGTGATGAATCTACTAAAACAGAAATTAGAAAAACTACCTCATTCGCAATGGCCTCAAAAAATTAAAAGACTTAGAAATAAACATAACAAAAGAAATGAAAGATCTTTACAATGAAAATTACAGAACAGTAAAGAAGGAAATTGAAGGAGACCTTAGAAGATAGAAAGATCTCTCATGCTCTTGAATAGGCAGAATTAACACTATATAGATTTAATGTAATTCCTATAAAAATCCCAATGATATTCTTCATAGAAATAGAAAAGGCAATCATGAAATTCATTTGGAAAAATAAGAGACCCATAATAGCTAAAGCAATCCTTAACAAGAAGAGTGAAGCAGGTGGCATCGCTATACCAGACCTTAAACTATACTACAGAGCAACAGTAACAAAAACAGCATGGTATTGGCACCAAATACATTGACCTGTAGGCCAATGGTACAGCATAGAAGACACAGAGAAAAACCCACATAAATACAGTCTCAAACTAAATAAAGGTGTCAAAAACATTCACTGGAAAAAAGATAACCTCTTTCTTCCCATCACTCAACAAATGGTGCTAGGAAAACGGGAAATCCATATGTAGCAAAATGAAATTAAACCTCTATCTCTCACCCTGCACAAAACTCAAAGTAGATCAAGAACCTAGCACTAGACCAGAGACCCTACGCCTAACAGAAGTAAAAGTAGGTCCAAATCTCTCCCATGTCAGCTTAGTATCTGACTTCCTTAACAATACTCCTAAAGCACAATAAGTAAAATCAAGAATCAATAAATCAGATGGACTCAAACTTGAAATCTATCAGAAAAAGAAACAATAATATGAGAAAGCGCCTACAGAATGGGAGGAAATCTTTGCCACCTGCACCTCAGAGAGACCATTAATCTCTGGGATATATAAAAAACTCAAAAAAATTAATACCAAAAACCAAATAACCTAGTTGATAAATAGGCTAAGGAACTGAACAGATACTTCAGAGAAGAAGAAATACAATAGGATAACAAATATATAAAAAAAAATGTTCAACATCTCTAGTTATTAGAGAAATGCAACTAAAACTGCACTAAGATTTCATCTCTCTCCAGTAAGAATGGCAATTATCAAAAATACAAGTAACAATAAATGTTGGCAAGGATGTGGAGAAAAAGCTACACTTACACATTGCTAGTGGAACTACAAATTGGTGGGACCATTCTGGAAAGCAGTATGGACATTCCTCAGAAATCTTACAATGGAACCACCATTTAACCCAGTTATCCCCAATTCTAGCTTTATACACAAAGGACTTAAAATCAGCATACTACAATGATGCAGCCACATCAATATTTATATTCAATCCATAATAGCTAAGCTATAAAACCAATCTAGGTGCCTTTTAACAGATGAATGTATAAAGAAAATGTGGTATATACACACAATGAAATATTACTCAGCCATAAAGAAGAATGAAATTACGGCACTTACTGGTAAATGGATGGAACTGGAGAATATCATGTTAATCAAAACAAGCCAATCCCAAAAAACCAAAAGCCAAATGTTCTCTCTGATATGTGGATGCTAACTCACAATAAGGGGGCAGGGGTATGGAAGAACAGAAGTACTTTGGACTAGACAAAGAGGAATGAAGGGAAGGGAGGGAGAATGAAAATAGGAAAGATAATAGAATGAATTGGGATGATTTCCTATGTGCATATATTATCACATGACCAATGAAATTTTATATCATGTACCACGAGAAGAATGAGAAGTTATACTCCATTTATGTATTATAAGTCAAAATGCATTCTACTGTCATGTATAACTAATAATAACAAATTTTAAAATGTTCTTAATTAGAAATAGAATTGTCTTCCTGTAACAAACTTATCTGGAAATGTATATTTATCTGGAGTCACTGTTGTGGTTTGGATCTGGAATGTTCTCCAAAGGTTTGTGTATTGAAAGTTTGGTCCCCAGTACAGCAGTGTTTAGAGGTGGAAACTTCAAGAAAGTAACTGTATAATGAAAGCTCTGATCTCATCAGTGGATTAATCCACTGAAGGATTCATAATTTGATGACATTACTGGGAGGCAGTAGAAACTGTAAGAGGTAGGGCCTGGTTAGAGGAAGTAGGTCACTGGGGAAATACCCTGGAAGGGTATATATATCTTGTCTCTGGCCCTTTCTCTTACTTTCTCTCTCTGTATGCTTCCTGGGCACCATCAGGTGAACAACTTTGCTCCACCACCTCAAGCCCACAGCAATGGGGCCCAGCAACCATGGAATAAAACCTCTGAAATTATGAGCCAAAATAAATCTTTCCTCCTTTAAGTCGTTTTTCTCAGATATTTAGTCACAGCAACAAAAAGCTCTCATCTAACCCATTGGAGGATTATTTTTCACTCAGGATGAAAACTGCAGAGATGGACCACCCAGTAGTAATGCACAGAGCCACAAATGTGATATCCTGGGCATCTTCCTTTTCCTCCAGCAGCCTTACTATTGGGCTTTGCGACACTATTATTCTAGAATGGCTGTTCCTCCTTCAGGTTTATGACCATGATCCACACAGGAGGAAGGAAAACAGAAGACTGCACACACCTATCGGAGAAGTAGAGCTCCCCCAGGCAGCCCCAGCTCACATCTCATTGACCATATCCTATCTCATGGCCACTTCTACTTTCAAGTGTTTAGAGTAAAATTGGTGAGCAGTATCTGCCTTAATGCCTTTTTCTGAAGTAACCAATGTCCTAGATATGCCCTCTTGTTTTATGTATGGGAGGTAGCGCAGGTAGTGCGTAGCCCCAGTCCATGCCCATGAGGGAGTCAGTGAGAAGTGAGGCTCCCAGTTGAACTGCATAGATTAGGAAAGAACAGAAGAATCCATACAATAAATACCTAAAATTGGAGGGCAGGGAGCTCTGCCAGCGCCCCTCACATGAGCTTCACTGAGCTAGAAAATAACCAACATTCAGCAATAAGAGCAGAAACAACCCTGAACATTGTCACTACAAAATTAAAGTCTCAACAATGCTAAAAGTAATTGTTCTTCATATTAAGCAGAGAATTTGGTAGATCTAGTTTCCAGGGAATACTAAAAGAGAAAAAGGCCTGGTCAGGGAGAATTAAAAGCCTGTTTCTATTCCCAGCTCCTACTTGTAAGAGCCAGTTGAACTTCCTGCGCCTCTATTTCTACATTTGTAAGCACAGACCACTTTTTCTCTTTTCTGTATCACAGGTCTTGCGAAGTTATGCTCATAACTTTATTTATCATTTATCATTCTAGGGCAAGAAAGAATGCCACTACAGGAGAATATGAAAGAAGACAAGAATATGTCTGGCATTAAGCTAATACTTTAATGACATTTTAATAACATTATCATAAATTACATATAATAAATTATATACAATACTGATTTTAACCCATGTAGCACCAGTGCCATGGAACCTGGCAACACTATCCAAAGGGACATAAGCAGGCAGGCTCTCAACACTGTGTTTCCCCAGACCTCAAGAGCTAAAGTCGGAAAGCATATGTTGGAAATAAAGCATCACTAGTCAGATACACTGAAAACAACAAAACATAAGGAGATGTGAATCTATTAAACATTAAGGTATTGATATCAGATTGTGTTTTAAGAAGTCTGTGAGGCTAGGGTAAAACTGTATGTGTGAAAATGTTTTTGACATGGATAACTAGTTACACAAACACCAAATGGCTTTTACTATTCAGACTTTTTACTAATGCCAGACATTAAGATTACATGAAAATCAAGGAGGAAAACAATGACCTTGTAAGGAAAAATAAATCAAGGAGCTTTATGTGGTTTTGAGAAAAGAAACTGGAGGAAAAGGAAAAGGTGTGTGTATACCATATTCATTTATATATAACATATATTTACGTTATATGTAATATATAATATAAAATAAATATTTAATTATATATTATATCATAAATTATATATATGCATATATTTTTTCTCAATAGGTCAATAGAGAGATTAATATCCACTTTTAGTGATGAGAAAATAGCTGTGATCATCACCCCCTGAAGAAATCCTAGTTATTAAACATAATAAAAACTTTATTACCTGCAGACTTGAGACCAGGGACCAAGGCAGATGATATCAGACCCCAGGAATCCAATCATTCTAAATCCAAGATATACATTATTCTTGGTAAAGTGACTATTGTTAAGTTGTCACTCTACTGGAGAAGAGGGTGGATTAAAGCAGTAATTTCTTCAATAAAACTCAACAAAAACTGTCAATCTACATTAAAAGTGCAATTCTGAGGATACAGACAAAAGTTGATAGCTTCAGATGGCTTCAAGTCCACTAACCCCTAGCAAGGATGTGAGATGTAATGAGAACGATAGTTGGGTTTATAAGCAAGCAACTACTAATGAGGAAAGCAGAGGTCATTATATAAGACCTTTTCCATCAGACTATAAAGTGACTCAGCCTGAATGTCATATATATTTAAAAGAAAAGGAAAGAAAAATAAAAAGAAATTAGTTGTAGACAAATAATCCCTTGCAACAATAACTCAAAAAAAAGGGCTGGGGATGTGGCTCAGGCGGTGGCACGCTCGCCTGGCATGCGTTCGGCCCAGGTTCGATCCTCAGCACCACATGCAAACGGAGATGTTGTTGTGTCCGCTGAAAAAAACTAAAAAATAAATATTAAAATTCTCTCTCTCTCTCTCTTTCTCTCTCTCCCCATCTCTCACTCTCTCTTTAAAAAAAAAATAAAAAATTTTAAAAAACATGGAATAGATGTCGGATAAGGAATTTTTTTAAACATAGGATGGCATTCAGTTCTACTTTTTATAACAATCCACAAAAAAAAATCAACCAATATAAAATATCTAATCATTATACCTTTTTAATACACATTATTGATAGTATTCAGTGTAAAACCTGATAGAGGCATGGTATGGGTGTATGTGTGTGTGTGTGTGTGTGTGTGTGTGTGTGTGTGTGTGTGTTAGAGATACAAAACCCACCAATGAACAACTTTCCATTGGAATGAGGAAGAGGCAAGTATATTGCAAATTCCCATCAGATTCCCTCTAACCTGCTTTTGGGCACATTATATACTCATGTATACAATATAATCATATTGTCTTACAGCTAAAAGGATTCATATATTATAGTGCTTTTATACATTTGTAATCATTAGTAAGGGACAATCTCAATATTCTACTTAAGAAGTTTCTTCTTTTAAAGATCTTAAAGATTTGACTATGAACTGTTATACTGCACCCAATGTGTGGGCATGCTCATCTTCAGGCCCATGTCTGCTGAAACCTAAAAACAGGTTTACAGTTACATTGTACTCTAAACTTGTAATTAACTATTGTATTCAGACTTCATCCTTGAGGCTTAATTTTGTAACCCAAAGACCTTAATTTTCTTCACAATTTGCAGTCTTGCTCTTTTCAGCATTGGGGTATGTAATGTATATTCAAATTCTGAAAGATTCACAAGAGAATTTATTCAGTGTTTGTTTTTTCAACATGTTACTACTTCCAAGAGGAAGTTATTTCTTTCTACAGAGCAAATGAGGCTTTGACCTGAATTATGTGCAAAAGGATGCTTAGTTTCTATAGATGTGAATCCTCTGAATGTCCCAATGCCAAAAAGCAAATTTCCACCTCAGCACAACTCTGAAAACTGGAAGACTTCTATATGAATACTGCGTCAGAGCTTCATTCTTCACCACCATGCTGATCCTCTCTCCAACATTACTCATCCAATAAAGTCATTTCGCACCTCATTTAGTTTCCAAGAGGGCACTCTGCTTGGACACATCTCCAGTGCTCAGTTCCATAGAGGGGGTTTCTGACTCACAGCAACCAGCTGGAGTCTGGTTGAGCTACGTCAAAAACTGTCACATCCTCCATTTAAACTATACACAGAGTTGTAGGGTAAAGAGCCATAGGGCATCTCATGTCTCTTATAGACCTACTATCAGAGAGGCACGTTCACCTAGATGGCATATGGATCCCATCACATTGTCCTGTCCCCACATGGATACCTCCATGACAGTGCTCTCCCCTGGAAACATATCACTGCCCAAAGTCTTCCTGGGTAGTCTCAAACTAATAAACAAAAACCTTGTCAACAATGCCTCTTACATGTAATAGCAGAACCGAATCCATGAAACATCACTGTTTCCACACACTACCATGCTAGATGCCAAGAACACACAGGACGTTGATATCAAGACATGTAGAGTCTAGAGAGCTGCAGACAGGCAGCTACACCATACAATGACCAGGGCAACCACCCAACAAGCATACAATACAACATGAACCTGGAGAAAGTGACGTTTGAGTCCACAGAACAAGTAGGACTGAATTAGTCAGCATCTCAGGTAGAGGAGTGTGTGAGTGTTCGCACATGCACACATACACACACACACACACACACACACACAGAATTCCAATCGCCCTCTTGTGAATATTATCAAATTGTTACTATTCGTAGCTTCTATTAAAGCCAGATTTAAAGACAGGTACTTAGTGTAGTTAGGTAAATCGGATTAAGTTGTCACTCTATGGAGCAAGATAAAGACCATTATGGGAGAATGGAGTCCAAGAAACCAGAGCAGCACTTGGGGAAATTGAAACGTTAATGTCCCCAAGGCCCGGAACCCATCTTAAGGAACTGTTAATGAAGCAGCTCCCAGCAAACAGGGAAGTGCTCATCAAACCACCCCAGGCCTTTCCTGCCCAGATCACTCCTCCAGTCCACCTATCTCCTACCTTCCTTCCCACCTACATTCTATCACTGCGGGATAGAGGGAAACAAAGACCAGGAATGCGGGAGGGCTAAGACCTTAGCTATAAAAAAGGGAAGACCTCCATCTTCCACAGATTGGACTTCGCCTTTGGGTCCCCTTCTTCCTGGGTCCCCTTCTTCCTCCGGGGAGAAGTCTTTTCTGCTGTCCTTTAATAAAGCCTTCCACTTCTCACTCTATACTTGCCTCGGCATGCTTCTCTAGCGTTATGCTTCAGCATTTGGGGAAGCAAGGACTCGTCCCTGGTAAACAGCGGTAACACTATTGTTAGCTCAAAAAGTTCACTATTGTTAACTTGTCCTGTATCACCCAAAATGCTGGTGAGATAGGCATGCTTCCGCTCACCTCAGCTCCACCCAGGCTCTGAATCACCTTTGTTGAGATCTAGTCCCCTTTGAGAATCAGGAAAATTAACACAATGCCCATTGAAAGCATTCTTGGCTTCAATATTTGATAATAAATTCATTTTTCCAAAGACATTATGATAATATTACAATGAGACTCAAGAGGCTGAAGATTTGTCTAGAGTTACAGACAATTCTCTCATACATTTCTTCCCTTTCCATCCCAATGCCATCATGGCCTCCTGGAATTCAATCCCTGAATTGATCTCATTCAATGACCCTGATCACTTTTTTGACATGCAGCATGTCATATTCAAAAATTCCATGACCCAAATAATAGCTAGAATTTGAAAACTTAGTATGTGCTAGGCACTCAACCAAATATTATCTGTATCAAAGGGTTGGTTTGGGGGCTGGGGATGTGGCTCAAGCGGTAGCGCACTGGCCTGGCATGCGTGCGACCCGGGTTCGATCCTCAGCACCACATACAAACAAAGATGTTGTGTCCGCCAATAACTAAAAAATAAATATAAAAAAGGGGGGTGTTGGTTTTGTTTTGTTCTACAGTGCTGGGGATTGAACCCAGGACCTGGAACACGTGAGGCAAGCACTCTACCACCGAGCTGCACCCCCAACCCCAGTGGCTCTATTTGAGCAACAGAATCAGAAAATAAAGCTAGGCACAGATCTGGACTTCACCACTAATAAAAGCGTGCACTGCCTCTCTGAGTTCCCAGCCTATGATTAAAAGGTCCAACATTCTGTTTCCAGGCATTTTTCTTAAAACTGTCCCCTCTCCAGTTCAAGCTTCAGACACACTTGGTCCTTGTTCCCTGAATTCACCATGTTCCTTTCTCCCCCTTTTTGCCCCCCCTCTAGAAAACCCATGGCTGTTCCACTATACTGTAGTTCCAGGGGACAAGCAGCCCTTCCCTGTTGAGTCTTAAGCTACCTTCCATTACAAGTTACTCACATATATATGTGTTTGTCTCAACTGTATTACAGCTAACCGAGAGCTTTGCACAACATATAGTATAATGACTATGATTTCTTGTTTACTGTATCCTGGAAGCTCTAGCATCTGAAACCTACCTGAGCCCTCCAGGGTTAGATAACTCCTAGAAACAGATAACAACTTTGCCTGGAAGTGTCTTTCACATGCAAACCAACCAATCCAAAGCCTACCTCCTTTATCCAGTTCCCACATCTTAGGTCTGCCCTGATCACCCCAGGACCAGACAGCAGGCAACTAGGGGAAATCCTTATGCTCCTGAGCCCTCCGGAATTATTCACACACTAGTGAACAATTAGTAATCACTAATTTAATAAGCAATTAGTAATTAGTCATTATTAATAACTTAACTAGTAATCCTAAGTCTGCTCACCCAGCCTTGTCTTGCTTTTTCAATGGAAATCACAGTAAAAGTTGTTATCCAAGCTTTCTCTGGCTCCCTCTGCCTCCCTGCTGACCTGGTGCTTTCAGTAGTCCTGCAGGGTGCCTCTTGTTTCTAAGGAGATGTGAATAAAAAATTGTTTTCCTTGGTGACAGTCATTCCTTGTCTGCATGTCTCACCACACTTGATTGAAACAAATAGCAGGTAGATTACACAATCTCCTTCATGACTCCTCTGCTGCTCAGATACACTTGAATGCAAAGTCATACTTAGAGTAGTGAGTGACCAAATATGTCAAAGAAATACATAAACAAAGCAAAGAGACATTAAGGTTTAGTTTTTCAGAAATAGGTAAATACATGAAACATACAAATAAAAAAAATCAGGGAGTACATTTATATATCTCAATACACATTTATATATCTCATCTTTTTTATTTGTTTTAATTAGTTACACATGACAGTACAATGACCTTGACATATCATACATTTGAATCAGATGGGATATAATTTCTCATTTTTCTGAGTGTACAGGTTGCAGAATCACATTGATCATGCAGTCACGTATATACACACAGCAATATTAATGTCTATTTCATTCTACTGTCCTTCCTTTCCCCCCTTTCCCTCCCCTCCCCTCCCATTACTTCTTTCTACCAAATCTAAGGTGATGCAATTTGCTGCAGTCTGGCTGGACACAAAATCAAGAGCCACTCAAGCAGGAACAAACTTTATTTTTGAAACTGCCGCCAATGCCCTGTACGCTCCCGGGAAGATTGCCGACCAACCCACGCGGCATTCTCCCGGATGCCAACAGGAAGTTCCTCCTCCGGAATTCCCTCCTACCGCACTTCCCCAACCAATGGGAACTCTCCAGGAGTCCCGTAGCAGGCTGAGGTGAACAGCAGGAGTCCAATATCCATATGAATGCAAATCTTAACATAATCATATAATCTCAATGGCTTGCTGGCATCACCTTTCAACCAAAAATGCCATGCATCATATTACTTGGCTGTGGCTCTTAGCAGCAATTCTTTTTTTTTTTTTTCTCACATCTTCATACATGTATTCTGTATAACGATGACGGTCTCCTTCCATCTTCCATGCAATTCCCCTTCTCCCTCCCTTTCCCTCCCACCTCTCTTCCCTATCTAGTGGTAATATTCTTCTCATGCTCTTCCTCCCTACCCCACTATGAGTCACCCCCCTTATATCAGAGAAAACATTCAGCATTTGCTTTTTAGGGATTGGCTAACTTCACTTAGCATAATCTGCTCTAATGCCATCCATTTCCCTGCAAATGCCATGATCTTGTTATTTTTTAATGCTGAGTAAAATTCCATTGTGTATAAATGCCACATTTTTTTTATCCACTCATCCACTGAAGGGCATCTAGCTTGGTTCCACAGTTTAGCTATTGTGAATTGTGTTACTATAAACATGGATGTGGCTCTGTCCCTGTAGTATTGCTGTTTTTAAGTCCTTTGGGTATAGACAGAGAAGAGGAATAGCTGGGTCAAATGGTGGTTCCATTCCCAGCTTCCCAAGGAATCTCCATACTGCTTTCCAAATTGGCTGCACCAATTTGCAGTTATGAGATAAATCTTACATACATGACCTCTGATGTTACACTGGAATATCTCAGGTATACCTTTGGAAAAACTCTATCACAACAAAAGTGAATTCACTTGAATCCTCCAGAGCAAACAAAGGCCTTAGATACAGTCCCTAGTAATTTCTAATAACTTGGGTGGCATCTCATCCACCCTGGATGACACACTCCTTCCTTACAAAGTCAGAGAAACAGAAATCCTATTGATCTTCACTCTACTTGGGTTTAAAAAAGGATCAGACTGTACCTTTTTGAAGACACTCTGATATTTTTAAAGTAAAGCATTTATGAGGAAGTTATTGACTCTTCCCCACTATGACACCTTCCTGGATGGTGGGACTCTCTTGTTTGGGAATGTCAGTGATTCTATCCCAGGGTTGAGGGGGCGACAGCATGCTGCCCTGAACAGCTGTGATAGCCCCTGAGGTCACCTCAGAAGATTCTTGACAACCCTGATGTTCCTCTGAGTGATAGGCCCTAAAACCTAAGGAGGTAGGCTACAGGTGAGACTCCAAGTCTGGCCCTTGCTTCCTTAACCCTCCTTAGCTCCCCACTCTGCCTACTTCCACCAGGTTCTTCTGTCATGTTCTCTTGCCTTGCTGTTTTCTCTGCCTGATATCCCCCCTGCTCTGAACACCTGGCTCCTTCTATTTCTCATGTCTTAACACATGCATTCCACAGAGAAGCACTTGCTGATCTTTCTTGCCCTGAATTTTTTCTCCCGTGATTTTCTCAATAGAAAATCTCCCATGATTTTCTCAATAGCCCTACTGTAATCTGAAGTTTCCTAGGTCTTTAGTTAACTGTCTATTCTTTCTAACCAAAGCAGAAGTTCAAGTGCATTCTTAACATATATTAAATCAAAGAATGCACTGGAGAGGAGTTTCTTGGCAGAGAAGACAGTCATATAATTCCTCAATGGTAGGGTAGGGGAGAAGACGGTGCCCTTGGTGAGGGATTATTGCCATCTAATATATAATGCATGCCAGGCAACTGACCTTTGAAATAAGTTTATTAAGAGGCTGCCAACTTGCAAAGATAGACATAGTCCCAAAGACGGTACCTGACTTGCAGGGACCACATAGCTCATATTAGCTAAACTAAGGTTCAGACCCAAGTGTATTTGGCTACACATATCATATTCTAAACATTCCACTGGACACAGGTTAAGAATTAGGAGCTATGTCTTTAGTAGGTTCATAAAGCTTATTCAAGATTCATATTCTTCTGCATTTGTTTCTGTATTATAATACACCGACCTTAGCCAAGAATTCCTAAAATGTGGAAACTCAATCTAGTGAAGTTTACTATACATTAGAGTCTGTCAGATACAGGGTCAACATATAGCACAGGGACAGGGAATGAATCTTGAGGGACAGTTATCCCTGCCAAGCTGAGATTCTATTTTATCATCAAACATCAGGCATCTTACTCGTGTTTCCCTTAGGCAAAGTGTTATTTCCTCTTAGGTGTCAATTTGAATAGAACTTAGCACTGTAACTGAATCATCTCTGAGTTCAGGACTCAGTATCATGCCACTAACAGATGCAGTACAATGGCTGAGAGCTCTGGAACTAGACTTCTGGCTTTGCTACAAGATACTGGGCTAATTATTTAACATTCTGTGCCACAGTTTCCACATCTGTAAAATGGTAGTCATGAATTAATAAAAATAAAATGACTTACAAATGGCATTTGGGACATAGTAAATTCTCAACAAACGTTTGTGCTTACTAATTTTATTTAAACTCCATCTTTTTTTTTTTCCCCCCGGCACTTCACACATGCTAAATAAGTTCTTTATCACTAGACTACACTTCCAGCTCCCAATTTTCACTTTAATACATTAGTAGGATTTAAAAAAAAACTTAAACTAGATCCTAACATCATCCTCTGAGCTTAGCTAAGGTATGGTATTAGCAAAGCCAGGATTAGCCACATCAATCAATACTATAGCCAAAACAGAAAGCTTAACTGTCAAGTACATCATGAGTACAAAAAATGCAGAGCCTGTATTGGGGAGTGAATTTGTCCTATCACTAGAGAATCTGTGATAACCAGAAATAGACACATATTTATAAAAAGCACCTGGGATATGTGAACACTGAAGAATGAGTCCCTCTACCAACTGCACAGCTAACTGATTTCCTTCTTCAGTGAGAAATTTTAAAGGTAAAATTTCAATTTTATTCACAAGAGCCCACCATCTGAAAACCCAGGCAGGTGCACAAATACTACTATTATACATGCTGCCTTAACACTAATACTTTTCTCCCAAACATACATCACATCATAGTATGAGCATCTGTTTATCTTTCCCACACTGTACGTCCAATCCTTTTTAACCTCTGGATCCAAAACAGAGCATGATTTCTGCCCAACAGTGGGCACCCAAAATCATCCACGTGTATCCAGTACATGTGTTTATATGCCTGGGTGTACAACCCATGAACAAGGTGGAATGGGCATCAGTTATGATGAACAAGCCTTAGAGAATAGAAATTTTATTTTTATATTGTTATCTTCAAGAGGGAAGGGAGACGAGGAAAAAGCAATAGTCTAAATTACTGATATTTGCTCCCATTTAAAGGAAAAGTGAACTAACATTGTAGATTCAAATAAATTTAAATTAAATTAAGTTTTAAAAAGAATCCATATGCAAAAAAACCCTTATTTTCCTCTCAAATCCAAAATGTTTTATCTTAACATAATTTAATATTACAAATTCAATTCTCATTCAATATCCAGCCCTTTATTTCCCAAAATAATTAGGATGTTCATTAGGCAATGATTAATCCTAAAACAAACCATTCTTCTGAGTGATTAAATCAAACCTAAATTAGTACCTTTACCTAATGCTAAGTGAAGTTAACCAGTCCCAAAAAAACAAATGCCAAATGTTTTCTCTGATATAAGGAGGCTGACTCATAGTGGGGTAGGGAGCGGGAGCATGGGAGGAATAGATGAATTCTAGATAGAGCAGAGGGGTGGGAGGGAAAGGGAGGGGGCAGGGGATTAGCAAGGATGGTGGAATGGATAATGTGTCTACCTCATCACCAAAAGTACATGGATGAAGACATGAATTGGTGTCAACATATTTTATATACAACCAGAGATATGAAAAATTGAGCTATACACATGTAATAAGAATTGTAATGCATTCCACTGGCATTTATTTTTTTAATCAATAAAATAAATAACTGTTAAAGTGAAATGTGATGACCACAGCTTCACAAAAATAAAATTTATTCCCATGACGGAAATCACATAAATATCTTTCCCCTCTCTTTGTTTTTGACACTAATGGTTTATCTGGGTCTTCAAAGAATTCTTCAAAATAGGCAACTTCTCTGTTGCTCCATCATATATTATCCCCACCTTCCTTTCATACAGAACATGCACCTGCAGAAAGGGCCCAGTCCCCCTGAGGGATCCACAGTTTGCTAAGGGAGTAAGGATAGGGAGGTCAGACCTACACCTTGTTCTCATTAGCACTACACTCTCAACACCACATCAACCAAACTTAATCAATGCTCCAGATAGGTTTTTGATATCAAAGAACAAAATAACACATCAATTCATACAAGCAGATCATAATAGAGTCCACCTTCTCTATCCTTGGGTTCTGCATCCTTGAATACAACCAACTAAAGATCAAAGATATTTGGAAAAAAATGTCATCGGAACTGAACATGTACAGATGTTTTTGTTGTGATTATTCCCTAGGCAATACACTGTAACAACCATTTGTATAGCATTTACATTGTATTACCTGTTATAGACGATCTAGAGATCTAGACTCTGCAATGTAATTTACATACTGTATGTACAGAAGGATGTGCATAGGTTTTATGTAATATACAATGCCATCTTGATTTGAACATCTGCAGATTTGGGAATCTGAGGGGTCCTGAAACCAATGAGAATATTAAATATTCAGTTACAAAAGCACAGAAATGCTTTTTAAATGATCCAACAGTAACTTGCCTACAAAGCTCAACTCTATCCATGCCTGCCTATGAGAACAAACTGTTCCTCTAAGGAAAGTGGGGCTTATTAAACCTCATCTCATTTATTTTAAGGAGAAATATGCTTCTCAAAAATAGAATTTTTGTGGAAAGAGACTTTAGAGATCATTTCATCTGACAACTGCCAAGTCAAGTCCCCTCTCCACTTATTGATAATAAGACAACATTTCCTGAAAATCCAAAGTTTTTCAGGAACCACAATCTGTGTGTGATTGTGCATATGCTTTTCTTTTCTTTGCATCATTCATTTAGCCTTCAAAAATCCCTTCCCAGGAGGTATCTAATTCTTCATTTTCTCTATGGAGAAGTTGAGGCCTATTGAGAGTAGGTCACTATTTACATTTTTCAGACCTCCTTAATGAAAAACTGTCCCTGTCAGGAGTTCATGTAAAAAAAAAAAAAAAAAGCCCCACTTCAATGCAAATTTCATGCAGAAGTTCAAAATAAGCAGAAGCAATAAATGAGGGGCAGACCCAGGAGGGGGGTATTTGAATGTGCAGCAGCTGCTTTCCCTGTCCAAGATGCTTTCAGTCCTTTTTCCCTCACCCAGTTTCCTCTTCAACAACGGTTCATTTTAATCACACAAATTATTAATTGTAAGATTGCCCCCCCACAATATAACTGGATACATCAGCCTAATTTTTAAAAATGTTAAAGTCCACCTCTTCACTCCCTCCACAGGGCAGCACTTTTCAAAGAAATCAAACCAAGCAGCAAGGTTAACCTGGGTGATTCACAGAGGTTAATGCAATTCACAGAGCACCTGATGATAGGAGCAATCAGACTGAGGGTAAATGTGCATGAGCCCTGGCAGACAGGGTGCTCAGCTATTATTTTCTAGGTAAAAATGGACAAGAATTGTACGCTCTGTGTTCAAAGATGAGAAGACAAAACACACGCAAACCAAGAGGTTCAAGCTGTGCAGCTCAGATTAAGGTACACTCCATAGGAAACTGTGTTAAAACCTGTGATGGGAAACAAAAAATGATTTCAAGCTATAAAAACAGGATGAGAAGAGCCGGGAGGAGGAGACAGGGAAGGCTCCCTCAGCCTCATCCATCTTCCCGGCTCCTCCCCACACTGAGACTCCGCCCATACCTGGTCCTGTACTCACCCACTCTTCCACAAGCCAATCATACTTTGTCATCATTTAGATATGAAGTGTCCTCCAAAATCTCATGTGTCAGACGATGCAGGAAAGTTTAGAGGTGAAATGATTAGGTTATAAGAATCTTAAGCTAATCAGTACATTAATGCCCTGATAGGGATTAACTAGATGGTAATTATAGGCAGGTAGGGTGTGGCTGGAGGAGGAGGGGCATGGGGGACATGCCCTTTGGGGTATATATTTTGTCCTCATGGAGTGGGACTCTCTCTCTGTTTCCTAGTAATGTCCTGAGCTGCTTTCCTCCACCACACACTTCTGCCTCATCTGGGGCCCAGACCAATAGCGTCAGCCATCAATGGACTGAGACCTCTGAAACTGTGAGCCCACAAATAAACTTTTCCTCCTATAACCGTTCTTGTCAGGTCTTTTGGTCACAGTGGCAAAAAAGCTGACTAAAACACACTGTTTCTCAAGACCAATTAAAATCTCCTTCCCACATCTTAAGCCACTTATGAGCTGATGACATTTTTTGGCCTTTCCTGACAATGATGGGTAAAATTAATTAGATAATTCCACCCATTAGGGCAGAAGAGGAGTATTATGACTGGAGTATATATTCAACTTTCTATTCTTGTGTTTGCCCAAACGTGTTCCTTCAAATTCTCACAAGTCCCACCAAAGGTGGGCACCGTATCAGTTGAGAGAAAGGTAGCCTAGGAGAAATCTAAAGAGATTTCACCTAATTCAGACAGTTTAAGGAGACTGTTTAAAGGGCTGACTAAAGAAAGAAGACTGTAATCTAAGAGGTGCTAAATGCAGAAGGGCCTCTAGGCGAATTGGAAGAGCATGGTGGAACATATGGACTAAACCCTTGACTGTGTGACATCACTGTGACAAAAAAAAAAAAAAAATACAATGTCAAACACGGCAAGAAGGTCTCAAACTAAACTCATCTACAACAATAAATAGAAAAATGGTGTTAATGGAACTGGAAACATTATGTCAAAACATTATGTCAAAAAAACATTATGTCAAAAACCTCACACAAATTTTTATGCTTATGTTTTCAGTTGTTTTAAATACAGATAAAGATCCTATAAATATAAAAACAGCAAAGCTCCTTTAAACTACGGAAGCAGACACCAAGGATCCTTCCCTGTCAAAAGACAAAACAAATAACAACAAAAATACAGGCTGTCTTCCCTACAGTCTCCTCTCATCATATAATCCTCCTTACATTCATCCCTGCCAAACACTTTCCTTCCCTTTGCAGCACAGATTTGCTCCCAGGGAACCTAATAAAATATTTATGAATGCTTTGATATTAGCAACAAGAGTCCTGCACAGAAATAGAAAGGTCAAAGCTACCTCAATACCATCCACTCTCCTGGATCTCCCTTAGAGATTCTATCTACTACACACCAGAGTAAATGCAGCAGACCCAGACGGATCTCTTGACTGTTTGTTTTTTGTTTTAATCATCAAAGTATTAAAGAAGCTAAGGTATATTATTCAACTCAGAAATGTTAAGTGGGTCCCTGAATATGCAGCAATTCCCATGTTTTCTGTTATCACCTAGGTTGTCTGCACTACAGACCTTGGACAGCTCCCTCCCTCAAGCAATATGCAGGCTGCTGCAAGCCTCCTCTCTCCTCAAACCCTCCACCCTCTTCCAACACCTCACTTTAAGGGCTCTGGGGTAAACAGAAGTTTTTTGGTTCCAGGGGCCTGTCCTAAGCTCTTCCCCCACTATCTTAGAAAAAAGACTCTCTTCTTGCTGCCCAAGTATATAAACTGCACCTGAGTTCGGGTCTGGGATCCTCTGTTACCCTGTGCCTAACCTGTCTGTCTCCCTTCTCCACAGCTTTACCCTCAGCCTATAACCTCCTCAGGAGTCCCTGACCTACCTACCTCTCTTCATCTCCTTCACTGCCAACTGCATTCAAGAGAACAGTTCTACTGTGCTTACCTCCCCACTGCTCATCTACCTTTTAACCTCCTGCTACCTGTCTAACCACAGTAAAGCATTTCTTTCTGTATCTGCTGTTGTTCACCACTTCCCTCCTCAAAGGGCTATTTTTTATTTTTGGCAATCCTCTTTTCCTGGTTGGCACTCCACCTCTATGGCTCCTCTACAACCTCCCTTGCAGGTTCCTTTTCATGACCTTCAAGTGGGAATCATCCCTGAGGCTCCTCCCTTGATTTTTATTCACTGTACTGAACCATCTTTTCTACTCATCACTCCAGCTGCCACAAGCATGCTCATCAAGTAGTCATCATATCCAACCACAGCCTTGCCCTACACCACACTTCTGTCTGGACCAATATGCCATTGTGTTTTAATGACAGGGCTACATCCTAAGACATGCATCATTAGGCAATTTCATCTTGGGGAAAAAAAATCATCAAGTACATTTACATAAACCTGGATAATCTACTGCACACCTAGGCTGTGTAAGACAGCTATCTATACACAATAGTATTTAATATCTTAGCCAATTTTTCCTAGGGCCATGAACAAAACAATATAAGATTAAATTAAGACAGCAGTAAACGCAAGAGGCTGACACTGACATAACATGGCATACTGCTTACAGTAAATTTTTTTCCTAAGTAGGAATATCCTCTCAAGTAAAAATAAACGTACATTATAGCAAATGCATAATCCAATAACAGCCATTTATTATTATTATCACATATTAAAAGGCTAATTAAAGTCTTTTTGTATCAACCCATGTGTGTGTATGTGTGTGTGTGTGTGTGTGTGTGTGTGTGTGTTTCCCACAGTACAGGGGATTGAATCCAGAGATGCTCTACCACTGAACTACTTCCCTAACCTTTTTTAAAAAATAATTATTTATTTGTTTGTTTTGGGACAGAGTGTTGCTAAACTGGCCAGGCTGGCCTTGAATCTGCAAGCCTGTTGCCTTGGCCTCCTGAGTAGCCGGGATTAGGCATGTATCTTCTGATGTCACCTAGGAACATGTGCACATGTATAAGATATATACATACCTGCATGTGATATACTTTTATATGACTGATAGTAGGGGTTTGTTTACACCAGCATCATCACACAAGCGTGAAGAATGCTTTGAAACACGATGTTAGGAGGACTGTGATATTACTAGATGATAGGGATTTTTTAAAATATTTTTTAGTTGTAGTTGGACACAATACCTTTATTTTTATTAACTTATTTTTATGCAGTACTGAGGATCGAACCCAGTGCTGCACACGCTAGGTGAGCACTCTACCGCTGAGCCACAACCCCAACCCCTAGATGATAGGGATATTTGAGCTCCATTATGATGCCATGGGACTATCATCGTATGTACAGTCCTTCATTAGCTGAAATGTCATTATGTGGCACATAATTGTTCTAACTTCACGGGGTACAACTACCTGAGTGTCCCACAGACTCCACAAGTCTACATGACCAGAACTGATGTCTTTACCTCCACCTTCCCCAATTTTCTTAGTAATCCCACAATGAATTTCATCAACCAACCCAAAGAGTTGAGAAAAGGCAAGGAAACAAAAATAAAAGGCATAAAACAAAAGAATACACTATCAAAAAGCTATGACAACAAATTGACTAAGTGCTCTTATGGAATGGAAAAGGATCTCTAAAGGTGTTTTGTAATTTAACTTCAAAAAAATAGAAACAAATTTATAAGCAAAGTAACACAAACATAAACAAAAAGAAAATAGAGCCTAAAATAGTAACATCAAGTTTAAGGCCAAAATAAGCATAGGTAAGAATAAAAAATATAGCTATATTACCACCTCTATGGTAAATTCTATTTCATGCAAAATTGAATTTTATATGAAATAAATTATTTTACATGAAAACATGTAAAATAAAAATCACAAGTGGGCTATTTGAAAAGTTGTAATAGGAGACTAATGCTATTATCCAACTGGCTAATTGAATACACTAAAAATATAGATTCAAAAATTGTAATTAAAAAACCTGAACACAGCTACTTGGGAGGCTGGTGCAGGTAGATGGAAGTTCAAGGTCACCCTGTCTCCAAAAACAAAAATTAAAAATCCAAACAAATGAACTTTGAAGCCTGTAAAGAATACTCCTTCATCCCTACCATAAGAGGAAACCTGAAATAAGTTCCTAACTACAGTTACTGAAGCTATAGAGAAGAGATAACCATAACCACAAACCACCTCCCCGTTTTGCCAAGAGAACCTGGAGTTTGTCAAGAGAACCCGGAGGCAAACTCTAAAAGGGTCTCACTTGCCTCAGACCAGCAGGAATGGTGGTCACTGCAACAGCTGACCAATAGTTAAGATGTCAGATCACACTGCCAAGTCATGGCTCAGGACCATTCAACACAGGATTTGAGAACTGGGAGAAACTTTGAAAAATATAAATTGCACTGTTCACCTTATACAGGAGGAATCTGATGCCTTGAAAGATAAAGCACTACCTACGAGAGGCAGGCATCTACAGAGAGCTGCCCTCAATAGTTAGGGACTCAGGTGAGAGGCTAGAACTGAGCTCCTCTGAGATGGTGGCCACAGGTGGTAACATAACAAGTGTTTTTGCCACCCAGAGATTTAGAAAAAAAAAAAAGTCCCTTCTGTATGTGGCAAAATTTTTTTCAAGAACAATTATAAATAAAAATATGAAACTCACCAGAAAAGAAATAGAAAACAAAAATTATCTTTATTAGGGCTGGGGATATAGCTCAGTGGTAGATCACTTACCTAGCATGTGTGTCCAAGTTCAGTCCCCCCACACACACATCCCCAAAACACTATTGTTATTAAATTATATATGATGCCAGTAAATAAAATTTAAAAAGTTATTATAGTACAACAAAAGGGAAAAATAATACTATTTATTCAACAGTTTTTATATCCATATAATAGTTTGTACTTTGATCTTTGGTTTAGGACTGATAGAATATTTATGTCAATAATTGTTCACTAATTGAAATTTAACAAAAGCAATGTCTACAAAGGGTATAATTTGATCAACTAATAAATCATACTACTGTTACATTTTATTTTCTTGATTTGGACATCAACTTTAAAATAATAACTTCTCAATGAATTTCAATTTTCAAAAGATTTTTAAATCTAACAAAGTTTTATATAAGCTAAAATTTGCAATTACCAAACAAAAACATTGTACTTCACAGATCAAACTGCTCCCATGTTTTAAATTTTAAACAGAAAAACAGCCAAGTAGTCTCATAAAATGACAGAATTTAGACTATATGTGTAACTTAGTGGTAGAGCAGTGTCTCGCATGCATAAGACCTGGGTTCCATCCCCAGCATCAGGAGAAAAGAATAATGACAGAATTAAAATAGAACAGGTTCTATTTTCTCAGCATTTATAACTACTGCAAAGCTACTACTTGTTTGATAACTGCTGTTTAAACTCAGGAGTATACAGTATCATGGATCTTGTGCAAATGAGTTCCATCCCTGTCCAATTCTTAGAACCTTGCCCTCAAAATGCATGCATACAGCTCAGTCATGGGCACCCAGGCTGGAAAATACCTAGGAGTGCTCCTAATTGGATTCCAGGGAGTTTTTTCACTTGAAAGAAACTAAAATGTACTAACTGGAAGCATAGATGTGTGTCTATTTTGCACACATACTATATACACACACGTACGGTCTTTAATAGTAAATAGTAATCACAGAAACTGTTTAGAATTTAATCCAATTGAAGACCTTTTTGATGAACATTTTATTGCTGACATTATGCAGAACTGCTGGTGTATGGGAATAATAGAACAGAAGGACTTTCAGCGGGCTTTATTTTTTGAACCCTCCTCTTGCCTGCACCTCAAATGGATTGCTCCCCCAACATCCTCAACTACCTTTTGTACTCCTTGGGTTCTGGGAACTTGGGCAACTTGTATTACTTTATCTGGTATGTTTCCTTATCTGTGCAATGAGGACACAAGTTGGGAGTGCTTCTGCCTCCTTCAGATAGCTCCTTAAGACGGAGGATAGGTGTGGAAACCCTGTCCTGGTCTATATGTGGTTTGCTCCCCCAAGAAGAAGAGAGGGGGAAAAAGGGGGGGGGTTAATTAGCTTTTCATTACTGTAACCAAAATACCTGACAAGAGCAATTTAGAGGAGAAAATATTCATTTTGGCTCACGGTTTCAGCAGTTCAGTCCATGATCAGCCAACTCCATTGCTCTGTCCCTAAGGTGAGGCAGCTCACCATGATAGAGGGGTGCTGCTCTGCTCATGATGGTCAGGAAGCAAAGAGAGGAAGGAATCAGGAGAACAAGACATAATCCCCAATGGCACACCCCCCTACACCCCCATCGCCCCCAACCCCTCAGTGATCCACCAACCACGTCCCACCTGCAGTTAGTCCATTCAAATTAGAAGAAATAGATTAGATTACACCTCACGTCCAAAGCATAACAGAGGGCAACAAACAGAAATGACTAATCCAATGTGCATGTCCCGTTTCATCTTCCTCACTTAAACCCACCCAAAAAGTTAATTGGTAATGAGTAGATCAGGACTATCAAGGTTGAATGAGGCCTCTTTTTTTTTTCCATCACTATGTCCCCAACATCAATCACTGGTGTGTACTGCCATATACTTGACACTAAAAATAAATTTGTTGAATGAACAAATTCTAAAGCTCAACTTATATAAATGGCTTAAGGATGCCAACTATCACATTAAATCCCAAATAAACCTTCATTTGAGGGTAAACATCAATCTAAGTCTGAAGAAATGGCATTAAGAGCATTTAACTTGGCAGTCCTCTTTTAGGAATAGTTTATATAAGAAAGTAACATCAAAATCTCAAAATGCATCAATTTCCAAGGCTTAGGCAGCTCTATCTCACTGTGGGAGTTCTAATTTGTTCAGTAAGCTATAAAATATGAAGAAAAATCTTAGAACAAGGTGTTAAGCCAATTCCTATTTTCTTTCCTTTTTTTTTTTTTTAATTAGAGCATTCTAGTTACACATAGTAATTGGGTTCATTTTGACAAATACGTACATGAATGAAATCAATTCCCATTCTCTGTACAGTTCTGACCTTTGCTGGTAGAACAGCAAAGGGTTTGCACTTCTCTTTGACCAGAAATGGTGCTTCGTGCTGGGGAAGATCCAAGGGGAAACAGACTTCATCCTCAAGAATGACGCAGCAGAGCAAAGAGAGTCAGAGACACATATAAACAGACATAAGGCAACCTGCTGGGATCCACAGCAAAAAAAAAAAAAAAAAGCCTGAAAAACATTGATGCACAGAGGGAGGCACCTCAGACTGCAAAGAGTGAGGACATGGGACAAGGACGAAAATGCTTAAGAAATATGTGACCTGAGCCTTAAAATACAGAGTTCACCAGGAGGAAACACTGTGGAGGGAAGGAAATAGCACTGTAATCCCAAGATTAAAGACTGCAGCCAGACCAGAGGAAGAAAACGTGGGCAAGATGGGGCAGCAAGCTGGGGACAGGATGTCAGTGGCCCTGTGTAACTTCCAGGACTGGGAATTAGAAATGTCCCTCAGAAGGTGAAACAGAAGCACATGAATTACTGTCAGTAGATGACAATCTGCAGCTTTGTTGGCATTCCCTCAAAGTTTACACATGTTAACACAGTTTTGGAGTTTTGAGGTATAATTTTAAGGACAAAAAATCTGGAAGCACTTCCAATCCCTCTTTAAATTTTTGTTGAATATAGGAGCAATGTAAATGTAAGTAGCCACTCATTAATTTGGCGAAATAAGAAAATAAAAAAACTTACTTTAGCACAAAGATGCACTACAAGACCAAACATTTGAGGAACCCACATTTCCTCTCTGGGACAATATCTCTATAAATGAATCCGAACATTAAGAGCACTGTTAAAAGTTAACAGTTCATGAATCATAATTCAAATGTGATATTAGAATGAGTATTTGGCTATAGAAATGTAAAACATCTGTGTTGCCTATGGGCCAACTCCTGCATTTTATGTGTAGGCCACACCTAGAACCAATGTCTGGGAGCTACATGAAGCCTCAGCATTAAGGAAAAACTTTTAAACCAGCTAACCATGGACCAAAATAATTTGCCAAATGAATTAAAATGTTCCCTGTTGCTAATTTTTGGATCTGGAATGTTCCCCAAAGGCCCATGTGTTGAAGATTTGGTCCCCAGTATAGCATTGTTCAGGATGGAATATTAATTGTTCAGGTGGAAATGATAGGATCGTGGGGGCTCTGACCTCATCAATAGATTAATCCACAGATGGATTCATAATTTGAATGGACTATTGGGTAGTGTTGGAAACTACTGAAGGTAAGATCAAGTTGAAGGATGTGGGTACTTGAGGATGTTCCCTTGAAGATATATCTTCTCTCCCCGCGGCTCCCCTTCTCTGCTTCCTGTCTGCCGTGAGCTGAGAAGCTATCCTCCACCATGCCCTTCCACCAGGACATTCTGCTTCACCTTGGGCTCAAAGCTGGAGTGAGCCAACCACACACAGAAATCTTTGAAACTAAGTTTCCTCCTCTAAATTGTTTTTCTCAGTCATTTTGTCACAACAATGAAATCTGACTAATACACCCATGGACACAGATGTTCATGTACAGGCTGTAAGAATTAAAAGCATTAAGTTAGAGCTACCGCATGTGCATATGCATACATACATTTACTCAACACTTTGGAGTTCCCTGATTATAACATTCACAGTGTTTGGCTTACAAATATGACTAATCCATGTCAAGACCTCCATATATACAGAATAACAGTGGTTCTCCTCTTTCCTCTCCCTCTCCCTCCCCACCCCTCTCCATCCTATACTTAAAAATTATTTCTGTGGGCTGAGGATGTGGTTCAGTGGTAGAGTACTTGACCTGCAACACTGCAAAAAAAGAAGAAATAGAAGGAGGAGGAGGAAAGAAATGAAGACAGAAATTTGCTTTTCCTGCAATGTCTAAGCCTATACAGTGAAGAAAACATTATTGAAATAGGTCTTCATTGAAACAGGTGTGGAGATGAAACCACGAGACAGCTGTCAGGCAAAACAGTGAAACTGAGAGAAGTTAATGTTTCTGCCTCCCCGAGGCATCCTCCTTCTACAAAATAATGTAACTTACTATGGTACATTGACACTAGAATGATTAATGAACTCTAATTTGTAAAGACATCATTAAAAATTAACATGAGGCAGTTCTAACAAAGATAGAATACTGGGGAGGTAATTATGATACTACTCAGCAAATAGCCTTGCTGTTTTAAAATTAAGAGCTCTATTCTTAAATTATAAGAGCTTGGGAACACATATGCTAGCCAGTAATACTTTCAAAACTTCCACCCTTAACTAAAATTAAAAAAAGGTATAGTATTTTTATTCAGTAATTTAAAGAACATTCCTTATATAATTGAGCCTCCAATTAAGTATTCAGGTTAAATATTATGCACAGTTTCGAGGTACACAGGAAGACTCAAAGCACAGGCAAATGGTCAAAAAGCCAATGGTCCAAGTAAGAAATAAAGGGGAAAAGGGAGGAGAGAGGAAGAGAAAGAGAAAGACTTGATATTCATGATTCAATACAATTCTAGTTCTCCATTTGTAACTAGTTTAAGATTTTAACCATTATATGGTAAAGAATCTTAGTTGGTATTTGCTTGCAAGAGAAGGTGATCGTAAATTTAATGTGACCTTTTGTGCAACTCTGTTCTCTCAGCATATCAAAAGGAGGAACCAACTTCTTGATTTAACAACCATGTATATACACACACTAAATACATCTTAGACGTGCCTTTATGCTCTCAATGCAGCCTGCCTGTAATGTCACAAATACAGGCTAAATTTTATTTCTTTACATAATCCTAGCACCCAAAGATTATTGTTATTCTTTAGCCTGAATATTTATTCTCCTATATACCTTACTCAACTCCACTTTGCTTTTCTCCCCCAGCTTATCAACTGACTGTCTGGGTTATCAAAGAGAAGACAGAGAACAACATGAGTGGCAAAAAAGAGGGCCAACAGTAATGACCAAGGTGGATGAGCAGGCACCATTTGCTCTCTTGGACCTCAGGACCGATTCTGCATATGGGGTGACAGACACTATTCTAACTCTTGGGCATGCTATAAGGCATAACCTTACTCTAGTTCCTATTCACTAAGTGGAATATCTTGAAATCAGGCACACCTAGAGGTAGGGCAACACTAAGTGTCTCTCCTAGTAAAGCTTGTGCAATCCCCACCTTGCTGGAGACAGTTCACAGTAAGATGTTTCCTTTGTGACACAGCTGATGGAGGTAACCCCATGCACCTGAACCCTTGGGTTGATCCAACACTTAGGTGACAGGGTTTTTGCCATTCTGAGGTCAATCACCTTGCCCCCAATTCACTGTTTAAAATAGTTCCAAATTAAACCTAACTCAGGAATAAGAGAAAGTATCAAAATACCTTCCACATAACTAAAACTGGAATTCTGGCAACATCTTTGTGTATTCCTCCACCTACTTACAAGCCTATTTCCATCTATCTCCAAAGCCACAGCCTCACGTCTCTCCCTGGGCAATGACAGCATCCCAGTGCATTTCAAAATACAGAGCATGTGGGTTCACACACATGCCACAGCCAAAGCATCCCAAACCCAAGGATAACTTTGTCACTTGCCCCTGTAAGACCTTCTTTGGGCTCCAGCTGACCCCTAGTCAGTAGTTGGGATTTTCTGAGCACAGCTGTCATTGCTCCTTCTTCCACATCTTTTCCAGAAAGCAATAGGCTATTACTCTCTTCTGTACCTTTGCATATGCTGTTCCCCATGGCTGCCATGTCCTCCCTCCACAAACCCCACCTGAACTTTCAGAGTGACTTCTAATCAGCTTTCAATCCCAGCTGATTAGTCATCTGTAACTCTGCCCTGTCCTAGCAAAAAAAAAAAAAAACACCCACTCCAGATTCCCCATTATAGAGGGGGGAATAAAATGCTTGCCTTGCAAATACCAAATGCAGGATTACAAATTGGGCTTAACTTTCCTCATTACGACCAGTCTCAGGGTTGCTGAAGTCAAAAGCAGAAGTTAGACTGAGTCTCACCAGCTTGATCTTCTCCAAGAAAAAGGAGGAGCCCCACTCAACAGGAATCCATAGCACATGGCTCCAAAGTGGTGTATGAAAGAAAGTTACCAGAGTTTACATTTACATGTATCTCCAAAAATTAAGGTTTGATAACATTTATTGAAATGATACCAGTGCCCCCACATGGTCCTATGGAATGTGCCTGGAGGGGAAGTTCCCTGCTTTGAGGGTTAGGGGTGTGCTATGGAATGAACAGTATCATCATCCCCAAATTAATTCGTAGAAGCCCTAACCCCTAATCTGATGGTATTTGCAATCAAGATCTTGGAAAAGAAAAGATTAGATGAAGTCATGAGAGTGGGGGCCCTCAGGATGGGATTAGTGCCCTTATTAAAGACTGATACCTTATGTGAGATATCACTATTCTCTTTTATACTCCCCCACCCCACTCTCTCTCTTTTTTTTTCATTTTTTATTGATTTTTAAAAAATAAATGACAGCGGAATGCATTATAATTCTTATTACACGTATACAGCACAATTGTCCATATCTCTGGTTGTATATAAAGTATGTTGACACTAATTCGTGTCTTCATACATGTACTTTGGATAATGATGTCCATCACATTCCACCATCCTTGTTAACTCCCTGCCCCCTTCTTTTCCCTCCCACCCCTCTTCCCTATCTAGAATTCATCTATTCCTCCCATGCTCCCCCTCCCTACCCCACTATGAGTCAGCCTCCTTATATCAGAGAAAACATTTGGCATTTGGTTATTTGGGATCCGCTAACTTCACTTAGCATTATCTTCTCCAACACCATCCATTTACCTGCAAATGCCATAATTTTGTTCTCTTTTATTGCTGAGTAAAATCCTATTGTGTATATATACCACGTTTTTTTTTTTTTTTATCCATTCATCCACTGAAGGGCATCTAGGTTGGCTCCACAGTTTAGCTATTGTGAATTGTGCTGCTATAAACATTTATGTGGCTGTGTCCCTGTAGTATGCTGTTTTTAAGTCCTTTGGGTATAGACCTAGGAGAGGGATAGCTGGATCAAATAGTGGTTCCATTCCCAGATTTTCAAGGAATCTCTATACTGCTTTCTATATTGGCTGCACCAATTTGCAGTCTCACCAGCTGTTGAGAGCCACAGCCGAAGGGGCCCCAGCAAACTTCCAGCTGCCAGCAAACTTCCAGACTGCCGGCTGATGATTGGCTCACAGCGGCCCCAGCAACATCTAGCTGATTGGCTCCTCTGCGGTGATACTCATTGGAGATGCTCATTGAGCTGTTTCCCTGCCCTTTCAGACTACCAACTGATGATTGGCTCACAGCGGCCCCAGCAACATCTAGCAACATCTAGCTGATTGGCTCCTCTGCGGTGATACTCATTGGGCTGTTTCCCTGCCCTTTCAGACCACGGAGCTGCTCATTGGGGGACTTTTTTGGCTCCGCCCATGCGACCCAGCCAATCAGCCTCAAGAGCAGGAGGATTGTGGGAGGTGAAGAGGCTGGTGGGTGTGAGTGTGGCTTGTGGGAAGCCGGTGGTGGCAGTTGGGCTCTGAGGGTTTTTTCCTGAGGAGCTGTTTTGTTTGGTGTGTGTGGTTCTAAAAATAAAGTTAGTTTCTTTTGACAAGTGGCTCCTGAATTGTGCCCAGCCAGACTGCGGCAACCAGCAATGTATGAGTGTACCTTTTTCCCCACATTCTCGTCAACACTTATTGTTGTTTGTCTTCATAATAGCTGCCATTCTGACTGGAGTGAGATGGTATCTTAGATTAGTTTTGATTTTCATTTCTCTAATTGCTAGAGATGATAAATATTTTTTCATATATTTGTTGATTGATTGTATATCCTTTTCTGAGAAGTGTCTGTTCAGGTCCTTAGCCCATTTGTTGATTGGATTGTTTGGGGGTTTTTTGGTGCTTAGCTTTTTGAGTTCTTTATATACCCTAGAGATTAGTGCTGTATCTGATGTGTGAGGGGTAAAATTTGCTCCCAGGATGTAGGCTCTCTGTTCACCTCACAGATTGTTTCTTTTGCTGAGAAAAAAAAAAAAAAACTTTTTAGTTTGAGTCCATCCCAATTATTGATTCTTGGTTTTAATTCTTGCAATACAGGAGTCTTATTAAGACAGTTGGGGCCTAATTCCATATGATTAAGAATAGAATCTACTTTTTCTTCTATTAGATGTAGAGTCTCTGGTTTAATTCCTAGGTCCTTGAACCACTTTGAGTTGAGTTTTGTGCATGGTGAGAGATAGGGGTTTAATCTCATTTTGTTGCATATGGATTTCCAGTTTTCCAAGCACCATTTGTTGAAGAGGCTATCTTTTCTCCAATGCATGTTCTTGGCACCTTTGTCTAATAAGATAATTGTAGTTTTGTGGGTTAGTCTCTGTGTCCTCTATTCTGTACCATTAGTCTACAAGTCTGTTTTGCTGCCAATACCATGCTGTTTTTGTTACTATTACTCTGTAATATAGTTTAAGGTCTGGTATATGGAAGCTACCTGCTTCATTCTTCCTGCTAAGGATTTCTTTAGCTACTCTGGGTCTCTTATTTTTCCAGATGAATTTCACGATTGCTTTTTCTATTTCTATGAGGAATGCCATTGGGATTTTGATCAGAACTGCATTAAATCTGTATAGTGCTTTTGGTAGTATGATCATTTTGATAATATTAATTCTGCCTATCCAAGAACAAGGTAGATCTTTCCATCTTCTAAGGTCCTCTTTGATTTCTCTCTTTAGGGTTCTGTAGTTTTCATTCTAAATATCTTTCACCTCTTTCGTTGACTCACAAGTATATATTTTTTTTTTGAGGTTATGGTAAATGGGGTAGTTTTCCTCATTTTCTTCTCAGAGGATTTGTCACTGATATACAGAAATTCCTTTAATTTATGGGTGTTGATTTTTATCCTGCTATTTTGCTGAATTCATTTACTAGTTCTAGAAGTTTTCTGGTGGAGCTTTTTGGGTCTTCTTTCTCTATGCAAGGCAAAAAGAGTGACTTTATAATCCTACCAGAAACTAACTACTCTGATTATCAACCTAATCTTGGACTCCCAAACTCCAAGACTGTGTGAAAATAAATTTCCGCTGTCTAAGCCACCCGCCCAGACTACGGCATTTTGCCATGACAGTCTGGCTGACTAATACATGGTAACAGTGGTACCCTCCCCTGTCTGTCTCTCTGCATATTACTACTGTATGTTTCAGTTTATATCTCCCAGCTAAATGGATTTCTGGTTTACTTTATCTAATTTCACTAAACTAACCCTCCCAAATGAAAAAGTGACTTCAGAATCTGGAATGATACCTTTTTGAAAATTATGTTAATATTGCAACTAAAGGCAAATTTTACAAAGCAGCAGAATTATCTCTTCCTTTCCTAATAAAAGTTCTTCAAAACAATTTTACTAGGTTAATAAGCATTAGGAAAATTTAACCAAACCTGATGAATCTGCCAAAAATATTCAAAATAATGAACATCATTAACAAATGTACTTAACTACAAAGTTTAACTGAGAACATTGGTGAACGCATATTATATCTTTAGATAATAACTAATTTAGATAACATGTCTACAGATATTTAAATGCCTATAATGAAGGTTATGCTAAAAAGTTTTAGTGAAGGAACACACAATCTGTAAAGTTTGGAGACCACTGACATAGAAAGAAAACTTAAATGATGAACATGTCGGACCCCAAAATATGGCACCTCCTAATCTGTTGCTTTGGCATATTTCAAGATGAGTATTCTGAGAAACTTCTGCCAGGATTAACTCTGAGAGGCTGCCCTTTTATAAAAGAAATGTACATCTGTAAAGGAAATTTACACTGGTGAAGTAAGCAGCAGGCATGATATATAAACAGGGGTTTATCTGATACCCACTTTTTGCCAAGGAAAGATCTTTTCACAGGAAGAAGAGGTTGGGGGTCTGACAGAATGACCACAGCTGACAGTTACCTAGGAGACTTCATCTGCATCACAGGATAACCTTTCCAGGTCACACACACCCTCCCCACAACCTTCCATTGCAGTTACCTGGGAGACTTCATCTGCATCACAGGATAACCTTTCCAGGCCACACACCTCCTCCCATCAACCTCTTACCCCAAGAACCCTTAAGTCCTTATCCCTTTGTTCAGCTGTATATAAGGCTGGGTTACCTGTGCCCCTCCCTTGAGTCTTGTGCTATGTGTATAGACCCCATGTTTCTGCAGTTGAATGCAATTGTTATGGGAGTTTTTTCCCTGTGAATTTGTTTGCTCTAGGTTTATTTCACAGATTAAAATCATCAAACTTTTGGAAGGAAAAGAGCAATACATCCATTCTTGGGCTGATGTCCTTTCTCAAGCAGGCCTGAAAGTTGAAACCTATCAACACTCTCCAGTAGCCTTTCAAGTGATGGTATCTCTAACCAATACCGAAAACACACAGAATAATCTAACAGAATGGCCAACAATATCCCAAACTCAACTTCAAATCACTTTTTAATTGCATCTAGCATAAAATAGTAAGAGTGGCTAAAAACCTCTGATTTAAGTTTTGAAGAGCTGGCTCTCATTTAAGAAAAAAGAATGGATCAGCATTTAAATGCTCAAACCCAACCTCATGAATTTCTGGAAATTTCTTTGTAAAACATCCCCACATCCCAACAATGGTGGGTCCTCTCCTTTTGTTCTGTCTAAGCATTGTCCCTCTTGAAAGAGTTGCTGATTGGCTTTTCTGAGTAAGCTTTTGCTTCTGTTGAGTGGCTCAGTCATAAGTGGTGGAACAAATACTTAGACCCTACTTTCTAGATGGTGACCCAGAAGCTCCCAGGACTGAATGCTGAGTAGAAACAGAATTTTCTGCAGGTCAGGATTACTATACAACTGGACTAGCTGTCATACAAACAAATTCTCTCTGTGATGTTGGTGAGTTTAGGGAATTTTCTTTGATACCAGGAATGGAATGTTTTCAAATCTTAACACAACAATCATCTAAGGACACTGGCTCTTCTCTCTCTAATCACCATCCCTTCAAAATCATGTCTGTTTCCAATAAAACATCCAATGTTTATCAAAAAAAAAAGATGAGAGTTTAGCATTTTCCTACTCTCCCAGGTACTTGTAGTTAATTCCAAGATTTTTTTTTTTTTTGCCTTGAGAAAATTATATATTTATAGGAGAGCTGCAAAAATAGAACAGAGTTACCATCTAGCTTTCACATAGTTTCTCTGTACAGTTAACATCTTACATCCTAGTACAATGATCAAAATTAAGAAAATAACACTTGGCAGAGAGCTAACCCAAGTACTGACTTTATTCAGGGTTCACCAGCATTTTTCAACCAATGTACGTTTTCTTTTCTGGGATCTGATTTAGGGACTCACATGGCATTTAGTTGTCCTATCTCCTTAGTTCTCTCTAATTTTGGTTAAGTTTTAACTTCTATCTCACTGATTAATCCTTGATGTTTAATTTATTTAGATTCAGAAATGCACACAAGTTCACAGAAAGCAGTAAGAGTTAACAGTGTGGCTGGGGACATAAGTCAGTGGTAGAGCATTCGCCTAGCATGTACAAGAGCTAGGTTCAATCCCTAGCACCAACAAAAATAAAAAATAAAAATAAAAGAGTGCATAGGGAAATAAGTTGCTGATCCAAATTCTCAAACCAAATGCCTTCACTTATTTCTAAAAATGAGAATGGTGTTACATCTTGTATCTAGAATGTCTCCCAAAGGCCCTTTTGTTGAAGGCTTGGTTCCAAGCTGGTAAAGTTATTGGGAGGCAGTAGAAACCTAGGAGATGAGGCATAGATGGAGGAAGTACATCACAGCAGATGTGCCTTTCAAAGGTATATCTTGTCCCCAACCCCTTTTCTCCTATTTGCTTCTAGGCCACATGAGGTAAGTAATTTTGCTCCACCAAGTGATCCCTGCTATGATGTTCTACCTCACCACAGGTCCACAGTGGAAAGGTAGCAAAGTAACTATGGACTGAAACCTCTGAAACCATGAGCCAAAATAAACCTTTCCTCCCTTGAGTTGATTTTCTCAGGTATTTTGTCACAACAACGGAAAGCTGACTTAACACAAATGGCAAAGTTGTTTCTTTGGTCAAATTCAAACTGGGATTCATTATCCACCCACACAAAGGTCAACTTGACAAAGAAAAATCACCAGGAAAGTCTATTCTCCTAGACATTTGCTGTTTCCTTAGAAACATCAAATACAAAACTGGTCCAAGGTTGACATGCTTTTCTGTTTCTAAAAATAGAGTTCAAGAAAGCTCACACATTCAATGATCAACTGAAATATATGGTGCCAAGGCTCCCCCAATTTCCAGTTTTATTTTCAGGATGCCTCAAAAGCCTATCCAGGATTGTAAGTCAGACAACACTTCTAATTACCAGACTCTTCTATGGCATTAATTGCTATTGGTATTTATGAAATAAGGACTCATGATCTATTGTAACATTCATATCAGAAAACACAGTGCCTGGTTTGGAGTTTAACCAAACATATCTATCTGCCTCTGATATAAAAATAGCATAGACAGAAGGGAAATCTTGAGACTGTTTGAAGGCTGAAAGGTAAAATGCTTTGAACATCAGCAATTACTCTGAATGAGGAAAATACTTACCTTTGCCAAACTGGACAAGGACAGATGTCTTAAACCAGAGGTATGTAAATCTTATTTTTTAAGACAATGACCATTTTGTGACTCAAAAGAAAATGATTCTTGATAGAATCTTGGTATTGTTTCTTTGTTAAATTATAAGCAGCTTATTCATTGAGACAAGGTCCCATCTTAATTTTGCAGCTTTAAAACATTTGGAAAAGACTCCTTCATTTTTGTATCACTCAAAGACACTGGATCTAGAACCATCTACACCTATCATCCACCATTCATATATAAATAGGCTGATGAAGATTATTTTGTTCTCTCCATTCTTTAAGAAAAAAAAAATATTCTCCTATTTTAGAATCCCAGCATAATATTACAGGTTGAATATCCGTTAACCAAAATGCTTGGGATAAGAAGTGTTTCCGATTTCATTTGCTTTTGTTTTATTTAGGTTTTGGACTTAGGAATGTCTCCAGATACATAATAAAACATCCTGGAAAGAGGATCCCAGTCTAAACATCTAATTTTCTTGTACATATGTATCTCATACACACAGCCTAAAGGTAATTTTATATAATATTATTAATGTGCATAACTACAATCCACCACCTGCTGGTAGGTGTGGAATTTTCCACCTATGGCATCATGTGTGGTTCAAAAAGTTTCAGGTTTAAGGAATGGTTAACATGTATAAAACTTAACACACAGTGCTCAATTCCTATACAAACTTAACACAAAGTGCTTAATTACCTTTGCTTAAAAGGTAATATTCTATTTTAAACTTGCCTTGGAAAAGTCAATAAAATGTTTATAAAAAGCAATTTTCCTTTTAAGATAAACAATCTGAAGAAATTCAGTAACTTAACAAAGCTCAAGTCATTGCTTTAATGAAGATTTTTTGCTAGCTAAAACGCCCACCTGAAATGAATGAGTCACTCAAAACTGAATATCTATAAACATTTCTAACTTGCTCTGAAGATCTCATTTCAAAATTGGAAAAAAAAAACTTCTTATAGCTTTGAAATTCACTATTTCAAATGACATGCTGATAATCACATAGAAAGATTACATATGCCTGATCATGATGACATAAATATTGTTCATTCCTTTGATCAGTCAACTACTTCAAGTATATTTTGGTGGGGGAAGCGTTTTAACTTTAAATGGTTTTAAAAATTTAGAAATACAAAATTAAAGACTGACCTACCAGATTCCTCTACACAGTAAACTTTTTGTAAGCATTTAATATGTAACTTACAACACATGAAAGGATATGGTGCCATTCACATAAAATATCCAGTTCAGGGAAATTTACAGAGATATAAAGCAGATTAGTGGTTGCATGGGTCTGGGGAGAAGCAAAGATAAGAGGATGACAGCTAAAGGGTAAGGAGTTCTTCTCAAGGTGGTCAAAATATTCTAAAATTGTACAACTCTGTGAAATATACTAAAAAACCAATGAATTACAACTTTAGATGGATGAATTATGCACTTAAAATTTTAAAGGAAACAGGACTATATATTTTGGGGAAAACGGGACCTTGTTAGGTAGACACATATACAATTATAATATATATATATATATATATATATATAATATATACATTGAAAATAACCCATTAATTACTATTTCTTTTTCGGGATAAAGGAATTTACTATCCTCATAGTTAAAGTCTTAGATAATCAATGCCTAGGAAAAAGACCAATCATAATTCTCTACCATTAAGGTGATGCAAAGTCAATGGCTTCAGACCTGGCACTGGTGTTACTTTCAGTGTCAAGCACAAGACCAAGATTTGAAGGGACAACCATGTACAAGGTACAAGCTCTCCCAGAAATTCAAGAAATTTCTCAGAATTTAGACTTCCCATAGAGTGCACTCCTACAGGGCTGCCAAGGCCAGTCAACCCCAGAAGCGACCTGCTCACTTCTGCTCTTTAGAGTTTTCCCCAGGCCCCGCCTCTGTTGAATCACACCAGTTCCAAATGTTAACCTTTGACTACATAATACCTGTCCTGAAGTATATCACCCCTCACTTACTTTCCCTATGCCCAACAGCAACCTCCCTCCCTTAGCATCAAATTCTGAGCCCCATCCCTGTCTAGAAGCAAAACATGAATTTCCCACAGAGACAAGCACAGAGCATCTGCCAAGACTGTAAGGTTCCGTGCCCGAAAGGGCTTGGGGAGGGGGGAAATAAGAGAATTCTGTCCTACAGCGAAGCGTTCCTGAGGTGTATAATCAGACACCCCTGATTCAGTATACTAGTTTGAGCCTCAGCTGTCCCATATGTCCCTTCTTTTCAAAAACCCCAATGCAGAAGCAAATAGGGCTGGAGGATACAGTTCAGTGGTAGAGCATGTGCTTAGCACGCATGAGGCCCTAGGTTCAATCCCCAACCCTGCAAAAAGTACACACACACACACACACACACACACACATACACACAGAACAAACTGAGATGAAACTTTCATGGCTCTACCTCTAAGAAAAAATACTGGTACTACTTTTCTCATGAAAAATTATATTTAAAAAAGAAATCTTTTATCAATTTCCTTTTATAGAAAGATTCTTTTAAAGAAAGATTCCCTTGAATAGCTTTATCAACTTTCAGCAAACATTCATGGCTAATATTAAAAAAAAATCCTTATTTTTAAAAATCAATATTTTTTTAAACTGGATTTCAGCATAATTTAAAGTGCTAAAACATCATGGCCCCATGTTTTGTAAAATCCTTAAACTTTAATGCTAAGAAGTTTTGTAATTAATTCCTAATGAACTACAAATTACTGATAACCATCAGTGATTCCTATTTAAACACAGAGTAGAGGTGAATCACATACTCAAAGGCCATTTTATAGAATCTCAAAGATCACATTTTAATTTCTTAGACACCACCCAGGGCATTCAGAAACTTATGCTCACAGGATAAGCCATGCACTCAGAAATTTTTTTTAAATTTCATACTTAACATGATATATTTTAACAAGTTCAATTATATACTTATATGAGGTTTTTAAATAGAATAGTTGCTATCTGCTTACTTTACATCTAGCCAGCCCATTCTACATTCCCATACTTAGTCTTCTCTGCTACCTTATAAAAAAAGCACAAATGAAACCATACAATAAGTAGCCACTTGGAACCTAATAATAAAATCAGTCTCAAAAGTCAGTTTTCAATCTTCATTTCAGAACAGTATTGAGAGTCCATTACCTAAGTTCTTAGAAATCTTCACCTCCCATGGAAACTAGGAAATTTAGACCAAGCTCAAGACTCCTGATTTATTCTCCCAGCTTCATACAAGCACAATAGACACAAAAATAAAAGAAATTAATAGGAATTAAGTAAAATACCTTTGAAAATATACTATAAAGTTTGAAAAAAGTAATTATTCAGTTCCAAAACCTTATAGAGCATTTATCTTTTTAAAAATAATCTTTGTCTTTATAAAAGCAATTAAATAGAAATGTATGAGAAGGTGTGAAAAGTGGAACTATATTAGCAGTGCTAGATAGATTCCAAATGGTTTTAAGTATATTAAGATTTGTGCAACCGTCATTAACAAATGAAAGTCCATGCCCATTAATAGTAGTTTCCTCCAATCTCTTCCCCCTTCCCCAGTCCTAGGACACATTGATCTAACACTTTGTCTCTATAGATTTGCCTCTTTTGGATATTTCATATAAATAAACTCAGACAACATGAGGTCTTTTATAACTGGCTTCTTTCACTTAGCATAATGTTTCCAAAGTTAACCCATGGTGTAGTAGGTGTATTTCATTCCTTTTGATAGCCAAATAATATTTCATTGTATGGATATACCACACTTATCTATTCAGTCATCATTCATCAGTTGAAAGACATGACTGTGATCACTTATTGGCCATTATAAATAATTCTGCTGTGAACATTTGCACATAAGTTTTTATGTGGACATATGTTTTCATTTCTCCTGGTTGTATATACCTAGGAACAGAATTGCTGGGTCATATGGTCACTTTACATGGAACCTTTTGAAGAACTGCCAAACTGCTCTCCAAAGCCACTGCACCATTTTTCCTTCTCATCAGCAATGTATGAGGGTTCCATTTTCTCTATATCCTTGCCTATGCTTGTTATCTTTTTTGATTTCACTCTAGTTGGTGAAATGGTGATTTGTTGGCTTAAAATAAGTCCATACATTCTAGAATGAGAGCTCAGCTATTCTTTTAAGTTGCACTTTTATAAGTATAAAAATATGTTCAATCTTAAAACCCAAAACAAGTCTGGCACAACCTAATACTCCCTTAATAAATGAAGATATCACCTCCTATAATATGCACTATTATTCTACTCCAAATCCGATCAAGCTACAATAATGTCCAGTAGCCAGACCTTTCTAAATGAAGGTGTCACGCTAAGCACCCTGTATAAGCACTGCCACAGCAGTAGAATACTTAATCATATAACAACAACAAAGTTGGAGCCAAAACTTTTGAGAAATAACACTGGACTGAAATTCAGGTTTGTCAATAATCTACGTGTAATCTGATCAATCACTTAAGTTCTCTATGCCTGAGGATGGTTTTCTGAGCAGCTCACAAAACTACATCCTCTTAAAGTCACTCCAAGACCAAAAATTTTCTAAGCCTGAAAGTTGAGTTAAATTTGAAAATGTACTAACACCCATGCTAAAAAACAAAACAAAACTAGCCTTGCACAGCAGAAAGAAACTGTTTGCTAGTCAGAGGAGCAGGTTCAATTTCCAGTTTTACCATTTAGTAGCTACATAACCACAGGTACATTACTTAGCATCTTTATACTTCAATTTTCTGATCTGAAGGTAATAATGTCTGCCACATGAGGTGATGGAGAATCATGAAGCTACTATGGCTAAGGCATGTAACACAGCAGTCAGCAAAAAAGCAGGCACTTAAATGTTACCTTCCATCCATCTTTCTGATAACTCTGGGCAAAGTTTCCCAGCAAACAGACCTCTTAACGAAGACCCAAGAATCTTTGAGATCTGTGGGATTCCCTTATAAAGCATTTCCCTACATTAAGATCTGCAAATTGCTAAAGAGAACTACTAATCAGGTTAAAAAGAGAGTATGGGGGATTCTTGAAAGGCAGCCCAGGGATGAAGAGAGAAGAGACTTCACTTTGTGGGTGACATTAGAATAAAACTTCCTCAGGGCCCGCAGAAAGGCTGGACACAGCATAGATGCAAAGGGGAGGAAGGCTGAAGATGTATTCACACGACTCCTTCCGTATACACCACTAAGCTCTGGGTGGGTGGAGGGAATTGGGGAGCAAGGTGCAGGAGGAAGCAGATGAGGCGAGGTCTAGCTAGGTGGGAGAAAAGCTACCGACCGGGAAGGGAGCCCCTCCCCAGCTAACTCCACTGCCTCTGGCATCTCTCAGCCGCCTTCCCCTACCTGATCTGGTTGTCGCAGAATTTGTTGAGATGCGGTTGGTTGAGGTAAATGGTGCGGGCCGTTGCCTCCAGCTGATCTCCAATAGACGTGGTCCGGGACATCTCATCCTCTGCTTTCTTATAGCCCGCAGATGAACGAACAGGTCCTGCAGAGACGAGGCAGGGGGCAGAAAACAAAGAAGTCAGCCTCCAGGCGAGAGGCGGCAAGCACCGGCTGCAGGCTGACCTGAGGAGCCAGCAGGGAAAGGATGCTCTGGAAAGGCCGGGGCCGCCTATGTACCTTGGCTGCGGGTGGAGACGCCGCCGCCGCCGCCGCCGCGGCCACTGCGGCAGGCCCCGCCCCGCCCCGCTCCGCCCCTGCCTCCGCCCCACCCTCAGGGGCTGTGGAGCCAGCCACGCCTGCCCTCCCCGGGGGCTGCAGCCGGGGCTCCAGCGCTCCCCTGGGCAGCCTGGGGCGCGCCTGAGGCTGGGCGGGGAGGAGCGTAGCAGCCGCGTGCAAAGTCCGCGAAGCCGTGTGTGAGTGCACCGTGGGGGCGCGCCTCTTCCGGTGGCAACCGGGATCGTGAGGACAATGGGGGTGAGGGATCGGGTGGCAAAACTCTCTTGCTGAGAGCCACCTGCCGTCCCAAGGACTGCGCTTTGGCACTGGATTCTCTGGGCTTCTTTGTTGCTACTTAGGTACTGGGTGGCAAACAGCCTGGGAAGACGTCCCTGGATGCAGTCACCACGGAAGGGGACAGTGAAAGCACACCTCTGCACTCTAAAATGAAAGTCCCGCGCCCCGGTGTGAAGAACCTGCTCCCAAGATGGTCTACGGTGGAGAAGGATCTGCTGCTTTCCTCCATATATGTGTCTAGTCACCTGAGGGCAGTAGCTTTACCAAACCCAGCTATGGACCTCAGTTTGAGCTTGCATTTCATTGCTTAAGTTACTGTTTCTCTGGTTACCACACGAACCAGCCTGACTCCCTACTGATTTTTTTTTTATCTCATTTTATTTTATTCCCTACTGAAATTTTTATTTCAGTCCTATAGCCAAACCTCCCCGGGTGAGCTAAACTCCCTACTAACCTTCCTTTGAGTAAGTTATGAGCATAGAGAAGGATAAAACCCTTACAACACACACACACACACACACACACACACACACAGAGAGAGAAAATTCATTACCACTTCAACTACAAGTCAGTATCCCTCATGGGAAAGGGCCACCCACCTTGAGAATGAACCTTTAGAGAGAAATGCCTGAGATAAAGGGTCATGGAAAAATAAATGCCCTACAGATGGAGCCTTACATTGTTTCCTTTAAATATATGTTCACACCTGCCATCTGTTCACCATATCACAGACGTGCATGTTGGGTATCATTTTTAAAGCTCATCTTAGTGGAGTAAATTTCCACTTCCCAGCAACAAAGAATGCTGTTATTGTCATGGAGAAAATTTGAAAAATAAAGTTTTGGCAAAGTTATCTTTTAAAGTGAGCATAAGGATTGTAATCCTTAACAGACGGGGCAAAACATGAAGTTATTGAGAGCTAACATACTATAATGAATACTAAGTAAGGGTTAATTCTGTGAAGTGAACTAAGGCACCCACCAGGTATGCAGGCTTTGGGGCTCAGAGTGGGGTCCCTGGTCACAGATCAAGTACACTCCATTTTTGTTTCCATCCTCTAGCAAGGGACCACAGCCTCCTGGCTATTTCAGTGAGGAACTGATTCCCTCACCTTCCCACCCACCTCCCTCTGTCTAAGATCCTTCCTTGTGCCACTGGACACTGCTGGGCCCTCTCCTTATTATCAGTAAGGGGCAGCAGAGAGCAAGAGTCTATATTTCAAAACTGGCTGCTCTACCAGCTCTGGCTCCTAGACTTCAATCAGAGAAGGCCGAGGTTTTGTTTGGGGGATTTGACTTTGTTTGAGGGTTTTGTTTTATGTATGTGTATGCATGTGCTGGGATTGAACCCAGGGCTTCACACTTGCTAGGCTAGTGCTCTACCACTGAGTTACCCTCCCAAGGCCCAGGCTGGGTTTTAAAGCATTCACTGATTTAAGACGGATGGAGAATATTTTTGCAACTAGCCCATGTAAAAGTACTGCTTTTCTCTCTGCCACTTACCCTATTTTGTTTTCCTCCACAGCATTTTTATCCCCATTACCTGACATTATTTATTTATGGTCTTCTCCTGCGCCCCAGAGCATAAGTTCCAGGACACCAAGGACATGCTTTGTTCAGTGCAGTGACCTCAGCACCCACAACGGTGCCTGGCACATAATGAACACTCATATTTGCTGATGGAATAAAACATTTTTATCCAAGTTGTATAAAGGGTGCCTTTGAATTCCCCAAGCAGAGATGCAGGGACATGCACAGATACACACACTAGTTTGAACCAACATTGCCTGAATTGCATTTACTTAGTGGCTCCCAACTCAGGGTGCATCAGTATCATCAAGGGAGCTTTCACAGATTCCTGCCTTCCTTACTGTTCAGATTCTGCCTGTTCTTGTTTTTTATATTCTGTAAGTGATACTAATGGGCAGCCACAATTGAGAATCACTTGTCAAATGCTGCTAGGGTCACAAAAATAAGAGATCTAGCTCTTGCCCTCCAAAATGGTAACTAGTTTAAGGCACAAAGTCATAACCACAATTACCTGTTTACCAGTGAGTGACAGTTTATGACCAAGTAACTGAGAGCTGGCTAAAAGGTGCTAATGAGGATCATAGGTCATCAACAACTTTGTGCTTGGGATGGAGAGGTGGATGAAACAGACATTGTTGACAGATATGAGCCTTACTGAATGGGTACGATTTGTTTTAGTAAAGGAAAGGCATTGTAGATAAGGGCAAGGAGAGCTTAAGCAAATTTTGTCAAATAGACAAAATTGTATCAGGGGCCAATTAAAAAAAAAAAAACAGTATTGAGGATCCAAATTGGAAAAGTGCAGAAAAGAAGTACATAATGACTAAGGTTTCAAATTCAGACTCATGAGACAATCCTGAGTTAATGCATTTTGCAAATACCACCATACAAAATAAGAGTATGTACTTACAACTCCCCCATATAAATAGGCACAGTGTCAGCAGACAGTGGGAGTTCAATAAATATCTATTAGTTGAAAAATAAGTGAAGAGAAAGAATCAAGAGAACAAGAGTAGGCTAATAAATACTGTTTGTCCCCTGCAGAGTTGATGCTTTAGTCAGATTTCTGTCACTGTGATACAATACCTGAGAAAGATCAACTTATCAGAAGAAAATTTAATTTTGGCTCACAGTTCTGGAGGTTCATGGTCATTTGGCTCCAATGTTTCTGCTGTGGTGAAGCAGAATATCATGGCAGGGAGCACGTAGTAGAGGAAACTGTTCATCTCATGGCAGACAGCAAACAAAGAAGAAGAGAAGAGGTGGGGGTCCCAATATGCCCTTGAAGGGAATAGCCCCAATGACATACTTACTCCAACCAGACCCCATCTCCTGAAGCTTCCACCACTTCCCAATAGAACCGTGTCCCCCAAAAGTTCACATGTGAGACAATGCAAAAACTTTCAGAAGTTAAATGGTTAGATTATGAGGGGTGTAACCTAATCAGTGAGTGATTTCACTGATGCAAATTAACTGGATGATAACTGCAGGCTGTAGGGGATAGAGGAGGTAAGTTATTTTGCTTCCTGTTGCCATATCCTGAGCCACTTTCCTCCACCAGCCCTTCCTCCTCTTGGGCCCACAGCAATGGAGTCAGCCATCTGCAGACTGAGGCCTCTAAAACCATGAGCCCCAAGTAAACTTTCCCTCCTCTACATTGTTCTTGTCAAGTCTTCTGGTCACAGTGAGAAAAACTGACTAAAACACCTAGGGACCAAGCCTTCTATACAAGAGTCTTCAGGGGACATTTAGGATCAAAATCATAACAGTCGAAATGCAAATAAGAGAGTTGATGGCCAAGGTCATAAGAGAAAGGGAAGGGACTTTGTCTTACTCACAGTTCTATCACTTACACAATGAATAATGACTAGCATGCCACAGGCAGTCTGGAAACATATATCAAATGAATAAATAAAATGCTAACATAGTAGGTGCCTTTTGAAGGTAATTACCCAGCTGCTGGACCAATGAATTCTCCCTTGTCTAGTTACTGAACTCTTTCTTTCTGACCTTAAAGCCAGGGAACCCAGTATCCAGGTCTTTACTATGCAATCCCACTTGCTCATCACAGCTATTTGGATCAGCAGTGATTCTTGGTTCAAGTTGTTTCACTAAGAATCTGTCTTCTAAGACCATCTCTGCACGTGGCTGACCTATAAACATACACTCTCCAGGTCCGTGGAGGACCTTCTTCCTCTTACAGAGTAGACCAGGAGGCAGAGGAAGAATTTCTTCTGAAATAATTTGAAGCAGCTGTGGGACCCACAGAGTCTCAACAGCTTTTGGATCCAGAGTCAAGTCCCCTCCTTGACCCCAACAGTGTTGGAGTCTTTGGTTTAAATGAACCATCCCTTCATCATTGGGTAAATCACTTAGAATTAGTTATTCCTATTAACACAACAAAGGAGCACACAGAGAACCTATTTTGTCCTATAAGATAGAAGAGCAAGTAAGATTAATGAGAAGAGACAAATTGCTCTTCACTTACAGATCTCGCTGGGGCAGCAAGGTTTTAGATATCTCTGGCACAGTTGCAACAGATGCCACAACCCAGACCCAGAGAGGCTAGATCCCACAGAGAAAAGTCTCCATGGCAACATCAGGGCTGGTGTGTTAAGATAAAACCTAGAAGTGGCTGAAAGGTGAATGGCTAAAGAAATGAGCACACCTGTTCTCCTCCATTTGGAGTTTCTGTCACAGTTGGAGAAAGAACAGAATGTTATGAAAGAGAGAGATGGTAGAGATCATGAATAAGAGAATGCATGAAGGAGCAGAGGAGAGTTTCTAACTGAGTTTCTAACTCAGACAGACAGTTCTAAAAGAGCCTATAACTAGCTCTATGCTCCTTAAGCAATGGAAAGAGAAGTAGAGGTAAAGTCAGACCTTGCTTGGATATTGTATAATAAAGAATTTCTCTGCTCCTTGTCCTGGGCTCCTGGGAGAAAGCCTCTAATAAGCCCTTTGTCATTCATAGTGGGCATCTTGGTCCCCACCTGAGTATATGCTGCAAAGGTGACTCATGGTGCATCCCTACCTATCTTCAGGTGGGGTTTGAAATTAGCAGGAAAAAAACAACAATGTGATTAGAATGTCAGGTCTTTGAATCAGGTGAACCAACCCAACATCAGGGCAGCTGGAGATTGAGTTCAATTACATTGCCAATGATCTCACTGATAATGCTTGCATAGTGAACAGGGGTGGGGGGTGAGGGAGGTAACTATGGACCCCAAAGCTCAGGGGGCTATCCAGGTTGATGAGTGACACTGATGTGCTGAGAAGATGACATCTCCTGAGGTCATAGAAGCTGCATGTTTGAGACCCTCTCAGACCTTGTTATATGTGTCTTTTCATTTGGTTGGTCCTGATTAACCCTTTAGGATAAAACTAATTATAAGTATAGCTTTTTTCTTAACTCTCTGAGGGGTTGAGAACTCCTAATTTATTTCCAGTTGGTCAGAAGTACAGATGACCTGGCAATCCGTGAGTTTGTGGCTGATGTCTGAATGCAATCTAATGGAGGATTATGTCCTCATCCTATGAAATTGACCTGACTTTGGCCAGGTAGTGTTAAAATTACACGGCAAACATTACTCTATGAAATCTTAAATGACAGAGTCAAAGGGAAACCTTATTAACAATCACCGAACTAACTGGCTCATGGGAAAAAATTAGAAGCCACATCTGCACTTGATCAGGCTGATTCTTATGAACTTAGATAAGCAGCTACTATTTGAGCCTTGGTTTCTTCTTCCACAAAACAGATTTCATTATTAATATCAAGGGCTGGTACATTTTTTTTTTGCAGTGTGAGTTAGTGAATATTTTAGGCTTCATGGGACACATCTGGTCTCTGTCTCATATTCTTCTCCCTCTCCTTCTTCATCCTCTTCTTTTCCTCCTCCAAATCCTCCTCCTCCTCCTTCTTTCTTAACACAAATATATTTAAAAATGTAAAAACCTTTTTCTGAGGTTTGGATCTTAAATGCTGTCCAAAGATCCTGTGTTGAAAGCTGGTTGCCAGCCAATGGTGCTTTTGGGAGGTGATGGAACCTTTAGAAGGTGAAGCCCAGAGGAAAAAATTATTGGGAGCATTTGCTTGAAGGGGCTATTGAGACCCTGGCTCCTTCCCCTCTCTCTTTGATTCCTGGCTGTCATTAAATAAGCAATTTCTTCCATCACACACTCCCACTATGATGTGCTGCCTTGCCACAGGCCCAGAGGGAAAAGTGACCCAAAACCGTGAGCCAAAATAAATGTTTCCTCCTTTTAAACTGGTATTTTGTTACAGTGACAGAAATCTGACTAACACATCTTTCTTAACTCACAGGCTTAACCTGGCCCTCAGGCTAGAGTTTTCTGGGCCCTTATATAAACAAAGTTCTCTCACTGTTAATGATCTGATTTGGTTCCAACTCCCACTTCAAAGAAATAACAGTTTAAATTTCAATTAGGTCACATTTCCTAGCATGCATAGGTATTCAAAATTTTATTGCATGAGTTAAGAAGTTGGTTATGTTTTTCCCCCACTTTTTTATGTACCGTGCTTGAAAAGTATGTAAAGGTTGTTTTCTCTTTGCCTCCAGGTATATCTCTAGGAGGAGAGTGCAATAATTATAGAGCTTTTTAACAAGAGGCATGCATGTGCACATGTGCGCGCGCGTGCACACACACACACACACACACACACACACACACACACGCTCCCCACCTCAAAGAGTTCAACTCTGGCCTCTACCCCATATTTACAAGATGTTTCATAATTGTTCAGAACACAGACACATCAAAAGCAGTCCAGCTGCTGGGGAAGCACTTGGGCTGATTATTTCTCCTAATCAAACAGACACAATGAAAATGCTGTGCAAACACAAAATGTGATCATTCTAGCCTTGGCAGACACGTTTTGACACGTCTTTCCAAATATAGCATCTGTGATCCACTTCTATCCAAGAATTCAAAAGAATGGGACACAAAGGAAAAAAGGCTCTGATGGGTCAGAATTTCTTATTTTTTATAAACTCTTGGTTTCTTTTTTTAACAAGGATAGAAAAGATGCAAAGAAAGTAATAGGCCACAGACTATTTATTATTTAAAATATATAATTCAGTTATTATTAATATGAATTCATTCAGTTATTAAATGCTTCCTAGACACAAAGCAACTGTAAAAGGAGAGGTACATAGTTGAAGGTATCAGCCTATGTTTCAGTAACAAGAGAGACCAAGAAATATGGAAATTCAAAGCACCAGGATGAATACCGGTTTCAAAAAGGGCCCATCAAACGGGACACTTTCATGAAGGAAGGATTTGAACTGGGATTCTAAGAATGAATATGATTTGGCTGTGCAGAGAAGGATATTCCAGGTAGAACTGTATGTGAGCAGAGACACATGCCAGAGATACTTTATTTAAATATAGTTGGCTCCTGCACTTTGGGTGAAAGCTGAGCCATAGTAATTTGAAGTCTTGTTTCCAATAAGTACAGCTGTATAGACTGGACTTCTGTTCCTCAAAACCCATTCTATTCCTTATATTAAAGCTCATCATGTAAATTAAGTAAAAACAAAGATGCTTCTAAGGACATATTTTTCATATATAAAACCAAAGCTACAAAATATAAAAGCTGTGTTTCAATTACTCAATTCCAAGGACTTTTCAATATAGATGGGATTGGCCAAGGCTTAAAATACAAGTCCAGTGACTTCTCATAGCAGCTCTTTCTGTGAGGATGGATATTCTCCACTGTCCCTAGGATCTTGAATCTGGGTTCAAGGTGGGAACACCATCATTAAAATCCCATTGTTAACATAATATGTATGAATACAATCATCTACAGGGGACTAGGACATGCCCCAACACACTGCAGATATCAAAATCTGCAAATGCTCAAGTCCTTTATATAAAATTTATATAAAATGGTGTAGCATTTGCAAATAAATGGCTTATCCATTTGCATATAAAATTGTGTCATATTTGCGCACATCCTCCATCAACTTCAAATCATCACTAAATTATTTATAATACCTAATATAATCTAAATTGTGTGTAAATAGTTATAGTATATTGTTTTATGATTTTTATCATTGTATTATTATTTACTTTCTTTTGTCCAATATTTTCTGTCCAGGATTGGTTTGAATCTGGAGATGTAAAACCTGTTCATATTGCACATGGAGGTCCGACCTTACAGTCTTTGACAGTTAATCCCATGAGCAGTATAGGTGCTTTGTTTTGTTTTTTGTTTTCTGAAGTTATGGTTTGCATATCTCAAGCACTTTGTAGACCTATGATTCCTTGTCCAATGATACATGGGCTCATGGCATCTGGCGGAATACCCTGCATCATTATTTGGCCTTTTCCCTTGTTCTGGAAGTTCCACCTTTAATGGCCTTCTCTCCGTTCCTCAAAGACATCACCTCTGTTCCCTCTCTCTGCCCAGAGTGCTCTTCCCTTCTCTTTCTTTTGCCAACTCCTTCCTGTCACTCAGGCCCCAGCTTCAATCTCACTTCTCCACAAAAGCACCCCTAACCACCACCTATTTACGGCATCCCCCTCAATTATTCCCTAACATTGTGCATCCTTTCTTTCAATACATTTATCACTCCATGGATTTCTTTTGTTGTTGTTCATTTTATGTCTTCCAACACTCAACATAAGCTCCAAAAGGGCAGGGATTATGCTCACATTAACCACCTCTGCACCCCCAGGGCATAGAATGTGGAAAGCACTCAATTCAATGCTTGAATCAAGTGGACACAAAATTTCACAGTCTGCTTTAGGTAGATAGAGGAAGAAGCAAATCCTTAAATTTAATCTTCAACTAATCTGAACCACCTCCTAAGGCATTACCTAATAGGTACCTGGGGGGGGAAAATGAAAATATCCACTTTTGCTTGGAACTTAGTTCTGTTGAAAAAGTTCATGTATATGGTTTTCAGTCTCTCTTGAATAAGGATGCTTTAGCTCCCAGATCACGTCATTGTCCTCTTGCTTCTCTCCTTTAAATGGTGCTGGGGAAATGGAGGGTAGGGGTGGTGACAGGGGAAGAGTTGGGGTCCTTGACATAAATGCCTTCTGCCTCTTCTTTTCTACAAAGTGATCTTCCAGATGACCCTGCCAGGATTTATGACTACAGTCTGTGCCTGTTCTGCTTTGGCTTTATGAAAGGGCATTAGTGTTCCTTTAATGGCTCTGCTTCACCTGGGCTCCTGCCTCACCTGTGCAGTGACCATCTGCCTGTGCAATCTGCCTGCTCATCAGCCATCCACCCGGAGCCCTACTGGGTGGACCTCTGGAAGGCCCAGTGGCTTTCAAATCAGCTTCCAGACTATCTAAAAGATACAGGGTGGGAAGTCTAGGAAAACAAAACCTGTTGTCCCTCAGTATTATCCTCACTTATCCCATATGCCTTGTATCTTGTTGGGGAAATCTTCCCCAGAGAGAAAAAATAATCAAGACATGCCACATTGCTTTCTTCTCTCCTGCTCCTCTCCTTTTCACCTCCTGAAGATCAAAAGCAGAGGCAAGCTTTTTAATGTACTTCCCTAGCACCACTCTCTTTCCAGATCCCAAACAATGCTTTAAAAAAAAAAAAAAACCTCTGAAGCAAAGCCATCCAAGCTCTGTTATAAATATGGTGAAAGGGGGAGGGAGAAATAAATCCAGTCTCCTCATAAACAAAAGCCTAGCCTGCCTATTTCTCCTATTTTTGAAATGCACCCAATGCAAATGCCTTGATATTTCTCTTGACATCCCTTCTCATCTTTCCCAGGGAGGTGGGAAGTCTGAGCCTATGAGAGTCAAATGTTTTGTACAAGAGGAAGACACATTCACTTGCTTTAACTGCCACCCCAGTTTCACGTGCATAGCAGCCTGATATGTTTACTTATCATCACTGGTCACAGAAACCCACATTCTGCTTCCATCAACAATATTTACATAAACGTCAAAATATGTTAGTCAGATTTAAGCAATTCATCGCAGAGGAAAATCCATTCACCTTTATTCCTAAAATCCATTGGGATGAAATACAGTTTTCCCAGTACAGTACTCTTCCTGACTTTCTAGCTGATTTGACATTTTGTGTATCACATTTTTCTCTCAGACACAGAAGTGAGAAAAACTTAAAATATGGAAAAAAAAATCTTTAAAAAGGGAATGCAAATGGAATCCTGTTGAATCCCTGACATTCTCAACCAATTCAGTGCTTCCAGATTAATTAGTTGTCTTGGCCATATCACTTTACAGGTCCTAAATAATTATGGGAAGTACGACCATCTGTCTTTGAACCTACTACTATCCTAAACATTCTGTTTGTAATAGCCCATCTAATCCTTATGACAGTCATATGAGGAACATCCTCATTTTAGAGATAACAAAAATGAGGCAAAGAGTAATTAAATAACCAGCTCAAAATCCAAGTTGAATTTTTTTGTTAATAAAAGAGTGATTTACATAATTGTTATACATAATTGAGGAAAGGGGAGTTCTCAAGAAGCTTCCTAAAACAGACAAATATCTGTTGACTAACTGAATCTTTTGTCCTTTCGGATGTTTTTTTCTAAAAATAGAAGTGTATTTCCATAGTCTATGCATTAGGAAAAAAAAAATAGAAGAAGAAAAAATTCCAATGGCTACTCCAGGATCTCAGGCAGGAATGATAGAAGTGGTGAGCATACCCAAAGCTCAAACCAGGAAAGCCAAATCCCCATCACTAGAGCTTAAACTCTCCCAGAATCAGGACCAGGCAGAAGAAATCAGTAAGTCAAGTTATCCATTCATCAGAAATTCCAGGCATTCTATGTGCACAAGGCAGACGTCAAAAATCCTTTCCTTGCATTTGAAGAGTTTATAATCTGGTGGGAAACAGACCAGTGCAGAAATAACTCACACAGCATAGAATGTGAAGTACTTCCTTCTACCTGCAGCTCCTTCCTTCCCGCTTGTTCTCTGCCTGCTTACAACTCATCCTTTAAGACACAGCTTGGGCTTGCTACACATCCCCATGTTGGATTCAGTGCCCTTCCTCCACCTACATTACCAAAGTAGGTTGACAATGTGAGGGATGAGATGATTTGAATTTATCTGGTTAAGACACATTCTTTAAGCAAAATGTAAATAAAATACAAATGCTTTTCAAGTGCATGGTTTTATATGTGTTGCCTCTAAATCTTCATAAGTAGAGACAGTTTATTTAAAGATCATTAACTCCCAGAATATGTAAGGCATTATTTAGATTCAAACATCTCTCCTTTCAGATGACTAGAAACTTCACTTTGACCACAGAAATCCTGCTGTGGGTGGTAGTGCCTCTCACACGCTGGTAATCTTAGGGTTGATAATCTTAGAATATGATGACTTTAGGATTATTCCAACTATGTTAGTCAGCTTTTGTTGCTATAATAAATTCCCAAGATAATCAATTTATAAGTAGAAAAGGGGTGTTTTGGCTTATGGGTTTGGGAGGTTTTAGTCTATGACCCACTGCTTTGGCCCCATTGCTTTGGGCCCTTGGCAATGTTCCCAGCACATGATAGTAACACATAATAAAACAAAACTTCTCATCTCATATAGGAATTGAAAAGAGAGAGAAAGGGACAGACCAGCATCCCACAATCCCCTTCAAGGCACATCTCAATGACCAACAGGCCTATTATTTGGTACCACCTCTTCAGGTTCCACTGCCAGCCCATAGTGCCATCCTGGAGAACAAGTCTTTAACACATGGGCCTTTGGAGGACATTCCAGATCCAAACTATAGTAATTCAGGGCTGGGGTGATATCTTATTTGATGACACATCATTCAAATAGGTAACAATGATGGTGATGATAATGATGATGATAGCTATAAAAAAACTTCATTCTTCACTCTATGGACATAAGGGACAGAAATTCACAAAAATCATTAACGCTTACTATGGTTCCTGTTTTCCACCCTTAAATCCCAACCCCTCTGTGTGTTTTCCTCTGTTAAATTTTTCCATCAAGGTGGGTGGGAAGTGGGCACAAAAAGAGGGTGGCTAATGGTGCACCAGAGTGCAGTTGGATAGGAGGGATGATTTCTACTGTTTTATTACACAGTAGGAAAACCGTGGTTAACAACAATTGCTTATTTCAAAATAGCTAGTACAGAGAATTTAAAATGTTCCCAGAGCAAAGAAATGATAAATGCCTGAGGTGATAGGAACTGCAAACCACCTCGTCTGATCATTACATCTGATCACATTGTAATATGTTTATTACATAACACATACATTTTATGTGTATATGTGTATATTTTACCTGACATATTAATATATTTGTATTTTAATTGACACATTAATTATACATTGTTATAGTATACAATGTGAAATTTCAATGTTTATAAGATAAAATATCACATTGAAATATTATACTGTATCCCATAAACATGTACAATTAAAACGTTTCTATTAAAATATATTTTAATCTATTTTATATATTACATTTTATAAATTTTTCATCTATTGGCTTTGGTGTTCTCTTCATCCCGCAACTAGGTAGATTGACTAAATTTCTTTCAACAATTCATTTTTCTAGGGCCCTTGAAATAAAAAACTCCCTCATTTCCTACAATCCCAGGCATTTAATGTGTGCTGAAGTTGAACAAATAGATTATTGTCCTTATACTATGGGGGAGTCCTCCCCAATAATGATTGGCCTTTATTAGAGATACTTAGCATCTTCACAGGCAATCACAGCTTTCCATTACACTTTGAGTGGAGAGCTAACCCCCATTGTCTTGGCAAGTTTTATGCTGATGTAGAATTACCAGAGAACTGGGCAATTTATAATGGACAGAAACTTATTTGGCTCATAGTTCTAGAGGCCAGGAAGTTCAAGAACAAGGACCTGAATCTGGTGAGAGTCTTCTGATTATATCATAACATGGTAGAGGGCATCACATGGAAAAAGAGAATAAGTGAGGGGCCAAACCTCTCCTTTACAAGGATCTTGCTCTCAGGATAACAAACCCACTCCTGCAATCCATTCATGAAGACAGAGCCCTCAACCTAATCACCTCTCAAAGGTCCTACCCCTCAACACTCTCGCATTAGAGATTAAGTTTCCAACACACGAACTTTGGGAACACATTGAAACCAAAGCACCCACCCTAGGCTATAAGACCCTATTCTAGACATACTGCCTTCTCTTCTGACCCTCATAAGGGTTTAGCTCCTTCCCACCTCAGAGCATTAGCTCTTACTATTCCTCCTGCTTACAGGAATCCCAGCTGAAACATCTTTCTTCTACAACTTCACATCTCTGTTCTTTATTGTTTGGGTCTCTGAATCCAAAACCAATTCCTCCAAGGAATTTCTTGAAGAAAACATAAATTATAATTACAGGGCATCTATAACAATTCATCTTCCATAAATCCTAATGATAGGTAATGCATTTGCCTAATTCAGTTCTCTCACAGTCCTCTTTAGGCAGATACACATCTACAAAATGGCTGCACAAGTAGGTTAAAAACTCAACCTTACAATAAATGTTCTAAACTCTGTGGAAAAGTTTGTACGCCTGACATTGACATTGTTATACACAATGAGTTCATCACAGCTACTATACTAGACATTATAATAAACTCAAGCCTAATCTAATGTCAGAATCCTACCACTTGAGGGAACCTAAGAATAAATTTCTTAATCCTCTTGACCCCTGGAAGGAAATCAAAATAGCTAACTTATAGAATTTACTTAAGTTATATTTTTAAGTACAAAGTTTTTAAATTAAAACTGATAACTGATATGATTATAGTTGTCAAGTGTAAAAATAATAATACCATAAAGTTACTTGATAAATATCTACAACTCAGCTACCGCGTTGCCCCAGGGTTTACATAGTCTTTTTTTGTCAGGGTTATTTTTCCTAAGAATTTCTCTGTATGTAGTTTTCTTTGTATTCCAACAAAGTATTTTTCTACCCAGCCCACTTAAGAACCTCAATTTGTGTGTCAGGCTATAAGGGGAATCCCTATGTACACCATTGTCTTCTAGTATATAGCAATATACTCCTGTTGTTTAGGATTATAAATTGACTCCTATATTTTTCTTGCATACACACAAAATCTTACTTTCAAATAACATTAACTTAACAAAATCTTGTTTTCCTGTTGTGTATGCACAGTTCATGTTGAAAATATTTACTATATTTAAGGTTGCCATTAAATTTTTATCAATAGAAGATACTGAATCCCAAAGATTATGTGTCAATTACCCAACCAGTTATAAATACCTAGAGTATTGGAAACATAGTTATGAATTATCAGAAGCCAAAACTTGTAAAATGTCATTTCATTATAGCCATCCAAAGTGCATTAAAATGGGTAATTGTGAACTATCAACATATTACTTACAATGCAATTTGTGTGTTGATATGTAGATTTTGAATATTAAGAATAAAGCTGATCAGATTTTAAAAACTGATCACTTTATGTAAGAGACTAACACTATACTATTTAATATGGTAGCCACTAACCACTAGTGGCTATTAAGCATGTAGAATGTGGCTAATCTAAATTTAAGTATGTTGTAAATGTAGAATATACACACTAGACTTTGAAGACAACATAAAAATGTAAAATGACTTAATAAGTTTTATATTGAGTGCAGTATAAAATAACATTGGAGATATATTGAGTTAAATAAAACATATTACCAAATTTAAAATATGCTCACATTATATTTCTATTCATCTGCACTAGTGTAGCAGTTACAAAGTGTGTGTGTGTCTGTGTGTGTGTGTGTGTGTGTGTGTGTCATACTGGGGACTGAACCTAGGATGCTCTCCACTGGGCTACATACCCAGTCCTTTTATTTCTTATTTTGAGACAGGGTCTGGTTAAATTGCCCTAGCTGCCTCAAACTTGCAATCCTTGTGCCTCAGTCTACCGAACAGCTGAAATTACAGGTGTGTGTGACCAGGCCTGGCTTACAAATTCATTATTAATAATTATCTTACCCTTCATCTGCTTCTCACATGTCAACTATAAGTCAGTCCATCTCTTCCTTCCAGAGGCCTCCCCACTCCTCAAACCTACATTTTTTATCTAAAGGAGGAAACAATTTCAATACCAGCTTAAGGAAACCCTGACAGAGAAGCTAAAGCTGAATGAACCCAATTCACTGCATCCTAAAGCTAAGTGCCTGTACCTCACCAAGCTGTAACAGCCTTGGCAAACTCCCTACTCATCTGTGATTTAGGCATTAAAAACCCTGTAGAAAAATCCAAGTTGATGTTGGAAATGTTTTCACCAAAATCAAAACCTTTTTCTTCTAGAATATTAGTGTCTCTTTACAGGTAAGCGCATGCAACAGCCCCCCTTTTCCATGGTTTCATTTTCCATGGTTTCAGTTATATGTGGTCACCCATGGTTTAAAAATACTGTATGAAAAATATCATCAATAAACAATTCAAAATTCTTAAATAACTTTTATTATAATAAACTATTGTAATTGTTCTATTTTATTGTTATTGTTGTTAATCCCTTATTGAGCCCGATTTGTGAATTAAATCTTATCATAGGTCTGTATAAATGGAAAAAAACATATTATATATTGCAGTTTCAGGAATCCACTGGAGGTCTTAAATTGTATCCCCCATGGATAAGGAGGAACCACTGTATTAAGTTTACTCTAGTTTCTAGTAAGACGAATAAACAGGGCAAATAGATGGGAAAAAAATGCTACAGGGAGGCACACTAGTTGTAAATGACAGTTCACAGTAAAAATAGTCACTGAATAGTAAACACACAAGCTTGCCAAACACAGCTACCCTTGGGCCATAAGCTAGAGGCAGTTCATGGCCCTAAAACCTTAACCACAAAGAGAACCCTAATTAGACCCAATGTAATCACTTTATGTTCACAAAATGATTTTAAATCACTAAAAAAAAGTTCATATAATACCTTCCTAAGGGACCTGATGTTTTAAATTCAAAATTTTCTAAACGAAATGCTTAATTTATCAAGACTACATTTTTGAACATCAGTTTTACATACCTAATTCATATCTATTGATCAAGCCAAAGAAGATATTTGCTGTTTTAAATATTTGAAATCTTCCTGGAACTATAAAACATCTAAAACAACTTAAAGTAGTGTATCTTAAATACATCTGTGTCTATAAATGCTCTTGAAGCCAATAAATTACAACCAAATACTCAATATAAACTTAAATAGGATATCAATCTTTAATGGCACCTTTCTCAAGCACATTATATTGGCATATGACTTACACAAAACATAATAGCCTGTGGATACAAAACTCAGTCACAAATGTATAAGGAAAGCAAAACACAAATATAAAATTATAGAATTATTTTGATGAAGTAAAGATTGAGATGAAACTTACACCTAAAGAATTGAATATAGCACCTACTTATTGTACAGGTAGCCCTTGACGGAGAGGAAGATGCCAGAGGGAAACGTATATTTTCTATTCCTATGTCACAAAAGCCTCTCATGTGGCTGACATTTGAGCTACATTGTGAAATACTGCCTCTAAGTTCTCTAACTAAAACTCGTGAACTTCTTTAAATTCTTGAGGAATAGATTTGCTTACAGAAAGGGATACCTCTCCAAGATTTAAACTTTATGTTGAGATTTTGAAAACGAAGCACAACATGATACCTGTGTTTTGGGTATGGAGTGATTTTCCACGACTGTGTAAACAACCCAAGTTAGATGATATCCAAGCAACTGGACCCATCAAACTGTACCAGGATGAGTCCAGAAAGTCTAACCTAATTCAAAAGGGAAAAAAAAATATACATCAGTAACCAGGAAATGTAAATTAAAATGAGGTTATCTTAACCCACAAAGTGACAAAGTTTAAAAGACATTAATTGGGATTTCAGTTTCTGATTATGAAGATATAAGGAGGTCCCAACTAGTCCTTCCACTATAACAAAAGCTGGACAAAATATTTGAAAACAACAAATTTTCGCACACCAAACAATAGGCAGTGTAGGAAAGTTATCTCTGAGAGAAAAGAAACAAAATAAGAATTATGAGCACACCATCCTTCCATCTGAAAACAGTTTCTTGGCTAAGTTCAATAGAAGAGGGACCTAAACAAAAGCCTCGCAGTATTGCTAAATTAAAGAGACAGAGATCTCCATTTAGGGAGACCAAAATGCTGAGGATTTACAAAGTAGAGAACTGGAGATGAAGAAGCGATGAAAACAGAAGTTCCAGAATTTTTATAGAGGTTTACTTGCATTTTTTGGCTAAATTTCAATCTCCACATATATACAGCATATTCCTCAAGGCCAGGGATCGAATAATTATCAAGATACTATCCAGGGAACAATTTTTATGGATCACACAAAGCCAGGAAATTCCCATGAATCAGAGCAGAGAGACCTCCTTGAATACATTTGGAATCACACCTTAGCTATGGAGCTACAAATGGATCTAAATGGAAGGCTACTCTAGACCCACTGTATTATAGCTTAAGAACTAGCTGCAACTAATCTACAGGTACCTAGGTCAAAACAAAGTCCAAGACGTCTATTAGAAATCAACAAAATCCAGCACTCAATTTACAATGGCTAGTATTCAATCAGAAGTCACTAGACATGGAAAGAAGTAGAAAATCTATATGAAACATATGATCCATAATTAGGAGAGAATTCTACAACAGACATAGGTTTATAAGTGAAAGACATGTGAAATTACCACAAAAAGGACATAAAAATAGCTAATAAAGGCTAATTCAATATGGTCAAGGAGTTGGAGAAAAAAGAACATAGTAAGGAAGAAATAGGTGAGATACATGTAAGAAACAAAATTTCTAGAAAGAAAACTAGAATATCTAAAATGAAAATGACACTAGATACAATTAATTGTAGATTACACACTGCAAAGAAAATGATTTGTGAATTCGAAAAACATAACCATAGGAATTATCCAAAATAAAACATGGGGAGGGGGCTGGGATTGTGGCTCAGCAGTAGAGCGCTCGCCTAGCATATGTTTGGCCCTGGGTTCGGGCCTCAGCACCACATAAAAAATAAACAAACAAACAAATAAATAAATAAATGTATTGTGTCCAACTACAACTAAAAAATAATTAAAAAAAAACATGGGGGAAAAATATAAAATAAGTACCAAGGACCTATGAGATGATCTCAAAGGGGATCTAATGTATATATTATTGGAATTATAAGGAAAATATAAGGTGCGGGGACAGTACATGAATATTTTAGAAGTAACATGGGAAAATGTTTCCAGATATGAGGAAAACTACAAATTCAAATGTCTAGAAATTCATTGAACACCTAACAGGATAAATATAAACACATTGGGCTAGGGCTGTAGCTCAGTGGTAGAGCGCTTGCCTTGCACATGTGAGGTACTGGGTTCCATCCTCAGAACCACGTAAAAATAAATAAATAAAGATAGTGTGTTCATCTACAACTAAAAAATATTTTTAAAAATATATAAACACATCAAGTCACATCATATTCCAATGGGCAAAACCAGCAGTAAATAAAAGTATCTTAATAGTAACTAGAGAAGACATATTACACACTGAGGAACAAAGAGAAGAACTATATCGACTTCTCAGTTAGGAGGAATAAATTTTAGTGGTCTATTGCACAACATGGTGAATATAGTTAATAATAATGTATTGGCCAGGCGCAGTGGCACACGCCTGTAATCCCAGGCAGGAGGATCTCAAGTTCAAAGCCAACTTCAACAAAAGCTAGGCACTAAGCAATTCAGTGAGACCCTGTCCCTTATGAAATACAAAATAGGCTTGTGGATGTGGCTCAGTGGTCAAGTGCCCCTGAGTTCAATCCTAGGTACCAAAAAAAAAGTGGGGGGAATGAGCTATATCAGGGGAACTGCATTCAAAAAGCCCTGGCGCTTGCAGGAGGACTAAGTAAATGAATGGGAGGAGGACTCTGTGGTAGGGTGGGGTTAACATCAGGGATCCAGACTTCCGGAGCACTCAACTCTTGCCACCAGGCACTGCAGCTGGGGAAAGGAGTTACAGTAAGCCAAAAACAGGAAAAGCACATGGAGGCAGATATTGCAGATCTTCCAAGTAAGCTCAAAGAGGTGGATAAACAGCGATTAAAAGCTGTATAGTATGGTTTACAACTACTAGAGACCCAAGATGAATTGCAAAATCAATTAGATAAATGTCGTCATGAAATGATGACCATGAGTGAGAATTATGAACAAGAAAAATATACTCTTCAGAGAGAAGTTGAGCTCAAGAGTCACGTTAGAAAGTTTGAGCGGTGACTGTGAAGCTATTGAACAAAAACAAAAAAATCCAGCTAGAACAATTAGAAGAGCAGCTAAGCAGAAGCCATGGGCAGGAAGTGAAAGAACTAGAAAACAAGAAAGAAAAACTGAAAGCAGAGTTAGATGAAGCAAGGCTTAGTGAAAAGCAGTTGAAGCCCAAAGTAGACCACCAGAAGGAACTCCTCTCTCATAAATTAGAGCAAGAGAAAGAAGCAGTTTCTTACTATAATGCCTTAGAGAAAGCTCATGTACCAAATCAAGATCTCTAGGTACAGTTGGGCCAGGCCCTTCAGCAAGCCTTGGATCTCAATAGTAAGGGCAACTCTTTGTTTGCATTAGAAGATGGAAGGGCAGCAATGGAACGCCAGCCATATCAGCATGAAAGTCAAGTATCAGTCACTAGAGAAAGCAAAATTCATTTAATAGAGAGCAAATGCAAAGAATGAAGTTACAGATTGCTACAGATGAAAAACCTCAAACTGAATGTGAGCCGCAGGAACAGTTGTTTACCATGCTGGAGCAGAAGAACGATGAAACAAAACATCTTTTAGGTCAAATTAAAAATCTGGAGAAATTTATGAATTTATAGGAAAATACTGATTCAAAGCCTTCAGCCCCCTCTGGTGCTCTGAAAGATAACATCTATTAATACAGCTTTACTTCAGCAAAACTTGAGAACTTAGATCAAGAAAATGAAAGCAGCAAAGGCGAACTGTCCATACAGGGATTGAAAACGGACCCTGGATATTAAGTATTAAGTATCAGTGTTCTCTTTACAAATATATGGCTCTGAAGGTAGGTTAAAGTGTTCACTTGAAAAAATCTTTTTGCAAATGAAAGATGCCTTCACCTTTCAGAAAGTGACCATAGGAAACTAAGAGCTAAGCTAGATGAATTAAAGCTGAAGTATGGACCTGAAGAGAAAACTGCAGTGCCTGTCCTCAAAAGTAGGTGGAAGGTGCCACCTCTGGACGTAACCACCCCTGAGATGAATGTGCCCGCCGTGCTGTCAGGGAAGGAATTTGTACATTCGCACCCCAGAAGGAGAAGACACGGTCCTGTCCTAACCATTCAGAAGGTGACTTGCAGTTAGAAAAATCAGCATCTGCAAACACTCCTGTGGTCCCTGTCTCTCCTCACAAAAATTCTGCCCATAGATATGCAGCCAAAGAAGAAGAACTGTGTGATGCTCGCAGCCAGCCCAGCTGACTCTGAAGAAGCCTTAAGTGAAAATAGCGGGAACACGCCCAGCTCTCTCAGGTTAGGGGCTGGAGTCAAGGCTTCAAACAGAAGGGAAAGAACCTGCAAGCAAATTGGAAAAGGGACCTTGTAAGAAATCACACCCTATTCTGTGTGTGTCTTCCAAATCCACTCCAGAGACCCAGTGTCCTGAGCAATAATGACTTGTCTCTGATCAGGAAGGTCCTACTTAGCCCAAGGTCACTGAGGAGCTTAGTGAAGAGGAGGAGTGGTGCCACCTTGCAGAATCTGGCTGTACTCATTGTGTCAAGGCGTTTCCATGCTTCTTCAACCAGGCTTTCATATTTTGGTTGTGATTCTAACCTGGAGAGTTTCTTAAGTGATGCCTCTTCCTGGACCTTCTGAGTCACACTGAGTAAACTGTTAACAGAAGGAAGACTACACTTAATTTAAATCTATATGCCGTGTAGGGCCTGGATTTTTTCAAGTGAAGTGAACACTTTAACCTACCTTCAGAGCCATATATTTGTAAAGAGAACACTGAAGTCATTTACTATTATATTTTCCTATGTGATCTTTTTATGAACTTAGTTTTTCACTATATTGTAAAAAACAGGAAATTTGATTTGAAAATATATATTGTTACAGATTTCGTCAGTTGTGAAAGCACCTATATTCATCTTTGTATTCATATTCATGACTTAGATTTTATGACTCAAACATATGAGGAATAATTTTAAAATGTAAAATAAAATTGTAATGATTTCAAATATAAAAAGAACTATATCAGAATTACCAAAATCTATGTAAGACAATGGAACAACATCTCTAACACACTGTGAAAATGTTGTCCATTTAGAATTCTATACCAAGCAATAATAATATCTTTCAAAAATTAAGGTGAAGTAAAGATTGCATTTCACACAAATGCTGACAGGAGAACTATAAGAGAAATTAATGGAAATGCTTCAGGCTGAAGGAAAAGAATATCAGATAGAAACTTAGAGCACATACACTCCATAAAGAATACCTACAATACGAAATATGTAAGTAAATGAGACATTTCCTTTAAAAATTTTTTAAATTTTATTTAAAAAGATAAGCTAATATGATAGTATACTATGAAACTTATAAAGTACCTGAAAATAAGAAAAATAGGGCAAAGAAAAAAGAGGAGTGAATAAAAAATTACTATAATAAGTTTCTTATAATAATATAAGATCCTATGTCTATTCATTAAATTGGATATACTGTATATAAAGGCATAGAGAAACAAATGAAGAGATGCACATAGGAAATCCTGGAACAACCACAAAAAAAGAAAGCAGGAACAAAAAACAGCAAAAGCTACAGTTAATAAACCTAGGGTGGAGAGAAAAAGGACACCTAAAATATACAATTAGTTCTTTTTAAAAGACAAGAAAAAAAGAAAGGGTAAAAGGACAGACCAGACAAGTGGAAAATCAAGCAGTAAGATGGTAATTTAAGTCCAACCACACTAATAACACAACATTAATAATAAACAGTCCAAATATGCCAAATAAAGGCAGAGACTGTCAGATTGGATTTTAAAAAGTATGACCCAAGCTATCTACAAGAAACCCACCTTAAATATAAAATATGGATCAGTTAAAAGTAAAATAAAATTATAAAATACCACACAAGCTACCAAAAGAATGCTGGAAAATAAAGCAACATCAGAGGAGTTAAATTTTAGAATAAGAAATATTACCACAGTAAAACGGTACATTTCATAATGATAAAGGTGTTACCAAAAGGAACTAACAACCCCAAATATTTTGGCATCTATTAACAAATACATGAAGAAAAACTAATAGATCCACAAGTAGAGATACACAAAGCCACAGCTATAACTGGAGACTTCAATACTGTTCTTCTTTCTCAGTAAGTAATACAAGGAGAAAAAAATCAATAGCAACAAACAAGACATGAATACATAAAGCAACTGGATACAGCTTGACACTTACAGTACAAGCTACCCCACAAATAAAGATACATATGCACCACTCAACAAGTTAAACCTGTATTACACAACACTATCTTCTATATCAAATAAGTCCGAATGCATTTAAAAGGATTGAAATGATGTAAAATATATTCTCTGACTACAATTAGAAATCAATTAAGGAAAGCTTTTTTGAAAATCCAGAGACAAATGAAAATCAGACAATGCATTTCTAAACTGTAGAGTAAAAGAAGAAATCAAAAAGGAAAACAGGGAATATTTTCAACTAATAAAAAATAAATAAAGAACCTGCAAACAAATTGGAAAAGGAACCTTGTAAGAAATCACACCTTAATCAGCACCACACCAAATTTTGTGTGGTGCTGATTAAGAGAGAAATTGATGGTCTAAATACTTAAGTTAGAAAAAAAGAAAGGTCCAAAATAAGTGGGCTTTCTTAAAAATAAAAAAAAACTAGAAAAGGAAGAGAAAATTAAACACAAAGAAGAGTAAAAAGTAGAAAAATAGAGATGAGAAAGAAAACCATTAAAAAGAAATGGGACAGGGTTGAGGTTGTGGCTCAGCAGTAGAGCACTCACCTAGCACGCGTGAGGCCCTGGGTTCGATCCTCAGCACCACATAAAAACAAACAAATAAATAAATAAATAAATAAAATAAGGGTATTGTGCCCAACTACAACTAAAAAATAAATATAAAAAGAAAGAAAAGACAGCCAGGTGCTGTGGCACAGCCTGTAATCCTAGCAGCGGGGAGGTTAAGGCAGGAGGATTATGAGTTCAAAGCCAACCTCAGCAAAAGCTACAGGCTAAGCAACTCAGTGAGACTCTGTCTCTAAATAAAATACAAAATAGGGCTGGGGATGTGGCTCAGTGGTTGAGTGCCCCTGAGTTCAAGCCCCAGTACCCGCCCCCCACCAAAAAAAAAAAAGAAATGGGACAAACAATAGAGAAAACTAAAGTAAAAATTCATTCTGTGAAAAGATCAACATTCTTTGCTTACAGATTTATATTATGAAAATTATAAGGATTTTTTATTTTTACAATATTGTTCATAACATACTTTTACTGTTATTATTCTGAGAGAATGCTTTCAATTATGTTTGTCTGCATGAGACCAATATGGAGCTATTTAAACTGTTACAAATGGTTATGTCGTAACCTGGGAAAATATTCGAGATATATTAGACAATCAAAGCAGGCTATAAATCATGATGCCCTCTCCTCCAGTTTTGAACTAATGTTATTTCAGGTAGATTAAATACCAGAAAGAGGTAAGGCCCACACTGGTACTGGGTAGCAAGGTATTAGGAGTGATTTCTTTTCCTTACATGCTGAATCCTCCAATTTTTCTCTTGTGACTTTTCATGCTTTTTAGATTGCAAAACTAATCATTTTAACCTTTTAGTCAAAGACCTTCAAACAGAAACTAAACTTCAAATTTCCTTCTATAATATGCCAATTGCCCCAATCTTATCATCACACATGCTATACATGAATTGATGTACCCTCCAAAAATGTACAATTTCTGTGTCAAGTTTTTTAAAAAAAAAATTTTTGGTGGTCAATAGACCTTTATTTTATTTATTAATTTATATGCGGTGCTGAAAATCAAACCCAATGCCTCACACATGCAAGGCAAGCATTCTACCACTGAGCCCTCTGTGCCATTTTTTAATGGGAAAAAACTCTCTAAAATTCTCTCTAAAAAGTATTTTTTAATAACTTTATTTTATTTATCTATTTATTTTTATGTGGTGCTGAGGTTCAAACCTAGGGCCTTGAACGTGCAAGAGCACTGAGCCATAATCCCAGCCCCTAAAAAGTATTTTTTTTTCAAAGAGAGAGAGAGAGAGACAGAGAGAATTTTTTTAATATTTTGGACACACATCTTTATTTTATTTTTATGTGGTGCTGAGGATCGAGCCCAGCACCCAGCACATGCTAGGCTACTGCTTGAGCCACATCCCCAGCCCCTAAAAAGTATTTTTTAAATACCTTTTAATTAACAAGGTAGGTTGATCTAGAAAACAAATACTGGATTCACCTAAAAAAATATTTGTTTGTTACTTGTCAAAATCTAAATATGCCTGCTACTTTTAACAAGAAGGAAGGATACTATTTAGAAAAAATAAATCAAAATTTTAGTTTGTTTAATTTTTGGAAAAGCAATTTGAAATTAACATTTTATATAACTACCTAGGAACTTTCTAACTGTCCCACTGTTCTTTAGAACAAGAAAATAAAATTTATGTTATATGAACCTCTAAGATTTCTTCATAACATCTAAGAGGGAATTTTTATTATTCTTTTCTGTTTAGCAAAAACATTTGTTTGATTTTAGTCAGATTAATTTTAGATAAATTTTGCATTTGTAATGTTCTTCCCATGATATATATTTCACTCAATGAGAAACTTCATAAAAACACCAAGTCATTCAATACCGTAGTCTCCTCAGAATACATGAGGTTGCAGAGTGATTTATTCCATTAAGAAAAAACAGAACTCATCACATAATGTGGTTCTGGGCTTTGGAGCCCTAGGAAACCATTTTGTTCTGACCAGTTACAGAAATGACAAATTCACTTGCTTAATGTATTTGAATGCCAACTGCAGTCAAGCAATGCTCTAATTTAGGGGTGGAGACAGATGATCTGAGTAGATACATAGAGATATTTAAGATGAATTCCGCCCTCATTTTTCTTGGGGTTATGGGAGTGAAAGGTGAACAATACCAATCAATGGACATTCTGTGTTGAGTCACAAGTGCCACAAGAGTTACGCACAGTGCTTCGTAATTAGTTCAACTCGTGTTCCCATGAGAGGGGTGTAGAAGATAAAGACTTGCCTGGACACATGAACAAGGGAGGAAAGTGACCAAGAGGGCAGCCCAGTGGGAAGAACAGCTGCATGTACGAGGAGGGACACCCAAGTAGCAGCCACCATCATGGAACACTTCGTGTGGTCTAGAGACATCTTCACTCTTCTTCTTCTTCTTCTTCCTTCTCCTCCTCCTCCTCCTCTTCCTCTTCTCTCTCTCTCTCTCCTCCTCCTTCCTTCTCCTTCTCTCCTCCCCCTGCCCTCCCCTCCCCTTCCCTTCCCTCCCCTCCCCTTCCCTTCCCTCCTCTTCTCTCTCTCTCATTTATGCAATCCCACAAGGCATGTGTTAATTTCATTCTACAGATGGGAAGCTTGTAACTTAACTGAATGGTTCAAGTTCACACCAAAGCATAGAGTGGGGAGAGCTAGGATAGGAAGGCAGAATCCAAGCTCCTCATCCATCACTATCTATTTTGTAACCTCACAAAATGACCATCAATGAGTTCTCGTCTCCAGGCACACACAATCTTGCCCATCAAGTTTCTTTTTTTCTTTTTTTTTTTTTTTAAGAGAGAGAGAGAGAGAGAATTTATTTTAATATTTATTTTTCAGTTTTCGGCGGACACAACATCTTTGTTTGTATGTGGTGCTGAGGATCGCACCCTGGCCACACGCATGCCAGGTGAGCACTCTACCGCTTGAGCCACATCCCCACCCACCCATCATGTTTCTTTCCACTAATCTACACTTTCATTTTGCTCCCCCTAACTCTGCCCCATGCTCCTCCCATATCCAGCCCAGTGGTTCTCCATGAATCTCACTCATTGTTTGAGACCAGTGTGTCCTCGCTCACCTTCTATGTATCCCCTTTAGAATTCAAATTGTCTTTTGTTTATACAGTTTCTGTTTAAGAAATAGAGTATGAGTTTATACCAGAACACGAAGATGTAGATTTTGGCTAAAATTAAAAAATCAATGCTTAACTGAAGTCAGCATACCTCAATTCAGTCAATAAAACCAGCATCTACTTTGTACCAGAAATAGTGTATGCACTTAGGACAAAGATGAATAAGACAGCTGCTGCCCTTCATGGGTTCCCCCATGCAAGGGAAAAGGAGACAAGGAGACAAGAAATGTTCAAAAAGAATGTCAAGTGCTACCAGGAGCTTAGGCACTAAATTCCATAAGGCACAGAGGGTGGCCTCCAAGCCAGTCAGAGGGGATGACTGGGCATGGTGGCACACACCTTTAATCTCAGCAACCCCTGAGGGTAAGACAGGAAGATCACAAGTTCAAGGCCAGGCTCAGCAATTTAGCAAGGCCATAAGCAACTCAGCAAGACCCTGACTCAAAATGAAAAGTAAAAGGGCTGGGGATGTAGAGAGCCCCTATGTTCAATCCCCAATAACCAAGGAAAAAAAAAAAAGGAGGGGGATGTCTAGAAGAGATAAATGGCCAAGTCCCCTATTTTAAGAATAAAGAATGAATGTAATGGCTGCAAAATTATATTCTGGATAAAAGCAGCAATGAATGTAAGGGATGCTAAGTCCCTCAGGCAATAATGAATCTGCAACATTAAGTTCTGCATGTGGCTAGAAGACAAGGTATGCATCCTGTGTGAAAGAAGATGAGGGTGACGAATAGAACATGGGAAGCAATCTAGACTGTGTAAACGATCTGAGAGTCACTGAAAAATGGAAAGGTCAAAAAGAGATGTGATCAGACTCACTGGCTGGATTAAAGAGAGAGAAAAGTAAAGCCTGGGGAGCCATGAGGGCAATGGACAGCTTAAAACATCATGGGGTGAGACAGGTAAGAGACGGTGTCCTACATTCTAGGTGGTGGCAGAACGGACAGAAGCAGAAAATTTGGGGGAAAAAAATGTTAATTCACTGGAATCAGCAGGGCAATCCCTAGAGAGAAAAAAAAACAGAGTTGGGAACAATATTATGGCTTAGGGAATGAGCAAAAGATGGCAGCGCCATTAACTACAACAGAAAGGATGACATTTGGGTGGGGCTGAGGGAGAATAGATACTGGAGAGAGAAGAGGTCTCATCTTGGGACATTTCTAGTTTGAAGTTGCCGTGAAGCCTTTGAGGAAAAGACTCAGTGCTGCATTTAGGAATTTATATGAAGAAGCTGGGGACAGATATGGGTTGCAGAACAACTGTGGAAAGGGTGCGTGAAGCCAGGTAGTTCAAGAAGAGCTTGCAAAACAGGGTTACAGGGCTGACGCTGGATGTGTCCGTTACTCAGAGGGACATTTATATCTTTAAATGCTTGCAAAAGAACACAGATCTAAAATAAACGAGCTAAACTTTTATCTTCAGAAACTAAAGCAAGAAGAGCAAATTAAACAGGGCAAAGTGAAAAACAAAGACATGAAGGAAAACCAATGACAGAAATGGAAAACCAACAATAACTAGCCAAAAATTTATTGGCACTACATGTACCTGAATACTTGAATACAGGAGGAAAAGTGACTAAAAAGAAGAAAAATGCTAATGGGCTAGTTCTTTTATGTTCTAGTTCTTTTTATGTACCTGAACATAATAAATAAAAATAAAATATTGCCTAGGAAAACAGCTTTCACCATCTGACTGTTCAAAAATCTCTTCATAGCAGATAATTCACTTGACAACACATTAAAAGGAGAAATATGTATTCCAGAAAGGGCACTGGCACAATTTCAAGGCAGCTTCCTTACCACACCCCTTAAAAATAAAAAATAAAAATCCGCAGTTTGAAAAACTGCTTTAACATAACTCCAATGTTCACGTTTTCCAGTCTATTACAAGAACTCAACAGGTGCTACATTCAAATATTCAATGCACTTTGATTTATAAGACTACAGCTGCTACTTGCTTTGGCTGTTGAGTTATCTTATTGGGAAAACTCTATAACAAGAACTTAGAAGAAAAAGCTCACAAAGGCAGATGAGAGACATAATGCGCAGCAATTTAAGAAGGAGGAAAGGGGGCAAAGTTTCTACCTCAAACTTAAATGACCTGTTAACCTCTCAAATCATTATTCCTTCCTGTAGCCAACAGACCACATTCTCTCTTAACATTGAGAAAGACACAGTTTCACTTTTAAAAAATTTTAAAAACTATATATGCGAAAGGTTGTAGAAAAAGAGGCTTATCCTTTCCTCTTATCCTTAATAAAGGAAGAATGTTTCAATTTTGCAGTTATTTAAACATACCTCTTTTTTCTTCCACATGAGAGCATCTAATGCAACCTTATTTTATCAGGCTAATTGCTTTAACATGACTTTAAAATCATTTCAAGATAGGCAAAGTTTTCTAAAACAGGACACAAAAAGCAATAGGCTTTTAAAAAAACTCAATAAATTTGACTTCATTAAAATTAAGAATGACTCATTATTGAAAGATGTTAGAAAAAAAGACCCAGCAAATCATATACTGGCAAAAAAGATATTTGCAATGCATATATCTGAAAAAAGGGCTTACATCCCAAATAAAGAATGTAAATGAAACAATAACTCAATGTACAACTAAAATTAGCCGAAGACTTCAATAGGTATTTCACAAGAAGACACCCAACTGTCCAATAAGCAAGAAAAAGATGTTCAACATCCCACTCATCAGAGGAATGCAAACTGAAACCAAGGAAATCCTACTACATACCTACAGTTATTACTATATTTCCTAAAAGAATGGGTAGGGGTCGGGGAGGAAGGAAGACAGGTAGGCAGCCCTCCTTATATTCACCAGAATAAGTAACAATTGCTGGTGGAATATAAATTAGTTCAACCATTTTAGAAAACATTTTGGCAGTTTCTAAGAATCAGGTATACATTCTATCCTATGACTGAGTTAATTCTACTTCTAGCTTTTATTCTGGACAAATTGAAAATTATGTCCACAAAAATAGTCATAGAAACTTATTTTTCATAATGGCAAAACAGGGAAATAACCCAGATGTCCATCAACAGGGGAGTTGATGAACAGATGATCATCTTATCATACAGTAGAACACCACACGGGTGCAGCTGGATCTCAGAGCCTGACCAAAACATATGAACAGAAAAATTCCATTTATATGAAGCCCAAAAGCAATCTATAGGTGATATAAATCAGAAGAATGATTGCATCTGTCAAGGAGGGGGTGGTGTGGGTAGGGCATGAGGGATCTTCTAGGGCGATGAAAAGAATCTAATTTTTACTTGGGTGTTATTTATACAAAAATTTGTTGACCTATGAACTTTGGATTTGTATGCTTTATTTTACGTGGGAATATCAAAATTAAAATATATTAAATTTAAAATATCCCAAATGCATCTCTCATTTTAGTGGCTGATTTTAATTATAGTATTCTATAGTATCTATCTGTATTGATTGGGCATCTACTATATGCCTGGCACATTTCTGGGCACTAGAGCTATAGCAATGGGAAAAATGGACAGAAGTCCCTGTCCTCTTGTAGCTTATGTTCCAAGGAGGGAAAAGAGACAATAAACAAAAGAAATTAATAGTTTACATGGTATTTTATAAGGAGAAAAGTAAGGTAATAAAAAATTTAAAAGGAAATGGGGATGGCAAGTGTGGATTACCATTTCAGCACTGACCCCATGTTATGGTTTAGATATTAGGTGTCCCCCAAAAGCTTATGTGTGAAATGATGCAAAAAGGTTTGGAGGTAAAATGATTGGGTTATGCGAGCCTTAATCATTGAATTAATACCCCTGATAGAGATTAACTGAGTAGTAACTATAAGCAAGTAAGGCATTTGGAGTAGGTGGGTCATTGTGGGGCGTGCCTTTGGGGTATATATTTTGTCCTTGTTGATCAGAGCGCGCTCTCTCTCTCTCTCTCTCTCTCTCTCTCTCTCTCTCTCTCTCCTTCCTTATCATTATGTGAGCATGTGAGCCTCTTCCCTCGGCCACACTCTTCTGCCATGATGTCCTGCCTCACCTCGAGCCCTGAAGAACAGAGCTGGCTGTCTAGGGACTGAGACTTCTGAAACTATGAGCCCCCAAATAAACTCTTCCTCCTCTAAAATTGTGCTTGTCAGGTCTTTTAGTCACAGCAGCAAAAAAAGTTGACTAAAACACCCCATAAATTGCTGTTTAAATTGAATCATGATAGTCACATAAAATAAATTTCAACTCTAGCTTGTTTTTTAATTGCATTTCCATTTGATCATTGTGAAGTAGGATTCAATCATATGATATATGAAAACTAACAGCTAATACTTCTATACTACCTTTACTTGGAATTTACTGTCTTTCTTTTTAACTTCGTAAGGTAGAGCTTCTGTTATCTACAAAGTCCTCAAAGGGGAAGATAGCCAATAAAGCTTATATTTGCCTTTCAATATATCTTAAGGAGATGGCAGTGTTTCTTCCTAAAAGACTTTTGTATTAAAATAAATATAGAATTTCATCCGAAGTTAAGATTAATTATAGTTGTCAGAACTTGAAACTAAATTTTCATTCACTAGGCTTCATAGGAAAAATTACATATCTACCTCAGTTAGAAGGTAAAATTAAATTGTAAAAAAAAAAAATGAACTTGGTTTACTAGAGTTGCAATGATTTCTTGGCTATGACACCAAAGGCTCAGGCAACAAAAGAAAAAATAGACAAATTGGATTTTGTGAAAATTAAACACTTATGTGCCTTAAAAGACACTATTGACTGAGCAAAAAGGCAACCCACAAAATGAGAGAAAATATTTGCAAATCAAATATCTAATAAAGGATTACTATTCAGAATATCCAGAGAACTCCTAAAACCCAACAGCAACAAAAACATTTCAAAATGGGCAGAGGACTCCAAAGAAGATATGCAAACGACTGATAAGCATGTGAAAAGACATTCACCCTCATTAATCATTAGGGCACTGCATACCAAAACTGCAATTACTCAAACCCATTAGGAATTCTGCTATCAAAAAAACAGAAAATAACAAGTGCTGGCAAGGAGGTAGAAAAACTGGAAATTGTGTGAACTGTTGGTGGGAATATAAAACGTTATCAGTTGCTCTAGAAAACAATAAGGCAGTTCCTCAAAAATAAAAAATGGATTATCATATAATCTGGCAATTCCACTCTAAGTATATACCCAAAAGAACAGAATGCAAGGTCTTGAAGAGATACTGTATACCCATGTTCACAGCAGCCTAATTCACAATTATAAATTTTGTGAACTGTTGTATACAATAGCTAAAGTATAGAAGCAACTCAAGTGTCCATTGATAAATGAATGGATAAGCAAAATGTCACACACACACACACACACACACACACACACACACACATATATATAATAGAATATTATGCAGCCTTAAAAAGGAAGAGCATTCTGTCCCTTGCTGCAATGTGGATAAATCTTGAGAATATTATGCTTAGTAAAATAAGCTAGTTAGGGGCTGAGGTTGTGGCTCAGTGGTTGAGTGCTTGCCTTGCACATGTGAGGCACTGAGTTCAATCCTCAACACAATATAAAAATAAATAAACAAAATAAAGGTATCTACAACTAAAAAAAATATTTTAAAAAAGAAATAAGCTAGTCAAAGAAAAATACATGATTTCACTTACATGAGGTACTTAGAATAATCAAAATCATATAGACAGAAGATTAATGGTGGTTACCAGAGGTTAAAAGAAGAGGGGTGAGTAAGTGGTGAGTACAATAGAAAGTCAAGTTCACAAGACAATAAAAGTTCTGAAGATGGGAGACAGTGGTGGTTACACAACACTGTGAATGTACTTAATAACACTGAATTGTACACTCAAAATGGCTCTAGAATTTTTAAAAACTGTGGTGGGGGATCAAACTTACTCTCATTGCTGGGAACAAAAAGTATGTCTATAAAGCAGGACATCATAGTATTGACTATTTACTATGGCAATTTTCTTGGTAATCCCATAATACTTATAAAAATGTGTCTGAAAGAATCATAGTTAGATTCAGAAACCTAGAGTCCCAAGTTATAGGTAGGATGATTAAGTGAATCAATAGGGCAGAGAAGGCAGGCTAAAAGGGCCATTTCCTGGAATATTTCATGTATGTACTGTGTTGACTTCCTCAAGCTAATCTCTCCTGACATGGATGTGGCATAGATCATTGTTGATTCTTCTGTGCTCAAGTTTCTGACACTGCTCTTCCAATTGTAAGGTAAGGACAAAATCACTCAATTTCGAAAGGTAATCTATTCTAATGATGCTTTAGGTCATTCCCTTGCTTGAGTTTTCATCACTTATAACTTTTACCACTTAAAAGATACTCAGAAATCCAGCAGTCAATTCATGTTCTTTGGATTTTTCTATTTTAGCTATCTCACCACTGTTCTAAACTGCAAGAGCAGATTAAATACCTAACAATAATTCAACATCCTATTTCACTAAAAGAAACAGTCGCAAAACAAATCTGGAGGAAGAAAAAGTTAATTTGTAATTATTATTTTCAGTATACTGGGTACCAAACCTAGGGCTTTGCATATGACAGACAAGCATTCCTGTCTGAGTTATACCCCCAACCCCAAGAAAAAGTAATTTTAAAGTAATATGATCATCATGCTCCCATCTAGGAGCTCATAATTTTAACCTTCTGGTTTTCCTTTTGGTGACCACTCAGGTAAATAACCAATTTCAAGACCACAGACTATTATTAAACTATTTTCACAAATAATGCCAGATTTCTTACTCTCTACACAGGAAGTAATTCATCTTCATCATCATCTCCATAATTTTAATTCAAAATGCTATTTCAAGGGCTTCAACATATTTAAAATACACCTGGCTAAAATTTACAAATGAAGAATTCCCTAAATAAATCATCTAGGCTGTTTTTGCTTCATTTTACATTTTAGGACCGACAATCCATAGCTGAAAGAATTTGTTCACTACTGGCTGACCATCTGCCACAAACACTGCTGGTTTTCTCATCATCCTGCTTCCCCAGGCCTGGCGGAGGCTACCTGTGTGTTTTTAAGTCTATGAATATGGTGTCCATTACCTATAGAGCATCTTCTCCAGCCACAGTGGAGAGGTCTGGCGCTCAGTCCTTTACATCTTTACCTGAGGACAAATGCAGATGGAATGTTCCCAGGCTTCCATGTATTAGGAGGGCTCAAGGCTGATCCCATAATAATCTGGGAGAATTATATCACGCTCTGTAACTGTCCTGTTCTAATTCACCTGGCCTAAAACAGCTCTTGAGCACAAGAAACTTAGGATGGAGAGTACAATGTTATGCAGGATCAAAGGGAACAACTTTCAAAACTGAATTCAATATTTTAATTGGTATGTAATAATTGCACATATTTGTGGAGTACAGTGAGATAATTTGACACAATGTGTAATGATCAAATCAAGATAATTAGCATTTCCCTCTCCTTAAATGTTGATAATTTCTTTATGATAGGAAGCTTTAAACTCCTTCCCTTCTAGTTCTTTATAAACATTAATAAATTGTAACCTATAGTCACCCTACTGAGCTAAAGAACATTAGGATTTATTCCTCCTGTCAACTTATTAATAGAAGGCAACTATTATTAACTTTTGGGTATATGTCATCTTAGAAAGAAATATGAGTTTTAATTTTTTGTTTTCACCAGTGTGCTCTATTTGTTATTTTTCAGAATCCCAATATTGCTTTAATATCTTAAATCAGTGATGGCCCTTTCCCCCTCCCTTTCCTGGCCTCTGGTGACAACTATGCTATTTTAACAAAAACATAAAAACAAAATCTTTTACCTACCAAATTAGCAAAGGAAAAAAAAAAACACAAGTGATACAGTCTGGCATATCATGATAAAATTTATAAATGAATGAGAAACCTCCCAAGGCTTGCTTAGTTTCCCACTGAGGTCATTGATTCATTCCTAGAACCCACGAGCAAATTAGAGGGAGAACCACAACCCAGACCCAGGCTTCCCCAGAATCTCTGCAGAGCACCTTCTCTCTGACTGCATCCTCATGTAGAATCAGGTTACGCCAAAGGCAAGCAACAGCATCACATCATTTAAGAAGGGGCAAGAGCAGGTGACCCGGGCACCCCATAGACCATCTCCCTTGTTAATCTTCACTCATAAAATGGCCCTCGGACTTTAATAGTCAAGCTGCATGAACTACAAAGATATCTCAGTGTGATCATTTTGGGTTGACATTTATACAGAAAACATATAATTCTTCAAACTCAATATATTTAACAAGACCATATGTGGGAAACATGTCTGGTGAAAACCTAAAAACAAGCTGTAGAAAGTTAGAATCATGTGACATTTTCACAGCCTGCAGTAGCAAGAGATGACGAACATTATCCTTGAACATGCTGACAAAATAATTAAGACTCTTCCTTATGTGATATGGCCTCAGAGAGTCCTGTAGATACATTGAGAGATCAACAGAAGTGAGCAGAGTTCCATTTATCAGTTTTTTCATCCTAAAGCATCTCCTGCTTCCTGGGAAGATTTAAGGCCTCTTTCCTCTTTGGGACCCTCACAGTGTCCCCAGACTACAGCCTTTCCAGCAGCCCCCAAGTGGAAACGTTTGCAGAATTGCCCTGGAATTGCCCCTGCATGGCCCAAGAGGGCTGGGGAGCTGACAGCCCTCACGCCCCCAGGCAACCTGTCATTATGTTTTCTTCAGGGAGGTAGTGGGGTGGGGGGTAGTTCTCTATCACAGCACCCTTTTTGGATTGCTAAGGGAGAAATTCAATTCTGGATTCAGTATCAGAAATAGCTCTGCACCTTGGAGCAGACTTCTTCTTCTCTAATGGACACTAAGTCTCATGATGGATCATGCCTTCTCTTGGCTCTGATGGCTTGAAGACGGAGCCAAATATATTTTCCTCTTTGACCTGTGGTTTGGTCTTACTTTTCCTTGCTCCTATTTTCCCTTAACCCCTATTTTCTCACTTACTTTCATTTGTCACATGCCTTGCCATATTGACATGTGGGATAAATAATTCTTCCCCCAGAAGGACTAGAATAAAACAATAAAAATAATTAACAACATAGAAATAAAAACCTGGCATAGAGTAGGCTGGATTAGCCAGCAAGTTTGGTTCAGAAATGAAAGATAGAGATTGTATTTTCTAATTTTCATCTTTCACTGATTTTTTTAAATAATTATTTTTTAGTTGTGGTTGGAAACAATACCTTTATTTATTTATTTTTATGTGATGCTGAAGATCGAACCCAGGGCCTCACACGTGCTAGGCGAATACTCTACCACTGAGCCACAACCCCAGCCCACTTTTACTGTTTTTGATTATTTGGGGAAAGTGAAAACCCTTCTGTGAAAATTATTATGAAGGTCAACAACACACTGAAAAGCCCTTTAGAAAATAAGAGAAGGTGGTTATCAGAGGTGGGCTCTTGTCTTCGATATTTATTGGACATTCCTAGGGTGTCAATTTCCTACCCAAACTCTCCCTCATTTTTCACCCTGTCCTCAAAGTTAAATTATCCCACAGTTGAAAGAAAACTAAGGATCTCAGAATGCCCTAAAGACCATCACTGACTTGAGATTTCTGAAACTACATTATGACTCCCAAAAATAACAAATAGAGCACAGTGGTAAAAACAAAAAATGAAAACTCTCATTTCTTCTAAAGAGGACATAGAATAAAATGTCCATAGTAGCTACTTCATCAGGAGTGGATGCATTAAGAATATCAATGATTTATTTCTTCTTTATTCCTGCTCCTGTTCTCATTGTTTTTAAAATGAGCATACTTCACTATTAGAAAAAGACTAAGATGGAGCGTGTTTTCTAATTAATCTTACTTTATACAAAATTCCTTCCTTATTTGGTTATTAAAGTACAACTGTCTAATCATCATCATCATCATAGAGTATTCTACATCCAAATTGGAGGTCACTCAATGGCAAAGAATCCTTTTGGGAATTATGAAGCTTCCAGGATAGCAAATTGGATAAAGCATATCACATTGCCTCTCCAAAGCAGAGTACACATTCTCTTACCCTTTTATTTTTTGGACTTCAGGTAAAAGAAGAATTTCCCTTATGTATTTTTTTAATTCTATTTGTAATGCTGACTTTAATAAAAAAGGAACATGTCTCTCCAATCCTGCTTGGTTGTAAGTTTTTTACCATCAAGAATCTTTTTAAAATGCTTACTATATCTCCAACAATACCAGAAAAAAATTTTTTTAAGCTATTTTAAAGTAGTTATATTGAGTGTATATTCATGGATTCCCTGAATGTACTACTGTTTCACAAGCTTGGACAACTGATTTTATCAGGCTTTGATCTGTTGAAAAGCCATCAGATTTCTTAGCATGGACATATCCTCAGGGTAGGGAGAAGACAAATATGTAAACATCTATTAAAGTTGAGGCAGTTATTAGCAACTATGTCAAGACTATCCGAATATTGTTCTGAATCCATCAGTGAACTAATTCTGAACCTGACTGGAAAAGTTATAGGTACACCTTTCAAGCAAAGTTACCACACCTTGACTTACAACAAATTTGAAATCTCCAGTACTAAGATCAAGTTTTTTGGACACAACTCAATAAAACATCACCAACATGTTAGTCACAAAAATACACGCACACACCCACACCAAGCTTTCTTTCTCTCTCTCTTTCTTTCTTTCTTTTTACTGCAAGAGTTTTCATGAAGTCATTTTATCCTATAGTTTAGGGGAAGAATAAATAAGATACTCGTTCAATGATAGTTCCTAGAATTAATAGTCTACATTATATTTTCCTAATGCAGACCTCTTAAAGAAGAACAGAGATACAAATCAATATGATACAATAAATGTATGTTCCAGTGGTGAGGAACCCACAAGTCCATTAACTGTGCAAATAAGGCTCAAAAGGAACAAAGTCTAGCCCAACAAAAAAACAAGGAGCAACCTTTCTCATCAATTATAAAGATTCCAGAATATCAACTTATTGACACTAGCACCAAAGAAGAGCTACACCAAGCTTGAGGCTAGGTGCTTCCAAAAGTATGATCCTACAAATACTATGCTGATAACAACAAAACTTAAACTTTACTGGTTTTCTCTCCCTATAGATATAGCACACATTGATTGTAGAATCAAAGATTCCCTAAACCGAGAAACTCCTACAGTTCTGATGTCTTCCTTTAATTTTCACTTTCAAGAAACAACACTTGTCCACCAGGCTTTGGCAGACAAGCACACAAGAATTCAAGGTGGCCCAGCATGCATAGGTCCCAAGAAGAATAGTTATGGTTCAAGAAAGGTTTGTGTGACTGCTTCTCCTTAATCTGCCATCAACATTCAGGGAGAAGATGAGATGAGACATAAAATGCTACACAAGCCCTCCTTGCATCAACAATGCAGGGACATGTCCATACCAATAAAACACATCCATGTTGGAGAAAATTACATGTATGAGCAGCAAGCCCAGGTGTACTTTTTGCCTTCTGTACTACAGGATTTTGGTAAAGGAATAAAAGATATAAGAGTGAGAGACAAGTCATCAACAAAATGAAAGGGACTGGATGCTTTGGGTTCTTATCACAACTTGGACAGTACATTAGTCCATTTTCTGTTTCTCTAACAAAATGCCAGAGGGTGAGTTCTTAAAAAAAAAAAAGAGGTTTTGAGGCTGAAAGTATAAGGTTGGATGGCCCCGTATGGTATAATGCTCTTGAGGACCTAGCTGGCTACATTTCAACATGGCAGAGAAAGCAGGGAAGGAAAAAGCTATATGCATAAGGGCCAACCACATAGGGTACCCTTGCTTTATAACCAACCTTCTCTCTTGAGACATAACCTGGGTCCCAAAAGAATACTAATCCCCTTGTGATGGCAGCATTCCCAAAGGCCCAACCCTTTTCACTAGGCCCCACTTTCAAAAGGTTCTACCACCTCAACATCAGCATGCTGGGGACAAAGCTGCCAGTATATGAACCTGTGAAGGACAAACTACACCCAGACCATAGCTATCAGCTAGTGAATCCTGAATAACCCACATGCCATAGGTAAGTGTCCCATATGCAGTCCATGGGCACTCAGAGCCCCAGCCTTAACCATCTCAACAAAGTCCTTGCACACAACAGGGTTGGTCACCTTCCCCTTCCACTGTGGACAAGCTCACAGTTTATAATGAAGCATTTCAGTCCAAACAAGAAGCAAACACAACACTGGGAAAACAGACCCGAATGCATGTGAACTGTGGGATGCACCTGAGATTTACAGAGACAGTCCATTCTGCTTCCTCCTCTCTTCCCCCCTTCTCAGTCAAGTCAAGGAAGGAACATGTGGCTCTCAACCTTTCCCCAAGATCACAGAAAGACACAGGGCCAAGATTTAGGAACTCAGACAGACCTTCTATAGCTCATCCCCCAGATCAGATTAAAAGGAAAAAGAGAAGTCATTCCCAGACCAACTTTCCCCAAAACTGTGTTAGCAGCCTAACTGAAAAGCTGACTATTCCAGTGAGGCAAGAAAACCCCATGGTTGCCTATATCTCTTTAAATAACACGAATGCTGAAAAGCCTTGGTTGCAAGTTGCCTCTGCCATGAAGTCTGTTCTAGTAGAAATATATGTGCACATTGAAAAAAAGTAAGAAATAAAATGTGTACATTTTTTTTAAGCTACACTTCATGGAAGAATCTCAACCACCCAAGAACATGTAGTTACCCAGAAGTCTGCCTAGTGGTGCACCCTAAGGGGATGGGAGTATTTCCTTTTGAGAAATGTAAACATGGCCGTGTCATCTCAGCAAAAGCTGACAGGAAGAAAATAAGCAAGTGGGTCACTGGCTGCCTTTCGGGAGACATCACCTAGGTTCCCAAGAGTCCCGCTCACAGAGGCACATTTCTTCTGAGCAGCTCCTGACCATCCCACAAGCATGTTATCCAAATATCCAGGAGACAGACTATATACCATAAAATCATGGAAAATCGTGCCTAGGATGGAATCACTTTGGACACAGAGACAACAACAAAGCCTAGAGATTATCCTAGATGCCACACTGAAGCTGACTCACAGCTACCCCTGGATACACCAGAGCTATGACCCAGGCTGATCAATCAGCCACAAACTCATGGACTTTGACACTTGCCTGCATCAATCATTGCAGGATTTTTCTTCTCAAACTCAAGCTCTTTGTTCTCTCTTCAAGATACACTAAAGGTTTTACCCAAATCTGTATCTTCTGAATTGCATTTCAAATTCCAAATACAGCTCTTTTGTGCATTACAGCCTCCAAAGTGATTACACACACACACACACACACACACACACACACACACAGTCAACCTTCTATCAACTACAACACGATGCCTGAGATAGTCAACCTAAAAAGAGGAAAGGTTAGCTGGGTGCAATGGCACATTTCTGAAATCCCAACAATTCAGGAGGTTGAGGCAGTAGGACCCCAAGTTTAAAGGCAGTATGGAGAAGCACCCTTTTATTTTCTGCTACTGTCTTGTCACGTGAAAAATAAGAGAAAGAAAGAAAAAGAAATAACTTGAGAATGTAGCTCAGTGATAGAGCACCCCTAAGCTCCACCCCCAGTAATGGGGAGGGGGGGAAATAAAAAGAAGAAAGGTTTATTTTCACTCACAGTTTCAGAGTTTTCAGTTCATAATTAATTAACCCTGCTGATGGGGCCTGTGGCAAGGCAGCACATCATGGCAGAAGCATACAGTGAAACCATGCTCTCATGGATGGAGTGTGAAAAGAGAGGGAAAAAAGGAAAATGGTGTCCCACAATTCCCTTTGAAGACACACCCCCAGTGATCTAAAACCTCCCAATAAGCCCTGCCTCTTAAAAGTTTCTACTACTTCCAACCACACCAAGCTGAGGACCAAGCCTTTAACAAATGGGCTCTTAGGAGACATTCAAAATCCAAAGTACAGCAACGTGTATGTGTATGCATGTGGTGTGTGTGTGTGTGTGTGTGTGTGTGTGTGTACGTGTGTATGCCTACTTTTAAAAACATATTTCAGGGCTGGGAATGTGACTCAGCGGTAGAGTGCTTGCCTAGCATGTGTGAGACCCTGGGTTCCATCCCCAGTATCAAAAAAAAATTACATTTCAGGAAGGAATATCCACTTCAGTAAGGAGAGGCAACACTGAGTGGCTCCTTCCTTTAACCTAGAAGCATGCTCAAATCTCTACCACAAGCTAGTACCATGTTTGTCTCTCACAACATCTCAAACCATCCTCAAGACTGACAAGCAGTCATTCCTTGACTCACCACCATAATTTTCTGCTGCTGTCTTCTAAAGTCAATGACAGGTATTTACCAAATTCAACACTGCACAACTACACCCGTTCCTACAAAACCCCTCCGCAGTGTATAGCATCCCCATTTTTGCAACAATCTCCATATACGTGTGTGATGTGATTGATGTGTAGGTCTAGGAATTCTCCTTATGGCTGATATTTTCTTCCTTTTGTTTCACACAGTTCCCCTCTCCATCTCTCTCATGGAGATTCCCATAGCTGAGCTTCAAGTCCTTTCTCATGTTGCACATTTCCTGAGGTTACAGCCTCTTTTCCCAAGTTAGGTCTGGTCCTGGATCCTTTCTCATGGACATGGACCCACATTTTTAGCATTTTATTGGACTTCTCTTCCTGGATGTCCCACGAGCTTCTCCAACTCTATAAATCGATCACTAAATTGTTACCTTTGCTCATCAGATCTGCTTTTCTTTTCTGTCAGAGTTTATGGGAGGCCACTGTTTTGCTTTGGCCTCTGCACTAGGCCCCAGAAGATCAGATGAAAGCAGAATGGAATCACTCATGTTGCACACAAAATAAAACAAACTCTGAAAACAGGACAGTTTTGAAAACACCAAAACAAAACAGGAGACTGCAGTCTACCTAGGTCAGCCTAATAAGGAAGTCCACTTGGTTTTAACTCTCTGTGGAAAGTAACTTCAAAACGACCAATCTAGTTTTTGTTTTTTGTTTTTGTCTGTTCTTGCTCTCTTCCATCCTTTCCTGTTAGTGAAGCCAACTTCCTCTGATCAGCTCAACAGAACATGAAGTGTTTGTTGCCTGAACAAAATCACAAGTAGAAAAACAAGTAAAAGCCAACTCAATCCTTAAGTTTAACTCAATATGATAACTTTGTGTTCTGACCTATCTAAACCATGATCGTCAGAGCCATCACTAACTTTGCTCATCTGGGATGAACAGGTTCCTCCTAGGACTTCCTGGTGTCAGCTCCAAACTCTTGCAGAACCTGGCCCCTCCTCATAGTTCCCATAACCATCCCTCTCACTCAGGGCCTTGTCCTCACAGCTTGGACCATCACTGGCTGGCTGGCTCCGACTCACACTTGCCTCCCCAACCACCAACACCTGACTCACCTCTCCAGGCCCTGGAGAATGCTCCCTGAACACCTTGGACTTCTCCTGATTGACAAGAGGAAAACAGAATGCTTCAGCAAACAAGGCCCTTCTGTTTGGGCTCCAAGTGACATCTCCCATCTCATCAGATAACAACCTCACCCAAGCATGTGCAGAATGTGTGCATCCCTAAGTACATGACATGCCTGCACAACCACAGGGCTTCACATGTGTTGTCTGGTATATATTAATATTATTCCCTTCTTGAATAATTAATACACTATAAGAGAAATATTCAAGGAACGCAAATGGGCAAATTTTCTCAGATTTGGGGGACTCCTCCCCCAAAATGAGTACACTAGATGCCTTCCCTAGACTATCACACTCTTTTTACCCTAGTCTGGCAGGAAAAGCTCACTGTCTACCAACAACCTTGCACTAGCTGGCCATGGTGGCAACATCTGTAGTCCTAACTACTTGGCAGGGATCACAAGTGTGAGGCCAGCCTAGGAAACTTAGCAAAACTCTGTTTGAAAACGAAAAGGGCTGGGGATATAGCTCAAATGGTAGAGCATCCCTGGGTTTAATCCTCAGTACTGCAAAACAAAACAAAAAGCCACTTTGTTCTTCCCACGCCTCATCCTGAAGTTGTCATCTGCTACCTAGTTAGGGATGTCTCCCAGGCTTGCTGGCAGGTTGTGTGATAAGGTCTTTCTAAGGGTATGTGAAGAGAAGTGACATGTATTCAGGTGGGTTGAAGCCATCAATTCTGCTTCTCTTCCTCTCTTCCAAGTTGAAGCAGAAAAATATAGTAACCTCAGAAGGACCCTGGGGCATCAAAACTTGTTTGCAAGTGAGCCACCAGTAGACTTTAAATTACCTACCTTGCTGAAAGGAAATATCTATGCCAAACAGCTGATCTCTCACTAACACAACCAGCCCATGAATACATAAAAAGGTGCTCTAATAGTATCAGTAATACACAAACTATAACGAGAATGACATATTTTAAGTGGAATAACCTAAGACTGATGGTATCAGTTTTGCTATGACTAAGTGGAGACGAGAAATCTCACAGTTTGTCATAGAGATATACACTGGTACCACCCTTAGAAAAATTTTATAGAAGTATACAACAAAATTAAAAACTCAATTCCACCCTTAGGACTCTATCATGCAGAAAATATTTTAAAATATACACACACACAAAAAAAAAAACACATCTATCTAAGGATCCCTAAGCAAGCATTGTAAAAGTTAGATATCCTAAAAGATTATCCATGGAGAAATCATTTCATTATCTTTGTATATACATGCTATGGAATATATTATACCATTTAAAAATAAGTAGACATATATATTATTTATGAACTCTAATGGAATTTTATAGCAACATATTCAAGTCTCTCTTAGTATTTTAAAAAAAAATCATACCAACAGCAAAACAGGAAAGTCAAGAATGTATATTGACTGAGAGCTACAATAACAATGAGGACTGTAACTCACTGGAAATATTTTTCAAAATCTCTAAGCCAAGTTGGTATACCCTACTAAGTGTGCACTGCCAAACGTCATGTATACCTTCATGTGAGTCATTACATACAAGTCAATGCTTTTGTAAAATTAATCAATATGCTTATTAATTAATTTATTTATTTAGAGGCGCTGGGGATAGAACCCAGGGCCTCTGGTGCAAGGGATAGAACCAAGCTCTCCACCATTGAGTTGCACCCCCAGCCCAAGTCAATGCTTTAAAAATAAACATCACTTACTCTACTAAGCAAATGCTTATGCCAAAATACATTACTGAGATCAATATGCCTCTGCATGTATTTATTAAGCCCTGAAGGAATTCTTTATCTCAATGTTCTCAATTCATAAGTGTTTTGTCAGTTTAAGTAATACTATAGTAAAAGAACAAGATTTGCTATGGTTGGATGTGATTTGTCCCCCAGAGGTTTATATATTAGAAGCTTGATTCCCAGTGTGATGATGTTGAGAGGGGGTGAGACCTTTAAGAAGCGGGGTCTAGCGAGAGGTCATTAGGTCTGGGAACATGCCCTTGGAAGGAAGAGATTCATGTACTTCTCAATGGAACCCTAGTCTCTCCAGCTTCCTGCCTTACCACGTAAACTCTTACTCTTGAACATCCTCCTGCCATTATGATGCCATCTACCATGAGGTAACAGAGTCAGGGCAGTCCTACCTAGAGCTAGCCCCATGCTATTTAAACTTTCACCCTCTAAAAATATGAGTTAAATAGACCTCTTTCTTTGTACCTCACCTTACCTCATGTAGTTCATTATAGTAACAAAATAGACAATTGCAATATTGCTTCGTCTTTCTGAAAACCAGAACTCAAAGGTTGAGTCATATACCTGTTTTCATCACCTTTTTTGGTACTGGAGATTGAACCCAGAGGCGTTTAACTACTGAGTCACATCCCCAGACTTTTTTGTGTATTTTATTTAGAGACAGGGTCTCACTGAGTTACTTAGGGCCTGCTAAGTTGCTGAAGCTGGCTTCGAACTTGTGATTACAGGCATGCTCAAGTAAAAAAGTAATAATTGTGCAATTTTCAAACTATGTACCCTATAGTCTCCTCTCTTAGAAGGAAAAGTGATCACAGATATGGAGAAACATGTTTTAAAGAAGTGTAAAAAGGACAGTTGCTATGTCTCAAACACACAGAACAAGTCCTAGAGGGACCCCAAAACCAAATGTACTTTTTAAGTAATTATCTAGTCATCCACCACAATGCCAGAAACATTAAGGGAATACTCCATGTGATCCGTCATTTCCATGCCAGCATGATTAATAATAACGTTTCTAAAAAGTCTGAGCTCTCTGTTGATCTACAGTTGTGTCCCATTTTACATAATCAACAAAAAATACTAAATATTTCATAAACAATCTTGGAACTGGAATCAAAATTTTATAAATAAAGGAAGGCATGATTGGAACTGGAAGGCATCCTATGAAAAATAAACAAGTGGTGTTTTTTGTTTGGGGATTTGTTTTTCTGCAATTGTTGTTTTTTTTGGTACCAGGGCTTGAATTCAGGGGTGCTTTACCATTGAGCCCCATCCCCAGCCCTTTTTTACATATATTTTATTTAGAGACAGGGTCTTGCTGAGTTGCTTAGGGCCTCAAGGGTAGTTGTTGAGGCTGGCTTTGAACTCATGATCCTCCTGCTTCAGCCTTCCAGGCCTCTGGGATTACAGGTGTGCACCACCACAGCCAGCAAAAGCTGTTCATACCTGTGCTGGCCTTATTTTAAAACTTAAATGTCAGTTGAAGCTTAAGGATTACTGCAAGAAGACAATTTAAAGTGTCTCAAGTCATCGGCTTATGTACCAATTCCCATCCTCAATATTCCACAAGATTTGCTGAAAACTATCAGTAATTATGTTAGAACATTGAACTAAGCCTATTTCGATTATCACCAAAAATTTTATTTTGTATTCCCAAGATTGCATCTAAAAGCATATTCTCCATACAATGTAATCACTCAAGGCTGTCACATTTTTGTAAAAACAGGGTTAAAAATGCTAACCAGAGAGGCACAACCCTCTTCCAAGGCTGTGTCTCTGCTCCAGCCAAACCACTCCTGCCACCAGTTTCACTTGCCTCTTGTCTCTGTTGCCAGTCAGCCCCGCTGTGCCACCTTCCTCCCTAGTCAACCTCTTGAGGCTAATTAATTCCAAATGGGTTCTTTTCAAATAGGTTTAAAGACACATGCAACAATTCAGAGAGAAAGGAGTAGTCTTGAAAGAAAAGGAGGACTCTCCTTCAGTCCCCTCCCATCCTTCAAAATGGTATCAGATTCTAAGGTGTTCCACAGTTAGAAGGATGTGTCTAGGAATGGTTTTTCCACACACTCTTCAGTTAAAACACAAACAAAAGCCTAGAGAGCTACAAAGATCGTTTATTCATGACCCACATGTATCCTTTTCCGTGAGTCCTTTTAGAACTATCCTCATGCCTGTTTAATTCTTTGCTCCTTCAATGGTCAGCAGAAATTCAGTCAAGGTTATTTTATTTAGACTGTTTGAATATAGAAATAGAGGCCCAAGGCTCTTCACAGAGCACACTTTCCTGCCTGCCCACAGCATTTATCGTTTTTCACATTACACTTCTCCACAGCAGTCAATTACATTTCACTTTTCCACTTACTCTTTCCTACCTGTTAATGTTATATCTCCAATTAAGGGTTAAGTTTCCCAAAGCAAAGGATTACATCTGATAATTCTCTCGAGACTTGCACAGGATTAATACGTGGACTAAATACATTATACATAATACAAACAAACAAAAGCATTACTTGTCATTCCCTGTTTAAATCACGGCACTTCTATTCCTTGAACAGATTGCTTAGGGAGACAGTGCACTGGGAGTTAGTTCAACTTTATGGTAGTTTGTGATTTGGCTGTATGTGCCTCTCACTTAAGTCTCCAACTCATGACAGATGAATAGAAAGCCGGTAGACCCAGGAGAAATGGACAATGGAAAGGAAGCAAACCCACCTGCTGAGTGCCAACCACTTCACATATCATTTCATTTAAGTTTTACAAGATCCTAGGAGGGAAATCCCTGAAGTTCCATCATCTGTCCAAGCTAAATGGCTAGCAGAAAGGAGTGTATATCTCTTGCATGGTGATGTCTGACTCCCCTCCATAGAGTGAAGAGATAAGACAGAGGGTGAAAATCAATAGCAATGACAAAGACAGTCCAGATGGGACTCAGCAACCCACATTAATGAAAATGAGAACACTGTACACATGTGGTGCACATTATAATGTAAAATGTTTTCTCATACTTTCTCTGAGCTGATCCTCAAACCTCATAAGATAGTGGTGGAGAACAGAACAGGGTATCTCAAAAAATGGAACTTCAACATTTGGGAAAACAGCAGAACAAGAAGGCCACTGACCTTCTCCTGCCCTTCTCCCCTCATGGGAGACGTGCCCTACCTAATTCCCAGAAAAAAAGCAGCATCCTTACCTCTGAAGATGCTGGAACACCTAAAAGAACCTGAACAAACAGGGCTTGCTAAGTCCTCCAGCTTACGACCAATCACACTTTATTAAATCTAGCATAAAAAACATGCAGGTTTACCAGTTTCTTTGGGTCTTCATCTTTGAAGGCTCCTGTGTCCTAAAAAACTTTTATTAAGCAATTGTGTCTGTTTTTCTGTTAATCTGTCAATTTTTATAGGGACCTCAGCCATGACCCTAGAGATAGGTTAGGAAAAGAAATCTTTGCTTGAAGGGAAATTGCATGGAAATGGAAGGAGACTCTCAGGGTTATACAAAATTACATACAAGAGGAAGTGAGGGGAAAGGGAAAAATAATACAAGGGAGAGAAATGAATTACAGTAGAGGGGGTAGAGAGAGAAGAGGGGAGGGGAGGGGGGAGAGTAGAGGATAGGAAAGGCAGCAGAATACAACAGACACTAGTATGGCAGTATGTAAATCAATGGATGTGTAACTGATGTGATTCTGCAATCTGTATATGGGGTAAAAATGGGAGTTCATAACCCACTTGAATCAAAGTGTGAAATATGATATATCAAGAACTATGTAATGTTTTGAACAAACAACAATAAAAATTAAAATAAAAAAAAAAGAAATCTTTGCTTTACCACAGTTAGGCGTATTTTTCTCCATGTTTTCAATGAGATTCACAACATTGACTGATAGGTAGGAACCTAAAGCTTCAGAGCAGTCATACACACACAGCACTACAGGGGACCCTGCTACATGACTTGTTGAGCTCACACCCCTCTGTATTATTTGATTCTAGTGTTTAACTGTCTTTAAGCTCTGGGAATTAAAGATAACAGAAGGCAAAGCAAAACCATTCTTATCTATAGACATGGAAACGTGGTCAGAGCTCAGTTCCATTTATCACCCCCGTCCCCCCAGACTATGGAAGGCATTAGCTTGCCCTCTGCACATTCATTTCAATATCCATGACCTATAAACGTTTCTGTTCCTTGAATTCTGCTATGAACTGATGGTAGCATCTTAAGGGTTCCCTCTTAATACCATCTCTATGAGAGTCGTGATTTAATTTTCTCTTTATTTTACAGTGCTGAAGATCAAACCCAGGACCTCACGCATGCTAGGTAAATGCTACCAGTGAACTACACCCCCAGTTCAACTTAATAAAAAATTATTCTGTAACATGGTATGGTACCAGATCAAGAACTGGCACAGTTGCCTGGGTCCCAAGGAGACCACAGTTCCTCAGGGAAGTCCGACAGCTGTAAAATTTACAGCCCTGTTCATTAACTTTCGAAAATGACTGTCATTTATGCATAGACTTTGAAAGACTTCAAGGAAACATCATTTGATGTTGCCCTAACACAGAGCCTGTCTTGGTTCTGGACAAATGTCAGAGGCATTTTATGCAGTTCCCCATTGTTGCACATCTGAGGATTTGAAGTCACTGGCAGATATGTCCTGGCAAGGAAACTCCCTAGTTGCTGGGGAAGAACCATGGGCTTCCTGAAGCAGTCAATCTAAGGGAAAAAGAGAGTCCGTTAACAGAGGGAGATAATTATAAGTGATGTGGCTACTCAGTATTAGAAGGTAAAATTTGAAGGCCTAGGGCATTAAGAAGGCCTGGGAACCTAGTTCACAGAGCACCAGCTATTTTTACCTTCACACTCAAAGGGCCAATTAACTGACACCACAATAAACTGTCCACTTCATCTACTCTATAGGCCTTCACTTGTTGTTCTATGCTTAAAAGTTTTCATTCTATTTCTATTGGCTATTACAGACTTGAGATTTGTTGTCCATAAATTAAGAGAATAAATATTTGGTGAACATCTATACTACAAGCCCTGTGTTAGCACTGAAAGCACCATTTCTCAAAATCAGTCAGCAGACCCCTGATCTGAGTCATTGCCACTGCTTGTTAGAAATGCAGATTCTTAGACTGCACCCCAAATACGGTAAATCAGAAATCAGCACTTTAAACCAATGTCTTATTAATATGCTCTGAAGTTTGAGAATCATTGAAGTAGAATAATTAAACTGACTAATCTAAATTGAACGACTGCACATTAAACAGTCATATTGTATCAACAAGGATGTGGGAATTTTTTCCAACCTGTGCACACGCACACATACACAGCCCAACAAGCGATTTTGATCATCTTTCCTCCTCAGCCCAATCCGCCACCTGAAAAACTGCTTCATTATTTGAAAGTGTTGGAAGGGGCTTCTAGCTCTTCTGTATCATAGAGTTAATAATAGCCATATTATTTGCCTCAGGGGATTCACATAATTGGATGGGTACATGTGAAAGTGCTTTGTATGCTCATAAAAGCAAATACCAATTATGATCATATTGCCTTAAATTATTTCTGAAACAAATAAAAACATATGAGTCAATGAATGAAAGTTATCCAGTGTCTGAGAAGATGGCAATCCATATATATTTGTTGGCTAATGAATGTACTTATAGATGTCCAGAACAAATCTCTCTTCTTGTAGTTGAAGAAACTAAGTAACAAATGGTAAAAGTGACCTGGCCAAGATCTGAGAGGGAGGACTGTGTGTGATAAAGTCTTGCCCAGAGCAAGGAGGCAGGACTTAGGAGGCAATAATTAGGAAGAAAGGGAAAAAAATCATGTAAATTGTAGTCAAAGTTATTGTGATACAGCTTTGTGAAGGAAGGAGATGGTTAGACCAACAAGATGCAGGAAATGCCAGATTCAGCCTAAACTGAGGGGAAACTGAACTACACCCAGCATCACAAAAGGCCATGAGTTTAAGGGAAACTGGAGATAAAAGAAGATCCCAGGAAGCAAAGACAGTTTTCAGACAAGAAACAAAAACTTAACAGTTCACTATTAAAGTTCCGATCCGATCAATAGCTTTACTAACCTGGAATCCAGTTTCCTAATCTTTTCCCTATAGTGATCCATGTTTTAAACCTCAAGACAGCAAAGACCACAAGCCCTCACATCATCATCAAGGAGCACAGGTTACAAGCACAAAATACAGTTTAGTTTATTGCTTTATTCAAATATCTTCAATTTGTTCATGCATCAATATATTCAATCTGAAAAGTTACTTTTAGTAATCTCTCACGAATGTAAATAGACAAGATAAAAGAAATCAATTAGAGACCTATTATAATATCATAAATATTAATACAGAGAGTCATTCTGGAAGAACTATTGACAATTTATGCTTCTCCTGAGCAACTTATAGGTTGTGTGATACAAAAAAAATCAACCACATAATGTCAGGAACGGCCCACAGCTAATGCTTCCTGAAGGCTTAAGAATCTGTATATTTTAAGAGGACTAAGGGAGAGTAACATAGATACTTTAATTTCTGTAAAGGAGATAATCACTACGAAGTCAAAGTTGCCCAGAATCAACACCCATTGTCTAGCTCACTGTCTGAAAACAGTAAGACACCCACAGAACTTTCACCTTCCCACCCTGGCGCCAGGACTCACCCTGGAGTTTCCCAAAGACTTTTCACATGAAATCTATAGATTCAATTTCATAAAATACTGTGGGGAAGGAGGAAATGACATCACATATATCCAATGACAACGGGGTGGAACGTTCTAGAACTGTGCCTTTGCATGGAGCCAGGGCCCTTTCAGTCCTCCCGCCCAGCAAGTCTTTTGACTTTCATAGGAATTTTAATCACTGAAATACCATTCTCAAATCATCCCAACAATTCCTTTGACAAATATTTGTTTTCTCTAGTATTAAAATAATGAACCAAATCCTGTCTCATGGAGCCTGGAATCTAGTCAGAGGACGCATACAAATTAGATGCATGCATTATAGATATTAGAAAAATAAAGACTAGGGGAGGGAGGGGGATGAGGAGTTCAGTGTCAGATGGGGAGGTCAAGGGGCCTTTCTGAAGAGGTAACATTTACACTGATAATTGACTAAAATGAAGAAGTCCAGTGAGAGAGGGGCATTCAAGATGAGGCAGCAAACCACTGAAAGGGCCCAGACAGGTGGGTTGGCGTGTGTGAGACCAGCCAGGAAGCCAGCATACTGGGGTACATCTCAAGAGGAGGAGACTAGGAGAAAGAAGCCAATTAGGCCCCATGGACCTGGTCACGTGGGCCCCTTACCTAGGAGAAGCTTTGGATCATATCTGGGCGGGACTAAAGAACTTGAAAATTTGAGCAGGAGTACAATTTTATCTGATGAAATCATAAATGATGCAATCTCATTGCAGGCTAAAGAACAGTGCCCAGGTGCAGTGGCCCACGCCTCTAATCCTAGCAGCTCAGGAAGCTGAGGCAGGAGGATCGTGAGTTCAAAGCCAGCCTCAGCAAAAGCAAGGTGCTAAGCAACTCAGTGAGACCCTGTCTCTAAGTAAAATACAAAAATAAGGCTGGGGATGTGGCTCAGTGGTCAAGTGCCCCTGAGTTCAATCCCTGGTACCCTCCTCCCAAAAAAAGAATAAGTGTTTGGAGAAGAAAATGAGTCAGAGGGTCAGAAAAGACCCCAGATGACTGATGATGGTGCCTTGGCCCAGAGCCTTAGCTATGCAGGTGCTGAGATGCAGTTCTACCAGGGATACATTTCAAAGGTGGAGTCAGCACTATGAATGAAGATAGAAAAGATGGACTAGATGTGGATGTGATGAAGGGTAGTCAAGCATTGCTCTGAGATGTTGGGCTCCACACTGGGATGCATCGTCATACACCTATCAAGAAAAAAGGCACGTGGGGAAGGTTGTATGTTAAATCTATAATATTCCTGGTTGGAGATGTGGCTCACTGGTAGAGCACTTGCCTAGCATGTTCAAAGCCCTGGGTTCCATCCATAAAATACATAAAGTAAATTGAATCTATCCATAAGACACCCACTGAATCCAACACATCACGGTCAAATATATAAACTGGAATAACATTCTTCACTATAGGGTCTATAGTGGTGGAAATGTACATCTAATGAGAAGTTAGAAATCATCACACAGTTTCTTTGCTTACAGTGACAGTTTTCTCAGAAACCATCTCTCTTTTTCATCATTTTGACCTACATAAGTGCCATGTTCTTCTGCTGGACACATTTGAAATATGCCTGTTCTCCTAGTTAATTATTTACACAGGTCCTGCGCTGCAGGAGCCTGGCCACTAGCCACTGATAAAGAACTAAAGAAGGCACAAAATAACAGCTGTGTAGTGGTGAGAGCACAAGAGGAGGGTAATGTATAAACAGTTAACAGGGCAATTCTCTAGAACCAAGTATCCATTAGGTCATGAGCCACAAGTTGAACAATAAAATGCAGTGTCATTTGTGTTCTGAGATTCTATTATGACTAGGTATTGGTATGTGGGAAGGCTGAATTAGGTAGGGAGGCCCTCAGTTTATGGGGAAATGGTGTACATACGACCAGTCAAAGGACTGGCTTCTTGGAGTTAAGAACAGCCAGTGTAGCTGATAACTTGTTTTATTGCATTGACCACTATGTGTTTAGAAATAGTTCTTTGGTGGGGCTGGGGTTGTGGCTCAGTGGTACAGCACTGGTCTAGCACATGTGAGGCCCCGGGTTCGATCCCCAGCATCAAATATAAATAAATAAAGTAAAAAAAAAAAAAAAAGAAAAGAAACAGTTCTTTGGTAAGATAGTCACAAAGTCAAGAGTGTCAGGTTCCAATCACAGCTCTGATTTTTAACAAAGCATTTGATCTCTCTGGGTCTCAGTTTACCAATCAGAGAGGGAACATCAGACTCCGTGATTATTAAGGTTCCTCCAGCTCTAATATAGTCACCCTTCTTTATGCACAGGGGATGCATTCTAAGAACCCCCATAGGTGCCTGAAACTGCAGACAATACTGAGTTCTATGTGTGCTATGCTTTTCCTAAACACACTAATCTATCATAAAGTGTACTGTTATTCTTTACTATTAGTTGTTGTTAATCTCTAACTGTGCCTAATTTATAAATTAAACTATATCAAGGTATGCATTCCAATATATGGATACATCTAATTTGTTAAACCAGTATTCTCGGTCTACTCACAACAGAATAGAAAATCTTTGTTGACAAGACAGATAACAATTTTCTGATATAGATAGGGACTCTTACTCTGCTTTACAGGAAAAACTCTGAGAAGTTAAGTAATTTGTGAACACTTGTGTGCATGGTGAGTGGGGGCTACAAGGCTGACACCAGACCCTCTACCCTCATCCAGGACTTCCCCCAGACTGTTGGCAGCCTCCCCATAACCAGTGACCATGTGGGAACACATGTGATCTACTCTTTTTAGGATGACTAGGATGTAGCACAAGCTATGCCAGGGGGAAACACTAAAGTTTCTGCAAAAGAAATTGTTCTTCTTGAAGTTTATGGCATATCTCTAGGTTACACTAATAAGAAAGGGTGTAAACATACATAAATTTGATGACATTTTATATCTAAGCCAGGGTCTTTTTTGCTAATATTGTTTTAATGGATTTCTTTCAAGAGAAAGGAAAAGAGAAAACCCCTAAGTGGGAGTCGAAGAGCCCAGAATTTCCAGAGGACCATCAGTAAACAGAGACACTAAGAACCCAGCAGAACAGTTAGATGAATCCAGTAGGATTGGATAGATGAAAGTATTAGTAGCAAGGACTAGGGGAAATGATGAAAGGAATACCCAGGAGAACTTGGAAGCAAGCTGCAGGCCCACAAGGGAGTTGATCCAGTTGAGAGAAATTCCCAAAGTGGAATTGCTGGGATGATGCTAACTCAATTCAACTGCAGAGAGAAATTCCCAAGTGGCAACAATGGTTATCTCTTGTATTAGACACTAAACACACAGGTGCCTGGATCTTCAGAGCAACCCAGCACCACCCCACTTAACAGATGAAGAAATGCACTGGGAATGTCCTTCCATCCCTTCCTAAAGGGCTTAGCAGGAAATGTGACCTACACAGGGCTCTACTCACAAGAGGTCTCTACTTTCTTCAGGACAAATTTGTATGTCCCACTGTTGAGCACTGAGATGACAAATAAGAATCAAATATAATCATTGAGTTCAAATAACTTAAAATCCAGGGGAAAGAGGTGGGTGAATGATAATATAAGGCAATGAGTTGACCACTACGTAGAAATATACACAACTCTGCTTTAGGGCTTTTAGGAAAAGTTAAATTCATTCTGCGGGACCAATGAGGAAAATCTTCACAGATCAAACAGCATTTGACCAAGGTCTTGAAGATAAACATGAATTCAATAATCAGAAACTAGAGGGAGATCATTTACACTAAGAGAAAAACCCACATCAAGAACTGCTGCACAAATTCATTTATACTTGTAAGAGGCTTGGCTGAGTGGAGAAGCTAATGGTGCCCTGTGTTGTGAACCAAACTACTATAGCAAGAGCTGCACAAAAGGGTGAGTCCACATTGCATTCCATTTATTTTGGAAAACCACTGTACTAATGAGGCCAGTCTCTTTGGCCAACTGGAGTCAGACTACATCTTAATATCTGTTGTGTGCCATAAAGTAATTATCAGTTGGTACAATGCAAAAATTCCGTTACCTCCATTGGCAAAACTTATATGGCATATAGTTCTTCCTGACTGTAAGTCAGTACTGTGGGGACAGATGCATGGAGTACTGCATACATGGCATATGTTAAGGGCATCTGAGTGGCAGGCCACCCCGTTCATGCAAGGCACGTGAGCAGCAGACCACTTAACCCCTAGGCACATCCCTGGGCATGAGGCCATGTGTTGCAATCCCAGAGCTTGCTCCATGACCCACCCCTCGGTCGCTGCAAGGACAGTTAGCAAGAAATTGTATTGGTGGCTGCCTGTAGTTTGCCTAGCTACTGCCTGAGTATATACACATGGTAACTGTGCAATAAAATCAGACCTGCTGGGGCTGGGGTTATGGCTCAGTGGTAGAGCGCTCACCTCTCATGGGCAAGGCCCTGGGTTGGATCCTCAGCACCACATAAAAATGAATTAAAAAGTTAATGTGTACAACTACAAAAAAATAAGAATATTAAAAACAAATCAGACCTGCTTCCTGCTTGGTCTCCAGAGGTCTTGATTAGCAACTCCACGGCCACACTCTCCTCTACCCTGTTCTGTAGACCTCCTCTCTAGACTAGAGAGAGCCCACACAGTACATCCTATTTCATTGATGTGCATTAATTTTTTTTCTCATTTTCTCCCCAGTTACCCTCTCTGTTTAGGAAAGAGACCACATTTGGTCAAGTTGCATGGTGCCTACTATAACAGTTTCTCTCTGTAGCACATGATGAATCCATTCAAGAACCTGAAATAAGAATTATCGTTCTCTTGAATCAATTTTTCCATAGACCCTTCCAGGCTATCTGTTTTACCATATTTTTCTTATTTCAGTTTGGCTATTTGTTATGGTATTTGGAATTTTCAATCTTAGATCTTGAGTCCCGGATGTCCCAGATCTTGTCTTTTTGTTTTATATTTTTCATGCTTCAACACAAATATGCTCAAGGTCATATATATAACCATTCCCTTCCCCCCTCCAAAGGAAATGAGACCCAGCAAATTCCTTTTCTGTAAATAGACACAATAGACATCATTACTAAGCCTGCAGACTTTGTCAACACTTCAGTAGATAGTGTGTGTCACAGCCAAGAAGAGATGAAAGCTGGCCTGCTGGCTGAGCCAGTAGTGTTATTTCCAGAAATTGTTTGCAGAAAAAGAGAGCTTTATGGGAAGATCAAAATAGAAAAGGACATACACTCATACAGGGAAATAAAGAAGAAAGACTTTCAAATTATGATTCCATGAAACAATATATGAATTTGCAACCTATAATTGAAGGTACTAAAATCAAGCATCATAACAATTATTTCCCAAAGTATTATTATAATTCTTCACATAGTTGCAGAAAACTCATTATTCCTACATTTAAGCTAATCTTTTTACAGCATTCCAAGAGGCTCATAGTGTTGTTCTGCATCTATAATCAGAAATTTAAATTATTAGATATAAAATTAGTTTCCTGGAACTATACAATCAAGGAATCAAGAGAGAACTTCCAAAGCATAAGTGATAGGAGTATTCTCTAATTAAACAGCTTTTTAAAATAAGGTCAAGATTATTTTGGAAAAGGAAAAAAGTTTAAGGCAATGGTTTAGTATACATAACCTATAAATAGCACTTATTGATAAGATACTCATACAATGTTTTGCAAACTTTTACTTTGCTATATTAAAACCTAGTGGACAGTCAGTGAAGGAAGACAGAATAAAAATGCCTTTCAGCAAAAGGAATATGTCAATGTGGGTGACCCTGCAGTAGCAAACCATGTAGAAGTCCTGGCTGCCTTCCATCCTGTCCCTCAGGAGCCTGAGAGGGTACAGTCAATTTATTTGAGATCATGAGTCAAGATGTTAACCTTGAAGAAGAAAGACTCTCTCACTTCAGTGGAGCATTCTTGCTTTGGACAGGAAGGACACCAGCTGCCCATCAATAAAATTAAACCAATTGTACCAGCCCAACAGTTGCAAAACCAGCCCACACCCATGCCTGCTCACATCACCCCAACAAGAGCATAGCTCCTGGAACAGAGGCCACATCATGGGGAGCCTGACCGTGGCAGTGACAACAGGAGAAGGCTAGCAGTGAGGAAAGTGGAGGCCAGCAAGAGGAGGAGTTGTGGGAAGAGGCAAGAGAGGATATAAGTTCCAGTCCTCCTGCTTCTGTGAGTTCAGTCTAAAACCAGGAGACTGTTCCAGGCTGTCTCAAAGGCAGGACAAACTATCATGAAAATAAAGTAGGTCTTCATCTACCTAGTATATATAACAGGATACAAAACTTAAAAATGTCTTCATGGGCGAAGTTTTAAAGGGATGGGCCTTTTTTCCATGGGTATTTTTTTTTCTTTCTTTCTTTGTTCAGTTCAGAGGGGATTGAAACCAGGGTACTCTACCACTGAGTACATCCCCAGCCCTTTTTATCTTTTTATTTTTTATTTTGAGACAGGTCTTGATAAGTTGCTGAGGCTGGCCTCGAAATTGTGATCCTACTGCTCAGCATCCTAAGTAGCTGAGATGACAGGCGTGTACCACCACACCAGGCTTTTCATGGATGACCTTTCTCAAATTCAGTGCCCATGGGACACTGGCCCTCCAGACAACTATATCTCCTGTGCTTCTGTCTCTGTACCAGGAGGCAACCTGAGAGCTGAGAAGGGTCTGAAAGAGGGACTGGAATATTATTTGACACTAAAAAGAAATGGGCCATTCGTTATGAGAAGACATGGAGGAACGTTAAATGTTTATTCTGTGAGAGAAACTAATCTGTAAAGTCTGATGACTGTACGATTCCAACACTGACTTTCTAGAAAAGGCAAAACTATGGAAACAGTAATACAATCAGTGGTTGTTGGGGTTTATAGAAAGGGAAAAAGGAATGAATTGGTGAAGCACAGGCAATTTTTTGGTTAGTGAAACTGTTGTATATGATGTAATGGTGGATACATGACCTCTTCCATTTGTCAAAAGCCATAGAATGTACAAAAAATTAAGAGATAACCACAGGGCCCAAGTGATGATAATATGAGACTCTCAGTTCTTTGCAATAAATATGTACCACTCTGGTTTGGAATATTAATTGTCAGGGAGACTAGGACACAAGAGATAGGTAGGCTGCACTTTCTACTCAATTTTGTTGTGTACTTAAAACTACTCTAAAATGGAGACTTTTTTCCCTCGCTGCTGTTTTCTTTTTTTAATTCATTGATTAATTTATTTATTATAATTAGATATATATGGCAGCAGAATGCATTTTGATTCATTGTACACAATTGCAGCACAACTTTTAATTTCTCTGGTTGTAGATAATGCAGCATTGCACCATATGTACAATCATACATGTACCTAGGGTAATGATGTCTATTTCATTCCACCATCTTTCCTGCCTCCATGCTTCTACCCACCCCTCCCTCTCCTTTGCTCCATCAAAGCTCCTGCATTTTTCCCATGTAACCCCCATTATGGATCAGCATCCACTTTTCAGCCTTTGTTTTGAGGGGGATTGGCTAACTTCTCTTAGCATGATATCCTCCAACTCCATCCATTTACCTGCAAATGCCATGATTTTATTCTCTTTTAATGCTGACTAGTATTCCATTGTGTATATATGCCACAGTTTCTTTATCCATTCATCTACTGAAGGGCATCTAGGTTGGTTCCACAGTTTAGCTATTGTGAATTGTGCTGCTATAAACATTGATGTGGCTACATCCCTGTAGTATGCTGTTTTTAAGTCCTTTGGGTATAGACTGAGGAGTGGGATACATGGGTCAAATGGTGGTTCTTTGCCAAGTTTTCTAAGGAATCTCCATACCGCTTTCCATATTGGTTGCACCAATTTGCAGTCCCACCGGGAATGTATGAGTGTGTCTTTCCCCAACACACATTTATTGTTGTCTGTATTCTTAATAACTGCCATTCTGACTGGTGTGAGATAAAATCTTAGAGTAGTTTTGATTTCCATTTCTCTAATTACTAAAGATATTGAACATTTTTTCATATATTTGCTGATCAATGTATTTCTTCTTCTGAGAAGTGTCTGTTCAGCTCCTTAGCCCATTTATTGAATGGGTTGTTTGTTTTTTTGGTGTTAAGTTTGTTGAGTTCTTTATATATCCTGGAGATTAGTGCTTTATCTGATGTGCATGTGGCAAAAATTTGCCCAAGATATAGGCTCTCTCTTCACCTCATTGTTTCTTATGCTGAGAAGAAACTTTTTAGTTTGAGTCCATCCCTTTTATTAATTCTTGATTTTATTTCTTGCACTTTAGGAGTCTTGTTAAGGAAGTTGGGGCCTAATCTGACGTGATGGGCCTACTTTTTCCTCTATTTAGGCACAGGGTCTCTGGTCTAGGTCCTTGATCCACTTTGAATTGAGTTTTATGCATGGTGAGAGGGGTTTATTTTTGAATTGAGTTTTATGCATGGTGAGAGGGGTTTATTCAATAATCAGAAACTAGAGGGAGATAATTTACACTAAGAGAAAAACCCACATCAAGAACTGCTGCACAAATTCATTTATACTTGTAAGAGGCTTGGCTGAGTGGAGAAACTAATGGTGCCCTGTGTTGTGAACCAAACTATTTAGGCACAGGGTCTCTGGTCTAGGTCCTTGATCCACTTTGAATTGAGTTTTATGCATGGTGAGAGGGGTTTATTTTCACTTTGCTGCATATAGATTTCCAGTTCTCCCAGAACCATTTGTTGAAGAGGCTGTCTTTTCTCCAATGTATATTTTTGGCACCTTTGCAATAACTGTATTTATGTGGTTTTGTCTCTGTAGGGACTTTTTTTTTTTTAAGAAGACCCAGGTACAGTGGTGCATGCCTATGATTCCAGGGGACTTGAGGGGCTGAGGCAAGAGGATTGCAAGTTTGAGGCCAGTTTCAGTAAGGTCCTAAGCAACTTAACAAGACCCTGTCTCAAAATTAAAAAAAAAAAAAAAACACTGAGGGTATAGTTCAGTGGTGAAGCACCTCTGGGTTCAATCCCCAATACAAAAAATAAAAACTTAAAAGAAGACACTGGTATAAGGCTCAGTTCCAGAGACCAAAGAGTTCAGAAAAGGTGATGTAAATGGCCAGGAGGAATGAAGACTGATGTTAGTGAATATCAGCAGGCCAATCACAAAATGTGAAGGTAGAGTATTCTTAACACATTTATTTTTGAAAACTGTTAAAAAAAATTATTCATTCTCCTGAGTGAATGACTTTGAGAGGTCATGGAGTAAAAGTCCTTGTCCTATGCACCTAGGGCCCCCTGGGAACCACTGTGTTATCTTCCAACCTGCCATATGTCGACTGACATTTATGTTATTTCCAGGAAGAGAGGCTGCAAGCTCCTTTGGGAACCTATGTAGAACTTTCCAGCAAAATCCAAGCAGGAAGTCTTCTTGATGGCACTCTTCTTTCATTTTAACTCATTTCTTCTAGGATTTTCCATCATTTCCTCTCTGTGAAATTTCTTTTCCTTTCCTTCATTCTCAGTGCTGGAGATGGATCCAGGGCCTGGCACACCCACCTGACAGGCAAGTTCTCTGCCATGGAGCTACACCCAGGTCTGTGAAATTCCTTAGGAGCTACTTCCTATTTTCCTCATAATGTGCTTGTATAACCCTTCTCTAATAAGTCCTGGGCTGGGGTTGTGGCTCAGTGGAAGAGCTCTTGTCTAGAACAGGTGAGGTCCTGGGTTCTATCCTCAGCACCACATAAAAACAAATGAACAACAACAAATAAATAAAGGTTAAATTCTTAAAAAAAAAAAAAAAAAAAAAGAACAATTAAATTAATAAGTCCTATTTGCCAATTTGCCAACACAGAGCCATTTCCTTAGAGTTCATATAAAAGAACATTCTATAGGCAGTGATGACACAGCTTTTTCTCCTACTCTTCATAACTTCATTGGATATTCGGGATTCAAGTTCCTCATTTAGATTGTTTCAGTATTACCATAACTAAAGTAAATTGCGTTTTCCAAAATACAAACAGTTGGAAGACTTTGGCTTTTAACAAATGTTTCCTTGTTAGCTGGGTTTAAACTCTTAGTGATGATAGGAAGGGTCTTCCTAGGGAACATAAACTCAAATTAGGCTTCTTTTTCCTCAAGATCCTGGGGACAGACTGGGAAAGAAGCAAAGTATTAAGGCTTAAGGAAATCATCTTTTTTGCCTTCCCTGCATGAAACCCCAAGTATTTATCAGTGACACAATCCCAGAGTCCTCCAACTTAGAGTCAACTGATCTCTGCTGAAGTGAGACTATTCTTTCAAGGTTCCATGGGGAACCTTGGATCTAAAAGGATGATGGAATAAACCCCAGTCCCTCCCCTCCACTACCACCTGATCATGATGTTAGCCTTTGGCCATCAGAGCTCAGCAAAACTCTTTGGGAAAAAAGGGTGCTTTCTCTCTTCCTAGGATTAACCAGGCAAATAAAGTCTGCAGGAAAGAGCCTGAGTTGCATCTGTAGGTAGGCACAAAAATACTCTGGATTGCTCATTTACTTGAAGATGTATGATTTCTGGGTTGTTCTAGGTAATGAAAGTTATAAATCTTACCTCCAAAGACAGATTCTACTATATCTAAGAATAGTTAGAATTTAAGAAGAGGGGAAATCTGCAGATGCTGCTTGATTTTATTGTTTGTGCTTCTGTAAGTACAGACTGGGCAAGACAGTCCCCAGCTGTCTTGAGAGAACTGTTACTGCCACTGTAACTTTGAACTTGATTATGCAATCATAGGGAAACTTCTATTCATGCACTCTCATTTATTTGTTTAACAAATATTTACTGTGTGCCTTTATGTTCTGGAATCCATACAGGCCTGAGCAAATACCATGGCTTACAAATTACTCTCTACAGAAACTTCTTTCTCATTTCATTGAAATTAACTTGTTCAAAATACAGTCTAGAAATAAAATCTTATATCAGAATTCAAAAGAAACCTTCTTTTAAATGAAGTAGGACTTCCAGAAAGAGTTCATCAAAGTAGCAGGATATAAAAGCAGCACACATAAATCAAAGGCGTATCTGTATATCAGTAATAAATCCTCAGAAAGGGAAACAAAACGTAAGTTTTATTTTCCTTTTTTAGGGGATCACAGGAATGGAACTCAGGGGCACTCAACCACTAAGCAATATCCCAAGCCCTATTTTGTATTTTATTTAGAGACAGGGTCTCACTGAGTTGGTTAGCACCCCACTTTTGCTGAGGCTGGTTTGGACTCCTAATCCTCTTGCCTCACCTCCCCGAGTTGCTAGGATTACAGGTTTGCACCACTGTACTGGGCCAGTTGTGTTTTTCTTTTAGATTGCCTTGTAAAAAAAATATTATACATCCAGGATGATGGGACATCCATTCTTTTCTCAAATCATCAGTTTTCTTAGTTGAGTTAGATTTAAGTGATACAATCTTTCTTATAATGTCACCTTACCTTGATCCTGATAATATCAGTATGAAACAGACTTATGGGGTCCCTTCTGAAGATCCTAATCCAACCCAATATGGCATCTTTAAGTGGCCCTAAAATCCTTTTTCTCTTACTCTTCATAACTTCATTGAATATTCTTTTTTTTCTTTTTCTTTTTCTTTATATATGACAGCAGAATGCATTACAATTCTTATTACACATATAGAGCACGATTTTTCATATCTCTGGTTGTATACATAGTATATTCACACCAATTCGTGTTTTCATACCTGTACTTTAAATAATAATTATCATCAGATTCCACCATCATTAATAACGCCTGCCCACTCCCTTCCCCTCCAACCCCTCTGCCCTATCTAGAGTTCATCTATTCCTCTCATGCTCCCGCTACCTATCCCACTATGAATCAGAGGAATAGCTGGGTCAAATGGTGGTTCCATTCCCAATTTTCCAAGAAATCTCCAAACTGCTTTCCATATTGGCTGCACCAATTTGCAGTCCCATCAGCAATGTATGAGTGTACCTTTTCCCCACATCCTTGCCAACACTTATTGTTGTTTGTCTTCATAATAGCTGCCATTCTGATTGGAGTGAGACGAAATCTTAGAGTGGCTTTGATTTGCATTTCTCTAATTGCTAGTGATGATGAACATTTTTTCATGTATTTATTGATTGATTGTACATCATCTTCTGAGAAGTGTCTCTTCAGGTTCTTGGCCCATTTATTGATTGGGTTATCTGCTTTTTGGTGTTTAGCTTTTTGAGTTCTTTATATACCCTAGAGATTAGTACTCTGATGTGTGAGGGGTAAAGATTTGCTCCCAAGATGTAGGCTCTCTATTCACCTCACAGATTGTTTCTTTTGCTAAGAAGAAACTTTTTAGTTTGAGTCCATCCCATTTATTGATTATTGATTTTAATTCTTGCGCCATAGAAGTCTTATTAAGGAAGTTGGGGCCTAATCCCACATGAAGGAAATTATGGCCTACTTTTTCTTCTGCTAGATGCAGGGTCTCTGGTTGTATTCCTAAGTCCTTGATCCATTTTGAGTTGAGGCTGTGCATGGTGAGAGACAGGGGTTTAATCTCATTTTGTTGCATATAGATTTCCAGTTTTCCCAGTACCATTTGTTGAAGAGGCTATCTTTTCTCCAATGCATGTTCTTGGCACCTTTGTCTAATATAAGATAATTATAGTTTTGTGGGTTAGTCTCTGTGTCCTCTATTCTGTACCATTGGTCTACCAGTCTGTTTTGCTGCCAATACCATGCTGTTTTTGTTACTCTCACTCTGTAGTATAGTTTAAGGTCTGGTATAGTGATGCCACATGCTTCACTCTTCCTGCTAAGGATTGCTTTAGCTATTCTGGGTCTCTTATTTTTCCAGATGAATTTCACGATTGCTTCTTCTATTTCTATGAGGAATGTCATTAGAATTTTGATTGGAATTGCATTAAATCTATATAGTGCTTTTGGTAGTATGGTCATTTTGATAATATTAATTCTGCCTATCCAAGAGCAAGGTAGATCTCTCTATCTTCTAAGGTCTTCTTTGATTTCTTTCTTTATGGTTCTGTAATTTTCATTATATAGATCTTTCACCTTTTGTTAGGTTGATTCCCAAGGTTTTGTTTTTTTTTTTTTTTTTGAGGCCATTGAGAATGGGTTAGTTTTCCTTGTTTCCCTTTCTGAGGATTTATTACTGATATACAGATATGCCTTTGATTTATGGATGCTGCTTTTATATCCTGCTACTTTGCTGAATTCCTTTACTAGTTCTAGGAGTTTTCTGGTGGAACTTTTAGGGTCTTCCAGGTATAGAATCATATCATCAGCAAATAGTGCCAATTTGAGTTCTTCTTTTCCTATGTGTATCCTTTTAATTTCTTTCATCTGTCTAATTGCCTGGCCAGTGTTTCAAGAACTATACTAAATAGAAGTGGTGAAAGAGGGCATTCCTGTCTTTCTCCAGGTTTTAGAGGGAATGCTTTCAATTTTTCTCAATTTAGAATGATGGTGGCCTGAGGCTTAGCATAGATAGCCTTTATGATGTTAAGATATGTTCCTGTTATCCCTAGTTTTTCCTTATATATAAAGGGGTGCTATATTTTGTCAAATGCTTTTTCTGTGTCTATTGAGATGATCATATGATTCTTATCTTTAAGTCTATTGATGTGATGAATTACATTTATTTATTTCCATATGTTTAGCCAACTTTGCATCCCTGAGATGAATCCCACTTGATCATGGTGCATGATCTTTTTGATATGTTTTTATATTCAATTTGCCAGAATTTTATTGAGAATTTTCACATCTATGTTCATTCGAGATATTGGTCTGAAGTTTTCTTTCTTTGATGTGTCTTTTCCTGGTTTTGGAATCAAAGTGATATTGGCCTCATAGAATGAGTTTGGAAGTGCTGCCTCTTTTTATATTTCCTGAAATAAATTATAGAGTATTGATATTAGTTCTTCTTTAAAGGTCTTGTAGAACTCGGCTGTGTATCAGTCCGGTCCTGGGCTTTTCTTGGTTGGTAGACTTTTGATGGTGTCTGCTATCTTGTCACTTGAAATTGATGTGTTTAAATTGTATATATCATCCTAACTCAATTTTGGCAAATTATATGTCTCTAGAAATTTGTCAATGCCTTCAATATTTTTATTTATTGGAGTACAGGTTTTCAAAATAATTTCTAATTATCTTCTGTATTTCTGTAGTGTCTGTTGTGATGTTTTCTTTTTCATCATGTATGTTAGTGATTTGAGTTTTCTCTCTCCTTCTGTTTGATAGCATGGCTAAGGGTCTGTCAATTTTATTTATTTTTTTCAAAGAACCAACTTTTTGTTCTGTCAATTTTTTCAATTTTTTCTTTTGTTTCAATTTCCTTGATTTCAGCTCTGATTTTAATTATTTCCTGTCTTCTGCTGCTTTTGGTATTGATTTGTTCTTCTTTTTCTAGGGCTTTGAGATGTAGTATTAAGTCATTTATTTGTTGACTTTTTCTTCTTTTAAGGAATGAACTCTACACAATGAATTTTTCTCTTAGAACTGCTTTCACAGTGTCCCAGAGATTTCAATATGTTGTATTTGTGTTCTCATTCACCTTTAAAAACTTTTTAATCTCCTCCTTGATGTCTTCTTTAACCCATTGTTCATTCAGTAGCATATTATTTAGTCTCCAGGTGTTGGAGTGGATTTATTTCTTATTTTATCATTGATTTCTAATTTCATTCCATTATGATCTGATAGAATGCAGGGTAGTATCTCTACTTTTTTATATTTGCTAAGAATTTCTTTGTGGCATAGTGTATGGTCTACTTTAGAGAAAGAACCATGTTCTGCTGAGAAAAAAGTATATTCTGAAGGTTGGAATATTCTATATATGGCAGTTAAGTCTAAGTTATTGTATTATTGAGTTCCAAAGTTTCTTTGATCAACTTTTGTTTGAAGATCTATCTAGTGATGAAAGAGGTGTGTTAACATCACACAAAATTATTGTGTTGTGTTCTGTTTGACTCTTGGACTTGAGTTTGTTTGATGAACATAGCTGCTCCATTATTTGGGGCACATATATTTATAATTGTTATGTCTTGTTGCTGTATGGGTCGCTTGAACAGTATGTAGTGTCATTTTTTATCCTTTTTGATTTACTTTGGTTTGAAGTCTACTTTATTTGATATGAGGATGGAAACCCTGCTTGCTTCTGCAGTCCTTGTGAGTGGTTTAATTTTTCCCAACCCTTCTCCTTCAGTCTGTGGATGTCTTTTTCTATGAGATGAGTCTCTTGAAGGCAGCATATTCTTGGGTTTTTTTTTTTTAATCCAATCTGCTATTCTGTGTCTTTTTATTGGTGAGTTTAGGTCATTAACATTCAGGGTTATTATTGAGACATGATTTGTATTCCCAGGCATATTTGTTTATTTTTGGTATTTAACGTGACTTGGTTTCTCCTCTGATTATATTTTCCTTTAGTGTAATACCTCCCTCTGCTGATTCTCATCCTTGTTTTTCATTTCCCCTTCTTGGAATATTTTGTTGTGGATGTTCTGTAATGCAGGCTTTCTAGTTATAAATTCTTTTAACTTTTGTTTATCATGGAAGGTTTTTATTTCATCATCAAATCTAAAGCTTAATTTTGCTGGATATAAGATTCTTGGTTGGCACCCATTTTCTTTAGAGCTTGGTATATGTTGTTCCACAATCTCCTGGCTTTAAGCGTCTGGGTTGAAAAATCTGCTGAGATTAGAACTGGTCTCCCCTATATGTGATCTGATTCCTATCTCTTGCAGCTTTTAAGATGTTATCCTTATTCTACATGCTAGGCATTTTCATTATAATGTGTCTTAGTACAGATCTATTGTAATTTTGTACATTTGGTGTCCTGTAAGCCTCTTGTATTTGGTTTTTCAATTCGTTCTTCATGCTTGGGAAATTTTCTGATATTATCTCATTGAAGAGATTGTGCATTCCTTTGGTTTGAAACTCTGTGCCTTCCTCTATCCCAATAACTCTTATATTGGGTCTTTTGATGCTATCCCATAATTCCTGGATGTTCTCTTCATGGTTTCTTACCATCTTCTCTGTGTGATCAACTTTCTTTTCCAGATTGTATACTTTTTCTTCATTATCTGATGTTCTTTCTTCCAAGTGATCTAGTCTGTTGGTTATGCTTTCTATTGAGTTTTTTTATTTGATTTATTGAATCTTTCATTTCAAGGATTTCTGACTGCTTTTTTTTTTAGGGTCTATCTCTCTCTTGAAGTAATCTTTTGCTACCTGTTTTTGCTCTCTTATCTCATTGTTGGAGTGATCAATTTTTGTTTGTATTTTCTCATTTATGTCATTCTTTAATTCACATATCACTTTAATTATGAACCTTCTGAACTTTTTCTCTGACATTTCATCAACTTCACTGTCCATGGGTTCTGTTATTATAGTGTCCTGGTTTGTTTGGGGCACTTTCCTCCCTTGTTTTTTCATGTTGTTTATGTGTCTTCCTTTCTTGCAGTGTGGATGTGAGATATTACAGTTTCTTCCCTATAGCTATATTATTGTAGTACCTGTGCAGATTGTCTGTACCTCACCTTGATGTTGGCCTTCCAGACCCTGCTGGTGTCCCTCAGTGGATGCTACTGCATCATGGATCTGGGACCATCGTAAGTTAGAATGGGTGGATCTGGGCCGCTGGGCTTGGCCTCCTGAGGTAGTCTGCTGGTCAGAAGGGGCAGTCCTGTGCCAAAGGCTAGGCTCAGGGGGTGTCTGCCCTGCTGGGGGAGGGGTAAATTGGACTGGTATAGGCAATCTGGGCAGGATCTCAGCCTCCTGGGTAGTCCAGTGGTCAGAAGGGGCAGTCCTGCACCAGAGGGTAGGCTCTGGCAGTGTCTGCCCTGCTAGGGGAGGGTGAACCGGGCCTACTGAGAGCCTGGAACCTGCGTGGGCTGGTGAGGGCGGTCTGGTCAGGATCTCGGCTCCCTGGGTAGTCCACTGTCAGAGGCTAGGCTCTGGCGATATGTTTGCCCCACCAGGAAAGGGGTGGACCCAGCCCACTGTGTGCCTGGACCCCGCAAGGCTGGTGTGGGTGGACCTTGCAAGTGTCCTTTCATAACAATGCTGCGGCTGTGGCCAGAATCTGGAAACTGGGGCAAAAGAGCAGAGCCAATAGAGATGGTAACCATCTTGATGGCATGACCATCTGGCAGACCTCCCCTTAAAGTCACTGCTTGAGTTGAAGCATTAACTATACAATGGCGTGGTTTAAATTAATATATGATGCTTGGAAGAGATGGCATATTTTCTGAGAAAGGTGACAAAACTAGTTCATGAACTCTTTACTGCAGAACCTGGCCCCTGAAGAACAAGATGAATTCAGAGGAGGAAACAATATGGGAGAGACAGAAGGAGATTCTCAGTGGGGTCTCATTGTTAACCACCTTGGAGAAAGTCAAGTACAGGCTGGACTCAAATGCTACCTCCTCTGAGAGCCTTTTCTGTCCTTGTTGCACCTCCAAGAAGACGTATTTGTCCTTCTTTAGAGCTCACCTGATGTGTGGACCTGGTTCTGTTGTAGCATATGCCATATTGTCCCCACAGAACCAAACTCCCATTTAGTTCACCTCTGGTTTCTTAGTGAAGTCTTGTCCTGGAAGCTAAGTCCTCAATTTTGGGGGGGGGGGGGTGAGGAGGGGAGTGAATGAGTGAATGGATGAATGAGTCGTGTCTCAAGAACACATTTTTAGGTAGTCACTGCAGTAGGAAGGAAAGGGGGGAAAAAACCCAGATTTAAAATGTCTTTGGGCACTACTGGGATTTTTCCTAATATTCCAACTGCAGTTTTCTTTGGCTAGTCAGGAGCATCTGTGCCCTCTCTTTAGAGATCACTGTGGGCTTGAGCTATGCTGCTCAAGCGCATGATCCTGACTATTTTTGCCAGGACTGTTACTGGGTGGTTCTACTCTCCCTCAGGGGGAGAGGCTAGGCTCTCCTGCTCATTGCTCCACAAATATCTGGAATCAAATTGGCAGGAAAATAGGCTATTGGAATCTTCTAGCACCTTGAGCTTGAGCTTCTCAGATTCCAGAACTCTGAGAAATCATCTAACAACTACCCTGTGTAAGATATTTTGTCATGGAAACCTAAAGACACTGAGATAGATGGGAAACCCTCCACTCTAATGACTTCGTCACCTCCTATAGACCCCACTTCTTAGCACTGTTGAGTCAGGGATTAAGCTTCAACGTGAGTTTGGAGGGGCACAAACATTCATACCATAGCTGCTGTGTTTCCCATGGGTCTTTTTAACTGGAGACCAGCCTGACTCAGCTGCTCCCTACTGAACAGGCAAAGAAAGAGACAGAACCACCAAAAATTATATACACATTCTGGTGCTGACCTAGGAGCCAGAGCCAGGGAAAACCAGCACACAAGTTATTTTTAAAGGACCTTTGAATCGATCCTGTCCTTTCATCCATGCAGAAAGACATGTGCTCTCTAACACACAGAGGGCTAAGGATCACAAAGCCTAATTGTGGCTGACAGCTTGCTCTCATTACTGCTTCTCAGCTCCTTTCTGTCACTCACAATCTAACCTAAATTTTATTCATTGCCTTAAAAAAAATGAACAGCTTGAATCAAGAGAATAGTAATGAAAAATGGTTATTTTTGTAGGAAAAAAAATGCTTTTGTCTGCCACTTAAAGGAAAGGAGAGCCACCTAACTATGTTCTGAGCAAGCATTTATTGGGATTGCCGCTGGCCCTTTCTTCAGATTGAATTTGAAACTTACTAGCCCTAAGCATTTCTTATCACATACCATGAAGAAAATATTTGAAAAATGTCACTTCTTTTTAACACTTTTCAGTAAAAAGAATAATAATCCCTTTCATTTGTGTAACATTTGACGACTTTAAAGAGCTTTTGCATACTTTGTCCTTTTCATCCTCCTTATTCTATAATATTGTAAGGCTAGAATGCATTCAGATTTGAACAAGAGAGTAGAGTCTCAGCAAAGTCAAGGGCCCCCGCATAGTTTCCCAGTGGACCACAGACTTGCTGCACGCCTGCTCCACCTCTGTGGAAGCCCAGAGTGCCTGGCAGTAAATTGATGGATTAATAAGAGTTAACAATAAATTACAGCTCGGGGCTTTCTAACGAGAAAGAAAGTACAAAACAACAAAACTACCTGTTATTCAGCTGAGCAGTTTCAGAACCAATGTATGTGCGATAGTGGGGATCTAAAACGTTCCCCAAAGGCCCATGTTTAAAGGCTTCCTTGTCAGCTTGGCACTATTGGGAGAATGTGGAAACTTTAAGAAGTGGAATCCAGTCCGAAATTTTAGGTCATTGAGGTTGTGCTCTTGAAGGGACTATGGGACTCTAGTCTCTTCCTCCCTTTCACTTCCCAGCCACCATGAAGCAAACAGCTTTGCTTTACCACACACTCCCACCATGATATGCTGCCTCGACATAGGCCCAAAAGCAACAGGGCTACTTGATCATGAACTGCAGTCTCCAAAATTGTGAACCAAAAGAGAACTTTCTTCTTTACAAGTTGATCACCTCAAGTATTTTGTTGCAGGAACAGAAAGCTGGCTAACACAGTATGGCTTTACTATTGCTGAAATATTTGCTGAAATATTGAAATGCCTCTGTATTAACTAGTAAACGGTCACTACACCAAGCACTTTGGTGGTCCTCCATGACTCAGTCTCCTCAGACCCCTCCCTAGGATCCCCAAGGCTTTTTCATAAGCCAGCAAATACTAGGCTTAATGCCTGTCAAAGCACAGAAGCCATCAGAACCTTCCTGCTCCCTTAGAAGAGGAGTCTGCCTGACTGCTATGGCCTCAGGCTGCCTGAGGTTAAAGGGTTTGAATATCACCCCCAAGTACATTTCTATACAAAGCCATAATGGATGCTCATTATGATAATACTGAGTCATCAAGAAAGGGCTTAATGACATTCAGAATACTCTGTTTAAGAAAGCAAAGAAAGGAACATTTAGTCTAGAAAGGGTTCTCTAAATATGATTTAAAGAAATAAAGGCTTGACATTTGGAGAGATAAGCTTCATTCATCTGGATAAGTCATTTATGTGGAACATTGCATTCCTCAGAAGTGCCAGGCAATTGAGTTTTTCTTAGATGCCAGTGATGCTCAAAATGTGGTCGCAGGCCAGCAGCAGCAGAAGCACCTGGGAATTTATTAATAATCCAAATCCTTAGCCTCACCCCAGATTTCCTTGACTTAGAACCCCCGTGGGGGGAACCCAGCCATCTGCATTTATTACCTTTCCACCACTGTGAACCACCAGTCCCCATGCTAGGTGTTGTATCAGATCCTCCAAGGAACTGGTTAAATGTGCAGATTAGATGCCCAGGTCCCATATGCCAGGGTTGTGCCTCAGTCAGTCTGCAAATTGGCATTTGGTGATCACTACTATGAACTGCAGCAGCCTTTTCAAGCAAAATAAAAGGCTAAGAAAAGTAATTTGTGTGTATGTGTGTGTGTGTGTGTGTGTGTGATGTACAAAGCTTAAGTTTTATAATATCTGTCACCTGTCATTTCTTTTCAGATCCGTGATTTCATGACAGATAGCATTACTTGCTTTTGTGTATTTCGGGGTCACTCCCACCCCAAGCAGAATGGAAAATCTCCTCTTCCCTGTCACCTCTCAACCTTATCCATGGCCTTTGAGAGAATTTATCACATCATACTGGAAGTGATTATATAACATATTCTTCCCTCCTGAATTCTTTAAGGACAGGGAGCAAGTGTCATTCAAATGTGTATCTTTGGGAATTTTAGTAAAGGACATTCAATTAGCAATGTTTATTGAACATCTACTGGATGCCAAGTAGTAAGGCAGAGGGTACATGAGCTGCTTCATCCACTTGATGCCCAACAGTGGTGACAATCAGGTAATTGTACACAGAGAAGTGTAATGATGAATTGTAATGGAAAATTCCAGGAAGTTATATAAAAAAGATTCCTGATGAAGAAAAATATGTTTCCAGAAGTGGGAAATTGCAAGTTGCTAACCCTGCCATGTGAGCATGTGCTGAGCCAAGGTGGATGAGAAGCAGAGAGAGCCCCTCATTCCTATGCCTGACAAGGAAGTCGTAATTATCATTTAATGGCAGCACAACAGGCAGGCTAAAAGGGACCTCTGCAAATTGTTGTTGTCCATATGTTCGTATAGGATGGGTTTTAGGACCCCATATAAAGTATCAGGATCTTGGTGGTTTAGGTAACTTAAGTGGGTTTCCATAAGGTCTTGTATGAAAGAAACAAGCCATTTCCATAGTTACTGCAGGACCCATCTCTGGGTAGCCTTGGAGATGAGCTCTTCTTCCCTTTCTGGCTGGTAGTTCTCAAAGATAAGATTGTGTTGGGGTGCTAGGGTTGTAGCTCAGTGAGAGAAAGCTTGTCTAACATATGTGAGGCACTAAGTTCAATCCTCAGCACCACATAAAAATAAATAAATAAAATGAAGGTATTGTGTTCATCTACAACTAAAAAAATTAAAAAGTAAAAAAAATAATAATAATAATAATGTGTTGGGAATGCAATGTCCTGTGATAAGGAGGAAGTGCCTGGAACAAGATAGGCTCTCTTCTCCACCCTGAGATAGGATGTCGAGCAATGTTTTGCCCAGGGATCCCTGATTCCTCTGGGTATAAAACCCAGGGTACAGCACCTTTTCACAATCTGTCAGCTTCAGTGCAAAGGGGACAGGTACAGACAAGACCCCATTAGCCCAGGCAGCGTTCCTGAGCCTTGGGGACTGGCTCACCTTGGATCTCAGACATCATCGATTGACTCTTGCTGCCTATCCATGAGTAATAAAGTTGCTTTGTTCAACCTGCTTTGTGATCATTATCTCAACAAACTGGTACAAATGGATTGGTATCACTGCATGACATTGCCCAAGAGTTAGAGTCTGGTACACAGTGGACCTACTTCAAGGTCACCTGGACGGAAAGTAGAAAGGAAAAGAAACGCAGATTTGCTAATGGCAGGCTTTCACCTACAGCTCAGAGTCAGTATTAAAAACATCAAATTTTTAGCTACAAAAGAGTTAGTAAAACATTGGAAACATGAAGGTGATAATGGGTCCAAGGGCACCTACGTGATTGAAGGCTCCCTGGGCTCAAGAGCAAATTATCCCATGATACTAGAGGCAAAAGTCTCAGAGCCAGAAGTGAGGATTGCCAGGCAGACCACCAAGATCCTTTTCCTAAAAGACTGCACCCCTCAGAGACCCAAGGCAAAGTCCCTGGCTTTGGTAACAAGCTTCTGGAGCAGACCCATCACAGATGGCTCTGGGGCCTTCTGAAGGGCAACCAGAAGAATGCCGAGTACTTTTCCTCTAGTGTCCTAGGTTCAAGTTGGAGCCCTGCCAACTTAAACTGACAAAAAAGACAAATTAAAAGAAGAAAAGAATGCAAATTTTATTTGATGTTACTTTTTTTTTTTGGCCAGGGATGGACCAAGAGGCTCTCAACCAGTAAGCCACATCCACAGCCCTTTCTTATTTATTTTGAGGCAGGATCTCCCTAAGTAGCTCAGGCTGACTTTGAACTTGCAATCCTCCTGCTGGGATTACAGGCGTGCACCACCACACACAGCTGATGTTAATATTTTTACATGTACACAGAGGCTTTCATATATACATAAAACAAAGAAGATCCCCCAAAAGCACATAGGCCAGAAAGGTTATACACCATTTCAACAACAACAACAAAAAAAGATGAATTGAGGATCTTTCTACTAGACAAAGGGAAAGGGAGCATTTCTAGGAGAAGTAAATTGTAGGATGGTAAATATATGAGGAAACCAATGGAAGATAAGGGTTGTTTAGTAAGGTTTGTCGTCAGACTCCCTCAGTGCTCTGGGCTGATAAAAGTCCACAGTTGTCGCAGGTGATTAAAAGTGGCTCCTCTCCACTATACAAAAGGGAGGCATCTTTACAAATGGACATTTATGTTCTGCTTTTAGCTAGATAGCGAGCAGCATTTTTTCCTGTGTCTGCTGTTTCTTAATTGCTTTCAGTTCAAAATTATCTTCATGTCAAAGAGGCATATTGTAGAGTGATGTATTTTGGTCTCCTTCACATGTCTGGCAAGCCTAGACCTGACCTGCATCACCAGACTGGTCAGTGGTCATCTTTTGTTTATCTGCCTATTCTGACTGGCTGTTTCTCAGGCTCAGGGGGCACAATTTGTATTAAGCCTGCTACATTCTGGTCAGACCTGGATTTTTCTTTTGTCTTGGGTTTTAGTTTACTCTTTTTATTTTCACTTTCTTTTTCTATTGTAAAATAAAATGCAAACATGAAAGGAAAGCCACACAGCAAATGTATGGCTTAATGAATTATCCTAAAGCAACATCCTTGATTTTGCCTGCCTGAGTCCAACTTCTCTATGTCACTGATGGCCTGTAATGAGCTCTTCTTTTCCCTGGGATGGTCCCACTTCTATCTTAGCCTGCCCAAGGTCAGAATAGGAAGACATTATATTTAATCACACAATGAAGGACAACCCAATACATCTACAGCCCATGAAGCCGACCTAGAAAACAGAAACTATCCATCAGAACCTTTGTATTCTGGTAGTATGTGTTTGTCTGTTTTGTGCTGGAAACTGATCCCAAGACCTTGTACATGTTATTCTTGGGCTGTACCCTTAGTCTTTGCAAACTGTTTTTAAGATGCATTTATAAGGTGGTGAGAGTTATACTGATCACCTTAGTTATTTAACAACCCAAGCAAAAAGAACTGAATTTATGGAAGAACTATCAAAATCTAGGAAGTTTGCAGATTGTCTAGTTCCTCTCCATGATTCCTGTTTTATAGGTTGGTGGACAGAAAGTCTTTGAGAAGTTTCTTAGTTTTTCCCCAAGATCTCATGACCAGTATCTGGAAATGCAACCTTAGTTTGCCTGATGTAAAAGACTGGACTTCTCCCAATTAACCCTGTTGCCTTATTTAAATTGTCAGTAACTGTGCATTGAGCATCTAACATGTGTACAATGAAATGAATCTCAGGTTCTTCCCTCAAAATAATGAAACTCAATAGAGGTGTTAAAATTATATAAATAATTTTCAGAAGGTTAAAAAAAGTAACCACGAACAAAAAAGTGGTACAGAACAAGTGCCACAGTGGCTCAAAGAAAGCAAAGCTCCTCCATCTTTATCAGACATAGAAGGTCCCAAAGAGGAAGGGACATTTGGTCCAAGATGGAAATGTGCTGTTCAAAGCAAAGGCATGGTGTGTGTAAAAGCAGTAAAAGTAGAATTTTCTTCTGACTGCAGTATCAAGAACCTGCCGGGATAGTGCTCACTCTCAGTTACTGGCCTGCATCAAGTCTGTGAGGTCAGAGATGAACACTCTGCTCACCAGGGAGGGGACCCAGGGATGCTGCACTCATATTACATGGGCTCAGCGCTAATAGGGTGCACCCAGGGACATCCAGGCCACCTTTGACCATCCATCTTTGTGCAATTGAATTTGATAGCTTTATTTTTAAATTCATGTACTTGCTTATTGTACATTATGACAGATGGATGCCTGCTGGTATTTTCCAAACCATTTTCTTAACAACAAACACTCAACTGGGACAATGTGACTGTTACATGCTGTCATTTCTCCTGAGCCCTGCATACCCTTAAGATACTAGTGCAATGGTCCCCACAATGACCAACATTCCTTCTCCATGACCTCTGAATGGCAGCCTGCAAGTGCAAGAACTTCAAGAGGCATACTTAACAAGAATTTTTTTTTTCTTTCCCAAATGCCTAAAGGTATCTAAAGGGATTCAACTCAGACTGATATTTGTACTCATTGAAGTCTTAATGATATTCAAGGCAAGGTGAAATTCCTGCCCCCAGGACCTACATGGGAAGTGAATAATAATGTAAAGTAGGTATTACCATATATGATAACTGCTTTCATTCATCATCAACTTTCTTGCTATTTCTTCCACAAGACCCAGAAGAACTTCTTAGGGGCAGGGATTAGGACTTTTAATTTGTCTAACTTGATCATAGCTCAGTGCCTAGCACACCAGAGGCCTTCAACAAATAAATAGATGATGGAAGAATGGGTGTATAAATACAGGATGAATGGGCAGATGAAGAGATGGACATAAGAGTTCAGGTAGGGAGAAATTATCACACACTGGAGTGTAAAGGAGGAGGCAGGATTTATTCATATGGATTTTTCCATAATAAAATTAAAATAAATCCTCAGATCAGAGTCTTCCTCTCTGATTTACAGATATTGTCAAAGTCAGAACATTATCTCCATGACTCATTTCATTCTCTCATTTCACTCTTGGGGCTCAGAAAATAATACCCCCAAACTCCAGGGTATAGTGAATTGGATTAAAAGGAAAAAACTCAAATTTTTATCTCTGACCTTCCCTCCCTCACCTGCAGCCTGTCTGAATCCTTTTTCACTCTCAAAGCACACAGACTTCCTCTGAAGTTCTCTTACAAAGAATGCAGCTGTTACGAAATATCATTAACTAGGAAAGACCAGCCATGGAGAAGGAAGAGACAAAAGGTCTCAATGCCCAGAACAAGCCACCTGGACAAACTTTTCATCTATCCTTCTGATGGTAAATGTTCATTTATCATCCTCATAACTCCTTTAACAATTAATTATGCTTTGCAGGCACTTTTATAATTGTCTTGGGATAACATTTATTTTCTATTATTTCCTTTTCCCATGTCCAGGTCTTATCTCCTCAACCAGATGGTATATTCCTTAGAAACAGAAAATGGATAGTATAATACATCCTTTATCCACCTTCTGTATCCAGCTCACTGCTCAACACATTAGACAGGAGAGATGGCCCATAAATATTTATTGATTTGAATCAGACTCACTGTGTGAGGATATTTTGGGTACTGTTTCAATGCAAAGTTAAGTATGGTAAACAGGTTCACAAGTGCATTTCTCCATTAATCAAAAACACAACTTTTCTCCAATGCCCAAATGTCTAAATCATACATTTCTCTGGTTAATCTATCACTGACATAAAAGATGAGCCTATTGGAAGGCTGAAGCAGGAGGGTTGTGTTTAAGGCCAGCCTCAGCAACTTAGTGAGACCCTGACTCAAAATTTAAAAGGAGAGGAGGGATGCTGGGATGTAACTCAGTGGTAAAGAACTCCTGGGTGTGATTCTCCATACCACAGGGAAAAAAAAAAAAATCAGACTTTAAAGAACTTCAAGTAACCCCGGGGCCAGCTGAACATGCCTCAGTGAAAGTGCTGGGACTGCGCTGATCCCTCCCTCTCAGTCCTATTTCCTTGGCAGATAATTACTGGCCACATTTAACATAGTTTGGGGGAAAAACATTATAGAAAGAATTTATCAGACTCAATAAAATCACATATCTGCTTTAACATTATAAAGCCTAACAATTTCTATTTTATCCTTTTTACATCTAAAATGCTGTGTTTTCTTAATTTCAAACTCACCTATTTTCAGTTCCTAAAACAATGGATACTTCCATCCCTATATTCCCCCAAATTTTATTAAGTGCCACTACTGTTTAGTTTTTGTTTGTCTTATTGTACTTTTTTGTTTTTTGTACTGGGGATTAAACCCAGGGGCTCTCTACCACTGGGCCACCAGCCTTTGTTTTTCTTTTGTTGTTTTAAGACAGAGTCTCTGAAAGTTGCTAAGGCTAGCTTCAAACTTGCAATTCTCCTGTCTCAGCCCCTGTAGTTGCTGGGATTACAAGTATACACCACCACGCCCAGCATTATTGCATCCTTCTAAGAGGAAATTTAATCTTTATTAATCTCTGGTAGGGAGCAGGCAGTTTGTCCTGTGCTCATGGAATCCCCCCTCCCCACCTGCCTTCCCCCCACCCCCCTAACCCCCACCCCCCCCACCCGCCCCCTGTAGCTGCAGAATGATGGTCCTTGTGTATCACAGAGCTGTGCCTAAGGCCCTTTAGTTGGTTTCCTATTAGGTGTTTCTTAGCCTCCTTGGTGAATCTTTTTTTTTTTATTTTTCATTAATTTTTTAAATTTCTATATGACAGCAGAATAGATTACAATTCATATACACATATGCAGCACAATTTTTCATATCTCTAGTTGTATACAAAGTATATTTACACCAATTCATGTCTTTTATACATGAACTTTGGATAATGATGACCATCACATTTCACATAATTTCTAACCCATGCCCCCTCCCTCCCTCTCCCACCCCTCTGCCCTATCTAGAGTTCATCTATTCCTCCCATGCTCCCTCTCCCTAGCCCCTTATGAATTAGCCTCCTTATATCAGAGAACATTCAACATCAACATTTGTTTTTTTTTTTTTTATTTTTGGATTGGCTAACTTCATTTAGCATTATCTTCTCCAACGCCATCCATTTACCTGCAGATGCCATGATTTTATTCTCTTTTATTGCTGAGTAATGTTCCTTCTTGCTTTCCCTCCTTTCATCCTTCCCCCACCCCTTCTGTCCTTCCCTTCTTAATCCTGACACTAAATGAGAAAAATCACAAAATAGCTCCACAAAAACAATCTTGACAGCAAAAATGTCTGAAAACAGTACTATGGTTTGAATCTTGAATGTCCTTCAAAGGCCCACGTGTTGAAGGCTTGGCCCCCATGGGGGTAACTATTGGGAGCTGGTGGGACCTTTCAGTGGTGAGGCTTGGTGGGATGTCTTTTTGACATTAGGGGTATGCCCTGGAAGGGGACAGTGGGACCCCGCTGCTTCCTCTCTCTTTTTCCTTCCTGGCCATGAGATAAGAAGGCTTCCTCTGCCGTGCCCCCACTATGATGTGCTGCCTCAGCCGAAACCCCAACAATGGGGCCAACGAGTCACCAACTGGAACCTCCAATAGTGCGAGCCCAAATTTAACCTTTTCTCTTTATAAGTTGATTATCTCAGATATTTTTATTGTGACAAAAATCTAACACAATTAATAAAGATAAAAGGTTTTAATTAATGGATAGAAATACGTTTACAGATTAAAGAAAAAAACTGTAAGTTTAGACACCTATCAAAAACCCTTAAAATTACAAAATTATCATTGAGTTTTAGGAAGTTATGGCTCTAGGTAATGTTTCAATGACTTCAATCATTCTCCCATTTTTCTAGAGGTACACTGAGGTGAGTTGGTGAAGGGGGTTTGTTATTGATACCCATTTTAGGGACCAGTGAGGTATCCAAGGCCGGGTAGCTATGCATATCCCAGTGATGATGCAAACTGCTACTAAACACAGGCTCAAGTAGGCAGACAACACCAAGAGTTAAGCCCAACACCTTCAATAACTAGGATGTGCTAACAATGACTCAGGATGTGCCCAGGACTCAGCCACCCGAAAGTGACTAAAAAGCTGGAGGAAGAGTTTAGAGATCAATGTGCACACACAAATGAGAGGAGACAAAAGTTTAGAACGTGGAAAGAGGTCCATTTAGACCCCGCTGCTCAGACCCATTTGCACTATCTTAGTTTCTGCTAATACATGGGGTCTGAGGCACATGGCTGTCACCACTGCCCTGGAAATCCTCAATTGCTCTCTAGCACAGCCACCTGAACAAAATTTATCTGGTCATTTAGGAGCAGAATTCCAAGCACAGAATCAGTCTGTTCTCTTTATTTTTCAAAAACTAAAGAAGTGGAGTATCAGACAGAGTACTAATCTCTAAGATATATTGAGAACTCAAAAATCTCAACACCAAAAAAAACAAATAACCCAATCAATAAATGGGCCAAGGAACTGAACAGACACTTCTCAGAAGTTGATAAATAATCAATCAACAAATATATGAAAAAATGTTCAACATCTCTAGCAATTAGAAAAATACAAATCAAAACTATTCTAAGATTTCATTTCACTCCAGTCAGAATGGCAGCTATTAAGAATACAAACAACCATAAGTGTTGGCCAGGATGTGGGGGGAAAGGGCACACTCTTACATTGCTGGTGGGACTGCAAATTGGTGCAGCCAATATGGAAAGCAGTATGGAGATTCCTTGGAAAACTGGAAATGGAACCACCATTTGACCCATCTATCCCACTCCTCAGTCTATACCCAAAAGGACTTAAAAACAGCATTCTACAGGGATGCAGCCACATCAATGTTTATAGCAGCACAATTCACAATAGCTAAACTGTGGAACCAACCTAGATGCCCCTCACTTGGATAAAGAAACCGTGGTATATACACACAATAGAATATTACTCAGCAATAAAAGAGAATAAAATCATGGCATTTGCAGGTAAATGGATGGAGTTGGAACATAATGCTAAGTGAAGTAAGCCAATCCCCAAAAACCAAATGTCAAATATCTGATATAAGGAGGATGATTCATAATGGGAATGGGAGGAACATATGAACTCTAGATAGGGAAAAGGGGAGGGAGGGGAAGGGAGGGGGCATGGGAGTAGGAAAGGCAGTGGAATGAGATGGACATCATTACTCTAAGTACATGTATAAAGACACGAATGGTATAACTCTAGGTTGTATGAGATATGAGAAACTGTGCTGCATATGTGTAATATTAATTGAAACGCATTCTGCTGACATATATAACAAATTAGAATAATTAAAAAAAAAAAAGAAGTGGGGAAATTATCCCCTTAACAGACCAGGACAGCGATTAATTCCTATATTTACAGGACCAGTTAGGTAGGTCCCTCGATGGTGGGTTCTAAGGAGAAATCAGAGGAGAAGGAAAAATGACATCACTAAATTGCTTCAGAAAAGAAAGGACAGGATATTTTCCAAAGCAAAAAACATCCATCCCTACTTGCGGATCACCTACCACATCGCTTCGCACAGTTTTGCTGAAATGCAAGTTTGAATGGGTGTCAACTCAGTCTGCGGCCATATCAACTCAGGAGTGGAAGCAGCTAGGTTGGTCGACAGGACTCTGCATAACCACTGAGCTCCTCTAAGTTTCACAAAGCACCATCACCACATAGAAAACTGGTTTTGTTTCTCAAGAAAAGAGAAATTCTTGCACGTTTCCACAAATGACATTTCTAATGCTCTTTAAACGTTAGGCTAATCATGGTAGTCATTAGACCCTCCAAAGACATCATCTCCATATAAACAATCAAATGATCTTGAGAGAAGTGAACAATTTAGTTACAAGACAAAATAAAATGGAGGTAGTCCAGGTCCCTGTATCCCTAGTATATTATTCTGGAAATAATTATGTCACATTAATAGTTGTTGCTTTAATAATTAATTTTATAATGATAAATAACACTTATTAAGTTTCAGGTAATGTTTTGTGCTTTATATATGTTATCTTGTTTAAGTTTCTCAATAATTCAGTGGGGAGGTATTATGAGCCACAGTTTATAGAGGGAGACAATGAGGCTGAGAGAATTAGGTAACTTCCCTGTGGATACCTAGGTAGTAAGTGTCATTGTCACACTCAAAACAAGTCTCACTGGAGTTGTCTAGGAGATATCCTCTCCTAAAGAAAGGATATTGGATACAGCCTAAACTGCACCCTAAATCACACAAAAATAGCATAGCTTGTTTGCTTGCCCTCCTCTACCAGCAAGTACACATTTCAACACAAAAATGAAAGAGCAAATCAATGTGTCCTATGGCTCACATGATCCCAAACCACCCTGGGTGAGGGCTAAATCACTACAACATTGGCCTTTTGGAAATGGAAAGCCTGACAGTTTGCTTTTGGAGAGGGTTCTCCTCTGTACACAGGACATTGAGCTGGTCATGCAGTAGGAAAGAAAAGCAATGACTGGCCATTTTCAGTGTAGGCCAGTGAGTGGCACATTCCATCCAACCCTGAGCTCACTAAAGACAGTGCATGAACCCTGACCCTTTTCTTTACTCCTTCCATACCCATGGAAGGGTAAAAAAGAGAGAGAGACAGAGAGTTCACGGGCAATTAAGACATATTAACTCAACAAAAAAGACAAAGCACAACAGAACTCACAAACACTAAAGCAATCAGAAAAAGTCTTTTAAGTAACTATAATTCACATCCTCCAGGAAATGAATGAGGTGTCAATGCATGAGACAATACTAGACTATTATGGAGAAAAAAGAATTAGAAGTCTTTAAAATAAAATATATATATATATAACTGTTGAATAAAAACTCAATAGACAATAATAACTGAAAGAGAAAAAAATAAATCAAAGCTGAGGAGTGAATTACTGAACTATTAGACAAAGCCAAGAAATTTGTTCAAAATGATGCACAAGGGGATTAAGAATGTGAAAGGAAAATTCAGAAAGCTGGGGGAGAGACAGAGGCAGTGAGAGCAGTACAATTCTAAAGTGGAATGAAGAATGGGGAGACTCAGGGGAGAGCAGACTTGAAGACTGAAGATGTGAGAATTCCTAGTCCAATGAGGTGGGCGCAGTGGTGCACGCCTGTAATCCCAGCAGCTCAGGAGGCTGAGGCAGAAGGATCATGAGTTCAAAGCCAGCCTCAGCAAAAGTGAGGGGCTAAGCAACACAGTGAGACCATGTCTCCAAAAAAAAATTCAAAATAGGGCTGGGGATGGGGGTCAGTGGTTGAGTGCCCCTGAGTTCAATCCCCAGTACCAGAAAAAGAGAGAGAAAGAGACAGAGAGAGAGAGAGAGAGACAGAGACAGAGACAGAGAAAAAAAAGATACAATTCTCAGACTGAAAAGGCTTTCCAGCACTGAGAAGATAACTAGTAGGGGAAAACACATTATGCTGAAATTTCAGAACATCAAGAATGACTATATCAACTGCAAATTGGTGCAACCACTCTGGAAAGCAGTAGGGATTCCTCAGAAAGCTTAGAATGGAACCACCATTTGACCCAGTTATCCCACTCCCAAAAGACTATAGTGATGTGGCCACATCAATGTTTACAGCAGCTTAATTCACAATAGTTAAGGTATAGTACCAACCTAGGTGCCCTTCAACAGATGAATGGATAAATAAAATGTGGTATATATATATGTACACACAATGGAATATTATTCAGCCATAAAGATGAGTGTAAGTGTAATTATGGCATTTGCCAGTAAATGGATGGAACTGGAGACAATATCATGCTAAGTGAAATAAGGCCAAATGTTCTCTCTGATACACAGATGCTAACACACAATAAGGCGGGGTGAAGGAGGAAGAATAGAAGTTCACTGGATTAAAAAAGAGCAAGGAAGGGAAGGGAGAGGGAATGGGAATAGGAAAGACAGCAGAATGAATGGGACATAACTTTCCTATGTTCATATATGAATACATGACCACCAGTGTAACTCCACATCAGGTACAACCACAAGTTATACTCCATGTATGTATAATGCATCAAAATATATTCTACTGTAACATATAACTAAAAAGAACAAAAAAAAAACTAAAAAAAAAAAAAAAGAATGACTACATCAGTAAAAAAAATAAATAAATAAAAATAAAGCTGTAAAAGAACAAGAATCAGATTAACAGATTCTTATCAGCAAATCTGGCAATTGAAAGATAACAAAGGGCTGACAGAAAGGAATATATGGCCTTGAATTCCATATTCAGCACATGGTTGCTTAATTGGGATGATGTTATGGATGCATTTTTCAGGAACACAAATAATCCGACTGTTTACAACTCACAGATGCTCACTGAAAGATCCCCAGGGATCTGCTCACCAAGAAGAATGAAACCTAAGAAAGCACTGGTGAGTAGATCCATAAATCCCTGTTAACTGTGTGTGTGGGGCGGGATGAATTACTCCCTGGTGATTTTGACAAGGAAGGGGATAAGACAGCATGGAATAAGACTTTGCGAAGTTTTCTGTCTTCTCTTTGTTTGGGGGAGGTCACTATGGACAAGAAAGGAGATATATGCTGATTAACTCTAGCTATAATTAGGAACAAAAGTAAGTAAATATGTGTCTTCATCACTTACAAGTGTCATCTGGAAGAATGAGTGTATGTGTATGAACTTAAAAACGCTGAGAAAAAATATCGTTGAAGAAAACTTGAACACTGAAAGCATGATTCATGAAAGAAAAAGTGTTGGGTTTTGCAAAAAATTAAAACTTCTCAGCAAAAACCACTGTCAGGTGAATGAAAAGAAAAGCCATGGACTGGGAGAAAATGGAAAAAAAGAAAAGCCATGGACTGGGAAAAAATGTTTAAAGTATCATACATATTCTGTATGATACTTCACTGGAGGATACCTGTCATTAATGTCATATCTAAATCATAAAATTTTCCTAAATTCCCCCAAAGCTCATATGTGAGACAATGCAAAAAAAGTCAAACGATTAGGTTATGAGAGCCTTAACCTAATCAGTGCATTAATCCCTTGACAGGGATTACCTGGGTGGTAATTGTAGGCAGGTACGGTGTGGCTGGAGGAGAGAGGTCACAGGAGCATGACTTTGGGGTATATATTTTGTCTCTGGTGAACCACAGCCCTATCTGCTTCCTGTGGCCATGTCCTGAGACACGTTCCTCTACCACACTCTTCTGCCACTATGTTCTGCCTCACCTTTGACCCAGATCAATGGTGTAGGCCACCAGTGTACTGTGACCTCTGAGTCCCTAATAAACTTTTCCTCCTTTAAAATTGTTCTCATCAGGTCTTTTGGGCACAGTGGCAAACTACTGGACCAAAACCCTAAACATATAAAGATCTCCTAAAATTCAACAATAGGAAAATAAATAATTTATAAATGGGTAAAAGATCTGGACAGATGTTTTACCAAAGAAGAAATACAGATGGCAATTAAGCATGAAAAGATGCTCCATATCATATGTCATCAGGGAATTGCAAATTCCAACAATAATGAGATACCACTACTCACCTATTAAATGTCTAAAATCCAAAATAATGACACCAAATGCTGGTGATGATGTGGAGAAACAGGAACTCTCGCTCATTGCTGATGGGAATACAAAATTATACAGCTACTTTACACAGTCTGGCAGTCTCTTATAAAAGTAAACATATTCTTACCATATGGTCCAGCAATTGCACTCCTTGGTATTTAGCCAGAGAAGTTGAAAACTTAAGTCCACAAAAAAAAAAAAAAACCTGCACACAAGTGTTTAAAGCAGCTTTATTCATAATTCCCTAAAACTGGAAGCAACCAAAATGTACTTCAGTAGGTGACTGGGTAAATAAACTGGTATATCCAGATGATGGAATACGGTACAGGGATAGAAAGAAATGAGCTATCCAGTCATGAAAATTCATGGAAGAATCTTAAGTACATGATTCCAACTACATGACATTCTGGGGAAGACAAAACTACAGAGACAGTAAAAGGAGCAGTGGTTTCTAGGGATGGATGAATGGGCAAGGTCAGGGGATTCTCAGGGCAGGGGAGCCATTCTGTATGATACTTCACTGGAGGATACACGTCATTAACATTTGCTACAATATGACCCTTCAGTGCTGACATCATGGTGCTGATGTTATGGTGTGATGCTCCCGTGCTCAAGTCAGTGTTAACACAGACTTCACCACCTCCAAATGTCACGTCCACCACCTCAGCACAGTACTGCCCACCTTGCCCTGGTACATCTTATCAATGTATCATCTGCATAAGAGCCCGGATGATGGACTTGCGCCTCCTACGAAATAGCTCTCTTACCCTGGGTACCCTCGGTCATACTCTATGCCCATGTTCACAAATCCAAGGTCTCAGATGAGAGGGGGTGTAGCTCGATGGTACAGCACCTGCCTAAAGTGTGTGAGGCCCTGGCTCAATTCCCAGCACCACAAAATAAATAAATAAAGCCAAGATCTCCTTTGGAAAATATCCTAGGCTACTGGCAGCTTAACTCTTCATTTTACAGACTCACAGATTGGGAGCCAAAGCACCCTAATCATATACTTCTGATACAAGATATCAGACTACCAATAATCACACAAGCATTGTCTTGGTTATCATCACTATATTTATTATCACAGCACATAATTTCTTCAGTACAGTTTAAAAGAAATTTCTAAAAATTCAAAGCCCTGAACAATTATTAAAAAAAAAAAAAGTCTAGCATTATCTCCTGGAAATAAAATTTATCTTTGTCTTCTCAGCAAGACTCAGGGATGCTAACAACCCAATGGTGTTTGAACACTATGGTAGTCCATTTTCTGCTGCCATAATGAAATACCTGAAGCTGCATAACTTTATAAAGAAAAGAGGTTTGTTTAGCTCATGGTTCTGGAGGTTCCAGGCCATAGTGCCAGCATTAGCTCAGTTCTGGTGAGGATCTCGAATGCATCACAATGGTAGGAGCGAGCGTGTGAGAAGGAGAGAGATCACATAGTGAGAGAAGAAGCCAACCATGGTGACTTGACCTGCCAGGCTGGATCCTTTATAAAATCACTCTTAAGAGAAACAACTCAGGGTCCCACAGGAACTATTCTAATCCCTTCTGAGGGCCAAACCCCAGTAAGTGACCTAAAGGCCTCCACTAGGCCCCACCTCCTAACAGCACACACAGAGGAATGAGCTTCCATGACATGAACCTGTGGGGGACCAAACCTTGCAAACAACACCTAGAAAAGATTTTTTTTTTCTGTATTTACTTCCTCCATTTTCCTGACAAACTTACTTGAGAAAGCCATAAATTACAGAGAAGATATATGTGAAGAAGGAGACATTTCTAACTGGAGGACATCATGCTAAGTGAAATAAGCCAGTTCCAAAAAACCAAAGGCAGAAATGTTCTCCCTGATATGTGGATGCTAACCCTCAACAAGGGAGGGAAAGATTAGAAATTCACTGGACTAGACAAAGGGGAATGAGGGGGAGGGAGGGAGGATGGGAATGAGCGGGGAAGAAAACAATAATAAATCCAACTCTAGTGACTGGTCTCTGAGGAGGAAAAAAAAAAAAACGCTGAGATGCCTCTGGTCTTAAAGGCTCCTGGTGTGAGAGTTCCAGGGATTTGCCACTGTTCTCCCCAGACTGGGCAACACGCAGGCAGGGGCTCCCTTACTCATAAGTGAAAAGCGCATGATATTTAAAGATCTTCTCTACAAACATTGACTGATAACATCAGTCAACAGTCAAAGACTCAAATAACTGGATTTTATTAGAGATCATGTTCAGAGACATAACAGCATTTCACAGTACTATGACCCAGTTCATCTTCAAAATTAATTTAAGGTGAATATCTTAGATTATGCCCAAGGCATATTTTTGTACATGGTAAGAGGAAGACAAAACTCTCCTGAAAAGACTACTGCAGGAATCCAAAGACACTTGTCTCTAGGGTCTTTCCCTCGGACACTGTCCTTGGATCATTGGGCAAGTCTCTGGAGCCCTTTTGTGTCTTTGGTGTCCCCAAAGGTGTGCTGATGGTCCAATGATTTTATTTCTGAAAGTCTGAAGCTCCATGAATAGTCAATCAAAAATGTTTGGACTAGATGATTTGTAATACTGTTCTCTAACAGAAATATACTGCAAGCCACATAGTGACAATTTAAAATTTTCTAGTAGCCACATGAAAAAAAGTAAAAAGAAATTCAGAAAATAATTTTAATAACATTTTATTTTGCCTGACATATCAAAAATATAATTTTTTCAATATGTAGTAAACATAAAACCTATTACTGATTCCTTATAACATATTTTAAATTTCTTTTTTGTACTAGGTCCTGGAAATCCAGTGTGTATTTTACAATAACAGCACAGCTCTGTTCTGACTCACCTTTCCTCAAGCCACATTTGTGGCTAGTGGCCACTATACTAGGTGGCACAGTTCTATAAAATTTACCTTTCAACTCTGATAACCTCTAACTCTGTTAAGTTTTGCCAACTCTGTATAAAAGATCTTAGGCTCCGCCAAAGACAAATAATACCACTTTTCTACTTGCCCATGATCAGGAGAGTTCCTCCCTCATCTCTCACTTCCTGGTTTCCCTCTCTATGGAGTCTGGATTTCAACTCAGCTGTTTCCCATAAGCCCTCTCTTTTCTCTGATGTTGCCCTGATTCAAGCCTCATTATTTCCCAATTGGTATATGATGACAGGCCCTGACTCTGCACTTCATTTACAATCTTCCTTTCAGTTTGTGTCCAGCCCAATTTCTTGTTACTGGAGAACCCTTCTCAGGGCCTGCCAGTGTTGGTATCTGCCCTTTCAGAAAATCTGCCCGGTCCCATCAGAAAATCATACGGTACAATAGTTAAATAGAGTTAAGGAAATGTATTTCCAAACATCCAGAAAGGGCAACATGAAAATGAACTTAGAGTAGACCCAGCAAGTGTATTTCTATTATTCTCTCCAACATTAACAAGAAGCAGGACAACTTGGGGAAGTGGCATGTGGGGCTGGGGATACTGCAGAAACAGTACACTCTCTTAGAGCTTAGCAATAGGTTCAGCTCAACCCCAGCTGCTGAACAAGTCTCCTTAGATTCCTGAGGAAAGAGGATCACCTTGTTTGCTACATATATATATATATATATATATATATATATAAACTACTGCTGTGAGCTCTAAAAGCAAAAATTCTGTAGTTTTAAAGGCAAAGTTATGCTTCCTTGACACAGTAGAATGAGGAAAAGAAAGCGCAAGTTGAAAAGAGTCTTAAATAAAGATAATCATTATGTAGCTAAAGATAGCTGGTAAGAGGCCTGATCCCCTGGCATACCAAGGGAATATACCAGCAGGCAATCGGCTGTTTTCTCCATTGAATACAAATGATCTGCTCCACTCTACAAGGGCATCATGACCATGAAAAAAAAAAAAAAAAGTGTCTTTGAACTTAGTATTTGCAATGAGATTTCAATGTCAGAATAGGGAATTCCTCATTCCATGGAGTAGTTTTCTTACCCTAGTTCCCCGTATAATCAGTCTCAGTAATGTGCTTAAAATATTTACAGTAATACTGGGATCCTTGGTGCTGTGCGCAGCTAACACAGAATTTCTGGAGATACAAAAAGGGGAAGTGCACTCAAATACATCTCTGAAACATGAAATATACACATACTGATTATCTGGCATAAGATTACACAAGGGTGGAAAATGTACGTCCAAATGCAAACTCTCTGAATCAAAATGAATGAGAATTAGGTCACTTTTAAAATTTTTAACTGAGTTTATTTGAGCAAAGAACAATTCATGAATTGGGCAGGATTAGGTCACTTTTTAGGATGAAATATGATGACATATCAGATGGTGGTTCTTACAGAGAGGTGGGAGGAAGGTAAGAGATGAACCATCAAAGCAAGAGACACACACAAAAATAAGACACACATGTATGGTAACAGGTTGATGCAGTAAGTCCTCCAACAATGGCTGGTGAATAAACATCATCCCTATGTACTTCTTTTTCTCTTTTTTATTTTTATTTTATTTTATTTTTTTGATGGGTCTCACTATACTGACAGAATTGGTTGCTGGTTCTGAACCCCCTGGGCTCAAGTGATCTTCTGTCTCAGCTTGGTCCAGAGTAACTGGGACTACAAGCACCCCACATGGCTTCACACACATTCTATGGACACACGGACCCAGGGAGCCACGAGGACATGACTATTCCCCACTTCAGTGCCTCTCTATCCCCAGAAGAGCCCTCTCCTGGTCTGGAGCAGGTCCTGTTTTCTGTTTGCCCTTGACAATGATAAGGAGAAACTCCCAGGTTATGAATGTGAGATCACTTTTATTTTTAGCCTTTCTTAATGGTTGTTAACATTTGCTCTGAGGGTTTTTACCGGACTAAAAGGATGTAAATAACATCTTATATCAGTGTCATATTGACGAGACGCATATTTAGTAACTGTAAAGATCCAAAGAGTGAGGGTAGAGACCCATCCTTAGAGGCACTGTACACACATCCTCTCATAAATGTCTAAAAACATTTTAGAGAATAAATTTAATTTAATCCATTTGTCTAGCCGGCACCTCTCTCAGATAAGGGCTTAAGATAAAATGTCTGTTGTAAATGTAAAATCAATTATTAAACAACTGAAGCTATCAAGTGAGGTGCATATTGGCCACCTGAAGGCACAAGACATACTACTTCCAACAGGAGGTGATAACCTTCAGAGACACCAGGGGACGAACATTCTAAAATCAGAGTGGCTGGTGAGTGTTCATTTCTGCAATCACATATGCCTGGATAACAATGCTGAAAGAACACTTAAATTCCTCTATCATGTCTATGCAGTTATTTCCTAGTTAGGCCTCCACCGTTAGATTTAGGGGGAAAAGGACAACTGAAGTTCTTGCCTTTTCTGCTATTCTGTAGGGTAAATGTCTAGGTGAAGGAGTTTGTCTTAGTTGATGACAGCATTAGAAATATAACATATTGCCTATATAAGCTTCATCACACATGAAATAATTAACACATGCATTTGTGTACACATCACACATACCACTACAAACCTTGTGAGGCAAAAACATCCTTGTCTATAAGAGAAGTAAAAGAATATGTTCAACCATATGGGTAACAAAAAGTGTAAAATTTGAATCCAATTCCCTCCAACCCTAAAATTTGTCATTTTTTAATTTTTTTTTTTTTTAGTTGTCAATGGACCTTTATTTTCTTTATTTATACGTGGTACTGAGACTTGAACTCAGGGCCTCATACATTTCAGGCAAGTGCCCTACTGCTGAGCCCCAGCCCCAGCCCAAAAATTTGGCATCTAGACCCCCACACACATATACTTCCAAACAAAATCTAAATCTTTAGAACAAGCCCCCAAATTACCCAGGACACAACTCAGGCAAATTTTTATTGAGTAGTTACTAGATGGTGGAGAAAATGGAACCCAGAGAAATTAGACCCATGTCTATCTTTATTTCTTATGAAAGAAGAGCAAACAAGTGGAATGAATGAATTCGTTCTGTTCACCTCAGATGTGATATAGATCTAGGCTGGTTGGAGATTGCAGAACGTTCACTAGACTTGGGAATTAGCTGATTCTGTTGGAGATTAACCACTAAGCAAAGAATTTCTCTGTATTTTTTTTTCATCCTGTGAAATGAAGGGATTAAATGATCTCTGGGATATCTTGCAGCTCTTATGGTGTAACATTACAGCTCTTTGTATTTTCAGTTGCCCTGATTATTCTCCTCAAAACTTGGGGCAAGATGTTATGGGAAAGCAAAGTCCATATAGGAACTCATGGTTTTTGTTTTTGTTTTTGTTTTTAAAAAAAAAGGCATCTTTCATGACCAGAAGAAAAACCATTTTTCATGACCAAGAGAGGGCAGGAGAGATAGATTAGGTGTGAGATTTACAGCAGAACTCCCAGGACAGTTTCTGGAAGATCTGCAATCATTGGGTTTGGTATTTGGTCTATGCACTTGCTGCCCACCTACTCTTTATGATAATCTTTTATTTAGCCAAATCCAGAAATTCAAGAAGATAGGCTGGACAGTATGAAGCTGTAGTCCCCAGAAAACAACTCTCCTTTCCTATTTCCACTCCCCACTGCCCCCACACACTTGCCTAACTTCCCTATTCATGCCTGTGTATCACCTGTGAGTGTATGTGGAGAGCAGTGATTTGGACCATGGTCTTTGACTGACTCAAAGCTGTGGCTGCACTTTGCCATGGTAATATTCTGTGCAACGGTACAGGATGAGATTTCCCAGGAGCTATGGCAGTGCCCTGACTGAGGAAGTTCCAAACAAAGATGCAGAGTGTTTCATGCAAAGGCATGGAACCATAACAGTCTTGACCTTGAGCTCAGACACCAGCTGCTGGGGATAGAGAATTCTGGGCATAACAAAATAACCACAATATCTTGCAAGTGCTGTGACCTTCAAGCCTGCCTGCTTTGGAGAAATTTTCCCACAAATAACTTTTTGATGATAACACCTATGTAATAAGCGTGCTGTGCTAGCTCTGGGTCACTGTTCCTCCACCAGAGGTCGGTGTCCCACCCAGTCCCAGTTTTCTCTTTGTAAATGTTTGTATGTCTTTCTTAATCCCCCATCACCCCTCAACAGTCTTTAGGGTTAGCTGTGCGGGTTGTGGCAAGCATAAACTCAAGTTTGGATAGGAGTTGCCAGCCCTTACCACATGCCTTGTAATCAACCCCTAGACCATGAGCTCTATGAGTACGCACCTGCTCAATTCACGGCTCCATCTCCAGCACTCAGAATGGTGCCTGGCACAGAGTAGATGATCAATATATATTTGTGAAATCAATGGCTTTGTTTCCATTCTGTCTCCCTTACTAGATTAAAAGGTTCTACCTTGAGCAACTGCAAGCTCCATAAGGACAAGATAACCCCCTTCTTACTAGTCTTTGGATTCCTATCATTGAGCAAAATATCTAAGACACACTAGCACAAAATATATCTTTGCAAAGATAGAACTGACAGAAGTGCAACAGAATAATCCAAATAGAGAAGTCAAAGATGTCTCCAAAGAGAGATAGTCATCTCAGAATTCCTTTACTAAATAGTACTCTGCTTAGCAGAACTTGAAGCTGACTGTGGCCTGTGATCCTTTTATGGAAAGACTGTACAAAATGAGAAGCAACAGACTTCACTGAAAAATCACATATCTTTAATATTTTTATGGGATTACACACTGTCAGGCCCTTTACCCAAGTTTTTATGAGTCAATCCTGGAAGCCCATACTACTCAGGTCCTCTTCTTGCACATTTATTATAGAAATGCTCTAAATAGACCCCATCCCATAAAATCTTTCATTTGTCTTCTAGAATATCCACCTCTCAATAATGAGATTCCCAGACCCCCATCTCTCCAAATAGTCCTGAACCTTCTTACCTTAATTACTCTGCTTTGAGGCCCCTGCTCCTCACTGTGACTCTTGGACCACTGTTCCCCACCAAAAGTCCCTTAATTTGACATGTGTGCCATCACACTGTCCTGCTAGAGGATCAGTCTTAAAACATGCTCTCTTGAACTCACATCTTCTCCTGCTACTACTCAATTTGATTCCTCTCCACTCGCTTTAGTGAAAAATGTATCCAAATGAGTTTTCTGGACTTGCTGTTTCCAATTCTTGTCCTCTTGTTATCTCTCGCACCTATTCTATCAGACATTCTTTCTTATGATTACACAACAGCAGCTCTTTCAAGGTCAACTGTGACCTCCACAAGGCTAAATCAAGCACCAGTGCCCAGGCCTCATCTTTCTGGAGCTCTCAGTAGCATTCCTGCCTCTCTGGGCTTCCAAGCGTTCTGGCCATTCTCTCAAACACCTCTGTTGCCCCGGATTTCCCCAACCTTGAAACACTGGAATGCTCAGAATCTCCTCAGACGCTTCTTTTCCAAGCTACATCTGTACACACTGACATCTGGGTACAGTTATGTAATTTTTAGGGCCCGGTGCAAAATAAATTTGTGGGTACCTTCTTTAGAAATTATTAAAAATTCAAAACAGCAACAGTAAAACATTAAGACAAGTGCAAGGCTCTTCCAAGAGCTGGGCCCTGCCCATCTTCAAGGCAAGAATGCCTGGAACCAGTCATACTAAGACGATTGTTGAATTTGTATTTCTGACCTTGAACACACCCCTACACCCCAGATTTATAAACCCAGCTACCTACTAAGCATACCCCCTGTATTCTCTAATGGGCATCTCAAGTGTGATATGGTCAAAACCGAATTCCCCCAACCCTCCCACCTCCAAAGGAGAACGTGTTCCTCTGCAGTCTCCTCATCTTAGCAAGTGGCGTATTCTTGCAGTTTCTCAGACCAATCGCCTTGGAGACACCTCTGATTCTCCCTCTTTACAAGGCCCTCATCCAAAGCATAAGCAAATACCCTTGGCTGTACCTTCCAACACAGAAAGGTTGTCCCCACCTTTCCCCACTCTGCTTTCACATTGGTACAACACACCCCTAATAGATTACTGCAGCTCCTCCCAATTGTCTCCCTGTTTCCACTCTTTCTCCCTTGTCTAGACCCTGAAGCTGATGGTCCTTTCAAGAGGGAGGTCTCCCCAAAATGAATTTGAAAGTGCCCTGACTTTGCTCAAGTTTAACAAACCTTCATCAAAATTACCTAAGAAGCTTGTTTCCCTCTCACATTACTCAACTACTGAAATATGAAAGTCGCTTACTTTTCTATGTCTATTTTCTCAAAACAGGAAGAGGGCAAGTGACCCCAGCTCTAAACCCTGAACCTTTCTCTTGTCTCCCACTTGCCGAGAGTCCTGAATCAGTAAGAAACCAAATCTTTAGAAGGTCCTTTTTCAATTTTGCATTAGCTAGCGTCTAGCTAACCCATCATGTGTCATAACCACAGATCAGCCAATTCCACAAGATCATGGTTTCTAAATATGTTATATAACATAACAAAGGACTCAACCAGGTGAGTGGTTGGGGAAGCTGTATTTGAAGTACCCAAGAATGCTACTGTTTTCAAGGATTTCAGTCGCAATCAATATGTAGGAGCCTGAATGTGAGTCTGTCTGCCTGCCTGCCTGTCTTATCTGTGTGAGCTTCTGGACACAGTGTCTGCACCGGTTATGGTGAGCTAGTATACGTCGCTACTGTGCGCGCGAGGACCCGGGCCCCAGGTGATAGAAAACACTCCACTGCTCTGGCTCTTAGAACTCTGCAAAAGACACTGCACAACTCGCCGCAGCCGCCAGCAGGTTAGGCCAAAAGTCCCCAGAGCCGACCAACCGCGCGCACCGCCGCTGGGAACACGGCCGGCAACTGCGGCTCTAGTAACGTCCATCAGTCGCAGCAACGCGTGGGGCGCACGGGCATGCGCGCAACGCGCACACACGTACACACACACACACACACACACACACACACACACACACACACCTGTACCAGGCGGATCTGGGGTCTCTGACGCCCGCCGCCCCCTTTGCCCGAGCATTGGTCCGTTTAGCCTCCTTAGGTGCATTGGCGCCACCCCATCCCCACTACAGAAAGAGCGTGGAGTGAGCGGGTCCTGCAGCCCCAGCAGCCCTGGGAGGAGGGGGGCCAAGCACAGGGCGGGGCAGTGTCACATAACAGCGGGCGCGCCGCCCCCGCCCCCAGCCCGGGCCCACCCTCCCCGCGGCGCCCCTCCCCGCTCACCCACAGACGAGCCGATCCTCGCCCTCCGCTGCAGGGACATCTTAAGAGCTTTGTCCAGGCCTGCACCCTTCAGCATCACGCCCGTGTCGCTGACTCGGCCGCCCCGGGTGAGCGGAGAAGGCTGAGCGCAAGGCTGGGCACAGGGGCCGCGGCGCGAGGGCCATGGGAGAGCCGGCGACTCTCTGGGCTACGGACTGGCGGGGACCGCCGCCGGCGCCCGTGCCCCACAGCCGCGGAGGCTGCGCGGTTCGTGCCGCAACGGCCAATGCGACAGCGCCCGCGAACGCTACCGCTGCGGGCCCCGCTGGCCCGGGCTGCGGCGCGGGGGGCGGGGGACCGGCAGTGCTGCGGAGAACCCCGCGGGAGGAGGAGCGGGCTGGGGAGGCTGGGAAGGACCGCAGCACTGCGTAGGACCGGGGGCTTTCAGGTGGCGGGGAATGCAGTACAGTGGGCTGATGGGGGATTGGATTGGTGCTTTAGGGAGGCTGTTCTAGAAGGTGGCAGCCTGGGGGGACTCGGGGTCTGAGCCTGTTTGCTACCTATTTGCCTGCTTGTCAGTTGCCATATTTTGCAAGCGGAGGCAGTGTAACTCCTGACCTCCTATTTTTTCGCAGTTTCTGATTCTGGCCTGGTGTTAACTGCGTAGTTTCTTCAGGAAACAGATATTTCCAAGATATCTGATGTATGGCCTCGAAACTCAGAGAAGTCCTGGATCTGCAGCCCCTTGACTCCCACCCATCACAGCCTGTCTAGAATTCTAAATAGTGGCATGTTAGAGCTATAAGAATAATGCACCTAACCACAGGCACACCAGCACCTTCTTCCATAGAAACAAAATTATTGAGAGGTAAGGTGACTCGTCCAAGGTCACTCGATCAATTTTTGTTTTCTTTTGTCAGTGGATGTTTAAACTGCTTGGTCCTCTGGGCAAATTGAGAATATCTGATGAAATTCTGACCTAAGTTAAAAATTCAGATAAGAGTCTAATGTGTATATACTAATATGATCATTTCATTTTACATAAAGTAAACACCAGGGATGGACAAGGAGAACAAAGTTCAGAAAGAATCCATGGCTGTTTCAGTCAGCTTTTTCACTGCTGTCACCAAAAGACCTGACAAGAACAAGTTTAGAAGAGGAAAAAATTCTTGTGGCTCACAGCTTTCTGTTCACAGATAGCCAGCTCCATTGCTTTGTGCCCCAGGTAAGGCAGAGAGCATCGTGGTGGAAGGCTGTAGTAGAGGAAAGCAGCCCAGGACTTGGAACAAGGAACGAGAGAGAGAAATTGCCCTCACCATGGACAAAATATATACTCCCACGGCACAGCCTAGTTACTACTCAGTTAATCCCTATCGGAGGATTAATGCACTGATTAGGTTGACTCTCATAACCCTATCAGTTCACCTCTAAACTTTCTTGCATTGTCTCACACACGCACTTTTACGGGACACCTCATATCTAAACCACAATACTAGGGATAGACAAGACTAAGTGCCGCCCCCACCCCCACCCCAGCTCCTCCTGTCTGGCCTCTGCTAAGGATTTTTCTTAGGGAAAATCCAGAAGGGATGGGAAACTTGTACTGAAAAGTGTAGGCTCTCAACAGACTGGACTAAATTTTAGTTTCAAGTATGATTTCTTGTCTTTCTATTCAAAGTGTTTCCCATTATAAATTAATCTATAGGGAGAGTTGAAGACAAAAAAAAAAAATTCTTAAGCATTGAGCTGAGTTTCAGGGTGGGTGTGTTTTCTTTGAGTTTTCCTACCCGCTGAGAAAGTGAAGCTGGAGTTAATCCTAGCACTGAATTTGTCAAAACTTTGCCCCTAGTGATTTAGCACATTTTTCAGTCTATAATAACCCCTTGAAGGCTAAGCAAATTTTTGAAAAGGACTTGAAAGAATAATATTTTTTCAGCCCCAAACTTTAAGATCAGTAGAAAACTTTTGTTGTTAAATACAGAACATTTACAGACCTACCCAGTGTCCTACCCTGATTTCACACAACCCCATTTCTGCTTTTATTTCCATGTTTATATTGCAAAAAAATAACAAAAACTGTCCTGACATCTTTGTGGGAGTTTAAGGCAGTTCAGTTGGCACACTCTGAACATCAGTAACATGAGCCCATTCTTTCTTATTTTGGCTGCATGGTCCTAAAAACAATCAGCTGGGATCCTTCTTTCAAGAAGCTATTTTACACAAATGAAGCTGGTTGTAGTGGCACATGTCTGTAATCCCAGCAACTGGGGAGGCTAAAGCAGGAGGCTTGCAAGTTCAAGGCTAGTGTCAGTAATTTAGCAAGACTTTAACTCAAAATAAAAAATAAAAAGGGTTGGGTATATTGTTCACAAGTAAAGCACTCCTGGGTTCAATCCCCAGTACAACAGCATTTAAAAAAAGAATAAAAAAAGCTTCAAGCCACCTCTTAAGCCCCCTTGCTTCAAACTGAAAAAGTTCTGTTTCTTTTGTCTATTAGTTTCTGCAGTTCTGGAGATTGAACCCAGGGGCTCAGGCATACTCTACTATGCAAGGGCACAACTACTGAACTATACCTTAGTCCTAGCCCTGTTTCTTTTAAAAATTTGTGTGTTTCTTTATATATATATATACACACACACAGACACACACACACACACTTTTAAAAGAAAATGGCATGTATATTTGGCATATTAAAAATATATTACTCATCCATATATCCACTCCCCAGTTTAAGAAACATCACAATACAGGCCCAATGGGAGACTATTTACCTTCCCCTAATCCCTTTCTTTTCCTTCTGTTCCCCAGACCAACTTCCTTTTATCCTTTCTTCATTGAGTGTCTTTTTTATTTCTTTGTTATTATTTACAGACTAATGAACTAAAAGTCAATCCTGATAGTAATGGGCAAGGGTCCAAGGTGGACCATTTCATTGAAATCTTTTTTCTATGAGGTTCTTACTAACCCATTAAGTCCTAAGTTTTAAATTCTGCAAGTATTTCAATTTCAATAAAATTAACATAGGTGCATTAAAATAGGTTGGAAACCGTAATCTAGAGCTTATATATTATTGACTGATACTAATATTAATATAATTATTATATAATTATATCATATAATTATATTATACACTATATTTTTATAGGCATTTCACATCTGGGGTGATGGGGTAAAATAGGTTATGTAAATATATTTTGATTACTTAAATCTTCTCTGAATTCTTCTCATTTTTACACATTGTTATTAGAGAGCAGTGTCCCAAACTGTGCATAGAAGAAATATTCAGAAGAACTGTAAATCTCTGTTTTCCCAATGACAAAAAGGGCAATTGTCCCAGATCCTTCCTCCTCTATCAATCATTTAATTCATTCATTCACAGTCATGTCTGGCATTTGGTGGCTGACAGCTGGGATTTTAGATGGGGCTGGGAACTGGTGTACTTATACATGGCCTCTCCACCTGGGATTCCTTACAACATGTTGGTTGGAGTTCAAGTGTGAGTTCCCAAGAGAGTATCAGGTGGAAGCTGGTCTTGGAAAGCATGGCCTTGGAAGTATGCAGCATCATTTTCACCATACCCTGTTTGTCAAGGCAGTTACAAAGGCCCTGTCAGTCCAAGGGAGGAAGAAGTAGACTTGACTTTCTGATGGAAAAAGTGGCAAGATTCTGGAAAAGTACAGAGTTGGAAACATTGTTGCAACCACTTTTGGAACTTCTGTCTGTCAGAACTAGCAACAAGCAAGATTAACGTTAATAAAATATTATTTATAATTACATCATAATCAAGCAGTAGTCATGGAGAAATTCTTGAAAGATGTGCAAGACCTACATGCTGAAAACAAGGCATTTGGGATCCTAGAGAACAAAATTGAGGGACTTATACTATTTGATTCCAAATCTTTCTATAGTACTAATACTAATCAAGAGAAGTAGGTTATTGAAATAATAGAGAGGTTTTCAAAGTATATCCAGTCACATATGGTTGGCTAATTTTGACAGAGACACTAAGACTATTCAATAAGGAAGACAGTCTTTTCAATAAGTGATACTATAACAACTTAATAACCATGTTGGGGTGGGGAGCTTTGACTTGCTAACCACAAAAAAATTCAAAATGGATCATAAACTTACAAGTGAAAACAAAAAAGCAACATGCAAATCTTCTGGAAGAAAGCATTGAGAAAATATTTCACACAGGATGTAGAAAACACTAACCATAAAAGAAAACATTTATATAATAGGACATCATCACAAAAAAACTTCTATTCAAGAAAAGAGACCACCAAGAAAGTAGATAGGTAAGCCACAGACTGAGAGAAGATGTTCCCAATACATTCATCTGACAAAGGACCCATATTTAGAATATATAAATAATTCCTGCAAACTCAATATTAAAAGACATCTAATTTAATAAAAGTGGTCAGAAAACTGGAACATATTATAGATGATATACAAAAGTTTGACCAGTACATGAAAAAGTGCTCAAAATCATTAGTTGTCATGAATAGGCAAATTAAAACAATATTCTATACACACTCACGAGAAGGTCAAAATAAAAAGATTGACTCAAATATTAAAAGGATATTGAACACCAGAACTCATGTTATTGGTGGAAATGTAAATTGTTGGTACTAAGGATAGAACCCAGATGTGCTTAACCACTGAGCCACATTCCCTGCACTTTTTTATATTTTATTTTGAGATAGGATCTTGCTAAGTTGCTTAGGACCTCACTAAGTTGCTGAGGCTGGCCTTGAACTTACAGTCTCCTGCCTTAGCCTCCAGAGTCTGTGGGATTACAGGCATGCACCACCATTCCCATCTTGCTGTATACCTTTTTTTAAACTTGTAGTTTCTCATAAAGTTAAATATACACCTTCTCTGTGACTCATAAATTCCACATCTGATATTTCCCCAAAAGAAATGAACACATATTCTACAAAAATATTCAAAATGTAATGTTAATAGTTGCGTTATTCATAATAGACACAAATTGGAAACCACCCAAACACCCATCAACAGGTAACGAACTGGTCTATTTCTATAATGGAATATGACTTAGCAATAAAAAGGAACAAATTAACAAATACACATTGTGTGTATGTCTCTCTCTCTTCTTAAAGCCACCAGTATTCTGTCATGTGCACAACATCCTGATGACCTTTTCTAATCCTGATCTCCTGACAAAGGGTCTACTTCTAAAGACCATAGTTGAATTAAGTTTCCACCCTCTTAGCAAAAGCAAAATATGAAAGTTTATATAGTAGGGTTCAATGAAATGAGGTTTAAGGAAAAGCAAAAATAAACTCTATGAGTTAGGTTATAAAGATTAACTGGGAAGGAATTCAAAGGCACTTTTGAAGATGATGGAAAGTTTTTATTTTTTGACAAAGAAGTGAATATTGGGTGTATATGTTTGTTAAGACTATCAAACTGTACAATTAAGATTTATGCATTTCACTGGAAATTAAAACAATTTTTAAAATGTAATAGGAAATTAATTTTTAAAATGCTTGAACTACAATATAATAATATTATTTATAATAGCAAAAATCTGGAAATTAGGCCCATGAGATGAGAATCAGTTAAAAATTTTTCCCTTAAGACCCCTAATTCTCTTGAAATTAACAAATTTGGAAGGCTCTTTAATGAATAGAGAAAATATTTATAGTGATTAACAATGAAGAAAGTGCAAATGCAAAGCTGTGTGTATTCTGTAATCCATTTTTCAATAGATCACAATTAAGTAAATTCTGTACAATTTATTGATATATACCATATATCTGTATATGAAGTATTAAAACATTAACAGTAAATTGGGCATGGTGGTACACACCTGCAATCCCAGGAACTTGGGAGGCTAAGACAGGAGGATAGAAAGTTCAGGATCAGCCTGAGCAACTTAGTGAGGCCCTAAGCAACTTAGTGAGATCCTGTCTCAAAATAAAAAATAAAAATGGCTGGAGATGTAACCCAGTGGTTAAGCACCCCTGGGGTCAATCCTGGTACCAAAAAAAAAAAAAAAAAGTTAACTGTAATCATCTCTGAATGGTGGTCTTTATTTTCTTTTTTTATACCTCTCAGTATATTTCAAACTTTTTACAAAAAGAAATGGTGTCTTCTTAAATGAAGTGTAGAAGTACAGTGAGTCTATCAGCCCAAAGTTATGGCTTCCATCTAAAGCAGGGCTGAATATGTTTCTAGGATGAATGCATGGGATCAAAGCAAGTTCTGCTTGCTGCTATGGTTTGAATATAGTTGTTCCCTCTGCTCCTGTTGGAATTTAATCCCCACTGATATTAAGAGGGTGAAAATGTAATCTAACTATGGTTTTTAGATATGGGACCTTAAGGAGACTGGGATCAGAAAGGTCATCAGGGTAGAGCCCCCATGATTGAATGCTGATAGCTTTATAAAAAGAGAGAAGAGACACCAGAGGAAACACATGCTTATGCCCCACCTCTTGCCATGTCATGCCCTTCAAGCAAGAAGGCCATCACCTGGATGCAGCCCTCTGACCTTGGATCAGAGTTGTAAGCCACAAGAACTCTCTTTCCTTTGTAATTTATCTGATCTGTGGTAATGTGTTATTAGCAACAAAGAATTGGTTAATACAGTTGCCAAGCCAAACCCAGGGGACAGAAGCCACATGATAATAAGAGTAAAGCACCTCTGTAGCAGATGCCACACAGCCGCAGAGCACCAGGTAATTCAATAGCTAACACCACAACTTGATGACAAATTAACTAGCTTAATAATAATGATTATCACAGCTAGAATGTTAAGTGCATACATTGGTCATTTACTCTAGCTAAATGAATTACTTGGGTTTTCCCTTTTAATTTTTCAAAATAATACAAAGACGAGTACATTATCACCTCTGTTCTGTAGGTGATAACAGCTCGGAGTTAGAGAAGTTACAAATTTCCTTAAGATCAAACAGGTAAGTAGTCAGTGGAGACAGAATTAAGCTCTTGTCAGAGTGTGTCTCGTGGTCACACTCATGATGTTGTGACTATTGCATTCCCCTCCTTCTCCAAAGAAGTCTTTCAACAGAGAAGAGGTTAAAAATATATATATTTCTTAACAGTGACATTCGCACAAACCAAAAATCGGACTTTTGTATAAACTGCATAAAGGGCTTTAATTGAGCATCTGTATTGTCTGTCACTTCTGCTGACCAAAGACCAACAAAAGCAGTTACTATTTTGACCACATGAGCACATGCACTCTCCTACACAAAATGAATTAAAAACTCATATTTTACTAAATTCTGAAATTTCTCATCAACCCTCTAGTCACGAACATCTGTTGCTTTTTCAGGGTTTATGAATGTTCTCACTCTCTGTGATTTGGGGAATAGAACTAACAATATCACAAATACAACTCTTCATCCAAGGAGTGGGCTGGGAGCTTCCCGACCAATTAGGGCAAGTCTCTCTAGAAATATGGAAGTGATCATGTGATCTGAATAGAAGCAACCAGAGGACTTTAGAGAGGCAGAGTCAGTCATATAAGCCCCCTCCACACACCCCAAGCTTGAGCTCCAGGGAGTCTGTGATTTGGGGGGGTTCCAGAAGCCCTCTTGGCATCATTCAGGAAAGACCTTATTATCTAGCCACAAGATTCATTTCCTGATCACGTTGTTTGCTCTGGTTACTCTAGCCATTTCTGAAGCCCAGGCTACTTGCTGGACTTTTTATGACAGAATAAATTCCATTTTTTACTTGAGATTATATATAACTCTAAAATGTTTACCTAGGAAGGACTTAGGGAAGGAAAAAAGCTAGAAAACATATCTTAAAGCTGTGGCAAGCACTGCTTTCACAGTTTGGGGATAAGGGAGATTAATGGGAATGGGAACTAAATCCCTGAGCCACTCCCAGGAGCAAATGCTAGTTATTATATCACTTGTAAGCAAAACAGTGTGGACTAGTACAAGTCTCTTCATCCTTTCTGCTCCTCTTCTCCTCTTTATCATCAAATTTACCTGGAACATGCTATTATAAAAAAGTGCTGTGTGTAGATGAAAGAATATCAGCATCAAAATGAAGCAACAGCATTGCTCCTCAGAATGTTTTTCAACACTGCTGACTTCACAAATAACATGTGCTCATGAGCTCAGCTGGTATATCGGCTTTCAAACCTTTATTCCCAGAAAACACTGGTCTACTTGAATGGGCACAGATTAGGATCATTCTAAAAAAGAGCTTCCCAGGGTACCATGCTGTCATGTCCTATCACAAAAAAGAAAAATCTGTAATCTTATATTCTACATTTATTTGTATCTTTTTATTTCCATATATGTGATGCTAGAAGAGTAATTGAGACCTTGATGAACACAGAGCCCATCAGTCAAAAATTTCCCCATCAGTGTCTTCCTTTCATTTACATAATTTTCCAGAAATAAACTACTTTCTAATTTCCATTCCTCAAACGTGTTCTCAATTATTTTCTTTTCTTAGAGAATGCTTAGGATTCTAAGAATATAAACAGTGGACTTCCACTTATAAATTTTAAAATATCTAAGGGAGGAATTTCAGAGAATTATAAAAACTTTAAAATACTTGGTTCTCTTAGTAACAAATTACACAATTTAAGCATGGTTACAATGCCATGGGAGACAATTTTCATAGATAAATTTTTACATCAGCATTTATATTAATCCTAGAATATTACTTATCATCAGAGGAAGTTGATCTTCCATTTTTAGATGAATTTGAAAGATAACTGATATATAATTCTTTCCCCTCTTCCTTCTTCTATTCAGTTTCATTCAGTCCCTCTTTCTCTGACTTACACTCTATCATTATAAAAAGTTTATTGCCCTTAGGGTTCTCATTTGGGTAGTTTGAATGGAAATCTCATTAAAGAAACCATGAAACAAAGAAATGGAATTTTTTGACCAAATCAATATTGTGTCTACTGACCTTCTTTTCCCTGTACATGAATTAGCGAGCAGATCCCTGTAAGCTCTGAAATTCAATGATAAAAAAAGATAGTAAATTCCATGTGGTATAAAATATCTAGTATTGCTGAGCACAGTGGTGCATGCCTGTAATCTCAGCAGCTGGGGAGGCTGAGGCAGGAGGATTGCAAATTCAAAGCCAGCCTCAGCAACTTAGTGAGGCCCTAAACAACTCAGTGAGACCCTGTCTCTAAATTAAATATTAAAAAGTACTGGGTATGTGACTCAATGGTTAAGCAATTCTGGATTCAATCCCCAGTACATAGAAAAAAAAAAAGTAGTGTCACAATAGCATTAACAGCAGTCAACCATGAAGAGATACACCAAACCTTTCCTTGCCATCCCTTGAGCCAATAGATATCAGACTTTCACATGTAAGGGAAATTTTTCCACTAATTAAATATTGAACTTCAGATCCCCCACTTCCTATCCTCTCCTAATTCAATAAATCTTTATTTATATAAGCCAGTTGTATATGAATTTTTATAAGCATTTAAAAAAATTTTTTAGTTATAGTTGGACACAATACTTTTATTTTACTTATTTATTTTTATTATGGTGCTGAGGATTGAACTCAGCGCCTCACATGTGGTAGGCAAGTGCTCTATCTCTGAGCCACAACCCCAGCCTCTTATAAGCATTTTATATTTATGAATATATATATGAATTTGAATTTATATATGTATGATCTATGCCTCCTTCTGAAAAAAAAAAACTACTTTAGAGTCAACCCAACTTTCTACATTTTATATAAATAGAAAGCAGAGGAAACTTTCATGTCATTGATCCACCCAGAATGGCCCCCTGAGCATTGGACGGCCAACAATGGCCACTGTCCAGTCACCCAAGAGTTAGAATTGCCACTTATGGGCGAAAGTAGAAAGATTCTGAGAGAATGGCGCCTGGGCGAGATGTGTAGAGATCCAGAGAAAGAAGTGTGTTTATATGAGGAGGTGGCGATATGGGCAAGATGTGATTGTATGCACAAGAACTGGGGGCATCTTTAGCCTAGGCCCACTTCAAGCATGGCATTCCTCTCATGAGCTGGGAGGTGGCAGAGCAGGGAGGCAAGCTTGCTTAGATAGAGCACTCATTCCAGGACCTCAGGCTCCAGTGACCACCTAGGAGTTGGTTTTGAATGCCCATTCTCTGACTTGGAAATAAAGCTGTCATCCTGGGCCATCTTTCCTCCTCTACCGATAATCACAACCTGAAAGGCATTTTATTTATTTATTTAAATTAGGTATATATGACAGCTGAATGAATTTTGTATCATTGTACACAACTGCAGCACAACTTTTTATTTCTGGTTGAAGGGGAACGGGGGAAGGCATTTTTGGCACAATATGTCCTTTCTGACTTCGAGTCAGTGGAACACAAAGGAAAGCCTGAATGTCGAGCGGAAAAGAGACAATGCCTTGGATGGACAATGGTGTGAATTAGGTAATTAATGCAGAGTTTGTAGAAACATCATCGGCAGTTTACTCATACTGAAGCAGACCAGGTATCCCACCCCCGAAAGACCCTTGCCATAATTAAGCTTAAGATTTTTACAAAGGGTGTTGACAGGGTATCAGGAAAAATTTCTGCAGAGGGCTGAAATGGTGGTTTGTAACTTCCTCTTTCTTGTAAATGCCAGGTTTGCAGACTAAACTTGTGAAACTTCTGTCTAACCTAAGAATGTGGGACAAAGAGCAACTGTTTTGTACCCACCCACTGACATGTACCAACCCCACTGAGTATAAATCTAAAAGGATTTCCAGACTCAAGGTCCAGAGATTTTTAGGCATTAGCCCCCTCTGGGCTGCAGCTGCTAAATAAACCTGCTTCCTGAAAATTCCTCAGGTATCTAGCTTCATCTGTACTTTGCTCACTCACTCCACCCATAGGCAACTGCTGTTCCCTGATGTTCACTCAGTGTTAATGCAACTTGTTAACTTGTGAGAGGCATTGTGGTTAGAAAATGTAATCGGCACCTTTCCATAACCAGGTGCTCAGAGATTGCACTCTATCATAATGTGTCTAAGGTGAACAAGGGAAGAAGGCCTGTGTGGCCACCCCTCCTGCCTAGAACAGGGGATGCCTGGAGTGCATAGGAGACTGCATGGCATGCCGGTTGAGCGACATGTTGTGCAAACAGAGCAAGGACACTGTGTACTAAATACAGACGGTAATTATGAGTGCTTTTACTTTGCACATTTTTTAAAAGAATAATTGTTAGCAAATGAGGCTAGAACAATTGGAAACCGTATGCAAAAAATAAGTGAATTTAGACTCTTCCATTTCCCATTTGGAAATGAACTCAAAACAGATCACAGACTGTTACATCATAGTGGGTTCCCCAGCTTGTGTTGCCCACGTGGCATGGTAAGACATGGTATTCTCAGATGATTGGTTCTAAGACCCCCACAAAATTCATAGATGCTCAAGCCCCTTATATAAAAGGGCACTTACATAGAACCTATACAGGGCCTCCTCGGTAAATTATACCTAGATAACTTATCATACCTAAAACAATGTAAATGCTTTGTAAAATTATTATACCATATTATTTAGGAAATAAAGATTTTTAAAAGTGTACATAAATCAGTAAAGATATATTTTTTCCACATATTTTTCATCCATGGATTCAGAACCCATGAATACCAAGGGCCAATTGTATTTTTTCCCAACTTTACAAAAAAAAAAAAAAGGTGATAGAGCACTATTATTGCATAAACAATTTCACCCCTACTCATGTGTTGAGAACCATATGCATCTCTTCCCTCTCCATGTACCTTGGAAGCTGGGACAGCAGATTCCTTCTGGAACAAGAGATAACAAGCTTTAGGGATAGGGTCCAGGTGTCCTGATCCTGTGAAGGTCTCTCTCTCCTGCTCTCCTGACTGGACACCACCAGAGTAGCCACATGTAGAAGTTCCTCCAGCTCAGACTTGAGGTGCCATAGACAAGAGAAGAAAGGCAGGGGGGCTCCGGCAGGTGGATTTCCACTGCATGGGGAGCATGGCATGGCTGACCTCATTCATGCAGTAAGGAACCATTTTTAAAACTGTCTTATTTGTTATGGATGATGGACCTTTAGCTTTATGATTGATAGATTATTATTTCTTTTCTAAAACCAGTGGATTTAAATGACCCTTCTTTAACTGATGAAGATGAATGCTTATTTGTTCACATGTTCCAAAGTACAGGGGGGCCAATTCTATGGAGGACTGAAATAACCCCTCTGATATATACAGTATGCAAAAGACACTATTTACTTGTGTTAAATCAAATCAAACTTTTGAGACTAAGAAGTGTCTGAAATGAAGGGCTAATTGATATAGATACAAGCCAAAGGGTGAAAGGACCAGTCCTGGGATACATTCCGTAAGTGGAAAACACCATAGCCAGACAGCAGTCAGAAAAATGTCCCTGGAACTAAGGGCCAGGGTGTGTTTTAATGAACTTTGGGGGGAGAAAAAACATAAATTGCTACACTGAATCTATATGGGCCTTGGACAAGAAGGGCAGGACAATGCAAAGTCAGAGAAGTCCTGGGATTGGGGTGAGTCCATAAAGAGGAGTTGCTGTTGCTTCTTTGTTCTAAAAGTAGAATGTCAAAAGGCCTTGATGGCTGATGTCCAGCACACAGGAAAGGAATGGGGAGAAGTTTTTTTGTTTGTTTTGTTTTGTTCTTTCTCTTTGTTGATTTAGCTTGAAGCTGAAAGTTAAGCTGGTTTCTCTGTTCTCTCTCCTCTCTCCATTATCTAGCCTGGAGCTTTATTTAGGTATCTCATCACTTGGGAAGAAAAAAAATAAGGTTTGGACACCCTTCCCTAATGGAGCAATCCGAAGGAAAACAGTCAGCATGTTATGAAAAATATAAAGGCTTGCACTCACATCCTCTTCAACCCTTGAGGCCCCCACGAAAGGGAATGGAATTCAAATAAGCCAAAGCACCCTCTCTTGGCTCCTGAATATGGATAATTACATAAAAAAGCGTAACCTGAAGGCAAAATTTAGAGAAATTTACATTTAATATTTGTTTTGCTATCTGCTCCATAAATTCTATGGGCTAAAAATATTTTAGACACATTAATGCACCTGTAACATGAACTGTCGATGTCGTTTTCTCACTATTCTACTTTCTCACTATCTACTTTCCTCTGAGTTTTAAGCGCAGCAGCAAAGGGAGATGAAATCTTTCAGATGAGGCTACTCCTGAATTATTTAACAACCAAAATGCTTTAGGTTACATTTTGGCAGAGTATCAAAAGTGCACTCAGGATGTTCCTAGCATACTGCCCACTCAGGAAGGAGACAGCAGTCTGTTCTCATCAGTCCTTCCCAAGATAGGAGCAAGGAGAAAAGTTGGGAGAGAGAGCACCCTCCAAGCTCCCTAAGGTGAGGCATGATCTGGCTCCTTTCCACTGCCCATCCACCTTGCCTGGCTACAGTCCTCCCAAGAACCAGGCTTTAGATGCCAGAGACATTAATGAACAAGGGCAAATTGTGGCAGCTGCAGTAAAACAGGCTTTAGATTCCAGGCCAAGAACATGCTACAATTGTGAACAAACAGGACATTTTAAAAGGAATTGCCCCATAGGAGGAGGGTTTAACAAAACTAGGTATCAAAGGAGTAGAATACCGGGTATTTGCCCACGATGCCGTAGAGGGAGACATTGGGCTAATGAATGCCGTTCTCAAACCACCATAGAGGGTACTCCATTATCAAAAAACGAACAAGGACCAAGTGTTTATCCACGATATCGTGGAGAAAGGTACTGGGCTCCATTGCCAAAAAATGGACAGGGGGGCCCAATGCTCCGGGGCCCAAAACCACAAATATACGGAGCACTGGAGGAACCCAGCAACCCCACCAGGGTAGTGCCCAGGACACATTGTCCATCAGATCCCTCATCAGACAAACCAGAGGGAGCGCAGGGTTGGACATCTGCGCCTCCGCCAGATCAGTACTAACTCCAGAGATGGGAGTTCAAATCATTCCCACAGGGGTGAAAGGACCTCTTCCCAAAGGAACAGTAGGCTTATTATTGGGACGCAGCTCTTCTACTCTAAAAGGACTTATGATAAGTCCTGGGGTAATTGATCCCGATTATGAAGGTGAAATAAAAATTATAGCCAGTTCTCCAAATGGTATATCAGTAATTTCACCAGGAGATAGAATAGCACAGTTACTAATAATACCAAGCCTACATGATAAATTTTCCAGTCGTGCTACAGAAAGAGGTTCCAAGGGATTAGGCTCCACAGGTGTAGATTGGGCTATGCTGTCTTTAAATTTAGATTCTCGCCCCATGCTAAAACTAAATATTCAAGGACATGAATTTAATGGGCTACTGGATACAGGTGCAGACCTTAGCATCATCTCTCGTCAAGAATGGCCAAAACATTGGCCTTTACAACAAGCCACTCAAACGCTTCGAGGCCTAGGAGTGGCGACTAATCCCCATAGAAGTGCAATGGTATTAGATTGGAAGGATCCTGAAGGATGTGAAGGAACTATACAGCCATATGTATTGGATTATCTTCCTATAAATTTATGGGGACGAGATGTCCTAGATCAATTAGGTTTGACATTAACAAATAACATCAACCAAAATGCACCCACTATTATGACTAGACAAGGTTTTAGGAAAGGAAAAAGATTAGGAAAAAAAGAACAAGGTATAGCAGCACCAATACAAATAGATCAAGGAACAGACAGACATGGGTTGGATTTTCAGAAAGGGCCACTGAGACAATAAAAATTACTTGGAAATCAGAAAGACCAGTATGGGTTCCTCAGTGGCCCCTGACTAAAGAAAAGATACTAGCAGCCCATGATCTGGTCAAACAACAATTAGCAGAAGGACATATACAACCTTCTGTATCTCCCCATAATACTCCCATTTTTGTCATCAAAAAGAAATCTGGTAAATGGAGATTATTGCAAGATTTAAGAGCCATTAATAATGAGATGGTTATTATGGGACCTGCTCAATCGGGGATTCCTCAATTGTCTGCTTTGCCAAAAACTTGGTATGTTTTAGTTATAGATATTAAAGATTGTTTTTTTTCAATTCCAATTCATCCTGAGGATAGTCCACGTTTTGCATTTACTATCCCTGCACTGAATCATGAAGGTCCTGATCAGAGATATGAATGGAAAGTACTCCCTCAAGGGATGGCTAACAGCCCAACTATGTGTCAAATTTATGTTGACAAAGCAATCCAGCCACTTAGAAATCAAAATCCTGAACTACAAATATTTCACTATATGGATGATGTATTATTAGCACACAAAGCTAAAAACACATTGCTAGACTGTTATGCCACACTTACAAACTTATTAAAAAATTATAATCTAGAGATAGCAATAGATAAAGTACAATTAAATTTTCCAATTAATTATTTAGGAGTTCTATTATCCTCAACCATGGTCCGTCCACCAAAAATTCAAATACGAGTAGATCAACTCAAATCACTTAATGACTTTCAAAAGTTATTAGGAGACATAAATTGGATAAGGCCTTATCTAGGTATACCAACAGGAGAGTTGGGACCTTTATTTGATATCCTAAAAGGTCCATCAGATCCAAATTCACCCCGAATGTTAACGCCTGAAGCAAGAAAGGCATTAAAAATCATTGAAACATATATGGAAAATATGCATTTGGATAGAATTGATATAAGTTTGCCTTTATTATTTATTGTACTGCCAACAAAAAATATTCCTACAGGAGTATTTTGGCAAGAAGGCCCATTATTATGGATACATTTATCTTATTCTCCTAACACTATTCTTACTAGGTATCCTGAGGCTGTAGGACAATTAATACTCAAAGGAATAAAAGCAGCAAAGGGAGTGTTTGGAATTTCTCCCAATAAAATTATTACTCCATATACTATGAATCAAATTGATGAGTTAGCTAATGAGTTAAATACTTGGGCAATAATCATGTGCAAATCTAATGTTTCATTTGATAACCACTTACCATCTAATCCTTTATTGTCTTTTTGGTCATCGCATCCTGTAATTTTTCCAAAAATGACAAGAAAAACACCTATCGGGAATGCTCCAAATATATTCACTGATGGATCAAATAATGGTACAGCAGCAATAGTTACACCTGATCGAACTTTTACATTTTTAGTACCCAAACAATCAGCTCAAAAGGTAGAGCTTAAAGCAATATTACAGGCTTTTGTGATGTTTAAAAATTCTGTATTTAATTTATTTTCCGATAGTCAGTATATAGTTAATGCTATAGTATCCCTTGAAGATGCTGGTAGGATTTCCCCTTCCTCTACTATTTTCTCTTTGTTTTCCACTATACAAAGTCTAATCTGGGACAGAAAAGATCCATTCTTTATAGGACATATCAGGGCACATACAGGATTGCCTGGAGCCCTTAGTTTGGGCAATGATTTAGCAGATAAAACTACACATGACATACATATTTTCTCTACACTAGAAGAAGCTATAAATTTTCATAAAAAGTTCCATGTCAATGCTAATACTTTACAAAAGCGTTTTAAAATAACTAAGGAACAAGCTAGACAAATAATAAAACAATGTCAAAATTGTGTGACCTTTTTACCACAAGTTAATCTTGGAGTCAATCCTAAAGGATTGATACCTAACCATATTTGGCAGATGGATGTCACACACTTGCCAGAATTTGGAAAATTAAAATATTTGCATGTTACAGTTGATACTTCGTCTGGATTTTTGATGGGCTCCCTTCATGCCGGAGAAAAAACTAAAGATGTTATAGCTCATTGCTTACAAAATTTTGCCACTGTGGGCGTTCCAAAACAGTTAAAAACAGATAATGCCCCTGGTTATACTTCTACCTCTTTTAAACAATTTTGCCCACATGTCTCCTGATCATGATACAGCTCAACCACACCTACCTTTGTGATTTGGAGCAACCCTGTTTGCTTATCAGATTTGAATATTTGCCAGTATGAATCCAGTTATGTCCTCCTAAAGGACAGTGGCAATGTACACCATTTCATTTATGATTGAACTTTAAAAAACAAATCTATTAAATTCACCTAACAAAACTCTCCCCCCAGATTATGGAGAATGAAGTGCCCATCTTATGAATCAAAAAATAGAAACTTAATTCTAAGTAGACACTATCTAGGTTATCAGAGACTGATGAGAGGTCTGCAGATATGAGAGGCACCCCGCAGGCACCTCCCCATACATGCTACAATGGTCTCTCCAGGAAAATTTCCCAGAAATAGTTCCCTGGTGTTCTACAAGGTCACCAGGCTTGGGGTCCTTATGCATGCATGTAGTGGTGACCCAGCTTTTTCCTGCCTCCACTAACAGTCTGAATCAGAGGAGGAAATGAAGACATGGAAGGATCCATACAGAAGAGAAAGAACAAATGAGGAAGGAAGGAAAAGAGAAAGAAGGAAATGGCAGCAGTTAGGCCAAAGGCACCAAGCACTATCCCTTCTGGTCAACAATCCTGCAGGACCCTTGACCCCACCTCTGCCTTTCTCTTCAACTGCAATAGGAATCAGGGGTTCTGTACTGCCACAGAGGCTTCCCCAAGGATGCCCAGGCCAGCTCAGCCATTACCTGCACTCATCTGGACTCCCTGGCAAACCCACACTCTCCTCCTTGAGTGTACAAACATGTGCATAGAAGAATGCATACCTCTACCTGCACACACAACCTTTTCTTCCAGGAATTAGCCCCTTACCTGTTGTAACATCTAATGGCTGCAGGGTCCTGAACCCCAACTCCCTTTCTCTCTAGCTGGCAATTGTTTCAGAGGTTGACATGTGTCGGCAGCGCTAGGAGGAGGGTTGTGGTTCTAGAAGGTAGACTGGTCAAAGTTTCTGGCTCAGCTGAGGATTGGTGTTGCTGTGCTGAGGAGCTATGGGGATGGTTTCTGGCTTGCTGACCTGTGGACCCAGAGCACAGACACAGTGATCCCAGAGTTAGCCTGATACACATTGTTCCCAACTCAGGGTGAGTGCAGTCTTTCAGTAGATCTTGTCAGTGTAGTATGTCACAACTTAGAGATAAGAGGAAACTCAGAGAAGTCAGAAGGGCCTGATGATAGGAGCTGGAAAACAGAACAGCACGTTCAGGAGAGTCAAGATAAGAGATCTTTACCTGAGAAAAATTCCTGAGAGCTGACAGCTGGATCTTGCAAAATCTAGCTTGTGGCTCAATGTGGCAAATTAATAGCTGTAAAATATCTATCTTTTAAGGTATAGGTAGCTTTGCTAGTTTGAATGATTATATATCACAGGACACAGTGGTACACACCTATAAACCCAGCTACTTGGAAGGCAGGAGGATCACAAGTTTGAGGCCAGCCCGAGCCTGTCTCAACATAAAATAAAAAGGACTAGGAATGTAGGTCAGTAAAAAAGTGCCCTGAGTTCAATCTCTAGTATGAAAAAATGAAGGAAGGAAGAAAGGAAGAAGAAAAGATTATGCATCTTTTCATACATTCATTTGGTAGTTAGTATTTTTCTTTTGCTAACTAGCCACTGAAATTTTTAGTTGTTTTTCTTACTGTAAATGTTTTTCCATTTTGTTCTTTTTCTTTCAACTTGTTTATAATGTTTTTTTCTTGGAGGAGAAGCAGGGGCTGTTATTCCCCTGTACAAATTATTCATTAGAATTGTATGAGTACAAGCAACAGACACTGATTATGGCTAACTTAGGCAGTCACGGAATTTATGAAAGGACACACAGGCCCTCAGATAACCAATGGCAAAATGGAACAACAGAGCCGGGGGAGGGGCAGGCCCTATGATATTCCAAAGTGCAGGTACTAGACAGTTGCTCTGACTGTGCCCCAGAGTCACGCTTCTGGGACAGAGGCAGAGTGGCCAACGCTCTGTTAGCTGCCAAGCCTGCATGGGCAGGTGACAGGAGTAGGGAGGATTGAAAAAGCCTAGTTCACACAGATAATCACAGGTAATGTGCTTCCCAAGAAAGGATGCTGGAGAGCAAAGCCCACCAACAACCAGGTGCCTCGTGTTGAGGCTATACAGTTGGTTCTGACCCTTATCATGGTGCGTTGGAAAGCCTCCTTTGTCTCAAGGTTGCATTCTTAAACAATGATCCATTTATTTGGGCATTTTTGTGTTCTCCCACTTCACATCTGAATATTTATCCCATCTGGAATCAATTTTGTTTTAGAAAAAGAGGCAAGAGTCCAATTTTATTGTTTTCTCAAAGGCAAGCAGGGATGTTCACACTGTTTATTGAACTATTCATTTCTTCCTCACTTGGAATGTCACCTTTAATGTGGACCTTTATGAACAGTCTCCTCTTCAAGGTGGAGGAAGCTGCTGCCTCTGGGGAAGCAGAGAATAGGCAGGGTCAAGGACAGAGCTTGACTGCCTGCCAGAACCCAAAGCAGGTTCACAGCTCAGCAATGTGACACTCAGGGAGGATTGATGAAGAAGAACTGCAAACAGGGGAGTCAGTGGAACCCTGAGTAATCAAGAGGTGTATGCACACAAATGCCTACACAAACACATTCATGGGGTATGCACCTGCATGGCACACACCCAAGCACACATGGGGTACACACGTGTGCATGCACAGGCATGCATATGTACACATAAGCACAGATACGAACTAGGCAAAGGTCAGACACACATCCAGACTAGTTAATGTGCAGAAATTCTGGCAGACAGGCATTTAGGGAAATAAGAAAGAATTTTAAAAATTAGAAAATTAATGTGATTATTAGTAGGAGTTCCAGGAAGAGAAAATTAATAGGTGGAAATACTTTTTTAAAAAATATCTTTATTTTATTTATTTTCTTTATGTGGTGCTGAAGATCAAACCCAGTGCCTCACACGTGCTAAGCAAACGCTCTACCGCTAAGCTACAATCCCAGCCCTGGAAATATTTTCTAAAAATTAAAAAAAAAAAGAAAAACTGTGTTCTAAATGTGTACTATGAATTGAAATGCATTCTGCTGTCATATATAACAAATTAGAATAAATAAATAAATTTTAAAAAATAATTTTTAAAAATTTTTAAAAGGGAGGGAGCTGGGGATGTGGCTCAGTGGCTAAGCCCCCCTAGGTTCAATCCCTGGTACCAAAATTAATTAGTTAATTAATTTCAAGTGTGCTTCTATGTAAATTTGAAAAAGAAAAGAGAGGGAATTATGTGAATAAGTAAGTTCATTAAAGGTGTTACTTCTGTAGAGGAGAAAGGAATTAAAAATGGAAAGAAGCAGAAGAGGGACATGGGGTTTTCCTTTTTATTCCATGTATTTTCTATATTAAATTGTTTATACTAGAATTGTCTTCCTATATTACCTGAAAAAAATCGTGGAGTAAGCAACATGTCTGGTTTTGTCCTTTTAATTTATTTATCTGATAAGATTTTTAAATAGATTTTCTAACAGTGAATAATCTGCACCATTGAATGTTCCTATTGAATGCATACAAATATCAAATTATATTTGCTAATATTTTACTAGGACATTTGCACTAATGTTATGGTTGACGCTGTTCTGTGTTTTCTCTCTCTTTTTTTCATCTTTATTTAATTAATTTATTTATTTTCATGTGGTACTGAGGATCGAACCCAGTGCCTCATACTTGTGAGGCAAGGGCTCTGCCACTGAGCCACAATCCCAGTCCTCTGTGTTCTATTTTTGTGTGCTATTTTAACTAAAATTTTTTATGTCTTTAAAAACACTTGGAACATGCCAGTTTTGGAAGGGTTTGATAGGCAGGGTGATGCAGTGCTTAAGTGCAGGCTTTAGAGGCAGACTGTCTGAACTTGAACCCAAATCTGTCACTTCCTATTGGTGTAACATTAGACAAATTAAGCATTTTGTGCCACTGCGTCCTCATCTATAAAATATGATGATGTTGATGATGATGATATGATTTCATAGTACTATTGTGAGAATTCATGTAAAGCACATAAGCTTTCATAAAGATTTCAAAGAATTTGCTCTTATTTGTTTATGTTCTGAAAGTTTAAGAATCCATCCATGAAATTGTCTGGCTGAGTATTTTGTGGGAGTGTATCTCCTTGTAGCTTTTTTATTTATAACTAGTGACACACATAGATGGAAATGCTATGTGACAATATGTAATTATACTGCTACTATTTACCCATTTATCGTGAAGGACATTTAGGATTTTTCCAGAATTTGTCATTTTAATGTTACATTAACATTATATCCTTCTTAATGCATATTTTGAGAGTTTTTCCAGGGTCCAGACCTAGGATTTAAATTGTTCTTAAGCAGATATTTCCAAATTCTTCTTAAAGTGTTACTTTTGTTTTTGTTTTATTTTATAATTCTCTATACATGTCTTTGTCTTTGCTAACTTCTGTTTGCATATACTTTATCATTTTTCCTTTCAAGTTTTTGAATTCATTGTTTTATGATTACATTCTAGAATTCACCATGATCATGACCCATGTTTTATTTCTTAGTTGACTGAATTGTGTTTACAGGTAAATTTTTCAAGAAAAGCACATGGATACTATACTTTCCTTCACTCTCATCTCCATGTTCCTGAAATATAGTTGCAGCTGTCTGTGTCCTGCTTGGAGGTCTGGGCACTGGAGCCCTCTGACAAGTTCCTATGTTTGATGAGAATAATCTGTTCTTTGATCTCACCTAATCTAGGCATAGTAGCTAGAGTTACCTGAGTTACTACTTTGGGTTTTGCTCTTTTGGCCCTCAACACCTGTATAACTACTATAGTTTGGATCTGGAATGTCCCTAAAAGGCCTGTGTATGAAAGGCTTGGTCCTAGGTTTGGTTCTGTGGGGAGCAGATGGAACCTTTAAGAGGTGGGGCCTAGTGAAAGGATGTTAGATCATTGGGTATTTTGCTTCCCACCTGCCATGAGGTGAACAGGCCTCCACGTGTTCCCACCATGATGTACTGTGCCACCAGAGACCCAAAGCAGAAGGGCCAAGTGAACATAGAGTGAAACCTCTGAAACATGAGCCAAAATAAACCTTTCTTACTTAAAAGTTTATTTATTTCAAGTATTTTGTCACAATGACACAAAACTGATTAATACTGTAATCAGTTCCCAAATTATATCCCCTCTTAAAATTTCTTATGTGTCTTATATTTTTCTGACTGTACTGTGGTCTAGAGATTTAAAAAAATGTCTGTTGGATCCACATCCTTTTTCAAAATAATCAAATCACATTTGTCTGACACATTCTTTGGATTTTGTAGCATAAATTTCCAAATTTTACCTTAATTATTCATTTGCATCTCATTTAGTTATCTTTCTAAATATAATTCAGAAAGCAGAGAGATCTGCCATGCTGAATTAAATAGAGGAAAATATATTTTAATTGTACTATCTCTGAGTGATGGACTTTCTTTTGTGTTTTTCAAATCCTCACAATAGGCATATAATTCCTTTATAAGCAGGAACTAAGAGAGGGTAAAATGCTTCATCGAAATTTTGGGGAATAACTACTCTTTCTAAAAACAATGATGCATATTCTGGACCCAGGTCACTACTGTACAAAATTTTTAGGTCACTTTCCTTCAAGTATTAAATAAATCCATTTGCCAAAAGGAGCTGCTCCTTTCTCCCAGGAATGTTGAAAGGACAAATGAAACAAGGACCAGTAAAATATGCCTGAAAATGTTCTGAACTATGCTAAAGAAATATTATGGATTTATATAAACATAGAGGCCAACCTGAGTACTATAAAGATGTGGTGTTTAATAACACCCTGTTTGCAGGGAGTAGATATGGATCCACCAAATTAACATAAGGTCAGGTGCTTTGGGACCTGATATAACCACTGAAAAGAACTCAGTGAAAAGCCAGATCTGTCTTTACCACCTGGGTATCTATCAATGGCAATCATGATCTTGTCTGGAATAATGAAATGTTTGGCCTTTTCAAGGGCCCATGCATCTGGCCTTCCTTGAAAATAATCCAGCACAGACCATTGACACTTCCTCTTTCATTCTTAAACTAAGACTGAAGTGACAAGCTCAACAAGACAGCTGCCACTGCAGAATGAATTATGGCAACTCACTCCACGCAAAGTGCTATTTTTTACCCAAATGTATACTCCTCTGGCTAGAGGTTAGTTAAGCAGATAGAAAGCAGGGAATATTCATTACATGTTGGCCATATGCATGAAAATGCTTCATGGGCAGCTTGACAATTTTGATTCTGCATTTTCAGTTGTTCTTTTTACTAGGATGATTTCTATAATGGAGCCTGTTTTGCATTTTCAAGACCTTTTTCCCCCTTCTACCCACTACACCACAGAAAGTAGATTTTTGCAAACCCTCAGAATCATTCCAAAGGCACAGATAGCCAAATTACCTAAAGACCTTTTGGGAAAAACAGATTTATAAAAGAGGAGCACCCCCACTGCCAATTACAAACGCCCCCACCTGAGACATTTCTCTAGTTTTTTCAGTGTGGTAGGACAGTGAGCCTCACTACTAGAGCAATATTGTGAGAGTATGAATTTCCCTCGAAGGGCTCCTTCCAGATGCAAACTGAGACCAGTTATTTAATTCTTCTCCATCCAAACAAGGATGATAATCATTCCACCCTGAAAGGAAATTGGAAGATTTAAATCATGGATATAATAGTATTAAAAAGGCAAATTATGTCCACAAAAGAGTGGGTAAAACTGGAAGTCAAGGGCATTTGTTTGACCCTGTATAAGGAAAATTATTTTCACCATGACTTGGGAATATGGAAAATCAGAATACTTGGTACTTAGGCAGCCCAGGAGGAAGCTGGCGGCTTATAAATATCACTCAACAAAATGGCTCAAGTCCAAAGAACAGGCTCCTGGGACCTCGAGTGAGAATTCAAAGGAATTTGAAAACTTCTTGCCCTATGAGTTGAAACAACAAAAGGCACAATCACTGCTAAATAGAAGTTTTAAATGGATGGTGAGCCTTTATGCTTGTCATCAGGCTTACTTATTGGGAAACAAATGAATGTATTAAAGAAAACCCTTTGTTGTTCCCAGATCAGATTTTAATGTGAAATGTTAATTAAGCTTTGCTGCTACTTCCTCAGGGACAATTTCACATAGTGTCTATTCTAGTTCTAATTCAAAGCCCTGTTGGAGACTGTCTATATCACAGGTGATGCTTATATCTTTTTGCTACTTCAAATAATTCTATATTTCCCAATCAATTCCTTTGCTCTTCTGAATATCATTATGTGATCAGGCTAGAGACACTGGAGATGTCTGGTGGTACTGAAGAAGATTCAATGAAAAATAAATCATGGGAACTTAGGGCTTCCATAAGAAATAGTTAGGTACTGTGTAAATGGTCTCATCATACCTTTTAAAGTATTAGCATTCACAAGGAAGCATAAAAGGTATCAAAAAATGTGGGGCATGGACTGGGGTTGTGACTCACTGGTGGCGCACTTGCCTTGAATGTGTGAGGCATTGGGTTCAATCCTCAGCACCACATAAAAAATAAATTAATAAACAAAGATATTGTGTGTCCATCTACAACTATAAACAAACAAACAAATAAATAAGTAAATAAATAGAAATGTGGAGCAAGTGCTAAGGATGTAACATAGTGAAAGTTCACTGGTCCAGCATGTGTGAGCCCTGGGTTCCATCCCCAGCTTTGGAAAAAAAAAAAAAATGTGGAGTAGAGTAGGCAGGAGAGAGATTGGAGAAAATAAAAAAGAACAATGAGCTGAAATGGGAATAGTAAGCAACAATCAAAGTTGTAAGATAGATTTTGCCCTGGAGGCAGCATTGCCTCCTGAAACCCAATAGAAAGTAAAAGAATTAAACCTTGAACTTCATCAATGAGAGAGAATCTCAAAGGGAAAATTATAATTGAAGTATAAAAGGAAATTCCACCTGAAAAAAATAATTCATGAACAAATCTGAAAAAAAAATCCAGAAGCACAACACAGAGAATAATAATAATGGGAATAATCATTCTAAGTGTAGACTTCCAGGTGACTTAGACAATGGTGGCCACCTACAGCTGAATCTCCCTACATGTCCTTTAGCAAATGGTGAAGTTCAACAAGGACAATTAAAATAGCTTATTCTATCAGCTGAACTATAAGACAGAATCTTATAAACTTTGAATTACCTCTATGTAGAAAAATAATAGGCAATTTCCAGGGAAGACATATCTCAAGTTCCCACCACCAGCCTTTGTGGGAAGCTAGGGAGGTCTACATGGAAGAGGAAAGAAAGGAAGAAAGGGCTTAGGATTTACCTAAAAGCACCACAAGAAAGAAAATTCTGTCCCAAGAGTGAGAATACTAGAAAACACTCATAGTGCCTCAGAGCACTGACTGTAGAAAAGAGACTTTAAAATGTGTACCAGTGGGCTGGAATGTGGCTCAAGCGGTAGCGTGCTCGCCTGGCATGCGTGCGGCCCAGGTTCGGTCCTCAGCACCACATACAAACAAAGATGTTGTGTCCGCCGAAAACTAAAAACTAAATATTAAAATTCCCTCTCTCTCTCTCTCTCTCTCTCTCTCTCTCTCTCTCTCTCTCTCTCTCAAAAAAAAAATGTGTAACAGTCACAGAAAAGCATCAGCTCTGGGGAGAGGGCTGGAAGTAAAGAGGCTTAAAAGGCAAACAAGGTCCTTTGTGGAGACTTTGTGATGAAGAACAAATAAACTAAAGAAGGAACTTAGAATCCTTAAAGACAAAGGAGAGCCAACAGCTGACACAGGGCCCAAGCCTCCCTTTCAACCTTAATAATAAAGTAAAAAAAAAATAAAGTCATCCAATAAAAGATAACCATTTCTTACATATTCATGTGCTATTTCAACAGCAGAGTATTCTCTTGAACTAAGAACTTCTATACTTGGTCATTCACAAAGATGGATACAACAATCCCTCTTAGCATCTACACATGCCCTCTAATAATGTGATTTAAGCACTTTTGTACACTTCAATCTGGACAATTACATGATTTCCTTTGATTTATAATATGCAATGGAAGTGCTTCTGTGTGATGTGAAACAGCAGTTCTCACTGTTTCCACTTCCTAGGACACCACCTTGAACATGAAAGACTATGTAGACTAAGAGGCCATGCTCTCATGGGCAATCCAATGTAGCCCAGTTCCCAGCCACACGCCTGCTAAATGCAGCTGCATTGATGAATCCAGGTAAGACAACTAAACATCCACCCAGCCAAACACATATATAAGCCATTAGTTTTTGTTTTAAGCCAATAATTTGTATGGTAGTTTATTGTACTAAAATAGATAACTGATAGCACACCATAACCAAATAACCTTGCCTTTAAAATTCATAAACAAACTAATTAGAACAAATAAAAAGTAAATAAATAAATGCATAAACAGTCTTCTATACAAAACTCCTAAAAAAAAATAGAAAATAAGAGAGTATTTCAACTGATACTTGATGATCTGCCCCCACCTCAATAAGCAGCAGAAGAAAATTCTAATATTATACTTCAAATAAAATTAAATATCCTTAAATAAGTCTTTAGGTATTAAAAAATTTTTAACAAAATAGTTACAAAATTACCCCCAATAGAAAGAAATGAAATTAAAATGAGGGGAAATTAGAGCAAAATACAAAATCATAACAGAAATGAAGATTAAATTGGCTACCAGGTAACACAATCACCTTTATAAAGCAGGAAACTATAGGAGATGTCAGGAGATATAGATTCAGGAGGGGAAGAGTGGGTAGTAGGGTGATATATGCATGTATGAAAATGTCAATATTGTTAGTATTAATATGAGTTAATATTTGTAATTTTATATATAATTATAATAATTACAGGGTACCATTCTTTCTTGACTTCCATTTTGTTCCCATCATTTTGTTTTTCCTCATATTTTAGTTCTTATGTTCTCAGTTCATGATAGTTCCCACTGGACACTAATTCTCTTGGCAAATAGCTCCTTGATCCAACAGATTCAGCAGTGTGGTGACTGAAATTCTAGATTCTTTGCAGTTTTGCCACAGTAACATATGTGACATATTCTTCCTTTCAGAATGGTATTCACTCCCTTAATGTCTTACTGTGGATTTCCATTATGCAGCTAAAGAAGCAGTTCCATGTTTCCACAAAGGCCTAGGGAATTCTACAGTGTCTCTTTTCTCCACTCTGGTGATTACTAAAAGATGACCAATCTGGTTGAAATCTCTCTCCCCCTCCCACCCTCCTCTACCTCTTCTACCTCCTCTGCATCTGTTACATCCATGTGCCTTTTACTGACTTTATTTTCATGACTTACTTATGAATTGTGAACCACGTTTTGAAAAAACCTTTCCCAAAAGAACTTCTTATATGATGTGTCAGGAAGCGCATGCAAAAGTGTTCATGACAACTATTTGTCCATAATAGAAAACAATGTAGAATCAATAGTGTCCACCTTTGGGAGAAGGGATAATTAAGTATTCACATAATGGATGATTTACATGGCAGTGAAAATCAATGAGCTATAAATATATAACAGCATAGGTGAATATTGAAAATATAATATTGAGTGATATGTAAAAAGACTATGTATAATATACCATTTTAAAAAAATATTTTTTAGTTATAGATGAATATAATATCTTTATTTTGTTTATTCATTTTTATGTGGTGCTGAGGATGGAACCCAGTGCCTCACATGTGAGAGGCAAGCACTCTGTCACTGAGCCACAACCCCAGCCCCTAATATACCATTTTTAAAAAATATTTTCTTAGTTGTAGATGGACACAATATCTTTATTTATTTATTTATTTATTTATATGTGGTGCTGAGGATTGAACCCAGTGCCTCACATGTGCGAGGCAAACACTCTACCACTGAGCCACAATCCCAGCCCATTAATATATCATTTTTATAAGGCTAAAAAACAAATAAAATGAAATGTTTAGGGAAATATGCATATGTGATACAGCTATTTTTAAAATGGCAAGGTGTTATAGTTTGGATATGTGGTGTCCCCCAAAGCTCATAAATAGACAATGCAAGAATTTTCAGAGGTGAAATGATTAAATTATGAAAGGTGTGACCTAATCAGTTATTAATCCACTGATATGGATTATAACTGTAGGCAGGTAGGGTGTGACTGAAGGAGATGGGTTACTGGGAGTGTGCCTTTGAGGTTTATATTTTGCCCTGGTGAGCACAGCTAGGAAGTGCTCTCTCTCTTCCTGATTGCCACATTCTGAGAGCTTTCTTCTGCCATGCCCTTCTGCCATGATGTTCATGATGCCTCACCCCAGGACCCAGACCCATCAGGCCATACATGAACTGAGACCATGAACTTTTCTTGAGCCAAAAGAACTTTTTTTTCTCTACGTTATTCTTATCAGGAATTTGGGTAACAGCAGCGAGAAACATGACTCAAACACAAAGAAAAGATGAGAACAAAATTTAGGATAGTGGCTACTTCTGTGGGGAGCCAGAGGTAGGGGATTGGATAAGAAGGCAAAGGGAGCTTCAACCACAATGTACGTGTTTTAGCTTCTAAATTGAGTAGTGATTTTGTAAGTATTTATCATTACTCCTCATAATTTATAATTATTGTATTATGCTTATACTTATTTCTTATACTTATAAGGTTCTTATTATATATATTTGCTATAATTACTCAGTATGCCTGTGCTTATTTTATTATTATTGCATATAACTTATACTTCCTTTTTTAATACATATCCGATCTCATATAACACTTATAGAGGGGTGGTGCTAGAGATCAAACCCAGGGTCTCATACATTCTAGGCAAGTGCTCTACCATTAAACTACAGCTCTTTCCTCCATTTATTTTTTAAATGAAAGAAACTGTAGATTTGGTCCAAGTTCCCACAAGGGAACCCCACTTCCTTGAAGCCAGAATAACTTTGCCCCAGGCTCAGATCTTCATTAGCAGTTCCTACAAAGAGGCACTAGAATTCTGCATGCTGCAGACAAGATTCCCAACACCCTACCACTCAATTTCACAGCCCTAACACCATCAGAACTAGGCTAATTATGCCCTTTGCCTTTATGTCAAACCCAGTAACACCAGAATCCCGAATTGTACACTCATTTTCCATATTCATACTCCATAATCCTTTTGTACCTGGACCAATCTAATCACATCTCCAATCCATTATCAATTGTAAACCTTGTCCTTTACAACACAGGGACAGTCTTTAGGAAAGTCCCCTGTATCCTCAGCCTCTTGTCTATACTCTACTGACTTTCTTCCTGTGATAGTGAGAAGGGGCAAAGGAAAGGATAGCTGATTATCAAAGAAAAGGTAATGGACAGATAGCACTTTACATTCAACCAATTGCTAATAGCCTCCGGGGGATGGGGAAAGATCACAATTTCCAACACAAGCAATCACCCCCATGACTCTTTTCTTGCCTTTTGGTCTTTTCCTGCCTTTTGGGCATGTAGTCATGAGAAGAATGTAAACCTAAAATCTATAAAGGGGCAAGACACCCCCACACCCATGGGCACCAGCTCTTGGTTCTGACTTTTCTCCAGAGGAGTATCTCTCTCTCTATATCCATCCCCTCTTTTCTCTGTAATGTCTCTTACATAAAAATTTCTTTTTGCTCTTGCCTCAGCATTTCTCAAGTGTTTAATCTATAACACCAGGGGAATGAGGATCTGATCCTGATTTTCAAGACCATACATCTAATTATTCAGCCTTCCTTCTTTCCATCCATCCATGCCTCCAACTATTTGCTTATCTGTCCATTCTTCTATTTGTCCATCCATCCACCATTTCTCCAGCCAATTAGCCAAAAAACCAATTAACATTAAGTGAAAAACTCCCAGGTGTTAAGTCTGTACTAGGTGTTAGGCATTCAAAATTAAATAAGATCCAGTCCCTATTCTCACTTAAGATAGTTCATAGGTTAGGAGAAATGCTTATAGTACAGAAGTTTTCACACATGCTGGACTTTGATGTTTACCCGGGCCTTTGGTTCAGTGTGCTTTGTGTACCTATAAGGAGATCAGGGTGCAACCCTTGGTTCAGCATGCCTTGTGTTCATGTAGGAGAGCAGCACAAGTTTAATTCAATGTGACTTTCTTCCTCATATGATTACTTTCCTCCTATTTAGTTGATGATTGTAGTGAAACATTTTAATTCCCTTATCTCTCATTTTGGGTATGCTTCACAAGTATTTCTTTGTGATTCCCATGGGGTTCCATTTAACATGAGAAAGAGATGCTGCTCTGATGTGAATCAGAATATGACTTCAGTAGTGTACAGATGCGGCTGGAGTACCTCTCCAACCCCTCCCCCTCATTTACTGATGTTACAGTGTTACATATGCAATTTATTCAATACTATAGAATAAAATTGGGGTGTTTCGATATTTTATTCTCTTACATCATGTTGAAAACAAATGTAGCACTAGCTGTTATAGTTCTCATGAATTTTCTTTACCAGAGATCTTTCTGTCTTCAAAAAGATTTGAGTTCCTATCTAATGTCCTTCAGTGCAACCTGAAGGACTCCCCTCACACAGGCACATCTAAGTGGGGACCAATTCTCTGGACTTTTGTTTACTCCATAATGTGGTTTGAATGTGTGTATCTCTACCAAATTCCTATTGACAGTTAAGCCTCCATGTAATAGTACTGAGATCTGGTTAGGCCAGGAATCTGCAGCCCCAGGGATGGGATATGCACATTAAGAGAACTTCTCCAGCATGTGCAAGGACCTGGTTATGTTCCCAGAACTGCACCCTGCCCCCCCCCCACACACACATATACACAAGTACATGTGAAACTGGACGCATTGAATCATGGCTGAGTTTTAGGTTTTTGTTTTGTTTTGTTTTGTTTTTTGCCTCCATGACCAAAACACTCAGCAAGAACAATTTAAAGGGGCTGGGGATATAGCTCAGATGTAGATGGTAGAGTGCTTTCCTTGCATGCACAAGGCCCTCAGTTCAATCCCCAGCACCATAAAAATAAAGAAAGAAAGAAAGAATGAACGAACAACTTGGAGGAGGAAAACCTTCTCTGGGGCTAACAGTTCCAGAAGTCTCAATTCATAGACAGCTGACTCCATTGCTCTGCTCAAAGTGAAACATTCCATCATGGAGGAAGGACCCAGTGGAGGAAAGCTGCTCAGTTCAGGGAAGCAAAGAAGCAGAAAATTAGAGTGTACACATGATGACATATACAACTTTCAGCCACAAAGTTACTGCAGATTTTCAGACTTGAAATGAAAAGACCACTGATGTATCCTACAAATTTTCATTTCTAAACAAATAAATATCAGTGTCCAAAACCCACCATAGCAAAAAAACTTTCAGAGTCCTTTCTTATTATAGAAAAGTAGAAAAGGTCCTGGAGGCCTAAAAGTGAGATGCCCATTGGGAATTATGGCCAGGTGAGACTAAATTATTTCTTGCCATTGTGAGGGAATTTCAAGCAGTATGTATATAAGCAAGTGCCTATAGCTGGGTTTGTCTGTATGTACAGGAAGCTCTTGGTGGTGACCTGACAGACTCCCAGATAGTTAGCATATTTGGTGGTGGTTGGTGGATGGTGGCTGGTGGTTGTAGTCTTTGGATATTGGTTCTTTGATTTGGGTTTTTTTTTTTTTCCTTTTGTTTTTTGGGGTTTTGTTTTGGTTTATTTATTTATTTATTTTTAGAAAGCATCCTTGTTCTGGTTTAGGATGTGGTTTGGCAGTGAGAGTAGTCAGAGCAGTGTAGTGCTGCAAGAACCAGGCTTCTGCTATGTGCCCACCCTCACGGACCATTACAAGGTCCTGCAGGATATTGGGGAGGTGGGCTTTGCCCAGGTGAAGCTTGCTACCATCTCCTCCCCAGGACAGAGGTTGTGGTGAAGGTCTTGGCCAAAGAGGACTGGAACTTCCCCTTCCTCTCTGAACCAGAGATGATGGTGGCCTTAGACCACCAAAATATGATCCAGGTCTTCCAAGTCATTGAGATCATCAAATGTATCTATCTTGTCATGGAGCATGCATGTGGGGGATAGCTATGGGACCTTATCCCGCAACCTGATGGCATGCAGGAGGAGGAGGCCAACAGATTTCAGGCATATAGTGCAAGCCATGCAGTACTGCCACAAGCAACGTATCGTGCACCTAGACCTGAAGCCATAGAATGTGGTGGTGGATACCAGTGGCAACGTCAAACTCATCGACTTTGGTCTGAGCACCAGATTCACAGCTGGGCAGAAGCTGAACAGGTTCTGGGGTACTCTCCTATATGTTGCCCCTGAAGTTGTCCATGGTAAGTAATACAAGGGCCCCCTGGCAGCCCGGTCTGGAGCCCTGGGGGGGGGGGGGCGACATTCTCTATTTTATGCTAACAGAGAAATGTCCATTTGTGGCAATCAGCAATTAGCAGGTAAAGATGGTGATCACGCAGGGAACGTATGACAGAGCCCCATCAGTGAGATGCTAACTGTGGACTCCACGCAGAGGCCAACCATAGAGCAGGTAATGGGACATCCATGGCACAGCCAGGGCGAGGAAGCTTCACCCAGTCCTTCTAGTGAGGCACTGCCCAAACTCCTGGATCCCACAATTATAAAAACATGATTGACATGGGTTACAGCTCCTGTAATAAATACCTGGGTGTCCGTGGCCAAAGATTTGACGATGCCACGGCTACCTACCTCATCCTTGAGCACCAGAGAGCAGGCCCTGTGGATCCTCCCAGGGTCCACCCCAAGAAGTGTTCCAGTGAGCCTGCCCTTCCCTTGTCCTGCGAGCAGCAGCAGCCTGAGGAAGCCATGCAATGCCAGCAGAAGGGTGTTAGAAGTGCCAACATGCCTCCATCCCTCTCAGCTTCCTCCACATTGGACACACCCCCCTCCCAGCCTAGCCTCCCTCCATGACCCTATGCCCAGCAGCACATCCTCCCAAGGTATCTCCACAGGGCAATCCTCCCACAGGAGCAGGGGTTGGAAGAGGCTGAGAAGGAGGATCATCAAATGTATTGGACATCTGTGCTGCATACCCTGCTTCTGTTGGCAGTGTCCAGAAACAGAGTGACTCCACTGGAAATGCCCAGCCCAAACAGAGAGAACTAATGGACAGGCAGAAGACCCTGAACTCTGTGGATACTGACATGGTGGTGTGGGTGTCGACTTCTCTGCGTGGATTCCAGGCAGCAGCGCATCTGCATCCACCAGGAGTCTCCTCTGCCCCCACCTGCAAAGACACAACATAGAGACTTTTACCTGGGATACTTCCCCTATTCTGCGCTTTGTCCTTTCTCCCATGCTTTGGGAGAAATTTATTCTTAGGTTCTTCCCCCCCGCCCCCCACAAATTGTATAATAAGGGGCTGGGGATGTGGCTCAAGTGGTAGCGCGCTCGCCTGGCATGCGTGTGGCCCGGGTTCGATTCTCAGCACCATGTACAAACGAAGATGTTGTGTCCGCCGATAACTAAAAAATAAATATTAAAATTCTCTCTCTCTCTCTCTCTCTCTCTCTCTCTCTCTCTCTCTTTAAAAAAAATTGTATAATAAAATTAATGTTTCAAAGATTAAAGAACAAAAATCAGGGTTTGTTTTTAGAAGAAGGCCATAGGGCAAGGGCCAGAGCCCAGCAGCCATCCTTTCCAAGGCTTGGACCACTGTGCTCCCCTCTCCTGCTCACTGTATATACTCACTTTGAGCCAGTGTAGATGGGGACTCACTTGCCTTAAGTCAATGTAGATGGGGACTTGCTCCTCCTGATGTAGTACAGATGGAGATTCTCCCCTTGAGCCAGTGTAGACTTGATTTACTTTGAGCTGGTCAACTTTAGCCAGGAGGAATACTTTTCCTGTCTTCCGTCCCCTCTGTGAAGTGTGTGAGGAGGGTGGGTTGCAGCTGTTGGAGACTCCAGAGAATTGTATGGCTTTATCTTTATAATTCCATTAGCAGGGAAGTGAGATCTTGACCAGTGGGCAGGGCCTCCCCACCCATCAGCTCCTCCTGACTTGGGGAGCAGAGATATGAAATTTCAGTCCATGTCAACTGATTGTTTTAGTTGGGTGCTTTAATTTAATCCTTTTTTTTTTTGAGTATTAATGGTTTGCAATGTAACATAAAGTGGCAGATTTTGAGCAGAATGCATTTGCAGTGTTTTTCTCTGCCCAAAAAAACCCATGTGAAACAATGTGTATAATTTTTCTATCATAAGAAAAAGAGTATTCCATGTACAGTATTGTTTCAGTACATGAAAATATTGTATTTAAATGCTCTAAAGACAACTGAGGTATACAGTTGTAATTTATTATATGTATCACACAGTTCTCTAAACACTTCACATCCTCCCATCCATCCATCCATTTATCCTTCCAATATCCCAACTAACTGAAATAGGGGCATAAGATAGATCGCTGATTATCAAAGAAAAGGAACTTGTTGCTAATACCTCTGTGAAGGGGAGGGGAAGGATGACACTTTCCAACACAAGCAATCGCTTTCTGGAAGGCTCTTTCCCTGCCTTTTGGTCATGTAGGCATGAGAAGAAACTAAACCTAAAATCTGTAGAGGGGCAAGCCATTCCCATAGGTACCAGTTCTGGGTCCCTTTCTTTCTGGAGGACTCTCTCTCATTTGGTTCTCCACCTGATGTAACAGGAGCAGGGGTTGTTTGTAACATAAAGTGATAAAGTGTAATTTTATGTTACATTGCAAACCATTAATACTAAAAAAAAAAAAAAAAAAGGGATTAAACTAAAACACCGAACTAAAACAATCAGTTGGCATAGACTGAAATTTCATATCTCTGCTCCCCAAATCAGGAGGAGCTCATGGGTGGGGAGGCCCTGCCCACTGGTCAAGATCTCACTTCCCTGCTAATGGAATTATAAAGATAAAGCCAAACAGTACTCTGGAGTCTCCAATGAGTCTCCAACAGCTGCAATAAAATCTACTTTTTGTTCCTGCCTTGCATTTCTTGTGTGTTTAATCTTAAACACCAGGGGAATGAAGACCTGATCCTAATTTTCAAGACAGATTATCAGCTTGGGGCTCAACAAGGATCATTACGGACGTAAGCTCCTCCACACTTCATATCTTTCTGAGGTGCACCTTCCTGTGTATTTCATTCTGGAGGACAATAATGGGTACCTGCCAGCTAATTAAAAGCAGTTAGTGCAAGCTGCCATTCTACAAGACTTGGTTGAGGGGATTGTCAGTCTTGGCAGCTTCTAATTACACGTCCTGCAGGTCAGGCATGTTGGGTTTTGCCAAAGCCCTTTTCACTGTTCTATCCAGGTTCAGAGCATGTCTGGCATCAGTACATTGTGTTCCTAATCCCAGTTTGCCTTGAGATTCATGGAAAGATGAACAAAGTATCAAAACAACTGTAACATTCTGTCCTGGGTCACTCCTCAGTGAATCTCAAAGGTTTTCCCCCTGCCACCACCTCTCCCATCAGCCCTAATAGGGTATCTTATGTGACTGGTTGATCAAAGCCGTGCTGGAGAACACTCCTGAATCCTAGAGGATCTTTGTCATTCGACAATCAGGAACCTTGTTCATTGTCCCTGGTGAGACAGCAATAAATCCGGCAGAACCAAGTAGTCAGAGAAGGGTTTGCTGGTCGTCAGAAGTTCATCTAGGGAGATGTCCCTAACAAAAAGAATGGAAGCTTCATTTTCAACAATTATGCCAGGTCCACCACTAGCCTGAATACTGAAAAATTGGGATAAGTTTGACCCCCACATGCTCAAAAAAGCACCTAATTTTCTTCTGCTGCCAGGTCTGGGAAATGACATAATTATGATTGGAAAAAAGAGATGTCTGAGAATTTTATGCATCCAATCTGCCTCATTACTGACTGGGGGAATAGAAAATGGTTTCCAGAGGAAACAAACTATAACACCACAGCTTAAGAGACTGATTTTTACAAAATAAAACAATGGTTAAAATTCCCTATGCATGAGGTTTTGCCTCTCATGCTCAAAAACAGCAGCTTTCCTTGTTAGCCTTCTGCCAGATCTCTCTCTCTCTCTCTCTCTCTCTCTCTCTCTCTCTCTCTCTCTCTCTCTCTCTCTTTCTCTCTCTCTCTCTCTCTCTCTTTGAAACTTGCTTCTGAAATGTAAGCTACAGAGGCAATTATCCAAAATCAGTTTGAGACCAAAGGGAAGGAAAAAGGTGTCTCTTAAATTCAAGCTGCTATGGGACCTAAATGGCTGTTTTCATTCTACCATCTGCTTTCTTAACAAGTTTCTCCTTAACACTACAGCACAGAGAGGAAAAAAAGAATGATTTCATATACTTAAGTCTTCTTTACCTTGAGAATCTTTACCTGAAGATTTCAGGACTCTCAATTTCTTTAAATATTTGGACTGAGCCTAATCTGACCCCAAAGTGCACTCTGATCTGATGGAGATGTTCTGCATGATTTATGGCTGCATAATTTTTTAGAACTCTTGGTTTGTTTTGTTTTTTTTTTTTTTTTTGTGTGTGTGTGTGTGGAATGAACTCAGGGGAATTTGACCACTGAGCCACATCCCCAGCCCTATTTTGTATTTTATTTAGAAACAGGATCTCACTGATTTGCTTAGTGCCTTGCCATTGCTAAGGCTGGTTTTGAACTTGTGATCCTGATGTCTCAGCCTCCTGAGTCGCTGGGATTACAGGCATACACACCAGGCTAAATTTCTATATTTTTGAGCTTATGATTTTAGGTTGAATTCACATTTGATTCTGTGCATGTAAATTAATATGTTTTTCTAATCAGTCTTATTTTATCTAAATATGGAGATTTTTGCTCAGAGGCCAATTTTTCAAAGGCTAGCTCTCAAACACATTGGAAAAAATCTCCTTTCACAAAATCCTAAGAAGGACATAGACATGTTGATGTTGGAAATAAATCTGATAGCCATTAAAGATAGGTGGCCACCTGAACCTTTGATCTACAGCAAGACACTAAGCAACTCAGTGAGACCCTGTCTCTAAATAAAATACAAAATAAGGCTAGAGGTGTGGCTCAGTGGTTGAGTGCCCCTGTCTTCAATTTCTGGTTCCAAAACCAAATAAATAAATAAATAAATAAATAATAAAAAAGGGCTGGGGATATGGCTCAGTGGTAATAGTTCAATCTTTGGTACAAAAAAAATACATTTCTTGATTCATAGTTATTACATGAACTAAATGTTATTACTCTTGTTAATTTCATTTTGTATTTTCCTTGTATAACTATGGTCTGTTAGTGCCTTACAAAAGTACAACTTCTAGTATAACAACCTGAATTAATTTGAGATAACAGGCCATCACCCACAGGACAGACAGGATATAAGGCTAACTTTCAGTGCTAATACTGACCCTAATTAAATGGAAGGGATAATGACTGTAAAGTTATAGATGCTAAAGTTAAAACCCAGTACTCCTACTTTAAGACTGGTGAAACTGACTTGCTAGATGTTTAAAACCAAAACTTAGAGACTAAAGTTAAGGAAGTAAAAGGGCCAAGCAGAAAATAGCCAATATTTGGTCAGCTCAAACCCAGGGAACAAGGTGACTTCTTTAAGGGCTTTGCAACTTTGGGCCACATGATCTCCCAATCAGGGGGATCAATGAGATCCTACAAAAATAGAAAGCTGACCAGTGCACCTGCTTCAAAATGGAGGGTCATTGGAGAGGGAGATGTCACTGATGCTTCTAAGGGAAGCCACATGGTCAACAAAACCCTAACCCATCCTGCCAGAAGAGAGGCTGCTCACAAGTTCCCAAGAGTGATACCAGAGGAAACTCAGCTGACTTTTCACAATAGATAGGAACAAGGCAATTTGACCAGCTTAGACTTGATGGACCTTTATATATATTTATTTATATATGGTTCCAAGAATCAAACCCAGTGCCTCACGTGTGCTAGGCAAGTGCTCTACTACTGAGCCACAACCCCAGCCCATACCTGGGCATTTAAAGTGAAAGATAATAGTTCCTTTTATTTTTCTTTTCTTATTTGTTTAATTAGTTGTACATGAAGTACACTGCACTATTATATATCAATATATATGGAGTATAATTTCTTGTTTTTCTGGTTGTATATGATGTAGATTCCTACTGGTCATGTGATCATATATGTACATAGAATAATAGTGTCTAATTCATTCTACTATCCTCCCTACTCCCATACCCCCTTCCCTCACTTCACTCCCCTCTGCCTAATCTAAAGTAATTCTTTTCTTTCCTAGTCACCCCCCTCACCACCCTTATTGTGAATTAGCATCTGCATATCAGAAAAAACATTTGGACTTTGGTTTTTTGGGTTTGGCTTATTTCACTTAGCATTATATTCTCCAGCTCCATCCATTTACCAGCAAATACCATAATTTTATTCTTTTTTTAAGGCTAAGAAATATTCCAGTTATATATCACATTTTTTTTTACTCATTCATCAGTTGAAGGGCCTCTAGGTTGGTTCCATAGTTTAGCAATTGTGAGTTGAGTGGCTATAAGTATTGATGTGGCTATGTCTCTATAACATGCTGATTTTAAGTCCATTGGGTATAAACTGAGGAGTGGGATAGCTGGGTCAAATGGTAGTTCCATTCCAAGTTTTCTGAGGAATCTCCATACTGCTTTCCAGAGTGATGGCACCAAATTGCTGTCCCACCAGCAATGCATGAATGTCCATTTTCCCCTACATCCTTGCCAACATTTATTTATTTTTTTTGTCTTTTTGATAATTGTCATTCTGACTGGAGTGAGATTAAAACTTGGTTTTGATTTGCATTTCTCTATCTGCTACAGATGTACATTTTTTCATATATTTGTTGATCTGTTGCATTCTTTTTTAAAAAATTATTTTATATAAATATATTTTTAGTTGTTGATTAGCCTTTATTTTATTCATTTATTTATATGTGGTACTGAGAATCAAATTCAGTGCCTCACACTTGCTAGGCAAGTGCTCTACCACGGAGCCACAACCTCAGCCCAATCTATTTTATTTCTTCTTTTAACAAATATCTGTTTAGTTCTTTTGCCCATTTATTAATTGGATTATCATTTGTTTTGTTGTTTTTTCAGTTCTTTATGTATTCAAAATATTAATGCCCTACTCGAGAAGCAGGTGGCAAAGATCTTCTCCAACCCTGTAGGCTCTCTCTTCATGCTCCATTCCCTTGATGTGTAGCAGCTTTTTAATTTGTTGCCATTCTATTTGTTGATTTTTGGTTTCATTTCTTGTACTTAGGAATCTTGTTAAGGAAGCTGATTCCTGTTGAATTGACTCTGTGGAATAAAATGTGTTGGAGTGTTGGGCTTACATTTTCTTCTAGCTGTTGAAGAGTTTCTGTATAATTCCTAGGTCTTGATCCAGTTTGAGTTGACTTTTGTGCAAAGAGTGAGAGATAGGGGTCAAGTTTTATTCTTCTTTATATGAATGTCCACGTTTCCCAGCACCATTTGTTATAAAGGCTACCTTTTCTCCAATATGTTTTTGGCACCTTTGTCTAATATCAGATAACTGAATACGTGGGTTTGTCTCCATGTCTTGTATTCTATTCCATTGGTCTTTATATCTGTTTTGGTGTCATACTATGCTATTTTTGTTACTGTAACATTGTAGTATAATTTGAGGTCTGGTATTGTGATGACTCCAGAATCACTCATTTTGATCAGAAATATTGTTTTGGCTATTCTGAGTCTTTTGATTTTCCAAATGAATCTTGCTGTTTCTACTTCCATGAATGTCATTGGTATTTTGATGGGGATTGCATCAAATCTGTATATTGCTTTTGGTAGTATAGCCATTCTGACAATATTAATTCTGCCTAGTCAAAAACATGAGTATGTGTGTGTTGGGGGCAATCCTTTTATCTTCTAAGATCTTATTTTTTAATTTCTTCAATGTTCTATAGATTTTGTAGAGGTCCTTCACCTCCTTTGTTAGCTTAATTCACAAGTATTTTATTTTGGGGGGTTATTGTGAATGGAATGGGTTTCGTAATTTCTTTCAGTGGATTCATTATCAGAATATAGGAAATTGATGAATTTATGTATGTTGCTCTTGTATCCTGCTATTTTCCTAAATTTGTTTATCAGCTCTAGAAGTCTTCTGGTGTGTTTTTGGGTCTTCTAAATATAAGATCATATCAACAACAAAGAAAATTTGACTTCTTCTTTTCCTATATGTATCCCTTTAATTTCTTTTGTCTTGCTTTACAGCTCTGACTAGGGTTTCAAGGACTATGTTGAATAAGAGTGGTGAAAATGGACATCCTTGTTTTGTTCCTGTTTTTAGAGAAAATGCTTCCCGCCCCCCCCCCCACTCAGTATTATGCTGATCTTGGGTTTTTCATAAGTGGCCTTTACAATGTTGAGGTAAGTTCTATCTATCTCTAGTTTCTAGTGTTTTAAATGTGAATGGGTGCTGTACTTTGTCAAATAGTTTTTCTACATCTATTAAAATAATCATGTGATTCTTAACTCCATGTGGTTAATTATATTTGTTGATTTCCATGTTGAACCAACCTTGCATCCCTTGAATGAAACCCAATTGATTGTGGTGCACTCGTTTTAATGTGTTTCAAAATGCAATTTGCCAATATTAAAATTTTTTCTCCTATGTTAATATTGGATATTGGCCTGAAATTCTCTTTCCTTAATGTCTTTGGTTTTGGTAGCTGGGCGATACTGGGTTCATACAATGAATTTGGCAGTGTTTCTTCCTTTTCTATTTTTTGAAGTAATTTTTAGTATTGGCATTAGCTCTTCTGGTAGAACTTGACTAAGAATCTATTGTCTAGTCTGTTCATTGATTGGGTTATTTGCTTTTAATATTTAGTTTTTGATTTCTTTATATATCCTAGACATTAATGCTCTATTTGAGGTGCATGTGGTAAAGATTTTTCTCCCATTCTGTAGGCCCTCTCTTTACAATATTGTTTCCTTTGGATTAGGTAGAGAGGGGTAAAAGGAAGGGAGGGGTTTGGGTAGGAATTATAGAATAAGTCAGACATTATTAACCTGTGTACATACATGACTACACAACTGGTGTGATTCTACTTCATATATGACCAGAATGAGAAATTATATTCCATTTATGTATGATGTATCAAAGTGCATTCTACTGTCATGTATAATTAGAATAAATTAATCCATTGTTTAGGTTCATTTTTGTGTTTGCTACCTAACTTGGGTCTTCTCTGCACAATGCATGGTTTGGTTAATCTGAGACTTAAGCAGGTTCATATACAGAATTATTGAATTTCCTTCTGTAATTTTCCCTCCTCAGGTCTTCTACACATACACACACGTTCTAGTCCAGAAGGGCTCCTTTACCCAGCCCTCTGGAGAGAAAGACTGAAAAGTTTCTATGGGAGTTTCAATCAAATTGTATCAGTCACTGAGGCAAAAAAAACTGAGGGAGAAAAAATAAAAAACAAATAAAACAAACACACACCAAGGGTTGGAGGAAACCACTCCGGGCAATGGCCTCTGCAGTGTTCTTCAAGTTTTGACTTCTTACCCCAATCTGCCTTCCATTCTGTAATTTTTACAATCTTCAAGTCATTGTTTTTGTGATTTGTTCTTTGTTTGTAACCAATAGGATGGATTATTGTAGACATAAATCATAATAGCCAGACTCCCTCTACCCTGTGATCCCACTCCAGTCAGGCTTTCTCCTCAATGCTCCACCCAACTATGCTTCATAATGTGACAAGATATTTCTCCTAACAGTTAATCCTTCCTCCTTCTGTCTCAGTGGACATGCTAAGTCTCCTTGCTCCTTCCCACCCATTACGGTTTTCCTATTATTGGAAAGCCCTAGATCCTGTCTCTTAGTTCTAAATCATTCTTTGTTGAATCTGGCCTGATGGGAGTCCCAAGTTTAAATCACCACTTAAGTCTCTCTTCTGAACTGCACAATTGTACTTCCAACTGCCTACTGAGTATGCCCACTTGTGAGTCTAAACACACCTCAAACTTTGTCTGACTATTCCTATGATTCTGCAGTCTTCTCCCCACTGATGTCTCCTTCAGTCCTTCCCTTTTCAATCAGTTCCAGCTCCATTTTTCCCAATGCTCAGACCAAATATTCTTATCCTACATTCCATTTGTAAGAAAGTCCTGTCAATTTCACCTTCAAAATATGTCCAGATTCCTCTGATTTCTGTACACTGCCCTTGCCTGATTCATGTCATCTATATTTCTCACCTGGATTGTAGGAATACTCTCTACTTGTCTGTTGCAGGCATACTTTGTGTTTATTGTGCTTGGCTTTATTGTACTTCACAAATATCATGGTTTTTACAAATGGAAGGTTTGTGGCAGCTCTGCATTCAGCAAGTTCGTCAGTGCTATTTTTCTAACAGCACATATTCATCCCATGTCTATGTTGTTTCAAATTATCACAATATTTCAAACTTTTCCACTGTGATCAATAACTCTTCATGTTATCACTGTAATTGTTTTAGGCATCACAAAACATTCCCAAATCAAATGGCTAACTTAATTGATAAATGCCATGTTCTGATAGCTCCACTAATCTTTCAGGTCTCCCAATTTCCTGAGGCACAATATTGAAATTACGTCAATTAATAACTCTATAATGGCCTCTAAATGAAATGAAGTTACATCTTTTCGATTTGGAACCAAAGGTTATAAATGGTCAAGCTCAGAGAGAAAGACATCAAAAATATAGACAGGTCCAAATCTAGTACTTATGGACCAAGAGTTATCCAAGTTGTGAATGAAATGAGAAAGTTCTGAAGGAAACTAAAAGTGCTACTCCAGTGAATACATGAATGATAAAAAAGCAGAGAACCCTGATTGCTGATGTGGAGAAAGTTTTAGTGGTCTGTACAGAAGATCAAACCAGTTATAACATTCCCTTAAGCCAAATCTAATCCAGGGCAAGGTCCTAACTCTTAATTCTATGAAGGTTGAGAAAGGTGAGGAAGAAGTCAAAGAAAAGTTTGCAACCAGCAGAGGTTAGCTGATGAGAGTTGAAGAAGCAATAGCCATGGCATTAAAGTGCAAGGTGAACTGATAGAGGTAGCCACTCTATAAACTATATCTTTTCAATGTAGATTTGTCCAGTTTCTACTGGAAGATGCCATTTAGGATGTTGATAGCTAGAGAGAAGTCAGTGTTTGGCTTCAAAACTTCAAGTCACAGACTGTCTTGTTAGAGATATTGCCCCTGGTGACTTTAAGATAAAGTCAATGCTCATTTAGCTCTAAAAGTTCTAGGTCCTTGAGTCCTATGAAACTAAACCTACTTTGTTTGTGCCCTATAAATGCAATAACAAGGCTTGTATGACAACTATTTTAAGCCAATTTACATACTGCTCATTAATATTTCAAAATATTACTGCTGATTAACAATGCACCTGATCATTCAAGAGCTGTTGGAGATGTCCAATGAGATTAATGTTGTTTTCATGCCTGCTAACACAATATCCATTCTTTACCATATAGATCAAGGAGTAATTTCAACTCCCAAGTCGTCTTATTTAAGAAATACATTTTGTAAGGCTACAGCTTCATAGTGATTCCTCAGGTGGATCTGGGCAAAGTAAATAAAAAACGTTTTTGTAAGGATTCATCATTCTAGATGCCATTAAGAATGTTCATGATTCATGGGAGACTGTCTCAATATCAGTATTAACAGGAGTTTGGAAGTTGATTAAATGTCTAAGGGTTCAAGACTTCAGTGGAGGAAGTAACTGTAGATGCAGTGGAAATAGCATTGGAGTTGGAGGTGAAGCCTAAAGATGTGACTGAATTGCTGCCATCTCTGCATAAAACTTTAATGGATGATGAGTTGCTTCTTATGGATGAGAAAGTGGTTTCTTGAGCCGAAAACATCCCCTGGTGCAGATGCTATGAAAATTGTTGAAATGATCCTAAGGGATTTAGAATATGACATAAACTTAGTTGAAAAGTAGTGTTAGGGTCTGAGAGAACTGATTCCAGTTTTGAAAGTACTACTGTGAGTAAAACAGCATCACACGCTACAGAGAAATCACTCATGAAAGGAAGAGTCAATGGATAGAGCAAACTTCGTGATTTATTATTGGGAAATTGAATTGCCAAAGCCACCCCAGTCTTCAGCAACCCCAATCAGTCAATGGCCATCAATCTCAAATCAAGATCCTCCCCCAGCAAAAAAGGCTGACTTTCTGAAACCTCATATGACCATTAGCATTTTTAAGCAATGAAGTATTTTTCATTAAGGTGTGCATTTTTTTTTTTTTTTTAAGATATAATGCTGGTGCACACTTTAGCTGAAGTTTTTTATTTTGGTTTGGTTTTTGTTAGTGATGGATATTGAACACAGGTCCTTAAATATTGAGCAAGCCAGCTATATATACCACTCAGCTATATATCCTACTGCATACTTTATTGACTACAGTATAAACATTACTTTTGTATACACTGGGAAAAAACTCATGTGATTTGCTTTATTGCAGGGGTCAACTTAAATTTATCTCCAAGGCATGCCTATTTTTCTTTGCCAGTGTTTCCTAGATAGGCTTCTACTAACATTTTGTGTGCTGCAAAATATTTAGTATTCCTGGTCCCCAGTCATTGTGGCAATACCCCCTCACACACATGAATCTCTAAACATCCTGTTAAGATAGAGGTCAGATCATGTCACTTCTTTATATAAACCCTCTAGAACTTTAGGATCTTGGAGTAAAAGCCTCATCATGGCCCACAAGGACCTACACAATCTGATCTTTTCTGCTCTTCTCTCCATTTCAGCCATACTGATCCTCTTTGAATGGGACAGTGGATCCTCTTGCTTTACAGCTTTTGAGCTGATTATTTCTTCAGCCTTTTTTCTCCCTGTCTCCCTCTCTTATTGCCTATCTTCATCTGAACATCATCTTCTTCTATAAGGCCTTACTAAGTATGTTGTTTAATATGCAAATTTCACTCCTAGCATTTCTAGTTTTCTTCCTTACTTTCTTTTCATTGCATTTCTTATCACTTAACATTCTAATATTTAACTTTATTTTATGTTCCCCAAGTGGAATATAAGTTCCATGAGGGCTGGTATTTTGATGTGTTTACTTACCTACTGTAATACTTCTAAGTGTCTGGCACATAGTAGTTGTTCAACAAATGTCTGTTGACTAATAAAATGACCATAGGAATGGTATATATAGTTTCATTAATGTGCAAATGATCAATAAGTACATGAAAAGATGATCAACGTGATTACTTACCAGGAAAATGCAAATCAAAACCACAATGAAATATCACTTCACACAAGGCAGAAAGCTATAATAAAAAAGAGTGATAACAAGATAGAGAAATTGGAAACCTCATACGTTGTTGTAAGAATGTAAAATGGTGTAGACACTTTTGAAGTTTGGCAGTTCCTCAAAATGTAATATAGTTATCATTTGACCTAGCAATTCTACTCCAAGGTATATTCCTCAAGAAAATTGAAATCATTTGTCCACCCAAAAGCCTGGACATGAATTTCAGAGCAACATTACTCATCATAGTCAAAAATAGGAAACACAATGTGCATCAACTGATGAATGGATAAATGTGTAATACTCATACAACTGAAGATTATTTGACAATAGAAATGAAGTACTGACATTTGCCACGAGGGTGACTCTTAAAACCATTATGCTAATTGAAAGAATTCAGTCATAGTTATATGAAATATCCAGGATACGCATATATAGAGAGGCAGAGAATAAATATATGGTTACCTAGGACTTAGGGTGGTAGGGAATGGGGAATGATTGCTAACATGTAAGGGGTTTTGTTTTTATAGTGACAAAATGTTCTAAAACTAGACTGTGGCAATATTCAACAACTTCATGAATACACTAAAAACCATTGAATTGTACAGTTCAAATGGGTGAACTATAAATGTGAATTATAGTGCAAGTTTTTAAAGAGAGTGAGTTACATAATTAAAATTACCAAATACTTATTTCACTATATTTGGTCAATTTTATTTTATGAATTCACTATACTTGGTGAATTTTCTACCATCCATTATACATACTGAACTAGTGGCCTGCTTCTCAATTCTTTAAACCCTCCCAGAATCTAGTTATATGATCCATTAGGTTCATATCCTTAAATACTTGATAACTAAATATCAAGGTCAAGTTTTCTTTCCTGAAATTCTAAGCAGCTTGACCAAACTCACTCTAAGTCTTATAGTACTCTTCTTAAACAATGAGATTCACAAAATGAGTGTCAGAAGTTCCTTGCAAAAGTAGATATTTGGTGATTCAATGACTGTTCAGAACTGGATTTTTCTTCCTACTTCATTGGTTTCTGTAACACTAGGTTTTCGAAATCCAGTTAAAACCTGTGATTTGTGGCCTGAGAGAAAGAGAAAAATAGTTTAGAATGCATTATGACATAAAAGTTAATATTTATTACATCTTAGTTTGCACAGGAACATTAAATTTAAACACCTCATTTTGATATTATCTGGATTTTGCTAACGAGGCACAAAGATGTTAAATAATCTGCCTAATATCAAACAACTACCAAGTGGTGAAGCTGAGATTCTAACCCCAGCAACCTGGTTCCAATGCATTTGTGGAGAAAGGTCAGCAGGGTGTCACTAGATTACCCCTTTGCTACTGCATTATCCAATTAATAAATACAGAATTCAACTAGATGCTAAGTTTTGATGATACAAAAACAAATCCAAATAAAATCAAGACAGAGCTCCTGGGATTAGATAGTTTAATGTGGGAAGCAAGTACACTAATAGTAATAATAAAAAAAAAAATCATGTGGTAAGCCTGTACCCAAAGGTCCAAAGCCCAACTGGAGGGAAGCAGGTACAAGCTAACTTTTCTGGAGGTGTTGGAGGACAAGGAAAGATGGTACTGAAAGGATTCACATTTATTTCAGACAAAAGAAAACATGGTAGTGCACATCTAAAATCCCAAGTACTTGGAAACCTGAGGTGGGAAAATCATAGCAAGACTACACATTAAAAAAGAAAGGAGGGAATGTTGGGAGAGAAAGAGATAAAGAAAGGGAGAAAAAGGAGAGAGGAGAATGAGCAAACCTGTAATATAAAATGAACTGCAAAGTGGTATGAAAGAGTCCAGTATTCCCAAATGGCCTTTGTATGCGTGTCAGATGAAGGTGTTGGCAAAAGAAGTAAAGACCAGGCAGTGAGGGGCCTTATATATTATGCTAAGGAGTTTTGAAAAACAACTCTAATGAATAAGGGTACAGACACTGAAAGCAGGGATTCCAGGTTGGAGGCTGTTTTAACAATTGTTCTAAGAGATTCTTTAAAAAAAAAAAAAAAAAAGCAAATTTAATAATCTACAGTTTATTTTTCTTTCAGGTACCTAAACCATAGGACATGGTTAGTACCATCTAAAGCAGTAATGTCCAACAGAAATATGTTATCCACTTGTACAATTTTAAATTTTACTCTAACATTAAAACATGAAATTAATTTTAATTTTATTTAATCCAATATAGTATCCATTCAACATGACATCAACATAAAGATATTAACAAGTGTTTGAATTCTTTTTTTCATACTTCTGTGAAATTCAATGTGAATTTTATAACTAAATAATTTTTAATTTGAATACTATTTTCCTGGAAACTACTGATCTACATTTAGATTTTATAACATTTATAATTGAAAATGTAACCTACTATAACAAACACACTTAAATGTTGTCCAGTATTTGAACTGAATGGTTTTAAATTTAAATTGATTAAAGATAAAAAGTTCAGCTCCTAGTTATACTTGCCATATTTCCAATGCTCAGGAGCTATATATATGGTTGGTGGCTACCATTTTAAACAATGCAGATAGTATACTTTTCACCCATGAAAGAATGACTTGCCAAACTCTCCTGGTTAGTTTATAATAGATGCCCACTAATTATACCCATTATTTTCAGAGAGCAGAGAACTCAAAAAGCAGAGAATCACTAATTTTCAACAATTGGAAATAAAACAGTATACAGAAACTTCTAGAAGGAATTCTGAGTCCAGAAGTAAAAAAAACACGACAGAATGTTTTTTTTGCTAAATTATCTGAAAGAACTAGGTCAATTCTTTGTTTAGCCAATAGAGATGTAAACCATGACCTCAGTCACTCTTTATTAACAAACTCATAAAAACCACAAAAAATAAATATTATAGAATTTTAAGTCATAAAATAAGGCCTTTTGTTTAGATCAGATACCCTAAAATGCAGGCTTACCACAAGGCACCTGAAAATTACAATTCTAATTCTTTAAAAACACCTTTTAAACATGCAGCTGAATTAGCAAAAGAATAAGGTAAATTGTTGGAAGACAAAAATGAAGTAAAGGTAAAGAAGGCAGGGTACCTAGACTGGTGGCCACCAATAGTAAGGTTTTAGTGGCTGTTTAGGAGACAAGCCAAGGCCTAGGCAACCTTGGCATTATCCCCGCCCCCCCGCCCCCGCCCCCGCCCCCAGTAAAGTCTTTTCTGCTTTACTGGGAGGAGATTTAGCTAAGTGTGTGAAACCTATCAAAGGTACTCAAGAGTATGACGAGGTTCTTGCCAATGGAATGTGAGCCGAAGTGAAGTATGCAACTTCTGGACCATACTCTTGAAGGGATGAGGCCAACATGGTAGTAAAAGCCTATGACCTCAAGTTACTTGGAAAATTGAGGCTGAAGGATACCAAGTTTGAGGATACCCTGGGCAACTTAACACTGTCTAAAATAAAAAGAGGAAAGAAGGATGTTTTCTTCACTCTTTCCTTTTTCCCATGAGCTGGAAGGCAAATACACTACACCATTCAGACAAGGGCATTGCCCTCAGATTGGCAGAACAAATGCTATCAGGAGTCTGGGCCTCTGACTCCACTGAGCAGCAACATCAACTCTGGACTGTTCTTGGATCATCATGTGAAGAGAAATAAACGAAATGCTTTAAGCACTGTTTGAATCTCTTAATGACATAATTTAAGCCATACAAGGTAATAAAGAACTTCCCAAAAATAGGGATACCAAAGGTCTTCTCTAGGATTGAGCAAATATTTTTTTGTCATAGCCAGGCAACAGTGATGCATTTAAGTACTCTGAGTCTGAGAGCAATGGTGCAGACAAAAAAGCAAACACGCCTATGATTGACTACCCTTTCTTCTTTTTTTTAAGAAACCCTAGCAATACTCTAGAAATCCCTGGGGTATTATCAAAATTTGAAACCCTTTTACCACAGAAGATATTTCAGTGCTGTTGAATTCAGACTATTAATTTGCTTTGCAGAAGCACCATAGATATCATAAACATATGGGTATGGCTGAGTTCTAATAAAGTATACATAGAAAAACAGGGAAAAGGTCTCAATCTAACTCATGGGCCATAGTTTGCCAATCCTTTGTCAACACCATTACCAAAGAAAATAATGTCTCACAAAGAAAACTTGCCAATTGTGGCCTTAGCACTCTGAAGGGAAAGATAATTACACACTGTAAAGTCATTACTTTTAGCTGACTCTCAAAAGAGGCTGTGGAATGAATCCACATTACCCCCCCCCCCAAAACCCTTGATTTTTATTTTAACATGGTCCTGGGTTGGTAGTGCTTTCAGGTTCCTGAAACAAACATACAAATTCTCTGTGGAGGAACATATCTTCTAATGCAAAGAATTTCTAAAGATAAGTTCCTAATAAAACGAGCTCATGCTGGGTGCACTGCTGGGCCCACAATCCCGGCAACTCCAGAGGCTAAGGCAAGAGGATCACAAATTCAAGACCAGCTTCAGCAATTTATCAAGACCCTGTCTCCAATTGAAAAATAAAAAAGGCAGGGAATGTAGTTCAGTGGTAGAGTGGCCCCAGATTCAATCCCGAGAGACACACACACACACACACCAGATTCAATTCCAACACACACACACACACACACACACACACACACACACAAATTTACAAACAATAACCAGAAAACACCCTGAATCACCCTGAATAAATGTGGGAAGGAGGGAGGGAGGGAGGAGGAGGGAGAGGGAGGGGGGAGAGAGAGATGGGAAGGAAGGAAGGAAAAGGAAAGGAATGGGGAAGGGGAAGCAAAAGCAAAGCAAAGCAAAGCAAACCTAAACAAAACTGGACCTTTGATCACTTTAAACATACTGGAATCATCAATGACAAATATGTTGAATATGCTTAGAGAAAACAAAGTGTAGGCTTTAATTTTTATTTTTTTGTTACCAGGTATTGAACCCAGGGACACTTAGCCACTCACAGAGCCACATCCCAGCCTTTGAGACAGGATCTCACTAACTTGCTATGGCAGGCTGAGAATTTGGGATCCTCCTGTGTCAGCCTCCTGAGCCGCTAGGATTACAGGTGTAAATATCAAAATATGGTTTAAAACCACAAAGAAAATGAATAGATAAAGAGCGAAGAAATCAGAAGGGAAAGGGAACCAATTTAGCAGATCAAGAGAGCTAAATATTAAGCCTAAGGAGAAAGCCATTTGTATGTCTGCTAATAGGGAGGGATAAAGGCAGGACTGAAAGCCTGAAGAGGTGAAAACAGTCATTTCAAAATAGAAAGAACAGGGATGAAAGTGCTACCTTTTAAACAAATCTTATAGAACTGTTTGACTCTTTAACCAGTGCAACTTCAACAAAAAGAAAAATTTAAAACTAACCCTGAATTTAAAAAATGGAAATAAATTGTTAGTTTTTTCAAAAGTAACAAACTTACTGGACTAAAGTCAATTTGGGGGCAAAGTAGTTATAAAATACATAAAATGTTTTCATAATCATAAAAATAGGGATGAATTTTCATATTTTAATTTTATATAGTTATTATATGTACATAAATACACTGATAAGTTTACAAAAATGTAAAACTACAGCACAAAATCAGGAATGTAAAAGTGCTGGTTTTAACTTCTTGATAAGATTATTATTAAGATAATTACATCTAACAAGGACTGATCTAAAAGGTTCACTTTTAAGAGTTTATTTCCATTTTCAAAGTAGTACCCATAGAGATTATAGCCAATTAAGATGAGATTAGCAGAATTTATTATTCATGTTGTTTATCTTGTGTCCTTGAATCAAATCATCACATCTACCTATGCTATCAAAATTGCAAAAGAGGGGGGAAAAAAGGTTAATTGGCCAGATCTAAATCCATAATTTTTCTTCTGCCAAGATTTGTTTTTGTATTTTTGCAGCAATGGGGATGAAACCCAGGGCCTCAGGCATGCTTGGCAAGTGCTCTACCAATGAGCTACTTCCCGAGCCCCTGCCTTCTTAAAGTATGATTGCATAAAAGGTGCTATTAAATGTGGAAAACCACATCAAGTGGAAAGCGTGTTACCCATTTTGATAACTGATTTTAAAAAATGTTTTGTGAGAACATCACCTGGGATCTAGGTGTTTTATCATCACCACTTAGTACTTACACGACTCTGGGCAAATTCCTTGGTTGCTTCACTTATCTGTATAGGGGAAAGGATCACACCACCTACCTTAGAGTTACTGTGGTGTTTTAACCCGATGCTCGTGGAACCTTTCCAACTGTCAAGGGCTCCATAAAGTGGCATGTTTTTGTAAAGTCTTGCCACTCCACTCTGATTAGTCTGTCCCTAGCCACCTGGCTGAGCCTTTTAAAAGCATTTCCTCACATAGTTATGGAGTTTTAATGAAAATTATAAAACATTTTACAAACTGCAAAACTTCAAATGTCTTAACTACATAAAAAAATTAAAACTTCTACATAAAACAAAACAAAAAACCATAAACGGAGGTAAAGGATTAACTGTGAAACATTTCGCAACATGTAAGATAAATATCTTAAGTACTAAAAATGTTTTAATAAAAAAAAGAAATATCACATTGTATCCCATAAATATGTGCATTTATAATGTCCATTTAATTTTTTTAGAATAAATATACTGAAAGCTTTTTTTAAAGAAAAAAATGTTTTAAGCAACCTTATATGGAATGTAATTTTCATTGAAAAAAATCACATAAGTGCAAGACTAAAGGATATAAAACTGTTAATCTTTTCAAACATCTTCTATGGATAGAAAATAATTGTATTTTGAACTCTCAAAAGTAATTAAGATGGCCAATACCCACATGAGAAACTCCTTCACCAAAAAAGTTAATAAAACTAGATGCCAGTATCATCTATCCTAGCAGAATTACTTCTAATAGCAAATATATATTATAAACAAATATAAATATTATATATATAATACATATAAAAATATATTTTATAAACATATATTATAAATTGTTTATATATATAAACAATTGAAACATTCATCAAAAGGAACTAGTTAGAATATGGACAGATCTGCTATTAAGCTATTGAAAAGACTGAAAAAAAAATTATCACGATACAAAGAAAGTTAAGAGTCAGGCCTGGTGGCGCACACCTGTAATTTTGAATTGTGGACCATCCACCTGAGAGCTGAGTGATATTAGTTAAATAACTTCTCATTTCCTCATTTAATTTCCCATTTCCTCATCTGTTAAAAAGGAATAATATATGTCATAGGATTTAGGACTAAATGAATTAATATATGGAAAGCTCTCAGGAGTAAGCCATAGAGTTGAGCATGATAGCAGGCACCTGTAATCCCAGCTGCTCAAGAGGCTGAGGCAGGAGGATCACAAGTTCAAAGTCAGCCTCAGCAAATTAGCAGTGCCCTAAGTAACTTAGGGAGACTCTACTCAAAATAAAAAATAAGGGTGGGGGAAGTGGATAAGTGGTTAAGCACTCCTGGGTTCAATTCCTGGCACAAAAGCAAACAAACAAAACAAAAACTTACTGATTAGCTAACATTACTTATTATACAACATCCAATTGATATTTATATTCCTCTAACTTTCTAGCAGAAGTTCACGCACAGCAAATGAAGAAATGTTTACTGAATTAAACAGTTTTGCTACCAAAGAGGATGACTATGACAAGAAAGGAGTTCTCCCAAAGTTTAACACTCTTTAGCATTATGATCTTTGTAAGCCTGCTAGGGTTGTTTTAATCGACAAATAAGAAAAAAATTCATCAGAGTAAATGAGTAGGAAAAGGCAAAAACCATTCTGGACCAGGACCAATTTCTCTAGGATTCCTAACTCTTCCCTCTATCTGCTGTTCTTGTAGCACCTGAAGATTCTTGCCAATTTTCATGGTCCTTTGGGCTGCTTAAAGTCCCACTGATCTTTCTTTCTCTGTACAGGCAAGGGAAAGACCTCAGCTTAGCTGGTCAAGGCACATAGGGGCATTCTTCTGGGGTTACAGCAATCTCAAAATGCTTCCCATTAATTTCTTTTTGACAGTTCTTAATACTTAAATAATCAACCTTTCCAAAGTGGGCAGACCCTCCAGACCTGCTTGCTGGGACAAATGGTTTTTCTCCATGTTCTTCATAGGAAAGTGGAAAAAGTCAGGAGATGGGATGCATAATCCATCTCTTGCTTCTTCCTAACAATCTTTAAACCCCAAATATTATTCATCCTCCTTTAAAAACCTATAACCCTTAGTACTTACCATATTTTGCCTCATCTGTAATCTGCAATGTACCTGTAATTTCACATATAAATTGTGTGATGACAATACCCTCAGTGCTTTTGCAGAGGTTAGGCATAAACACCAGTGTGCTATGGCTGACCACAAAAGGGCAATATAATATTGTGCTTTGAAATGAAATAAATCTGGGTTCAAACTCTGGTTCTATAATAGATATGTGATCTGATAAATTGCTTAATCTAAGCCTTAGTTCCTTCTTCTATAAATTGGAGACCTCAACTACATAAGGCAATGTTGAGATTAAATAAGGTCAAGTATATAAAGCAGAGATTAGGGCTGGAGTTGTGGCTCAGTGGTAGAGCACTTGCTGGGCATGTGTGAGGCCCTGGGTTTGATCCTCAGCACCACATATAAATAAACAAAAGACCAACTGACAACTAAAACTTATTTAAGAATAAATAAACAAAGCAGATTATGCATTCAGAATAAGGAGAATATGTTGTAAAAGGCAAGGAAGACTTTGTGAATGAGATTGAAATTAGGACTTCCAACTCAATAGTGCAGCACAGGCAGGCTTACTTATAGGGAAAGGCATACAGGAAAAAGGATGTCAAAGCAAAATACCTTCTGCTAGACTACTAACACCAAATGCTTCACAAAACAAATATTCCAACATAATATTTCTAAAGTTACTAATTAAATTCACTTCTTGAAAAAATAAAACAAAAATACACCACTTGAGACTAGGAGGACATTAAGCTGAGCTGCACTGCACTTTCTGAAGTATACCAAAACAGGCTAATTATTAGGTAACAAGATCCTCTCTATACAAGGCAGGCGTTCAAGAAAATCTGAGGTAGAGGGTCTTATAATTCAAATAACTTGTTGTACCTGCTGCAGGATAAAAACCCACCTCGAATGAAATCAAGGTATCAGGGAAAACAACCAACCAAGGATCTACAAAAACTGCAAAATCTTACTGAAGGAATATTTAAAAAAAAAAAAAAAGAATTATAAGCTTCATTAGTGCATATATTATGTTATACTAAAATGTCAATTCTCCCCCAGATCATAATAATAATAATTGTGTGTAAATTCAATAAATGTTTATTGAATTTACACAAAATTATTTTTAAAGAAAAATCAAACTTGACAAAATGGTATATTAAAGTTTGACTAAAAAAGTTAACTTGCCCCGTATCATGTGGGGACAAGGGAGGGTTCTGAACCCAGCTGACTGCAGATATCTCACAGGAAAAATAACAATATCCATTAACAGTACTCCAACAAATAACTAAGAAACAAAAATTCCTAAATAACCTAGACAAAGGCTATAACATGCAATTAGCTTATGTACATGTATATACACACATTTAAAAGTTCAACCTCACAAGTATTTATTAGGATTATTAGGTTAGAAAATATTAATAGGATTGAGAACTTGGAATACTGCAAATGCTAGGATACATAATGGTAGCAGTGTATATTTATATAGTACCTTTGGAAGACAGTCTGACATGAAAGCATACAATTTATATGCTCTTTCAGCAATTCCTCTTTCAGAATCATCCCAAAGAAACATTAACATGAGCACAAAAAGCCACAAACAAGTACACTCACTTCAACTTCTGTGAAAGTGGAAAGAACCTAACTGTCCATAACAGGGAATAGCTGAAGAGATCGTTGGACATCCACTGTGGGATAGTATGTAAAACATAAATCTACATGGGTGACATGGAAAGATATTGATCATACACCACTAAGGGAAAACAAGCAAGTCACAGACTATGTATAGGTTTTTTAAACCCACTGATTAAAGGAGGATCTGAAAAAAAAATGATACAATATAAGAAAAAAAAAATCTTTTAAAAAGGGGAGAAAGGAGAAAAGAGTGTTTATACATATATGTTGAAAAAAAGGCATTTTTTTAGAAGGATTTGCAAGGATATACACCAAACCTTTAGAGTTGACATTCTGGGGAAGGACTGGGATTGGGCCTGTGAACTGAAGGAGTCCTTGCTGCTTACTCAATATTCTTCGATGTAACTAAAATGTTAATGTTTTTGTAATTTTGAGAAGATAAAAGTGAAAAGAACTTACTATCTTGTGTTTAGACCTGTTAAAGAGAGATGTATATGATAAGAAACATACTAAAAATTACTTAAAAAAGAAATAATAAAATTACATAGTAAGAACAATTATTGACACCTATAAAGATTCAAAGCAACCGACACAATAAATTTTATTGTTTCCATAATAATAGGCTCTAGACAAAGTGAAGACAATGGAGACAATGACAACACACTTAAAACTGCCATCACAAATTAATCTGTTACAAATTTCCAGTGGTTCCACATATTAAAATGTAAAATGTATGAGAAAAAAAACAAGAAATATAAATATTCAGATTTTTGCATAACAATGCAAGGTCCTTAAAAAAAAAAAGTTACAGAGAACTGTATGTAACTCTGACAGTAATTCAAAACAAAATCACACCTTTTTTTCCTAAGCTCCCCCATGATCTGGATCTGGGGATTGCAGTAATAGAGAAATATGCAAGAATAAAAACATGTTTAGTGCTCAGAGACAAAATAATTTTCCTAATTTTAATGCAAGACACAGAAAAACAAAAGATCAATTCAAAAAAGCTAATCATTGCTATATGCAGATAAATAAAACAGATTTGACAACAGTTTTATAATCAAACCCAACTAGCATTATACTAAAATATATATATATGTGTGTGTGTGTGTGTATATATATATATTTATATATGCAATACTATTTTAGAAAAAAGGTGCGTTGGTGAAAATGATTCTGAAAATATTCACTGATGCACATTTATGTACAAAAACTTCTATATAAAAAATTAAACTATTTTCAATGAAATTCCATGTTTACAGCCCATCTGAAAACTGTACTTGAAAGATAAATAGGTCTACCTAATGTTTTCTCTCTGAAATCATGGCTAAGGCAGTTCTCTTTCCAATGTTCTCTTTTTATCTACTTGACACCACTAATACTAATATAGACAGTATTACACAGATGCAACTTAACATGCCTATGCATTATTACCTGGAGCTGTGTTCACTGTTAAAACTGGGGATTGTTTATAGTTGCTATAAAGAATATTTTTCTTTCTTAAAATATATTGTTTCTCTATTCCAAGTTAAGCACTTACTTAAGACATTAAGAGGCTACAAAGCCACTCCATTTGGTGTCAATATCATTAGCCCTATAAGAAAGAACTCTGTATTGGAATAGCTAGAAAAGTTCTCATTAAAATAATAGTGCATCCTTCACCTGCATAGAGTCAATTTGGCTTAATAGCTCTTTGCCCCCAGAACACTAGTCTGGAGTTCAAATATGCTCCTGAAGGTCCATCTTATATGAAAAAAGATCTCATAAAAGCAATATGAAACTATTATAGGATAATAAAAATTGTTAAATTCTGTTTGATGAGTCTTACAGCATTCCTCATTCAGAGTAGCTGCTAAAGGATAGGAGGAAACAAAATGGATAAGACTGGGACAATGAAATTGAGTTGGTCAAACTATATCAGTAACCATTTAATAAATCTTTAAGCAAACAAATGAAATGACAGGGTACCTGTAGCTCATCATTCCATAAGCAGTGAGGATTTGAAGCTTTTAGGTGAAAAATCGAATACCCTTAAAAAAGGGGAACAGTCTGAGGCAAAAGTTGTAGATCTGTAAATATATATTTCATATGCACACACAATTGTGTGTTCTATTCTGTATATTTACATACATATTCACAAGATGCCCTGCAGTGTAGTTCAAAAGGCCTTTAACAAACTACTATTATAGGCCCTAGAATTCATACCACCGGTATAAGAAACCAATGTGCATATATTCACATAATGTAAACCTTATCAACAAAAACATTGCTATTAACACTAGGTTAAATAATAGGCGTTAGGTTAATTTTTTAAAACTACTATTAGTGATGTAATCACAACATTTCTTACACGGAGAATCAAAAATAATGGGGAGGGGGAGACAAAAAAACCAAAACAAAACCCACCACAACTGGAGTTCAAATTCACAAGAAAGAGATGTTCAGTATGGCAAACAAAGTTCAAATTCCAGAGTAGGGAAAAATATCAAAACTTTATAAATCTCCTGGGATGCAATTTAATTAATGCATCATTAGAAAAATAGATTCAGAATGAACGGTGCTGCTGAGGATTCTCTTAATACATCAACCCATATGTTTATCTTTTTCCTCTTTTGTTTCCAGCTGGAGGTTTCTTCAACTGAAGGAGTTGTCCTCCTGTTCCAAAACCTGCAGAGGCAGGATTGGACACCCCAAATGTCAAACCAGCTGATGCCGTGATGCCAGGATTGCTGAAGTTAAACCCAGATGTACTTGAGCTGCCAAAGCCTTATGTTTAGGGAAGAAAATATTCATATCAGAAATCAAATCATAAAACACAAATACAGAAAATGGGGATGAGCAGTAAACTTCTATCTGAAAGAATACATAATTTGTAAGAACAGCAAATATCTTAGGCCCCTGAATTTCTAACATGGAATTTCATAGGAAAATAACTTAGCTAACACCTAAGTGGCATCTTGAAAGCCAGAGGTTTAGTGATACAGGCCCAAGGTGAAACATTAGCACGAATAACTGAAATCTATAGAATACTTCAAGTTGCCAAAAAACTTTTCCACTAATTAAATAAGTCAAGGCGTCTTCCTCCTCGGCCCCACCAAAACCACTTTGTCATCAAGTAGAGCAACATCAGCAATCCCAAACTCTCCAAGAAAGCCTCAACTCACAATGTTCAAGACAGAGGACACATCAAAGAGCAATACTTATTGTTTTCATTTTAGATAAGACCCTGTATAATTGAGATCAAGTACTATTACTAACTAGTTAACTAAAACAATATTTAGATTACAGTTTTAATACCATTGAAGTATACATCTTAACACAACTGGAACTACTAATTTTAAACACTACTCAACATAAGCAGAACTTCCTTCAAATTCCCTGAAATTAAACACGTGTTTAACAGTGTTATGTTGTTATTTTGGACATATTTATCCCCAAGTACTGCACATTCAAACAAGCCATTATTTTTAAATAAAGAGTAAATGTAAAATAGATGAAATTTGGAATTTTCCACTGGAAAAGTCAAAAGATTTTATCTATTTTAGAAACAAAGAATAAAATTAATCCTTTTTGTAAGACAGTGGCATTCTTAAAATTGGAGGGATTTAAAGAAAAACTCTTATTCTAAAGAACAACTCTTATTCTAAATGGCTTTCCTGGATGAACAATGATTAAAAACAAAACAAAAACCAGGTTAAACTTTCACAATGATAAGTTCATTTCTGCAATAATGAAGAAAACTGCTTAACCATGAATCTATATTTAGGTACAGAATATACATTTATATATAAATCAAACTATGAAGATTTGTCAGAAATATTTCATATACCTGTCCTTTAGTTCATAAAAAAGACAGCTACATAATTAGTCAGGCTTGCATGCTTCATCCAGGGAGTAAAAAAAAATGAATCAGGGATCTTTTTGGATTACTGGAAATAACAACACTTACACTTTTAAGTTAAATAATTTCCACCTTTAAATTCACCTGGAATTCAGGTAGAAACACACAAACCTGCACTAAGACTTCCTGAGGGTTTATTTGTTGCTCCAAATCCAAATGTGGAGGCCCCTGTGGTGCTGCATCCAAAACCAGAGCTAGTTCCAAATCCTAATGGAAGGGTAATAGAGAAATATACAATGGTACATAAAACACAGGTTAAAGGTTACACACAATAAAACCAAAAATTATCAAAGGTCTAACAAAAACACTGTTGAAAAACATGCCTTTATTAAGAAACAGATTATTTTTTCCTCTAAATGTTCTAGAAATTTTTATCGATCGTTCAAATATGATTTTTTAAACAGTTATGAACATATCTACTTGAGGGTTACTTTTTTTGGGGGGGGACTGACTAAATTCACAAATATGCATGACATACATAATAATGTATACCACAAGATAATTTTACTCAGCCCTTTACCAAACATTTTTGGTTAATTAAAAAATCTTTACTTTGAAAAACTAACTACATAACAGTCTATCACTTTAAATCTACTCCATAACAGATTTGTGCCATCTATTGATAATGTTAACAATGAGAAACTGGAGGAGAGAGCAGCATATTTTTCCTCGTAATAGTTTTCAAAACTTAAAATAACTTTTATCACAAAGTTCATGAAGAGATTCTATGTATTTGAAGAACAGTTTCCCAGATGCTCTATGTAAATAAAATTCAAATTCTTTTTAGGCTACGCTATATCTTATCTAAACTACTGAGACTGACAGTTATCACTACCTATGAATCTTAATAGCAAACTGGATTATAAATCATATAAATTATGATGCCTATCATGATTCTAGTAATTCCTAATATAGAAAAGTCTATTAAATAATAAGAAATAATTTATAAGTCTTCTCTGTTCTATTTTAGTGGAAATAAGGGAACCTTATTCATTACATTACAATGCTTTTGTCAAAATACAATCAACTTTCAATTATCCAAAGAACTGTGAATGTATCTATCTGTATTCAGCATGATGCTTTTGCAGAGAACTTACCTAATTAAATTATGAAACTACCATAAGTTCAACTGCGTATGTATACAAGTATGCCAAAACTGTTTAGAAATGGAAGAAGTCAAGCTGTTTAAGTTATAATAAAATTAATTCCCCATTTTTAAAGTGCTCCAGAAAAAAAGATAATGATTAGAGACTGTTATGACATCTAGAAGTTGATTGGATTCCAAAAATTAAGACAAATTTTTAAATTAAAATTAAAACTAAGTAATTCAAGTTCATATCAGCATAGTGATTTGAAAATATAAACATCCCTACCACTTAATTTTAATACTTTTTAATATTTACTAATCACAGAAGATGGAATGATTTTTTGAGTTCTAAATCTAATACTAGAAAGCAATGATTGTGTTTGGAGAATCATTTTTGCCAGATGGAAACTTCCAAAACAGCAGAGGATCTTCTTAGAAACTATTTTACAGGCTAGTATAAATTCAAATGTATAATACTTCAATGAAATATTAGAAAAGTTAAAGTGTACCTCCAAGGTTTGAAGAACCTAAGCCACTTGATTGCAAGCCAGTGCCAATACCTGAGCCGAATGGTGTTCCAAAACTAACTCCCAGAGATGGCTGTGGCCCTGGTATAAAAAAAAAAAAAAAATGGGGGGGAAAAACAAATTTGCCTTACTCTTTCAAGATTAAAGTTCCTTTATGAAATTATTTTAAAACTGAACAGTGATTACTTTTAACAATTCCATTTGTTAAAACTTTGTTTTCAAGATGTCTTTCTGACCTAACTTATCTGTTCAAAGTGATTTACCTATCAAAAAAAAAAAAAAAAACTCTTTTTAATTAACCTGCTCGGAACTATAACTATTAAAAGGCTAACCAAAATGAAAAATGTTAGTTTAATAGATGAAATAATTTGTTTTTAACATATCATAAATTATAGTTTAGATTTACTTATAGAACTATTTTAGATCTCCCCACTTGTTCTCTGATAAAACTGGTGTAATCAGTAAAGGCTTTTATTCTTTTTTTTTTTTCCAAACAAGTTCCTTAGTGTTAGAGTCAAGTCTCAATTGATCAAAAGAGACTGACACTAACATGGCAAAACTATCATGTTACTTCATAAAAGTACCCAAAAAACTAGGCATGATTTGTTATGATATAAATGATATATACAATAAATAGATAAAAAACAAGACAATGATTTATTTTATTAAATTTATTGTTCATTTTAAAGCAAACCAATTACACAGTAACATGACAATTCCAACTTGTTCACAAAAAGTGATAACTGAGTTCTATTCTTCAGCTCAAGCTACATTACACCACTTATCACCTGATTAAATAAGATAATGAACATTTACAAAGGCACCGCTGTGTACCTTGACAAATTCAATACATTCAAGATTTCAATTCAGAAGCTTCTTTCCAACATTTTGGGAAATGTACTCAGATACAGAACGATTAGTCATCCTTTTCCCATCTGTTACTTTAAAGATTTCGGCTAAGTTTGTCTGGCAAAAATAGCATCAAACTTACTAGCCTCTCTTTTTAACTACTATTTTTTTTTTTAAGCTAAGCAGAATACAAAAATCTAAAAATCTCATTTGATAAATAATTTATGAAAATTACTCAATAGATTTCATAGTACAATCTTCAGTCTTGTCTTTTTCAAGCACAGTGATCAGTGCATCTCAAAAGTTGAGGGAATGCCAAAGTAATAGATCTTAAAATTTAAATTTTTAAAGAAATCAAAGCCTTCAAGTTGTTCAATGATGAATGAGGTTTGTATATTCAAAAGGTAGTGTAAAACTATAAAGTATTAAAAAACAAAACAAAAAAAAGAAAAACAAAAAAACGAGGAACTACATTTTGCTACACACTGGGACAGAAACTGGACTTTTCAAATAGCTTCTATCCAGAAAATAAAGATTAATAACTAATAGCGGCCAGAGTTCTTACACTACTATTAAAAAAATAAATAAAAAAGGATTTAAGCTTTTACATCCAGTTTGAGATCAATTTGAGAATATAATACCTGCCTAGCAGCTCTTTTGTAAAATGTTACTATAGAAAAAAGAAAATAAGCATATTACCTTTTTTTATTCCTACCAAAAATAATATGTAGAAAACACATGTCCAGTTTCTTTAACATAGAGAGACTTAAGTGTCACATGTTAAAAGGAGGCACTGCTGGTGGAAGACCCTAAAGAACAATGCACACCACAGCCCTCAGCCTTATAAGTCATAAGAGTTACTCAAATAGCATGTTTTTTTGTTGTTGTTGTTGTTGTGTGTGGGTCTGTTTTTAAGAGCAACAGAACATAGTTTCTCTAATCATCAATATTCAGGATATCAAGAACTCATATAGCTAACAATGACAAGACTTTCCATTGCACAACAGATAGTTTGAGTTTTGGACCTTCATACAAATTTTGAAGGCAACATCATTTATAAAACTAGTAGGCAAATGTATAACATTTTTTAATAGTAAAAACTCATCATAAATATCTCCCATGCCAAAGTATTAGCATATATTACACTCTGGCCACCATATATATTAGTTTCACTATTAGAAAGCAGAATCAAAATCTTTCAGGCAAAAGTTAGGTAAACAATTCAAGTCTGCTTTAAAATCTGAATAATCATTTAATGAGAGGCTCTTAGTTCCATAAATAAAACCAAGTTAATAGTAATATATACCAATGACTGCCCAAAGTGAAATCTTTATGTAGAGTAACATTTTACAAAAGTTACCATAAGATATATTCACACACAACAAAATGAGATTTAGCACTGTCATTCATATTTTCCAGAATAAATTCTACTTTCTTTCTTAAAAGTAAAACTGCATTCACAGGAAAAAGACTAAAGTGCTAAAACTTTTTTTTTTTTATAATCTTCTATGGTCACTAAAAATACCTAATGTAGTTAGTATAGTTAATTCCTAAGTCATTTTTTTAAATAATAATTTTTCTTAAAAAACCAAAAATGCCTTTTCCCCAGTTTGAAAACTTTACTTACTTATTTGATGGGGAACATTCCTTTGGTTATTGAATACAACAAAATCACAAAACCACAAGAAACTAGGATAAAATACTTAAAGTTCCCTATTTAACACTACACCTTAAATATCCAGACTGTCACTAAAAGCTAGAAAGTAGGAATTTCTAATTAAGCTCTCCTTAAAAAAAGCAGTTAAGTCACATGAGAAAAATCATGAGGTAAGCATCAAGAACGTTGGTCAAAACACAATGGCAAAATCCAATCCTAGTACGATACTTTAAAAATCCATCCTAAATTAAAATTATACTGAACAGCCTAATGTAAATGTCTTTGTAGGAGACTTGAGGCATTTGTGAACAAGTATACTAAAGATCTGCCAACATGTAACTTATCAATGTACTGATACTCATTTCGTACTTAAATAGCCTGCTGGTCTTTCAGCAATTTTCTTCAGGCTTCAGAACAAACCACCATAAATCACACATACCTAAGTCCTATTGTATATTGTTTCATTAAAAAAAAAAAAAAAATTGGACTCTGGGAGTGTAGCTCAGTGGTAAAGTGTGTGTTTAATATGAATGAGAACCTGGATATCCCCAAAACATTAAAAAAAAAAAAAAAAAAAGCTGAAGGTTCAATAAGTCATAAGTCCAACCCCTGACTCTAAGACAACAGAAACATTCAGAAACCAGTAGTTTAAGAAAAGCTATCTGTTCTGTGCCATATTTCTAATGAAATCAAGAATCTATATGCAAATAAAACCAAATCTTCTGATAACTCAAACCTTGATCAACAGTGATGTATAAAAACAGTGCACAAGTTCTATCTCACTTCATCTAGATGGTCTAGAATTTGTTATTGGCACTTAAAAGATTTCATGAAAGTATCAAGGCACAAGGAATAACTCCTTGGACACAAAATATAAATGCAATAAATAGGGACATTACTAAGTGGGCTGTAACTCATAAAACTGTTATTTAACCAACAGAGCTTATAAATGTCATAATCAGGATGACATGACTGGTGACTAAAACCACTGGCATTCTGAATGGGAAGGTATAAAGGAATGAACTACAGAGCCTGGGAGACCTTTAGAGAAACAAAAGGGAAAGACATAATACAAGATTATTGTCACTTCTGTAACTTTTCAGTTCTAGAAATTCAAACAACTCAAAAGTAATAATACTGTAAGACTGTTAAGGCTAAAACATTCTGATTCCTGCCACGTTATCAGAAAGCTCCTAAAGGCTCTAAAATTGCAAGAACACTAAAGTCTTAAGATTTCCCCTGGCAAAAGAGAAAACAAAAAAACTTACCAACTTGGCAAAACTCACAGATAAAATTAAAGTATAAAAGCAAAAAGCTCCTCAGAATGATTACTCCAAATTAAGCTATTATTCTCTACTACCACAGAGAGCAAAGATCGTATTTCTACATCTACTTTTATGTCCTCCAAAACTAGCATATAGGAGGAACTCATATTTATAGAATGAACATACATGTTATGTCCATGAGCCCAAAATGTATGAGTGAAAGCCTATCAATTCCTCTAAATTAGTTAAGTTTACATTCAAAAAAGTAAAAAAAACCAAAACAACCACAACAACCTCAACAGGTAATTTTGCTTCAAGTTTACTTATTTACCATAGAATACAGTAATTTTAGATAACTGACTTTTCTCAAGCTTTAATATATTGGAAATCAATTATATTTAATGAATACTTAACCACAGCCATGCTTATCTGATCTTCTTTAGAATTAATACTGGCTCTAAAAAGTAAACTGGTACTATGGTTGATTTGATTAGCTGGTTAAATAATCATTAAGAACTAATGGTTGTAATCTGGGGGTTGATTCTTCAAAGCAATCAATCCCATTATGATTTTTCCTCTCCATAACTTGAGAGAATACAATCCTATACTCCAGCCAGCTAGAGAGCTACTAGATAGTGCTATGTGAGCCACTATTCACATGTGTCCAGCCATGGAATGTGGAGGATTTGGCATAGATGCATCATCAACTCTCTACTGATATCTAGTCATTATCTGTTTTCTCCAAATGTGAAGAATTATTCATTAAACTGCCAACAGTTACCATAAAATGCTTCTCTGGTACAGGCAGCTTGAATGCAACCTAAATATGTATTTTTAAAACTATTTTTGTATTGTAATTTACTGCCAGATTATATGGAATTCTCAGAAGACACATGCTGTAGAATAAACAAGCCTCAAAAATTAATGATTAGGGCTGGGGATGTGGCTCAAGCGGTAGCGCGCTCGCCTGGCATGCGTGCGGCCCGGGTTCGATTCTCAACACCACATACAAAGATGTTGTGTCCGCCGAAAACTAAAAAATAAAACATTAAAATTTCTCTCTCTCCTCTCTCTCTCTTTAAAAAAAAAAAAAAATTAATGATTAAAGAAAAAAATTCAATATCCATAAGGAGTATAGTTTCCTAAGTTAAAGCCTGACAAAAATGAATAAGGAAAGTTTCCCTACTTTCCAAGGACCAAATGAAACATTGTAGAACTACACCACAAAATTTTTTCTCTGGTTAGAAGTGGAATTAAACCAAGGACTAAAAAGATCTAATATTTCACTATTTTCATCTGCTCAACTCCCCACTTCCTACTTAACATGCAATCCAAATATCAAAACGTCCTCTTCCTGCTCTTGCTACTTTCTTTTATGTCCATGAGCCCTTATTTTGAAAAGGAACAAATAATTCTCATATGTATAGTCTTCAAAATTTGGCTTATAGGACCTGTATTCTGTTTCTTGTCAAAGTACATAAAGCAAATCTACTGACCTTCAACACATCTTCAGTCAATAAAATCATACTGCATCCTGAATGTGGGTACTTTGCAATCATTATGTATGAAAAAGGTCAGAATGCACCATCTATCAGTATCATACATGAAAAATGCAACGTATGGATGGATTATATCTGACTTTGAAACAAAAAATGATACAATCACGATTTTAGAACCTAATGGTATTCTTAAATGTAATTCAGTAGTGAAACACCATAGTCTAAAGGGTATTTATAGCAATACAGCAAATAACATTGAGTTAATTCACAATAGTCAATATCTGATGTATAATTATTGCTAGACTACCCTGCATTTTTTGTCAGGTGTGTTTATAATTGTGTCGATCACAATTTTTAGACTGTACTGAAACAGCTGTTCATAGAAATTTTTTCAGGGCTCACACAAAAGGAAGACTTATAAAAATGCACATAAATGTTCAGCATTTGAACAGTAAGAAGCTATAACTTGAATGCATTCAGACCTGTAGCAGGCTGTTGCTGCTGCGTAAGTGTTGCAGCCATGGCAACGGCTGCTGCATTTGGCATGGTGCTGAAAGGGGTTGGTCCAGTAGTAACTCTGGGTGCATTCTGCCACTTCTTAGCTTCTGCTCGCCTGGCTTCAAATACATCTACAGCATCTCCCAAGAACATTTTTCTGTAGCCAAGGTACTGTTCTTTGAGTACCTAAAGAAATGGGGGAGGGGGGATAATCAAGTTCCAGGTTGACTATGATAATATGTAAATGATTATAACTACAAAGTAAGTTACTAAAGATCTAAGAAACTGCCTATAATTTCCACCAAAACTGTAATGCACATTGATGTGGGAATTGGTGAATTTCGGTTCTGTTTTTCCTTTGAATACTTTATTCCATTTTGCCATGTCTTTTTTTTTTTTTAAATGCAAGAAGGCTGTTTTACTTTATTTTTTTTAAATTTTGTTATATATGACAACGGAATGCATTACAATTCATATTACACAGAGTACAATTTTTCATATCTCTGGTTGTACACTGCCATATCTTTTTACAATAGGCCACATAAAACATTCTGCCTTCATCAGACTGTTATTTCGAAATGAATCTACTACATTTTAGGTAAGCAGAATAATATTTAAATTAATATTAATGCCTAGAATGGTGGTGCATACTTGTAATCTTATTAATCTGGGAGGCTCAGGCAGAAGGATTACAAATTCAAGGGCAGCCTGAGCAATTGAGACCCTCAACCATTTAGCAAGACCCTGTCTCACAATTTAAAAACAGGGTGGGAGGTGGTATTGAGTTAATGGTGAAGCACTCCTAAGTACAATCCCCAGTATACCCACTCAAAATAGATATTTTTAATCATTTTTCATAAAAATTTTTCCTCAAATGTCCAACCTTTCCATAACCTTTATTAAAACCCAACACTAAATATGTACTTTTTAAAAACATTTTTTAAAAAGCCCTGAGTGATACATACTAAGATGTCATACCTCAAGTAGAGGAATGTTAGAAGGTATAACCAAGATTTCCACTTTATCGATATTGTTTGACTAGTATACAATGATGATGGCTGATATATCCAAACTTGACTCAAGTTCTTACAGTTCGTAACTCCAGAGTAATACTAAGACCATTAATAGGAATAATTCTAATTTACATGAGAATTATTACATCACTAAAGATACAGTCTTATTTAGATAGTTATTTACCACTTTTTGGACTGAAATTTCACATTTCTTACTTTTCTTAATAGAAATAACTGAAAGGCTACAACATATTGAAATCTTATTGCTATTAATAGTATTTAAAAATTATCATCATCCTTTTGTGTGGAAGTCTGTACTTAAAACTCCAGTTCCAAACTTTGCTACCTTTATAATGGATTATAAAATGGACCTGCTAAGAACCAACAACTGGGCAAAATGTGAAGTCAGAAGCGGAACGTGTAATGTAAGAAAAACAAACATTATTATTGTTCTCCCCCAAATCCAGCCTTCCTTTTCTTGTGCAATTCCAGGTAATTCCCAAAGTATGGCATTAGTATCACATAAATTTTACTTCTACTTCAGATAATAATATAATGATTGCTTTGGAGACCTGAAAAAGGCAATTAATTTTTAAAAACCAGACATCAGCCATGAGTTATGTGACTGAGTTATGTAACTAATTTCTAAAACTTCCAAATTTGCTAATGCCTCTAAGTCCTGGTTGGATAAAGCAGTTTTCATTTGGTTTCAACAGATTATCTAATAAAAAAGAGGAGGGAAAAAAAAAAAAAAGCCTTGGGAGAGTTCTGTAAGATATAAACTAGTCAAATTTATAGTTAGCCAGCTCACTAAACTAAGCTAAAAACAACTGCTAACATACCAAGCCTGCTCACAGAACAGTCTTTGGTTCTTAGTAATATATTAAAAATATATCATTAAAGAAGAAGAATAGTTCAAACTTTCATGTTAAGTTTATTCGACATGAAGTGGACTATTTTACGCAAATTTCATTCTCACTGGTTTATAGTCACATTACAAAAAAGGCTTGTTTTTTAAACCAGAGAGGAGAAAGACATGCATGTATACATTTGGGCTGTACTTAAAAAAAATCAGCACAAGAGAGACTTCAAAGTGCCAAAATAGAATCATGCTCAGTAATTTAAAAGATTAAAAGTAACATTATAGACTGATAAAATTTTCAAGAAAATTTGATAAAATTCTTCATTTAAAAATTTTGATTTAGTTTAAAATGTTAAAGAGAAAGGTCTAAAGATGCTATCATTTAAAAAAATGACATAATTTAAGGGATTAACTTTTTAAAACATTCTGTTACCACGAATTTGATTAAGCATAAAAATACTAGTAATCTCAAACTTTTGTACACAATTTATTTAGACTCAGCTTTCAATGCTTTGAATATTAAAGGTTCTTTTGGACTATGTATGACTCAAAGAATTTAATTACACTTGGATTGGTTACTGAGGAAAAGTGCACCCATATTTAATATTTCACTTAAATAAATTTTAAAAATTACCATTACATGAGTGATATTCAGCGATGAATTATTTATATTATTGAATAAACACAAAGTGTTCCCTGTAAGTAGAAGAAATAATGCCAAAAAATTTTTTTAAACACATAACATTAAGTCAGTGTAAAAAATAATTTTTCTATTGAGAATGTTTACTTTCTATAGTATTATTTACAGTGGTAAAGAGATGGAACAATCTAAATGTCCATCACCAAGAATGGGTTAAACAAAGAATGCACATACAATGACCTACATAACTACAAAAAATGATTTTGAGGAAATATGTGTACTAATAATTATTTCCAATATATTGCTGAAAAACGTAACGAGGATAATTGACTCTGGTAAAAGATTTTATCAATGTAAACAGATTTCATCAATGATTATATTAGTATATAGTTACTTTATGTAGCCTGAGCCATTTCTGTAATAAGCATGGCCATATGTTCCCAGTGAATAAATAGTTGGATCTAGGTATATGGATAGATAAATTGGCACTGAAAACTTACCTTTACATTTTCATGAATAGACTGAAGTTGTGCAGCTAAAGCTACAAATGTTTGATAAATTTTCTGCATAGCCATTGACAAATCTATAAAAGAAAATTATGTTACCATACAATAAAACAATCAATTTTATTTTTCTACTATTTGAGACCAATTTTTGGTACAATTACTGTGTTAAAGGAAAAAAAAGTTCATCAATGATCCCATGGCTAGAGAAGAGAGCAAATTGAGTAGACTGAAAAAAGAACATCAGTAATGTGAGGAGAAGTGGAAAGACTCTAGGATTTCTGCCCTTGTCAGCACCGTAACAATTCATAATAAAGTCTTTCATATTTGCAGGAATAAAGATCTATTTAATGACTTAAGGAAATTTTCTTACAGCCCTTTAAAAATAACTATTAGTAGTTGTATATCTCCTATACAACCAAGGTTTACTCCTTCTCCTACAAATAAAGTAATAGTACTGTCAAAAAAAATCACCAAAGTAAGCATTTTACCTTGAGGGGTTATATGTGAATTATTTGCTTGGGTGGCAAGATGGTTTTCTAGTTCTTCAATCTGCTGTCTGTACTGTTGGAGCTGTACCTCAAATTGCTGAACCAAGATTCTGAAGTAGCTATTAAAAAAGTGTTAAAACAAATCAAATTTTTAAAAATTATTTTCTTTATATTTAAAATACCAAATAAATGTTCTCTTTTTAACAGGACTTCTTCAATTAGTTTAATAATGTCACAGATACAATCACTAAAATAAATGCCCAAACACTGTAAATTATCGAGGTATCATTACTAATCAGGGGAGACAAATCCAAATAATCACCTATGGTTAATAAGTTAATGATCTTTAGAAGTAACAAGGTCATACAAGACAGACTGAATAACTATTACAGAAAATAATTAAGGAGAAATTGCAAATAAATGCAATGTGAACTCCCAATAAGATCCTGAAAAAAAAAAGTTACATTTAATGAGGGAAAAAAAAACTGTACAATTCCAGCACGTTTTGTGGTTTTATAAATAATACTGTATCAATGCCAGTTTCCCTATTATTGATAATGGTACATATATAGCAGGTTAACATTAGATGAAGCAAGATAAGAGATATAAGAAAACTATTTACAATACTATTTTCACAAGTTTTCTATAAGTTTAAAATAAAAAGATTTCTTAAAACAACAACAAAAAATCCCAAACCTGAACTGTCAACCAGACTTTACAATCAGTACTTAAAAGCTATTATAGTAATATAAGGAATCTGTTTTTCTATTAAAAAAAAAGGCCATAATGAAACTTTTTGCAAAATAAGCCCTATTAGCAGTGTGAAAAACAGCACAGAGGGATAAAATATCAGAAGTCCAGCAAGAAAGCATACCCAATGCTAATCTGAGTAACACAACAGATGTAACATTGTCATTGGTTCCTGATTTTAATAATTATACTATTGTACAGAAGATTATCCAGAGATTGATATCAAATTCCATGCATATCTGATTTTTTCAAAATAAATCCAATTTTGTATAACTATAATGCTCTAATAAAAAAAGACTATCCTTAATTTTTAAGAAGTATACACGAGGGCTGGGGTTATGGCTCAGTGGTAGCATGTATGAGGCACTGGGTTCGATCCTCAGCACCACATAAAAATAAAAGACAATAAAGTCCATCAGCAACTAAAAAAAAAAAAAAAAAAGTAGTAGTATACACAAAAGTATTTTTGCAAAACAAGTATTATGTTCGCAAATAACTCAAACTGTTCAAGGAAATAAAACATATATACAGCAAGAGAATGAGGAATAAATCCAATATGGCAAAAGTGTTGAGATGCACGGGGGCCTAGATTATATGTATACAAGAAATTTTGCTCCACTCTTTATAAATTTTTCTGTAAGTTTGAAATAATACCATAATAAAAATTAGAAGAAAAAAAAGTGAAGACCAAGAATCAAATAGACTACCACTGAAAACTCACCTCTGGCTCCTCACTGGAGTAAAAAAGTGATAATAGGTTTTGTGAAAAATAAGATAAAGCACAGACAGTGCTGAGCACACTGCTTGGCAAATAGGAGATACCTGGTGTGTATCAGCTATTATCTGTAGTAATATAGTAGGATAGAAAAATAGAGAAAAAAATCTATACCACATGTATGGAAACTAGGTGGATATACAACATGGAATGATTCAATTACCAGTGGAATTTTTTCTCTAACTTATCTGTGTTTTCTAATTTTTCATTCTCAATGTCATTAGCTATGTAAATAAATAAAATTTATGCAAATAAGTAAAAGAGTTAAAGTTCAGATCTTAGCCTTCACTCATCCTGAAGTAAAAAGGAAACACTAAACTACCCTCTTAAAGGTTATTAGAAATCAATTTAAAAGTCCGTGTGAAGTGTTGATTAACTCAGTATATGCACGTAATAAATGAAACGGTCTTAGCTTATCATATTATTACTACTGATATACTTTCTTAAAATGGGAAACATTTGTTTTTAAAAAAACCAATAACTTACTCAGCAGGAGCTGTATTTTCATGTTGAAGTCCAGGTGGTGTTTTTTGGGTTCTTAAAGCTATTTCAGCATTCTTTAACTCCTAATATGTCAAAGGTTTAAAAAACAAAAAAGCCATTTTAGAGTTAAGCTAAAAATACGAACTATTTCTGAGCTAAGATTTCAATATCAGTTCATGTTTTAATAACACCATGGATAAAGTTACTTTATAAGAAAATTCTAAAACCTCTTGAGAGCAAACAATTAAACTTAACAAGGTTTATAAGATTATAGTGAACTGGGCTAGGGCTGTAGCTCAGTGGTAAGAGCACTTGCCTAGCATGTGTGAGGCACTGGGTTCCAATCCTTGGCACCGTATAAAAAACTAACTAAATAAATAAATACAGGCATGCTATCCATCTACAACTATTAAAAAAAAAAAAATGTCATTGGTAAATCCAGTCCCATCTGATTTTGTCTGATAGGCAATTTAAAAACAAAAGATTTTAATGAACTGATCTATTTTAAGGTTTCTGAACAATTCGTGAATTCATCTATAGTGAAAAGATTGGGCTACTATTTGAAGCTGACATGGGCAACAATTAACATCCAAAGCTTATTATGTACAAAAATCTATGCTGAAGGGTTCACTTATACCACCTTGGTTACTTTTTAAAAGTAAAAGTAGGAAATGCTTTTCTTTTTATAGATGCAGAAATGGAGTTAGAGACATAATCTGCTTAATGCCATGTTGCCACGACACTTGAGAACTGAATGTTGGCAGCTCAATTCTTTTATTACCTCCTACTATTCCTAGAAGCCCTGGACAGTTCTGGACCATTCAAGACTAACGCCTACCCACCTCTCTAAGTACTGACTCTTGTCAGGCCCAGACATCTGTAATACTAAACTGCTTGCAAATAATCAAATATGCCTACGCCATGCCTCTTTGGCCTTGCTCATTCCTACCTACCAGCGTGTAAAATACATACATTTTAAGACTCAACATAAAGGTATCCACTTAAGCCCTCTGTAACTATACCTATTATTTAAACATGATTGATTTAATTCTCTCCCAGATCTCTTGATCCTCATTGCTTGGACATACAGATTAAAAAAAAAAAAAAAAATCACTAAGTGACTGGACAGCTAAACTCAGCAATTTGACTTAAATGAACCACATGGTACCCATTTGATGACCATTGCATTCCACTGTCTTTCATATCCCTATGCCCCCCCATCTATTTAAACTCAAGTTATTTGCCAAAAAATGAGGTATTAAAAGAATTCACTTCCATAAGATTTTGGTTCACATCATGCCTAACCACAGAATGTTTCTATTACCCAAAAGGCTGCCTTTGATGAAAACATTTTGGGGTTAAATAAGATTGATAACTACATCACGAGGGATTCAGAACACTGTTTTTCAACTGGTAAATCTCTAGACACTGCATAGAGTACTAGGTTCCTTTATAATGGAAATAATAGTAATCATAAATCAAATTTCTTTGATATAGCCTACAACGTTTTCTAAATTCAGTTCATTTATCCTTAAGGAAACTTTGACTCTATCCTCTTTCTTTGCAAACCTTTTTGCTCTTCTTAAATCTTTTACCATTCCATTTATCCCCCACTGTCTTTTTATTACTAGAGATGATCAACAAGTCTTATAACAGGTGTCCCACATATATTTGTGAATGGAATTATCCAGTTTTAGAATTACAATGGGTCCCATCAGAGTTCATCTCACTCTGCGTCTGTTCCATTATTTTTCTACTTATAACTTACATGATTTCATATATTTTGCATACAAAATTTATGATTTCATGTAATTTATGTGACATTTAATCTGAGATTTTCCAAATGACCAGGAAATCTGAGAAAAGACAAAAGTCTTAAAATTCTCTTTAAATATAATAGTTTAGAATAGTTACTTGAGTAACATGGTATTTAAAAAGCAAAGGTATTCTCTAATAGTTGACTTGAAGACATGTTTTAAAATTTTACATATAACAATATCACTAGACGGGCACAATGGCACATGCCTATAATCCCAGAGGCTTGGGAGTCTGAGGCAAGAGTTCAAAGCCAACCTCAGCAAAAATGAGACACTAAGCAACTCAATGAGACCCTGTCTCTAAATAAAATACAAAATAGGGCTGGAGAGTGGCTTAGCGGTCAAGTGCCTTAGCTCAATCCCCAATATCCCCACCAAAAAATAACATCACTTATGAGCATAGCACTCATTGATAAGCTCACAGTAAAGGCATATCCTATGGAGTTTATCAACAGATAGGAACAACTTAAAGGGAATGTTGTCCAGATTGCCACAATGATATCAAGTATGTTTTATAATTATGACATATAAAATCCAAGTAAATCATCAACCATCATTCTTCTTCACTGCAATAGAAAAGAATTATATATTTTATTTAGTATGTATTATATATTAGGCCATGGGATAAAAGCAATTAGACAAGAATGACAGAAAATACTAACCTCATTATGATTTTTATTAACTAAGATATAACCAAGACTAACAAGTCTTCAGTGAAATGAAAGCGTGATAGAATTTTAATTTAATAAATGATATGTTAAAAACATTTTCTGACTATGTATTCTTTCTCTTATGAACAGACCAATTTAGTCAGCAGGCACTTATGTAAACAAATTAGTTAAAGGGCATAAACTCAAACTAGATCAGCAGGGTCTGAATTCAGGCTGTTCAACTTATTAACAAAGTTCTCTGCCTCTTGTCTTATTTACATAATGAGAATAACAGTACCTTACTTCAAAGGACTACCATGAAAATGAAAGCAGATTAACAAATATCAATAAATTGCTTAGGATACAGTGTTATATAGAGCGAGCATTAATAAAAACTAGTAACTACTATTATTTATTAAAGTAATTTAAAAATATATGATAGGCTGGGGATATTGCTCAGTAGTAGAGTACTAGTTTGGCAAACATGAGACCCTGGGTTCAATTTCTAGCATCACAAAAAAACATATTTTAAAGAAAAAATATGATCTACCTGGTTTTCTCACAGTATGTATGTATTAACTTTAAATAAATCATTATTTCCATTTTGGAAAAAAAACAAAGCAAAACATTCTATGGTAAAATGGCTGTAATTTAGTATACCTGAGCAGTTTCTACTTTCAATTTATCAATATTAAGAGTGTTTCTCTGTAATCCACTGGCAGCCAATGATAGAAGTTGCTTCAGAGCTTTAATATCTTCTTGTACTTTAAGCATTGCTTTTGAAGACATTCTACTAATTTCTTCTTGGACCTGTTTTTGTTCCTTCACAAATTTCCTTTACAAAAAATAAATAATAGATAGATAAATAAATAAATAAATTTAAAAACTATGGTACTGGCAAAAAACAAAACACTTAGGATCAATGGAATACCAAAAAAAAAAAAAAAAAAAGACAAACCCATAGAAATACAGTCATTTGATCCTTGACAAAGGCATCAAAAACATACACTGGAGAAAATATAGGGTTTTTAACAAATGGTGCTGGGAAAATTATATATGCATATGTAGAAGAATGAACCTAAATCTCTCTCATACTACAAAAAAGTCAATTCAAAATAGATCAACCTATAATCCCTTTTGGTTCGGGAGGAGGCAGGAGGATTCTGAGTTCAAAGCAAAAGTGAAGCACTAAACAATGAGACCCTGTTTCTAAATAAAATACAAAATACGACTGGGATGTGGCTCAGTGGTCCAGTGTCCCTTAGCTCAATGCCTGGTACAAAAAAAAAAAAAAAGATTTAGGAATTAGACCACAAACTTTGCAACCCCTACAAGAAAATGCTGGGGCACTCCAACATAAAGGCACAGACAAAAACTTCCTTAGAAGGACCCCTAAAGCTCTAGAAATAATACCAAGAATCAACAAATAGAGTGGCATCAAATTAAAAAGCTTCTGCCAAGCAAAGGAAACAAAAGAGCATGAAGAGAAAACCCACAAAATGGGAGAAAAATCTTTTCCAGCCATTGTTCTGATGGTATTGATATGAAGAATATAAAGAACTCAAAAAATTTTAAAAAAATCAATAAATGGACAATTGAACTAAACAGACATATCTCAAAGAAGACACACAAATGACCAACAAACTTATAAAAAATATTCAGCTTCTTTAGCAATCAGAGAAATGCAGATCAAAACTACTCTTGAGATTTCATCTCACTCCAGTTAGAACAATCACCATCAAAAATACAAATAAAAAATACTGCGAAGAATGTTGGTGGAAAAAGAACACTCATACACTCTTGGCAGAACTGCAAATTAGTACAACCACTTTGGAAATCAGTATAAAGATTCCTCCACGGACTAAGAATGATTCACCATATGACCAAGCTATATCGTGCCTCAGTATTTATCCTAAATAATTAAAGTCAGCAATACATGCATCCTATGTTGCTAATAGTGCAATTCACAGTAGCCAAGTTAAGAAATCAGCTTATGTGTCCACCAAGAGATGAATGGATAAAGAAAATGTGGCATACACATGGAATGGAGTTTTATTCAACTGTAAAGAATGAAATTCTGTCATCTGCAGGAAAATGGATGAATGGAACGAACATAAAAGCATTATGTTAAGCAAAATAAGCCAGATTCAGAAAGTCAAGGATTGTTACGTTTTCTCTTATATATGGAAGCTACAGAAAAAAAAGGGGGGGAAAAAGAGGGAGGAAGGCAAATCTCATGAAAACAGAAGGTAAAGCTGGAAAGGGGAGGTACCGGGGGAATGAAACTGATTAAATTATATGCTCGGACAAATATGTCGCAATGAATTAATTCAATATGTAAAATTATAATGCACCAATTAAAAGACTAATCAATTAAAAAATAAGTTTGTCAGAAAGAAACAAAAGTAGAAAATTCATCCATAATTTACACACTAGTTTATAGAATGGCAGTCACATTAATTTTAATTGCTTTTCAACTTTCTCTTATTTTTTAAAAAATTAACAATTTAACCCAAGTTAAAATGTTTAGAAAGAAAAGATGTTCCCCCTAAAATGTATTCTAGAATTCTTTGAGCATTATTTATTTAAATATATTTGACACTCACTGGAGATTTTCAACATCCTGGCAGATGACAGGAGGTAGATTTTCATCCTTCAGTGCCTTACTGTCCCTAAGAAAAAAAGCCACAAATGTATTAATACTATTCAGATTTTAGAAAGTTGACATTAAATTTTACTATATGTTAAGATTCAAGAAAATATAGCAAATGTTCTCTACTTAGAGCTTCCTTGGATGATTTCAAAATAAAAAAAAAAATTTCCTGACCTAGTTCCAGCAATTTATTTGAAATTGAGATTTCTTAATTAAGAAGAGTGGCAGCTACTATAAATATACTTAAAAGCTTTTAACTAAATTCTAAGAAAAAAAGAAAATACTAATGACTGGATGAGATGCTGAACTAAATTCCCTCTGGCTAAAAGATTCTATGACTGACATTTTATTCAGTTTGAATAATTAAAGCATTAATAACACAAAGTCTATATAACTTCTCATGAGATGCTCTAAATACTTTATTATAACTTCAGTTTGTTCTTCAACATGCATTGAAATGGGAAAATAAAAGCAAGGGACAGTTAAAGGGAAAATACAAATAATTAATGAAGGCAGGAACAACTAAAATTTGGCATGCTATAATGAAATCATGAGTTAGATTTTATAACCTTAGATCTCAGTCTGTTCCTTCATTTCAATTTTTTAAAGTTTCAGATTCTAGAGCATTTTGTATTTTGAGATTAGGGACACTCAATGTGTATATTCCATACAAATAAACCCAAGTCTGAAAAAGTCCAAAATCTGAAACACTTCTTATCCTAAACATTTTGTATAAGGGATACTCAATCTGTATTAGGCTAAAATATACACAAGAAGTTTGTACAACAGCAAATTTGATCATTTATTTATAAATAGCTTATTTAATACGCATTGTGTGAGAAAACATAATTTGTAATAAAAATAATGACCAAGTTCAAATATATATTTGAAATGTATACACACACACACACACACACACGATGTATAAAAAAATATTTTCTTTTAATGAAGATACCAATAAATAAAAAATAGTCCTGGCATAATAATTTACATATGTAAGCAAGATGTTTTAAGGGCTGCACTATATAATCCATGGTTCAAGATGTTTTAAGGGCTGTAGATTACATACTATTAAGCTTGTACTTAATTAGCATGCACCAAGGCCTTTGGTTCAAAACCCAGCACCAGAAATAAAAACAACAAAAACGGACAAACGTATATGCTTATTTACATTATCTGGGGAAAATGTCAATCGCCTTTCTAAAAAGAAATGTTTTAAAGTTTTTAATAACTAAAAATTGAAGATGTGATGTGACCTATCACAATCTTTCTAGAACTTACATTTATTATCTGATTTTTGACAAATGCTTGTTAAAAGTGTCTCTTCCTTCTACATGTGTACCTGGTTCTATGTATTTCCAATTATACCATCTGCCTACAAATTTAATAAATAAAACTCTTGATTAAAATACTTTAAATTATAAACTTACTCTGGTCTTGTTCCTGTTTTATCACCTAGAAAATTCAAGAAGCTTCATGTAAAAATAGGTAATTTAACAACATATTCCAAACGTTTCAAATGAACACAAATTAAGGTATAAATATAAATGGAAACATTTCTTAGCTTGCCTCTTAAACATTACTCAATGAAATGACTTGTTATGAACGCAACATTATCAAGGAGATGTGTACAAAGCCAACGTGTTCCACAGCTGATCTGCACCTACTTCTTTCAAGGACATAGTTTTCTTTTCTCAACTAAAAATTTTCTCAATTGTTCCATAAAAAATATCCAGTATGAATAGTTTATATTCTCTACCAAGTTAACTCTGGGTAACTTTATCTGACACTTTTTAAGGCCCTATCAGGATTGAACACTAAGTCAGATTAGTATCCTGAATTTCTCCAATTCTTTAAAACAATTTGGCAATCCCTTAAAACAACTACCCTGAGAGCACTTTTTGGATCACACTCTCAAAAAACAATGAACATCAGATTTTTAAATCTTTGCTAATCATGTAGCTAAATGATGCCATTTATTTTTATCTTAGCTTGTATTTCTTAGACTAGTGAAACATAATATATTTTTCAAATCTTCATCTGACAGGTTTATTTTTTGTGAATTGCCTACCTGTGTAATTTCTACATTCTTCATTTTTTTGCACATTTCTCTTATAATATTTCTCTTATTAATTTCTAAGAGCTATTTCAACACTTAGTATATTAATTATTTATCTCACAAATATTTATATCTGTTTCTAAAATTGAATCTATAAACAATCTGAATTTCAGAGATATTAAAATGTGAGAAAGTAAGCATCTAAAAATCAAGTATTTTATTTTTAATGTATTATTTGTCTTTCATCTTTATATGCAGGATTTCATTTTTCATCTTTCATCTGACTAGTTTTTTTTCCATAAATATTTGGAATATTTCATTAATTATAAAAATTTTTTCATTTTAACATTTCTGAAATTGGCACATTTCTTCTATAAATGCCTTAATAATGGTAGTAAAAATAGGGCTTTAATTTTGTTTTGCCAAATAATTCATCAATTATTTTCTACTAATATACTACTTCATTGGTATTTCATTTTATTTATGTACATACAAACAACTAGAACTTGGGCCTATTTCTAGACTGCCAAGGACACCTTACTGGTCTACCTAGCTTTGGCTCAGTAATATACCCAGACTACTATATAACTTCCCAACACTTCTCCATGCTGCTTCTCTCCTTCCTACAATTATTTTCTACCTGGCTGTCAGAATGCTCTCATCAATATCCTTTAGTAGAGTCTAGTGGTCATCAGTATAGTGACAAAATTCAATGCTGCACAGAAAGTTCTTCAAGACAGCTGGTATCTGACCTTTCTGCTTTCTGGCTATACTAGCCTTCAATTAGTTCTTCAAAAGAGAAGACTTTCTTGATTCTAGTCCACTCCAGGCTTCCCCTTCTTTACCAATTACTGTTTCTTATCACTCTCCATCTGGTTAAATCCCACCAATAGTACAGCTCCTAAGCTAACTGATACAGCTACTAGAAAAAGAAAAAATTCTGTAGATTAACACAACAACAACAAAAAATCCTTTGACCAATATAACAGATTAAAGGGAACTGAGATGTGGTACATGTGATCATGTGCATTTATTTTTATGTATTCTTTTTGCTCAACTCAAGCTTAAGCACAGTAGAGTACAGGATGGTGTGGATAGAGGTAGAGAGGGGAAATTAAGTCCTTATATTTCTCATACTCCTCTCTAGTGTAAAGCACCTAGCTGAATTATACTGCCAAATGCTTTTGATATGAGTAACAACATATTACAAAATATATACTATGATGATGCCAATATAAAAAAAATTAACAAAAATATTAAGTTGGATAAGTAAGAGATTCAGATATACATTTAAGTTATCTACAAAAATTAAACCTTAATCAATACACAAAATTTGCACAATGCTAATACTAATGTAAAACAAACTTAAAAGTAAAAACTATATTACTGAATACATAAGTAGAGATTTTTCAGACATAGGAATTTTGAATAATTATTCAAAGTTGCTTAACAGTAGTGTTAGAAGACAAAATTACAATAACATTACTTACTCTTTTTATCTGATGAGCTACTAAAATCTATACCACCGAGACCTTCATTGCCTGCAGCTGAAGTAGCTGCTGTAGTTCCCAAAGTCAGGCCTAAAGCATTTTGTCCAAGTCCTGCAAATAAATCAAATATTACATACAATTTTACTGAAAGACTTTACCAGAATTTCCTCTTACTAACCAAAGTACTCAAATGCTTTTAAGATTTTTTTCATAATTGATTTAGGAAAATATCAAGGAACAAGTCTGGAGCATGCTTTGGGCAAAGATGGTATATGTAGTTTGGATAATGTGATGTTTCATTATTAAAAAGATCAGAATATGTGTTAATTCAATATATGTGGGCATTCAATGTTTGTTACTTTTGAACCTTTTGTACAAAAACAGTTTAAGTTGTATTATTTTCAGAGAAGTCAGTCTTATCTTCCTAACATATTTTGGAACTGCACACTTTAAAAATAATCCAGTGTTAATTTATAGACTTTGAGCATAATATATATTAAGTATAACTGCATACTTCCAAGTTCTTTTCAGAAAAGTTATTTTAAAAAGAAATGCTTTAATTTACCTATTTAAAAAGAAATGCTTTAATTTACCTGGCTATACTAGTCTTCAATTAGTTCTACAAAAGAGAAGACTTTCTTGATTCTAGTCCACTACAGGCTTCCCCCTCTTTTTTTACTGTTTCCTATCACTCTCCATCTGGTTAAATTCCACCAATAGTATAGCTCCTAAGCTAACTGATATAGCTACCAGAAACCCTGGCAAAAGGAATCAAAATGACAACAGTTAATTCTAAGTCATTAATTTATATTTGAGCCAAGTAGCAAAATTTCAAAGGTCCTATGTTGAGGGACTGGGATCGTGGCTCAGCAGTAGAGCGCTCGTCTAGCACATGCGAGGTCCTGGGTTGGATCCTCAGCACCACGTAAAAAATAAATAAATAATAAAGGCATTGTGTCCGGCTACTTCTAAAAAATAAATATTAAAAAAAGTCCTGTGTTGATAAACATATATTTCTAAAATCCATACATTCCTAAGATAATACCATCTATTTTTTATAAAGAGAAAATATTTAATAAATGTAACTGAAATTTTGATTTAAATTCTGGCTATGTGTCAGAAAACAGCTAAATAATTACTCTATACCAGATAAGCATCCCTAATCCAAAAATTCAAAATCTGAAATGCTCTAAAAATCTAAAACTTTTGAGCATTGTGTTGATGTTTGACTGGTGAAGTCTATGTAAATATTTTAAAATCCAAAAAATTCCAAAATCTGAAACACTTCTGGCCTAAACATTTCAAAAAATGGATACTTAACCTATGATAATTTTTAAAAAATTCAACACCACATTTAGATTAAGTATAAGCATTAAATATTAAGAGTCTGAGAAGTATCAAAGCACATCTAAAAACTGGGTAAGAAACATAAAACAACCCTCTCTCTTATTACTACTACTTCTGCTACTATTACTCGTACTACTACTTGCAGTTATTGGGAGTCAAACCCCAGGTTTCACGCATGCTAGGAAGCACTACATCATGGAGTACTACCTCCCCAGCCCTCTCTTATTACACAGATATTAAATAATTTCAACATAGGCATTGGCAAAATACTAAAATATCAATTCATGTGGCAGAAAATACTGAATTAGTATTTTATATATCAGGTTAATTTCTATTTTCTTGCTTATTATGAAATTTGCCTCATATTAAGGATTCTAAAGATTTTTTTTAAATTTTTTTTTAGTTGTAGTTGGACACAATATCTTTATTTATTTTTATGTGGTGCTGAGGATCAAACCCAGTGCCTCACACATGCGAGGCGGGCACTCTACCACTGAGCTACAGCCCCAGCCCCTCTATAGATCTTTTAAATATTGGTTATAGCTAATGACTGTATAAAGAAATGAATATTTTGAAAAGTCAATGAGGGCATTGTGGGAGTGAGAAAAGCTTTTCTATTATTTGAAGAAATTGTATAATTATTTCACATAGCAGTGTAACATTAAGAATTTCTATTTAGTTAGGCATAGCAGAGCACTCCTGTAGTCCCAGCTATTTGGGAGGCTAAGGTAGGAAGATCACTTGAGTTTGTAAGTTCAAGACCTGGGCAACATAATGAGACCTCAACTACAAAAAAAAAAAAATAAAATAAAAAGAATTTCTGTTTAACAATGCACAAATTAGGAAATGCTAATCTATCAAACAAAGAATTTCCAGTTACTCTTGGACTGATTTATAATGACTATTTTACTTTCAAAGTTTTGCAGGGTCCCTAATATGTGCCTAATACTTCACTTGGTTGAACAGGAGAAAAGAAAGGAAAATGACTCGACTTTTTCGATTAAAGACACTATTTCTTTTTTGTCCTTTCTTTAGATAACAATTAGAGGATTTTCAGGTCAGTGGAATGAGAGGGTAAGGATGGTCAAAATAATCTGAAGAAAATTATAGTGTTCTAGTTTGTATTGATATCTCAAATACTGTTCTTTTTGTTATTGTCTAATTTTGTAGATATTCACAATATCTTGTAATATCCAAATCATGAGACGACTGTAACATGCAATTTTTACAGGATAAATATTTAAACATCTCTCATAAAGACTGATATAAAAGTAAAATGAAAAAAAATAACAGAAAGAAGAGGCACATGGTTTTCTAATACCCTTTCCTGAAATTCCATAATGGAAAGTCATTCCTAGAACTAAGACTTTATAAGTTGCCTTACAGTGAAGTTAAGCTATAAATGACTCCAAACAAATTTTTTTTTCTAGCTTGGGAATCCACCCAAGCCTTTGTGCATGCTAGATAAGCAATTCTACCACTGAACTAGACCTCCAATTAACCCCAAACTACTTAAATGCCACTTATTTTAAGTTTTCTGACTTTGTGGGGGAAAGAAGGAGGGATGGGGATTGAACTCAGGGTTATTCGGCCACTGAGTCACATCCCCAGCCTTGTTTTGTGTTATATTTAGAGATAGGGTCTCACTGAGTTGCTTAGCGCCCCTCTGTTGCTGAGGCTGGCTTTGAACTTGCGATCCTCCTATCTCAGCCTCCAAAGCCGCTGGGATTATAAGCATGTGCAAACGCACCTGGCTTTCTGACTTGCTTCTTTATCTAATTTGTCAATATTGAGAAAGAGAAAAATGTATCTCTAAATATGACTAAAAGGTTCAATTATGTACGAAAAACAATTTTACATTAAAGGAAAACATACTGATTAAAGAGGAAAAGCAAACTGGTTAAAAGGCAAAAATAAAGATTAAATAATTTAAATACAAATACTTACTATTCTGTAGAGTATATATGATCAATTACCTGATGCTGCTGTGTTTGTATTCTGGAAAAGTGAACCTCCCAAACCAGCTAAGGCTCCCCCTAAAGAAAGGCCTGTTGATGCAGTTGTAGTTGTGGCTGTTGTTCCTCCCAGATTATTTAGAGTAAATCCAGTGGATGCTAATGAAAAATGAGATACTAAGCCTTCAAATGGCAACATTACTTAAGTACACCATAGAAAAATACAGGTAAAAAAATTTTAAGTTGATTTCCATGATAAAATTGGTTCTTTGCAAAATCTACTTGCTACAGATAAAAATTATATACACCTTAGAAAAGAATAGTAGCTATAAAGCAAAAACTGAGAGAAATAAGGGCTTCAGGTAATATTAGAACAGTACCAGGTAACTGATTCCATACAAGTGTTTCCAACCCAGGCTTCCAATTCCACTTTTACAATTAAACAAATTCTAAGCTAAGTAAGGTTTATATAACATTTTTATCCTTCCTTGTCATAAAATGGCTCCTTGAAAACAAAGCAGATATTAAAAGCTTTACATTTTACCTTTCTAATCCTGTCCTTTGCTCTACTCTGTAAATAAAGAACACATTTCAAGACGTTCCCTGCTGCAGTAATGGCCAACACTGACTTGTCTTTACAAACAAAAAAAAAGGACTGGGATGTGGCTCAGTGATTAAGTGTCCCTGGGTTCAATCCCTGGTACTAAATAAATAAAGAAGGAAAAGTGGGTATCTATGTTCTCTACTCACCTGCTGGAGTTGATGTCAGAGCAGATGAAAGAGTGAGACCGCTTGCTGAGGTAGAAGTAATAGGAAGAGCAAATGGTGTGGCAGATGCTGCAGGTTTATTGAATCCTAAGCTGAAGCCAGTTGTAGATGCAGATGTAGTGGCCGGTGTTCCTGTTTTAATAGATAAAATCCAATTTTACCGTAAGTGTATACATATCATATTGGTTTCAATCAGGATCCCTATAAGTTTGTGATCCTATTTTGTGTCAACAGAATAAGAATACATGTGTATGCATGAAAATTAAAATAGAGGTTAGAACCAAATCATGGTGAATTCAGGAAAAAAAAAAAGGTCATTTAGATTAAGAAAGGTGAAAACACCCCAATCAATATAATATTGTGATCAATAAATTCAATACCTAGATTTATATAAAACAGTATTTATCCTTTTTCCCCTTTACTCTCAAAAGAAAAACAGTCCCTCTTCTCCAAGACTATGCAAACATTCTCTAATCCTTAAAATACTCTTCTTTCTGGGTCCTGTCAGCTCTCAGATCTCTTACTACTAGTTTCTGTGCTATTCCATTCCCATATTCTTTTGTAGATTTCCTTCGTCTGTTGATGTCTTGGGTTCCCTTAATGTCACCCACTTATGGGTACATGAGACTAAAATGTGCATCTACCTGAATGCCCGTTAGCTGGCTCTACCTTTCCAAAAAAACCCAAATAAATCTTATTTTGCTAAAGCCCCAGGCTCACCAAGGTCAATTCAATTATTAAAGCCAAAAAAGCCACGATTGTTTTTCACAGTCCTTCCTTCCTCTGAATTCCACTGGCTATAAATCCTGCTAATTCTATTTCAGAAATATCCCTGGATTACAGGCATTCTCAAAAACCTTAAATTAAACCACCTCTCAAGAACTACAACAACGGACTTAATTTCTCTGCTAATCTCTTCTGAACTCTATTTTTGGCATTATCCCAGTTACCTTAAAAAAACATCCTGGTGACCCTACCAACTTATGGTTCCAATTAACTCTAGATTGTTCTACAATAGTCTAAAAATCAGGCACATAAGTGACCTTCTAATCTGGTTCCAACCTGCTCTCAAATCTCAAATCTTCCTACCATTTCCACTTTTGAATCCTAAGTCCCATGAACAAAATGTTTTACTTATTCCATTGGAATAAGTTTTATGATTGAGCAAACACTGCATTCTACTTCTGTCTGGAATATTTTCTGTCCCCAAATAACCCTATTCTCTTCTTGCTTTTCCTTTCATTGTATCATCCTATGTCTATGAGATATTTATCAAATTACACAAGACCATATTATATAGCTGCTTACCCCGTCATCTCATATTAGATCAATGTCTTGCATGTACACCCCAAATTTCCTGACTTCACCATCAATACCATTCTCACCAACACCATTGCAAATACAAGCTAATATTGACTTTCAAGGCATCATGCATACTCATAATCACACAAAAAACAGTAACTATTCAAACAAGAAATGCATGAATGACCCACATTTGGGCTTCTCCTGAAACCACTGAGAAAAAAGAAGTCAGAAACTATGCTTCCCGATTGCCCTGATTACAAGTTCCTGCGAGAGCACAGTACTCCAAAATCATGTATGGATGGGTTTTATAATCTCAGATAGTAAGAGGAATCAATTACTTGCCCTCAGCCAATCCTGTCCAAAGCTCTGGTGACAAACAGATATGTTTTCCATTGATGACAAGCTAACAGCATTCAAGTGAATAGTTAATCCTTAACCAATTTAAGAGCTTTTCAACATCCTTTCATTTTTTCCTTTCACTTTACTGTCACCCATTATCCACCATTAAGAGTCAAAGCAGGATGAAACCTAGTTATTTACATTCTCGTAAGCATACCACTACAGAAACTCTTATGTTTCTGAGTGACAAGGGAATCAAAGAACTTTTTAGTCCAGTATCATTATTATTTTCTTTTTCAGTACTGGGGATCAAACCCAGGACCCCATACATGCTAGGGAAGCAATCTCCCACTATGCTACACCCCAGCCCTACAATATTTTATAGACAGCTAAAAGCTTTGTCACTACTTTATACGACTGTCTAAGGCCTCACATTATTTAAAGCTACAACCAGAGATTAACTCTAAGACTTCTGGTGTGCAGCTTGGCTCTTTTCCTAATATTTAGTCAAAATGCTGAAAAAGTAATATAAAATAAACTCTGTGTTAAAAACCAATTCTGGGGCTGGGGATGTGGCTCAAGTGGTAGCGCGCTCGCCTGGCATGTGTGCGGCCGGGTTCGATCCTCAGCACCACATACAAACAAAGATGTTGTGTCTGCCGATAACTAAAAAATAAATATTAAAAATTCTTAAAAAAAAATAAAATAAAGATATTGTGACAACCGAAAACTAAAAAATAAATATTAAAAAAACCCAATTCTGTATTTAAAATATTTATCTGAATTTTTTAAATCTTGTATAAATCACTTTTTAAGTACTCAAATATTGAAAGGAGTACTTAGGATCTATACTCAAGATTTTCTTTGCATACTTTCTTCTATATCCCAGTACTGTGAGATATAAGAAAAGAGTAGAAAGATCACTTAATTCATTTAAATTTTTATGAAACCACAGATCTGAGATCTTTCCTCAAAAATTCTTACCCAGAGTTAGTCCTGAAGTTATAGTTGTTGCTATTCCTGAGAACAAAAAGAGAAATAAAATTTAAACAAGGAAGATGGCATTCATAAGGGAAAAAAACCCTCAGGTGTCGCCTCCATGGAGGCAAATAGATAATAGACTAATAAATACATTAGTCTATTAAGACTAATAGATCATGATATCTGCCACCATAACCACTAACACAAGAATTTTTCCTATGGCACTGGTTTTCATATTACAGGCTATATAATTTGATTAATAAGGAAATAAGGTTTATAAAATGCAAACTATTGCTTATAACAAAATAAAACAGAGGGGAAAAAAAAACTACTCCAGACAAAATGCAGGCACACAAAACTATCTTAGGCAACTCACTGGTTGGTACCCCAGTTGTCCTTTCATTTTCTGGGTATGGATGTAAAATGTGCTGCACTCCAAGTCTGAAGGTCAACACAAAGGTGGCGAAAACCAAAAGGCTTTGAGGACAGAGAAAGTAAGTAAGGATGCAAAAACTTTTTAAATGGTCAGCTCCAGTAAAACATTCTTCAACGCTGGCCATCCCATACGTGTTAAGTTAATTAATGTTCCAAACTGGTAAACTTGGCTTAAACAATACTCTTTATTAAGGAAAAAAATGCATTATATAATCTAATATAAAATTTTAAATCACCTTAGTCCATTATATTTAAAGAAATCTTATATTTTTTGAGAAAGCCTTCCTTATAATCACAGCCAATAACTCAGCCTATCACCCTATTTCCAAATCCCTGTATTCCATTCATCTTGGTATTTAGCCTTATTTTAAGTTCCACTACCAGTAACAACCTCTAAACGGAGACAGAAGATGAAAATTGGAAAATAAATATCCCATTGGAAAAGGAATATCCCAAGCCTACTCCCTGAAAATATGAAAATCCTCCTTACCTGTGTTTGTTCCTCCTAGAGTGAACCCAGTGGCAGGCTTAGATCCAAAGAGTACAGTTCCAAAACCACCAGAAGAAGTAGACGTAGTTGCTGGAGTTGCAGTGCTTCCAAGAGTTCCAAAATTGAGCCCCACAGAAGGGTTGCTTGTTTATTAAAACATACACACAATAAAAAAAAAAAATCTGTTATAGTCAATGTTTACTTAAGAAAAATAAAAATTAATTCTTCTGGGTTATTTTCTTTTTTATTATACATCTAATATACACCTAATGTTCAAAAGAAAACTAATAAATTCAACTTTAACCAAGTTCAAATATCTTTCTGTTCTCCAAATGTAAAATTAGTCTTACAAAAATATAATACCAAGCATTTAAGAAAAGCACAGTAGAGCAATCAGGATTTCAGACCTCAAGATAATCATAAGCAAGGAACACATTCTACTTTTATTAGTTTTTGTTTGAAAACTATCATATTTGAAAATGGCCAAAATAAATCTTATAAATGTGTATTATTTTCCTTTGGAACAAATAGAGTTCACATTTCCAAATTTAATCAAAAAAATTAGAAAGCACAAAGAAAAATACACAATTTATTCTAAGGAACCTTAGCCATCTCTCTATTGCTATAGTACATATTCATGGGGGTGGGAGGAATGAATCTTGTCACCAAAACTGAGACACTAGGGGCTGGAGGCGTGCTGGAGTGAGCATGTCCTGGCAAAAATTAAATGCAAAGCTAAATTGACATCTATCAAGATTATGTACTCAGCAGCAAAAGCTCTCTTTAGTGAGTTTCTTGAATGCTTAAAGAAAGGATAAAAACAAGTGGTATAATAAAATTTACAACTTTTCAACTGCTATTATCAAGCCGCAGAGGTGCAAATTTGCTATCTATAGATAGGAGAGCATATTATGAAAATAAGCAAGAAAGTTTCACAATTTGATAATTCAAGAATTATGTAGGAGGAGCAGAGGTGGTAAAGTATTTGCTTAACATGAAAAAGGTCCTGGTTTCAATCCCCAGAACCAAAAACAAAGTGGGAAAGTTAATAGATTATAACATGCATAGCATAATGGGAAATCCCACTTATCTTTATTATTACTTCCCTCTCTGCTCCTCCATAAAGACTAATCACCATGACAGAACCCAATATCTTTCTAAAAAATCTTAATATCCTTAGGATGTTTCAATGTAAGGAGAGGCAGTAGAGGTTGGGTTCCAATACCAGCTTCCCCATGTGCTAGTATTTGTGTGACAACACTTAACTTCATTGAACTTTTATTTCTTCTTCATCTGCAAAACAGGCATAATAGTAGCCACTAAGTAGGTTTATTTATTCTGGTTAAGAAATTGTGCATGGCAAATTCACTTCAATAAATGTTGTTACTGTTATCATTAGGAATGCTTATAAATTGAACTAAACAACATTATGTGCAAGATAGTGTGCCTGAAATTGCAAAGGATACAAAGATAACTAAGATAATTCCTACTCAAAGAACATGTTGTTCCTCAGGGGGATAAAATAACACAAATAACTGTAATCCAAGTCAGAATAGTTTTCTCCAAGTTACTTAGGTGCAGGCATCACCAATTCCATAATTACCCAAAATTAATTTGGTTTTCTGCACACATTAGGGGGCCTAGTGAAAGGGTAGTGTTATGATTCAAGCAGTAGAAATATATACCTTCAATAAAGCAGATTATAATCAAGTGCCAAATTATGGCAAAAAAAATTATTGCAGTAGTTTGAGATAAAAGACTTATCAGTATATAGGGCATGGAGACAGAGGAACCCGTTAAAGAGCTAGGCCTTGAGATAGGACATCAATGCTGAATAGAATAAAGGAGGAGTGGAGGCTGGGGTTGTGGCTCAGTGGTAGAGTGCTTGCCTAGCATGTGTGAGGCACTAGGTTCGATCCACAGCACCACATTAAAAATAAATAAATAAATAAAGGTATTGTGTCCATCTACAATTTAAAAAAAAGAAAAAGAAAAAAGAAAGAGTACCCTGTTATGTATTAGTTTACCATATACGTATGCACCCCTGGATGTCTGAAGAGCAGGAAGGAGCCAAATTAGGCTGCAAGGATTCACTGACAATTGTAAAGATCTCTGTACGCTTACTGAATGAATTTTAAAAGTATTTTAAGAGGGCTGGGGTTGCGGTTCAGTGGTAGAGCACTTGCCTAGCATGTGTGAGGCACTGGGTTCGATTCTCAGCACCACATACACATAAATAAAGCCTTTGATAACTAAAAAAAATATTAAAAAAGAAAGTATTTTAAGAAATAGTATTCACTACAATAAAAACTTAAGTGAGATACTCAGTTTAAAAAATACAAACAAAAAAGCTAGGTGTAAGTTAAAAAGAAGATATTACAGTATTCAATGACTATACATTCAGAGAGCATAGGAAGTACAACTAAAAAGAATGCATGAACACATGGTTTCACTGATGGTAGTCTAACGATATTGTTATTTTGGATCCACTATGTGTATATAACATGGGCTAGAAAATTCACAGAACTTTTTTTAAAAAGAAGCAGGAGGGTCTTAAATCAAAACCAGTCTGGGCAACTTTGTGAGACTCTTGTTTAAAATAAAAAATAAAAAGGAGTTGGGCATTGCGGAATACTCCTGTAATCCCAATAACTCAAGAAGCTAAGGCAGGAGGATCACATGTTCAAGACTAGCCTCAGCAACTTAGACACTCACCACCTTAGACCTGCCTGAAAAATAAATAAATAAATAGATAGATAGATAGATAGAATTTTAAAGAAGGTGGATTGGGGATGTAGTAGTAAAGTGCCCTTGGGTTCAATCCCTAATTACCACAGAGGGTGGGGTGGTGGTGGTAATAGATGCATGGTGAAAATGTTTTCAAAAAATTAATCAAAATATGTAAAATTTCTTGATAACTGAAGGTACTACCAAGTGTTACATAACTAAAATTAAAAATATTGCCATAGAAACATATCAAAGTAAAATCTTAAAAGAAAAAAAGTAAAAGAAACATTTCTTAAAAGAAAAAATTCCATGTGGCAGAAAAATTTTCTTGAAAAAAAAAACTACCCTAGACCCAACAAATTATTGACTCAATCTAGGGCTATCTGCCAAGGACTTTATAGAATGTGCTGTGATAAAACAAAACTCCATTGGGCTGGGGCTCAATGTGGCTCCATGTGGCTCAAGCGCACTTGCTTGGCATATGTGGGCGGGGCACTGGGTTGATCCTCAGCACCACATAAAAGTAAAATAAAGATGTTGTGTCCACCGAAAAAAAACTATAAATATTAAAAGTTCTCTCTTAAAAAAAAAAAGAACCTCCATCAAGTCAGGCATGTGATTTTAACTTCTTAGTCTGCCTCTAATAGATTTGGGAGCTAACATAATAGTTAATTTACTAAGCATTTAGCAAGTTCCAGATATGACGCTAAACTGACATGCTTCAACTAACATCTCCAAGATAAATATACTATCATATCCCTTTTCCTTATGTAGGAACTCCCTAAAAATGGCTTAATCACCAGGTGATATTAAAAAAGTCAGGCCTCCCGAACAACATCTTGGCTGACATGTTGACTGTCTTTCATTAATTTATCCTAATCTTTCTAAAATCTGAGTAAATTTTTCTAATTTATTACTAATAATTCACTTACCAATTCAATAAGGATTTATTAAAGACCTTTTTCTATGCCAGGTATGTTCTAGGAACTGAGGATAGAGTGGCATATACTCTGACTCTGACCTCAGAAATTTCGCGACAGTGGGCTAGGGTTGTGGCTCAGTGGTAGAGCATTTGCCTAACACTGGTAAGTCATTGAGTTCGATCCTCAGCACCACATTAAAAATAAACAAATAAAATAAACATATTTTGTCCATCTACAACAAAAAAATAAAGAAAGAAAGAAAAATTTCCCAACAGTGGGAGACATAGATACTAACTGTTCATTCATTTACTAAATATGGGTGGAGGTCCAAGTACAGTGTCTGCTGAGAAAACAGAATGAAAAGGTCTCTAGCATCATAGAGCTTACAATCTACTGCGGGGGTCATACTACAAGCAAAATAATAAATATTAACAGTTATGATTTATATACACACTTAATATATTAAGATAGTATGATAATGGATATCTCATACAAAATAGTATGATAATGAATATCTCCCTTAGACTGACATGTCAGAAAAGGCCTCTTAGGAAAAGATCATTTCAGTACCAAAAGATAAACAGGGATTGGTTTGGTAGAGAGGAAGTTGTGGCACTCTAAATAGAGGGAACTACTTGGAAGTACGAATGTTTAGCTTCATCCCTCTGAGGAACTGAGAAAAGCCTGTATTGCTAGGACAGAATTCTTCAAACTAAGATCAGGACCTCTAGAAAAGATTAATTAAAAAATTAATTTTGCAGGTCACAACATTCTAAAAAGTGAAATGGACTAGCATAGAAAACAGCAAAATGCATCCCATGAAATATAAGTAAATATGAACAGTTCCAATGAAGTTGTTCAATTTCTTATTTGTGCAAATATACTGGGTGATAACTTAAATGTTATTTTTCTACAGTGGGTCTGGATCACTGAAATGATAAAATGGGCCCAAGATGAATCTGGAGAGATTGCAGATTATTTGGGGCCTTGAAACCCAAAGGAATATCTTTTCTTTCCTTTTTTTTTTTTTTTTTTTTGTTTATTTCCTTCTAGGGAGAGTGGGAAGTAACTAAAGGAGGAGCCAATCACTGATGTAAAAGGAGATTTGGGGACAGCAATTGGGATTCCATTGAACTAATCCATGCAGGAGCTGATAGCAGTTCTCAATCAACACAAGTAAGAGGGCTGGCTGAAAACCTGACAGGAACCAGGAATTTTTATTTAGAATTTGAGCGCCAAAGACAACTCTTATTTGTCTTACCATCCAAAATAGATCCTTACACAAAAATTTGTTTAACAATAATAGCTTGTGCACTGGAATGCAGACAAATGAAACCTGCAGAAGCAAAGTTATCAGGACTTACATTAAAAGCACAGAGTAGCAGAGGTATGGAGAAAAGCTCCCAGATTTCTGGCTTGCGTGTATAATATGTGGTTCCTCTCCCCTTCCTTTTTTTTTTTTTTTTTTTAGGGATGGGGTTGTGGCTAAGTGGTTAGGCGCCTGCCTCACATGCCTGAGGCACTGGGTTCAATCCTCAGCACCACATAAAAATGAACATATTGTATCCATCTACAACTTAGAAAATATATTTTTTAAAAAAATTTTAGTTGCAGATGGACCTTTATTTATTTATATGCACTGCTGATAATCTATCCCAGTGCCTGACACATACTAGGGAAGCACTTTACCACTAAGCTACAACTCCAGCCCTCTCCTTCCTTTTTTAAAATACAAGGTAATGCTGAAGGTGTTTTTGCCTTTTCAATCTACCACCAGGTCCTTTAAGCCATTCACATCCACAGCTTGTCAACAGAGTACACATTTCTTAATACTGAGTTCTAAAGATTAAAGTTTTCTATATTCTCTTCCCATTCTTTCTGAACTTCCTTTTTTTATGTTTCCACCTGAACTAGTAAGTTGTTTTGTAAATTAGTAAGCGATAAAATGAACCATTACATTATTATCAGAGAGATACTAATATGCACATGCTACAGAAAATTATTACCAATAAACTGGGTCCCATGAGACACAAAGGTCTGCAAAGCTCGAGAAAAAAAAAAAACAGTCACGAAATCATAAAAAAAACCCGCTAGTATGTAAGGCCGTACATACTGCGAAGGAATCTTAATTAACAAGGAGAAACCATGATTGTCCTCCTCAACATCTTCTATTATTCGTCCCTTTCTAAAGCCCTAAAAAAGCTGTAATTTCCTTCATTCGCTCAATTTTCACCTATGCCTAAGATTAGCACAAGATAAAACTTTAGGAGTGAAACCCTAAGCCCTTTCACCTAGTCAGACCCCGCTGGGCAGTAACAATACCTGAACCATCTGTGAGACCTAACAGCAAAGGGATATTTCGCCCCCGTCCCTACCAGGACGCCGGTAGGGCCCCGGCACCGAAGCGAGCGGGAGGTCCACGTCGCTGGTGTCTGGTCAGGTGCTTTTCCCCCAAGCCCACCGGAAAGAAATCAGCGGGAGATAAGATGGGGCACCAAGAGCGTCGCGAGGAAAGATAGGACCACGAAAGCGAAGAAGTGTGATTACCTAGATGCTCCAGTCCCGAAAGAAAAACCGCCGCCAGTGCTGGTCCCACCGGCCGCCACGGTGGTGGAACCCAGCGTCCCGGACCCGAAGGAGAAGCCCGTGGCCATGGCTGCCTCGGGCTGGACGCCGTCAGCAAGCTGAAAAAGGTCGGAGACCCTCCTCTAGCCTTAAAGCCGAAGTGAACCGGGCAGCATCATTCTTGGCCAGTTCTGACTTGGCGGGCACTTCAAGCCCTAGCGGCGACCGCGAACCACGGCCAAAATGGATGGAGCCACTAAACCAAAGCACGCCCAACGCCCGCCGCGAGCTCCTAGCACGCCGGAAGCGAACCGGTAGCGCAGGGAACTCTGGGACGGGAGTGGGATCGACGTGCGGCGCAAGGCACCCTGGGACACGGTGGAGTTGGCTCCCCGCCTACTCTCTTAAAAGGGTAGGGGCCCCGAGTTTTTAAACAACCATTTCTTCCTTTTGTAGTTCTCCTTCTTCTGTACTTTGTGACTGATGAATTTCTAACCTACCTCCCACTAAAAAGCATGCCCAGAACCCCAGAGGTGGGGAGGGCTCTAGTGAACATCCCTAAACCTCCCGTACAGAAATAGGAGGAGTCTGGCTTTGGTAGGCAGCCGACCCAATCCCAGGAAGGGAACGGAGCGCAGCAGCTCCTCGAGGATTCAGAAATCAGACGATAATAATTTACTGGTCCCACGACGCGAGCTCCACCTGGAAGCTCCAGGCCATGCCGAGTTCGTTTGGCCAAGTCGGTGGGACGAGGGGGCTTCGGTGGTTGAGCGGCCCAGTGGAGCCCCCAGGCTGACTTGGCCAAGCTCCCAGGTCTCTTGTGTGTGGTGTGCGCAAGTGGACGAACAATGTCTGCGGCCTGGCTCGGTGAAGCGTGCCTGGGATCCCAGCGGCTTCGGAGGCTGAGGCAGGAGGTTCCCAAATTAAAAGCCAGCCTCAGAAACTTAGCAAGTCCTTGTCTCAAAATAACAAAGGGCTGGGGATGCGGCTGGCTGTGGTAGCAGCTCAGTGTAGAGCGCTTGCCTAGCATATGTGAGGCACTGGGTTGGATTCTCAGCACCACTAAAAATAAAAAAATAAAATGAAGGTCTTGTGGGTAATGTCCTTGCCTAGCATAAGGACGGCCATCTTAAGTGACAGCCACCATTTTAAGAAAAATGTCGCTTTCCCGTCCAAGGGTATTAAATGAGAAAGGTTCATCACTCCCTCATATCCACCCCACCCTTAACCGCCTGCATTAGACTCCCTCCCCCCCCCCAAATCCCTGAGCCTGACCCATAAAAGTCCCTAATTCCACGCTTACTTTGTCTCTCTCTGTCTATAGAGAGATGTGCCTTAATTTGTAAACTGACATACTCTCATGTGTAGCTCTACCTGGTCTCTGTCTTTGATTTCTCTCTCGCCTGTCTCCCCGTTCCTGCTTTCCTTTCATTTTGTTCATCTACAATTTAAAAAAGATTAAACAGTGACGGGGCTAGGATGTGATCTCAGTGGTTAAGTGCTCCTGGGTTCAATCCTGGTACCCAACTAATAACAACAACAATAGCAATAATCATGTCAGCGTTCTAGTGGGTAGGAATGCGTGTGGGTCCTTCCCAGACAGCTGCTTAGTGGCAGTATGGTGCAAAGTACTAGAGGAACTGCCGAATGGGAGCTATGAGAAAAGTACAGAAACAAATACCATATCAGACAAAATCTTCCTTGAGCAGCATAACAAAATATGTGGGATTAGAGATGAAATCCTCCTTCAGCGGGAGTATCAGGAAAATTTCCTGGCAGTTGTGCGTGTGTAGGCAGCCATCAGAATATTGGTCTTTATTTTTCCATCAGGTATTGTTACTCCTCCAAATGGTTTGCCTACTGCAGTCTCTTCGAAAAAAAATCAATCCCAAAAGCAACCCTTGGATTTGTTCTCCTAAAGCATAATTCTCACCATGACAGTACCTTGGTCAAAAGCCCAGTGTCTTCTAAGTCTGGCACTCAAAGTCCTCCAAAGGACCAGTCTTTCCAACCTCTTCTCTCACAGCCACCCTTAATTCAACACTTTCTGCAGCATTGAATTTGATATTTACCATCTGTTAAAAACTGAATTATGCCACACACACACTCCCCAAAGATTCATATGTTGAAACCTTATGCTCCCCTCCGAATTCATATGTTGAAACGCTACCCTCCTCCAAATCCATATGTTAAAGCCCTATCCCCTTCAAATTCAAATGTTGAAGTCCTGCCTCCTATGGGTCCTTTGGAGGTTACTAAATTTAAATTAAATCACCAAATCTCCTCCCCATGATGGGATTAGTACCCTTATAAAAGACAAAACAGAACTTGCTCTCCTTTCTTCACCACATAAGTACACAGCAAAAGGGAGCCTTATGAAAGCCAAGAAGGTCCCTAGCAGGAATCCAATCTCCAAGCACTTTAGCCTTGATCTTCCCAGCCTCCAGAACTGAGAAATAAATGTCTGTTTTCAACCACCCTAGCAAAACCAAGGTACTGGAATTTGACTTGACCTTCCTTATCTTGAGTAGCAAAAGTAGAAAATAGACTTTATATTCTTATGTGCTACAGAAACAGACTCCAAGTAAGCAGTTTTAATGAGCTCAATTGTTTGGTCAGTCAACTGAAAACTTGACAGTAGAATGGCATACGAACACGCCAACATGTGTTTGTATAATTAAAAATAAAACTAAACATTATTGAAGTCACAGTGGGGATGATAAAAAAGGAAAGAGATACAGTTGAACTTCAGTTATAAAGAAAAAATTCATAGTTACTGAACAGGAGAAAATAAAAGATTATTGTTGCTTAAAACTTTGACAATTTAAAGAATGCTAATTTCAGTGAGGGCTGTAGAATGATACAGAAGAGAACGGTTGTAAAATCTAACATATTTCCTTTTGACTGAAGATTTTTAAAAAGATAAATCCAGGTTATTTTTGTGGGAAGACAGAAAACATCTCTGTATGTCTTTTAATTCTCTAATGTATCCTTTCCAAAACTTTTGAAGAATACCTACATAAAATTAGCAAGAGAAAAATGCTTCTCATTTAAGAAATATGTTAATTAACAAGACATAACAGCTAGAAGGAAAGAGCATGTAAAAATATAGTAGGGAATAACATAAAATATTCATAATAGGAAAAACTGGCTGTGGGTGTATGGGAACTCTATAATAATGATGCAAATCTAACTTTTAAAATAAATTTATAGAACTAAAGCAAGAAAATACGACTCAAAAGAATAGTTTGGGCTTTGGGGGAAGATATTTAAATTGAAAAACCATTCTTTCAGCTTTATTTTAGTAAAATTTTAGTGTGGTATTTCTGTCTTATATTTGGCAGAGTGAAGTTATGCTAAAGTAGCAATTGACCCCTAAATCCCACAGGGAGGAGCACTGCAGAGACAGAAACTGGAATATATTATAAGCAATATTATAGTCTACCACATGCCTCTAGCTGCACCAAAGGTGAGATTGACCTCAAAGACACTTTCTTATTTCATATACATTTCCCTGTTTGACTTGTTAGCAAGGACAAGACTTTACATTCTTATGTGCTACAGAAACACAACTGCAAGAAAGCAGTTTCAATAAACTCAAATGTTTGGTTAGTCAACTGAAAACTTGACAGTAGTATAACAATCACCTGAGTATCTGCCTGCTTAAAATTAGCCTAAAGCCAATTGCCCAGCCATGCAAAACCAAGGCACTGGAATTTGACTTCACCTTCCTTATCTAGTGTAGCACAAATAGAAAATTCTATTACAAAAGATCTTCCAATTATTACTCAGACATAGGACTTGAACTCTACGTGAATTGCTATTTTCCAAGGATAAAGCAAATTATTCAGATTCTAAATTCTCTGGTAAGTCATTTGTTTCCACTTGTTTCTCAGAGTGTGAGATTTCTGTTAAGAAACTACATCTTTTGTTGATTTGTTGGTGAATGATATTGTTTATGTTATAAATGGAATTATTCAGAAGTGAATATAAACAGAATCATGCTGTATGTACTGTTTTGTGTCTTTTAAAAAAATATTTTTTTTTAGTCAGAGATAGACCCAATATCTTTATTTTTTATGTGGTGCTGAGGATCCACAGAAAGCACTCAGAAGTGCTTTCCACTTCTGAGATGAGCACTCTACTCCTGAGCTACAACTTCAGCCCTGTTTTGTGTCTTTTGCTTAGCATTATGTTTATAAGGTTTATCTGTTGTTACATGTAATTGAAGATTTTTATTTTTGTTGCTGCATAATATTCCACTTTATCAATGTCACGGTCTATCCATTCTATAGCTGGTATTTAATATTTTGTTTTGGACAATTCCACGCAAGGCTGCTATATACATTTTTTTACACGTATTCTGTTGCATATATAGGTAAAATTCTCTAGTATACACATTTATGAATGGGTTGCTAGCTCTTAGGCTGTGTGCATGTTCAACCTTATTATATGATGATAAATTTTCTAAAGGCATTGTAACAGTATATACTCCCAATGGCAATGTCTGGTAATCCATATTGTTACTTACCCTTGCCAATACCCTTACTGTCAAACTTTTTTAAAAATTTCCTGATTCATAATAAAGTTAAATACTTTTAGATTATATATATTGGAGTTTTGGATATCTTGTTTTGTGAAGCCCCTGTTTGGGTGTTTTACCTGTTTTTCTGTTGAGTCTTTGTCTTTTTCTAAGTGATTGGTAGATAGGAATTTATATATTCTGAAATGGATAGTTTATATGTTATTTATGCTAAAAATGTTTTACCTTATAACTGCTTTACTGTTATATTCTTTTTTTTGAGGGACAGAAACTTATGATCTAAAATTCAATTTACTATCTCTAATTTTTATACACTGTTTTAAATATTCTTCTCTAGAATAGTGACAAGTATATTCTCACATATCTGCCAAAATTTTTATTGTGCTACTTTTCATATTTGGGTCTTTTCTCAACATAGAAATGCATAGTTGGGGGTAAAGATCATATTTAATTTTTTTCCACACATAGATTACAAATTGTCTCAGCACCATTTATTGAAAATAGTATCCCTATCTCATTGATCCAAAATATGATATTTCTTATATATCAACCCGTTTCTGGAAGCCTATTTGCCTATCCTTGTAACATACTACCTAAATTATATTTATAATCAATCTTGATATTGCTTTCAACAAAACTTGCCTTCTTTTCTTCCTCAACTATATATTAGAATTATAATCAATAGAATTAGCTTATCAGACAAATATAACACACATGTAACTGCTAACTTCCCTCACTATAGTATACACATTTGTTGGGCCTATTAGGACACTGATTGGGAATATGTTGAGTTGCTAAATTGCTGAGGCTGGCTTTGAATTTGCATCCTCCTGCCTCAGCCTACTGTGCTGCTAGAATTACAGACATGTGCCACGGTGCCCAGGGAACATTGTTGTTTTCTAAATTAAATCTCATAATTACAAAATCTCTGATTGTCATTATATTGTCCCTGCCAGCTATCTTGACAATTATTTCTTTGTGTGCTACTTATTTTTATTGTGACTTTATTTTAATTTTCCATGGGAAACTAATTTCGGGAATTGTTTGGGGCCTATTATAGGAGTATGATCTATTTAAAGGGTTTTGTGTTTGTAATAATAAAGTTCCAGGCATTACTAATTTCAACCACTTTAAAGTATATTCCCAGAGGCTTTTGGATCACATAGGTGATATGAATCTAAGGTATAAATATGTCCAGTGACCTCCTCATGGCTATAATATTTCCAAGACAGTGAGTAATTCCAGGACTTTTTTCTCAAAATCAAAGCAAATTTTCTCACAGTCTTGGGGATTGGATTGTTTTTTTCCTTCTGGCTCTGAATTTATGTAGGGAATGTCTCCCATTGGGTTCCCCATCTGAAATGGGCTATAGGCTTTGCGTTCTGAACTTTGTGTTGAGAGGACAACGAAACAGATAAAAATTGGTCTGACTTTGCAGTGGCCCTCTTGCAGCATTAACTTCAGTGTCCTGCTTACCTTTCTGGGGACACATGCTCTCTATATTTTGCATTTCTAAGTTCTCATTATCTTGCCAGTTACCTGATGCTTTATAGAATTTGATTTTATATTCATTATTTTTTTAAAAAATCAGGATATTTTCTACTGTATCATATTACCATAAATGGAACTTTAATATGGATTTTGAAAAGTGAATCGATATAAAATAGTTGTTAAGAATACATACTCTGGAGTCAGACTGTCTGGCTTTATTAACAAGATTTATTATCTGCTGTGCGATAATGAGTAGGTTACATCATCATGTTTCATTTTTCTCTTCTTTGAAATGAGGCAAATAATACTATTTTCCTTGTAATATAGGTAAAGCCTTTAGTACTCTGTCACCAGACCATCTCTTGGTAAATGGTAGCTTACATCCTTATGATTTTCACTCTGTGAGATTTGGTAAGAGAGGAAATGACAAATGTCAAGAAATGAGAAGGGGTTGGATGAGTTGTATGGGAATAGAGAAAGGGTGAGATAAGATTTTGAGGGAAAATGATATAAAAAGTGGTTATGTTAAGAAAGTCTTGTTTGTTATATGATATAATTTACCTCTGTTTTCTCAAATGATCTTGTGTAAAGACCTACATTGTTTTCAAACATTTTGTTTTTTTCAGAGAAGGAATTGTGCATGTTTTGGATGTGAAACTATACCAAGGTTGGTTTAGGTGGTTTGGTCTTATTACAGATTCACCTTGCAGGGGTCAGCAACTCCACCACAAATACTGTTGTGAAAAATAAGCATTTCTGTTGCATTGTCAATGTATTTGAAAAATACTAGGCACTCAAATCACCATGATAACTTGAATAAAATGAAATAAAACAAAAATTTTACTTAGAAAAGAATAGTTAGATGTTAGGCTCTTATCGTACCAATTACAGTAAGAAAGATTGTTTATTTTTCTCCCTAACCCCTTCCCTTTTGATGCTGGGAATTGAACAAGGGCTTCACAAGGCTAGGCACATATTTCTACTACCTAACCTTAAAATTTTTTCCATGTAGCAGAAGGCACCGCGGCGACAGCTAACCTTAAAATTTTTTTTTTTCTAATTACAAATGTGAAACTGTTCAGAACAGAACACTTAAAAAATATGGAGCAGAAATTCTTTGCCTCTGCACTGTTGACATTTTGGGCAGATATCTCTGTTGTGTAGGCTGGTCTGGGGTATTGTAGGATGTTCAGCAGCAGATCTGACCAGGACCCACTAGATACTAGTAGCATTTTTCCTTATCCATAGCCAGGAAAACTAAAAATATCTTCAGATCTCACCAAGATTCTCGGGGATAAAATGAGAAAATGCTCCAGACCAACTACTGCATTAAAGGAATTACAAAAACTCCTCTAATTCTACCATCTAGAAATATAAGCTTTTTGCTTAACATAAATAAAAATTATAAAACATGTCACATTGAATTTACTGTACCATAGCTACCTCTTTTCCCTCGCTAATACAACATCAACATTTTTGTTATGTAATGTCCTGACACTGAATGAATGCACCATGTTTTACAAATGAATCCTGTAGTATTAGAGAATATAATTGTTTTAAATAAGGTTACAGTAAATTTATTTCTTTAGAATAAATTTCTAAACTAAAGTAAAATTATCTTAATCTGACGCTGTCCACTGGCATGGTGAAGAACTTCATAGACATCCAGCATGTGCCCTCACGCGCCAAGTGCCCTTTACTCAGGATCCATTTTTAAATCGAGATGAGTCTTCTCACCTCCCAGCGCTAGACCCTGAGGGTTCTAGTCTAGCTGCCTGTCAAAGGACTGCCCCAAAGGGCTTGGTGTCCTCCACTGTCTGAGGGCGCTGTGGAATTAACAGTGGCCCAGGAAGGGCCAAGATGCTGCTCTCCGTCGGTGGACGCTCTACCCATCCCGCTGTGCCCTCTCGGTGGCCTCGGCGTTTGGGAAGTGTTTCTAGGAGACCGAGCTTGCCGACTGCGCCTGCGTGGTTGACGCTCTCGGGGGCGGCCTGACAGACATAGGCGCTGGCCGGTTGAGGGAGTTCCCCCTGGCTCAGAGTCGCTGTCGCCGTCCGGTGCCTTCCGCTACATGGTACGCCTGTGAGGCCGGCTGCCGACAGACGTTCCTCAGAATGGAGCACATCCGTACGACCAAGGTAGTCTGGAGCTGGAAAGCCATTAGCCACTGGCATAGGTCTCACTTAGCGGAGGCGGAAGGCGACGAAGGCTCTCTTGGCCCTAGCAGGGCTGGGGACCGGAGAGGCTGGGGGCCTGTCTTGGACGGGAGGGCTTGGCAGGGCCTGGTCTGCCACTGCAGGGTCAGTTTCGGCTAAGTGGGCGCTTCGTGGAGGCCTGTACTTTTGGACGCAGGGTCTCTTAGGGAGCTCCGGGTGCTTTGGTGGGGGGCTAAGTCCTGGAAAATTGGTTGCCGCCCCCTTAGCTCTATATTTTCTTGGGCAAAATTGGGGCTGCTCTAACTTTGGGGTATTCAGCCATTCTCCCCCTTATGTACCGAAAAACTGGTGGGTTCCCAAATTAACATTACTATGTTTTGTAAGGCATAGCCCTTAACGTTTTCATTGTCCCGTGTCACAGATTCATGATGCAAGTTTGGAAGAGTCCAAATCAGCTCTGCTTTCCACCTTACTTTCTTATCTGTCTCCAGTGTTTTTGTGTCTGTGCTTCAAATTGTAGGCATTGTTCTTAGTTAGGGTCGATAGTCAGTTTAACGAGAAATTATACAGAAGGTTAAAGTGTTGTATAATATTTCAAAAGGTTGGATGGAACTTTCTTCAATTGAGATTATTGTTTATTAAATCCTATACTTCGTTTTTATTTGCAAGAGATTTGTGCATGAGTAAGTATTTTTATGATTCTGTTACAAGAGTAAAGCTGAAAGGAAGTGGCATCAGAATATTACCAAATCATTTTTTCAACAACATTTAAAGCAAACTTCAACTTCGGGAGGGGGAAAAACAGACTGAGATCAGAACTGAGTAACAAATTAAGATCATGGGCAATCTGTCATTTTTTAAATTATTTATTAGAAGGACCTTTTGTGAAAGCAGACTCTATGTTGGCCAGAGCAGAAATCATCAGTCGCTGCTCATCTTAAAAAGTTACAGCTCATTTAGGAACAAGTAAATCTGTGTTATCATTACTGGGATAAGGAGAATTTGAGATCTTTATCTTTAAAATGTTTCACAGCCCTTTTTAAGGTGCACATAGATTTAAAAAAATTTTTTTAAAGAGAAGAAAGATATAGTAGCTAAAAAATTCAAGTTGCTGGCAGTTAAAGTTTGAAAGTAGAAGGGTGACAGAGTAAATAACCAAATTTACAGAAGAGGTACCCATGGAAAAGGGGATTAGAGTAGAACATGGGATTAGGATCTTGTCCTGTCTGGTTAGAGGGTTCCAGATGCGAGCTAATGTGGGCTTTTGGCATGTGACTTTTTTTCTACACTAATTTGAACCTCATCTTTGCATGTTTTAGATACTTACCACAATGCATAGCACACAATAGAAAACCAGTCAAAGCGAACTGAGTCTAATCAACTAAAACAAACCCTATTTTTTTTTTTTAAGAGAGAGTTGAGAGTGAAAGAGAGAATTTTTTTTAATATTTATTTTTTAGTTTTCGGCAGACATAACATCTTTGTATGTGGTGCTGAGGATCGAACCTGGGCCGCACACATGCCAGGCGAGCACGCTAGCACTTGAGCCACATCCCCAGCCCACAAACCCTACTTTTAAGTGAATGATAAGAGTAAACACTGTTGAAAAATCTTTAGGACCCTTTGTTATTTTTAATTTTTTTCTCCTTCAATTTATGATGAATATATATCTCTGTTTTTATTTGTATTGCTATAACCAGTTTTATTATCTCCTTGAAGATTGTTGCTAGAGACTTTCATTGAGCCTCATGTTTCATTTTTACCATTGATGGACCGTTCTCCAATTTATGTTCTGATTTAGTTTTATCTTTTCACAGGGGGTCCATGCTGGTAGTTTAGTAAAGCTCCTTTATGTTTTTTTGAATATGGAGAGATTTCTGACTAATTTCCTATTAAAATTACTTCTCATGTGTTCCTTTACTACATTGTGCCATTTAAGAAATTTATATATATTTATGTATATATATGTATATATATATAAATACATATATTTTTTAGTTGTTGATGGGCCTTTATTTTATTTATTTATATGTGGTGCTGAGGATTGAACCCAGTGCCTCACACATGCTAGGCAAGCACTCTACCACTGAGCTGTACCCCAGCCCTACATTATATCATTTTTATAGCATTGGGTTATTACCGTAGAATTAAGTGGGTGAGGTAGACTTCAATTAAACAAATATTTGTTAAACACCTATTTTTTGTCAGGCACTGCACAGATACTGGACATATAGTAGCAAGATAGATTAGACCTCTAATACGTTCTGATAACTATTGTATAGACTGCTTTTTTTTTTAAATCATTAGCCTATTGTGAAAATAACTTGTTCTTAAAAATTGATTTGAACATAGCCAACTTTTTGTTTCCATTATGCATAGCCTCCACATGGACATAGTTAATTTGCTGCAAAATAATTGTAAGTATTTCACAATGAAAAATTGATTGTATTAGGTTCATTAGCTTTTTTTTTTTTAAAAAAAAACCTTATATAGATTAGTCACTATAACTATGGTACTATATAACTACTTAGTAATTTATTTTGTTTAGATAGTGTATAACCCTGTCCATTGGATTTCATTATCTCCATTTACAGAGGAGGAAGAAATAGTCTGAGAGTTTGCATAATCTGCCCAATTAGCTCATGAGGAGTAGTTTTAAACTAAAGTTTGTTAACTCCAAAGACTATGTATGCTTTTTTATTGTCTCTTTAGTTTGAAGCCAGTTGTTAAATTTGTATTAATTTAAAAGTAAATACAGATTATAATTCTAAAAGTTTTATTTCCCAAACCTGTTCTTATCATAAGTAATATTTATATATTATTATTTTTTATTGTTTAGAAGCAATTTCTTATGGACCACTAACTAGAGATTAGTATTTTAGCTGAGTACTAATTAAATGGCTTTCTCAGGAACAGATATATCATCCTGTTTTGGTCAAATTTAGTTTACTGATTTTATGAGGTCAATAAATATGTTAAGTTCGTGAATTTGAATTTCCAAAAGGGCATTTCCAAGTTATACTTAGGAACACTGTAGCTACTGCCTGTCACTGACTTTGAGCTCTAATTTTGCTGTAATCAGGTGGTTTTGCTAATACATAATGAAAAATATGCAAAGGTGGTATCCTTTGCCTGCTAGGCTCCAGTACTTTGGCTGACATCATATATTGATTTTGAATGCTATTATACTGTCTGTGAATAAGAACTCAATGAAAGTAGGGCTTTGTAGGGCTTGTTATAGAATTCAGATTTGTCGCTCCAAATCTGATCTTACTGGGGCTCAAATTCCAAAAATAATGCCCAACTTATTCTTTAGCTCGATCCTTCTTATTGTTATTAGAATGTGAGAGCATACGTGTATATGTGTAGAAATATAAATATATGTTATCTGTTACAAAGAGTGAAGGAGATACAAAACTAAAATAAGGAAAAACTATCATTATTTAAATTATTGTTGTAATAAGAGCAAAAGTTTTGAGGAGTACCTGAACACTTTTCTCCAAGTGGTGTGCTATTTTGACTGTCACTAACCTTATCTCATTTTACAGGTGAGAAAACTGAAAGTTTATAGAGATTGAATAACATAAAATAAGTTGTCCTGGCTCACATAGCTATCTGGGAGCTAGCTAGCCAGGGAGATTACTGGAGCTTGGTTCTTAAATTCAGGTATTTTTGATATCAGGCCTATTTTTGATCGTTATACTCTCCTACCATACAGAATAATTATCTAGTCGAGATTTGAGTGGTGAGATAGGGCAGTGTGAGTAGGAATGGAGAGGAATGTGAGAAACTAAAGGTAAGATTTTTTTCTAGTAATTAGCTGATTATGAGGGACTGGAGCTCTGAAAACGGTCAAGCAGATTTGTGAGTTGTCTGTAATCATTAAAATTTTTCACTGTGGGTGAGTGTATACAAAAATATGTGGAGATTCTGTAGAGAAGAGTGGGAAAGTAAGGGCCTAGGAACCCTTAAAAAGGGGCAACTGCAAAAGAGTAGTACAGATAAAATTGGAAGAGGTGAAATTGCAGATGGGCAGGGAGCCATCTTTGCTCTTCTAATTTCCTTCTTCGTGCCCTTCTCTGCTCTTACTTCTTCATCCTTCTTGGAACAGTCACTGTTCTAGGTACTTGAAAATGGTGATGAGAAAGTCAGACAAAAAGTCCTGCCCTAATAAAAACATATTTCCTAGTTGGAGAAGACACAGTTATTAACAAAATAAGTTAAGTAGATAAGATGCTATATGGTGGTATAAAAATATGCTGTGGATAAAAATAAAGCCAGCAAGGACTGTAGAGTACCAGAGTGGGGTTAGAGGGATGTCAGTTGTAAATTGGGTAGTTCAGATCTGAAACTGGTGAGGGAACGTGCCATTCTCACTTGAGGGAAAGGAGAGAGAGTCCTACAGCAGGGGCAGAAACTCTTTGTAAGGCATGCTTGAAGCTAAGGACCACCAAGAAGGCTTGAACAGAGTAAGTGAGGAAAAGCCGAGTAGAAGATTGAAGTTGAAGATCAGGGGTACATTACTGTAGACGTTTGAAGGCCAATGTAAAATCTTACTTTTTACTGTGAGCTAGAAAGCCATTGATGGAGGGTCAGCTGTTTTTAACACTGCAGAAGAGCAACGTAAGCTAGAAAGTTCCCACTGGATTTGTGATTTGAGGTTATTCTTTCCTCTCTTAAGTCCATAACTGTTTCATTGATAATTTATTCAGTCAGACCTTATTCTAAGAACTGATTGAAAAAAAAGATAATCTCTGCCCTCCACTTAACATAAATGCCAATTTGATTTACTCTTTCTTTTTGATACTGGGGATTGAACCCAGGCTGAACCCAGGGCCACTCTACCACTGAGCTACATCCCCAGACCCTTTATTTTTATTTTTTGTTTTGAGACAGGGTCTCACTAAATAACCCAGGCTGGTCTTGAACTTTTGATTTTTCTGCCTCAGCCTTCCAAGTCCCTGGGATTGCAGGCATGTGCTGCAACTCCCAGCTACTTTCTTTTTAATAGCTAATTCTTGTAGGATGTCGGTGTGGAATACTGATTCTGTAGATTCCAAGTGGGTGTTCTGGCAATAAAGAGGAAGCACAACAAGCATCAGAAGCTGTGAAGATGTATTTTCTACTTGGGATTCACTCCACATATCATGTAGTTGTAGAGTTAGCAGCTGTTGATCAGAGAAGTTAGATAAAAGAAAGCCATCGATCCCTTCCTGTCCCAGTAGAGATAACCAGGTATCTGAATTTCTGATGTGATTTTGTATATGTATGATTTCATATGTTTTCTATTTGTAAACAGCTGAAATTTGAAGTTCCTATATAGACTATTCAGTGAAGATCTTTTAGTGAAAGCCTATGTAGTTTGAACTAAGTAATCCTTAAAGTAATGCATGTTGGCATTTATTATCCCTCACTAAAGTGACCACATCCTTCAGTTCCAGTATAAAATCTTTCTTCTTGCCCCATTGTTTTTCATTTACTCTTTTCCCAGAAGTCTTTTCTACCTTCCCCATTTATGTTTTGCCTTTTTAAGGATCCTAACACTATTTTCCTAGTGCCTCAGTGATGGTGACCTGAAGGAGTTGTAGTTGCTTCTTAAACATGTCCCTTAAAACATTTCTAAGAAAAGCCTGGGGGTGATCTACAGCCACATCTGTAAAATACATTTCCTTTTTTTTTTTTAAAAAGAGAGAGAGAGAGAGAGAGAGAGAGAGAGAGAGAGAATTTTTTAATATTTATTTTTTAGTTTTCGGCGGACACAACATCTTTGTTTGTATGTGGTGCTGAGGATCGAACCCGGGCCGCACGCATGCCAGGCTAGCGCGCTACCGCTTGAGCCACATCCCCAGCCCATTTCCTTTTTTTTTTTTTTTTTTTTAATTGTTTCTTCTTTAGTTATACATGACAGTAGAATCCGTTTTGACAAATTACACAAGCATGGAATATATCTTGTTCTAATTCATACTCCAGGACCTCCATTTCATTCTTTGGTGAAAAGGAGAAATATAAAAAAGCAGTTGTTTTAAAAATTGACTAAATCTATAGGCTGAAATTTGTATGCTGATATTTTAGCAATGAAAAAGATCCAAGTTTCTCTCTTTTGGAGGAGGGTTTGCAGCAAATAACAGAATGATTAGCATATTTTCTCAAAACTTATTTTCTTCAGAACTTTAAATACTAAATAAATGTTTTGGAATAATTTCAGATTAATTTTAGTATCTGTAACATCCATTTGCCTATTGCTATACTGAAGCACTCACATGTAATGAATTTCTACTATTTTCTTAATTTGAGTTTGATTTTGCATTTAGTAAGGTTATAAATAATCCTCAGCTTATTAGTCAGATATACTTTTCACTCAGACTTATTTTTATTTCTCTGTGCCTGATGTTAATGAATGGTAACCAAGCTGATAAGCTTAAAGTCTTTATATCTTTATTTCTCCTTTATCTCCTTCCTCCTTTTCACATTTGTTTTGTTACATTATTAGTCTTGAGACTGTTCTTTTCTTGTCACAGCTTACTCCAGAACCCTAATATTTCTCCTAGCCACCCCTCGATTGCTTCATTAACCTCTCACCTGGTTACCCCTACCCAATCCAGCATTTTCTCCACAGTGATTCTGGAATGATTTTCAAAACCATATCTGTCATGTAGTACAGTGCTTAATGACCTCTATTTGTATCCTTTTATCTACAGCACAGGCTCTACATTAATACTTTTCTCTCATCAGGTAAAATGCTATTCCTCACATATTGAAATATAAATGCTTTATCTCTATTTGAGAATTTTGTATTTCCTTTCTGTTTCTATTAGTGAAGGAAGTATTGCTTATTTTTTATTTTTTTATTTTTATGTTTTTTATTAGTGCATTATAGTTATACATAATATTGGGGTTCATTTAATTGGGGTTCATTTTGACATAAACATACATGCATGGAATATAATTTATTTTATTTTTTATTTTTTTAAATTTTAATTTTTTAATTTGTTTTAGTTAGTTACACATGACAGTACAATGATCTTGACATATCATACATTTGAATCAGATCGGGTATAATTTCTCATTTTTCTGAGTGTACAGGTTGCAGAATCACATTGGTCATGCAGTCACGTATATACATACAGCAATAATAATGTCTATTTTATTCTGCTGTCCTTCCTTTCCCCCCAAAGGAAGTATTGTTGATTCTTGCTTTCAGCAATTTATATTAGGAAAACAGTAGTTATTTTTCTAATTATAGAGCACATTGAAATATTGAATTTGCTTTTTAAACTTAAATACACATCCTTCATTTCTCCTTTCAAACCTAACTGAATAGTACAACCTACTGTACCAGATTACTAACTGAAGTAATTTTGCAGATATTTCTTTGAGCATTTTATTGCTTATATTTATCAGACAAATACGGGTAAAATATCAGACATTTATTATCAACCTTACTACAGCCCTCTGAGGGAAAGTTTATTGCCCATATTTTATAGATGTGAGCATGAGATCCAGACAGGTTGTCCTTTTGTTGATAGCCAGTAAATTTTTATTGAATGAATTAGTAAACTTTCTTTACTGGTATTACACACACACACACACACACACACACACACACACACACACACACACACACCACTTTGTGAATGTGAGTATATGTGTGCATGTAATGCAGTTGTATGTTTTAAGCCTTCAAGTTATATTAAGTTCCTTTAAAAAGTGGGAGAACTAGACATGTCAGGGCCTTAAATATTAGGAAAAAGAACCTAGAGAGAGAAGATAGCTCATGTGAGTTCAGAGCATGAGGGATTAATTTGGAATTAAAGGAGAATCAGTTCTGGGGCTGGCGTTGTGGCTCAGCAGTAGAGCACACACCTAACAAGTGCAAGACCCTGAGTTTGATCCTCAGCACCACATAAAAATAAATAAATAAAGGTATTGTGTCCAACTACAAATAAAAAATTTTAAAAAATGTTTTAAAAAAAGAATCAGTTCTGTAAGAATGAGAGCTGAGCACAGTGATGCATGCCTATAATTCCAGCTACTTGGAAGGCTGAGGCAGGAGGATTGCAAGTTTGAAACCAGCCTCAGCAACTTAGTAAGACCTTTTCATAAATAAATAAATAAATAGGTTGCAGTGTAGCTCAGTGACAAGTGACCCTTAGTTCAATCCTCAGTATTGTGAAAAAAGAATGAGCAAGTGAACTTTTTAAATACAGAGTCTTTATCTCTGTCTCCTCAGATGACTGAACGGAGTTCAAGTGAGGCTTGGAATTTGCACTTCTGCCAAGTTTTGGAGATGATTCAGATGAGGTTTGACTCTTGAATACAATGGATCAAAATTAACAAAGGGGATTTCAGATAATATTTAATGTAAAACTAGGGGGAATCAGGAAATAGGGTTAGTGTTGGAAATAATATTTTCTGTCTGAATTTTCCATCTTGATAAAGATCCAGTAGAAAAGAACTCTATACTGTACAATTATACTATACAATTTCAAAGAAAGAGTGATTTTTCCCTGATTGGGTGATAGGGTAGGAATAGAACTGACAGCCCAAACATGTATTGCCAAAATAAATAACTATGCAGATGAAGCAAGCTGAATAATAACTGTGTTCTACTAATAGTTTTTCTACTTTTTAAACATTTTTTATTCATTTATTCATGAATTAATACCTGCTGTTTACCCACTTTATAGGGAGGGAAATGGCAGCTGAGAGAAGTAAGGAATGTACAGTGGGATAAAGAAAAATCCTATTTAATGAATACCATGAATGGCTTCAACAAAGGGCATCACTTGAATTGTGGGTACCTTCCATTTTTTTTCCCTTTGGGAAATATTTCCTCTGAGGCAGTTCATCTTGGTTCAACACTTACTATGTCAAACACTATTCTAGCCATTAAGAGATATTTAGAAATAAGAAAGAGTCAGTCCTCACCCTGTAATATATTACGGTTTTTAGTGGGAAGGACAGACCTATGAACAGATGCTTTCATTCTAACTTAGCACTTATTTTAATAGTAGTGGAAGGAGCTGATTTTGAAGTATTTAGGTGATGAAATTGGTAGGAATTAGTGAATATCATGAGTCAAGAACTCAGGATGCTTTCCAGATTTCCAGTGTGGGTGACTTGATAAGGATAGAGTAACATAACTTACACCCAAATACAGAATTAGAATCATATTTTTGAGGGGTGAGAGGGGAAATCAGTTCTGTTTTTAGTGTGTTTAATATTATTCTTGAGACATCCAAGTGGAGGCAGTATAGCCCCAGGGAAGGCGGTCCAGCTCAGGAATTAGACTACACAAGGTTGTAATTGCTATCCCAGTTCCTAGCTTCTACTAGCTGAATGGGAGTACTAATGGTACCCACCACATAGAATTTGTGAAAAAGAAGAGAAATAATGTACATTAAATTCCTATTAGGATTCTGGGCACATAATAAGCTCTCAATAATGTCAGGAATTGCTATTACATGTGTAGGGAGACAGTGTAAACTCAGGAGAGATAAGTTTGACATATAGTTTGGGGAGTCATTTATAGATGGCTAAAATAATGTCAGTGACATTATGGAGAATGATCATTGAGGGAAAATAGTAATAAATAGGGAATGGACAGGGAGGGTTAAAAAATCCAGGTGAAAAGTAGTATGATTGTCTTCCATTTTAGGCTTCTGATTGGAGAAATGTTATTATCTTTTAAAAATCCCAAAACGAAAAACTTCACATAGATTTTTTTTTTGTACCAGGATTTGAACCCAGGTTTGCTCAACCACTGAGCAACATCCTCAGCCCCTTTTTAATTTTTTTTTTTTTTTTAATTTTGAGACAGGGTCTTACCAAGTTGCTTAGAGCCTTGCTAAATTGCCGAGGCTGGCTTTGAACTTGGAATCCTCTTGCCTCGGCCTCTCCAGCCACTGGGATTACATGTATGCACCACTGCGCCCGGTTCACATGTACTTCTTTTTTTGTTTTTTCAATATTTACTTTTTAGTTATAGGTGGACACATATCTTTATATTGCTTTATGTGGTGCTGAGGATCAAACCTAGTGCCTCACGCATGCTAGGCGAGTGCTCTGCCTCTGAGCCTCAGCCCCAGCCCGACATGTATTTCTTTTTAAAGTAAACTTTCCTGTTTCATTAGTAAACTTTCTTTTAAATTTATTTATTTTTAGTAAACTCCCTTTTAAAACTAGTTGCCATTATACTTTAAAAATTTTTTTTTAGTTGTTGATGGACCTTTATTTATTCATTTATTTATATGTGGTGCTGAGAATTGAACCTAGTGTCTCACACGCAAGGCAAGCACTCTACTATTGAGCCACAACCCTAGCCCTCCAATATACTTTTTTATTTTGTCTTAAGTTGGGTACCTATTTGAAGTGCTAAAAAATGTTTGGCACACATTGTTAGCTTGAGTAGTGTCAATACTTTATGATAACTGTTAGTTTTTCATGTTTGTTCATAATTTCCCTTTATATAGCCCATAACACTTTTTTTTTTTTTTTTTTTTTTTTAGCTTAAGGAAATAAGGTTGAGAGTTATGTTGTGGAATTATAATTGCTATTGTTTGCCTAAGTGCCCTTTCCAGCCAAGTCTAGCACAGTTGGAGAAGAACATATAGTTGTTGATCCCATTTGTGTTAAAAGATGTTTAAGTTTTGATTCACAATGTATGACATAGTGATGTTAGATATTTACTTTATGGAGAAATGGTCCCTAAATAATTAAATAAGTCTTAACCTCTAAGAGAAGAAATCTTTATTCAGGTTAGTAGGAAGCCTTCCTTTTTGTTGGTTTTTAAAAATTTATTTTATTTAAAAAATTTTTTAAATTTAATTTTGTATTAAAATATGTATATATGTTTAGGTGTTGATGGACCTTTATTTTATTCATTTATTTATATGTGGTACTGAGAATTGAACCCAGTGCCTCACACATGCAAGGCAAGCTCACTACCACTAAACCACGACCCCAGCCCTTTTTTTTTTTTTTGCATTTCTGAGGATTGAACCCAGGACTTGAATGATCTTTCTGTTTTCCTAAATATCAGTGTATAATAATTAGACAGTTTTTGTATTTCAAATCAACTGTCAGACCTGAGTTTTATAAATTAGATCATATATCTAAGTTTTCAAAGGAGAATATTCAAACTGAATTTATTACCTTAACTGCATAAATAAAATTTTGCATCAAAAACAAATTTAATAATCTTCAAGTTTAAATTTTAACTTATTTGAACAAATGCTGTTATAAGCAGGCTCTCCATGGAAACAAAATTCTAGAAGTGAGGAAGAAAGGCTGAAGCTAATTAGCCTTTTAAGTGCTGGTTATTGATTACCTTGGAAATAAATAATTTCATTTGAGATAATGATTAACTGTCTGGTTTTGAAGATCTACACAGTTTAAAGGAATATCTATAACCTACTGCTTTAGCTGTAGATTGAAGTTTTTAAGTTGAATGATTATTTCACTTTTTTTTCCCCATAAGGGTAGATAACTTTAAATTTCAAAGCAGCAGTAGTCTTCTGCAGAATTCCTAACTAATCTTAATCCCACTTTCCCCTATGGTGACAATTGTGTGTGTGTGTACTTAAGACATACTGTCATACTGTATACCTGACTGTCTTAGGTAGTACAGGAGGCTGACACAGCACAGGACATAATCTGTGCAAGGGAATTCAGAGCTATAAAGGAGAAAAGCTAAGACATCAGTAACACATTAGTTTTTTAAGGAGAACTCTTGTTAGAAGGCAGAGCATCAGTATCAGTGAACCTTGAATAATGCTTAGTACTCAGCTAAGAGAGGAGACCCATATAGGAAAGGACATAGTCTGAGTAAAAAACTAAGAGCTGGACACAAAACCACCATTGTTCTGGTATGGGGGGGAACAGAGAGACTAAGCTAGAGTTTGTAAACATTTAATTGTTTCCTGATTTGATTTCCCTATGAGTTTACTTCTAGAATTCTAGATATGATATTTTATATACTTATTACCTGATTGATTTTTTTCTATTTCAGATAAAAATGGACCCTTGATTATGAAAAATATTCTTGCTTATTTATACTGCACTCCTTTTTCTTGTTCCTCTCAATATAAATGTTAATGTTTTTTTACAACCTATTCCCTGTCAGTTACATTTGCAACCAGATAATACTTAATGTGGTTTGTGGTGTATGTGTTTTCCTCCAAAAGACTGATGAAACTTAACATTGATGAAACTTAACATTGATAAAACTTAATATTAAATGAACTCTTTGTTTTTGGACAGAAGGAGGAAACAATTGAAAATGTTGCTTGTTAGTCCCTGGAACAAAAAAAAAGTTATTTATACTATGTTTTTAAATATATATTTTTTAGTTGTAGATGGACACAGTACCTTTATTTTGTTTATTTATTTATTTTTATGTGGTGCTGAGGCAAGTGCTGTACTGCTGAGCCACATCCCCAGCCCTTATACTACTTTTTGAAGTGAAAATAACATCCTTTTCTTTTTTCAGGTTGAACAAGTAAAATTGCTTGATCGATTCAGTACCGGCAACAAGTCATTAACAGGAACACTCTATCTTACGGCCACACATCTATTATTTATAGACTCTCATCAAAAAGAAACCTGGGTAAGAAGGACCACAGCAGAACCATGAACTATGGCTATTACTGTGTTGTTTTGAATACATATAATTTTTAATTATTGGTTACTTAACCAGGAATTTTGGTGTTTTCATCCTATGCTCCCATCTATATCAGGTATATAGATATCATGTATCTATTATATCTGTAGAATACCAAACTCTCTACCTCCATAAATAATTTTAAAATATCTATTTGTTCCTTTTAATTTTAAAAAATCTAAATAATGTATGTATATGTTAACAGATCAAATGAATTATTTGGTATATTCCACAGTATTTTTATACCATATTACAATTAGGGTATTTAATTTTGTTTTGTTAGTATAAATATTGTAGTATACATATATTTATATAAGTATGTACGTTTTCAAGTATATGTTTATATGTAGCACGTATACTTTCAAAAAATATATACTTGAAAATGTGTATATGCATATAATGTGCAGTTGACCCTTGAACAACATGTTGGGTTTGAACTTTGCAGGTCCATTTCTATGCCTATTCTTCCTTTTGCAACAGTCTGAGAAAACATTCAAACTATGTAGCATAAAAATTAAGAAAAATTAGATATGTCATGGATGCATAAAATATATGTAGATAATAGTCTGTCATTTACTACTACAAAATATACACAAATTCTTCAGGCACAGTGGCACACACCTATAATCCTAGAGGCTGAGGCAGGTGCAAATTCAAGGCCAGCTTTGGCTATTTAGCCCAACTCTGACTGAAAACAAATATTAAAAAGGGCTGGGGATGTTGCTCAGTGGTAGAGTGGCCCTGAATTCAATTCCCAAGGAAAAAAAATAATTACACAGTGGGGCTGGGAATGTGGCTCAAGCCTGGCATGCTTGGGTCGCTGGGTTCAATCCTCAGCGCCACATAAAATAAAATAAAGATGTTGTGTCTACCGAAAACTAAAAAGTAAATATTTAAAAATTCTCTTTCTCTCTTACAAAAAAAAAAAAAAATTACACAAATTCTGTTACAAAAAGTTAACACTTATCAAAACTTACACTGCAAACACTTATAGGCCATACTTGGCACCACTTACGTTCAAGAAAAATATAAAGATTCAGTATTAAATCATAACTGTATGAAATTAAGGTAGTGTATACTGTAATACTGTAGTAATTTCATAGCTACCTCCTGTTGTTCAAGTGTAGTTAGTATCCACTTAAAACTCTGGGACACTGATCATAAACAGTTGTGGTTTCTTTCTAGGAAATTGCATTGTATTATTGATCTCTCATGGTTCTCATGTTTTTACTGTATATAATGTATAATATATAAATAGGTATTAGTCAACATTTTATGTTGTATGTAAGGCTGTGGTCAGCAGCAGGCTATTAGAAAAGTTTGGGGGGAGTCAAAAGTTAATTATGGGCTTTTGACTAAGAAGGGGGTGTCAGTGCCACCAACTTCTGTGTTATTGAAGGGTCAACTGTACAAACATCTTGTGTGCATTTCTTCCTTTTATACGTGCCAGAGTTTCCTTGGGGTATTTGCCTGGGAGTAACATTGCTGGATCTTGGATAAGCACATATTTAAGAATGTCACCTCTTCAATATGGCTGTTTCAATTTATATTCTCAGTATAGTGTTACACATTTTCTGCATCCTACATTTGATATTGTCAACTCAAAGATTTTTGCCTGTCCTGTTCGTTATGCCATTGTGATGTTAAATTGCTGATTGGAAAAAGTTATCTTTTCAAATATTTTGGTCATTGGGTTTTCTTTTTTTCTGTTGGGTTGTTTGTCTTTTATTTTAAAGGAGTCCTGGATTTTAATGCTTTGTCAGATACATGAATCATCATCCTTAGCTTCTCCCAGTGTGTGGCTTGTCTTTTATGTGTTTTTTGTGCGTATGTCTTTTAATTAAAGTTTCAATTTGTAATGTTACAGGTTTTCCATTTTTTAAATGGTTGTAAAGATTCTTTAATAATTTCTTCTAAAAGCTTTTTTTAAAATATTTTTTTAATTGTTGATGGACCTTTATTTTATTCATATGTGGTGCTGAGAATCAAACCCAGTGCCTCATATGTGCTAGGCAAGTACTCTACCACTAGGCCACAACCCCAGCCTTAAATTCTTCTAAAAACTTTACATACAAGTTGTAGTACATCTGGGGAATATTTTGGTTTATGGTATGACGTAGGGATTTTCATTTCTTCATATGAACAACTGACATCATTTATTGACCATTTCCTTCCCTTGGTCTTTAAAGTAAACAGTCATAAATAAAGCTTCTGTATATGTGAAGGTTTGTTCTCTTCTATTTTTTTGGCATACTGACTATAACTATACCAGTACCATACTGGTTTGTTGACTTGCTTCTTAATAATAAGTTTTGAGATGTAGTAAAGCACATCTTCTCAACTTATTCTCCATGTTTGTTATGACTGTTTTGTTCTTCCCTTTATTTATTCACTCATTTAGCACACATTTATTAAACACTTACTATATGTTTTTATATCACTATTCTAGGTATTATGGAAAGAATAGCCAGTAATAACAGATATAAATTCTGTCCTGAAAGAGCTCACTTTCTAATTGGGAGAAAAAAATAATAAATAGGATAAATAAGTACTATGTATAGTGATAAGTAGTACTAAACAAGACATAAGAAAGAAAGAGAAATAAGGTGTGGTTTTGTGTCTGTGTGCTTCACAGGGAGAGACTTGGGTATGTTTCTGTGCCACAATGGCTATGCCAGATTTTAAACTCTTGATTTTATAAATGAAGAATCTCAGGGAAGCAGTGATTTGTTCAGTGTCGCATAGGCAACTCAAAATTGTAAATGGAACTTAGGCAATGCAGTCAGGGAACTTTGGGTTCAAATCTCAATTGTACTGCTTACTGCTTGGGTTAGTATATCAGGGGGCTTTCTATTTAAGTCCGTGACTGTAAGGCTGAAGTGGCACCAAACCTTTCAAAGCAGAAGGAAGACTCCTCAGTACCTTCCCCTCCCTTTATCTGGGCTTCCCCCCACCTCCCCCGTATGCTCCCCTGCTGACTTTTCCTAACAAATTGTTAGAAAATTGGAACACTTGGAGAGTGTTGCTTGCATAGAAGGTAGAGAACACAGATTTCTGGCATTTTTAATCTCTTGAGGAAGATGGGTATTGCCAGTAAGGAGGGTTGGTTGAGAGGAATGACAGACCCATAGTATCTACCAAAATGTGACTTCAAGTTTAGTATCCCCATAAAATAGATATACCATCAGATATCATGTAGGGATTTGTGAATCTTGTATGAGAGAAAACAGGAAAAGCTTCTGGCCTAAAGCATAGAAGGGCCTCAGGAAATTGTAGCTGCTTTTCTTATTTTTTTAAGATTAGAGGCTGATTTTGTCTCCCAGTGCAGGGCACCATGTTGCCCTGGGGTGCATCCCTTATAGCACATGTTGGCTTCTCTCTATATATATTCTTTATATTCCCAGGAAGGCCATCCAGTTGACATATGATTGTATCAAGTTAAGGTGCTTACCCCAGAGAAGTTATATTCCCTAGAAGCACTGGATCCCTTCCCTACCTGTTACTTGAACAAGAACTGCCAGGAATTTTGCCTCACAGAGCCTTGTAAAATCATTTCTTATATTATCCACTCTACCTCCTCTTTATTCACCTGTCTCAATATCTTCTGTATATGTACTCCATCTCCTAGAGAAATAAATGAAATATGGATAGGTAATTCCTACACAGTATCGATACGTTGTTCCTGCAGCTGTTTCTTCAGATGTTGGGAATGTAGTTTAGGGGGCAGCAAAAAGATTGTTGTTTTCTTTCTACTATTGTCTTAAAAGTGCTGTTTCTCTGAAGTGAAGTCTGTTAGTATGCTATATTCATGTAAATGATTATTTTAATTCTAGAAGGAGTCTTATCAGCCTTTTTTCCTTGTTATCATTTTACAGATGATGATTTTTTTCAAAGTTACATAACTAGATAGTGGTAGAGCCTGGTCCTCATAATTCTGCAAATACATTTGCATCTTTATTCCAATCATAATAGTGGTATGATATTAAGTGTATTTTCCTTTATTTTCTGTTTAGATTCTGTTATTATTAGATCATTTCAAGTAACGTATAATAATATAAATGTTAATGTGCTTAATCTTAGCTACAAGTATTGGCTACATATAGTAATAATCCTTACTATATGTAGTTTTAATTTTTATACTTAGGCTTTTCTTGATTATTTATATTCATTTAATCTTACATGTCAACTTTAGATTTAATAAATAATTAGTAAATAAACATATAAATAATTTTTTTGGTCCTTTACCTTGTAATACACACATAGAAACAGGGTGGAATTTTTTGGGATAAATTGATAATTTTGGATAAATTGATCTCTTGCCATAGTTGAATTTTGGAACTTAAGACTTTTGTTCTTCAGAAGGATTTTCTATAAATATTTTAAGTTAATAGAAATGATATTGAGAAAAAGACTTTTTAGTAGCAAACAAAATATTGTTTGCAGGTGAGAATGATGATCATATGTTCAAAATGCCATCAAGTATTGAGTTTATAGTGGGTCTTTATATTCATTCACTCAGTAAACATTTATTGTGATAGATGAGAAGTTATCAGGAAGACACATATATTCCTGATTTGGGTATTCAGTCATTTTAAAATTTTGTTTGATGTGTAGCATATTTGATATTTTATTTGAGAAGGACATTCCTAACATTTATGGAAGAGAATAAGTACTTAGTGTTACCTGTATTGATGAATTGAATCTTTTTTCATGCCATAGATATTACACCACCATATTGCCTCAGTAGAGAAACTTGCCTTGACTACTTCTGGATGCCCACTTGTGATTCAGTGCAAGAACTTCAGGATCGTGCATTTTATTGTTCCCAGAGAAAGAGATTGCCATGATATTTATAACTCTTTGCTACAACTATCAAAACAAGGTATTGTTCTTAGAGACCAAAGCTTACATGCTCAATTTGAGATAGGTTGTGTTAGTCAGCTTTTCATCACTGTGACAAAAATACCTGACCAAAACAACTTAGAGGAGAAAAAGTTTATTTTAGAGAATCAATTTATGGTTGGCTGACTCTGGAGGTGAGGCAGAGCATCATGGCAGAATGGCACAGTTCATAGTGGCTGGAAATCAGAGAAAAAGTAAAGGAGAAGCCAGCGGGGCTAAGTATAATCCCCAAGGGCATGTCCCCAGGGAACTACTTCTTCTAGCCACACCCCATCTGCCAAACAGTTATCACCCAGTAAAAGTAGTCCTTTCAAATTAATCCATCAAATGGATTAATCCACTGATCAGGTCACAGCATTTGTAATCTAATCATTTCACCTCTGAACATTTCTGCATTAACATAAGAGCCTTTTTGGACACCTTATATTCAAATCATAATATGGGTTTAGCCAAGATAATTTAATGAATCTCTCTCTTTTTTTTTAATACTTTTGAGTTACTCTTATCATTTGGGTACTTATGCATGCTAACTCCTCAAAATAGTCTAGAAATAACTAGTGTGAGTTGCAAAAGTGGAATTCAAAGAGGAAGTAATAGGAAAAAGTAAAGTGTGTATAGCATAAACTGAAGAAGATATATATATATATATATATATATATATATATATATATATATATATATATTTTTTTTTTTTTTTTTTTTAAGTCTCTTCATAGCAGGTAGCACATTTTGTATTTTTTAAAAATAGTTTTGGTAATGAGAATTGACTCCAAGGGTGCTTTACCACGGAGCCATATCCCTAGCCCTTTTTTATATTGTATTTAGAGACAGGTTCTCTGGGTTGCTTAGGGCCTTGCTAAGTTGCTGAGGCTGGTTTTGAACTCAACAATCCTCCTGCCTCAGCCTCCTAAGCTGCTGGGATTATAGGCGTGTGCCATTGTGCCTGGCTACGTTTTTGTTTTTGTTTTGTTTTTTTTTTGTGTGTGTGTGTGTGTGGTGCTGGGAAGAGAACCCAAGGCGTTATTCATGCAAGGTAAGCACTCTACCAATTTAGCTGTATCCCCAGCCCCTACCTTTTGTATTTTTAAAATTGGGTATTTCACAACCAAGAAGATTTACTTGAAGACAGTATTACTAAATGAGAAGTTAAGGAAGGTCAAGGTCTTCTAATAGCAGTTGGTCTAAAATACTTAATAAATTGGGATGGAAGAAAAGACAAAAGAGAGGGATGAGAGTGTGAATCCTACTTTAGTAGTTTTAATACTGGGAGGAATATAGACCCTAAAGAAGCCATTATATCATTGCTATGTCCCAGGGATCTGGAGGTTTCCTTTCCCCACATTACTTCAATTACATGTTGAACTGGGTTTTAGTTGAGCATCCTGGATTAGTGACTAGGAGTAGGTCTATGTTTACTCATTTGTGCCAGCACATAGAACCTGTAACATTCATTGTCCCCAGGTAAGCCAGAACTTATAGTAAAGATTGTTCTGTGACTTCATGCTTATTGTTCAGAAGTAAGTGCTCTCCTGAACTCTGTTGTTATTTTTGGTCCAATTGTTTTATAAGACTATATAATGCAATTCCAAGGTCTGCATGCCATCTCTAGTTGCAACATTAGTTTTGTTTTACATGTCATTTGGGAAAAATGATGAGTAGGAAGTATCTATTTGTGTTTTTTATATTTGACTTAAAAAATCTATAGTTATTAATTTTTATAAAAGACATAAATTGAATCTTAGATCCAATTTATGTGTGCCTTTAGATATAGTCATTTGCATTATAGAAGTTGAAAAAAATATATTAAGTTCAGTTATGTTCATGTATTACCATCTTTTTGAAGATTTCAAAGAAAAAAATGAAGGAAAAGACTGAAAAATAATTTTTATTTAAAGGGTATTAAGTCTTACAAATTGCATCTTAACATTTTTGTATTTCATATTCTATAGCAAAATATGAAGATCTATATGCATTCTCTTATAATCCAAAACAAAATGATTCAGAACGATTACAAGGTTGGCAACTCATTGACCTTGCTGAGGAATATAAGAGGATGGGAGTGCCAAATTCACACTGGCAGTTATCTGATGCCAACCGAGAATACAAGGTAACTTAGCAACCTTTTAAAGGAATTCAGAAAATGTTAGTACCAGAGGGGCAGAGTGTGTCATAGTAGCAAGTTTTCAGTGTATTACAGTTTGATGGCTGTTCTTTGATTTCGTAAGATTGCAGGTTTTTAAAGGATTTTTAACCTTATGGTTTTTGAATTGTGAGTAGAGTAGTTATGTTCTGTTTGATATTTACAGATTTGTGAAACTTACCCCAGAGAACTTTATGTTCCCCGGATAGCAAGCAAACCAATAATTGTTGGTAGTTCCAAGTTCCGGAGCAAAGGAAGATTCCCAGTTCTTTCCTACTATCATGAAGAAAAGGAGGTAAGAAGCTTTTTTTTTTTAAAGATTTTATAACTCCCCTTTAGGTTTAAATATCCAAAAGAAAACTAATTTTTACTTCAGAAGGCCATTATTATAATGTTGATAATAGAAAAATGCTGGCTTTTCATTTAATTAAATTTTTAAAATTTTACAACTACCCCAAAATATAGAAAATTTCATAGCTGTCATCTTCCTTTACCATCCCTTTCTTCCTTCTATTCAGTGACTTGTAAACAAGGGACTAGTGAGCAGATAGGTTTTTCCTTTTTGCTATTCTCTTTTAATTCTACTTATTTGGGGAAACAGGATACTTTGACAAGCCAACCACTGAGAGAAGAAAGAGAACCAAGGACATTTAAGGCTTCCATTTTAATAGCAAACTCTTCAAATCATAAGGGTTTTGCAAAATGAAGAGGTACAGGAAGTATCTTTATGATGGGTTGCTGTAATAGGAATTATTCATTGCTCAGATCTCAGTTTTGGCAAGTTGCTTTTCTGTTTGTTTGGTAATTTTAATTTTCTTTCCTCTGTTTTCCTCTTCCTCTTTTTTTTTTAACTTATGTTAATTGACAATTGGGCTTTCTAGCATCTTTATTTTTCTTAGGCTTCTTTCCTTCAATCTCTATTTTCTAAATTTCCTCAGCCGCATCTCTATTTTAGCCTGCCTCTTAGATTCTTTATTTTTATGGATCATTTTTTAATATTTCAATATTAAATATTGAATATTGAAGCTCTTTTTTGGAATATTTGAGCTCTTTTCCTATTTTCCAAAAATTTTTACTCAGTTTTCTATTGTTGGATATAGTGTCTCAGTTCTCTGAGAAAAAGGATTTTTTTTTTTTAATAAAAAGAATGCTGTGTTTTCACGTAAGTTATCTTTTCCCCAGAATTTCTTTTTAAAAATTTTTTTGTCTTTCATACATCTGGATTTTTAACTGGTTTCTCAGCTGTGTACATAAAGTTCTATATCATTGGCTTCTTTATGATATCTAATTGGTATCCTTAAAGAGGAATCTTTTAAGTTTTGCCAGTGTGTGTAGTAACTCTGGCTGTGACCCACACTATGGTAACAGGGATGGTAGGATTTCACATTTTTTGTGAAGACTTTTATTTCATTCTCCTGTTTTGGGGGATATATGGCTTCACTTCCATCCATAGCTGTACCTGTTGTCCAGAGTCTTCAGGTTAATCCTGTATATAGAATAAACTTTTGTCTTCAGGGTAAGGAAATTTTTGGAAATCTTAACTAGTCCTTATATAGGAATTCAACCAGTTATCCTGTGTTTAGTCATACCCCAACTCAGCCCCTGAGCTTTTCTGGGATTTTGATGCTCAAAATACTTTGTTTCTTTTCAATCTAGGGGAGTTAGTAGCTTTCTTCTGCCACAAGTCATTTATCACTTGTCAATCTGCTATCACCCCTTTTTTCAGTATTGGAGATTGAACTCAGGGCTTCATGTATGGTTAGGCAAGCACTCTACCACCGAGTTACATCCCCCAACCCTTTTTTAAATTTTAAGACAGTGTTTCACTGAGTTTTTCTGGCTGGCCTAAGATTTGTGATCCTCCTGCTTCAGTCTCCACCATACCTGGCTTCATTTCCCCAAATTTTATTGACATCTCTATTGTTGTTTCCTTTTCTATTCTTTTTGTCCTTGTGATTTTATAATCTTAAACTTATTTTTTTAGAGTTTTGATTAGATTTTGGAAGGGAACAGAGATAAAGGTAAATGTTTAAACAAAAGTTTCCAATTTGCTTTTCATTATTAAATTGTGAGGAGGTTATCTGGATATGGCCTGTTTGATACACCCATGTTTACGTATGTTGTTTATTGGAAAGCTGGGCTGAAAATAGATATTTAGTAGCCAACTTAATAAAATCAGAAAGTAGATATGAAAAAAATTAATAAGACAGTTTTCATTTTTTTTGCTTTATGTTTTCATGGTTTTGTTTTATATATGAATTTAAAATATGCACAAATATATTTTTGTGTTTGCTTTTGTTCCTTTAATGAGATTGTATATAGAATATTTGGGTAAAATTAAGTTGGAGTTGGCATGGATGAGATTGGAGAATAAGTGTCTGGGTTTAAATTTTTACATTTTATTCAGGACTTTAAAATATAGTAAATTTAGTAAGGAATTCAGCCATTCCCTAGTTCTCAAAAGATATTCTTGCCCTCCTAGGTTGACTATATTTCAATCCAAATTTGAATTGAATGTCACTTTTGTTATTTTATATCTCACTTTATAAAAAGATTGCTGTTTCAATTAGAGATTCTGAAAGTCTTTGGGACTTTCAGATGTTTAAATGTTTCTACTTTAAAAATTCATGTTTTACACGATTGACTATTCCTTTACTCAACCGGATTTTGAAAGTATCCTATAATTAAAGTAGAGCATAGGATGCAGATATCTTAACTCTATAGAGAATTGACTAAGTGATTTTTCTTAAGACCTAAGTTTTGTTTCTATTAGACTAGTTAAGGAAGCATTTAGTTGTCTTAGGAGAATACTGGGAAAACTTAGGGAACATCGGGATATTGAAAGAATATTTAATTCAAATCGGATTTCAACATTAATGTATTCGATTACATTAATCTTTTAAACAATTGCATATTTGATTTTAACTTTTGAGTTTTTTTCTCTTTAAGCTTTTTTTTTGGCATAATCTGTTTTCTGTCTTGTTAAAATTAGGCTGCCATTTGTCGATGTAGTCAACCACTGTCAGGATTCAGTGCCAGGTGCCTTGAGGATGAACATTTGCTTCAAGCAATTAGTAAAGCCAATCCAGTCAATCGCTACATGTATGTTGTGGATACCCGGCCCAAAGTATGTAACGTAAATACAGTACAATCTGTTACTTTACTTATCTCTGTTACTTTAATTAATGGGGGGAGGTAATAAATTGTCTGTATTTAAAATATCTGAGACCTGGTTTTAAATTAACCAAGGCTAATAATACAAAGGAAATCAATTCTTTTTTGGAATATCAACTTAGAAGGATTGTTCTCAGTAACCTGGATGGTGATTTCTTATGTCTTCTGATGTGTGACACATGCATCTGATACATACATATACACACACTAATTAATTTAGGAAAGCTGAATTTTATAGTGTTCTTGGTAGTATATAGGTCTTACATTATTGTTAAGAAATACTAAATCAACATATCAAAAGTTATAAATTCTTAACTTGTTTTTATGAAATTTTTAATTAACACTTTTTGTTAAAATAATGAACCTTATTCTGAAATATTTTTTTAAAAAAGGAAAAACAGTGAGTTAATTTCAGAAACATTGACTAGAGAATTATAGTGAATAGGAAACTATTGTTCTGTTGGGCATCTATGGTATGAGGCTAAATTTTTATCATTGGGATAGAGTCAGAATCCAGTTTTCTTTTTATGAGCTCAGTTTAATAGCCAATTCACATAGGACCCTGAAATTAAAGTAATTAAATTCTTCAGTGGTAACAGCTAACTTTACTTTTAATTTTTATTATAGCATCGAATGCAGAGCTGGTGGGCTACACAAAAGGACATTGGCAGAATTATAGTGAGAATTTCTTCAAAAATCTGGAATGATGAGAAAATAAGAGAAAGCGATGAGAAACAGCGAGTGAGCAACATAAAACAAGCAATTTTAGGCAGCTTTGTAAAAGGAATTGTTAGCTGTTTTAGAGTAATTCTCATCTTTATGCAGTCTCGAAAAAATAATGGAGAATGCAGAAAATGAGATTAATTTGAGTCAATTAGGAAGTATTAGAAATTGGCAATTGGATAATATTTTGTTAAAAACAGACTAAGAAAGTCTAAGGAGTTCACATCTAAGATATAAGAAGACTTGAAAATTTATGTCTTAACTTTGTATTCAAGAATTCTAATAGCTCTTACTTATATAATTGTCTTCTACACAGAGAATATATCTTTAATTGCTTTGCTAGTTAAACTTAATAAAATCAAGGAGTGATAATGGAAACATTTTTAATATCTAACTCTTAATTTTACTTAGCGAGTCAGTAGATGTCATTTAAATATACTTGTTATCACCCTGAGGCCCAATGAAAAGCTACTTTTACTTCCGTTTTAGATTCCCTTTCATCCAAGTTCATAAGCAAAGAATAGTAAAGTAACATTTCATATGAAATCCTAGTCTGAAAGAAGTAAGTATTCAAATCCTAAGTGTACCTGTGATAACATTTGCTATAATAACCAAAGACCATAGGCTTATGTACCTATGGGCAGTCTGTTTTCTCTTTAGAGACTAGTTTATTTTGGGCCTAATTCTTAGAGCTGTATCAGGCTAGCAGGTCAGATGCTGTATTACACAGTGTATGGGTCTCCAGTAATCTCTAATGTGAAGGATCTCCAATAAGTTGGAGGCGTGTTTCAGATCTGATTTTCATGAGCCTTGTGGATTTCTGAGTGATCATTTACTCTAGGCTTCTTCTGAAGTGAATCTCACAGTTTCATTCTGTAAAAGAAAAGCTTGCTAGCTCTGCAGTCATTTAAGATTTAGATAGGAAATATGCCTTTATTTTTAATTTTGAAGTATTGCAGATAGCTGAATTGGCTTCATGAACTTGTGGGTATTTCCTGTTCAGTCCTTTCCTTTGTATGATAATCATATATATTGTTACTTTATAAGTAACAATTCTTTATTGTTGATAATGTGACATTTTGCATACCAAAAAAATGGTAGCTTATTTAGTTTTGATGGGTTCCTTCAAAATCTCTTCCAGATAATGACTTATTTAATGTTTTTATGACATTTTAGTAAATCAAAAGATAAAAGTAATTTGTTTCTAAATTTCTAAAATTTTAAATTTTAGCTGAATGCGATGGCCAACAGAGCAGCTGGAAAAGGTTATGAAAATGAAGACAACTATTCTAATATTAGATTTCAGTTTGTTGGAATAGAAAATATTCATGTCATGAGGTCCAGCCTTCAGAAATTATTGGAAGGTATGATTTTTCTTGCTTTTAGATAACTTTGTTGAATAGAAATATAATGCTAGTTGCATGTATTATAAAATTTTCTGTTAGTCACATTTAAAGTAGAAAGAAACAAATAGAATTTTAAAAATTTACTTAATGTTAAAAACTTGTTTAATGTTGACATAAAAATTGGTAATGAAATATTAAGTCTTAGAAATCAAGTGTGTATTTTACACATAGAACACAGCTATGGTTGGACTAGCCACATTTCAAGTACTCAGTAGTCCTGTCTGGGTTGTGGTGTCTCTGTTAATATAATTTTGATGGTTTTGCAAAAATTGCTATTGTTAGATAGTTATTTTTTAATAGTCAGTGCAATAAAGATTAATTTATGATACTGTTTCTTTTAAATATTAAGATCTTTCCAGTCATGATGTTAAATTTTAAAAATTAAAATAGAAGACTAGTTTTAGTTAAACATCTGCCCTAAAAAAATCTATCTATCTATTTATTTATCTATCTAGTTATTTATTTATTTATTGGTATTTACTCAACCACTGAACCACATCCCCAGCAATATTTTGTATTTTATTTAGAGACAGAGTCTTACTGAATTGCCTAGCGTCTCACAGTTGCTGAGGCTGGCTTTGAACTCACAATTCTCCTGTCTCAGCCTCCCCAGCAACTGGGATTACAGGTGTGTGCCACGCGCCTGGCTCCTAAAAAAGATTTAAAAGGGATTTTGTATCAATTTCTTTTAAGTACAGGAATGATAGAAAAATGTGTTTCAAAATGTATTATTAAGATTCTAATTGAATCTTTTTATTTTTCATTTTGTCCTTTCTTTTTCAACTTACTTACCTAGAAAAATCTTTAGAAGGACCAATAGAAATTCTAGCCCCATTCTAACTGAAAAAAATTTCTCCCTTTTTTTCAGTCAATGGTACCAGAGGGCTTTCTGTCAATGATTTCTACTCTGGATTGGAAAGCTCAGGATGGCTTCGCCATATCAAAGCTGTTATGGATGCCGCAATCTTCCTAGCCAAAGTAATTATCTTTCATGTTGAACTTTGCATATATAATGGTTAGGAAGGATGATTTATCCTATTAGGTACTGATACGTAGTCTGGTCAGGTGACTTTTTATTACTTAGCTCTTTAATAAGGTTCACTTTAATTTGAGCTTTGAAAATATCATGTAGCATTCAATACAGATACTTTCTTTTTGTTGTTGTTTATTTGCTTTGTTTTTGTTTTTAAGTATGCTATGCCAACATCATTGCAGATATAGCTCTCCTTTGTAATGTGATAGCTATTAGTATGGTTTTCAAGTAAATAAACTTCAGATATATGTAAAAGGCATTCTGCTAGAATCTAAGTATGTGATATTTCTTTTCAGGCAATAATGGTCGAAAATGCAAGTGTATTAGTACATTGTTCTGATGGGTGGGATAGAACTTCACAGGTGTGTTCCCTTGGTTCACTTTTATTGGATTCCTACTACAGAACGATCAAAGGATTCATGGTAAGGATTTATTCAGTTAGTGGTTTTCAAATAGAAGTGGTTTTGTCTCCCCAGGGAACAGTGGCAATGTTAGAAGACAGTTTTGTGTGGAAAGGCAATGGTGCAAGTATCTAGCAGGTAGAGGCCAAAAATATTGTTAAATATCCTTATGCGGGACAAATTCATAACAAGGAACTATCTGGTCCCATGTCAATACTGCTAAGGTTGAGAAATCTCGAGCCAGTTAGACAGATTTCCACTCATGCTATATCTTTGGCAAAAACTTTAGATTTAGAAATTTGTTTTCCCATCTTAAATGTTACAGTGAAAATAAAATTGTAACATTTTGTCTAAAAAATTAATTTAAAACAATGCACATATAAAAATACTTAAAAATTAGATTCTGAAGGGAACTTTCTGTTTAAAACACCTTTATTTGTTAGGTGTACTAACATATTGGGCATGTTTATATGTGAAGATTAAGTTTCCATTGAACACATTTCATGTCTTGTGAAAATAAAGCACTAGTGGGCGTGGTGGCACATGCCTGTAATCCCAGCAACTCAGGAGGCTGAGCCAGGAATATCGAAAGTTCAAAGCCTCAGCAATGGCAAGGTACTGAGCAACTCAGTGAAACCCTGTCTCTAAATAAAACACAAAATAGGGCTGGGGATGTGGCTCAGTGATTGAGTGTCCCTGAGTTCAATCCCTGGTACCCCCAAAAAATGGGTCTGGACTTTTGTTTTTTGCTTTTTTTTTTTTTTTTAAACATTTTGTTTTTAGTAGTAGATGGACATAGTATCTTCATTTTATTTATTTATTTTTACATGGTGCTGAGGATTAAACCCAGTGCTTCACATGTGCTAAGCAAGTGCTCTACCACTGAGCCACAACCTCAGGCCTTGTTTTTTGCTTTTTAACATATGATCAGATTAACTTTCAAATTTCACATCTTTTGGTATATTTAATAAATGAAGAAATACTAGAAATTTTTCGTAAGTTTACATTTTTTCCCCCCTGTGCTAAAAATTGAACCCAGGATTCAGTCATGCTAGGCAGGTGCTATACTACTGAGCTATGCTCTTAGCCCTAGATTTTTTACTTTTTATTTATTTATTTATTTTTGATAATGGTTTTGGAGATTGAACCTAGGGCCTTACACATGCTAGACAAGTGCTCTACTACTAAGCTGTATCACCAACCCCCTAGATTTTTTTAATAGTGACATCTTAAAGAAAGATTTAAAATCACCAAACCCTTTTCAGCACTATTGTTTTGTGCTGCTAACATTTTCAGTCTTCTATAGGACATATGGAAATAAGGAAAATAATTTTTTTACCAGTACTGGATACTGAACCCAGGAGAACCCTCTTCTTTTCTTTTCTTTTTTAAATTTTTAAATCAATCAATTAATTTGCGGGAACCAGGGATTGAACTCAGGGGCACTCAACCACTGAGCTACATCCCCAGCCCTATTTTGTGTTTTAGTTAGAAACAGGGTCTCACTGAGTTACTCAGCACCTTGCCATTGCTAAGGCTTTAAATTTGTGATCCTCCTGTCTCAGCCTTCTGAGCAGCTGGGATTACAGGCATGTGCCACCGTGCCTGTCTTATTTTTTATTCTTGAGACAGGGTCTTATTAAGTTGCTGAGGCTCTTGTTTTAGCCTCCTGGAGCTGGAATTTCAGGGTATACTGTACCCATTGCACCCTGCTACAAATGAAGAATATTTTCTTTGGCGTGTTTGGCTTTAATTGTTTGCTGGGCGTCCAAATGAAGTAATGTAATGAACGACCGGAGTCCTGAGAGTGTCTCAGGTAACAGGAGCAATGTGAACTACAGCATTGCCCCTTTAGGTGACTGCAGATGATGTTGAAACATGGAGATTAGGGTGTTAGAGTGGGGTCCTGAAGAAGGAAAGGGGCTAGAATTGGACTTTACCCTTTTTTTTTTTTATATTTAGTTTTTAGTTTTAGGTGGACTCAGTGTCTTTATTATTTATTTTTATGTGGTGCTGACGATTGAACCGAGTGCCTCATGCATGCTAGGCAAGCATTCTACCACTGAGCCACAACCCCAGCCCAGACTTTCCCCTCTTTGGGCATTGAACATTAGCCTTTAAAAAAACAGTAACTTCAAGTAATTTGATTAGATTTATGTTCTTGAAAGATGGTTTGGTGTCTTGAAAGCAGAGGGGAGAAGAAATAGAGACTGGGAGTTCAATGTAGAAACCATTCATGATAAATAAGTGAAGAGGAAAAAAAGGACCAGAACTAAGGTAGCAACACATAGTGGATAGGGAGGCACTGGGTTTCAGAAATGTTAAGGACTTAGAATCAGAATTGAGTATGTGGTAGAAGAGCCCTCCTTTAGTCTCCTGAACTGGTTTCTAGCATGGGTGGTGCCCCTCTCCTGCTACTCACTGAACATAACAAAGGAACAGGTTCAGTGAGATAATCTTGTTAAGATTTAGGTGTGGATGTGTCTAAATGGATGCAGAGGACCTAGAATGAAATCAGTGATTCCAGCCCAAAGATAACTTGCCCCAAGGTCACACAAGAGAAGAAGTAGTGAAGCCAGGGTTTGAGCCCAAGCCTGTACTCTAGAAACTTCATCCTTAACCATTATGACATATGGCCTTTTGCCTAAATGATAGATTTAAGACAAAATTGGAGAAGTGAAAGTGGCAATGTCGACACTGTGAAGAGAATTTGCTTGCCGATTATATAATGAAATTATAAGGTATAGTAAATACTAAGAAGATATGTTTAAATTAGACTGAAAACATTAGAAGTCTGCATTTCAGTGGAGTTGATAAATAAAGAAGCCTATGACAGAGAAGAAAGATAAATAAAGATAATCCATTCAGGAGAATAAATATTAACATTTGGGTTTGAATCTAAACTGTGATTTTCATTTCTCTTTTTGATCATTTATTTTTTCTCACAAAAAAGTTGTTATAAGTAATGTAAAAGTAAGCCCAAAAGGTTTAATGTTCACACCTCAGTCTGCTACCCAGAGTTCACCATTGTTAGAATTTTAGTTTACTTTTTTTTTGGTACTGGCGATTGAATCCAGGAACATTCTACCACTGAGCCACATCCCCAGCCCTTTTTGTTTTTTATTTTGAGACAGGTTCTCACTAAATTGCCCAGGCTTGTCTTGAAATTGTATTCCTCCTGCCTTAGTTTACTGAGTAGATGGGAGTATAGGCCTGCGGCCTGATTTTCCTAGCCTTTTCTATGTCATCTTCCTACATACAAAAATTTAAGTGTAATATTGTTTTATAACATGCACTTTTCACTTAAAATATAATAAACAAATTTGTCATGAGACCTTTCATTTTATGTACTTTCTTCACTCTTTAATTCCACCACTAGTGCAGGTTCTAGACATCTTTGCCTGTAGTGTTTTGTTGTTGTTGTTCTGTTCTCAAGCATAAATCCAAAAGTATAAATGCTGTTTTTAAGCTAATAGAATTTAAACCATTTTGAAAAAAGTTACAAATAGTTACAAAGTGTATTTTACTTTTTCTCATTAAGGTTTTAATAGAAAAAGATTGGATCTCATTTGGACATAAATTTTCAGAGAGGTGAGTGGCAGTTGTACATTTATGTCTTTTGTAAAATAGGGTATTACATTGTTTCTGTGTTTAACACTTATATCTGGTGGGAGGAGAGAGAGGTATGGTTTTACATAGTATTGTATTTGAAGACAGATTTAATTTTTGTCTTTGCTTTTTATTCTAATATCTTTGTTATTTTCATGACTATCACCTTCCTTTTTGGCTGAATTGTAGTATTTTGAAGGTAACACATCCTTTAAAATTGTTGTTACAAAACTCATACGGATAAATGGTTTCAATAAAAAATGATAATTTTTGTGTTAATGTGCATTTTAGAATTATAGTTTGTATGTTTAACGGTACTTGAACAATGGACTATTTTCAGAGGCATTTTTTTAAAGTTTTTGCTTTCTTGTGGGGGTGGTTAGGTGTGGCCATTTGGATGGTGATCCAAAGGAAGTTTCACCAGTGTTTACTCAATTCTTGGAATGTGTGTGGCATTTGACGGAACAGTTTCCACAAGCATTTGAATTCAATGAAGCATTTCTTCTTCAGATCCATGAACACATTCATTCATGCCAATTTGGAAACTTCCTTGGAAATTGTCAGAAGGAAAGAGAAGAACTCAAGTAAGATGATTTCATGAAAATGGGCTCTTTTTTTTTTTTTTTCCTACACAGCTGAAGTCACACAGCCATAAATTATGGTGGACTTAATTAAATGGCTCAACAGTATGAAATAGAACTAAATTTTATTGTGAAGATTTTATTGTCTATATTTCTAAAGCTAAATACCCTCCTAGTGTCCCCACCCCCCAGGTTAATAGTAAAAATATATCTTTAAGTATATTTTGAAGTATAATATAGATACAAAAAAGTACATTTAGCGTTAAGTGTACAGATCATTAAATCTTATCTTACTTGCCTATATAACCAGCACTGAGAAAAAAAGAAACACTGCCTACACCCTAGAAACTTCTCTCATTCTCCCTTTTAGTTCAAATATATATATTTTAGAATAGAGAAGTCTTTAGATTAATTTGTTTCCCACAAAACAGTGGTCACTCGTTTAAAAGTGTGGTAGAATGTTTAAGATTTGGTTTGTTTTAAGATAATATGGAGCCTTATAGCTCTCCTCACATTTCTGAAGAGATAGTTCTTTGGAGAAATTAAGTCTACCTGTGTTGGCTGTAGTGTGTCTTTTCCTTGTGGGGTCCCCATAACCTCTGAAACACTGTATGACCCTAACACATCTGTTCTTTCCCAACCAGGTGGTATTTTGATGCAGGGGAGATCTGGGTTAAGACTGAAAGGTCCTATATATATTTTTAGGTTTGGCTTCTGAATTTACATTATTTTCAGTAGCAGTAAAGAACAGTTCTAGATTCTTGAACATCTGAATGACATATTAGAGAAGCTAAATCTGGTAATAGTTTGAAGATAGCCACATGCTCCTAATACAGTTGATGGCAGAACTGAGGATGTAGAAAATTCTAAAGATGTATACAGGCGGGCTGGGGATGTGGCTCAAGCGGTAGCGTGCTCGCCTGGCATGCGTGCGGCCCGGGTTCGATCCTCAGCACCACATACAAACAAAGATGTTGTGTCCACCGAAAACTAAAAAATAAATAATAAAAAAAGTCCTCTCTCTCTCTCTTAAAAAAATAAATAAAAAATTTTAAAAAAGATATATAAAGGCAATAACAAATAAAATATGTCAGAGACAAACATGTCAAAAACATTAAGACTTTCTTCACTCTGCGTTATAGTCATTCTTAAGAGTTAGTCATAATTTGAAGCAGGTGACTTGGAGTACAAAGCTAGGAAATATCTATTCTCAATTAGTACCAAACATATTCAGAAATGAGAAAATAAAGGGTATATTTAATAGTAGTCTTTCTTTAAGAACATGCCTATGGCTCATCTTCTTATCATGGAAAAATAGAAGGTTTTCCCTTTGCCTCCTGGATTCTAGTCTATACTGTTTTGCCTCTACCATCTCCTTTAGATTTGCAATATAACTGGTTTTTAAAACTCTTGCATAATGTCCTAATTTTGCCTGTTTCTCTGCACTGACATCAGTGGGGTCTAGATATGGGATTAAGAGAATAAGGCCAAACAGATAGCTCTAGTAGTGCCTTGTTCCACATATATGTGTGCAGTGATTTAAAATAGGTATAAGGGAGACCCAAGTTTTCGAAGTTGTGTGACTTGAGAGGAATTGTTTAAAGTGTATAGTATAGAGAAAATGGTATACCTGTGTTATGTTTTAGAGACATGGATTTATTTGCATGATTATGAATGAAAGAGACAAGACATCACATGAATAGAAAAACTAAAACTTAAATCTACTTTGGAAACAATTATTTGCTTTATGAAAATGATATTAGCAGTAATAATTTGCATCTCTAAGAAAGATCTTTATATTTTTCTTATTACCTTAAGGTTGGAGGAGAAAACTTACTCCCTGTGGCCATTTCTTTTGGATGACCAAAAGAAGTACTTAAATCCTCTCTACAGTTCCAAATCTCAGAGGTTTACAGTTTTGGAACCAAATACAGTATCTTTCAATTTTAAGTAAGTTCACATCATTGAAGTGTTTATATTTACTTTTTCTCAAACACAGTTTATTTTAATTGTTTAATTTATTATCTAAGTGTACATATTTAGGGAGTATAGTATAATACATGTGTAATGATCAAATCAGAACAGTAAGCATTTCCATGTCTTTAAACGATTACTTTAAATTTTTTGATTAACATATAATAATTGGCTGGGCACAGTAGCGCACGCTTATAATCCCAGTGGCTCAGGAGGCTGAGGCAGGAGGATCAGGAGTTCAAAGCTACCCTCAGCAACAGCGAGGCACTAAGCAACTCAGTGAGACTGTGTCTCTAAATAAAATACAGTGTAGGGCTGGGGATGTGACTCAGTGATCAAGTGCCCCTAAGTTCAATCCCTAGTACCCCCCAAAAATATATATATATAATAATTGTACATATTTATGAAGTACAATGTGATGCAATGTATACTGAACAAATAATTAATGTTTGTATCTTCTCATCATTACTTTGGGTTTAGAGCCTTCAAGCTTCTCTCTTCTAATTATTCATAAAATAAATAATAGGTTATTGTAAACTATTATCACCCTGCTATACTATAGAACACTAGAGCTTATTCTTTCTGAGTTTTGGTAAAAACTTTATTTTTTCATAAAGGTTTTGGAGAAACATGTACCACCAGTTTGATCGAACATTGCATCCGAGACAGTCTATATTCAATATAATTATGAACATGAATGAACAAAATAAGCAGTTAGAGAAGGATATTCAAGACCTAGAATCTGTAAGTATTCTGAAGTGTCTAAAATAATATATTTAAGATGTAAAATTAGTTAACTTGCTCTGTTTAAGTTGTTTCACTTTTGAATTTCCATGATTAGAAATGAAGTTGGGTGGCTTTTCATGTGTTTATTACTCATTTGGTTTTTGTTTTCTGTGAATGAACTATTCAAACTTATGCACATTTTTCTGTTGGCTCATTTGCCTTTTTCTCATTGATTTATTTATAAGAGCTCTTTACATACAAGACACTAGTTGTCTGGTTGAGTATAATACAAATGTGTGTTAACAAACAGCTTTGTTCAGCTTATTCTTATATTTTCTACTTTATATAGTGTATGTTTTATTTAGATGTTTTGATTTTCATATTAGTTAAACTGATCAATCCTTATGTTTTGTTTTTTTGAGTGTGTATTAAGAAATCCTTGTCTTCTTGCTGGGCATGGGGGTCACACGCCTGTAAACCCAGGGGCTTGGAAGGCTAAGGCAGGAGGATCATGAGTTCAAAGCCAGCCTCAGCAATTTAGCAAGGCTCTAAGTAACTCAGCGAGACCCTGTCTCTAAATAAAATATAAAAAAGGGCTGAAAATGTGTTCAGTGATAAAGATTGAACCCTTGGCTTCGATCCCTGTTACCACCCTCAACAAAAAAAAAAAAAAAAAAAGAAGAAGAAGAAGAAAAGAAATCCCTCTTCTAAGAATTTCCTTTAATATTTTCTTTGTTGTCATTTATAACCAGAAAGGATCAGAAAATGCATGTGCATTTTTAAAAAGTACTAGACAGTTGTTTTTAACTTAGTAAGGCTGTCTCATCTGCGCCTCAGGCAGATGTCCCTTAGTCATCTTTTTGATAACAAGGTGTAGTGACTGCTTGAGTAAATTGTAGGAGAATATGGAAAAGAGAGGAAGTCCAAAATATGGGTAGTACAAGATTATCAGCCCAAGGGTTTAGAGAGCATAATACTCTGCCACAGGACACCTTTGTATTTAAAATAATAAAAAATAAGTTCTATTGCTATTCTAAAGCCTATCATGTACACCCATCTAACCATTGTAGGAAGACTCAGTAAGAAAAATTTTTCACAGTCATTATGACCTTTAGTCATAAGTGTATAGTTGTTAATATAGTTTCAATTTCAAAGACCGTGTCTCATATACATTTCTCTCATTATAAAATATTTATTTGTTATATTTTCTAGGTAATATATGTCTTTTTCAAATGTAGGCCTAGTGATCTGCAGTCAAGTGTGGCTGGATTGTTGTTTAATAAATATAAAAACTTAAAAAAGCATTTTCCACAGTAAAAATTGTAAACAGAATTTTAAGTTGTATCATGTGCCCTAGATTTTATTTTTCAAGATGTGATTTTGTATTATATATAAGGAGAACATTTGCAAAAGCACGTTTTTTTAATCCAACATATATTGACCATGAGGTGTGTAATTTTTTTTCAAATTTTATTTATTCTAGAAAATTAAGCAGTGTAAAAATAAGCAATCAGATGGTGTCTTCACCAAGGAATTGTTACATTCAGTTCATCCAGAATCACCTACCCTCAAAACCTCTCTGTGTCTTAAAGAACAGACTCTACTACCAGTGAATGATGCACTTCGAACTATAGAGGGCAGCAACCCAGCAGATAATCGTTACAGTGATTATACAGAAGAGTTTTCCAAATCGGAACCTGGTGTGGTCAGCTTAGAATATGGTGTGGCAAGAATGACCTGTTAGACTTTCCAAGTGTTTTTCTGGACTGAACATAGAACAAGAAATGAATTATGGTGAGGATGGTCTATGTGCCATGACCAAAGGGGAGTTCGAATGGGGTTTAACAGTACATGAATGGTGCAAGAAAGGAAATTAACTGCTCCTGTAAGAAAAATAAGTCAGCTTAATTGGATTTCTAGCAAGGAATGACATTCAGTTCTGTAAGAAATGAGTGGTATTTGCCATATTTACTCAAAACACAATTTGCATTGTACACTAGTGAATTGACATTTCTGTATGGTTTATATGTTAATTACAGCAAAACATGAATAGCTTTCCTTAAATGTAACCGTGAGGTAAGAAAACTCAACAAAATGATCCCTTAATAATTAACATGGCATGTACTTTTAATTATGTAACTGTGCAACTATGAATATTTACATATTCTGCCTTTTAGTGATGTTTAATATTGAAGTGCCATGAAAAATATTTCTAAGAGAGCCTTAAAATAAATTCTCAGTTTATTATTTACCTTTAAGTTTTATAGCCTAGAACAAGATGGGGTTTGCTTTGTTTTCTATTGATCAACCTCATTTAGTTTGTAAAGAATTGTACTCTCATTACTGCAGGGGTTGCATGCATCAATACTCCTGATAAACAGTTGCAGAAGTACTGTTTAATTCATGTTTAGCCAGTCCCATTTCCATATTCAAAATTAATGAAATTGAAGGTCTTATACTGGTTGTAATTTGTTTAGTGCTACATTTGATGATTTATTACTTGTAGCGTAGATTATTGATTTCTTGAATACACACAAACACATTTTACCGTCTTTTATATATGGATTACTGCATTCTATTGATTCTTATTTTGTGGTTGGCTTTAATCCTTTGATAACTGTGTAAGTGTAAAGAGCTAAACCCTAAAATTGTTCTTAGAAACAATGAATAGTACACATATATATTTTTAAACTGCCTTACCTTCCAATGAGTTGCTATTCCTAGAATATTTAACTTTCAGTGTACCCAAAAACTTTGGGGTAAGTAAAAATGGAAGTAGACAGATAGTTTTAGATTATGCTTGGCTGCGTGAATTCTAAAACAGTCAGTTCTATGTGGAACTTTTTTTTCCCCCCATGTTAAAGGAAAAAAGGGACACCAAGGGGAGCCTAGATAATATTTAACAAAAGCAGCTAAAACTCTGGAAGTGTTTCATTTTGCCTTGTTAACTGTTTATTCTATGTATTAGTACGTATCTTTAATAAGCAAGCAAGCAAGCAACAACAACAACAAATCAATTGCCATTGGCAATATCACACATCTGGCTTTAAAATCAAAAATTTAAATTACCTGGGTGGCATGAGGTACATACAACTCAAGGGTACTAGGAAATTTGCATAGGATTCCTCATGCCTCTCTTTATTACACCTATATCTATTGTTAGCTTTGAATGTAAGCATCTTTTTCAAGTGAAAGAAAGTTTTATTGTATGTGAGCTTACCTAATCCTGTTTATTTTTCAAATGTAGTTCTGTAATACTGTATAAGAAAAATACTGGTTTTTAAACGGAAATATAACTTATGTGATTAACCAATCCTACATACATATGTAAGCACTGGGAAAGGAAACTTTATGACCACAAAGGGAAGCTTTTGTGCCTTGGTTCTAGTCATATTATGGTTTTAGAATCTTCCATGGGCAGAGTTCTTATATTCCACTCTTTGGTTTATTATCTTAATTTTCAATTTAGACACGTACGTGTGTGTGTGTGTGTGTGTGTGTGTGTGTACTCACACATGGACTGAGAAATCAGATAACATCCTGAGTATAAGGGTATATGTTGGCAAAAAGTAGATTGTGTATATGTCTTATACAATTGGATTTATGTTCATTGCATTTGGGAATATATAGCATGTAAATTATTTCATGTATTATTTAAAGGTTATTAAATGTCCATGTTTTACTTTGAATGTTTTTCTTTTGGAAAAAACAAGTGGGATTAAGTTGTGTGTGTTTGTATTTTTTCTCACCTAGGCAAATGGTCCTTAACGTTATAGTAATATAACAGTATAAATTTTTAGCAATTCATTTCCCAAAAGATTGTAGGTAAATAATTACTGTTATATACAAAAGTAATTCCCACAATATTTAAAAGAGGCATAATGAGCTCAAAGACTTAGTAGACAAGAGTTAATAACTTATAAAATTTTCCTTTGTCTCCTGTCACTTGCCGGTCTTACTAGAACCTATTATGCCATTACCATCTTGTTAATGGAAGGCAAGGTCCAGTGAGTACAAACGTTCTGTTGCCAGGTTTTGACCCTAAACTGGGCCTTCTCTTCCCTGCTCAGAATTGTGGAATCAATAATAAGGCCTAACTCTGAGCAGAGAAGGAAGGTTGTTTATTCTTGGCCAAAAATAGGAGAAGTAGGAGATAAACTCTCAAATCAATTTCTCAATCTGTTGGGGTTTGGGGAGGGTATTAATAATAGAGTAAAAGAAATGAGGGGAAGGATAGACCAATTAAAGGCAGGAATATTCATGTCTTTCTGTGAAGAAGTGGAGATTTTCCAGGAATTCAGATGCCACCTCTTTTTGTTCCTTTTATGGTTCATTCTTGTGCTGTCGTATCAACTGTCATGGCGCTATAGCATGTAGATGGATTATAATGAAGTCAGAGGTTTTTTGGGGGGTTACTCTGGCAGCGATCTTAGATGCAATCAATTTCAGCGACTCACTGGAAGAGGATCTGCTCTATAGGCATCCTGTTCTCAAAGATAAACAAGATCGAAGGAGTTAGCACATCCAGTTGAACTGTCTCCAAAGGCAGATCTGATGTCAGTATGAAGAAGAAAGTGACTAGTTGAGAAAAGAGTAACTTCTGGTTCCCCAATTTTTTTTTTCAATTTTTAATTTTTTAGTTATAGGTGGGCACAATACCTTTATTTTATTTTTGTATACTGCTAAGGATCGAACTCAGTGCCTCACTTATGCTAGTCGAGTGTTCTACCTCTGACCCACAATCCCAGCACCCCCATGTTGTGTTTTTTTTTTTAAGTTGTAGTTGGATACAATACCTTCATTTTATTTATTTATTTTATGTGGTCCTGAGGATCAAACTCAGTGCCTCGCATGTGCTAGGCGAGCATTCTACTGCTGAGCCACAACCCCAGTGCCCACCCAAATGATTTTTGACTTGCCATTTTGCATTGGTGTCCAGCTGAGGGTCATGTATTGCATTTGCTTATAACCCTTCAGTCCCTTTGTTGGACAGTGCTCTCACCTTTTTACCTCTGCATTGACTGAACCATACCTGCCGTAGATACTTTCCACATTTGTCTGATGCTTCTTCATAGTGTAATTTGGTCCTCTATCTGCTGTGCCTTTTGTCAAGGAGGCATTAGATTCAGATCAAGTATTTTAGGAAAGTTCCTGACTTCTTGATCTTGAAGAATTGGAAGAGGGTATAATGCTAGGTTGTTTCATTGTGAGTGATTCTCAATTTAATAATGTGAATTATCTTTCCTCGATGAAGGTACATTTTTTTCCCTTTGTGCTTAGCAGATACTGTCAGGTGATTTGGGGGCATCAAATTGAATATTCTCATTTCCTAACAATGCATTCATTAATGATCAGTTATTTCATGAGGTATTACAAAATAGTGGTTCTCTAATTTTGTCTTTTTTTTTTTTTTTTGGCACTGGGAATCGAACCCTAGGATGCTTTACTACCATGTTACATCACCAGCCTTTTTTTTTTTTTAAGTGCTTTCACTTGTCAATTGGGAAAATTCCTCTTGGAAAAGTCATGGCAAATGCTTAGTTCTTCCTTTTGAATGACTAATTTTCAGAGTAAAGAGGTCTCATAGTCATCTCCAAAAACTTAGTGAGATTTTCATAATCAGTTACAGAAAATGCTCTTAGTGCTCAATGTATTCTAATCCTGATCAACAGATCCCCTTCAGTTCATTTCATGACTTTTTGATATGCCCCTTGATGTTAGTTTTGAGCATGTCTGTTTTCTGATGTTTTAGGCTTATCTTGTACTCTTCTGCCTGGTTTTGGAATCAGTCATTTTCCCAAGGAACCTTAGTTTCTTTTATTGGAAAACCAAACTCTGGGCACTAAATGTGCTCATTGCTATTGGGGTGCCATGGTTTCTAGGTCTGCAATATATAGAGCTAGGGACGATAATATTTTTAAAAATCACAAGTTTATGCAGTATTAATTCACATTATTACCACAGTATATTCTTTTGTTCTTTTTTTTTATTATTGGTTGTTCAAAACATTACAAAGCTCTTGACATATCATATTTCATACATTAGATTCAAGTGGGTTATGAACTCCCATTTGTACCCCATATACAGATTGCAGAATCACATCTGTTACACATCCACATTTTTACATAATGCGATATTAGTAACTGTTGTATTCTGCTACCTTTCCTATCCTCTACTATCCCCCCTCCCCTACCCTCCCATCTTCTCTCTCTACCCTATCTACTGTAATTCATTTCGAGAGAGAATTTTTTTAATATTCATTTTCCAGTTTTCTGTGGACACAACATCTTTATTTTATTTTATGTGGTGCTGAGGATCGAACGCAGCGCCCAGCGCATGCCAGGCGAGCTTGTTACCGCTTGAGCCACATCCCCAGCCCGCTAGGCTTTCTTAATTTCTTTATGTTACTCAAAGATAAAAGGATTAAGTGTTTGAATTTTTTTTTAAGAGAATTGCTCTGCCTGTTTCATTGTCTGATACTCTGGTTTCAGAGGTACAATGTTCTCTATTAACCTTTTTTATTTTATTTTTTTTAATTGAATGTTCTGAATGTGTTGGTTCTGACAGAAACAAGTTCATATCTGCACCAATCTTACCAGTGCCTGATCTTCTCTACCAAGAGTATTCAATCTAGAAAGATGTATTAGTTGGGGTTCTTTGGAGGAACAGAATCAATAGGAAGTATACATATAAAAAGGGGATTTTTTAGGTTGGCTTACATGTCCAGAAGCTGGATAGTCCACAATGGCCACCTGCAGGCTAGAGAGCTGGGAGAATCAGTAGCTAAACAGTTCAAGAGACTGTAGCCCCAGAACAAGAGGAATTAGCAGTGCTACCTAGTTTAAGACTGAAGACTTCTGGAAACTCCCCAGAAAATCAGTAGCAGAGACCGGTATGGAGGAGTGAAGAAGTGAGAATCCAATATCCTCAGATGATTGCAGCAGCAATCAAGAACCTGTTCAAGAAGAATTAAGCTTGCATCTGCTGCTTCTTCCTTATTCTTCCAACTTTTATTCCATGAAAGTCATCATCCTATTGGACAGTGTTGCGCATGCTTAAGGAGGACCTCCATTTTAGTTGTCTGTACCACATGCCAATCATTCCTAGACACACCCTCACTGACACACCCAGTCATTGGTATTTTTTAATCCAATCAAGTTGAAAATTCAAATTAACCACTACAAATGGTGTAAAATATTTTGCTGCAGAATGTTTTGGAAGACTGTGGGGTGCTCTAACTTTAGCAATTAGATTTTAGACATAAGTTTCTCAATTGGAATATTTAGCTTCTTGGCTTGAGCCACACAGTTTCGTGAGATGTGTTAGCTGCCCCAAGACATGGGCATATCATATCATTTCACTGACACATATATCATTGGATAGCGGACATTTCAAAAGGCAGTGTCCATGATCCTTAAAATTGATATGCATGAAATTAGCCTGAAACATTGACATTGTTTTCTTTGTTTTTCAGCATACAAAATACGATTTTAAAGTTATAATCAGTATCACTAATAATAGAAATAGGATAGAATTTATATTTCCTTGCAGTTCTCCTTGTCTTTACATATACCATAAACAAGGAAGTGCAGTTAGAATATTATATTCAAAAGTTACTTAAATAATTTTTTAACATTATTGATTTGCAACATATTTTGTTTTCAGTTTTAATATTTGCCTATTTTCTTTTTCATTTAGTGCATTTCTTAAATAGGTTAAACAGTTACACAGTTCAAAATTCAAATGTACATAGAAAGTTATATGTAGATGTCTTTTATTACTTTCCCTTCTACCCTGCTTCTTAACTCTACCTCTTCATCCTCTTCACCAGAGATTCATTTTAGTATTGACATATTAACTAAATTATCTTCCATTCCACAAATATACAGTATCTTTCATTTGTGTCATTTTTAATGTCTTTGAGCAAAATTTTGTAGCATTTAGTGTACAAATCTTTAGTCCCCTTGATTAAATCTGTTCTTAAGTATTCTTTTTGATGCTTTTAAAATGAAATTCTTAATTTTAAGTTTCTTTTTCAGATTGTCCATTGTACACAATTGCAGCACAACTTTTCATTTCTCTGGCTGTACACTATATAGCATCACACCCTATGTGCAGTATTACATGTATCTAGGATAATGATGTCCATCTCATTTCACCGTCTTTCCAGCCTCCATGCACCCTCCCCACCCTCCCACCCCTTTGCCCAATCAAAGTTACTCAATTTTTCTCTTTAATAGAAATATGAAGCAACCACATCTGCAGTGTAAAATTTTCTGAAAACCACATTTTAAAAGTATAAGAAAACTGGTCAAATTGATTTTAATGGTAAATTTTACTTAAAACATTATATCCAAAATATTATTCCCACAAGTAATCAACATAAAACTATTTGTGATATTCGTTTTTAGTAGTGGGTCTTCAAAATCTGGTATATTTTATACTGACAGCACATCTCAATTTGGAGTCACCACTCTTTAAGTGCTCAACAGGTACATGTGTCTCTGCTCCTGGAGAGCATGGGGGGAGGCAGTTGGACCTCACCTTTCCAGCTCTGTTCCTCACTTCAATTTTTGAGAGCTTATCAGATGACATTGTCAACTTTTTTGAGCTCTTTTAAAACTAATCCAGCTATGTACTATGTACAGTTCCTATAAGAAAATTTAAATCCTAATATTTTTAATTTATCTAATAATGTATTCTTTAGAGATAGCAGACATTAGACAGATTGTCAAAAACTGAGTCCTTGGCAAGTCATCTTGGCATTTGAGGAGGGGAAGGAGAACTCTGATAGTAAAGTAGTTGTGGCAGGTGGGGACCTAGGGGAATTGTGCAGGATTTTAGGCTCAGTGGAGCCAGCAGGGGGTAGATTTTTTGAGCAGTTGGTAGATAGGAGAACAAAACATCAAGGAGTTTGGGAACAGAGACGCTGGCCTTTCTTCCCCTTTGCCTGTCCTTGCTTGAGTACAGGCAAGAGTGTGTTAGTGAGAGTGGGGGTGCAGGGCCAGTGTCTGGGATCTCAGGTGTTCCCATTAGCAGTGGCAACTCACACAAGCCCTTTCCTTGTCTGTATTCCCCTTTACTCCTTCCAAAACATTCATTTAATGTATTGAATGTATGCCCTTAGAAGTACCTGTGCTTTGGGTGTGTTTTAATTTTACATAGATGTCATTGAGCCCCTTTCTGCCTATTTTTTTTCTGTCCTTGTATTACTCCTCCTATTTTCTACTTGTTCTTTCCTGTGTGGCTTTATCCACTTTGGTTTCGACCTCCCATTTCTTTTAGTTGTTTGGCATTTATTGAGCGTCTCATGCAGCCTAGGTGGGTATGTTACAGACATTTTGATCAAGTCTCACAGTAACCTTCAAGGATAACAGTATTTTGCTATTTTTGTAAAGAAACCAACTTAGAGCAGTTAGGTATTGTGCCCACTGTCACACAGCCAGGAATCTGAATTCAGACTTAACTTTTTGTATTCTAAAATCCGCACTCTTCCTGCTGTTTCAAAAGCCGTTTTTTTTTTTTTTTTTTTTTAAAGAGCGAGAGAGAGAATTTTTTTAATATTTATTTTTCAGTTTTCGGCAGACATAACATCTTTGTTTATATGTGGTGCTGAGGATCGAACCCGGGCCGCATGCATGCCAGATGAGCGCACTACCGCTTGAGCCACATCCCCAGCCCCAAAATCCATCTTTTTTATTTACTCATCCTCTTTTTAAGTGAAGAAACTATACAAATCAGTTTGACCATTTCTTAGGATCTATGTAGTCTAGCTCTTTGCAGATTTGATGGTAATCCCAGCTAGCATTTGTTCAGTGCTTTGGGGAGGCAGCACTGAAAAGTGGTTATGAGTATAGACTCTGGAGACCAGCCAATGTCAGTTCTGCTTTGAGGCATCTGTGGCTTTTGGGAAGTTGGCCAACCCCTCCCTGGAGAAAGAAGTTGGATTCTATGTGGAAGAGTGAGGGAATAGAAAAAAATCAGAAGTTTTTAAATTAATTCATTTAACATTTATTTTATGCCTACTATGTATCAGTTATTATTCTGGGAGCTGGGGATATAAAAGAGAACAAAATACAAAATATCCTTGTCCTCAGCAGGCTTACCTTGTAATGGCCAGCAAGTAAGAAGCTAACTGGGAAGAAGGCATGTGAATCTTCCCTTGAGGAAAACTGCCATGATGCCCTGCTCTCTGTTGAGTCTTAGAGTCTGTTTCTGACTAACTTTATTGTTCAATTGTTTAAGGATAAGATTTTATTAAAAAAATTCTTTATTGAGGTATAATTTACATCTTTTAAACTTCACCCATTTTAAGTGTACAGTCCAATGATTTTTAGTCAATATCAAGTTTGGGAACTGTTATTGAGCAAGGGCCTGCTGCCCTGTAGAAGCCAATCCTATGGGACTGAGCTTTTGCTTAAAGAAAAAGCTTTATTGCATACCTAATGGATAAAGAGTCCTGGGGATAAAAAGGAGCTCAAATCTGACTCCCCCATCAATTGGTAACAAGGGAATTCATGAGAAGGGAGAGAGGAGAAGTTGCTGTTGACTGGATGAAATGTTGCTTATGATTTTATTAAATGAAGATCTAAGTATCTACAGCACTGGCGGGAACATTAGGTAGGAGGGATATTTAAAATGTAAGACGGAATGGAGTAGTAAATTAAAAATTATCAGATCATGGGGGTATATTGGAAATTAGGTAGGGGAATAAGCTGAGAGCTTTTCAGTCCAGATCAGGGATCTGAGCCAGTTGACCATCATGGAGATACCACTGAAACTTCTGGTTATTGCCTTTGTAGAGCAGAGAATGACACAGGACATAGTTTTCTGGAAGGAGGCTGAAGTTTAAATTTTGTTGTTAGCAATTAACAAAGTTAACCCCCATCATTTTCTCTTTCTTTGCCTGAAGATAGTGTCAGCCCTACTGGATTCAAGTTAGATGTCTTGTGTGAAGCACAGAATCATGTTTGATGCCAAGTACTTGTTATTTAAAAATTATGAGAGCTATTTCATGAACGTTAATTTGGTAGCAGTGTATTCGGTGACTTGGAGGAGAGCCTGTACTTCAGTGTTTCACAAAAGATAGTTCCCCTATCAAGTGTGTCAGTATCACTTAGTGTACTTGTTAAAATGTAGATTCTTGAGCCCAATTCCAAATTGCATGAATCTGAATATTGGAGTAGGTACTGCATTTCAGCATTTCAGCAGGTTCCTGGGTAGTTCTTAGGCATATTTCAGTTTGAGAACCACTGTGACTGGTCAATCTTCAATAAAATATTTTGCTTTTTGTCATTTTTCGCTGCTGTGGTGGCTGAAAAATTATTGCTGTTCTGGCATAAGGAAGTCCTAAGCCAGCTAGAGGAGGCTCATGAAAAGCTTCCTTTTTTTTTTTTTTTTTTTTGCATGACTAAGTTAGCTTTGAATGAATGGGTAGGCTTTAGCCAGGTAAATAAAAGTGGAAAGTTATTCAGTTAGGATATATATGAAGGAATAGTAGTACAGGAGTATATGACTTTGGGGTAGAACTCTAACTAGTTCAAAATGTGGTCATAATGAAGGTGTGACTAGAGAGTAGTAAGAGTTGATGGTTGGATGTTATATTAAAGAAGGTAGAAATGTCATTGGATAAGGTCATTTTTACCTGTTGTGCAAAAATTTCTTCATAAGGCAACTAAACATGAGGAGCCGGAAGTAATTAGTCTCAAATCTATCTCCCTTAGGGTTGGGTTTAGGGGTATTTATGAGTCAAAGAAGCAGGGAGATGTTAGGAAAGGTGATTGGAAGCAGGGACAAGTGAAGTGATTGGTGATCTGAGCATAACCAAACTTCCTGACTCTTCATAGGATGCCTGTTCAGAAAATGGCTGTGCTAGCGTGTTCTGAGAGCAGAGTTTTCAACCCTCTGATCTCAAAAGGTCACCTATCAGACCTGGCAGGCCCAAGTGAAGGGATGGGTTTCAGCTGGCTTGAGATAAACAGAAGCAGCCTCCAAATTCCTGAAAAACTGTTTAGGTAACCATTAGCATCTTGACCCATACATCAGAGGGCTGTCTGTAGCCAAGCTCATGGGAGTGTCTAAAATTGCTGATAAAAACCAGTAACTATTATTTTAGTTTTATAATTATTTTATTTCATTAAAATAATGGAGCCAGGTGTGCAGTGGCTCATGCCTGTAATCCCAGCAGCCTAGGGAGGCTAAGACAGGAGGATTGCAAGTTCAAAGTCAACCTCAGCAACTTAGGGAGGCCCTGTCAAAAATAATAAAAAGGTGGGGGATGTTGGATCAGTGGTTAAGTTCCTCTGGGTTCATCCCTGCTACCAAAAAAAAAAAAGAATTAAAGGTCATTAAATTTGAAAAACTGAATAGGTATATCTGGAGCCTGCATAGGGATAGAGAAATATACAGGGTTTTTTTTTTTTTTTCTTTGTCCTGAACTAGAAATCTTTTGATGACAGAAAGCTTTTAATTTTTTTTTTTAATGCTTAGCACATACCTAGTACCTTGCAGTAACTTAACAGATAGACTGGATGGAGAGATGGATATATAGGTCCATACTTTTCAGAGATTTGTTTTTTTTCCTAATTCCATATGAAGTTAAAAGAGAAATTAAAAGAACCATGTTTAAATATTGATACAATGCTTTCTCTTCCATATTTAAATATTTTAGTGCCTTTTAGAGTTGGAAGTGAGTTAGGATTTGTAAATTTGTCGATTCTAGATAATAAGACCATAGGACCTTAGTGGGGATTCATAACATTGTTGAGGGCCTCTGTGTCCTTCAACAGAAGAGATTCTACTTTAGCAATCTCTGGGTTCTGTAGCAGTCTCCCAGCACTGAGTGGGGGTGCTTGGGCCAAGGCTCCAGGAGTCAGGCCAGGTGGCACTCTGCCAAATGGTTTCTGAAAATGCACAATGTTAATAAATGTTTGATGGGTCTCCTTCCTATGCAGCTGCTAGAGCCGTGATTTCCCCTTTGGAAGACCTTGTGTTTGGTTCTGTTCTCCTTGATTATTCCCACTGAACGTTGTGACCCAGTTTCTACTCTGCATTGTCATTATCTCCATTTACCCTTTCCCAATGCCTCTCACTCTAAATTCTCCAATTTCAGCATTCATTTTTGAGTTCCTGGGGATTTTGATTTGAACTAATAAAATTGATGGCAGTAGCCCTCCCAGGACTATATTTTAATGGGTAAATCATAAAAGAAAAGAGAGAAGGCTTTGTCTGATAGAAAGGGGTCAGTGGTAGAAGAATGGAACCTGGGGGGCTGGGGGTAGGTCACTGGTAGAGTGCTTGGCAGCATGTGCACATTCACAAAGCCCTGGGTTACATCCCCAGACGGGGTTTCCGGACAGGGGGTGACGGGAAAGACACACACATCCAGCAATTTATATCTGATTCTTTTTTCATTTAACCCCTTTGCCTGACTACATGTTTGTTTCAGGTGTACTTTATTTGGACAAATTTTTGGTTTCTCTCTGCAGTTAAGTGACACATGCATTAATTACAAGCAAAGTGGCTAATTTATGAACCAAGTGACCAATTCACATTATTATCCTTCAAGAAGTATTTAATAAATGATCTGTGGGTCAAACATTGCTTAAGGCACTACAGATATAATCAGATATAGTAGTTCCTGACTTGGAGAGTCTCATAAGATAGTGGGGCATATAATGCTAGACAGGCATATAATACTTGAAAATTGATAGACTGTGTACATTATTCCACCTGTAACATTTGCTTGTAATGAGCATCATAGGATCACAGGATGCAAGATTTAGCTCTCTCCTATGGGCCAAGTAGGAACATGTAGGAAATAGGAGAAGCAGTGTTAGGTTGAGCTTTAAAACAATGAGTAGAAATTCACCAGTTTCAAGATGGAGAAGGAACATTTAAGATGGAGAGAAGGTCAAGCACAAAGGAATGAGATAAATTATGACCAAACCAGGTGCTGCAGGTTCTTGGATAGAGAAGGAGCCCAGCACATCCATGGGTGTGGTGTGAAACACAGGTCAGGAGGGGATGGTGGCCAGACCCTGCAGACTTTATTCTGTTTTATTTGGGTTGAAAGCCTTGGTGAGCTGGAGGATTTTAAATTGTATGTGTATGTTACATAATCAGATTTATATATTAGAGGAAGGAGGATGAATTGGATTGAGCAAGTATCAGTTGCCTCTGGTGCCTTGTCTGGCACCCCTTAACCTTGTTTGCAGTGAGCACTTCTTGTGCCTTTGATGTATACAGCCACTGAAGCTTTTGTTTCAAGGATGTGACTCTCTGCCCTAGGTGTTTTACATAGAACATGCTCAGCTTAGAAGTGGAGGAGATTTAATATTTGCAGGAAGGGGTGCAAGAGGTATAGAAAAAAGCTATATGCCTGGCAGTTTTATGATTCATAAACATTCAGGAAGGAGCAAAACCCAATATAAGGGTGAGTTACTAAGATCACATCTGGGAAACTGGGCCTTGATCCTAACTGGGACCTTCTTAGGTATGTACAGGTTTTCTTTGCTATAGTTTAATTCTTGAATAGCCCCTAAAGGCCTGTATTGGGAGGTGGTGGGGTGTAGTGGGTGGTCTAGATGATTGGAACATATTTTTGATGGAGATTGTGGGACTGGGACCTCTATCTCTTTTTCTTTCACTTCCTAACTATGAAGTGAGTGGTTTTGCTCTGCCATTGCTTCTGTCATCAGGTGCTACCTCACCACCACTAAAGACCTAAAAGCAATGGGTTTGCCTGGTCATGGACTAGAACTCCTAAAACTGAGTCAAAATAAACCTTTTTAACTTATAAGTTGATCATCCCAGGTATTTGTTATAGTGATGAAAAGCTGATTAACATAGCTTCTCTGAATCATTTATTTAACTTCAGACTTCCTCCCTCCCTGTGAGAGTTAAATCTCACAGTGAAGACTGAAATCTTCACCTTTGAGAGCAGTAAAAACAGCAAGATGAGGCAGGCACACAAGCATGCTCACAGGTTAGGTTCTTGGGTTTTATTCTGTGGGCAGTGGGAAGCCATCAGAAGGTGCAGAGGAGTGTGAACTAGAAGACTGAGGAGCCCTGCTGGCATTGGGGGAATTTATTAGCTTTTCCAGTGTTATCCATATCCTTACTATCCCCCTTGTCCCTCCTTTTAGCCAACTTCTACTTATCCTTCAAGTTTTATCTTAGGCCAATGAATACTTGAACTCAGGAGAACTAACCTGAATAATCAGTAAGAACTGGGCAGTCCATTTGTGATAAATTCCTAGGAATTCAAATAAGCCTGTGTGTGTCTGTAGTATACTATACCCATCCCTTTCTCTGTCTCTGTCTTTGCTTCCTGGTTGCCATGAAGTGAGTAGCCTCCTTTGTTATGTACTCCTTATTATGATGTTCTGCTTCATTACAGGCCCCCAAACCACAGAGCCAACTGACCATGGATGAAACCCTCAAACTTTGTGAGCCCAAATAAACCTTTCCTCCTTTTAAGTTGTTTATCTCCAGCATTTTGTCACATCAACAGAAACTGAATAATACAGCATTGGACAGAGTACTGAAGATATTTTCCTTCTCAAATACATTATAAGCTCCTTGAGGTATTGAGACTTAGTTACTCGTTATAGCCTTGGTGGCCTATAGAATTACAATAATTATTGCTGAAAAGAACTGAATGTGACACCTACTAAAAGACAAAATTACAACAACTCTAGTTTTACAGATTTTAATTAAGATTCTAGAATAGGTCAGCAGCCTAGACCAAAATGCCTGAATGACCAAATTGGCAGGTTATATTTATAGCTGGATATAGGAAGTAATGTATAGAAAATGGAAGTGAAGCAGACATCCCAGTTGGTTATAGCTCCTAGCTGTCTTATTTGAACATAGTTTGAACAGCTGATCACTTGTGATTGGCTGAACAGTTATTAGTCTCTTGTGATTGACTGAGACTCAGCTACTTGTTCCAGAATAGGTTATCATCTGTAACACATCAAGTTAGGTTACAGTTTATTCTGTACAGAGGCAGGTCCAGACCAAACTTAACACACTCAGGGGAATTTATAAGGTTTTGGTAGGATAAGAGCCACTGAAGAATCTCAGGAGCTGTAAGGGAAATAGAAGACAGATAATAAACTAAATTTATACTTGTGTTATAAATTTATATTGAATGGTAGAAACTGCTAGTTATTATGAAAAAAATGAGAGTAATAGGGCTTAGGAGGAGGGCAGGTGATGGTGGCCTGAGAGGGTAATATGGGAGCAAAGACAGGAAGGAAGTGAGAAGTTAGCATTGGGTTGAAAGGCTGGAGGGCAGGAGCTGCCAGGAATGCCTGAGAAACTGAGTGGGCTGAGAGACGCTGGCTTCTGTGTGTCTCTTCTCTTATCCACCTTTCTAGTCCATTTCCAAAATAGGTCAGGAGTGAACCTTTTAAACTACTGGCCATCTATCCCGAACATATGCTCCAAGAAAACAGAGATACATAGTTATACTATAATGTAACTCTATATCTTAGGGCACAGTAGATGCTCAAAGAAGATCTGTTGAACAGATGCAAGAATACAGGAAGTTAAGAAGGAAGATCGGGAACAAGAATGATCTGCCATGTAAATGTAAAGGAAAATAAGCACCTAAAAGAACCACAACTTTGGGAACCTCTCCATGGTGACAGATCACTATAAAAAAGACAACTTCTGAATAAGAGGTTAATTTTCTATGTAATGGAATTTTCTGTGTAGTGGTTTAGCTTTCACTGGTCACTTCATTTACTTATGAAAGGTTATCTCTTCAGGCTTCTGCCCACAGAGTTTATATGAACCCTATTAAAATAAAAACTATAAAGATTCTACCAGGTGCCATGTTGCACACCTGTAATCCCAGTGACTTGGGAAGCTGAGGCAGGAGGATTGCAAGGTCAAAGCCAGCCCGAGTAACTGTATAAAGAAGTAAAGAAGCTATCTCAAAGTAAAAAGAAGTAAAGAAGCTATCTCAAAGTAAAAAATAATGAGGGCTGTGATGTAGCTCAGGTAGAGTGCACCTGGGTTCAATCCCCAGTATTGCAAAAACCACAAAAACAAAAATAAAATACTTGATTCTTAATTATTTGAATATCTATTTTCTTATCTTCTATTTTTTTCTGATCTCAAAGTATGACCTGTACAAGGTTTGGTTATTCTTCACAGTGGTTTTACTAGCGTCTTTGGAAAATAGATAAAACAAGCTATTCAGAGGATTATCTTAGATTCCTATTCCAGGGCTCAAATGCAGCCAGTGAAAACATCCCCACTTGGAAGTGTAGCTTCACATCTCAAATAGAGCCTTCACTCTTGGAATGTGGACAGAGCGTGTCTATTTCTTCATAGGTCTATAACTCATCTTGAACATTGGCATGAAAACAAATGAGGACTGGATACTCAAATATTCTTTTGTAAACAGAAATAGCATGCAAATTCTCTTATTTAGGGTTGTAGTGTTTGGTACTCATAACTTTTGTAGATTTTAATTTATAGATTCAATTTATACTTTTTAGGTTTTGTTTATATTTTATAATTATAACTTAATTCATAATTATACTCATAATTGGATCTTGATAGATTCATTTTGCAATCAGTTTTCTGCCTAGTATCATAGGGAACATGTGTGGAGGATCTCTCATCTTTTTTTTTTTTTTAGAGAGAGAGAGAGAGAGAGAGAGAGAGAGAGAGAGAGAGATTTTTTTTTAATATTTATTTTTTTAGTTTTCGGCGGACACAACATCTTTGTATATGGTGCTGAGGATCGAACCCGGGCCGCACGCATGCCAGGCGAGCACGCTACCACTTGAGCCACATCCCCAGCCCATCATTTTTTTAAAGGTGAATGTCATCAAAAAGCCATTGTCAGGGGGGTATTGGCTAAAACGGAAGCTTTCTAAAGTCTGAGACTCATTTTTGGTGGTAAAGTGTAGTTGTTTGGACAGGAAAAGCCTGCTTTTAGCAATGTCAAATATTTATGCACTTCTTCCAATTCACCCACTAGAATAGGAGTATATTAAAGATAAGCATTTAGACCACAGGGTGAAGTGGAGGTCCCTGATGAAGAACACTACAAATGTACTCACTAGGCAGAAGGCAGAAGACATGTTTTATTCAGTGAAAGCAAAAGTATGACGGTCTCCACTAGTTCAGTAGTCTTTTGCAATTATAGGGATATATTGGAGTATGAGTGTGTGTGTGTGTGTGTGTAGAGGGGGGAGAGATATCTCTATATCCCACATTAGTGAATTTCAAACATTAAGTCCAGTTTTCCTCATAGAAATAAAGCCACATGCAGAGAACATAAGATACAAGGTTCACACAATCCCTGCTGGACTGTCAATGCTCAGCACTTGTCACCTGCTCAGCATGTCTACCTGAGCAAATTCTGTATTTCACTCTGCAGACTCTGGGCTGTGGTGATTCTTTCCAGCCATCTAGGTCTTCTACCTGCTATTACTGGCTCCAGAGTAGGATGCAGTTTTTCCAACATTTATTCTTGCATTCTCTGAAACAAGTATGCATGCAGGGATTTTACTGCTATAAAATTTTTTAAATGTTGGAAAAGTTTGTAAATGTTCAAGAAATCTCAAAAGGCCTCTGACTCAGTGGGCATTCTTTATCTCCAGCCTTCAACCTCTCTCCTGCCTCCTGCCTCCTTCCTCCCAAGTGATGGCCTTCTTTAACTGTCCACTAAGAAGATAGAGATGCCATTGGAAAAAGCACCTTCAACCTCTTCCTGTGTTACTTCCTATGGCCAGTTTTCATTGCTCCACTTATCTGGAATTTAGAAAGTGTGACATAATTAGCTGCCCCTCTTTCGTGGAACTTTCTCTGCTTTTGACCTCCAAGTATTACAAACTCCTTTGCTACTATGTGTAGTTTTGGCCCTCTACTGCTTCCTGTTCCAGGAGGATCGTGCATGGCCACTGGCTGTTATTGTCCCTGGCCTCTAACTGAAGGTGTGTGGGCTCTAACCCCATGAATGGGATTAGTGCCCTTATAAAAGAGGCCTGCCACCATGTGAGGACACAAGGAAACCACCATCCATGGAGAAAAACCTTTATCAGATCTACTGGTCTTCCCAGCTTCCAGAATTATGAGCAATACATTTCTTTTGTTTATAAATCACCCATCTAAGGTACTCTGTTTAGCAGCCCAAATGGATTAAGACTTCATGTAGCAGCCAGACTCAACATATAGAGGACTTTGGATCCTTCCTCTCCTTGCATAAAATTCTCCAGTATTTTCCTATTACCTTTTGAATACATCCAGCATCTAACCGTAGCCTGAAGGCATTTTTGATTTTTCTTGTGCCTTCCTCCCTGGTTTCCTTTATGGCATTCTGCATAAGTCAGCTTTGTGTTGTTGTGACCAAAATACCTGACAAAAACAACTAGAGGAGGACAAGTTTAATTAGAACATACAGTTTCAGAGGTTCAGCCCATGGTTGGCCAATTCCATTGTTTTGGGCCTGAAGTAAGGCAAAAATATCATGGTGAGTGTGTGGTGGAAAAAAGGTGCCCACCTCCTGGTAGCAAAGAAGGAGGAGAGGGAGGGAGAAAGAAGGATGGAAGGAGAGAGAAAGGGACTACAGGGAACATGAACCTCTTTCCTGTGCACATCCCCAGTGACCTACTTTCTCCAGCCACGTCTCACCTACCACTTAGTACAGTCAAACTAGAATGCACTAATAAGGTTACAACTCCCATCCAGTCCTTTCACCTCTGAATGTTCCTGCATTAACACAGCACTTTGTGGATGCACCTCATATCCAAACCATGACACCTTCCTCCCCTTTCTTCCTGCCTTTTTTGTTCTGTAACCTGCCATGCTTGTATTGGCTTTGGAGCCATGGCACTGACTGCTCTCCCAATCTGAGAATGTTGGTCCCCAATCATGGCCAGTCTGTTTCCCTGCAAAAATCAGCTCTTGTCTTCTTGGAGAACTTACCTCTGACCACCTCATCTCAGGCAGCCACACTCACGGATCTCAATTTAAATTTTAACAATCAATTTGTTTACTTCTTCTATGGCACCCTCCCCAACTAGGATATAAATAAACTCTATTAGAATTGGACTTTTCCAGCCACATTCATGATTCTGCTGCCAGCAGCAAAATCAGCCCCAGGCACAGTGATTAAGCCCCTAAAATGTGACATTTCTATACAGATACTTTATTATGAGTGGAAACCAAAAAGTCAAACACACTCAATATTGATTGAACAAAGGGAGAAATGAATAAGTATAGAATAGTTTTAAAAGATTACAAAACAAATAATGCTAATAAATAGAAAAACATTAACTATATGACATGAGAAACTTGACAAGTAATAAATTTTAAATTTTTGATAGACTTTTTTCCACAAAATTCTAGAATAGAACACTCTCTTCAGCCTCATCATTTAACATAGAGGTAAAATCTTACATAAATTACAATTTAAATTTAACAGTACTTTTTTTTTTAAACAATACCTTTATTTATTTATTTTTATGTGGTGCTGAGGATCGAACCCAGGGCCTCGTGTGTGCTACCTGAGCCACAACCTCAGCCCCTTAACAGTACTTTTAAAAAATAATTGACTATAGTCATGTAGGACTTTTTATAGGAATGTAAGAATACTGGTTTAAAATATGTTAACAGATCAAATTAATAAAAAGTGTAAAATTCATTTTAGTAGAGCCTAAGGAGGTATTTATGAAGTTTAGGGCTCTTGTCAAGACTATCAGGATCAGAAAAATCTTTAAAATACTAAGGATATGAAGGTGCACATTTGGAACAAAATATATAATGCTATTAAACAAATCACTTAGTGTGAAATCATAGATGTAGTTCTATAAAACTGGAGGGAAAACCCAAAGATGTCTGCTATCACTATTACTATTTACTGTTGGCTGGAAGTTCTACAAAATGCAATTGAATGCCAAACTGAAATAAAAAGCATAGTTATTTAAAAGAAACAATTTATTTAAAATAAAAAAGAAATTGAAAGATGAAAATGTCCAATATTTTTGTATACCTAAAAAACATCAGATAATCAATGGGAAAAGAATTTCATTTGATAATCAGCAAAGTGAATTCAAGACAAATATCAAAAAATTGCTTCCTTATTACTCTATCAGCAAACTGCTGCATATTTTACTTGGTCTGAAACAATGAGCTTTTCATAATTAAGAGGTGGAACTGTAAGAAAATACTATTATTGCCATTGACTGTGCCTTTGTCTTCTTCCCCACTCTGGAAAGTATCACACAAAACCTACCTACGGAGGGCCCTGGAGGGCTGAAGAGCAGGTTTGTGAATGGGGTTGGGCATGTGTGAGTAAGAAACCTGCAGCACAATCTTCATGCTGTTTGAAGGGTTGCCTGAGAAAAGAATTACCTAAGGAGTCAATGTTAATTGGTGCAAGTTGAATAATTTAAGACCTTTAAGTGTTCCTTTTTGAAAAAAGAAATCAGGAGTTTATTGATCACTGGCAAGAGATGCATCATATGAGGCAATGGAAGGAAAAAGTACAGAGAGGTGCCACCACCCTCTTTCTGAGCAAAGGTAGCTAGGAGATTATGGGTTTGATAGTCCTTATCTTTATAGGAACAGGCATTGCAGATCAGAGAAGAAAAGAGAAACACATACACAGATGCAAAGTTCCATCGCTTCCACCTCACACTTTCTATCTTTCCAGTGAAAGAGAGGGGGCTTCTGTCACTAGGGTCAACTTTCCAGCTCCGTGGTTCAGATTTCAGATTGCTAGTACAGAATAAATATTTGTTATTTGATTAAATGACAAAATGCTTCCCAGTGTCTCAGAAGTCCATGTGAGTCTCTGTTGGCCTCAGGTCAAGGTAAAGCTCTCCCAGTCTCTGGTAAAATGAAAAGAAGTACAGTGCAGTGAGTTCCAGTGTGAGGCAATCAGGTTGCAAGGTATCCTCTCTCAGAATGGATGATCCTTGTTCCTGAGAGCATGCCATATTACATTTTTGTTGTTATAATATCTTTTTTTTTAGTTTGTTTGTTGATTACTTAATGAACTTAACTTGCAGTAACAGAATGCTTCTGTTTAGTCTGCCTAAATCCACTTATTCTTTTCCTTTGGGCAATCTTACTTTATTTATGGTGATACTGGGGATTGAATCCAGAAGTACTCTACCACTGAGCTACATTTCCAACCCTTTTTATTTTTTATTTTGAGGCAAGATCTCACAGAATCACTAGTGCTGGCCTTGAACTTGGTATCCTTCTGCCTCAGCCTCCTGAGTAGCTGAGATTACATGTATGTGCCACTGTGTCTGTCTCATGAATCCTTTTATTAATATATATATATATATATATAAACAATCTACAATGGAATGTAGTGGTACTTAGGCCAAAACCAAGACAGAAACTTGCCCTCATTAGAACACACTTTGAGATTCATTAGTTCCTTAGATCTCAGTGTAGGTAAGTTTCAGATTCTTTCTTGAGAGTATGGAGTGGGAGAGAGAGAATGAGTGATTTGGGAATTCTAATGAGCAGAAATGATATAGAAGGATGAACAGGAGTCCACCAAATGCAACTTTGTCAATGTCCCAACTTTTCAGGCCTCTGAGTGGATGTTAATTGAACTTTGTAAATTCATTTATGTCAATAGAAAAAGTAGTTCTTAAATCATATACACTTTACAGATGTTGAAAAGATCTCAATCCAGAGAGAACTTGGTATCAAATTCTTTGATATTTAAACTTGGGGTGAGTATTTAAAACTTACAAAAAGCCTCAGGCAATTGCGGCTGATTTTCTTAGTCAGTGTCCATTTATCCACTGCCTCTCTACAGCATTGGGCTGTAAGCGTCAGGAGGGTGGGGGCTGACTCTTACTCATCATATGACTCCTGGTACCCAGCACAGTGCCTACCTAGCACATTGCTAGTACAAAAATAAATATTTATTATTTGATTAAATGACAAAATGCTTCCCAATGTCTCAGAAGTCCAAGATTTCCTGCCCCCAGTTCAGTTCCATCATATGGTGGGATTCCCAAGAAAATAACCTTCTTTGGAGACCAAGACTTTGGGAAATTGTTTCTTTTGATCCCAATGTTCGGCTATGTCATTAAAAATTATGAGGGCACTGACAGAGGCACTAAACTCCTTCCCCTACCCCCACTATTCTAGGCAGGTCTCTTGAATTCCCCAGCACACAGTCTCTGTTTGCATGGCTGCACCTTTCAACAACTTCCCAGAGCCCTCAGAATAAAACTTCACCCCCTTACCACATATGAAACCTTCCTTGCCAGCTTGTTTCTCGCGTGTAGCACTAGAATGTGATGAAAGGGACATTTGTCTTCCTTAGAAAGACAAAATCAAATACGCCATCGAGACCATGCCACTACCACTTTGCATGTATGAATGCTGGCTTATTGAAAAGGACAGCAATGGGAAATGAAACAGTAGGATGCAGGAAATAAGGGCCATTTCACAGTACCCGTGGCCTGGGAAAAGAGCTACAATTATTACTGAGTCGGCCTTGAAGACTGGGGCCTGCATTGTGCTCCTCTGGGTTTCCCACTGAGCTGCCACTCAGATGGCAGCATAATTGGAAGCTGACAACCCCGTTGCCAGGTCAAGTGAGCCTCCAAGGGCCATCTCCACTGAGAAACAGCTGTGGGAAAATGTGGCCGCTGCTCACCAGTATCAGCATCATCTTCACCAGCACATTGGGAGTTAAGCTCTAGAACTCTAAATACCCTGCAAAGCTCTCAGCATCTAGGATTAGTTGCTGCTGGTGGTGGGTTCATCAGGCAGCCCAAATGCAAAAACAGAAGACTCCACTGACTTATCATCCTTTCACGAATGTGGTGTTGTACCGGAGGACAATCTGATTCAAATTCCTTTACTATCATTGCCACTGCAATTTACAATTCAGAAATGTATTCAACTGGGATTACCCAGAAGAAAAGGGAGTAAAATTTGAAACTCCACATGTAAATTGAATCACTGTCTAGTTAATCTTTTATAATTAATGACTCCAGTATAGTCACTGATTATTTCAAAATCCTAAATCCCAAGTCAGAGGTAATTATAATTTGGTAAAAGTCATTATCTGCTTTTGATTCCATTTGTCATCTTAACTGCTGTTTGAAGCATTAAGATTCAGGTGTCATTAGGCTTAGTCTCCACCCCACCCCCATTTTCTATCCCTTAGTCTCCTATAAATGACTTAATATTGTTTTAGACTTATCTGACATTTTATATATATATATATATATATATATATATATATATATATATATATATATATTTTTTTTTTTTTTTTTGGAGTGGTGCTGAACATGAGACCCAGAGCATCCTCCATGCTAGACAAGTGTTCAGTGGATATAGTCCACTGAACTATATCCCCTGCTTCTAAGTAATTTTTAAATTCTAGAATAGTGTTAGGTTTACCAAGGGTTACAAAGATGCCTTAGAGAATTCTGTATACTTCATACCTCATTTCCCTTACTGTTATCATCTTACATTATTATGGCACATTTGTCACAACTAACATTGGTGCACTGTTATTAACTAAAATATATACTTTAAATCACATCTTATTAGTTTTTTACTACAGTTCTTTTTCAATTCCAAGATCCCGTGTAAGCATCATGTCCTCCTTTGGGCTGAGTATTTCTCAATCTTTCCTTGCTTCAACTGACCTTGACAGCTTTGAGGAGTGCTGGTCAGGAATTTTGAAGACTCTCTCTCCATTGGATTTGTCTGATGTTTGTGTTGTGGTACAACTGGGGTTATGAGTTCTTGTGGGGAAGACCTCTCATCATGTCAAAACTACATGCTGGGCTGGGGTTGTAGCTCCGTGGTAGAGTGCTTGTTTAGGACATGTGAGGCACTGGGTTTGATCCTCAGCACCACATTAAAAAAATAAATAAAATAAAAGTATTGTGTCTATTTAAAATTAAAAAAAACCAAATAATACATCTATCAACATGACTTATGCTTTGTACCTTGATCACCTGGCTGAGATAGTGTTCCTCAGGTTTCTCCACTGTTCAGTTGCTTTTTCTCTCCTTTTCAAATTCTGCTTTTTGTAAGTTACTGAATCCATCCCAGATGAGGTCATGAGAGTGGGACCCCTATGATGGCATTAGTGGCTTCCTAAAAATCATGGAAGAGCCATAAACTGACATGCTTGCTTTGTCTCACCATAGGATGCCTTCTGCCATGTTGTGATGCAGCAACCTAGTAGTGCTCTTGGGCTTCCTAGTTGACCTATGAGCTAAATAAATGTGTTTATTTTTTGTGGTACTGGGGATTGAACTTAGGGCACTCTACCACAGAGCTACATTCTCAACTTTTTTTTTTTTTTTTTTTTTTTTTTTTTTTTTTTTTTTGAGACAAGGTCTTGCTAAGTTGCTGGGGCTGTACTGAAATTTGTGATCATCCTGCCTCAGCCTTCTGAGTTCTGGGATTATAGGCATGCAGTTGCTCAGCTAATTTCTGTTTTTTATAAATTGCCGAGGCTCTGATATTTTGTTTTAGCGATATTGAACAGATTAAGAAATTCATCTACTATAAAAAATATAAAATGTCTGTGAAGTTTAGACTATAAGTCAGAAAGAAGGCAAGGTTCTCAGAGTGGCAAAATTCAAGATAACTGACAGCAGGCAGGGTAGCTGGTCCCTACGATGTTCCCATCAATCCCTTACTTCCCTGGGCAAGCCAACCACTTCCCTTTTGAGAGCAGAGTACATTCATCCCATTTACTTGAGTCTGGGTTGACCTTAGTGTCTTGCTTGACCTATAGCATATGGCAGAAATGACATGCGGAACTTCCAGGTCTAGGTCACTAGAAACTCGATAGCTTCTTCAGGCTTTCCGCGGTTGGTCACTCAGAAATGCCAGCTGCCAGGGAAGAAGTTTAGAGAATGCCTGAGCCCACCATGCTGCAGAAGCCCAAATACAAGGAGAGGACCTGAGGTGAGCTGCCAGGTAGATAAGAATAGGCAGGGAAGCCTGGGAGGGAAGAGGCCATTGTAGGAGTGGCTCCTCTAGTCCCAGTTCCTAGCTGACATCCATGAGTCAGAGACAGACTGCTCATTGGACCCCTCGCAACTGTGAGCAAAATCAAACTGTGGTTTCCAGTGACTGAGTTTCAGGATAGTCTTGAAACTGTTAAGGAGAAACTATTCTGACATTTGTTAAAAAACGGCAAGAAAGTCTTTATTCAACGTTCTTGGATTTGAGGTCAAGGGTCTTGAAATTGAGGGGAGGGATTGAACTCAACTTTGAATACAGCAGGGACAAGTGGGGATTTATGGCCAACTTAAGGATGAATGGGCTATTATCAAGAGAAACTTGGTTAGCTAACAAGGCTAACAAGGTGAGGAGGAAAAGGAGCTTGATTGTAGACAAGACAGTAAATTCTCAATAAAGTAGCTTAGAAGGGCAGGAATATAGCTCAGTGAAGGACTGCAACATTTAGCATGCATGAGGCCCTGGGTTTGATCTCTAGCACAAAAAGAAAGAAAAGAAAAAAGAAAGAGAAAAGTTAAAAAGACAAGACAAAAAAGAAAAAGAGAACTAGCTTAGCAGAACGCTTTGCTATAACTGACAGGCCAATGATAGGGTCCAGGACTGAAAAGAAGGCCTAGAGGAGGTCACTGAAATTCTCTCCAGGAGGAAGTCTTTGTGCTTACACTGCAATAGATAACCAGAGGAAAGGCATGAAGGTGGCCAGCATGAACAGCAGTGGGTAGACACGAACTCTTAGCCTGGTTGTTCCCTGACTCAGCAATTGCTAGAGGAGTGGGTTTCCTTCCTCTGGTCCTGGGAGGATTCTCTACTCAGAAATTATTTGTAATTTCAATAAAGTAATAACAGTGATCACCTGTATAAACTGCTTTAGCTGGGTATGTGGTGCCTGGGGGCACATGAGTATTGGTACTGAAAGAATGAGCCCAGTCTACAGAGCCATAGTAACAAAAATGGCATGGTATTGGCACCAAAATAGTCTCATAGACGAGTGGGACAGAATAGAGGACACAGAGACAAATCCACATAAGTAAAGGTATCTCATACTAGACAAAGGCACCAAAAACATACATTGGAGAAAAGATAGCCTTTTCAACAAATGATGCTGGGAAAACTGGAAATTCATATGTAGCAAAATGAAATTAAACTCCTCTCTCAACTTGCACAAAAATCCAGCTTAAACTGAATCAAGGACCTAGGAATTAAACCAGAGACACTGTGCCTCTTAGAACAAAAGTAGGCCCAAATCTTCACCATGTCAGCTTAGGAACTGACTTCCTTAACAAGACTTCTAAAGTGCAAGAAATAAAACCAAGAATCAATAAATGGATGGCATCAAACTAAAAAGCTTCTTCACAGTAAAGGAAACAACAACGTGAAGAGAGAGCCTAAAGAATGGGAGAAAATCTTTACCACTCGCAACTCAGAGCATTAATCTTCAGGATATATGAAGAACTGAAAAATATCAACACCCCCAAAACAAATAACCTAAATAATAAATGGGCCAAGGAACTGAACAGACACTTCACAGAAGAAGAAATACAATTGAACAACAAATATATGAAAAAATGTTCAACATCTCTAGCAATTAGAGAAATGCAAATCAAAAACTACACTGAGATTCCATCTCACTCTAGTCAGAATGGCAATTATCAATAATACAAGTAACAATAAATGTTGGTGAGGAGGTAGGGAAAAAGGTATACACTCATACATTGCTGGTGGGATGGCAAATTGGTACAACCCCTCTGGAAAGCAGTATGGAGATTCCTAAGAAAACTTGGAATGGAACCACCATTGACCCAATTATCCCACTCCTCTGTTTATACCCAAAAGACTTAAAAACAGCATATGACAGTGACACAGCCACACCAATGTTTATAGGAGCACGATTAACAATAGCTAAGCTATGGAGCCAACCTAGGTTCTCTTCAATAGATGAATGGATAAAGAAATTGTATATATACACAATGGAATATCACTCAACCTTAAAAAAGGATAAAATTATGGCATTTTCTGGTAAGTGGATGGAGCTAGAGAGAATCATGCTAAGTGAAACAAGTCAATCCCAAAGAACCAGAGGCCAGATGTTTTCTCTGATACACAGATGTTAATTCACAATGGGGAGGGGGAGCAGCTAAGGAAGAATAGAGGTACTTTGGATTAGACAGGGGAGTGAAGGGAAGGTAGAGGGTATGGGGGTAGGAAGGATAGTAGAATGAATTGGACATTATTACCCTATGTACATATATGATTACACAACCTGTGTAACTATACTACATCATGTACAACCAGAAGAATGAGAAGTTATACTCTATTTATGTATGGTGTGTCAAAATGCATTCTACTGTCATGTATTATATTTAGAATGAACAAACAAAAAAAGACAAAAAAAAAAAAAAGAATGAGCGCAGTGCTGTGAAAGTAGAGAGGAAGGAGTGAGCCTTCCTACAGCCTGCTGAGGAAAGCTTCCTAGAAGGTATGGTGTGTTAGTCAGTTTTCTGTCACTGTAACAAATACCAAAAACAAATCGACTTAAATGGAGAAAAGGTTTATTTTTGCCTTCTGGTTTCAGAGGTTTCAGTCCTCGGTCCTTTGGCCTCATTGTTTTGGGCCTGTGGCAGCACAGTATATCTAGGCAGGAGTGCATGATAGAGGGGCTGGGGATGTGGCTCAAGTGGTAGCGCACTCGCCTGGTATGCGTGCGGCCCAAGTTCGATCCTCAGCACCACATACAAACAAAGATGTTTTGTCTGCCGACAACTAAAAATAAATAAATAAATATTAAAAATTAAAAAAAAAAAAGGAGTGCATGATAGAGGAGGCTTGTTCACCTCACGGTGGCCAGGAAATAAAGAGAGACACAGGAAGGAACTGGGGTCCCATCCCCTTCAAGGATATACCCCTAATGACCTATCTTCCTCTCACTAGGGTCCTGCATTCTTAAGGTTCCTTCATCTCCCAATAGCACCAGAGGCTGGTGACCAAGCTTTTAGCACATGGGCCTGTGGGGGGATATTTCAGACACAAATTATAGCAGTTGATATCTGGTATCTTCATTTTGCTGTGTTCTTTGACGGTAAATCCATGTTTCATCTCTCTCGTGATTGAAAGGGACCACAAATGTGATTTGGGACAGGGCTTCTCAGCAACCATTGCTTATCTTGTGGCACTACCTTTGATTAGATATTGTCTGTTTAGATGTTATCTTTATCATCAGTCTCCCCAGCACAGTTGCTAAGACACAGATGCTCTTCTTTGAAGGGTCTTTTGAAGGCTCTTTTGTGAAATCCAGATGTGATTTCTTATGGCATCCCTGGGGGAGTGCTGGCCCCTCAGCTGTGTGCAGGGCACCCAGACATGTCCTTATAACTTGGGGGGGACATGGATGGCAGAGACTCAGGCAATAATAAGGAATCCTGCAGAAGGCACATCTTCCCATTACCCCCAATCTAGCCAGGCCCAGTCATTTGTTTCTCAGCAAATCAGAAGTAACTCTGATCAGATCAGCCACTCTACTGTCCTGGCCAAGGGAGTCTTTGGAAGACACCAGGGGAGATGGAGTTCCCCAATATTACGTGCTGTCATAAGCCACCTGCTATATTTTGGATCTGCAATGTCTCTCAAGGCCTTTATTGAAAGCAGATAACCACCCATGGCCCTGTTGGGAGGTGGTGGAACCTTCAGGAGGTAGGACCTAGCAGGAGGAAGATAGGTCATAGGGGTTATGCCCTTGAAGGAGATATTAGTACTCCATTCCCCAACTTTGGGTTTTTTTTGTTTTTTGGCTTCTAGACCACCTGTGGTGAGCAGCTCACTCTCATCATGCTCCTGATATGGTGTTCTGCCTTGCCATGGGCCCAAAAGCAATGGAGCCAACCAAACTTGGACTGAACCTCTGAGCCCATAAGCCAAAAATAACCCTTTCCTCCTTTTAGGTTGATTATCTCAGATATTTTATCACAGTCACGGAAAGCTGACTAATACATACTCTCATTTTTTCTGTCTTGGAAAAGGTCCAGAAGAAGGGACATCTCCGATAGACCCAGCATTTTAATTCAACTGAGCACATAACTAAAAGTAATGCTGAAGTGATTCCATCAGAGTGAACTGATTAAACCCCGGTCAATTTTGCTCTCTGCCTTTCCTTCCTGTAGTGCTGGGGGCTCCTGAGGACAAGCAACTCAGATATGGAGGAAGCAGAAGCCTTTTTCTCTACTTATTTGGGGGAAATGGTAAATGTGGGACCCGATGCCAACATGCTATGTTTTCCAAATATAGTTTTTAGCCCATGTCACATACCATTTTCTAAGTTTTCATACTCCCAGCTCTTTTTTAAATATTGGCAGCATGGCTGGACTTCTGTACTTCCAAGTTATAAATGTCATCTTTAATCATCTCTCCCACAAAAGGGACTCTCCACTGGTTTCACGATAATCACAGGACAGTGTGATGAATGGAGCCCAGAGCTACAGACCTGCTTGATGTGGGCACCAGGACTGGGGCTTGCCTAATGAGCTCCGTGGTATATTCATGACCTTCATGTTTCACTTTCAACCAAAAGCCTAGAATACTTCATAAATATTATTTTATATCAAAATTTTCAGAATCACTCTTCCAGAAATATTTTATCAGAAATATTTTATTTCCAGAAGGGCTCTCAGGAAGTCAGAGTGATATGTGCGATCACACAGGACACAGGCATTCGGGGGGCCTGATGTGCAGCTAAGACTCCGTTGAGAGCCGCCATGGACAGGACGTGGGCCACTGCTTTCCTTCTTTGTGCATGGGAGAGAGGAAGTCAGAGAGAGTCTGAAATTCACGTGAGATCTCTGGATAAGAGATCCTGCCCTAAGGATATAGAGTGAGTCAACTAATAAGAGTCAGATGAAGGAGAAAAACTGAACACTTTCCTCTTAAAGGGAATAATAACATCTTATATTTGGGTAGAGTTTTCTAGCTTACATACCCCCTCACAGTCCTTCTAATTTAACCTTTGTGATAGCCCAGGGAGGGGTGCTTGTGCCTGGGGTCCAAATCACAGAAGGAAGCCTGGAAGTGCTGAGGATTTGACCCGAGATTCTATGGCCAATCAGGGCTGTAAATGCTTCTTCTAGTATCCTGACAGATTTCTGGGCAAAACTAAGCCCCTCTTCATTTGTGCAACACCTCAAATTTTATAAAGGATTGTTCTATTTATTATCTCTTTTGATCTTCACCTTAATACTATAGATGGGAGCAGGGAGTAGAGGAATAGTCCATTATTATCCACAGTTTCACTCTCTGTAGTCGACTGAGGTCCGAAAATACTAAATGGAAAATTCCAGAAATAAACAACTCATAAGTTAAATGAATGTTGTTACAGTATATCGTCATAATCACTCTCTTTTATTGTAAGTCATTGTTGATTTCTGACTGTACCTAATTTATGAATTAAACTTTATCATATGTAGGTACAGGAAAAAAACAAGATGTACAGGATTCAGTACTATCTGTAGCTGCAGGCATCCAGGCGGAGGCCTTGGAATGTATCCTCCACAGTTAAAAGGAACTTCTAGCACTTAACAGTTAAGGAGTCAGAAGCTCAGAGAGATGTCACAATGTTCTCCAAGTGTGAAGCAATAGAGCTGGTGCTAATTTCTGGAGAAAGTGAAGCACCACCTGGTTATGGGAGAGTCTGGCCCAGGAGCTCTGCTGGCACCTCATACCCCAGTCACCATGTGGGCTGAGAAAATCCTGGTGTGGAAATGCAGACCCGCGGCTGCTTTCTTTTCTCCTTCCAGATCACAACATGTGGGACAGCATAGGCTTAAAGGAAAATCAATCTGGTGAGAATCCTAGCCTCCCTGAGAACCTGATGTTTACTAATCCCCCCACAGCCTAAGTTTCCTGCTCTGTACAATGAAGATAGCAAAGAAACAAATAAACATGAGCACGCGCATGCTCATACTCACCCCTGGCTCTGTGAGCATTTGGTGAACTCAGACCCAATGAAGGCTTCTCCTTGGCTAAGCACTTGGCTGGCACTCTGAACCTTGTCCTGGCAGCTGCCTCCTGCAACAAGTATTAGAGCTTTTTTTTTTTTTTTTTTTTGTACCAGGGATTGAACCCAGGGGTGCTTAACCTCTGAGCCATATCCCCAGCCCTTTTTATTTTTTATTTTGAGACAAGATTTCAGTTGCTTAGCACCTCGCTAATTGCTGAGGCTGGTTTTGAACTCGCCATCCTCCTGCCTCAGCTGCCCAAGCCTCTGGGTTTACAGGTGTGTGCTGCTGTGCCCAGCTTGAGTCTTGCTTTATGAAGGACAGAGCTGGGGTTTGGGGATCGGGGGGTGGGTCTGGGGAGAACACTGACGCCAGAGCTTCCAACCCACATGTTCGGCTTCTCCTGGTGCCTGGCCCCTGATGAGGGCTCAGGAGATAGTTTTACTGTCTCTGTAGCCTTTCCTTTACCCTTTGCACTGAATCAGGAGATTCTGATTGTGCCTTGGCCAGCCCACGTGGGAGGTGGCCTCTCAACAAAAACTAGGAAAAAAAAAAAAATAAAAGGCTCCAATAGGTCTGGGTTTCGGTCTCTGTCAGAGGATGTACATCAGTATGTGGGAACAATTGATCTTATAGAAATGGATTTTTTAAGAGGCTTAACACAATGCTGGCATACTAGGGCTCTCTTCTGGTGGGGAGACTTTGAGAAAATTCATTTTTAATGAAACAGACTAATGTTAAAATGCTGTTAAGATGGTAAAACCAGTGCAGCTTTGTGAGAGAGATTCCTAAAATGACTATTTCTTTATAGGGATGGGATGTAATAAAATGGCTTATCTGTGGAAGGCTGTTTATGGTGAATGCTTCCCTGCCTTCCCTGTGATACCTGTGGTCAGTGAGTAGGAGAGGGACCCCACCTTGGAGTGAGGAGCCTTGCCTCTCCTCCCAGGCCATTCCTCTTTCCCTGTTCCCTGCTTCCCTCCTTCCTCCCTTCCTGCTCTCCTCTCTGCCTTCCTTCTTCCACTCCTTTCTCTTCTCTTCCTTCCTCTCCCATGACTCCTGAAGATGGGCCAGTGTCCTGAGACACCCCCTGCCCGTAGCACTTTAGTCTCCCTTAGAGGTGGATGATGAAGGGAAAAATGGGCCAGGGTGGCACCTGTGAACGAGGCCATGCGGTTGGCAGTCTCTCTTTCAACACTGAGTCCCTCCTGAGGCCAGGCTCTCTGGACCATGCACTGGGAGGAGGTGCTGTGAGGCAAAGGACAAGAGGTTTTTTTATTTGATTGTTTTGTGGTGCTGGGGATGGAGCCCAAGACCTTGCTGGTGCTCAGCAGCATTCTACCACGGAGCTAAGCCTGGTAAGAGCTTTTGTAGAATCAGTTGGAATATCTGTTTGGTGGGCTGTGGGTTGCTTTTCCTGCAACTTGTCTTCCGGAAACTTGATGACCCCCAAGTGTACACATGGCTGAGGACTTATGTGGGGTGCTCATGAGCATCTATAGAGCTTCCAGAGAGGTAAAGGGGACTGCAGACCAACAACTTTTCCCACCTGACAGAACTATCTGGTGTCAACATAAAGACTATAAAGAAAGACAGGAGCAGGCCAGTTTTCCCACCCAAAGCACCCTTTTCCACATGCACAATGTTCTAGAAGGAAGTGAAACAAAGCTATGCAGCTTGTGTGAGTCAGGTTAACCCAATAAACCTCAAAAGTTTTCAATTCTGTGAATATTTCAACAAAATTGATACAGGTCATTAAAATAGGTTGGAAATCATAACCTAAAGCTCATGCATGCTATATATTTATTTTCAAATACTCTTATTTTTTCTCAAAAGAATAGAACCCTAAGAACATTATTTATTTCAAAGTGACCATAAGTGGTATATTTATTTTTCAATTTAAGTTTTTTTTTTTTTTTTAAATAGGTGTTCTACCTTTAGGATGAGAGAACATAAAGGGTTAACTCAGCCAGAGTGGGGACAATTTTGTCAGCATAGAAAGTTAAAATACTTCACAAAGTCTTTGTCCAAAAGTTTTCCTTTTTTTTTTTAAGGCTTTATTTGATTAACATTTTAGGCTGTGTTATTTTTAAACCTTTGGCCTGTGAGTCCAAAGTTGAGACTTTGTTTCTTACCAGGACTATTCTAGCCTGAGCTATGTTTCTTCATGGGTAGGTTCAATCTGGGGTCATTGTTTTCATTTGTGCTATGAAGGGCGTTGTTGAGGGAAATGTGGAATAAAGGATTTCACAAATTATTCCAGTGGTTGCCGCTGTCTTTGAGCAATTCCCACACAATGAGCAAGCAAGTGTCAATTGGCAATAGGAAAATAGTAACTATGACCTTAGAGTATTTCTCTGATTGTGAAGGCCAGCTACTTCTGCAGGAAGTAGGAAAATCATCGTTAAGTCCATTCACAGTTAAACTTGGAATACATCTGTCACGTACAGGATTCTGAGAAGGCACACAAACCAACTAGACTTCTGCATGATGCTGCTTCATGAATTAAAAAACATTTAAGTGACACGCAATGAACTTGGCATACAGCCTTTGATTTTGGCCTCAAATCAGCCAGCCAATTAGCTGCAGCAGAGCCTTCTCCTTAATGGTCAAAATACACCCATCAAATGCTTTGGCTCGCTCACTCCTTTGAGGAAAGCTAGCATCTGACATGGAAGTTCCATTTCCTCTCCCTGGAAATGAGCTGAATTCCTGACCCACAAAAGCTCACACAACTAGATGGCTCACTGGGATGAGTCATTTGCAACACTGTTATAGCCACACTTGGCCTCACACACCTTCATTGTTTATCAGTTTTAAAAGCCAAACACACAGTGGCTGTTGTCCAGAGTGTGGACAGTGATCTGCTTATGCATCATTAGACTCCCCCAGGGCAGACAGAGCTGGGCCTCAGGTTGACCTCTGATGACAGAAGCATCCAGAGCCGAGGGGCCTCTGGTTCAGGGTTGCTGGCAGGGAAGTTTCATTGTGTCATCCCCAAGGACAAGTTGCAGGCCTGGAGAAGACCAAGTGGCATTGAGGGATGGCACTGTCGTGTGCCAGAGGGAACTCACTGTGCATGCCTGGATGGTCTCTCCATCTTCCTCTCGTCCCCAGTGGGAGACAGAATGGCTTGTGCTCCTGTTTCCTTTCTTCCTCCCTTATGTCAGAGAATATCTTTTTAGTCTGTTGTCCTCCACAGTTTTCTTGTCCTCAGTTTTCCATGATCTTTCCTGGATAGAACTGAAGCACTTTAATGCCATCTCGTTCATCTTTGGGACCTCATCACCTGGTGCTTGGTGCATATTGAATGTGTGTGCATGAATGAATCAACTCATGAATGAATACATTTTGACCAGCTTAGCACACACCACCCACACACACCAAAATGCCAGCAGGCACATCATTCACGGATAGAGAATTGGAACATATTTCACCATTGGAAACACGTTCGTATTGACTCAGGTTCAAAACTGAGACGTGATAAATCAAAGAGGGTTGACGAACAGTAAGTACCCAAAGATGATCTTAATAAGCTCTTTTAGTGCTAAAGAAGAGGCTTATCTGGTGATTTTAAGTAAGGGAGAGCAGCTTAAAGGGACACATAAGGAAATAGAGAAGTGAAGAATGTGTCACATGACCTGGACCTTAAAAGGACAGAGTGGGAGGCTGAGTGCCTCTCTCTAAATGCAGAGCAACCCCCAGGACAGGCCTGTGTCATCCCTCCCCCCCACCCCCCCCATGGAGCAGGCATGGCGGAGGAGCTTCTGCTGCTGCCTATGTCCCTGTGAATGACGCCCTAATCCCCAGTATTAGGGCCCCATGTCTACTGGAGAACAACTTCATTTTCCAAGGATCCTTGTGGCCATGGCTTCCTCTCCCAGGGTTCTCTCAGCCTCCTGCTGCCTTCTGCTCTCTGTGGCCTGCATTCTCCTGAGCTTTGCTTCCACTTTACCTAATTTTCTATATTTCACCTTTGAACTCCCCAAGAGGAGGATCTGATTCGCCTATTACAGTGGTGAAAAATTAAACTAACCCCCAAGCCCAGAGCATGGGTATTTAAACCAAGTAAAATAAACCACACTATAACCTGATAAAAGTGTTAACTAAAAACCAGAAACTAGCAGCAAACAGAAGTACCATTGCTAAAAGTGAACCTTCATACCCACAGGAATGACTTTTTTCTCTCTCCTTCCCCATTCTCCTATTTCCCTCCTATTCTCCACCTCCATTCACTCTGCCTTTTCTCTTCCACTGGGGGTAAAGGTGACATATTCTTTTCCTAGGGCCATGGGAGCAGCTGTTTCTACCTTGTGCTCTGGCACTACTCTCATTGTTCTGGCTGATTTTCATAGCCTTTCCCAGCCCTCTTCCTGCTTCCTGTTCTCTCCTGTACTTATCCTAAAAAATGGCTTGGTTCTGTTTTGTACCACAACCATGTTAGTTCTTAGCTGTGTTCTCCTCACCTGGGTTGAGCAAACCCAGGCTTCCAGCTGGGGAAGTCAAGTCAACAGTGAGGCAGGTTGGCAGCATTGCCCAATGGAGGGGCCAGGGAGATCTGGTATGATTTTTTCCTTCCTGCTTTTGAATATTATCGTATGAATATGTGATGCCCCAAACTGCTGGCAGCTACCTCATAACCAAGAAGAAAAAAAAAAAAGCAAGAGAAAGCAGAGAAGCTGACCCAGAGCCCTGATATCATGAAACCATTAGATTAATGTGGAATTTTCTTCCTCTGTATTTCTTGTAAGTAATAATAAACTCCCATTGTTACGCCACTTTTAGAGATATGCTATTTGCCGATGAAAGTTCTCTGACTTGTGTATCACACACCAAAGTCTCCTTAGGACCTTGTAGGAGAGAAACAGATTGGTGAATTGAGTCTAGAGAAGCTTGTTTCATTCCAGGCAAACAGGAAGGATGGATAGGTGAGGGACAGGTTCCCTTACTGATAACTTTAGCCACAAAATAGTAACTACCACCTGGGGTGTCCTCTGGGATGCTCTCTTTGCCCCTGTGCCAGATGCTACTTCAGTCAAATGTACTTATTTGTATCTCTCAGGAAAATTTGAGAAGGAAACAATAAAGAGACCCAGAAGCCCGTCTGTCCTCTTGCTGGGTCATTGGGATGGGATGAGGTGAGGTCTACATGTGTGCTAGTTCTCTAGGACTATAGCAAATACTTGACATAATCCACTTATAAAGAGAAATTTGGCTTAATTTGGCTCCCAGATTTGGAGGTTTCAGGCCATGATAAGTTGGCCCTATTTCTCTGGGCTTCTGGCAAGGTAGCACATCACACTGGACAGGCAGGGCACAGTGGGACAAAACCCACTCACCTCGTGACCTGGAGGTGAAAGAGAGGAAGAGGAGGAGCTGGAGTCCCACCATCCCCTTCAAGGGAACACCCCCAGTGACTGAAGACCTCCCACTAGGCTCCACCACCTCCCAACAGTGCCAACCTGGAGATGAAGCCTTTAACACATGGGCCTTTGAGACATTCAAGATCCAAACTATAGCAACATGGGCAAGAGAAACCGTCTGGAGCCATCTTAAAAGGACTTCATTTGAGAAGTCTGCAGAGAGGAACATTGGGACAGCAACAGAGAGTCTGTGTGTGTGTGCAGGGTGGGATGCATGGCTAGAAACCCGGGCCTGTGACAAGTGTCTGACAAGTGACATACTCCACAAGTGACATGGCCCACATTGAGTTACTTGTGGGTGGGAGAGCCCCTGCAAAGAAAAGTCTCTACAAAATAAAACCCACTCCACCTCTGTAGAAAAATTGGCTTTGGACATCTGAAGGGCACCGCATCACAAAATGAGCAGGAGAAGTCACGGAGAAATGGTAAATCCTCTCTGCCCTTCACATCTTCCAACCCAAAGAAGAACCAACCTGGAGAGACATTTTCACTTACTAAAAAAAAGAAAAAATTTTTTTTAGTTATTGTGGAAAATTCTACAGAGGCACAAAAATACAATAATGAACCCCATTCACTCACTCCCTGCTTTCAATAATTATGGGTATTCTGCCTTTAATACTTTATCTGTTCCTCCCCAATACTGTTTTTCCCAGAGTATTTTAGAGCAGACCCTAGACATTGTATCATTTTACTGGTATGAACTTTAGTTTGTGTCTCTAACAGATAAGAACACTAACAAAATAAAACTACAATTCCCTTATCATGCCCAACCAAACTAACACTATTCCTATAATGTCTACTACTAACACTATTCCTATAATGTCTACTACTAACACTATTCCTATAATGTCTACTACTAACACTATTCCTATAATGTCTACTACTAACACTATTCCTATAATGTCTACTACTAACACTATTCCTATAATGTCTACTACTAACACTATTCCTATAATGTCTACTACTAACACTATTCTTATAATGTCTACTATCTAATAAGTAGTCGTGTTCAATTTTTCCTCTTTGACTTAAAAATGAATTTTTCAGGCATTCTTTCAAATTGGGATCAACACAGGATCCTTCCTTCCATTTGGGTCAAAAGCCTCTCGTAGCTCTTCCTTTTTCTCCTGTTGGTTTTTAACAGCCACAGATAATTTCTGTTAAGTTCCACTGTTTCATCAGGGGTTGTAAAATTATGATTTTTCTATCAGTATAATTACTTCACCATTAATTATCTGGATTCTTCTATTAAGAGGAATCTGTCCCCCATCCCCCGTTTACTGGTGGAATAGTGCTAGACTCTTCCCCTTGACATATTCAATTTCAGAATAACGTTTTGATGTCCTAGCAACCTCCAAAGTTACCTAGTAAGTTTGCAGTGAGTTTTTGTTTGTTCCATTTAGCATTATTATAAAATGCTTGAGTTTTCATATATTTGATTGCCATCAATCTTCTTTTTAAGATGCTCAAATTGTGCTCTCTTTAGCACCCCAGTGCACCTTCAGGGTGCTTTATATTAGAAGTACCCTGGTCTGACAAACTCCTAGCCTTCTCATACATTTATACATTTCCTGTCCCAAATAAGATGTCAGTTATTTCTCCAAGGAGCCCTGGTTCCTCTTAGAGGAAAATGGTATTTAAAGGCCAAATCTGTATGGAAAAGCATTTCACTTTAAATGAATTTGGAGCTTTGAATATTATGTGAAATTGGACATTTTTAATTACAGAAATGATACTGTTCTAAAATAGAAGAAAACACTTCTATTTTCTGAGGCTGATGAGAGTCATGGGACCTGTCCTAACTCCCACATTTGGCTCTGGGCAAGTAAATTAAATTGTAGCCCCAGGTTTTCTCATTTGTAAATGAGAATAGCAACACCTGCCTTGAAGGGCTATATGATGAGAATGAGGTAAGAGAGCTCACATATGGAAATCTCCTTCTGACACATGTTCACTCAATAGGTAGTAGGGATAGTTGTCATCTCTGAGATGCAGCAGGGAGGCTGACCATGCTGGGGTACCAAGGTCTGGGGTGCAGGCTAGGGGGTTCAAAAAGGTGGCCAGATAGGAGCTCAAACCATTGCACAGCTGACCAAGGGCTGGCCGTGTATACGTGCTGAAGTGTAGAAACACATGTGTATGCGCAAATACACAGTTCTACAGCGGCACACCCACATTGTGGGCAGACAGCCATATGAGATAGCTCATCAGGCATTCAGATGAGAGGGCTGTCATTAATGGTAATTGCAATGATCGCACACAAACCCAGCATAGGAGCTGCTACTATTGTCCTGAGAATTCCTGGTTAGCAACCAGCACTTTGGAATAATGAACACATGATTGCATTGGGTAGTGAAAGAAAAGGCCACATGTCTGGACTCATTTGGAGGTTTGAGATGCTGCTGCCTATGGCTGGTCAGATGACCTGCAGGAAAACAGATCTTCACATGACAAAATGAAGCCAAATTCCTAGCTTTTATTAAGGGAGTTCACTAGGCAGGTAGTGTAGTTATGAGTACCAGAAATATTTTCAGATGGAGAACTACATTTAAAAGGAGCAGGGCTACGAGGGAGACATGGTTTTGATTGTGGTTTATTGAGGTTTGCGTTTGTTTGTTACTAAGCACTATTGTAGCAAAAGCTCACTGATACAAGTCAGTGTTGCAGAATAGTGCCTGGCGGTTAATGGTGAGAAAAATGAACAGTGATATTGTTAACCTAGATAAATAACACAGAGTATTCTCCTAAGATAATGAATTTATTTGGAAGTAAATATTTCAATACAAATATTCATGCCATAAAAAATTGTATGTATGTTTAGGGAGGCAAAGGGAGATAAGAGGTTTTAAAGGTAAAATGAGGAGGGTTATGCCAGTTGTTTTGAAATAATTCCCCTTGGCTAGAGGGGTCAGTAACAAGGGTGCCCCATGTCAGAGTTGTTGCTTTGCAGATGTCTTTGAAGAAATACTTTTGGTGTAAGGTTACAGTGGCTGTTGTGCAAGGTTGTGCTTCTGGCAATGTCTCTTGTGATGGTTCTTATTATGAGATATCCACGCATTTAAATGAGTTCCACTCATTCAAGACTTCCCAGCTCTACTTATTTATTTTTGTTAGGATTTGACACAGTGACTCCATTTTGATTTCCGACAACTTTCCCATCATTTAGTTAACAACAACAATAGCACAGAGTATGGATGCCATACTATGCTTTTTTCTCTACCCACACAATTTTTATATTTTGACAGATATGCAAAAATTTCCTTTCTCCTTCCCTCCCCTTTTATTTCCCCCCCCCTTTCTCCTTCCCTTCCCTTTCCTTCCTTCCTTCTGCTAAATTCTCTTCACTTTAAAAAATCATCTTCTTGTCCATGTAGGTCCTCTGAGCATTGAGTGAGAGGTGAAGGCAGAATGTTCAGGGCAGGAGTGGGCTGGGAGGCGGAAGTCTAGACAGAGTTGGGACCTTCCCTCCCTCTAGCTCTTAGCTTCTCGTCTCAGATAGGGCATCTTCATCTCTGCACATTTCTCTACATGTATCACTATTTCCCATCAGGACTGTTTTCACTCCTGCATATGGATATAGATATTTATTTATTTTAAGAAGCTGGCTCATATGACTGTGGGGGCTGGCAAATCCAAAATTCGCCAGGTAGGCAGGCAGGCAGAACACCCAGGATTTTGGATATGATTTGGATATGAGGTGTCCCCCAAGGGCTCCTTTTAATGCTGGAATATTCTGAGGTAAGAATGATTAGATTATGAGAGCTATAACCTAATTCACCCATCTTAGTTTGAATGGACTGAAGCCCCTGGAGCCCCTCCCCCCACCCCTCCTCCTTCTCCTCTTTCTTCTTCTTCTTCCTCTCTCTCTCTCTCTTTCTCTCTCTCTCTCTCTCTCTCTCTCTCTCTCTCTCCCCTCCCTCTCTCTCTCCCCCATTCCTGACCCCACTATGAGTTCAGCAGTTTTCCTTTACTGGGCTCTGTCCCCATGATATGCCCCCTTACCTTGGGCTTAGAGCAATGAAATTGGCCATCTATGGACTGAGACCTCTGAAACTGTGAGCTCCAAATAAATGTTGTTCTTATTGGATATTTTTGTTACAGCCATGAAAAGCCAACAAAATACAGCTCAAGCCCGAAAGCAGATTGCTGGCAGAATTCCCTCCTCCTCAGGGAACCTCAGTGTTTTCTCTTAAGGCCTTCCATTGATTAGATAAGGCCCAGCCACATTATGAAGAGTAATATGCTTCATCAAAATATACTAATTAAATGTTAATCTCATCTATAAGATGAACAACATTCAGACCAGTGTTTGACAAAATTCAGTAGTCTCCCTTTGTATATAGGGGAGATGTAGTTCCAAGACACTCTGTGGAAGCCTGAAATTGTGGATCATACTGAGTCTTACAGATACACTATGTTTTTCCCTGTACATACCTATGATAAATTTTAACTCATAAATTAGGCACAGTAAAAGATTAATAACAATAAAAATGAATAATACAGGGAAATAATGACAGTATACTGTAATAAATTTGCCAGTATCACTTGTGCTATGGAACCATTATTAAGTAAAGTAAGGGTTACTTGAACACAACCCCTATGATACTATAACAGCTGATCTGCTAAGAGATAGCTACTAAGTGACTAGCAAGAAGGTAACATATATAGTGTGGATACACTGGACAAAGGAATGATTCACATCTCAGGTGGGATAGAACAGGATAAGAAGATTTAATCACACTACTCAGAATGGGGTACACTTTAAAACTTAGGATTTAAACTGGAATTTTCCTTTTAATATTTTTGGACCATGGTCAATGGAGGATAACTGAAACCATGGAAAATGAAACCTTGGATAAGGGGGATGACTGTATCTGGGTTCTGTGTTCTGACATATAAAATATAACCACCAAAAGACCTCCCCCTAACAAGGAGGCAGCCAAAAGACTAAAAGGTGGTATCCATAGTGAAGATTACTGTACTGCCTGTGAACACCTGGAACAAATACTAACCCAATGTTTTGTTCAGCTTTCTCGCCGCCAAGACCAAAAAGACCCAACAAGAACAATTTTAAGGAGAAAAATTTTATTTAGGGGCTCATAGTTTCAGAGCTTTAACTCATAGACGGCCAACTCTAATCATTGGAGCCTGGTATGAGGCAGAACATCATGGTGGAAGAGTGTGGTGCAGGAAAGCAGCTGGGAACACAGCACCAGGATGCAGAAAAAGAGAGACAGCTCCCCCTCACAAATAAAATATAAACCCCAAGGTTCCACCCCATGGCCACACTCTACCTGCTTACAGTCACCACCCAGTTAATCTCCACCAGGAGATTAATGCACTGATTAGGTTAAACATCTTGTAACCAAATCATTTCATATCTAATCCTTCTTGCATTTTCACTTACACATGAGCTTTTTTTTTGGGGGGGGGTCACCTGATATCTAGATAATTAAACCCAGTGCTTCTCAGAGCTGAAGAAAGTCTGAGCCGGAGGTGAACTGGGACTTAAAGTGGACTTGTCAGTCACTTGAAGAAGCAAGTGGAATTAGCTTCCCGATCAGGCTGGGAAAAAGTTGGGAATTCACCAGGACCGAGATGCTTCTGCCGTGGTCTGTAAAGAAGACCCGTGCAGTGAACTCTACCCTAATCCTTAGAGCTGCCACTGACCTGAACACATGTGCATGAGGAAACAAGAGGAGGGGGCGGTGAAGAAATACAGGGTGCTGGAAAGGGGATGGATTGATTACCATTCTCCCCAGGCTAGCAAGTTTGAAGACAGGACTATGGCACACTGTGGTGGGTTAAGGAGGGCCACAGATTCTTTGCCACTCCTCGCTGAAAGGTGACGGCAAGTTCCCCTCCCCTTGATTCTGCAATGACCTTGTGACTTGATTGTCTTGTAGAATGCAGCCAAAGTATCACTGTACCAATTTTTGGGAAAGTCCTGAAGCTATATGTATATGCTTTTGGAACCCAGCTGCCATACTTTAAGAACATCGAAGGCAAGAAATGTTAGGGGGCTCCAAGGGTGGCCCAGGGCCCAAATGGATGTGTCTGTGTAAGCAGCCTGTGGTAGGACAACTAGACAAGTTGCCCTGGCAGGCTACAGCACCATGAGAAATAATGAAGTGTTCTTCTAGGTGACTATGTTCTGCAGCAATAGATCTTTGAAACAGGAATTTAGAGTGCAGAATGACCAGTGGCCAGATTAAAGATATTTTATTCAGGAAAACATTTCGCCTTCATAAGACAAAGGGCTGTAAAGTTTCAATGCAAAGAAATGATGTACTTGTGGTTTGCTTTGATATAAACTGTGCAAAGAGTAAGAAAGAATGGAATAATTGGAGAAATATAGATTGATTTGGTGGCCCAAAAGTTTCTGAGTGCTGGACAGAATCTCATCTTTGCCTTAGCTGGATGCAATTTTCTGACTGTGGGCTTAGAAAGCACCCCTGGAGTTGAAGCTTTCAGAGCTGCTGATAGAGGGCTGTTTGTCATGTGGGAGGCATGAGTAACTTTAGTGGCATCCTGTGGGGAAGAAATGAGAGTAGAGCTCACCAAGCCCCAGGGGTCTGTGAGTAGTTGGAACTGGGAGCTTTCATGAACCAGGGAGGGATGAAAACAAAGATGTTCTGATTGAATCTCATGCTCCTGGTGGGTTAGGGCTTTGGGAGTCTGGAGCCCAGGTACAAAGAACTGGGGAGGAAAGTAAACCAGCGTCTGGTTATTGACTGATCCACTGCAACCACAGCCAATAAGCTGTCTTCCCCATGGAAAACCTAGGATTTCCTGACTGTCTTTCCATCAGTAAGAAGTTCAGTTTCAGAGTGATGAAGGCAGACGGGAAGCAGGTGAACTCATTTGTTATCTACAATGAGAAGCTACACCTGTCTCTGTTGTCTCAAAATAAGAAATGCCCAGAAAGTTCACAATTGCGGGAGGACTAAGGAGGCATTTTGTAAAAGGCCCTTCCAGTGAGGATTGGAAACCCTGTGGGTAATAAGGCTCTGCAGGGTTGAGGAGACAGCGTGGGCAGAATGTGAATCCTGCTGAGTTTTCTTAGTAGTTTTCTTACCTTCCTTAGCCCTCCCCCAACCACCCAAGGTCAAATTGCTCCATACCTAGCTCTCAAAAATGGCATCCCTTCCCGTCTTTGCCCAGCACCTCCTTTTCCCTTCTTTGGTTTCTCTTTTCCTGTGGCATGACCCGACATGCTCTGTTCTCCTTATTTATTTGCCACTGTTCACCTCCTCAACCAGAATGGAAACTCTGCAGAGGCAGGGAGACTTGGGGTCTCCTTGTTGTTGTTCCATCCATAGCACCCATGACAGTGCTTTGCTCTGAATTGCTCTCAACTAGTATAGTCCTCTGTATTTGTTCTGCATCCATGGATTCAACCAACAGCAGATCAAAAATATTTTTAAGAAATTGCTCCTGTTGGGCCTGGTGTTGTGGCTGAGTGGTAGAATGCTTGCCTCGCATGTGCAAGACCCTGGGTTTGATCCTCAGCACCACATAAAAATAAATAAGTGAAATAAAGGTATTGTGTCCAACTACAACTAAAAGAAATTTAAAAAAGAAATTGTACCTGTAATAACATATACAGACATTTTTTCCTTGCCATTATTCTCTAAAAATACAGTAAAAAAAAAAAACCTGCTGGCATAACATTTGATAGCATTTGGTATTATAACTCATCTAGAGATTAAAGTCTATGGGAAGATGTGTGTAGTTTGTATGTGAATACTAAGCCATTTTATAAGGAACTTCAGTCCACAAATTTTGGTGTCTAAGGTGAGTACTGAAACCAATCCCCCATACATACTGTAAGATGACTATATTTATTGATTGAATAAAAGAGTGAAAGTGGATACCTCTATTGTTAGTTAGTTTAGTCTTCCATGTATAAATTTTTTAAAGAAATTATTTGCTTTATCTGCACAATTTAAGGACAGAGATCCCATCTTATATAAACTATATTCATTCATTTATTTATACATTCCAAACATTTATTGAGCAGCTATTTTATGCTTGTCAGGCACTGTAAGTGATACAGACAGATTCCATTTCTCTTTTGAAATTTTCAGTTAAGTCATGAGTACAGATGACTAAATAGGGAATAAAAGTGAAATGGAATGCTCATTTAACTAGGAGATTCCTTGTAAATTACTGGGAGATTCCTATGTTAATTCCACACGAGTAATAACATAGTGCCTGAATTTTTTTTTTTTTTTAAGTTTTTAAATAGCTCTTCAGTGTGAGTGCTGATGTTGATGTCATGTTTCTTATGAGAGATTGTAGGGAACGTAAATTCATGCTTGTTTTTGCAATTGCTCCTAATTCAACTTCAAAATTAAGACAGAACTAAAAAATGTCATTCTAGTGATACATCAAGCTAAGATAAACTTAAATCATCTTTAGGATTTATATGATCTGGGTATCTGTTTTCTCCCGGAGACCCTGTTTTATGTTAACAGCAGGAGCAGCAAGTACTTGCTGACCAATGATGCTGACGACAGTGAAGTGTCTCTTTGAACTCAAACCCAGTTCATCTATCCAAATGCAACTGCTTTCTCCTCTTCTCTCCCTAGAGAGATTGAGGGATTGAAACCTCAAATGAAAGGCTTCCCATCTGGACTATTGTGACGATGGTGGTAAACAGCACACACAGCGTAGCATTGTTTCAGCTCAGCTGACGTACCTCCCTCATTCACCGTGGCCCCGCCCGGTCCCCAGCAGCACATCTGCAGTGGACAATGAGTCTCATTTCACATTTTGGCTCTGCCATGGGCACCATCATGAGTACTGAACACATGCCCAAAGGATTATAAACAAGGGACCTGTTCAACAACAAATATTGAAATGAAAACAATGTTCCTCTTTTCTCTGTTCTTTCTAGTCCCTCAGGATTCCTTCATGGGCTTCATGAAAACCCTCCCCTTCCATCCACTATAGTGTCTTCCACCTCAGTGTGAGAAGGCTTCTCTGGAGAGGGGCCATAGTGTCTGTCTTGGAAGAAAATATACTCCCTCCAGTATGTCTGTCCTAGGGAGCTTTGACCACCTGCCTCAGATGTGGAATAGCAGGATGTAGATAGAGAGATGGCCCAAGACTCTTAGGACATTGCGGCTGGGTCACCACATTTGGTGTGGTTCAGGGATGGCTGCAGTGGAAGATCAAGGACAATTGTGGTCCCTGACACTTGCTGTTGAGTCAAGTGTTATTGGGAATATTATGGGATGGTGGAGGGCAGTCCAAAGAGAGAGAGAGAGAGAGGAGAGAAGTGGCAAATGGTGATCCCAAGTGGTGATCCCAAGGGCTTTTCTCAGAGCAGTCATACCCATACAGGTGGCTGTTCCAGGTTCTCTCTTCCTACCCACAGACTCTTTCTTAGAGACTGTTTTTCCCTAAAATGGTCCTTATAGCTGGTCTAAGATGTTCTCTAAGATGGTATCATGGATTCATAAATGTCAAGGTGTTAATTTTTTTTAAAGAGAGAGAGAGAGAGAGAGAGAGAGAGAGAGAGAGAGAGAGAGAATTCTAATATTTATTTTTTTTAGTTATCGGTGGACACAACATCTTTGTTTGTATGTGGTGGTGAGGATCGAACCTGGGCCGCACGTATGCCAGGCGAGCGTGCTACCGCTTGAGCCACATCCCCAGCCCAAGGTGTTAATTTTTTAATATTCAAGTCAATTTTATTTCTTATTTCTGTATAAAAAATTAATACTTGGATTTGAAACGCAAAGCACAATACCACTTACTAGAACCAAGACATAACAGATGGAAAAATATGAATCTGACAAAGATCAGTATAACAACATATACAGATTTCTGGAAAAATAAATAAATGAATAGAATGTATATCAGTGGTAATTTAACCTATGATCATAGATAAGAAGTTTCACTATTATTAAGATGTCAGTTATCAAGATGTTAGTCTTGAGCACTTTGCTTAAACAGATGACTCACTTCACCTCCAAGAAGGGTCAGCAAAATGTGTGTGTTCAATAAAAGAGAATAAAATCAAGGCATTTTCAGGTAAATGGATGCAGTTGGAGAAGGTAATGCTAAGTGAAGTTAGCCAATCCCCCCCCCAAAAAATGGCAAATTTTTTATCTGATATAAGGTGGCAGATCATAATGGGGTAGGGAGAGGGAGCATGGGAGGAATAGAGGAACTCTAGATAGGGCAGAGGGGTGGGAGGGGAAGGGAGGGGGCGGGGGTTAGCAATGATGGTGGAATGTGATGGACATCATTATCCAAAGTACATGTATGAAGACATGAATTGGTGTGAACATACTTTATATACAGAGATATGAAAAACTGTGTTCTATATGTGTAATAAGAATTGTAATGCATTCCACTGTCATGTATTTAAAAAATAAAAGCAATTTTAAAAAATGTGTGTGTTCAGATGGAGGCCTCACAGACAGTAAAGCATGTACAGATGCTTCTTAATTTACCATGGGTTTCCATCCTGATCAACCCATAATAAGTTGAAATATCTACTCCAGGTTGAAAACATATGTAATCCACCTAATCTGCTGAGTATCCTGGCTGTGCAGCATGGCACACTGTGCCTATCGGGATTTCTTCTGGTATCATGGGATGACTGGGAGCTGTGGTCTCTGTCACTGCCCAGCAACCCGAGAGAGAATCTGACTTCACAGCACTGACCTCAGGAAAGAGCTGAATTCCAACTTCCCTGAGCCTGAGGTGTAGCTCAAGTGGAGAGCACTTGCCTAGCATACTGGAAGACCTTGTCTGGTCAGCAGCAGTACAAACCAAAAACAAAACTCCAAGCACTAGGTCTACTGAACATGTATTGTTTTCACACCATCCGAAAGTTGAAACGTGGTAGTTTAAGCCAGCCTAAGCCGGGGACTGTCTGTATTTACTTATTCAAATACACAATGGTACTACTTACTTTTCTGTTAGTAGAATGACTAGTCCACTCTGATTTCCTAAGGACTTTCCTGATTTTAAAACTAAAAGTCCCATGCCCTGGCAAACCCTCAATCTTAGTGAACATGGATGGTTGGGAATGTACCCATCAAGAGAATTTATACAATTTCCACATGTTCTCTGAGAGCAGGGTCTGCATTTTGCCCCTGGATGGAGCAGCTATCCCTGCCACAAGAAACAGGTGCTCAACCATGGTTGGAGAGCCCTTCTCCCTCTGGTAGTGAAGATGAAGTGTGCTGACCACACCACCACCACCACACACACACACACACACACACACACACACACACACAGTGATGGCTCTGAAATGAAAACCTCACATTTAGGAATTAGCTGAACTAAGGGTATAGTTGGGGGCTGTAGGGCAGAAATCTTCCCTATACAAAAGCATCTGAGCTCTGTCTGTAGTTGTAGAGACCAAGTGCTCAGACCAACACTCCTGGTAAGAGCCAAGCCAGACTGTACCTTGTTATTCTCATATGTACGAGTGGGAGCCCCTTTTCTTATGATGGTGGGAGGATTAAATGATAATACATATGAAGCATTTGCATGGTGCCTGACATACAATAGTAAGCAATCAATCAACATGATCTATTATTGATCATTAACAATGTGTACATGTATTGAAACATCACACTGTACCTCCAAATATGTACCATTACTAATGTCAATTAAACATTTTAAATATTAAATATTAGCTATTATATTATTATCCAACTGTAATATTTGTAAATATTTCTAGTAATGTTTACAAGATAAATTACAGGTGGGGAGGTGGAAACAAAGCCCCATAAAGAGAAGGGAAGATAATGCTAGAAAATAGCCTAATATTTGGATTAGTATTTTTAAGATTTAGTGATAAATCAATAAATTTCAAGGAGGAAGGCAACTTCATTTTAGTTTTTGAAAAGACTGAAAATATTTCATAAAGAACAACCTGAACTGGCAGGATGATGGAAGGAGCAAACAGAATAATCCATTTAGTCTTTGGATTTTATAAATTTTCCCAACATTATGAAGATGTATGAGTTTCAAGGAAATAATTTAGTATAGCTTAAAGGTTAATTAGTGATTTTTTCCTAATTTATAGAATGAGAGAACAAAGGAGAGAGACACAACTTGACATGTACTTGGGAAACTGCAGCCGATATCAGGAGACGTCTCTGTGTGGTAGAAGTTAGTATTCATAGGTGTTCTTTAATACAAGAAAAACATGAGCCAGGCATTGTGGCACACACCTGAAATCCCAGTGGCTCAGGTAGCTGAGGCAGGAGGATTTCGAGTTCAAAGCCAGCCTCAGCAACTCAGCAAGGCCCTAAGTAACACAGTGAGACCCTATCTCTAAATAAATTTTTTTTTAAAAAAAGGGCTGGGGAACCCTGGGGTTCAATCCCCAGTACAAAAACACAACACACACACACACACACACACACACACACATACATACATGAAAAATCTGAAAGTCAAATAGGGCCTTCAGGAATAAGGAACTATTAGGCATAACTTGTTTATGGTAAGGCAAGGTTGTAGAATGGGAGCATGATTTATTTATTTTAAAGGTGTTAGGATTTTGCCTTATTTCAAACATTGAGTTTGGCTAAGAAAAATCAGTTCCTTTCCTGAGGTTTTTTTTTTTTTTTTTTAAATCATATAAACATGTTGCCAGGCTTATATATCCCAATAAAAGGGATACATACGCCACAAAGTTGCAATTATCTATTTATTCTAGGATTAGATGTAGAGCTTGACCAAGGACAGATTAAAATGATCTACTTCATTAGCTTAATTAGGAAGCTTCAAATTAGATTTTTGCAGCTAAATTCTTTGGCCAAACAGGGTGAGCAGCTGTTGCCCCAACGTGGGCCTCAAAGGTAGTGCCCCCATCTGAAAGCCCCCAGCCCGCCCCAGGCTGACCTCCATCAGGACTGTGGGAAGCCCATGGGGCCACATCCTGCTGTCCCAGCTTGTGTTGACCTACAGAGCCACTTCAAACGTTATTTCCAGGAGAAACCCTGCTGACCTTTTCTGTTATTACTTGGACATATGTTAAGCTCCAGGGACCAGCTACATAATTTGCAGGGTCTAAAGCAAAATAAAAATGCAAGACTCCCTGTTCAAAAGTATTAAAAAAAAAAAAAAAAAGAATTTCAAAACATGACAGTGGGCCATTAGCCCAGCTTAAGCCTTGTGAAACTGGACATCATAAGCCATGAAGCCAGCCCAGCTTTGCAGTCTGAACCATAATTTCCATCTAGCTATGGTTAATGAAATGATTATTTACCAGATAAAGGATCTATTCACTTATCTAGATGTACATAAATACAATATGATTTATGTAGAAATAGCTACTTATAGGTTCCTCAAAAAACTAGGAATGGAACCACCAGAAGACCCAGCCATCCCACTTTTGATATTTATCCAAAAGAACTAAATCAGCAGACTATATCTAAAACTTCAATATGTATATGCATATATATATAACTTCTATATGTATTATATATGTATAACTTCAATACGCACACACACATATAATTTACAGTAGTCAAATTATAGAATCGGCCCAGATGCCTGTCAATATCTAAGGGGATCAAGGAAATGTGATATGTATTCACAATGGAGTTTTACTCAGCCATAAGGAAGAATGAGATTATGGCATTGGAGAAATGGAAATGGAGAATATCATGCTGAAATAAACCAGACTCAGGACAGTCAAGGATCTAACATTTTCTCTCATATGTGGAAGCTAGAGAGAAATAAGGGAAAGAAGGCTGCTGTGGGGGTCTGTGGATTGGATATCTGTTTGGTTTGGATATGAGGTGTCCCCCAAAAGCTCATGTGTGACACACTGCAAGAAGGTTCAGAGGAGAAATGATTGGATTGTGGGAGTCTTAACCCAATCAGTGCATTAATCCCTGATGAGATTAACTGAGTGGCAACTAGAGGCAGGTGGGGTGTGGCTGGAGGGAGTGGTTAACTGGGGGCGTGGCTATGGGGTATACATATTTTGTATCTGGAGCTGGAGTCTCTCTCTCTCTCTCTGCTTCTTGATATGAGCTGCTTCCCTCTGCCAACTTTCCCACCATGATGCTCATCCTCACCTCGCGCCCTGAGGAATGGAGCCGGCCTTCTCTGGATATAAACTTTTCTACCTTTACAGTTGTGCTGAGAAGATCCTTTAGTCACAGCAGCGAAAAAGCTGATAAAACAATATCATAAAGATATAGGGAAGATCAGTGGAGTAGAAAAAGGAGATCAAGAAGGAGGAAGGAAGGACAGGAAAGGGAAGGAAATGCAGAATGAATTTAACAAAATCATGTGCATATAAAATCATATGCATATGCACATATAAAACATATAACAGGGAATTTCGCCTTTATGGATATGTAGAAAACACCAATCAAAAAGGAAGATCAGCAACAAATAAATGAAAAAATGCTCAACATCTCTAGCAGTTAAAAAAATGCAAACCAAAACTACTCTAATATTTCATCTCACTTCAGTTAGAATGGCAAATATCAAGAAAACAAGCAACAGTAAATGTTGGCGAGGATGTGGGGGGAAAAATACACTCATACACTGCTGGTGGGACGGCAAATTGGTGCAGTCAATATGGAAAGCAGTTTGGAGATTCCTAAGAAACTTGGAATGGAACCATCGTTAGACCCCACTATCTCTCTCCTAGGTTTATACCCAAGGACTTTAAAATCAGCATATTACAGTAATGCAACCATATCAATGTTTATAGCAGCACAATTTACAATAGCCAAACTATGGAACCAACCTAGACGCCCTTCAGCAGATGAATGGATAAAGAAAATGTGGTACATATGCACAATGGAATATTTCTCAGCCTTAAAGAAGAATGAAATCATGGCATTTTCTGGTAAATGGATGGAGCTGGAGAATATCATACAAAGTGAAATAAGCCAATACCCCCAAACCAAAGGCTGAATGTTTTCTCTAATATGTGGATACTAATTCACAATAACAGGGTGGGGGCTAGGGAAAAATAGAGGTACTTTGGATTAGATTGAGGGGAATGAAATAGGAGGAGGGGTATAGGGGTAAGAAGAACAATAGAATGAATTGGACATTATTACCCTATGTTCATATATGATTACATGACAGGTATGATTCTACATCATATACAACCAGAAGGATGAAAGTTATACTCCATTTATGTATGATGTATCCAAATGCATTCTACTGTCATGTATAACTAATTAGAACAAATACAAAATTCTGGAAAAAAAAGAAAAAAGGAAAATAAGTTGAAGGAGAATGAGTAGAAGGAAATAAGTTTAGGGAGGAAGGGAGGAAAAAGTGTGGGGGGGGATGGGGATTGAAATCAAAGTCCATGCATGTGTGATTTTGTCAAAATGAACCCAATTACTATGTATAACTATCATGCTCATAAAAAGAATTATCTTTTTATACAAGGAAATGTACTATTATTACTAAGCAAAGAGTAGCAAAAGGCACAGCAGCCTAGGATTCAAATATCATAAAATTTCTTTGAGATACTCATCCATAAATACTATTTATAGAGTTCTGAAAGCCTAAAAATATAGAATAATGGTCTGCTGAAACACTCGCTTACAAACCAAATTCTACAAAAGACATTCTGTCAAAAGGCAACAGTAAGTTCTGTTACTTGTGCCTCATGGTGTCCAATGAAGTAGAGACAGAATGTCCAGACAAGCAAGCCAGAGGTCATCTGGAACATTTGCAAGCCAGCTATGGGGTCAGGGTGGCATCAGGTTTTAACAAGTTAAAGGTCTGCAGAGCAGATATGAACTACTCCCTTGACAACCTTCCTGCTTCGTCTTCTAGCTTCCTTGCTGGGGGTTTTGGTCAAGATCAGCCCTTTGCTGCCTTTCCCTCCCTCCTCTAGGGTTCTTCATTATTGTCTCTTGGCAATTTCATGCACTCCCATTGCTCTGACTGCTGTCTTTAAGGAGAAGGCTGAGATAGGTGTCTTCTTCAATGCTGGATGAGTGTCTCCACGTGCCTGCCGAGCACATTTACCCCCTTTGTGCCAGATGCTTCTGAAATTTAATTAGAAATAAATAGCACCTCCAAACTCTCCTAGTCACTAAGCTTCAGTGTCCTTTAGCTCCCCTTTCTTTCTTCCCTTCACCATTCACATGTGCCTCTGTACCTATGGAATTTCTAGAATCTAGTCTGTCTTCATGTGTAGTGCCAGATAGATGGCCCACCTCAAAGTCCCCATTTCGTCATCCTCTTCAATCCACCTGCATACAGACAATTGTAACCACTCTTAAATTCCAACCCTCTCTTGCTCAAAACCCTTCAACATTTCCCTCCACCCATGAACAAACCCTTTAATCTAGCATTTGGATCTTTCTATACACTTATCTTGATCAACCTTCAAGTTTTTCCCTTCCAGGAACTACTCCTTTGTGTGGATCTCCCCCCTCCAGCTAAAACCAGCACTCACAACTTCGGGGTACATGATACACTTCTTTTCCCTGTCCTCCTGCTGCCCTGCTCTGTCCTACATGACACTCCTGAGCCTAGAAGCCCGCATTTGCTCACCAAGACCTGCTGGTTCTTTATGGACCAATACAGTGAGCCCTATTCCCTGTAAGCACCAGTAGGTCATCCCAGGCAGTGGTCATTTTCTCCCTTTGGAGGGACTGAGCCCTTCTGTTTTATATCTCTCACAGGACACTTGTCCCATTTTTTCATAGATAGAACTTTCCATTCTAGATTTTATAAGCTACTTGAGGATAGGACACATAATTTACCTTTCTTTTTCTCTCCTCCCCTTCTCCCCGCCTCCTTCCTTCTTTCTTTCCTTTTCCTTTTCCCTATCCTTCCCTTTCCCTCCCTTCCTTCCTTTCCCTCTTTCTTCTCCCCCCCCCACTTCCTCCCTCCCTCTTTCCCTCCTCCTGTTGCAGAAAGCTCATTCCTTATCCCCAATGCCATTCCAATAATGAGGACACGGTTTTGAGAAAAAGGAAAAAGAAAGTTTATTGCTTTGCTAGCAAATGAGAAACACATGGGACTCCTGTCCCAGAGGCTGTAGTTCTGCCCATTAACAGAGATCCCGAGCTTTTAAAAAGAAGATTCAAAGGCTATGTTCCATGTGTTCTTGTTCTCTGTTGGAGTTGTAATTCACTTGTTAATTTGGGAGATAGTCATTTCTGAGATCTGGTGCCATCCCCAAAGTCTGGATTACTTCATTGTTACGGTGGGTGAGTGCTCAAGGACAAATAACTCTGTCTATTCTGGGGAAGAAAGGTAATCCTGTTTCCCCTGAGATTAGGGATGGGGAGAGATTAGGGAGGAGCAGGGGGAGAGAAGGAAAATAAAGTTTTAAAAATAAGTTACAGTAGCAGAGCGGTAAGGGCTATATTCAAAGTATACACTCCTTCCTCTCCCTCCCTCTCCCTCCCTCTTCCTCCCTTTACCTCCCTCCCTCCTTCCCTCCCTTCCTTTCTTACCTTGCTGTGTTTACCAGGTTGACCTTGGACTGACTCCTGGGATCCTCCTACCTCAACATCCCACATGGCTATATCACCCAGCTTAGGGTGTGTATCTTGTTTTGTTTTACTGAGATTAATAAACAGTTTTGAATATTAATAAATAAATGTAGATGGTGCTATCACAGATTTCATATTCAGTTTTATAAGCAGCTCTCTCAACATCATGTTTAGCACTGATTTAGGAGGGATCAACACTAACAGTGGGGTCTGAGAACTCGGTCCATGAGCACATCTCTGACTTTGTTATCACCATCTTGGTCCAAACTAACATGAGCCCTCCTTGGATCCCCAAAATGGGAGACCTAAATGGTCTCCCCATGACCATCTTGTGCCCAAATTGCAATCTCCACATTGACATTCTTAAAAGGTAAGTTAGTTCTGGTCACTTCTCTGTTAGAAACTTCTAGAATTTCCATAGAGGAAGAGCTCAGAGTCAGTCTGGTTGGAAAGGAAGATTAGGATAATTGATTTGACACTGTATGTGCACTCTAAGAACATTGCATTTTAATTGAATGTACAAAAAGTTGGGATTTCTTTGGGATTTCCGAAGAATAAGCTAATGTGAACCCTGGCTGCTGGCATTTGTTCCCTCCTAGAGTGTGTTTACAGGGAAGAATTAGAAAGGAGGTGAAGACCATGTGTTCTGCGTTCTACTTTGGTTTGGAATCTACCAGACAGCAGATCCTCTCTCTTGCTCCTGCCTCTTCCCTCTTTTGCATCATCTGCTCTGTTCTCTAAGATCTCTTGATCCTGCTCAGCCTTTCTCCCTCTTCCTCCCTGGAGATGCATGTCTAAGTGAATCCATGGCCCATTCTTTTTTTTTTTTTTTTTTCAGGAAAACCTCTCCTCATCTCTTGTCTCCCTTCCCTGGGCTTTGTTCCTACCTGAGAGCAGAATGAGGAGAAACAGAAAATAGCACTTAGGATGTCTGTGTCTTCATCCTCCTGTGCATAAAATGAAAGGCTTGGAGGGGTTATACCCTGTGTGAATATGATGCATGACACATGAATGAGGGGGATTCCATTCAGCTGAAGGGACGGAACCATGTTATTTTCACAGGTGCAAGAAGAAATTCATCCTAGCATACACAGAGCACTGATTTAAAGACAAATGTCTGCACACACCACCTACAAGAAAAGTCTTGCATATCATTAACAGGGAAAAACATTTTCTTCCAGCACTTCATGTTGCTGGAGGGAGGAAGGGAAGAAAGAGCCCCGTTCAAGTGCCACCCTCCTACAAACTGGTGTGCTTCTGAGACACCATCACTGAGGTTTGTGTACGACTCCAAGACATGTCTATAAAAATTCAGAGAAATTGCTTCATGTGGAAAAATTAGCACCCCTTCCACCCTCTTATGAATTCAGGCCTGAGAACTGCACAACAGAGTGTGTTGTTTACATCTGGGGCGATGGTTTTGAATTAGTCAGAAGTTGAATATTTAATAGAGGTAGTAAGATGAACCAGTTTCCCAGTTGACTCCCTTAGTTCTTTTAGCCTGAGAAAAGAACTAAAGACATTTTTAAAAATGTCTTTATTAGTGCATTATAGTTATACATAATACTGGACTTCATTTTGACATAATCAAACATGCATGGAATATGATTTGCTCCATTTCAGTTCTCAGTACTTCCTCTTTCCCTCTCCTCCTCCTTTACCCAGATCCGCTTCCTACTGGTCTTCCTTGTACTTATTGTATTTTTTAAAAAATTGGTGCTTAATAGATATACATAAAGATAGAATTTACTATGGTATATTCATAAATGCACATAACAATGGATAAAGAGAGAGGAAAATATCCTTAAGCCATTGAAATGCAGAATCAAGCTACTGAGATGCAGAAAACATATGTGGCCCAGGCCTTTGGCCCCTGCCCTTATAAAATAAGAGAAATACACAAGCTCAGGAAAACTTTCCGGAAATTGTGCAGCTCCACCACGGATCCACCTCCAGCCAGGCCCCCTGATAACAGCCCTTCTTTAAATATTGGGCCCCAACCCAAGGCAGGCCTTCTCACTCTTGAGATAGCTCACATTATCCCTTGAATATGTTTTTACCTTCCTAAATAAACCTTTGTCTATACCCCTGTCTGCCTTGTGCTGAAATTCTTTCCCATCATGTACACCAAGAACCCTGCAGGTCCTGAGTTGAGTTCCCTCTCCTCTGGGAACTCCTCAGACCCTTCTCTGGAGACGTCTCTTCTCCCATGACAGCATAATTTTGTCAATTTCATTCTGCAGTTCCTCCCTTTTCCTGTCCCTCCTCTCTCCCCCTCAATCCCCTTCCCACCCTCCACTCATCTCCCTTCAATACTTCAAACTGCATTTCAAGGTGCAGCACTCTGCAGGTGAGTGGCCAACTGCTCAGAACATCCTGGAATCAGAAGGCATATCCTGCATGCATTCCCCAGCAACAGGGTCCTCTCCTACTCACCAGCATGTGCCTCCCCTGTCCTCCTAGAAATCTTGTCAGAGTGTCTGCAGGCAGTCTGACAGCAGGTTAAGGAGAATTCAGAAAGCTAGATCTATCTGCCTTCAAAAAACATTTGAACTGCCAAGCTTCTGCTTTGAGGTTGCCGGTTATCAACACAAGCCAAGGAGGGCAGGAGTGTCAGCTGGAAGCAGGCTACCCGTGCCTAGAAAGGGCAAGGAACCTGTACTTTGCTTTCCCACACTGGCTGCACCCCACTTCTTGATATTTAAATTTTTCTGAATAGTAATGCAGAGTGGCTCTAAATATTTACATTATCTCTGAAGACTTGGAAAATAACTATGTCTGTATAGAACAACAAAAATCACCCAGAGACCTATTACTAGACTAGCAATAGGTCTGGCCACTGCTACTGTTTGATTGAATTTCCCTAGATGCATATTGTTTATGGTTGAGACTATATTGGGTATAGTTTTAGGACTGTCTTGCTTTTGTTCTCCTTAGCTTATGTTATCATAAGCATTTTCCCATGTCACAGAAAATTCTTTATACAACAATGTGAAGGGGAAATGTATATTATTAGCAACTGATACAAGAATTCCTTTTAGGGGAAAATGTGCTGTTTTTGAGAAAAAAAAAAAAGCTCTGGGATGAAGCGTGGAGAACAATTTGTCAGTATCTCCAGAGAGCTGAGAGAGTGAGAGGGTGAGTTAGAGATGGAGCTGAGGTGCACAATTCCAGGCCCTTAATAAATCACCAAAGTCACGAAAGACTTGAGAGAAACAGAAGCTGAATTAGGCAGCCCAGGGCAGGGGCTGGCCAGAAAAAGCCCTTGAAAGGAAGCTTTCGGTAATCTACAAAATTAATGGGAAGATTTGCATTTTTCATAAATTGTAGAGTGGAGAATTAGGGCATGTTAATCAGACATCTGAGAGACCAAGGGAAGGGCCTCTTGGGTGCTTCAGCTTATCAGGTCAACATTCACAAACATGGTTTGATGTTTGTTCAGGGTGCCATTCAACACCAGTATCATTTAAGTAACTCTTTGAACAACTTTGTGTTTGCATTATTTCCTTGAACTTTGAAATCATGAGGTCAAACGGCAGGAGCATTTTGAAGGAATTTGCTACATGATCACTTAGTGGTACTGAAGAGTGTTTGTGAGCATAGAGCCCTACAGGCACCTGTGGTTGAGGACATTTCTCAGTGTCCTTGCCGGCAACCCCGCTGCTGCTCCCAGCTATCTAAGATCCAGTCCCTCTGCCAGTAGCCTTTTGTTATCTGCCCAGTGAAAATAATCTTTTTCTATAAGTCCTTAATGAATGTCTCACTTTTGCTATCACCTCCTAACGGTACTGAATATGTTGTTTTTGTTCCCAATACTAGCATGGATACTAGTATTCCTTAAACTCTACTGTAAGCAGCTAGAAGGGAGGCCTGAGCCATTTTAGGCTTGCTGTACAATATTAGAGGAGGGGAAAGAAGTCCACGCTTATTGAGAATTGTGGGGAGTCCCTGCTGCTCTGTCTTTGTGTCTCTTGACCCAGATTCATAAGATCAAGTTCAAAGAGATGCAGTGAATGATTCAGTGTCGACACCTGGAGCCCATCTCTGTAGAATGCTGGAGAACAGGGAATGCTGGAAAAGAGTGAACAGGGTTGTAGCAGAAGACGCTGGAGGTGGAGTGAGATTCTACCATGGAGTGCTAAAGAGGAAATTGTCATCACCGGGAGTCAACAGGGGCTCAAGAAGAACCTTCACATTGGCCCAATTCCTTTTGCAGCTAGAATCATGGGTGTGGCACATAGAGAAAAAACAGAGAACAGGAGCCTCGGACACTTTAGTACAGTACTGGTGTAAAAATGTAGGTCGGATGTTCAGACAAGTTAGTGGATCTAGAACTGTCCGAAAAACTCTGCTCTATTAGTCTGCAAAAGATGCAGATGGATGGATAAATTGAATTTTCATATGAAGAGAGGTTTTAAGTGGTGTTCCCCAGAGCTTCTTTTGTGTGTCTGAATGGGCTAATGATTTTACAGGTTCTAGAAGAAGTTGTAGACAGAGAAGGTTAAGTCATGAGCCAAGGGTAGGTCTGACTGAGAGCTGAGGGGGCTGTGAATGCAAAGAAGGATGAACAAGAGTGTGCTTGTGGCTTGAGCATGACTCCCAAAGTTCATGCGTTTAAAACTTACGCCGCAAATTCTTATGTTGATGGTATTATATCATGAAGCCTTTGAGAGATAATTAGAAATAGATGAGAACATGAGAGTGGGCTTAGTGGCTTTATCAGAAGAGGAAGAGAGACCCTAGTTAGCCAGTTTGCTGTCTCTCTCACTATGTTATGCTGCCGCAAGAAAAACCTTACTAGATGCCAAGCAGATGCTTGACACCACCCTCATGAACTCCCAGCTTCCAGATCTGTGAGCCAAATAAATTTCTGATCTTTATAAATTACCTGGTCTCAGGTATTTATGTTAGAACATCAGAAGATGGACCAAGAGAGCTAGGCTTAACTTCATAAAATAGAATTTAACTAAGATCCCTCAACCCTATTACATAAATATAGGATGGGGTATGAGTTTCAGATGAGATACTATGTGGCAGGCAGAAAATCTTGTTGATTCAATCTCTGCCTCTAGAAGACAAGAGATATTGGTCCTTCTGGTCCACAGCAGCCCTGGTACTCCATTAAATATGACATTTAGTTCTGGAGCTCAACAGAGAAGTGGGATAGGGTGGCTCCATATTTCATGAGGAACAGTTGAAGGAAGAAGAGGTAATGTGAGAAACAAACAACTCAGAGATACTTGAGAGGTAGTTTCAAATATCTGGAGAGTTGTCATTTGGAAATGTGTTGTTTTCCAGAGGTATGGTAATAGATGGTGTTTCCACAGATGGCCACATAATATTGCTCATCTCATGGGTTTTTTGTTATGACCTTGATGCTCTCCAGTTAAGACGTGGAGTTTAATTATTTTCCCTTGAATCTGAGATGGCCCCATGACTTGTTTTGACCAATGGTATTTTGTGGATAAGATGCTGCATTGCTTCTGAGAAGGTCTCAACAGATATACACCATTGACCTTTGCTGATTGGAATGCTTGTTTTTAAGAGTATAGTTGTCATGCAAAGAAGCTCAAGTTGGTCCTTTGGTCAGAGCTCCATGGAACCTTCCAGATGTCCTTGCTATGGTTTAGATATATAAATAAAGGCATCCAGAGAATCCTAATCTTAGATACCATCATGAGAAATCCCATTTGATGTTGTATGGAGCAGATCTTCCCAGCTGAGCCATGCTGAAGTATCTGATCCCAGGACTGTGAGACACACAATAGGCATTGTTTTTATTGTTTTGTTTTTTGTTTTTGGTACTAGGGATTGAAACCAGAGGCACTTAACCACGAAGCCAGTCCCCAGCATTTAAAAAAAAATTTATTTAGAGACAGGGTCTCGCTGAGTTGCTTAGTGCCTCACTAAGTTGCTAACGTTGGCTTTGAACTTGCAATCCTCCTATAGGCATTGTTTGCCGAAGTCTGGCTGGGCACAATTCAGGAGCCACTTGTCAAAAGAAACAAACTTTATTTTTAGAACCACACAGCTCTTCAGGAAAACCTTCAGAGCCCAAGTGCCACCACTGGTTTCCCACAAGCCTCTCTACCTCCCCCACTCCTTCTGCTCTTGAGGCAGATTGGCTGGGTCACGTGGGTGGAGCAAAAAAAAGTCCCCCAGTGAGCAGCTCCGTGGTCTGAAAGGGCGGGGAAACAGCCCAATGAGCATCACCGCAGAGGAGCCAATCAGTTGGCAGCTAGAAGTTTGCTGGGGCCGCTGTGGGCCAATCATCAGCTGGCAGCTGGAAGTTTGCTGGCAGCTGGAAGTTTGCTGGGGCCCCTTCAACTGTGGCTCTCAACAATTGTTTTAAACCATGAAATTTTAGAAGTGTAATTCAGCAATAAAGAAGCAAACCAGACAGGTGCAGTGGCACATGCCTATAATCCCAGCAACTCAGGAGGAAAGGAGAAAGGAGGATCTCAAGTTCAAAGCCAGCCCTAGCAACAGCAAGTTATTACTAAATATTATTATTTAGTAATAACTAACTTAGTGAGACTCTGTCTCTAAATAAAATACAAAATAGGGCTGGGAGTGTCCCTGAGTTCAATTCTATGAAGAATGGCAATTATCAAGAATAAAAGTGACAATAAATGTTGTCAAGGATGTGGGGGAAAAGGTACACTCATACATTGCTGGTAGGATGGCAAATTGGTGCAACCACTCTGGAAAGCAGTGTGGAGATTCCTCAGAAAACTTTGAATGGAACCATTTGACACAGCTATCCCACTTCTTGGCATATACCCAAAGGACTTAAAATCAATATACTATAGTGACACTGCCACATCAATATTCATAGCAGCTCAATTCACAATAGCTAAACTGTGGAACCAACCTAGGTGCCCTCCAATAGACGAATGGATAAAAAAATGTGGTATATATACAAAAGGAATATTTCTCAGCCATAAAGAAGAATGAAATTGTGGCATTTGCCTGTAAATGGATAGAACTAGAGATATTATGCTTAGTGAAATAAGCCAATCCCCCAAAATATTCTCTCTGATATGTGGATGCTAATTCACAATAGGCAGGGTTGAGGGGAAGGATAAGTGAAGGTTCACTAAATTGGATAAGGGGGAATGGGGGGAAGGACGAAGGCATGGGATTGGGAAAGATAGTAGAATGAATCAGATATAGCTTTTCTGTGTTCCTATGTGAATACACAACCCGTATAACTCCACATCATATACAACCAGAAGAATGGGAAATTGTACTCCATGTATGTTTGATATAACAAAATACCTTCTACTGTCATATATAACTAAAAAGAACAAATAAAAAGAAGAAGGTGGACTATGGAGTCAGACTACTTTACCATTTAACTATTTTATTTTGAGCAAATGATTTCACTTCTTTATGCTAATTTCCTGATCTGTAAAATGGAGAGGCCCAGCCTCATGTTATTATTATGAGGATTAAATAACTGAATGCATGAGAATCACCTAGAACAGTACCTGGTCCACAGAAACTGCTCAATACAGGGTACAACAAGGATAGATGCTATGAAGATTTTAAAAGATCAGCTCAATTAAAAAAAATTCTAGTAAAATTGTGCAGACATGGAGCAAGCTGCCTTTGAATGTTGAGAGTTCCCACTCCAATCACGAACGGGTGACTGCTTGTGAAACTGGGGATCGACAGTCCCATCAACTTTGGCATTCCATGTTTCCCTGCCACTGAGGCCATGTCTGTGATGGAGCAGACACCCAATGTACTCAATATGCTTTTCTTGAATTGACTTAAGTCATATATATAAGAAAGAAGTGCTCATCCAGCTAAAGCATTACAATTTTGCAATGACCCAACATAGTTTGTTTGCCACAATGTTTCTTCATCAATCATGAATGCTCCTGAACACATTTTTCTTAAGGCAGAAGTATAACTTATAAAAGACAAAGGATTTGAAGAAGAACCCTGTGGCTTAGCAATTATTGAATAGATCACTTATAGGACCTTTCGTGACACCAAGACTATCTGCTCAGCAAGGCGATACAAGGACTGCCCCAAGTCTGCAAAATGTTGGGGTGAAATGGCACAGAGACCACCTCTTCCTTTATAACTTCTGAAAACACAAAGAATCAGCTCTGTTACAGTACCCCAATTACAGAGGCCCAAGAAAGGAGGAATTATCTATTTCTTTAGTAGTTAATGAAGAAAAAGAAGTTTTGGAATTAGAAACTTTCTGTCTGTTATGGTCTCATAAAAATGTTCCCAGGCCTTTTCCCAAGAGCCCAGAAGATAACCCCAAAGTTACTTGCAATTCAACCAAATGTTTCTTTATCACGTCGGTCTCAGTAAGATACAAAATATGGGTAGAGAACCAGAAGAGCAGAAGTCCTGGGCCTGACAGGGCTACCCCCTTGCTTCCCATGCTGGGCAGTTTCTCCAGACATGGGCATCAATGACAGCAATCTCTGTGCTCTAAATGAAGACAGACCAAGAAACAGGGACAGGTGGTCACTGCTACTCACTCTGAAGCCCCACATGGGGTATTTTAATAGTGTTCCCCATCTGTCCAACCTCAGGGGTTAATCCCTTCCTAATCTGAGCTGTAATAATTGGGTAATCAGACAAGACACTCGAAGAAGCCGAGACTATAGCTCTGCTGTTCTTTTTGGCTAGACTTTCTTTTCTTAGAGCAAAGTATAACTGACCCAGAAATTTCCTGCTTGCGCTTCAGTCTTCTGCTAAATGAAAGCAGACACTCATAAGAAGAAAGCATGTTTAGAAAGCATAGCCTTCTTTCTTGGGAGTAATTTGAGTCATTGCTCCATGAACATACAGGAATGAGAGCTGCTTGGGATAGATCACATGATCCTGCTCTTTGCTACAAATTAAAAAAAAAAAAAAAGCCTCAAGCCCCCAAACCCATAGTTAGCTTGGGCTAATGAGCTCACTGGTGTGAGTTCAGGAAACATCCCAGAATGAAAACATCTGCTGAGATTTCTCTCTTGAAAAAAAAAAAAAAAAAAAGTAACCTTGCTCGGGTGGATGGCAAATGAAACATAAATGGAAGCCACGTGAAGCCGGATCAGGGTCTTAACCTTAAAGCCCACGAAGAAAACCCAGTAGGTGGTTAGGATCTGGGACAGAAGTAAGCCTGGCTATTTGGGGATTAACCCATCATGAAGGAAAACAAGAGATTTCTTTCTTTTTTTTTTTTTTTTTCAAAGGAGAAAAAGTAACATCCAAGCTGCTGAGGCCTGACCATACTGGCCAAGCCCCTGGGAAGGAACAAAGGCACCGACAGCCTAACGAGCTGGAAGGTCTCCCACGAGCATTCCCGTCCCTGTGAAGGGCAGGCATCACCCTGTATTCCTGGCAGCACCTAGTACACAATGGACACCATAAGTGCTTGCTGAATTGAATGGACCTCCCTAAAATACTCTGGAGCTGGCAATAACCACAGTCAGGTATTTAGTTCAGTGGAGTTTTGCAAAAGAGACTTTATTTACAAGGTGGCCAAAAGGGTGCCTAAGGAGTGCGTAAGTCCCTCAGATGGCCCCATTGACCCAGCTGTTCTTATATTTCTCACTCATGGTTCTAAAAATAACTGTAGAGGGTGCTGGTAGTGCAATAATCTCAGGTAAGTAATTGGAAGATCCTAGCCTCTGTTCTTGTTCCTCCTAGAACATATATCCAGTAATGCTTTAGTCCAGTGATTCCTTTAGCTCCTGGGTATAAAACCCAGGGTACATTGCACTTTCAGTGTCCTTCAACTTTAATGCAATGGAAAACACACAGAGATGAGACTCTACCTGTCCTGGGCAGCTTTCCTGAGCCTTGGAGGATGGACTCATCATAAATCCTAAGCTTCTGTTTTCCCTGGCTGCAACTTTATTAAGTGAGTAATAAAGTTGTTTCACTTAATTTGCTCTGTATGTGTTCTGTCTCACAGCACACATGCAAGTGGATTGATACTGATGCATGGTCTCGGTGAAGTGTTTACAGTCCTCCCCTAGAATTGATTCCTGAGCAGTGAACCCAGTACACAGAAAGTGAGAACTCACTGGGGGTCCTTAGGAAGAGACTATGCTCCCTGTATCCTTTACCCTGCTTAGCTACAAAGGAGTCAGCAGGAGACACCTCTCTTTCCATGAGCTTAGGGATGTTGGAGTAGAAAGGGTCCTGATACTATCTGGATCCCTTGTGGGTGTCCCCCATGCCAACGTGGCAGGAGCAGGAGAGGATCTTGCAACAAGATCAGGGGTAGACTCAGAATGGCATGAGAAAGCAAGACAACGTTTCCATGTCTCTTAGAAATGAAAGTAGCTGGTACAGAGGTCAGTGATTCTAGGAGGTTGCAAGAGTGAAGCAGGGTACAAGAGAAGGCCTTGTGATTATGAGTGAGGAGGTAAGGTCCAGGAATTCAAGTCTGTGAGGCTGGAAAGGGGGCTACAGGATGGGTCTATGTCACAGTGGAACATGCATCCTTATCTCAAGATTGTGATAAGGGAATGTCATGATAGAAAACAGCTTGATCCAATGGCTGGAAATAGGAGGTGAGGAGCCTGGGCAAAGGGCCTTCCTTAGCTACCCAGGGTGGTTTATGCATAGCACTTATTTGCTCAGTGAGCTGAACCAAGGTTTGACTTTGTATCCAGAAGCAGATACAGAGTAGAGGCTCTTTAAGATGAGCAAAAGTACACCCAAGATGTGGGAATTTAGCTTTTGGATGCATGTTCCACCGTGACATAGATCCATCCTGTAGTCCCTTTCCAGCCTCACAGACTTGAATTCCTGAACCTTTTCTGGACTTTACCACAAGGCCTTCTCTTGTACCCTGCTTCACTCTTGCATCCCTGCCAGGATTAGATGACTCCCACTGCTAGTTTGGCTGCCCTCTAATGCTACATTTATCTATGCCCAAAGCCCTGGCATCCTGTCCACGCACCCTCTGCTATTTGACCTCGTTCTGCCCTGTTTTTGGCCTGTGTTGGTGATGACAGCTGAAGAGGCCCCATCCCACTCTGCAATCGAGATAGAATATTTTCTAGGAGTGGTTCTAGCTAAATGGATGAGAGGGAATGAAGGGGATGATTGTTAGGAGCAGACTGGTGGATGTGCTATTAGGTATTTCTCAGGCAACTCCATCTTAGGTGCAGGAGGTAGGAGAACAATAAGAGTCACAGACAAAGTTTCTCTTGTTCTGCCCTCCCCATGATGTCAAACTCCGATCCTCTCTTACATTCCTCCTGGGTAGTCTGGGATTCCCAAAGTTCTCATGGCATAAACTAATATCAGCTTTTCTCTGACAACACCATTTTCCTATTTGTTTCCTCTGGCTGGCAGATGGTTTTGTCCCACATTCTGACAACTCTGGAAGGTCCATCCATGACCCTGAAATTTGCCAAGGGACCATACCTGCTGGAGCAGCCCATATTCTTAGAACTCACCGATGTCTGAATCCAAGGACAGTCATTATATCTGTCAAAGTCACTGATGACCATGTTATGGACTGAAGGTGAGACAGATGTAACCATTGTTGGTGATAATGATGGCTGGGGGTTGACTTATGTGTTCCAAAAGATATATTGAAGTCCTAATCCCTGGCATTTATTTGGAAATAGGTTCATTGAAAATGTAACTAAGATGGAAGATGAGATTGGACAGATTAGGATGGACCCTTATTCCAATATTACTGGTGTCCTTTTACAAAAATAAGGGACATGGACAGATGCACAGGGGAGAACATCCTGTGAAGATGGAGGCAGCCGCTGGAAAGAAGTGTCTGAAAGCCAAGGGATGCAAAGGTTTGTTGACAACAACCAGAAGCTGGCAGACAGGCATGGGACAGATTCTCCCTCAGGGACTATCCTAGTAACCAGCCCTGCTGTCTTCTTCATCTTGAACTTCCAGTCCCAGAACTATGACACATAAAATTTCTGTTGTTTTAAGGCACCTTTGTTACAGCGGCCCCAGGAAAATGATACAATGGTGCTTCCCCCAAGTGCCAGCACTCTCAGTTGATGCATGATTTGTGTTCTCTGGGGACCTCCCAGCATTACAAAGAAGTGCTCACTTTGCTTTTATTTTGTCTTCTGTGCCTAGGATTCAGATACAAATCTATGGGGTCTGGACCCAACTGGCATTTGATGAACCAGAACACCTCACTCCCTGGGCTCTTGATGACTCCAGAGCCAACATGGGATCAGGTCTCCCCTGAGGTGAGGACTTTCCCCTCCATGACCTCCACCGTACACCAAGGTGAATGTGGAAAATTATGAATTGCACTGGGATTTTACACTTGCATGTTACTAATTAGAAATGAATTTCTCCTTTGAATAAAAAAATATATATATAGAACAGCTATAAATTCACAGTAAAAACTGAAGTTTGGGGAAAAAGCAGGAATCAAAATACACTCAAGAAAGACATAAGAACTTCAGTCTATATGCTCATGTACAAGTGTGCCACAATGACACCCACTATAGCCTATAATTATTATGCACTAATAATAATGATTATTATTATTATTATTATTATTATTATTATTATTAATGTTTCTGTGTAGCTCAGGAATCTCTCAAACATCTCTAGTCTCCATCCTGCCTGCCTTGGCCTGTACCCTTTTCAGGCAAGGAGGGCACAGGAAAGTGCCAGCTGCATCCTTCTCTCAGCCAGGCTTCCTGCAAGGAACACCCATGTTTCTCTCCTGACTCCTGGGCACTTCATATTGTGACCTCTGCTTATGTGAGGGCAAGGGCAGTCCTCATATATAGAGAGTTGACAGCAGGGGAGGATCAAGGCTGCCCAAACTAGGGCCTTTTCTGATAGTCTTATATAAGGATTTTGGGTTGGACACTTGAGAGTCCTCATAGCATCACAGCTTCTAGAGCTTACCTTGGGGGAAAAACAATCACAGGTGGGAACAGACAAAAGGAAGGAGCTAGACATTTCAGACTGGGTTGGGGTCTAGAATGACTAAAGTACTCTGCAGATGGGAGGTATTTGTTCCAATTCAGGTATCATTTCAAAATCTCCTTGATTAAACACTATCCCTTTAAAGACTTAAGTCAAAAAGTAAAGCCAGTGATCTCTTTAATCAGAGATGCTGTGACTTGGAGAGTCCCATAGCAAGCAGCCACACAATAGTTCCAAGGCAGGTTCCCCACCCAGCCCTTCCCACATTGTGTTTTGAGGGATTCATTGAAGGTAGAAAATTCCACGTGGTAAGCTTAGGACAGAGGCAGAGGCTTAGCTTTTAGGAGACACTCCAAAATAGGAAATGATGATGATGATGATGATGATGATGATGACGATATGATGAAGTCATCAAGCCCTTGTGTTTCTCTTACATTTTTCCTGTTTTGCATATCCTCCTCTAGAGGCACTTGCTGCTCAGAAAGAAAAGTCTTGACTCTATGACAAACACTCCAAAAAGAAACGCTCACACTTATCTTCTAGCACACTTATCTTCTATCATCCATGGGCTGCTTACGGTTATGAAGCATTGTCTTGCTTTGTCCTGAAACATTTTCCCTCAGCCCCATTCTCTATTCCCTTCCACTTTAATTTCCTGCTTACTCTTTAAATTGGGATTGAGTGGGAAAATGTTTCCATTTTGTGCAAATGTTGTATCTACCTCCCCACTCCCTTGACTGTGAAGAGCAATCTCAGGTCTAGATAAATCTTTGTGATGGTTCATTACAATGGCTGTTGACTTCAATCTGCCACCCAACTGTTTGACTGCAACTCTAACCATCAAACCATCCTGTTCAACACCCCCTTCCACTGCAGGCTCTGTCTTCATCTGTGGTTCTTCTATTAAGTTCCTTGTAAACTGGCCTCACTCTTCTTTTTCTGATAGTCCCATAACAAGGATTTTCCCAATGCCTGTAGGTGGTTTTGAGTGTCCTTGCATCCTTCTACTTCTAGGTCACCTTTCTCTGACTTAAGGGACTAAAGATGGCTTTGTCCCTTTCTCTTTGTTTGAGTATCTATGTCCCAAAGGAATGATATCCATCCCAAAGTTCTCTGCCAATTTTCTCCCAGGAGGCCCAAAGATTGTCATGTAAATTAGAGGGGCATTTGGCTTGACAGGTGAGAGCACCCAGTGGAAGCATCTACCTTCTCCTAACTCTCAGGGTCAGGGACAGAGGAGGGGAGTTTTTTTTTTTTTTTTTTTTTTTTTTTTTTTTTTTTTAATTATAGACTGCTTCATTCTTCCCTGATCCAAGCTACAAAAGCTTTCAGACTGACACAGTTACTTATATAGTAACCCACATATCTATCAACTCCGTGTGGGTCTGAAAAAGAACCAAAAGGTTGTGAAAAAATAACAAATGAGTTTCTCTTTATAGTTCCTCATAACTGGTCTATCTGCAAAGCAATGAGGACTTTGATTCATTTTGCCAAGTGGTCATTTAGAATTGGGAAGAGCCTCTCTGGTCTCAGTTTTACATCCTATTCAGGGAGAGATACCGGTCAATAGTAGGATTAGCTGATGGGATTAGAATTCTGGGAATAAACCTAAACTCATTGAATTCTTAATTCTACAAACAGTATTTCTGAAAAAGATAACAGAAAACAGCAACATATAACTATTAAGGCCTAAATGTAAACAAAATACATTTCAAAACTACAGAAGTGGTAATGGTCAATATATGTTATTAGCAAAACTCCAACTTGAATTGGGTAACACGTAGAAGAAAATTAAGCATGAAATGAGTAGGAAAGAGATGAATATTTGTGTATATATGTAAACATTACATATAATTAAATAAATTTTAAAACAGAATAAATGAAATAATGAAAAATATAAATCATATATATGTCTCTTTTTTTAGGAAAAAAAGGAGGTGGGTGGGTAGAGCTTAAGCCTTTAAACAAATAAACCCTCAGCTGGGATCATAAAAGCACATATCAAGGTTACAATATTAGCAGTCACCTTTGAAGTCAGAGCACAGAAAATATCCCCTGTCTGGGATATTCCCTGGGATGAGGTTTTTCCTTTTCTCCAGATCAGGTGAGTCAGAGCATTTGTAGAGGCCCCTGGGCAATCAGAGACTCCTGCCAGGCTTTTCCTGCCCTAGAGGGGAAAGAGGCTGCAGGTTAGCCCTGGGGAAGTTCAAGGACCAGGGCCAGGAATGGCAGCAGAAGGAGCAGGAATAACACCAGCATCCTGCTGAATGGAAAAGTAAAGAGCAGATCAAAGAACTTCAAGGCTCACTTGTAGTGGGGACCTGAGGATCCCAAAGTATATTCTCTGTCACCTCATTTATTGTTGCCAACTGTGGCTTGAGTAGTGGCTTCTGTGACTTCAGCTCCTAGTTGCTCAGTCCGGGATAAAACCCATGGTTGTCCCAATGGACTGGTCAACCTCCCTCCAATGGAACTGTTGCACTTTCATTGCTGAGAGCTGCTAATTGGTCTTCAACTGATGGTTGGTGCTTTCGTAACAAGAATCAGAACCACAATAATAAGGATGCAGCACTGACCTGGAAATTGTACTTAGCATTTGGACTAGACATAGATGTAAACAGACACATTTCATGCCTGCTGGGCTTAGTACCCACATGTTAAGGACAGACATGAAGGACTTGGGAAAGGACACAAGCATGCTCCGTCTAGTATACATTTAAAAAGAAAAAAAAAAAAAAAAAAGAATAAGCATTTTGGGTTGGGCTTAGTTGCTTTGCCCTTTTTATTGGCATTTCCTGATCCATGATTGGGCTTCCAGAAAGCAAGTCTGGAGGAGCAATCTGAAGGGGGGAGAGAGGGTCGATGATATCTGAATTCCATAATTACGACTTTAATTTCTGCAATCGGCTGGAAGCTGTGTTGCAGGCTCTTGCTAAAAAAAAAAAAAAAAAAAAAAAAAAAAAAAAAAAAAAAAAAGAGTCAAGTGGGATGGAAGTGGGTTAGGGTATTATATAAGCTCTTTGCGGGAGGGGAGATGGTCTTTTATGTGTGCTCTTTTGCGGCTGCTGCTACTGCAGCAGTAGCGCAGCAGCAAGAGCGGCTCAGGTTGATTTAGAATACGGATGACAGTGGCCTGGCGCGAGCCCACGACTGACGAAAGCTGCTTATCCCGCTCGGTTTCCATGGAGACGAGCAGGAGCAGCGGCGGCAGCGGCAGCAGCAGCGAGGCTGTCAGGGAGCTCGGCTGCTATCGCGCGTCCGCGGGGGTCTGCAGGAGGAAGGAGGAGGCCGGGGCTGGGACCCTCGCGGCAGACATGGACTTGCATTGTGATTGTGCCGCTGAAACGCCGGCCGCCGAGCAGCCGTCGGGGAAGATTAATAAAGCTGCTTTCAAATTATTCAAGAAGAGGAAATCGGGTGGCACCATGCCCAGCATTTTTGGGGTCAAAAACAAAGGGGATGGGAAAAGCTCAGGTCCGACGGGGATGGTGAGGAGCAGGACCCACGACGGATTAGCCGAGGTGGTGGTGCTGGAGGGCAGCAAAAAGGAGGAGCCGCGCGTCGGGGGCGACAGTGGCGGGGGCCGTGGCGGCGGTCGGCCGAACCCTGGGCCCCCCAGAGCCGCGGGGACCGGCGTGGGCTCCCTAGCCAACAGCTCGGTGGCTAAGTCTCACAGCTTCTTCTCCCTTTTGAAAAAGAACGGGAGATCGGAAAACGGCAAAGGAGACCCTGCAGATGCGAGCAAGGCTGGCGGCAAACAAAAGAGGGGGCTGAAAGGGATCTTCAGCAGTATGCGCTGGCACAAGAAGGACAAACGCGGCAAGGAGGAGGAGAAGGAGGCGCACGCGGCCGGCCAGGGCAGCCTGATCTTGCCGGGTTCGCTCACCGCCAGCTTGGAGTGCGTCAAGGAGGAAACGCCCAGAGCCGCGTGCGAGCCGGAGACCCCCCGCCAGGACGCCCCTAGAGACCCAGCAGGTGAGCTCGGAGGGGGAGAGGAGGTGCCTGCCTCCGCTGATCGCGCCCCAGCGCGGACCTGCCGCGAGGCCGAGAGCCCCGGGTGCCCTAACGACAAAAGCGCCCGGGGAGAGGACGCCGCGGGGCATCGGCGCGCCGAGAAGCCCCGGGCACCCCCTGAGTCGGGAGCTGGTGAGGTCCACGCTGCCGAGGATGCTTCCAGGACAGGTGACGTTCCGATAAAGACTGTCCCCCTGGTCGACTCTGAATGTGGCAGCGGCCGGGCGTCTGCCGTCCCTGACCCTTCCTCTGTCGATCCACCCTCAGACCCATCGGCAGATCGTATTTGTTTGATGTTTTCTGACGTGACTTCACTGAAAAGCTTTGACTCTCTTACAGGCTGTGGAGATATTATTGCAGACCAAGAGGAAGAGGCAGGTCCCAGCTGTGACAAGCATGCCCCCGGGCCAGGCAAGCCAGTTCTCTCTAAAAAGAACCCCAGCGTGGTGGCCTACCAAGGAGGAGGGGAAGAGATGGCCAGCCCGGATGAGGTGGACGACACCTATCTCCAGGAATTCTGGGACATGCTCTCCCAGACTGAGGATCAAGGACAAGGGCCCCAAGAGGGAGCGGCTAAGGCGGCAGCTGCACTGGAGACCAAAGTGGTGCCAGAGACCTCCAAAGATGCCAGAAGTGTAGAAGCGTCCAAGGACGTGTCCTTGGTCAAACGCAGGAGGCTCAACAGGATCCCCATTGAGTCCCATCCGAAGGAACAGCCCAAACACCCGGAGAAAGAGAAGGAGCAACAAGAAGGCGTCCCCAACAGTGATGAGGGCTATTGGGACTCGACCACTCCCGGTCCAGAGGAAGAAAGCGCAAGCAGTGGTAAAAAGGCCGGCATCCCTCGGGATAGCTACAGTGGGGATGCGCTCTATGATCTCTATGCTGACCCGGATGGAAGCCCAGCAGTCCCTCCTGCCAACGAGGAGACGTCTTGCTTGTCTCGGTTAAAGCCTGTGTCTCCAGGAACCATCACCTGTCCACTGCGAACACCAGGCAGTTTACTGAAGGACTCCAAAATCCCTATTAGCATCAAGCATCTCACGAACCTTCCATCCAGCCATCCAGTTGTGCACCAGCAACCAACCAGGAGTGAGATGCCCAGAACAAAAATTCCGGTCTCCAAAGTGCTGGTTCGCAGGGTCAGCAACCGGGGCTTGGCTGGAACCACCATCCGGGCAGCAGCTTGCCACGATAGTGCCAAAAAGTTGTGAGGTCTCCGATGCCAAGGTGGATGGGCCACATATCAAGGAATACAACTTTCCCCCTGGAAACCATTAAAGGATATTTGCTTCCCCTAAAGAAAGTCATTTAGTACAGCCCCCTTCTCTGGAGTCTGGACCTATTAGGTCTTTGTGCTGGGAACAGGGGCAGGATACAGCGGAGAGGGGGATGCTACACCTGGAATTCTCCTCTCAAGATAAGTCCCTGAGAATTATTTTCAAGTACTTTTTTCTTTTTTTTTTTTACCTTAAAAAATATTTTTTTGTTCCTTTTTCTTTAATACACTGAACCCTTGGAAGTCACCTTTACTTGCCTTTGCAGAAAACAAGACTTAACCAAACCTAAGTTAGCTCATGCCAGGATATTGGGCTGTGCTAGAGTCAGAGGGCCTAGAGGAGTCACTGCAGACCAGAGGACACTTCCCTTTCTTTCTTTCCTTTTCCTTTCCAGAGGTGGGTGGGGGGAAGACCCTTTTCTGTATCACTGTGTGGAAAACATCTAACAAAGCTGAAAGAACCAGGGAGTTCTACCTGATCAAAAGGGATTTGGGTTGACAGAAAACTTCCCTACTTTCGTTTGCTAGGTGTGCCAATAGGTATAGATTTATCACTTGGAAAATAAAGAAAAGTTTTGGTTTGGTTGGTTTAGATCATTTGGGAAGAAATAAAAGGCTTACAGAGTAGTTTTTCACTTTTTGTTTGTTTGGGGGGGATCACCTACCCCTATCTACCCAGTACAAAAATCCAGATCAGGGAAAGATTTCACTAAATGCCAATAGATACAGTATTTTAGCATTTAAAGTTTAACCTTCTCATGTAGATAATGCATATTTTACAGCTCATCCCACTGTTAGTATTTTATAATCTGTCAGTACCCTAGAATTTAAAATCTGGTCTTATAGCTGGATATGATGCCTATCCCCAAACCATTAGGTTCTTTTATGTACTGTAACCTGAAACAGAGCTGGTTTTGGTTTATATGGGCTCTCTGGTCCTCAAAAAAGATCTATTGTGTTGGTGTCCCAGAGGAATGGTCTTACCTTGTCTTGATTAAGAATCCATTTGTTTTTCACCTCAAACCCTTGTTTTCAAAGATTTTATCTTAGTTATAAAATTTTAAATCCAACATTTCATCAATGGTGGTGAGTCCAAAATGAAGGACACAACAAAAAAACATAGAAAGTAGTGTTTCCTGCCATCTGACTTTTGCTTTATAGATCATGGCTGAGACAGGTGTGTTTGGAATGAAATTGGCAAGCTTATGCATCATAAACACATTATTCTAAGATTTTTTTTGAGAAGCAGTTTAATTATATGTATGTTTTCTATTTAATATTTCAGCCAAGACTTTTATTCCAGGAAGGATTATTACATGCCTTGGTAGTTTGAAAGATAAAGTGAAGCAGTTCCTAGAATGCTATTAGTGTCTAGTGACTAAATTAATATCATTTTGAAATGTGCTTCAGTGTATTCAATCAAAAGGCCAGAGCTTCTAGTGGAGGTGATTCATCATATCAGGAGGATTATACATATTCAAGTGAAAAACCACAATGTAAATGACATGAACGCTTCTATAACTCTCATTTGCCAGAGATTACTAAGTAGTGGATTGTTATTTTGTTTTTAAATTTGTTTTCTGTTTTGTGAAAAAAGAAGGCAAGTTAAATATATGAAAACCTATTTTGATAACATGAAATTAAAATCAAAAGAAAACAAATCTGAGTCAGTGATATGAGCAGCTTGTCTCCCATTTTAAATTCAGAAGGATTGAATTAGAAAAAGAGGTAGAAGCTTGCTGAATTTCTTTATTTATTACTGGCTATCATTGTGTTGTTTCAGATCCTTAATGTTATTTCAAAACAGTATTTTAATATTTAATATCCTTATATCTCTAGATAAGGATCTTCCTGCAGACATAGATTTCAGGGTACTGAACACAAACTACAACAAATTCATACAAGCATCTTGCACGTGCTCACGCACTCAACTACGTACAAACTAACAGACAAAAGACATCTAGAAATATTTAGCTTTAGAAATATCTTGGAAATTATTTCTGTTCTTGAGAAAGGGCTTTAAATTTGATTTAATGCTGATAGTACTATTTAGACTCAAAATACATTCATTTTCCCCTAGTGAATCAGAGAAAACATAAATTTTATTTCTAGCTGTAAAACAAAGGCTCTGGTTTTTATTTCCTTCTTGTGCATTTTCTGGCAAGAATTATATTGTCCTTTGCGTGACTCCAGGGCCAAGTTTTATTTCCTCATCTGTTCAATTGTGCAGTAAAAGTTAACAGTACCTGAAGAACCGAGAAATTGTAAAGTCAATCTATTTCTAAAAGATTAGAAGAAACAATTTGTGTTTTTATAATTTGGGGACTTATTTCTGCAATGTACAGTAAAGTTTTAAGTTCTCCTGTCAATTAATTGATTATAAAAGATTTAAAATATTTTAAAAGTTATTTTCTCCATATTTTCATAACTTTTAAAACCTGATATCTCTAAGAATTGCACACACACTTGTCAAATGAAGGATTTGGGCAATGAATTAAATAGCCTCCATCACTTGGTGGGGATCACTGCAGTGGTGGGAGGAATGGGTGGCCAACTTTTTCCAACCACAGGAGAGGAATCATAGTTGCTTTCTTGTGCCAAGGGCTACTTTGTCTCATTTGAATTAATGGAGATGATTTTTTAAAATATTTTTTTCTCGAATTCCATGCCAATTTTTTATTAATGCACTCTCTAATAACACTGTAAAGATTATTTAGGCCCATAGTTGTTGATTTTTTTAAAGGGAAAGGTTAGATATGGGTGAATAACACCTTTCCTGGGATGTATGATTTAAAAAATACTTAGTGGATTAATGCCCTTTGGACTAAGAGCTACCCAAATTAGAGGGGGGAAAGACAAATCAATCGTTGGAACGGAATTTACCAGTTTAATAGCTTGGCACAAAGACATCCTGACTTTTATTATCTATATTATACTTACAATGTGACTTGAAACATCCTATTTGATGGTTGGTGCTTTTACCCTTCCATTAATACTAAGTGGGAGAAATTTTATTTACTATAGCATTTTAAATAATCACAAGATGAAAGAAAATTTTTGTCATTTCACCTAATAACAACAATGGGATATAGAGCATTAAGGACTTCCTTTAGATACACTTCCCATCAATTATCTGACTCTTTAAATACAGGTTTTAATTTATGAAGATAATGGCTGACAGAATTTAAAGGCTTCATGCATTCATCACAGTAGTTTTCAAGTTTTGCATTTCGATGAATATGCCAAGAGCCCTTTCCTGACCAATTATCAAGGTAGAAAGATTATATCAGTTGTCAACATTGCTTTGACTGAACCTTCTAAGAGTTTCCATTATTTACCTCTTTGTCAGATTAATTTTCCTGGGTGACTCTTTACTGTGAGTTCTGTATGAAGAGACTGACTCCTGTAGCATTTTGTCTGTCCCTTTGTTTACCCCATAGTTGCTTAGTACCCTTATCAGAAACGGGGAACTTTGCATGATGTTGAGTTAGCATGTCTGGATCATGTTAACATGTTGGAACTCATTCTTGGTTTAGTTATTCTAAATTTCTGTCTTGAATTACAAATAGATGGACTTGGCTTCCCTGTTTGTACTGAGATATGTCCTAGTACATTCACAGGTACTTTTCTTTTCACTTCATAGAGCTCTTTTTTTTTTTTTTTTCATTACTAAGAAATCAAGAACTTTAAATGATTGAGGAAAAGGCATCCCATTTGCTTCTTCTTTTAAACAGCATGGCTGTTTTAAACATCTGGATGGAATTAGAGAAACTCAAGTACCTCAGCTCACACCTTTCTTTTTCTCCTCCTCCAGGCAGAGCAAGGAATGGATGACTCGGTTATTTGTGCAAAGTCACACTTAGACTTTCAATCCATTACCCCAAAATATTTATAAAACAGGTTAGGACCAAAGGGCTACTAGGGGAGACCAAGGTCTTAGACAGCTGGTGTGGGAAAGCAAAAGACCCTCGCTGGCTTCATAAAAAGGGGAAGTGGCCACTGTCTGAGAACCTGTGAGGTGTGGCTCCTCCCCCATGTTGGTAGTGGAGTTGGCCCCTTGTCTGGCTGTGAAGACCCTCTCCTGGCTGTCACGGATTGCTCCTTAGAAGCCTTTCCACTGTGATAATGGCTTAAAGGAGACAGCGCAACGAGAGGCACTTAGAAAGGATCAATTATCCTTCTGCAGATTTTTTAACGGGTGATTCGCAATGCTAGTTTCATGATCATGGAAAAGAGTTCCTGCTCAAACTGAAAAAGGAAAGATGAAAGTAGTCACTAAGCATCCAGAGCTGAAAATGGGCACTTTTTATGATTAGTGTTTACTTGAACTAAGTGCAACACATATTTATGGGACAGATACCATATCTAATACTTAATAATAACCCCTTCAGTTTGGGAGTTTATTCATTCTGCTGTAATTGGATTTTCTTAATATTCATTAAAAGACTTTTATTTTACCATTTTTTTTTTGTATTTGTATTTGTTGCTTATAGTTTGTGGGACGGAGCAGAGTGAGATGAGTTCAGCAAATTCCTCTAACAATAGTAACAGTAATTACAATATAATGTGTGTTGACTACTTACTATGCTCCAGGCACTTATAGCAGCTTTACGAATATTTACTTAGTCCTCTTATGGCCATAGGGGAGAGGTAACATTGTCTTCCTAGTATGACACCTTTAATTCATCCTTTTTGTTTGTTTCTAATCCCTTTCCACCTCTGTCCTGCTCTGTGTCTCTGTCTCTGTCACTCTCTGTTTTGGTGTCTCTGTCTCTCTTTTTCCTTCCTGGGACAAGGGCTATAAATACTTTAGTGTCCTAGGGTAATACAAGAGCTAAGAACTGCTGAAGTCATTAAACAGTTCACTTTCACCAGGAAAAGCTCACCCATGTCCATGCAGCTTTACGTCTAAGATGATGGTGCTCACAGTCACTCACAGGGATCCCTGCCACGCTTCGTTAGTGAGTAGGAGAACATGGGCCTTCCTTCAGAGCTGTCTTCTCCTTTCAGGGATGAACATGGAAAGTACAGACAGAAAGCTCTTCTGCCGTCATAGTGGTACTTCTTCCCTGGTAGGATTTCTGAATTCCAAGCACGCTTCACTTGTTTGCTTAAGCCCAATCTGGGCTTGTTCTGGCTGTTGCGTGCTTTTATTTTATTTATTTTTTAATTATAGTAAACATTTAACGTAAGATCTACCCTATTAGCAATTTTTAAGTGTATGATACAGTATTGTTAACTACAGACACATTGTTGTACAGCAGATCCTTAGAACTTACTCATCTTGATGTAACAAACTTTATCCCTGTTGATCAGCAACTCCCCCATTCCTCTCTCCCTCAGTCCCTGGCAACCACCATTCTACTCTCTGATCCTATGGAGTCTGACTATTTTGATACCTCATGTAAATGGAATCATGCAAGCATTTGTCTTCCTGTGACTGGCTTATTTCACTGAGTATCATGTCCTCCCGATTTATCCCTGTCGTCAGATGCTAGGATTTCCTTCTTTTTTGAAAGCCGAATAATATTCCATTATATGTAGATACCGCATCCATTTTGTCAACATCATGGCTATTGTGAAAAATGCTGGAATGAACATAGGAATGATAATATTTCTTCAAGGTCCTGATTTCAGTTCTTTTTGTTAAATATCCAGAAGTGGGATCACTGGCTCATATGGTCATTTTATCTTTGAATTTCTGAGAACTTTCCATAGAGTTTTCCACAGACGCTGCACCAGTTGACATTCCTGCCAACAGTAGGGCCACTTTCTCCACATCTTCACCAACACTTATTATCTGTGGTGTTTGTTGAAATGGTAGCCAATTGAGTTATCCTTTGCCTTGATGCAGTTCTGAAGTCCAGATATAAGCACCTGGTTCTTTCAGAAATAGTGCATCCTATGTTCTGTCTGTGGCCGTAGAATAATACTGACCTTTATTTTCTGATTCATTAATTTGCTCAACAAGTAGTCATTCAGCTCCTCTAAGTCAATCACCATGAAAGTATTTTGTATTTAATTCTAATAACTAACATGGGCTGTGTGTTTACTACAGTGCCAGGAGTGGAGCTCTGTGCTGTATTTTACATTGCTATCTTTACTGTTCACGAGAACCATGTAAAGTATATATTTACTCCATTCTCCAGAGGAAGAAAATAATGTTTGGAAAGGATAAAAACCATCTTGACCAAAGTCATTTGTTTAGTAAGTAATAGGGGCAGCATTTGAACCAGAAATCTAACTCTACAGTTGATGCTTTAACTATAAATATTTTTTAGCCATGAGAATCAATTTTTGTATTACTTGTTTTAAATAAGAAATTGATCAAAGTTTTGAACTGCCAGTGTCAAACAAGATTTTTATGATGGTGCACCTCATTAAAACAATGACTACTTTTAGTTAAAAGTGAACTTGGTTTTTAAAATGTTAGTTGATGGCCTTTCAATAATCTAAATTACCTACAAGTCTAAAAGGTATATCTCAGAGTCTAGCAGACTTTTTTCTCACCAAAAAATTGGGCCCTAGTCACCAGTTATTTTTGAGCTATATATTAACTGGTCTAAAATCTGACAAATACTTTGACAATAATAAAACCAGCAAAGTAATTTCCATAGTGAATTCATCAGGTTGCAACCTGAATTTTCTTTCCCTCTGATTCTATTAAGATGCCTCTCTCTGTATTTAGGGAAAATCAGTTTGAAATTACACTGCTGTCACAACTCATGAGATCATTTTACTGACATACAAGTTACCTACATTTGGTCCAATTTTTCTGACTTTTAGATCTCAATGAGATGCAGTTGAAGAATTCAGCAACAATGGTTATTCTATTGATTTGAAATCTGGGACAATTTTTGGAAATTATTCAATAGTTGGGTAGAGTAACTATGTGAGATGACACATTTTAAATAAAATGCAGCCTGGGTTCCCATTATTTGAGGCACATTAAACTTTCTCAAATACTTTCAGACCTGGATCACTTAATAAACTATAGCAGAAATACTAAAAATATCCAGTCAGGTAACATGGGGCATGGAGCAGATACACAGTTCATACTTAACACTTCATTTCATGACCCCAGTTAGCCTGAAGGAATTAACAAACCTTCTCAAATACCTACGTGAGAACCATTTATTCCTCCTCTAGGCACTTATTTCTAAATAAAGGTGGAAAAACTCTAACAAAGACTATTTAATATTTTTATTGCTTCCAGGATAAATTTAATTAAACATGGAGGATCTGATAGTGGTAGAACTATCAAGAATATCAGGGAAAATGGTGTTGATGTTATAAGCAAAGTAAATTTGTGTTGTTTTTACTTGTCACCAGCTACCTAGCAAGCTCACTGTGAACTTCAGGTTTTGCCCAACTCGTTTATATGAAGCATCTCAGTGTAACAGAAGGAATAGCAGATTATTTGAAAATGGTGACAAAGAGAACCTAAATGAGAGACCCCATTTCTATAATTAGTTTCCCTGAAAGTCAGGCATGTCTTTGAGGACAAGCTGTTGGCTGTATTATTTTTGTGCACAGGAGGAAAATTGTTAGTAGGTTTATAGATATTATTTTTATAATAGAATGTTAATCCCCTGAAAAACATCAAAAGTTGTCTCCTAGAACTAACTCTATGTTTTCAAAACTTGTTTTAAAAAAGGATTCTAAATAGCAATAGGATCTTTTCTTCCTTCTCCACTCCAGTGGTTTCATGGGATAGATGAATCAATGTTTATATTTTTAAACCTGTAAATATTTTATTTTGGGTATTTTGTATATTTGTTGATATAATTCCATTTTGTGCATATATACCATTGTGCATGTTGCTGTTTTTGATAGTCACTCTTCCAATGAATGTAAGAAGCTTGGACTAATAGCACTTTCCTTGTTTCATTCAACCATCTTAAAATGAAAATACAATGCTGCCATTTTAACTGTTGTGTTTAATTTTTAACTGTTGTGTTTAATTCAGTCAATAAAATTTGTTGCTCCTTTGCATTTAAAAAGAATTCTGTTATTTCTCCAGGATCAGTTTCATTTCTGGCTTTTTCAATTTTTAGAAATTATACTGATGGTGATGACCATGATGTGATGTGTGTATGTGTGTGTGTGTGTGTATGTGTGTGTGTGTGTGTCTGTGTGTGTGTGTGTGTGTGTGTGTGTGTGTGTGGACTGGGGGAGGCTGTGAGAAAGACCAATGGGAGATCCATATTTTTTGTTGCACTTTGTAAACAAATGAAAAATTATTGTTTGATTTGGGCCTCTGCCTTTTGAAAGGCGTGTTTGCTGTTCTGGCTCTGATCTGATTTCTGAGCCCTTTACTTAGAAAACCTCCATGCCTGCCATCCCTCCTGAGGCCAGCTAATCTGCTGTAACCATTAGGTAGCAGCCAAATTAAGGCCACTGGAGTCTTTCTAAAAGGCTATTTCCTGTTTTTTTTTTTTTTTTTTTTTTTTGTTGTTGTTGTTGTTTATTTTGTTTTTGGTGATAGGTTTTCACTTCTTATGTTGAATAGGTTCAAATCCACAATATTTTGAGATTCAATATGAATAATAATAAGATTGTGCCATTTTGTTTTTAAAAAATAAAAATTAAAGCCTAAATTGTTTTGAAGTATATCACCCTTAAAATAGATTTGTTCACACCACAGATGCTTACACTTCTCTTGAATACCAAGAAAATTTATATTTATCTGCAGAACATGATGAAAAAATACTTTCAAAGGGAGATCTGATTAGTCACAGTAAATAATCACATTAAATATACATCAGTAGAACCACAGATAGTGAGCCAGGAAGTTGATGAAGCCTTTCTGTTGCCCTCCCCTTCCTCCAAGCCCTTTTTCTCCCTCTTCTTCTTCTCTATTCCTTGAATTAACATGGAAAGCACTTTGAGATAACTTAACCCAACCTCTCTTCAATGAAGCAGTGAAGAAACTAAAGTTCATAGATGCTAAGAAACTTGCTATAAAGTCTTTGAAGAAATAAGTTGTGGTAAAAAGAGCCTCAGTGTATTAGACTGCTTTGTGGTATTATAGCAAAATACTGGGGGCTGGGAACTTTTAAAGAAAAGAGGCTTTTTAGCTCTGGAGGTCCGAGAGCATGTTGTCAGTATGTGCTTGGCTCTGGCGAGGACTTCATAGCAAATGGCATCACATGGCAGGAGTGTGTGCCAGAGTGTTGACCAGTGCGTGCAGAAGAGGGATTCAAGGGAGGTGCCAGGCTTGCTTCTAACCACACCTTCTTGTGGGAACTGACCCAGTCTCGTGAGATCTGCAGGAATCTCTTCCCAGGGTGATGCCCCATGGCTTGGTTACTTTCCACTAAATCCCACCTCTTAAAGAGTCCGCACATCAGCACTGACAAACTGGGGACCAAACCTCCAGCGTGTGTCATATCTAAACCCAATGTGGTAGCCAATTCAACCTGGTTTAGACCCTTACCAGTTCTGTGAACCAAGTCAGATTCTTGAATTTCTGTGAGCCATGGGTTCCTACTCTATAAAGTGAGGATAGTGAGGTTTCATTCATAGAGTAGTTGCATCTACTTCAGTTGTATCCAGTTGTATTAACTTTTAGAAATATAGGTGTCCAAGACATAATTTTTGTTTATGTTAACTTAAGCTCCTTTTTTAAAAAAGGCATTTATACAAATTAAATTTGGGTTGAGGGTTGAAATATTCCTCAACAGAGAACTTGCTTAGGTACAAGGCTGAGATCAATGTGGACTTCTCTAATGGGGTGGGGTTGTAAAGAGATGAAGCGTGCTTGATTAGGAACAGTGAAACGAATAGGAGTAGAGGTGGCCTTATGTGTGTATTATTTTGAGACTGAAGTTAAAAGGCTACGTATGATTAGGAGAGAATGTGGAGGGGGAGCCTATTCTTTATAGAAGAAATCAAGGGTAATGGTTGAGTTGGCTGGGGACTTGGCAGCTGAAAGACCAATGGTGGTCAAGTCAAAATAGAATTTACTGCCCCGGACACCAAAAGATGGGCTGTAAGACATTATACAACCACAGATGAAGGCAGATAGCTGGGTGGTTTATTAAAGTGAAGATACATCATTGTGGCTCTAATCTGGTGGGAAAGAGAGAAAGAGTATGGATTTAAGAGATAGAAAATAATTTAAGCAAAGAAGGCAAAAATTTTTTTCTGCTATTTTAAGCAAGGAATGAATGAATAATGTCTGTGCTCTGTGAATCTACAACCCCCACAAAGGACCTCAATTCCTGAACACACCTCACTGAGCAAGCATCCCTTTGCCTCTGGTGAGATGCGGTATCCTGGAACTTAACAATGATATCATTCTTACACTGCATGGCACCCAAATTCAAGGCAATGGAGTTTTTGGACACACTGACAGATGCCAGTCTCCAGGGTGGAGCCTTAAGACGTGACATCTTAAAGGTAAACACACTTTTTATCTTCTGTGCTGTTTCCACTATCTATAGAACTTTAACCCTAAAGTTTGGAGTTCCCAGAATACAACTCTTCCCCAGAAAGACAAATTTAGTGTCATAAATTTAAATAAAGAAAACAAAATAATGAAAAACTGCCCTTGAATTTTTCCCAACCCCCTGAGTCTTGTGTCTTCAGATTCCTGTCCACTCTAGGATACATGAGTTGCTCTTGAGCCAGCAGGGGTGTTGGGTGACAGGCTATGGATAGAGAAAGGGATTGCCTTAGCTTTCTCTCACTGTGACCAAACACTTGAGATAATCAACATAAGGAGGAAAGGTGTCATTGGGCTCCTGGTTTCACAGGTTTCTGTTACATGGCCCCATTGTGGCATCCAGGAAGCAAAGAGAGAAATGAGAGGGGCCAGGTCCCAATACCCCCTCAAGGGGCACATCCTGGATGAACTAACTTCATTAGGTCTCACCACCTCCCAATAGCACCACAGTCTGGGGACCAAGGCTTTAGCTGTGGTCCTTTGTGGGACATTTAAAATTCAACCTATAACAGGGATATTCCAAGAAAGAATAGAAGCAAGAGCAGGACTGGGTATGTGACTGCAGTTAATATCCCTCTCTCCTTGTATATGACCTGAGTGGCAGCAATTTTTCCATCAGGGAGTTGATTGGGTTTTACCACCTAAGATCTGCTCTTTTATGTTTTTCTGGTTCTGGGTCTAAGATTGGAGAGGTTGGTTTCCTCCTCAGCTCCTAAGATCTTTGTAACCCCCCCCCCCCCGCCATTCCCTAAGTAAAATTGGACTTTTAGATGGTAATTGAGAGTCCTTGGAATTCTCTTCCAGGTCAGAAGCTGCCTTTTTCAGCTCTGTTATTTGGTGGATATGGACACTTCTTAGAGGATTCTGGATCTCTTGGGCAGCTTAACTGTTATCAGGTGCTCAAGGGGTTCTAAGCCCAATGTTGCATACTTGATTTTCCATTTGACCAAAAAGTCATATTGATTGTATGTGATGACAGTTAATGAATTCAAGCCTAACACTTTATGCACTGGGTTCTGGGCAGGCATGATAGAGGTGGATGAAGTGACACTAGCCCCTCTTTCCAGGCCACCTAAACTTGGCCATAAACTTCCTGCATGCAAATCTCTGCCCCACATAATTTCCTAGGGAATCCCAGCCCAGTGATATGACTTCCATTTTTTAAAACAACAACAAATAATTGAAGCTTAGAAACCTCAAGTGTTTCTGAAAATACAGAAGTTTAGATAGAGTTAAGTCTATTTAAGTTGGGCATGCACGTGGCATGCACTTGGAATCCCAGCTACTCGGGAGACTGAGGCAAGGGAAGTTTAAGACCCAGAAGTTTGAGACCAGCCTAGGCAACATAGTGAGACTCTGCCCTCCAAAGAAAAAAAAATACATCCTTGTACAGAGCACTTTAAAATGCCAGACAAAATTCATATTTATTTCTTTAAATGCATAGTTGAAGGGTCAAGGAAGGGAGGCTAAAACCCGTGGAAGTAGCTACTGATCCCTGGAGACTTAGATCTTTGGGTTCCATGGCCCAAAAAAGGGTTGGGAATACTAAGAGAAAGTATAAATTCACAATCAAAGGGAAAGGACTGCATTTTAGCTCTTTAGGTAATTGATAGGTGAAGCAGACCCAAAATCAGAAAGGATAAAGAAGATTTGAGTAACATATTAGGACACATATATAACCCTGGACCAAACAATTAGAAAATCCACATTCTTTTCAAGTACCAATAAAGGTATAAAAAAATTTTAAAAAAATTGACTACATCCTAGGCTTTGAAGTAAGTCTTAATATGTTTCAAAAAACAAGTTCCACAAAGAAACACATGCTTGTAAAACAAAAACTAAATTTAGTAGTGTGTGTGTGGGGTGGGGAGAAATCACTGTATGCAATTGGATTTTTGGGTGTGTGAGTGTACTAGGTGTTGAACCCAGAGCCTTCCTCTTCTTGCAAGCACATGTTCTACCACTGAGCTATACACTTTGCCCTTGAGAGTTTCTTAAGTGTACTTTCAATAACTCAGGGATTGAAGGCCAGATGGATATTAGAAAACAATTAGAAGTGCATAATTTTCTGAATGCAGTATAAAGTCATAAAAAATACAACTAATGCTCTATTTAGAAGGAATCTCATAACTTCAAATTTTTAAGTTACTAAAGATGAAAAGCTGAAAATTAATGAGTTTACAATCCATTTTCATCAAGTGTAAAATATTAGAAAAAAGAATAACCGAATAAGTCCATAGGAAATATAGGTAAGTAGTAATATGAATAAAAGCAGAAAGTATAAGTCAGAAAACAAAGTTACCCTGAAGTGGATCAACAAAGAAAAGATCAATTGCTTTGGAAAAAAATGTAACTATTTATTAAGAAAAATGGAAAAGATATACGTAACATTCATAATGAGATGGTTTTAACTATAGTAATAGCAGAGATAGAAATATAATGAAAGACTGTTATAGTTATGCCAATAAATTCCAAAAATATATATGAATTGCCAAAAATGACTTGAGAAGTCAGTTTTAGGTAACCTAAAGGGTTCTACAGTATTGGAACATAGAATTGATAAACTCTTCCTCCTCCTCTAAACCAAACAGCAAAAGCAGGTGTCAGAACAAATGGTCCACCACACATCTCATGATCAGACAATTATAACCTAACACAATCTCCTTAAGAGAGAGAGAGGAAAAAAAAAAAAAGAGGGGAAACGTTATTCAATAGATGGTCTGAGATTAGCAAGAAAAAAATTACAGACTCTATTGTGGAATTCAACATTTCTACATAAGCTATTAGGAAAAAACCTGCATCTAATAGTCTATGAAACCAAAATTACATCATGATCAAGTTGGGCTTATTCCAGGAATGCAAATATGGTTTACCATTAAAAAAACCCTATTAATAGAATTTATTATCTAAGAGATTGAAAGAGAAACACGGTATTTCAAAACAGCAGCTTCCCATGCCTGAAGATAGTTTTCAAGGTCCTTTAACAATTCCAAAACAAGGACACCTCATTTCTGTTGTGTTCCTGAAACACTCAAGCTCTCGGGACAATGGGTTTATTTAAACATTAACCTTTAAATGTTTTGTCTACTAGCATCTTTTTAAGCAGTTGTTTTATCCTAAGATTCTACAGATGCATTATTCTTCCATGCATCATAAAGCAAGAAAAAGTGCCCAAGTAGTTGAAAGATACACCCCATTTCAGAGATGTAGAATTATGAAAATGTGCATTTTAGAACGGATGGAATATTTATGTATTTGTTAAAAGTTTTGACAATAGTTTTCTGCTTTACTCATCAGGGAAGTGAAGGTTTTTGTGGAAAAAGACAGCTATCTACAGATACCAAATGTTCAGACATTTGGAAGCAATTACTATTTAGTGAAGAATGGGTCAAGCAGATGCAATGAGGGTCTTCGGTTTAGGAAAAATTATATATTTCTTTCTTATAAAATTATATACTTCTCATGAAATAAACACTAAAAAACCCCTCCTATATATAAGGTTATTTTACATGCTTCTTACTTGGAAGGAATGGCTTGCACACTTGACATCTTTGCCTCTGGTCTTTTATCCTGAAGCAGACCTCACAAGCTGGCAAGCAAGAATATAGGGATGATCTTTTTATCTTTCTCTGTCAGCTGCTGGCACCTCAGTGTTTCCCAGAAGACACCAATTTCTGTGTCTTATACTTCTCACCAGATGGTAATGTATTTTTTTTTTTTTAAACAAGCTTCTAACTCTTGCTTTGGCCTGTGGGACTGTTTTTCAAAAGATTCACATCACATCTGTTTTCTCAGTCTTCCAGATACACACCAGGCCTGATGTGCGACTCTGCTCACTAGTATGTGGTTTCCTGGTGACTCTGCTCACTAGTATATGGCTTCCTGGTGACTGCCAGGTGTATTTCTTCCTTTCTAGGTGGAGAACCCCCTTGACCAGCAAGTCTAAGCACATTTGATTCAAGAACATGATGGTCTTCTGATAGTGGTATATTCCAACCCATAGGTTTTTAAGTAACAGTAAAGGGTGAAACTTTACTGGGATCCTCTGTTTCAGGAGGTTCATGTCATCCCCAGCCTAACGACTGGCATCTTTTGATTGATCACTTCTTTTATTATTACAGTATCAATCTTTCCTTCTACCTGTCATTTTTGTTTTTGATTTTTAATGGCCATCTTTTATACTGATCTTTAGTCCAGACTTATCTTCTCAACAATGCAATTTATTCTCCCTTGGGGGAGAAATCCATATAAATACTTGCTTTTTCTAGGAGTCTTGCCTTGAAAATCTTGTGCTAATAAGCCAGTATCATTAGGGATTAATGCAGAATAAAATATTTGTTTTTTTTTCCCTGCTTCCTGGCACACAGCCTCTGAATCCTCTCAACTTCTTCAGTGGCAGGAGTGTCTAGGTTGCTCATAGTGGACCCTTTACCACATCTGAGTTCATGCTGAGATGACTCAGGATGGTGCTGGTCAAGCTAAAAAGACAAATCATATGATTAGAAGGTTGGTGCTTGGAGGCAAGTGATGTTAGCCTGACCTCCTGACTTCCAACTTCCAGGGAGGGGAAGAGGCCTGGAGGCAAAGTTCAACCACACTAGGGTTTGGTTAAGTGTCTCCCAAAGGACCATGTGTCAAAGGCTTGGTTGTTAACATGTGGCACTATTGGAAGATGATGGAACCTTTAAGAGGAGGGGCCTAGTAGGAAAAATTTAGATGCCTGGAGTGTCTATTAAAGATGTTGGGGCCCCAGACGCTTCCTCTCTCTCTGCTTCCCAGGCACCATGAGTTGAGCAGTTTCCTCCAGCAGGCTCTCCAGTCCCAATGCACTGCCTCCTCAAAAAGCAATAGGGCCAAATGACCATGAATTGGAACCTTAAATCTGTGACCCAAAATAAAACTTCTCTCTTATTAAGTTGATTTATCTCAGGTGTTTCTTATAGCAACAGAGCAGACTAACACAACTCATAAGCCAATGATTTAATCAACTGTGCCTGCATACCAAAATCCCAGTTATATTTTTGGACATTGAGGCTCCTCAGGTGAGTATCCCTATTGGTAAAAACACATGGATGTGCTGAGAAGGTGTTATCCCCCAATTCCACAGAAAGGGCCAGAAGTTCTGTGCCCAAGACCTTTCCAGACCTAGCCATGTGTGTCTCTTCATTTAACCAGTCCTGTGTCTCCTTTATAACAACTATAGTTTATAATAACTAGAGTAGTAAGTTTAGTGCTTTCTTGAGTTTTCTGGGTCATTTCATGTAGTTATGAAACCTGAAAGGGTCATGAGAACTCCTGAATTTGTAGTCAGTTGGTCAGAAGTGAAGGAGGCTTGTGGACCCCCAAACTTGCAGCTGGCATTAGAAGGGAGACAGTCATTTTAGGGACTCTGCCCTGAGCCTTGTGGACTCTGCTAATTCTGTGTGGCCAGTATCAGAGATGAACTGCAGTATTATATGAAAATTATAAGAGGGAAGGATGAATTTTAACAGGCTCACACTACGGGGCTGGGGAGTGGCTCAAGTGGTAGCGCGCTCGCCTGTCATGCGTGCTGCCCAGGTTCGATCCTCAGCACCATGTGCAAACAAAGATGTTGTGTCCGCCGAAAACTAAAAAATAACAAAAAATTTTAAAAAACAGGCTCACACTAAACTACAAAAATTTATTTTTATTACATAATATAAATGAAGAAATAAAAATTGATACTATGGTCTCATAGCTTGCATGCCTAATTGAGAGTTTGTCTCTGAGTCTTTAAAGCATTACTTTCCCAGTTCCTGCTGTGTCTCTACCAGCAGAATCCTCAGAGGTGTGTTTCAGTGCTCAGGGCAGCCTGGCCAGCATTCTGTGTGAATCATGAGGGATTGCCTGTGGCAGGGGCTTGGCTGCCCACCCAACACCATCCCATGGTCCCCACAGGGCTGCACCTTGATGAAGAACAAGGACTCTGCAGCTCTAGGAAAGGCAAACTCTCGGAAATTGCCTTAAGTGGACAAGCGGGTGGGGTTGCTAGTGGGGTTTGTATTGGAAATGTTTAAGGAGCCGGTCTTCTCAGACAGAACTGGGGTGCAGGAGGGCAGGGCTGGGTTGTGGGGGGACAGGCCTACCTGGCCCTAGTCTCTGCCTTCTCATGTACCATGCTCTGCTTCTGGTGAATGTAATTGCTCTGATACATGCAAGAAACTCAAAGGAGAGTTTCCCCATTGCAATGGTTGTCAAAAAGTCCTAATGGGCCTGTTTTGGTGGTTGGTGCATGCTTGAAATCCCAACAACTGCAGATGCTGAGATAGGAGGATCCCAAGTTTGAGGCCAGCCTTGGCAACTTGGTGAGAACTTGTCTCAAAATAAAAAAATAAGTAAATGAATAAATAAATAAAGCTGGGGATGTAGCTTAATGATAGAGAGCACTGCTTTCAGTTTCCAACACGGGAGAGAGAGAGAGAGAGAGAGAGAGAGAGAGAGAGAGAGAGAGAGAGAGAGAGGAGAAAAAAGAAAGGAAAAACAGCCAATGGATTAAAAACCCATTTGCTTTCATTATAAGAACTTTCATCAAGAAAGAAAAGGAAGAGCTGTTAGATTCTTTAAGCATAATTTCAACTGTTATGAATGTTTTAAAGGTTTGCAAAGTGGTTCTCAATTTTTTATCACTCATTTGTGTGAACACATTTTCTCCCGGATAGTGGCTATGGAGAGTTCTAGAAAGAATGTGGAGGCACAAGAAACATAAAAACCAAGAGAAGCAAGCTACACCCAGGACAGCAGGCTCGGGTTTTTCAGTAAAGCTCTGGCAGAGATCTTAATTGAAAAGTTTACAGAAAATCCATAAGAAATACTTTCCCTGATTCTTTCCCTCTTATTCTTCTTAACATAATTACATGCTGTAATATGTGTGAAGCTCTGGGTTGGATCCCCAGTGCTACACACACACACACACACACACACACACACACACACACACGCCACGTCAAGTGGTTGGCCTATACAATCTAGGCTTGTACAAATACATGGCTATGAAGTTTACACAAGGACACCACCACCGAATGATGAATTCTTTGATGAAGCCCCTGTTGTTAAGGGATTATGACTGCAATTGACCTCAGATCCCCTTTATGTTACCCTGTGGTACTGTACAAACATTGGCACTTTCTATAAAGCATCACGCAATTTGTTATTTTCCCTGATTTCATGAGAAACATCACTTTGCCTGGTGCCCTGCCCAAATCTGTTAAATCATAGCAGCAAGATCACCCTCTTAATGAATCTTGGGGGATTCTAGTGAGGTACTACGCAGTAGTGAACACAGGTTTAACACAGCTCAAGTGGTTTTTTTTGTTTGTTTTTTTAATCAGAAAGTGATACAGTCATGTTGTATAACTGATAGGACACGAACCTGTCCTTTGAGCTTAAATACAGTCCAGGAGATTAGGATAGATTAAATACAGGCCAGGAGATCAGTTCAGTGAGGATGTGTTTGGGGGAGCACCTACCATAAAGCCTGTCCCACCTGGAGGCCAGGGAGCAGGCTTTGGTTCGCTCCACAGCCATTCATGGCTGTGGGCCTGAGCATCCCTTTCTGCATTCCTGGGCAGCTGAGGCTGTCTTGCTATGCCCTTCCTGCTCATGATTTTCTCTTCCCTTTCTCCTTTATGTCCTTCTTGCCACCTATTCAGTGAAGCAGGCCAATCCAATACAGGTATTTCCCTAGCAGGAAATCTGGTGCCAGATATCAAGGCAATCTCTTCACTCACTACCTGAGCATCTAAATAAGAGAGGGAACAACCAAGACAGGTGGAATGGAATGGAGGACAGAGGCTCTCATGGGACTGAGAGAGGCCTGCCCAGCTCTCAGGGAGGCTTCATGGGCTGCTCAGGTGCAGTAGCTCATGACAATTCTCCCTATCACCTTCTCTGAGTTCTGCCCTGGTCTGGTTGGTGTGCACTCTCCAGGCGTGAATGGAAGCCGCCCACTTCTCTCCTCCATGCCCAGAGAGGACACAGAAGCCCTGCTCCTTAGGCTGAAGGCAGGACAGACTTCAAGATGAAACAGGCTCTCAAGTCCCCGGTGGAATCAGGTTGAAAGTAGATCCCCCCAGAACCACCTTGTTTGCCTAGTTTTCTTCCTTCCTCCCTCCCTCCCCCTCCCTTCCTCTCTCCCTCCCTCCCTCCCTTCCTTCCATCCTTCCTTCCTTGGAAGGAAGGCTCTGGAGACCTCTGGCCCATTCATCCCCTCTCAGCAATTTTATTTTGCTCTCCCTCCCTTTCTCCCTCCCTCCCTCCCTCCCTCTCCTTCCTTCCTTCCTCCCTCCCTCCCTCCCTCTCTTTCTCTCTCTCTTTCTTTCTTTCCTTCCTTCCTTTCCCACAGGATGCTCCTAGGAGCCCTGGCCAGTGGTCCCCACCTCAACTCTGTTTCTAGGGAAGCAGATGGAAGGGGAAGGTGGGTCATCCCCAAGGATGAAATTTCCTGGATCATTTGGTCAGAATAGAGGGTAAGCAGAAACAGAGTGATGAGGACAGTGGATAAATGCAAATGCAAGAGAGAGGCCGACTGGAGAGGAGCAGCTGTGGGCAGACAGGTGAACAAAAGGGAAATTAGAGAGGCCTTTACTGTCTCCCTGGGGCAGAATAAAATTGCTGCGAGGAGATACTAGGCCAGAGGTCTCCAGAGCCCACAGAGGTGGTAGGGAATGCCTATGATGCGGCCTGGACATGTCTGCTGTCACATCTTTGTCTTTGCCTTTGTAAGCAGGGCCTGGGTTGTGTGGTGTGTCCTGAAGACAAATAGGTTTGAATGCAACCTATGGGAAAGCCTTGTCCACCTCATTTCAGCTGGAGTCGGCTGTTCTGTTGCTGTATGGACTTCTCCAGGCTGTTTTGCTTCATCTGCTCCACCTTCTTGGCTCTGCTCAGGTATAGATTGGTGTAGCAAATGCAGCTTATCTGTTGACAGGTGAACCACAGTTTAAGAACTAGTAAGTGGGGCTGGGCAGGTGGCAAACACCTGTAATTCTAGGAGGATGGTTAGTTCAAGGAAAAGCCTCAACAGCTTAGTGAGACCCTGTCTCAAAATAAAAAGGGCTGGAGATATAGCTCCATGGTAGAGCACCCCGGGGTTCAATCCCCAGGACAAAAGAAAGAGAAAAAAAAAAAAAAAACAAAAACTAGTGAGTGGGGATTGGGGGAGTGGGATAGTGGTTGAGTGGGGGTTGGGGGAGTGAGACAGTGGTAGAGAGCTTAACTAGCATCCATGAGGCCCTAGGTTGTCCCCAGCAATGTGAAAACAAAACAAAACAAAACAAAAAAAACAAAATACCTGGTAAGTGGTGACAGACTACCTCCCCCTTCAGTTAGTTAATTGAATGAGACAGTGAATGCAAAAGTCTGTGCACAATGCCCAGCACACAGAAAGCACCAGTACTCGAAGGCTGTTATCACACCTTTAGTGTCAGCTGGAGGTAACACTGAGGAATGAATTCATAGTAATTAATCATATGCCTGGAGATTTAAAGTCTAATAAGCGGGAGGTTTCAAACACATTCACCTATATTATCTCTCTTTTCTTTCCTTTTCTTTTCTTTTCTTTTCTTTTCTTTTCTTTCCTTCCTTCCTTCCTTCCTTCCTTCCTTCCTTCCTTCCTTCCTTCCTTCCTTCCTTTCTTTCTTTCTATCTTTTCTGTGGCACTGGGGGTTGAAACCAGGGATACTTTACCATGAGCTACATCCCCAGGTCTTTTGACTTTTTATTTTGAGACAGGGTCTTACTAAGAGGGTCTGGCCTCAAACTTGCCATTGTCCTGCCTCAGCCTCTGGAGTCACTGGGATTTTAAGTGATGCGGCTTGTATCATCTCTTGATTTTCCCAATAACTCTTTCAGACAGGTAATTCTGGGCAGAATTGTTGGAAGTGGAATTCCAGAAGTTTTGAGTTGGAAAGGATCTTGGTGGTTGTATTCTTCAATTCTTTTTTTTTTTTTAAACAAATGAAGCAAGTGAAGTGATTATTCTCAAGATTACATGATGAGTGAGAGGACAGGTCTAAAGTTAGGTCCTTGACTAGGTCCCTTTCCCAGGGGTAGGCCAGACTGAGCTGTAGGTGAGATGTCCACAATCCCTGAGAAGGGCCATGTCCATTAAAGCTGATGCAGATGAGAAGGGAAAGCTGCAGAATTTCAGAGATTTAGGAGAGCGTGACACTATTTGATGACCAGCTGTGAAAGGAGAGGGGACCGATGACTCAGATTTAAAAAAAAAAAAAAAAAAAAAGGATAACGAATGGATAGTAATTAACTAATGCAGAAAGTTGAATTAGAAGCAAATCAAATGAAAAATTTGTTAATTTGGGGTATGTTGGTGCCATAGTTTGAACATGGTTTTCTGCCAACTCATGCAGGAGTTTCCCAAAGTCTTAATGATATTAAGAAACTTAATCTGACATGGGGTTTAGAAATGAGGCCTTTGGAAAATGATAGAATAAGATGAACGCAGAGGGGAGAGCCCCCATGACTGAATCCTGGTGACTTTATAAGAGAGACAGTGATCAGACACACAGACATGGACTTCTGCTTTTTGATATGTGACTCCCTGTACTGTCTCCAGACTCTACCAGCAAGATCAGGGGAGGCCCATTTTCTGGAGACCTTGCACCTCCAGAATCATGAGCCAAATAGGACTCTTCTTTATAAAGTAGACTGCCTCAGGTATTTTGTTACAGTGATGAAAGTTGACTAAAATAGGTTGTGATGTTTTCAGAACCTTGAGGTAAAATGTCTTTTAAAGATAGGAAAATTTGGGTCTGTTGAAGTATTTAGGAACATTATTTATATGATGCCAGCAGACAACTTGTTTTTTCCTTCTATCCTAGGAACATGTGTTTATAAACTGGTTTTTTTTTTAAAAAACTTTTAAACATATATCTTTATTTATTATTTTTATGTAGTGCTGAGGATTGAACTCACTACCTCATGCATGTGAGGCAAGCACTCTACCACTGAGCTACAACCCCAACCCCAATAAACTGGTTTTTAAGGTAGTCAAAACCCAGGCCAGTGTACCTCTTTCCTAGAAGATAAATTGCACTAATGGAATAACCTAACTGCTCAAAATTATGCATTCTTGGAACTGACAGAATTAGGATTAGATGTGACCATTGACCTCCCTTAAATGAGAAGAAAGAGTAGTTGAATCATCTCAATTTAAGATCCAAGAATCCACAGTTCTGTTCCTTGGGAAGCGATAATATATATACTTAACAATTCCCTTCTGTGCACAAAAATGTTTGTGTCTACACTTTGATGAAATGAGCTAGACTATCCAACTGTGAACAATCTCATGTTCAGTGGAAGACCGGAAGCAACATGAGTCACTTCAGACTATTGTTTACCACTGTCTGCAATAGGAAAAAAGAAAGTGCTATTCCTCCTTCCAAAAATTTCCTTTCAATTGAACCTCGTCTTTTGATGACCTGAAATTTGTTTCACTGAATGAAAAGAAGCAAAATAAGATTTAGAGGAGGGGTAAATCGAGGGGTAGATCCAGAGGTTAGTTTAAATCACACAACTCATTAAGATCATCCAGAGGGAATCCTCGTAGCAGAAGGCAGGAGACAAACTCTTGGAGATATGGACAGTCTTGAATTTACTTGCCAGGGTTGTGTCTCCTTCCACTTGGTGAACACTGTTTTCTTTGGGGGACATGTTCACACCCACCTGCTCTGCCTAACTTGTTTGCCTTGAGACATCCTCCAGATTGGCCCCAGATTGGACACAAGACACAGTGCATCGGAGCCCTGCAGTCTACTGGCCACAATGGTTAATTCAAACAGGTGAGATAATGGTCTAATGGCACATACCTCTGAGACATTTTCCCCAAATACTTGTGAAAAGGGGCTCTGGGTCTGCTGGGGCTGCCGTATTGGGAGAAATACAAATTGAGAATAAAGATGGTCATCTGGTCTCTGCAGGGAAATTTCACCTGAGAGGAAAGCCCAGGTGAGCAGAGCAGGGTGGTGGAGAGAGACCCTGAGGGAGCAAATCCTGCCCATGGACACAAGTATGGTAAAGCTAGTGCTCTTCTTGAGATTTTTGACTCTCTGAACTAATAGATTCCTTCTACTGGCGATTTGAATTTGATTTCCAATACTAAAAAACAAAACAAAACAAAACAAAACCTTAAAAATTTTTCCTAAAGCACTTGAGAACATTAGCATTTTAAATATGGTTCTTAAACTTGGGTCTCTGTTTTTTTTTTTTTTTTTGTAAAGGGGATGGAATCCAGGGGCACCTTTCCACTAAGCTACATAGCCATCCCTTATTATTTATTATTTTTTGAGACAGGGGCTTGCTAAGTTGCTGAGATGTCCTCAAATGTGTGATCCTCCTGCCTCAGACTTCTGAGTAGCCGGGGTGACAGGTGTGTACCGCTGGCGCCTGGCTGAAGTTTGTTTTTACATGCATGTGGCTACGTAGTCAATTAATTATTGCAGCTCCTTTTAGGGTACAGAAATTAGAAAGATGGAAACTACATTCCATGCTCCTTTGAAGCTAGAATTCTGGATGAGATTTGGGTTCTGCCAGGAGAATGAGCTTGTGAGAGGCCTTGATCAGAAACTGGGTCACCTGGAGACAGTGAACCTCAGGGGAGAGTTGGTCTGGGATTGAGTTACAAGGAAGAGAGAAAAGCGAGGTACAGGGCACCCACTTTGCCAGCACAGATCCTGGTAGAGGTGGATCTCTTCTGTGCCAACAGCTGGGTGGTGGCTTTTTATTTAGAAGCTTTTTCACTGACCAGATCTGGGACTCCTCAAAGTTCTCCCCTGCCCACTAGTATATGAAATATCTGCCCTTTTGGTAAAACCCTTTCTGTTCAAACTAGCTGGAGTAGAGAGAACCTTGACCAGTAGCATGTTTCTAAGGAAACAGGCCTTGGACTTTGTCAAATTGTCAGCAGGCTTTGTCATCCAAAAAAAAAAAAAGGGCTATGCATCACTGGCTTAAGGGATGGAAAGCAGATGAAGAACCACTGAATAGGAGCAGAAAGATCTAGGAGGGGAGCCCTTGCCAGGCTATTTTGAAGAGGATAAATCCGCAGAACCAACTGTGAAAGGGGAGTGAAATGCTGAAAGTAGGCTACTGCACTTGGCAGGTTCAGAAAAGCAGAGGGGCAGAATTCTAATTGCAGCGGGCTGAGAAGTGAGTGGATGACGGGAAAGTACAACGTATAGAGAGTATTTTTGAACAGAATATGCTTCGAAGCAAAGGGACGAAAAGGAAGATGGATTGATTTTCTGGAAGAAGTAAAGTTGTTCATTTGTTCCTTCCTTCCTCTCTTCTTTCTTTTTTTAGTGAGAAGCATCTGTAGGTTCATATGCTGAAGATAAAGAGGCCGGAGCAGGAGAGACTGAAGTTAAGAGGAAGAAGGAGTGGAAGAGGATGCCAACTGCCAGAGGAGGCCAGGGATCCCCCAGCCAAGAGCAGAGGTGCCTGTCTCTAGGAACAGGAGCAGGGATGCCTGTTGTGATATTCCAACAGCGGCGGGTGCCAGTGGGTGCAAAGACAGCAGAGAGAAGCCCGGGGCTTGGTGCCTGGTGGGTTCGCTTCCCTGTGGAGGAGGCCATCTGCTGAGGTGGGTGGACAGGTTTGGTGCTCTGCCTGGGGAGGGATTGCCCATGTTGCTTTGGAGTTGTGGAAAACAGGAGAGGGCGTTGGATTTGGCAGTGTTTCCCACAGTAGGAAACAGTAAACTCTGCTCAGTCTGACTGGAACAAAAAGGAAAATCACTGGTTCCTATGGTGGAAAAATCCAAGGACAGGGCTAGTTTCAGGCAGGGCTGTATCCAGGAATCCCAACAATACCATTCGAATTTCTTGTTTTTCCCTCTTTTTCTTTCATTGGCTCTGGTTTCCAGGCACAACTATCCAGTCCCTGGCAATGATGGACTCATCCTTTTAGAATCAAATTTAGTAGTGCCTCCTTATCTGTGGTTTTGCCTTCTGAAGTTTCCATTACCTGAGGTCAATCAAGATCCTAAAATATTTTAAATGGAAACTTCCAGAAATAAACACTCATAAGCTTACCAAAAAAAGGAAATTTATTAATTACAGTGTATTGTTGTAATTGCTCTGTATAGCTATTGTGAAAATTTACTGAGCCTACTTTATAAGTTAAACTTTACCATAGGTAATGTTTGCATAGGAAAACACATAGTATATATAGGGTTTGTATTATCCATGGTTTCAAGCACCTATGGAATGTCTTTGAACGTATCCCTGAAGTTAAGCAAGCAATGTCTATTCAGTGAGAAAGAAGGTTCTATTAGGCATCCTCCTGAAAGTCATGGCATTAACCTGGGCTAGTCTGATTGGAGTCTTAAGCTCACCCCTGAACCAATCACCTGGCTAAGGATTCAAATTACTCTGATTGGCCAGCCCTTTGGACATGTGATCATCCCTGATCCTATCATTATACGGGAAGGAGAGGGAAGGGTGCGGGGAGGCTGGGGGAAGGCTGGGGAGAGAGTCCAGGTGCTGAAGATACAGACCTGGGTTACATCTCCGGGTCCTGCTCTGGAGCCACACTCTATATTTCCTGGAAGCACAAAGAAGATGAGGAAAATCCATGTGGGGCAGGCAAGGGGTTAAACGTGAACCAAAAGCGTTGCTGCAGGGCACGGAGGTACTTATGTGTTCTTAAGAGTGGGAAGGACTTGAGATGACCAAGGAAGTCAAAAACAGCTCTGCCAGGAGACCCCGAAGAGGAGGAGACAGTTACATATGAATGAGAGATTGTGAGGTGGACGCTGAGAGAACATGGCACAGATGCATCATTGAGTCAATCAGCACAGTTTGGAGGCTTCTTAAAGTTTTATTTTTTGAAAAGCACTTGGTGACCAGCTGTGGAGTGAGAGGAGGATGCAGAAATGTTAGTTGGCAGATGTAAGTTTTAGCCAGGATCGAAAGTGCTCTGGGGCTCAGCATCAGGACACTGACTGGCAGGAAATTCCTGCTTTATCCAGAAGGCACTTGTTTGGGGCATACACAGAACATTTGGCAAGACAGATCCAAAGAGCAGTCGTGCTCTCCAGCTTTTTGCACAGGCACATTTACTCCTGGGGAAAAATGTGACAGCATGCTTTGGACTGATCCCCAAACAGAGCAGAACGTGGCACGTTGTGTGAGGGATTGTGAGTCGGTGCCTCCTTGGATTTGATGTGCTCATGTTAATCACATGTAACTGAGCCAGTACTTAAAATAGACCTGCCGCCAGTGAATTGGCATGTGATTTGCACAAAATCTGCTTTGAGTTTTAATTTTATGTTGCTCCCATTAGGGTATTCTTAATAGCAGCAATAATGTTTCTTGGTTCCTGATCCCCTCCTTTCCCCCAGATTCAATTTTTCTTGTTCACTCTACAGTAATCAGACTCTTCCCTACCACCAATTTATAGTTGGGTCAAAAGAAACCTTGGGCCTGGTGGTGAGATGGGACTCTGAGGGCTCCTATAATTCCTATGGGAAAACATTTGAGACTATAAACTCTGAATATAGAAATGGAGTTAATTATGTATCACAGGACTACAAAGCAAGAGGCTTGATTATATTCTTTAAGTAAATTTATGTGCTTCTTAACTAATATAGCAGATTACACCACTTTTCTTTCTTTCTTTCTTTTTTAATATCAGGGATTGAATCCAGGGATACTTTGCAACTGAGTCCTGTTCCTAGCCCTTTTTATTTTATTTTTTTATTTTGAGACAGGCTTTCACTAAATTGCTTAGGCCCTTGCTAAGTTGTTGAAGGTGGTCTCAAACTTGCAATCCTACTGCCTCAGGCTCCCTAGCTGCTGGGATTGCAGACCTGTGCCACTGTGCCCAGCTCATGTTTTAATACTGAATATTTCAATACATTGAAAAATTCAGAGAATCAAGATCACACTGTTTACTGGTTTGCTGTATTTGTAACCTATCTTTGTTTAAGGAAAGTCTTGCTGATACAATGGAAGCTTACCATTGTCCCTCATCCCCATCTGGAGTTCAATGTCATGGCCACTGTATTCTGTCTTTGTTGCCCTAGAGAGAATCCCTATCCTGAAATTGTGTATTCTTCCCTTCATGTTTATATATTATTGTTAATTTTATTGTCCAATCTAACTAAATTTGGCTTGAGGACACTTCTGCATTCAAATCCTTATTTGAACTATAACCTAACTTAGAACAAAAATTAACTAAAAGCCTGCATTAGGAAAAAGATAGCTAAGTCTCAGCTAAGCACAGCAGCTCAGCTTCCATCAATTCCAGGCAGCAAATGCTTAAATGACGTTCAAATAAGGTAAAGGTTGAGCAGTAACCAATTGGGCTCTGTATCCCACTTCCTTTCCCTGCATTTAATTTCTGGTTTTCTGGCCATAATTGCTTTCAAACCATGTGGCAGACCTGAGCTCTCTGAACCTGTTCTGATTCTGAGGGCTGCTTGATACTAGAATTGCAAATTAAAGCCAATTAAGACCTGCAAAACTAGAATTATTGTAATTTTGTCCCTTAACAATATGTTATCTGTAGACAATACATAGCATTAAGATTTAAACTTTCATAGCAATCAAATCAATCTATGTGTTCCACACTCCAATTTATTCTTCTTACTTAATGTTTTTGAGATTTATGCACATTAATTAATTAATTAATTAATTAATTTTAATCTTCTGTCTTACATTTAATGTAGGAATATATCAAAATAGATGTATCCAGTCTTATTTAATTTCTAATACAACAAGTCTGTGACTGATTTTTTTGTGTGCATGCTTTCTTAGCACCTGTATAAGTTTTCCTACAGCAGTGTTGTACAAAAACTGTGTTCTATTAACATATTTTCAAGATAATACAGATAAGGGCAGAAAGTAATAAATCAGAAAATCTTTTTTTTCCCTATTATTAACAGATTCTTGAGAGTTTGCTATCCTGAGTCATAATAGAGAATTTTCTCTCAAGTTTCATAGTTAAGAAATGCTCTACTTCTGAACACCATTTTTTATTTTACTGTGAATCTTGAAAGTATGGGGTTTGCTTTTTTTTTTTTTTTTTTGGCTACCAAGAAGTTTGGCATCAAATCTGTAGCTCAATCTGGAAACTCTGTAGCACTGTATAGCTTGTATTTTGTGTGCTAATTTCTCCCTGGATTAATTACCTTTATCCTTAGTTTTATCGCCTCAGCTATTCTGTGTGTATTTGCAACTGAGCACAATGGGTTCTCCCCTTGGTGAGCACAAAGCCAATAAGCACAACCGGAACATAAAAGAGTGAAGGCAGGGTTATTACTTGCAGCAAGTAAGGAGCGCACTGGAGCTAATTCTCAAAGCACCATTTCCCTGAAAAAAGAAAGCCAGAAGCTTTTATTGGGAAACTTTATACATATGCATATAGGAAAGACTCACCACATGTAGAGGTGGGCACACTCCTGAGCATGCTCAGTTCAGGTCATATATAGCATGTTCAAAAAAAAAATGGCACACAGGAATGCTTCTGGGTAGAGAATTTAGTATTATAATGAGCAAAGTTTACTCTAGGTCACCTAAAATGGCTGGTTTCTCTTTTCTCTGGAGGGCCTAATCCTAATCCGGAAACAAAACGAAAAACTTTGAAGGAACATTAATCGTCATTTAAAGGGGCAGCAGCTTCCCTCCTCCATTCTCTACAAGCATAAGTGATTACCCCTAAAAGTGCTTGTCTAGTGGCTAACATATTGTTTGTGTGTGTGTGTCTGCCTCCTAGAATCATCTGTGGGGTGCAGCACAAATAAATCAATAAGTAAATAAATAGATGATAATAAATAGCAAGACTCAACAGGGTGGAATGAACCCATCAAATAAGTTGTACTCATTACAGAATTCTGCCTTTAAACTAATTTATGTCAGGACACATTTCTCTTTCATAAATAATGTGGTTTATAATTTCACAACTTTGGCATTTTCTACTTTGGAATTAAACTCAACCCCATACTATTTCAAATATTAAAGGTGAGGTTGTTATGCCTCCTTGTCCTGATCAGAGTGTTAATATATAAATCAAAAGGACAATTTATGAGCTTGCTCATTTTCAGTGGTTAGAGGCAGGAACAACAAACGCTAATATAACTCTGACACATTTGAAAGAAATCCATTAGTCAATGGATCCTTCTCTTTGAAAAAAAAAAAAAAGATTAGACTGTGAATACCATAATCCGCCTGCAAAAAGATTATATGTAAATCATATGCAAATTATTCCCACTGTGCTGACAGTGACTAAAAGCATTTATTGTATCTCAAATGCTCAGCTAACAAGAAATGTGGGGAATAACTAGTTCTTTAATAGTATTTTGGGATCTAAGCCATTCAATGGCCTGGAATGAATAGGATTTTTAAGCGTCTTGCGCTGATGAACCTTTTGTATTATGTGTTGTGAGTGTTGGAGTCTTTTTCCACCTTATTTTAATTATGTCTTCTGATGTTCAGCTACTTCATTTCATTATAAACGTCATGGGTTTTTTTTTTTTTTTCTTTTTTCTTTTCCTTTTGTTATGGAAGCTACCTGTCCTGTATGGGGGAAGTATTTTAAGTTCTTTTTTTCCGTCTGCTCTAATGTTCAGCTTAGGCTCTGTTTATACACATAGATTGATTTGGCAATTTTTAATGACTTGGAAGGTTAAAATCGTTTCTGGCATAAAAAGTTTTTTATTTTTTTATTTTTTTAAAGAGAGAATGAGAGAGGGAGAGAGAGAGAGAGAGAGAGAATTTTAATATTTATTTTTTAGTTATCGGCGGACACAACATCTTTGTTTGTATGTGGTGCTGAGGATCGAACCCAGGCCGCACGCATGCCAGGTGAGCGCACTACCGCTTGAGCCAAATCCCCAGCCCCATAAAAAGTTTTTTGTTTGTTTTAAGGAAAAAACAGTCAAATCAGACGTTTTTTCTTGACTGAACTAACCAATTATGGCAATCCCTGTCATTTTCTGGTTTAATGAACAATGAAGTAAAAATTAAATCTTAAAATCCTACTTGAATTATTTTCACATGACTAGATTTCTTACCTCTACAAATATTGACTTCTCTAGTTTGATTCTATCTCAGGCGTTTTCAAAGTACATGGGGTGTGGACAAATTAATGGGGAGAATTTCAAAGTCAATAAGACTACAAGTGCTGGTTCTTTTGTTTAAATTACTAGTCAAATCTTGTATCTCATCCTATAATAATTCATTTTTTTTCTTTTTTTGTTGCCCAAATAACATTATAGAATATACAATATAAATATACAATAAAAATCATCTGAGATCTTACTATTCTGATAACAATTCTCAATTATTATTCTTCAAAGAATTTGTCCATAGGGGGACTTTTTACATGGCTGTTGTCAACAAATTTTTTTCTTTTCTGAACTAAAAAAATACCATTTTATTCATGAAAACATACATTCAGGATATAGATAAAATCAAGTGATGTACATATTCTAGTTTAGGGTTTTCAACCTCAGCACTATCAACATTTGGGGGTGGATGATCCTTTGTTGTGCGCGGGGGTTGCTGTTCTGTTCATTATAGGGTATTTTCTTTTTTTCTTATTTGAGAAAAATCAATGATGGTGAGAATAAAGTCTCATGGTCCAGGCAGGAAGGCAGAGTGTGGCTTTAAGGGGCAGGGAAGCCAGCCTCTGAGGAAGACATGAGGGTCTTCCTGGACAGACCTTTGTAATGAGGTCGGTCAGGTGGTATGAGAACCCCACACCCAGCTCTACCAAAATCAGGACAAAATTACTGTTAGGAATGTGCATTATGGCAGGTTCTGTCTTAACCATAATCCTCTGAGGAAGAAACGTGTGTATTTTAAAGAAGGGGAAACTGAGGCCCAGACAGGGTAGATATTCTACCTATGAATAAGTGGGGGCATCCAAGATTCAAGTTTGAGCAGTAGGTCAGTAAATCTTATGTCCTGCTTCTTACCACTGTATGAACAAGTGTTATGTGTGATCCAGGCCTGCAGGTGAGAGCAGGGTACAGCTGGAGAGGTAGGCTGCTTGCTGGCCCAAGTGGGGGAAGGAGGCTGTGGGAAGCCTGTTCTGTTCTGTGGGAAACTGGGCCTTTTGTTTTATTGCTCAGATGATGTCAAGACTTTCATACCGTGGCTCACTTTCTGTCATGACTGATGGAAGGTGTTGATCTGGGCATTTCTGATATTTTTGTTAATCTGCACCAAGTCAGAATGGATCAGAAGTACAGTCATCTGCTTGAAGCCTAAAAATAATGTCTGTAGAGGACCAGAGGGCAAGATATTGGAATCAAATGTCCCAGAACCTGCCCAGCTGTGCAGCCTGAAGCAGCCTCAGAGACACTGGAAATGAGAGAAACATCATTTCTCAAATTGGGGTTGGCTTATCTTTTTTTTCCTTTCCTGATAAAAGAGGAGAGAAGAATTTCAGAGAGATGGTTAGGCCAACTCATGGGGCTTTAGGACCACACAGGCTGTGCATTTGCTGTCCCAGCGCTGTGTTCCAGAGTGCAGGGTAGAGCTGAGGGTAGAGACTGGATGGATCAGGGCATTACAAGAGATCTTTAGATTCTGTGTTGCAGGGAGAGAAGGAGATGATGAGGGATCCATAACAGGCAAGGAACACTCCAGAAGAAAGAACTGAGTTGTCTAATGAGGAATTTTATTTTATTTATTTTTTTAGTGTATTGAGTGCTGTGGGTTCTCTCTATTATATCCTCATGAAATCTTGAATAAAATATGCATTGCTCATTTCTGAAGCATGGAGCAGGGTCAACCATTGGAGAGGGGCCGAGTGTGAGGCCTTCACTGGGAGGGTTTGGGGCATGAACAGAGTTGGTCCTTGTGGGAATGGTCTGCTCAGATTATTAAAATGTTTAGGACAAAATCACTGGGGTCTTTCTACTCATCAGATATTCGGTGCCTATGGACAACTGATCCTAAACACAACTTATGAGGTAGGTGATTTCTTTTTGTCACTTCACAGTACCAGGAACTGAAGCTCAGAGAAGTGGTGCAACTTTCCTTAGTCCAAGCAGGTAGTGGATACAGAGCAGAGCTCAAATGATACTTCTGTGATGAGTCAGCCACTGCTCTTCCCACTCCATTAGATTCCCTACTAAAAAGCATTGTCCAGAAATATTTTTGTGCCACAGTCTGGCTGGGCACAAAATCACGAGCCACTCAAGCAGGAACAAACTTTATTTTTAAAACTGCCGCCAATGCCCCGTACACTCCCGGGAAGATTGCCGACCAACCCATGCGGCATTCTCCCGGACCCCAACAGGTATTAAGAAAACAATTTTTTGAACAATTTACATTATCCTGAACAGAATTATTAAATATAATGAAAAGGAAAGGTGAAAGTAAACAAACAAATATGTTAACCTGCTTATTTGTAAACATATTGAAACAATCTTCAACAGCTGTTTACCCAATTTAAATTAAACCATTAAAATCACGTGAATAATAAAAAAAATTCAGATCCATTTATTCATGAGCGCTTCTCAGATATGATATATGGACATACGCCCATACAGACATACAACACAAAACAGAAGTGTGCACACAAACATACAACACATAAGACAATAGTAAAGTAAAGCCTTGTAGCTTTACATAGGTGAAATCTCCAATGCAGTGTTTAAAAACTCCACAGTCGGGGCTGGGGATGTGGCTCAAGCGGTAGCGCGCTCGCCTGGCATGCGTGCGGCCCGGGTTTGATCCTCAGCACCACATACAAAGATGTTGTGTCTGCCGATAACTAAAAAATAAATATTAAAAAAATTCTCTCTCAAAAAAAAAAATTTAAAAAAAATAAAAACTCCACAGTCAAAAAATAAAACTGATCAGAAAAACATCAACCTAGGTCTGTATGAGCTCAAAAATAAAATAGAACTTTATGATGTGGGAAAAAGCAATAATAAAATAGATATTGAAAAAAGCATCCTGGTTAGTCGCTGTCGCAGATGTAAGAATAGCCAAGCTGGAGTTCTGGATATCAGCTGTTATGGATTTCGAGCCAAATCATCTTCTTTTTGGTCTGTAGAAATCGCTTTGGTTAGTCTCTCTGGAATCCAAATCGGCTGCTGTTCTCCCTGTGGAAACACACAAACAGAACCCCGACTCCAGACAATCACTGGGTCAGGACCTTTCCATAGTCCTGTTAGAATATCCTTCCAAAGTACCTTAGGCTTATGTACATTTTTTTGGATACAAATGTCTTTCCGCAGCACTAAGCCCTGATGAATCCAAATTTAAAAAGTTTAGAGTAAAACCTTTTTTCTCAGGTTTCCTCATTGGGCAGAGCGGATAAGCCTTGAGTGTCTTTCTAGGAGACTTATCTCATCCAGGATCATCAGCCTCACTTTGGGGTGGGGATGGGGCAGGCTCTGAAGAAATGAATACCTTCATCAGCCTGTATCTTGTGGAGTTCCTTGGAATTCCTCTGAAGTCTAGGCAAACACATTATAGTGCTCATACTCTCAGGAAGAGAAAAAGTAGGGCTTCATGACTTTCTGTGTCTGTCCCTATGCATAAAAACTGTTTGGGAGCTACCATGCTAGGAAGCCATCAGTGTAGCCTGTCCCCAACCTCTTGTCTAGTTTTGCCTTTGCTTCCCATGCCTGGGTGTGCAAAAGGACTTACCCTCTCTTCTCTGAGAGCTGTTAGTTGTGTACAGAGGTGCTTCTTGTGTTACCATGGTGTTATGTACCAGTAAACTCATCACTAATTTGAAAATATCATTAAGTTGAAAATGCATTTCACTCACCAGACCTGCAGAACATCCTGGCTCAGCAGCTCAGCACACTTTAGAGTGTTGGTTGCTTCCCCTTCTGACCCTGGGGCTGAATGGGAACCTCAGTCCTGTCACTGCCCAGCATCAAGAGAGGATTAGACTGCATATCCTTAGTTTGGGAAGAGTTGTTATGGTTTAGAGATGAGGTGTCCCCCAAAAGCTCATGTGTGAGACAATGCAAGAAAGCTTAGAGGTGAAATGATTGGATTATGAGAGCCTTAATCTAGTCAGTGCATTAATCCATTTGATAGGGATTGACTGGGTGGTAACTGGAGACAGGTAGGGTGTGGGCTGGAGGAGGTGGATCACTGGGGTTTGCATTTTGTCCCTGGTGAGCTGAAGTTGTCTGTCTCTGCTTTCTATTGTCATGTCCTAAGCTGCTTTCCTCCACCATGCCCTTCTGCCTCACCTTGAGCCCAGAGCTATGGAGTCAGCCATCTTCAGATTGAAACCAGATCCAAAATAAACTGTTCCTCCCCTCCTTGTACTTGTCAGATCTTTTGGTCATAACAATGAAAAATCTGACTAAAACAAGAGCCAAATTCAAAAGTCCAAGCACCGTTTTTACTGAATGCATGTAGCTTTCCTACTATCGTAAAGTTAAATAAATAAATAAATAAATAAATTACAAGTTAAACTGTTGTTAAGTCAAATCATGGTACATCAGGGACTTTTTGTAGTTGAATGTTCACCGGGGACCCTAAGGAAAATGTGGTGAGGAGCTGATATGTTTGGAAGAGACCAGAAGTCATTTATGACATTTCTGCAACTATTTGAAGGTTCAAAACGGTCTATTCAACAACTCCTTCCAATCTGAATTTAGGGACACAAGATCTGGGGTGGAAGTAGAAAGCACCCTGCAGGGCTGGACCATAAGCTGCACAGAGCAGAGTCAAGTTGGCAAAGCCAAGAGCAAGGATCTGGTGAGCACTTGCTAAGAGTCTTAGAGGTTAGGATCATAGAAATGTGGCACATTGATTGCTCCTTCCTGGACAACTGATAAAATGTGTACTCTGAAAAAGAAAATTCATGAAAAGCAATTAATGACTTTTTGAATTCTAAAAAGGGAGCCTGCACATTCATTCAAGTGTGTGTGTGCTTACAAAGACTAGCTATACAGATGCTGGAAAACTACAATCTTCTACGTGCTGGTACTTTTCCAGGTGCTTGAGATCAGACAATGAACATTAAAAACCAATTCTTACTCATGCAGAGATTACATTATATCTATGTTGATATTTCTATAAATGTATGTTAATGTGTATGTGTATATATTTATCAAATTGCACCCGCTATATTGTAGCTGATAAGTGTGATAAACTGTTGTTCTTCATTTGAAGAATATATGATGAATATGAAATCTAGAACATTTTCATCAGTTTTACAAATTATGTTGCAAAATGCAAAAACATTTTGTTCTTGGGATTAGATGAGATAGTCCCTCCTGTTACCTTATTTATACCACTACTTGATTTAACTATCTGATGAAGACATTATGCTGCAGAAGGTAAATGATCATGACTTAGAAATGAGAGAGTTCTGAATGGCAGGCTTTGCTGCAGTCATTTCCAACAAGATTTACTGAGTTTGGACTAGATTTTATGATGTGGCATAGATTGCCTCAAGGTATTTTCATTCTCAAAATAGAATAAAATATGTACAGAAATGACTCATCCATGCAGTTAAGACTTTCTCAGGGACTTTAATCTATTTCCTACTTCAAAACTTGGGACATAACCCACTGCTGTTGAAAATCAAAACTGGATAGAATAAATAGGACATATCTTTCCTATCTTCTCATATGAATACACGGCCAGTGTAACCCCACATCATGTACAACCACAAAGATGGGAAGTTATACTCCATGTATGTATGATATGTCAAAATACGTTCTACTGTCATGTATACCTGAAAAGAACAAGTAAAAAAAAATTTTAAAAGAAAACAAAAACTCTCTCTCCTGAAACTTTTTTTTTTTTTTTTTTGGCAGTGTTTGGGGGATTGAACCCAGGGCCTCAATACATGCCGGCAAGCACTCTAATACTGAGCTGCACCCCCAACCCTCCTTGAACTTCTTTATTCCTGTCTTGTTTCTATGAAGTAACAGCACTGGACATTAGTAACACACTGCTGTAATACACAGTCACTTCCCAAGACTGTTTGCAAAAGCTGACTGTGTGTTTGATGAACCAGAACTGGATCATGCAAACATTACCCATCGAACCTGTCCTGCTCCGCTATTTTCCTGTGTGCATCTGGTAAACTTGCACAGAAATGTGGGGGATGGGGGAGGGGCTTCGGCTCCTTCCCGGACCATGAACATTTCTTTTTGGCTCCAGCAAGATTTGCTGGTGCAGCAGTGGTGCTTTCCCCCCTGTTTTTGTGGCCTGAAAGTAGCATTGTGTAAGTTCAGCCTGCACGCTCTTGGCAGTTTTCACGAATTGTTTACAGTGCTCTAATTTTTACACTCCCTTTAAAGAATCTTTGTGTATGCTGATTGCAGAAGGTAATATTTCTGGCATCAGTAACCATGGTAATGAATCCTCCTCCTCTCAGAATTAGTGGCAGCTGCACCACTGTCTCGCTAGTAGCACCCCGGTGTTTTGCTAATGAGCGACTTTTTCATTTGCTGTGGGAGGACATTTCCACTTTTTCGCATCTTTGCTGTGTTTTGTTAAAGGCTCTTCCTTGGGAACAAGGTTTGAAAAGACAAATTCCATTTGGCAAAACCTTGATCCCAGAAGGAAAACCTTCCTAGTTCCAGAAAGTAGAGCATGCAGAATGCAATTCTTTGAAGCTTCTATGAGGAAGCCATTCCCCCGCCCTGCCCGTCCCTCCGCCAGCCCAGAGCATCGATCTTGTCTCTTTCATTCAAGCACAGAGAGCTTTCCATCAGCATTCTTCTTTGACTACTAGAGAAAGGAGTTTAAATATTTTAAAGATTTATGTTATGAATAATTTAAGAGAAATAAAGAAAGCTTCTAAACTCTCTTTGAATTATGTAATGGGAGCTTTGAAATATGTTAGCATTCTGCCTTATCAGATATATATATATATATATTTTTTTTTTTTTGGGGGGGGAGGGAGACTGAAGTGGAACTGTAAGCCATTGTTGTCCTTTACCCCATGACTAATGCTGACACCATGACACACAGAGCTTCTTAGCCTTGCGAAAGATAAGAGCCTGCAGTAATGGATGCTCTGTCCATGTGCATGCTGTATCCACAAACAATTGACAGAAGACCCCAAAACCATTGCTGCTTTCGCCTGGGTGGCAGCTTGAAGAGAATGTAGGAAAATCAACACCCAGAATCACTGGGTTTCCTTCTCTCGTAGTCATTTTGCTATGGACCAGATGGTGTGATTTTCTGGTGTGGTCACTGATGCTTACTCTGAACTCTCACTGGCAGCTGCAGGTCAAGAGGCAACTTGCTATGTCCTCACTAAAGCCATCGAAAGTTGCCTTCCCTAATGGTTTGCATACCTTATGTGCATTCACATATTTTATCCTGATGAGGATGTGATAATGTGGCTATTATTATGTCCATTCTATAGATGAACAAAACAAAGTCACAGAGAGTCAAAGTGACCAATCCTGGGTGGTGAATGGCAGATTCAGGATTCAGATCCAGGGAATCTGACCCAGAGCCCTTGTTTGTAATTCCAGCACTCCACCCTGAGAGAGAGCTCATAGGAGAGCTCTGTTTCAATTATTAGCTCTGCCACCTGCCACTTGTTCATATAAATTTCTTTATCTTATTGCATCTTGGTTTCCTTTCTCATGAAATGGAAATAATAGCAACTTACTTCACCAGGTGCTTGGGAGAGTTGCATGAGTTGAAGCACATACAAGCCTCTTAGAGATTCTAAAGTGCTATGTAAATGTGTGCATGGACAACGGTTACTAGAAAGGCAGGGTAACAATATCATTGTCAGCAACAACAGCAGCAACACACCTCCACGAAATATTTAATAAACAAAAAATTGTAAAACGTTCAAATTTCTCAGAATTGTGTGAGGAACTCACTAATTTAAATTATTGTTCCTATTGAGTTAGCTTGTAATGTTTAAAACACTTGTTCAAAAGTATGATACACATTTAAAAAGTCTTGTACTGATGTTGTTATTCAAACTATTCATCCTTTTCAGAGGAATGAGCTCAATAGGTTACTCAAGAAAGTGAGCCATACATTCCTTTATATATATCATTTTAAACAACTCAGAGTAAGAATAAGAAACAACTATTCATCAAAGAAGCCCTTGATGAGAGCAAGTGAAAGCAAAAAGAATGCCAATTAAGTCATTGGCAGTTAAGATGATACAGAAATGAATTAATGTCAACCCCCCTCATTTGTGGGAGTTATGTTCCAAGAGTCCCAGTGAAAACTTAGAGAGTACCAAGCTGTGTGTACGTATATACACATACATACAGTAGTACCCCTTGTCTATGGCTTCAATTACTTGTGGTCAGTAGTAGTATAGAAATATTAAATTGAAAATTCCAGAAATAAATAAGTCATACTTTTTAAATTACCTGGCATTCTGAGTAGCATTTTGAAATCTCACACTGGCCCACTCTGTCCTGCCTGGGATGCTAATGACCTTCGCTGTATATACTACCCTCCCATCAGTCATCTAGCAGTGATCTCAGTTATCAGATAATGTTATCACAGCATTTATGTTCAAGGAACCCTTATTTTATTTAACAACGGTGCCAAAGCACCAGAGTAGTTATGCAGGTAATTTTATTAAAGTATATTGTTATAATTGTATTTTATGCTATTGTTGTTGATCTCTTACCATGCCTAATTTACAAATTAAACTTTATCATAGGTATGCATGTATAGGAAAAAGCATATGCTGTGTTGTTTATGCTATATAGGGCTCAGGACTATCTGTGACTTCAGTCATCCACTGGGGGTCTTGGAACATATCCCCTGCAGATAAGGGAATATACTGTACTATGCTTTTTCCTCTACATGCATACCTATGATTAAGTTTAATTTACAAATTATGCAAAGTGAGAGATTAACAACAATAGCTAATAACAACAATAGCTAATAGAACATTATAGCAATATAATGTTACATTAATGCGGACTCTCATTAGAACAAATAAGTAATCAAATAAATAAATAAATAAATAATGTGGTCTGTCTTTCTTGAAAATGTCTCATTTTGTACTCCCTCTTCTTGGGATGGCGTGAGAAGATGCGGTGACAAGGTGAGAGTGACATAGGCAGTGTGATGTTGTGTGAGGCGCTATGTAAGTTTCTTGAACTCAAGCTCTGTGATACTGCAAAGCTAATCTGACATCTGAGATGGCCACGAGTAACAGGCACAGCACGGAAACAAGGGGACAGTTCTCATTCTGGGCAGGAAGGATCATGATGGCACAGGATTCTTCACACTACACTCTGGCATGCATTTAAAATTTATGAATCATCTATTTCTGGAATTTTCCATTTAATATTTTTGGACCATGGTTGATGGCAGTTAACTGAATCTGCAGAAAGCAAAACTGCAGATTCAGGGGACAGCTTTATAGCATAGCCACAGTGGAGGAACTTTAAAAAAGGATAAAACTCAATAGAATAGGTGTTACCAAATACAAAAACAAGCAGGGCTGGGGTTGTGGCTCAGTGGCAGAGTGCTCACCTAGCACAGGTGAGGCCCTGGGTTTGATCCTCAGCATCACATAAAAATAAATAAATAAAGATATTGTGTCCAACTAAAAAATAAATATTTAAACAAATAAACAAAAAAGACTTGGGAAAATTTATTTGGGAGAGAAAGAAAAGAGAGAGGGAAGATCGAGAGATAAGGAAAAATGACAGAATTTCATAATTTCAGTTCATGCTCATTGAAGATCTTCGTGTTCAAAAAGAGAAGGTTCCTTTTTTTTTTTTTCCTCCCAGAAATGATAACATGGCTCTGAGCTTCCTCTTGGATATTTTCCCAGTAGATAAAAAAAGTTTCAAGAATATAAAATATACTTACATAATTCTCCCAAGTGGACTAAAATACTCTCCTTCTTTAAATGGAAATTTGTTTTTGAAGTTAGATTCTAGTAGCCAAAAATGTTTAATCCTCCATTGTCTTAACTGTATTCCAGAATTAAATTGACAAATGGAAAATACAGAGACCTGGGTCTTCCCAACAGAAAGTCACAATGCCGCCAGTTTTATTGAGAGTGTCTTTTAAGAGAACACAACTCTATTCCCTTAAAAATTGTTTTAGTGTTGCACTGATGAGTCACAAACACTTATACTTCTAAGCAGCAGAGGACAGGGAAGAACATCTTTATTGGCACAGGGGAGGGTGGGGAACCGAACAGCCCTCCTGGCAATGGAGACTTTTTGCACACATTTATCCCACATCAGAACCTGCGAATGTCTTGGAAGGGATCCATTAATATATTATACTCAAGAGGACAGATGGTGAATGAAGGCAAGAGAATGCTACAGTGGAAAAGGAGATGAATTAGCTTATTAAGAAATCAGCTACTTGATATAACGTGGCAAGTTTCCATGGAACACTACATGGGGTTCGATTCGAAGAGGAGAGGGATTTCCCGACAGCTTGCTCTGCAGAAAGGATTTGTCTTTTGCTCACCATGAATGGCAGCGATTTTACAAAAGCCTCCTTAATGCTGATTCTCCTGCCCTCACTGGTGCAGACATTCCTAGGGCACGCCTTCCCACCTTACTCTGTGTTTTGCTCCTACCTGAACCTGCACAGTGCAGTTATGTAGATGGCAATCAAGCAGATGGTCCAGGCATGGTGCTGGGCTAGGGGTGACATGGACAACTAAAGAGGACACACATTCTCCTGGATCTAGAAAAAGAGACAACAGAGATAGATACAATTTTGTGATGGATGTTCAGTGGGAGCAAATGTAGTATCCTGAAATAAGACCTCTGAGATTGGTGGGTAGAATGGCAAGCGGAGAGGGCAAATGCAAATGTAGATTTTTGTGTAAATTTTTTTTTTTTTTACTTTAAAAACATTTATGAAGAAGCAAAATGCATTGTGGGCTGAATTCACTCCAAGGGCTGCTCTACATGTTCCAGGGAAAGCTGGAAGGGCAGGAAGGGAGGGGAGGGGACAGCCCTAGGCACACCTGGCCCTTTCCTTTCTTTCTTTCTTTCTTTTTTAAATTTTATTTTTATTAGTTCTACAGCATCAGAAGGGCAATATCAAAGAGATGAACCAAACCATACACTCTGAGGAAAACAGGAAGAACAAAAAGCAAACAGGAGCAGCTTCAGATCCTGTGAGGCACAAGAGCAGGGTAGAAAAGGACACAAAGTCAGAAGGGTGCTGCAGGTGAGGATCCTGCTTCTGGTAGTTGCTAGCCAGATGGACTTGGGGAAGTCACTTTTCCCTGGTGCCTGATTTCTGTCTGTGAAATGGAGGGAATTTTAGTAATCACCCTATGAGTCATGAGGATGGATGAGTTAATACAAGTAAATCACTTGGAAGAGTGTCTGGCACCATATGAGGATGAGCTACTATTACATGTATTAGGTTGGGTGATTTCAGGTATTGTCTTAGTCTGTTTTCCGTTGCTGTAACAGGATGCCTCACTGTGGATAAATTGTAAACGATCGAAGTTTGTTCAGCTTGTTGTTTCATAGGCTGAGAAGTCCAAGATCAAGGGCCCTCCTGCTAATGGAGGGCATTGGGTGGTGAGACAGAGCATTCACACTAGTTTGGAGTTTCTTCTTCTTTTTATAAAGCCATGAATGCCATCATGGGGTCCCACCCTCATGATCTCATTTAATCCCAATCACTCTCAAAGGCTTCACCTCCAAGTACTATCAATATGTGAATTGGGGATTAAGTTTCTAGCACATGAATTTTTGAGGAAAACATTTATTCAAAGCATATCATATTATACGGAAAGATCCCAGAAAAGGGCTGAATAGGTTTAACCAGCACAAGACGTGTTCATTCTCTGGGAAGTCCTCCATAGCTTCACCTTCATGGACTAGACTTCTCTGCATTAGATGCAAATTCCCTCTCTTCTAACTTTTGTTTCCACTCCAGGCTGTATCTTCTTTCCAGATCTAAACCAGCGCTGCTGAGACTGCTACAGGTATATGAGTCACTGGAGGTCTTGCTGAAATGCATATTCCAAATCTGTAAATCCAGCCTGGGACCTGAGATTCTACACTTCTTGTAAGCTCCCAGGATTTGCCCATTTTGAGGAGCTAGGAGCTAAAGAACATGCTGCCACAGCATGCGCTTCCAAACCAAATTCTACCTCAAATTGCTTTTTAAAGTCTTCAATCTCCTTTAGGACCAGATCCAGCCCATATGAAGCCCCCTCCCACTTCACAGCTCACTTGCATGGTGGCAATGAAAGATGGACCTTGCACTCACAGAATATTCTGGCTACTATTATCAGATTCATCTACTTCCTCATATTCTCCACCTCTTAGGTACACATCTTTCCATGGGGTGTTCTGATAAGTGTCTAATGTGGATGAAGCTTTCAAAATTGTTTTCAAATCTAGCAACACCATAGATACACTGCACAGAGATTTTTCCAGGAAAAAAAACCCTAAAAGTCAGAACTTTCTTACAAGATGTTGTACTTGCCTATTGACTCACCTGCCCTTTTAAAAAGACAATTATCTCACAAAAGCAAGGATGTCTTGTTCATCATCAGACTCCCTCACTCTGTTAGACTCCCCTGCATGTAGCCTATCTTCAATAAATGTTTAAGGAGGAAATGAGTGCATCTGTACTCCATACAGGCGACCTGGCCTCATTCCACACCACGGATGTATTCTAAGATGTCCAAACCACACATATCTAATGAATGTATGAAATTGTCACAATTTTCTTGGGTCAAATGCCCTCTGAAAACCTGTGAAAAGGGAACCGTCAGACTCTCTGTATGTTGTCACCAATAACTAGCTTGTAAGCATCCCTGGCACAAGGTAGCAGAAGAAAAGATAGTCTGCCCTCTGTATCTGTGAGTTCCACACACATGGATTCAACAATTGATAATCAAAAATACCTGGAGAAAAAATTCGCACCTGTACTGAACATATACAGATTTTTTCTTGTCATTATTCATTAAACAATACAGTATAACAACTATTTACATGGCATAAGTAATCTAGAAATAATTAAGGTCTATCAAAGGTTATTTTGTAGGTTATATGTAAATACTATGCCATTTTATATAAGAGACTTGAACATCTATGGGTTTTAGTATCCTCATGAGCCCTGGAACCAATCCCTTACAGGTACTGAGGAACAACTGTATTATTATTTTTAATACACTTTTAATTGACACATAGTAATTTTACATATTTAAGGGTCACAGTAAGTTATTTCAGCACATGTATGCAATGTGAAATGATCAGATCAGGGTAATTGACATATTTTACACATGAGATATATATCATTTCTTTGAATTATATCATTTCTTTGAATTATGTTATTAAAAATAATAATCCACAACTGTATCTTTTAAAGTAAAAACATGATGGTAGCTTAAAGTATGGTTATGTACGCAGTCTTTTTAAACTTCCCGTGTAATAGTTTCTGGTGCCCCTTATGTTACAGTCCGAGCACCTTCTGTGGGGGGGCTTTGCTCCATCCTCACTCTGCTCCACAGAGCTCCAGTAATTACCTGCCTCACTGAGGCCTTCTCTTTCTATTTGTATGACTTATTTATTCATCGATTCACATTCATTCCAGCCTGTTGGTTGGCTGACATGTCAGAGCATACGGAGCAGCACAGCTATTTGCATTAGAACAAGAGGAAAGAACGAGAATCCATGAAGCATAAGTGTGTGTCCTGAATTGGGGAGCTTGGGAAGGGCAGAAATGAGGTCTGTATAAATCTCAGTACTCAGTCAGCTCCCTGGGGCAGTGCCTGAGAAGACCAGTTCATGGGTATAGCCCCTTGTTACATTACTGGAGGGTACTGCCTAAGGGTCAGAGATAAATGCGGTCAGTGGTTGAAGCAGAGGCAATACCAGAAAGAAAAACAACACCAACAAAAGCTGGAACAAGTCCTAGGGCCAGCCTAAATTCTCAGTGGGCACTGAATATGGCTGTGATGTCCCAAATCTGTCACAAACCTGTGCTACTGACATCTCTGTGCACGAATGATGATTTTCATGATGAGATTGACAGCACAGGGGCTTGAAGAGAGTCTGTTGCAAATGAAATGCAACTGGATTAAGATTGATGGATGAATACCACATGAAACCCAATACTCAAGGTTTGAACTTGAAACTCAAGGTTGGACTTTGGGAAAAATTGGAGAGAAAAAAAAAGGCATAAAAAATATGGTGAAAATTAAAATTCAGAGTGACATAGAAATCATGGCAGATTCTACCCAAACACTCTATACACTTCATGAAGAATTTAGACCATTGTAGTGGTAGATACAGGAGGTTTTATGGAGAGTAATAAAAGTTCTATTCACAGGGTGTATAATACCTTGGACTATGCTGCTACTGCTTCTTGCAACTCTCCAACCTGCAGACAGCCATTGTGGACTATCCAGCTTCTGGTTGCATAACCCAACCTAATAAGTCCCCCTTTTATAATTATAAAAGCTTATAGTACCTTCAAGTAACAAAGTGATTTTATATGGATTGTCTCTTTTACCGCCCATTAGGTCCCCTGGAGGAACACAGAGAAGGAAGTTAATTCATGAGAAGCTAATCATAGTTTTTCTAACATCATGGTCCATTGGTCATCCACATCAGAATCACATGGGGAGCACTGACTTAAAGACTGGATTCTGATTTTTGCCCCTGCCTCCTGGAATCAGCACCTTTGGGATGGAACTCAGAAATTTGCTTCCCCACCCCTGATTTTTTTTAGTTGTAGATGGACACAATACCTTTATTTATTTTTATGTGGTGCTGAAGATAGAACCCAGTGCTTTACACATGCTAGGTAAGTGCTCTACCACTGAGCTACAACCCCAGCTCATGAAATTTGCTTTTTTAAAAAGGGCTTGGCTGGACAGAGACATTACTTTATGTTTCTGAAGTGAAATTTGTTTTCTTCATGAAGCCTACAAATTTGTATGTTTGGGTGAGGGTCTGTATTAGGCAGGGTTCTTTAAAGGAACAGAATCAACAGGAAGTATAATTATAAAAGGGGACTTATTAGGTTGGGTTATGCAACCAGAAACTGGATAGTCCACAATGGCCGTCTGCAGGCTGGAGAGCTGGAAGAACCTGTAGCAGCACAGTCCAAGAGGCTGAAGCCGCAGAACAAGAGGGATCTACCGTGCTACCTAGTCCAGGACCAGTGTCTTCTGGAGAATCCACTTGGAAGAGTGAAGAAGCAAGAGTCTGATATCCTCAGATGATTGCAGGAGCAACCAAGAACTCTTCCAAGAGTCAAGTTTGCATCTGCTTCTGCTTCCTTGTTCTTCCAACTTTTATTCCATCCAAAGTATCATCCTATTCATCTGTGCTGCCAGTTGGCTATCTCACATGCCAATCATTCCCAGACACACCCTCATTAACACACCCATAATTCTCTTTTTTATAAAGTATTTATTTTTTAGTTATTTTATTTATTTTATTTATTCATTTTTATGTGGCGCTGAGGATTCAACCCAGGACCTCTCGTGTGCTAGGCAAGTGCTCTAAGGCTGAGCCACAACCCCAGCCCCTCCATAATCCTCTTAATCCAATCAAATCAACAATTCAAATTAATCATTACAGATTCCCTCTCACTCATTATGTTTCACTCTTTGTGGAGGAGCACCTTAATAAAAGGCTTAATAAAATATTCTGTAGCTATAATAGAATACCAGAGACTGAGCTATTTTTTTTTAAATGTATTTCAAATACAAGACTCTACTACATTTTTAATATATATATATATATATATATATATATATATATATATATATGTTGTATATGTATATATATATATTAGTTGTATATGGACACAATACCTTTATTTTATATTTTTATGTGGTTCAGGGATTGAACCCAGAGACTCGTACATGCTGGGCAAGCACTCTACCACTGAGCCACAATCCCAGCCCCAGAGACTGAGCTATTTATAAAGAAAAGGGCTCATGGTTCTGAAGGTTGGGAAGTTCAAGAACAAGTGGCCACATCTGGAGGAAAGGGCTGCATGTCATTTCAACTCATGCAGAAGAGGGAGAACACAAGGTGACCCACATGACATCCTGCTCTTGGTGTAAGTAGTCAGTCCTGCAAAACAGAGAACCCACTCACTTCAGAGAAGCACCAATCCATTCATGAGGGCCCCATCTCCATGACCCAAACACTTCCCACGGGGTCCCACCTCCCCAACACTGCTGCATTAAGGAGTTAGGTTCCAACACATGTATTTCTGGGGACACACTGAAATTATAGAAGATCCTAAAGGTGACTTGGGGAGGAGTATCCCCGTCCTTTTTCCTGCCTGAGTTCTTAGTGGAAGAGCTCATTCAACAGGGCTTCTCCAATCTGCCAGGAGATGGACCCTCGGCAGGCCAGCCTCACCTAGACAGGGAGGGCATGACTCTCTTTCTGGGGTCAGGCATAAAGAAACCTACTCCACAACCATAAGCCACATTCTCCAGTAATGCCTTCCTCTGTAAGAAAGGTAACATTTTGGGGTCTCTTTGGCCTTTCTCCTTTGAGTGAGATTTGAATTGGATTACCTGTATTTAATTGAATGTCTCTTTCTTGCCACTAAAAATTTTCCAGAGCTCAGGTTAAACAAGATTGACACAGTAGGCTGTCTGAAAAAGCCTAAATGTATTTCTGTTTTAATGAATATAATTAAATAGGAAATTGCTTTAGCTGGGCAAGACTTGTCCTCCAACATTATTTGCTGTTATTGAAGCAGCAGAATTGTGGCAGCCCTGAGCCTCCATCCTGTTTACAAAACATCCAGCAACAAACAGCCCTTGTAAAAAAACGAGCCTAGGAATTCAGGCCAAGATGGCAACCACGATGTGAACTCTTCTCATAAAGTGCTACGTAGCTGGTGGTCTGAGAGTCGTCTTTTTTGCAGTCTCTCCTCCCTACTTCCTTCCCTTTCTTCTTTGACCTCCTTTACTTGGTTTCAACTGAAAGTGATGTAGTCTCTCAATTTTGCTAACAAACTCATTTGAATATTAATGAGATTCGAATATACAAAGAATGGCTGAGTCAATGATGCCCCTAGAGTCTCAGACAAGTACCCTACTCTGATTTCCCAAGCACGGTATATCCTGGAATTGACAACCTGAATTTGTGATTTGGGGTTGTGCTCAGTCTGAAACTCTAGAGGGAGGTTGGAGGCTCTGGGACACATTGCCTGTGCTTCTGCCAAACTCTGCACATAAGTTATCTGAGCCACAAAGACTCCAGAGTCCTAGTTTCAATTGGAAAACTCCCAGAATCACCTGGCTGTCCATGCCCACATGCTAGGAATTGTGTAGGGTAGACTTCTATTCTAGTTGGAGAATTAGAGTAAAGCATAAAGCATTAAATACCAAAAGAGGGGAACTGAGAGTGATCATCAAAAAATGAGTCAAATGAGAATTGTGGCCTGGAGCAGTGTCACATGCCTGTAATCCCAGTGGTTCTGGAGACTGAATCAGGAGAATTGCAAGTTTGAAGCCAACCTCAGCAATTTCTCAAGGCCCTAAACAATTTAGCAAGACCCTTTCTCAAAATAAATAAATAAATAAATAGAAATAAAAAGGGCTGAGGATGTGGCTCAGTGGGTAAGCACCCCTGGTACCAAAAGAAAGAGAGAGAAATGTGGCATTGAATTTTAAATATGATAGGGTTTGGAGGGAGGGATTCTGTTGCCAACTGAAGGTTCAGAGAGAGGTTATAAGAAGTGTCCTTGAAGAGGGGATAAAGTGAAGTTTGGGTATGAGAAAGGGAAGGCCACCCTTAGCAGGGAAATGTAGAGCTCCTCCTCCTGCCTGTGTCTTCGAAATTGGGCTGAGATGTCTTGACTTTTCCAAGGCGTTGAATGTGGACTCTGTTGAGTGCTTTGACTGTTGCCTATTTGGATGTAAGATTTAAGGCTCACACTGCGTGGCTGTGACAAGCTGGTCCAAGAGGGATGAAGCCTGCTCTGGGAGTGAGGCACTACTGTGTCCAGACCCTCTGTGGGTCCTGGAAGCCCACCTGTCCACTGCTTCCAAGAGCTGACCCTCCTTTAGTCCATGCCTTCCTTGAGCAGAAGTCTGCAGGTTTTATTTTATTTTTTATTTTTTTAATTATTGCCTGTTGATTTCAAACATCCTCATGCCTTTGGTCTTTCTAGATGTCCCTCCTGAATTCTAGGGCCACTATCTCCTTCTTGACCCCTCTCTTCCTACTCTATCTCTTAGGTCTGGGTCTTCATTTCTTATTTTCTGCACCCTTCTGAAGGACCTGATCCATAGCAGATGTCACAACTGCCATCATAGATGGATGAATCTAAAGTGCACATCTCAAGCTTGAATGGAGCTACAGTCCCATTTCTGTATTTATTCATTCTGGATGCTCCTTGGGTATTTCCAAACCACTAGGCTAAAAACAAAACTCATGTTCTTTTTCCTAAAAAATACTCCTAATTCCTTTCTTCCATTCAGTTTGTTTCAAACTATTTTAGCAGTGTCTGTGTAACTCACCTTAGAAGAGGAAAAGATCCCCCTTGTTCTTGGATAGGCAGAATTAATATTGTCCAAATGGCCATACTACCAAAAGTGCTATTTGGATTTAATGCAATTCCCACCAAAATTCCAATGATATTCTTCATTGATATAGAAAAAGCAGTCGTGAAGTTCATTTGGAAAAATACGAAGCCCAGAATAGCCAAAACAATCCTTAGCAAGAAAAATAAAGCAGGAGGCCTCACAACACTTGACCTTAAAGTATACTACAGAGCTATAGTAACAAAAATAGCATTGGCACGAAACTGACATGAAGACCAATGGTACAGAATAGAAGACACGAGACAAAACCACATAGATACAGTTATCTCATACTAGACAAAGACACCATAAACATACATCGGAGAAAAGATAGCCTCTTCAACAAATGGTGCTGGGGAAACTGGAAATCCATATGTAGTAGAATGAAATTTAACCACCATATCTCACCCTGTACAAAACTCAACTCAAAGTGCATCAAAGAGCAGGAATTAGACCAGGACCTGGCACATACTAGAAGGAAATGTATGTCCAGCACTCCAACACGTCATCTCAGGAACCCCTTCATTTTTATTTTTATTTTTTATTTTATTTTTTTAAAGAGAGAAAGAGAGAGAATTTTTAATATTTATTTTTCAGTTTCCGGTGAACACAACATCTTTATTTTATTTTTATGTGACGCTAACGATGGAACCCAGCACCCCATGCACACCAGGTGAGTGCGTTACCGCTTGAGCCACATCCCCAGCCCAACCCCTTCATTTTTAAATGGGGAAACAGAGGCATGCACAGGCCCATAGGAGCTACAGAGCATTTTGTTGTGGCATCGGGCCTTATTTGGGTCCAATCCCTTCTTTGGCCTGTTTTTGCTGTGCTGTTTCTTCTTCTGAGTGAGTTGGATAACAAAATATCTACTTGGTGACTTCTAAATACATACATAGACTTTCCTATAAGTCTGTGGCTTTTTAAATTAAGAGTTCATCTGAAACATTTAATTGAGAATGGAAAATTTTCCTGAGAAGGACAATACAGTCATCCTTGGTATCCCAGGGTATTGCTTCCAGGAACCCTGTAGATATCAAAATCCGTGCATGCTCAAAAAAAAAAAAAAAAAAAAAAGTGTATGATTTGCATAAAACTTGTGCACAACCTCCTTCAGATTTTTAAATTATCTCCAGATGATTTATAGACCCTAATACCATGAAATGCTATGGGAAAAGTTGTTATACTGTGTTGTTTAGAGAGTAATGACCAGAGAAGTGTCTGTACACGATGAATACGATGTAATGTTTTTTCAAATAATTTTGAGCCAAGAATGGTCCAATCAACAGATGTGGAGAGCTGCCCTATTAGTATTGAGACTGAGAAGCATGCTCAGGCAGTGGAGACACATGTCATTTGGGTGATTCCGCCCTGCTTTAGAGGCAGCAGGAAGTAGCAGGTAGAGCAACTTGCAGTTCGTGTAACAAAGACTGAGCTGCTCCAGCAAATCCCATCCAAAGTGTAGGGCACGGAGGGGTGGGCGGTGGAGCCAGAACCTGGCCGCAGGGTCACGGACAGGCTACAACAGCAGACGGTGTCACATGTGAAGGCATGGGCGGTGCTGTGCCCCACTTGCCGAGACTGCTCAGGCATTCAGCTGGCACTGATTGCCTTGGATGGAAGCGCAGAGCCCTCGAAGCCTGACCCAGTAATGAGCACAAGAGAGCCAGCCTGGGGCGACTGCAGAGAGCCAGTCACAAAGCTCCGGACTCCCAAGGAAGGGAGAGGAACAATGTCGTGGTTGAGAAACAGCTCTGGGCTTTCCACAAGGCTGATCCGGCTGTTAGTTGGGACATTGGCAAAACTGGAGCCCAGGAATGAAAAAAAAAAAAAAAAAAAAAAAAAAATTCACCCAAAGCCAGATTTTACAATAAACGTATAGGAAAAGGTTGTTGTGATTTCAGGTACGTGTACTTCGTGCCTTGGGTGGTTAACTCCTTGTTTATTTATGTGGCCCCACAATAATCTCAGTACCCAGGCTGAGGCTGAGGGTCCCTGAAAGCTCCCAGAAAAAGAGGGCAGAGAAAGCAAAACTGCTTAGGCTTTTGGAGCCTCGGGAGAAAAGCCCTGGAATTTTCCCTCCTGTGCAGACCTCAGCGGGAAGATGCTCTTTTTTTCACCAAACTCTTTCCTGGCCTTCTCATGGCTCCTGCCTCTCCTCCATCCTTACCTCTCAACCTGGTGGCTCAGAAGTAAGGGGTTTGTCCCTGTGATTTCCCCTGTGACAACCTTTCTGTGGTGTTTGCCAGCTAATCCAATCCAGGTGCATCTTTTCTGAGCTCTCCCACTCCCACAGTTTTAATTCACCTTGGTCAAGATTGTTCCTGAATGTGCACCTCTAGTCTGACCTTCCACTCTGGACAGAGACACCAGACCTGGGGAGGTCTCAGGTCTGGTGGTCAGCTGCAGTATGTCTCCCTGTCACTCCTCACCAGGTGTTTCTGTGAGAGCCCACCATGGGACTCATTGAACAAGTCTTTCTGGACTCTATTTCCGTTACAAGTGATGAGGTTCAGGACATGCCACCCCAAAATACAACTCTAAGAGACCAGAATATACTTAAAATATACCTTTTGGGCATAAGAATTATTTTAGAGCTGTTGATTTTTAGAAATGGTGGGCATTTCTGAGGTTACCCATTTGTAAGGGAGGCTCCCTCTCTCCACCAGGAGGGGACGGACACTAAGTCACTAGGGACTCTTGGTCAAGGAGAGAGACATTCACTTGAGTCTAACTGTAAACCTGACCCCTGTTTTACAGTTAGCCAGTCCTTTACCCACCACTTCTTTCTGTCGCAGAGAAACAAAGATGATATTTAAGCCTGAAATTTAAACCATTTCTTTGAGATCCACCCTGGAGATTTACTCATTTCTCTGGGTTTTCTCTTGTGCATACAGGAGGTATTCATGTTATGAAACTTCTGTTTGCTTTTCTTTTTATTTATCTGTCCCAGATAAGTACCCATGAAGAATTCAGGAGAAAATTATTTTTTTCTTCTCCTACATAGGCAGTCTCATCTTCCTACAAATCTTGCTCCTAAAATAGACAATTTTTCGTTTTACCTTTTCTTACAACTTAATATTTTTTCAGTTATGTGGTGTCTTAGTCTGTTTCCTAACTAAAACAAAATGCTTGAGACTATGGTATTTATAAAGAAAAGACGTTTATTTTGGCTTGTAGTTCTGGAGGCAGCAAAGTCCAAGATGAGGTGGCCATACCTGGGGTGGACCTTGTGCTGCTTTAATTCACGGTGGAAGAACAGAATGGAAGGTGAATGTATGCAAAAGAAACTAGACATGAGGGCAATGTAGTTTTATAACAACCTGTTCTCATGTAACTAATCCAGTTCCATGAGAATGACAACTCGCTCACTCCTAAGAGACAGCATAATCCCTTTACCAGGGTGGATCCTCCTGACCCAAATATCTCCTAAAGGTTCCCTCCCTCTTGACACCAACACATTGAAAACCAAGCCTCAACATGAGTTTTGGTGGGGACAAGCCATAATCAAACTGAAGCACTTGATCCTGTAAATCCTCCCTTACGGACATCTTCTAAAATCTGGATTTTCCTTTCACAAATTTTCCTCAGAATTCAGGCCTGTGTATTATTTCACACACGGCAAGTTACAGCAACCACCACTGGAGGTTTAATAGGAGAAATGATGGAATAAGAGCTGCTGGTTTGCAAGTCTTCCTTAAATGAAGAGCATCTGGAAGACAAAGACAATGTCTATCTCATTCCACATCAAAAAGTCATTGGCACAGAATAGACCCCCTAAACAGGTCGACGGGATGCCAGTTCAAATGCATGTGAAAAATCACCTTCCTGGTCCTTCTTCCCATCTCTGCCTTGCTAAGTCTTTTGTGGGTCATTCAAGGATGCATGCATCTGACTTGAAGGTAGAGGGAAGGGCGGTACGTGTGTGTGTGTGTGTGTGTGTGTGTGTATGTGTGTGTGTGTACTTGGTATGTGGCAGGTGGTGAGGAAGAGGATGAGTCCAGACTCCATGAGGTGGTTGGGGGAGGACAGAATCACACTCCACCCTTCTCACGTATTTCCCCCTTGGGATTCACTGGGGTCACTGGGGGATTCTAGACCTTGAGAATGATGACTTAATGGGTCAAGAAGCATTTCTGTGTCTTTCTGGGGCAAGTTCACACTGGTATGGTCTCCTGTGAGGAGACTGCTACTTAGTACTTAGTGGAAGGATTTACAAGCTAGCTAGGGACCACTCTCTCAGGCTCTGAGGACAACCTGTGTATTGTCACTGAGTTGACAGAGGGAATCAGAAGAGGGGACAGTAAGAGCCACTGAGCCCTTGCCCAGGGAGCTCTTGGGAAATGGGCTCTCGATCTGCACAAAGGGAAGGAGAGGAGAGCAGCTCTAATCCTTACTGTTATTTGTTTTTGACAACAGAACTCTATCAAAGGAGCTGACATCATGAGAAACACTGTGGAAGACACCCAACCCTGTAACCATCAGACTCTGTTCTGACCCAGGAGTCCTAGGGTGTAGACCAAGCTTCTCTTGCTACTGACTGACAGGTGGCCACCTGTTTCACCTACAGTCCTTGGAAGCAAACAGCAGACCCTGGAACCAGGGAGAGATTCTGTGGACTCTGAACCTATTTCTGATTTAAAATGCCAAGGGAAGGTAGAGGCAGGACAGTGAATTGACATCTTGATGACTACTGTAGACAGACAGCAGGAGCAATCCTGTAGACGTGGTGCATATTAGGAAGCCACTCCTTTCCCTCGTAACCACATCCATCGGCTTTGCCAATAAGTGAGGCTGATAATTTGGATGTATTTGAAATTGTAAAATTACCTAAGCATATTGCTGAGACTGAAATCTCCAGAAGATGGCAGCAGCAAGACATTCTCACCAGTAGAAACAGGTGCCGATTTTGAGGGGACTCGGGGACTCCTTCCTCTTATGGGAACCTAAATTACTTTGTGCTACCAGTAAAATATTCCCCTTATGTAGAATAGTAATAGCAGGATGAGTCTTTTGTTCAATAGTATTGAATCATACAAAAGAAAATGGGGAAAAATACTTTTCCTGGGGTCTCTAAATCAGGTGCTGTAGTTTTATGTCCCAATTTCCAGAAAATAAATATTGCCGATGCTACTCAGACTCTTAGCTTCATTGGGAAATAAGATATATGACTTGAAAATTTGCCTTTGATACAAGATATGGAAAACTGAAACTTGGGGTCTGTCCTGTGTAATGTAGAGTTGGCAAGAGGGAGAAACTCTCAATATTTTGGACATTCAGAAAGGACACCAGCTTTTTTCCTAGACAAGGGAGGAATGAACTCAGTTGTTGTAGTGACAGTACAAGAGTTAATTTTATTCCTAGGAAGATGGCATTCTGTAGGATTACATATGCTTTTTGTTGATATAAACAGACTGAAGTACAAACCTAATCATTATACAAAAGTACAGTTTCTTAAATGTTTATGTACGTTTGTGTGTTTAAGTGGGTTGTCTGTGTGTAGTTATATAGTCAGACATCCATATGTATATGTGTATATGTGTAGTTAGACCTCCGGATCTGTGGATCATGCATCCATGGAGTCAATGAATCATGAATTAAAAATATTTGAAACGAAAATTACAGAAAATTCCCCAAAGCGATATTTGAACTTGTGGCCACAAAAATGATGTTATGTGTGGGTATTGTACTAGGCCCTTCAAGTGACTCAGAGATGATTTAAGGCATACAGGAGGATGTGCGAAGGTTCTATGCAAATAATACACCATTTAATTTAAGAGACTTGAGCATCTGCAGGAGGGTGATTGTATTTGTAAAGACATCTGCTGTAGACTTCCAATTCATAATTATAAATCATAGATCCCTCATAGTAGAAAAGTTCTTTGCGACTTAATTTCACTTTATATCATGACTGTAGATGACTGCTGCATCAGGGCTCTGCGCTCTGGCTAGGTGACAGTTTTAAAAGCAAGTCAGTCTCTGTCAGGTCTTCCTTGTCAATGAAGCTAACTCTGAAGCCCACAGGGCATCTTCTTTCGGGAAGAGCAACACAAGTGAGGGAAATTGCCTTGGGAACAAGTGAAGATTCATCTAGACGTGCCTGACATTCCCTAGAGGCCGTGGTGGGAAGGATCCACTGTTCTCCCAGAGAAGAATGTGCTCTCGCCCTCAGTGACCCTCAGAATGTCCTGTGCTGGTGTGTACCGTACATCTAAGGAAAATCACGTTCACCGTGGCTCTGGCTCGTTGCTGAGGACCTAAGAGTCCCCCACCAGGGAAACTTTTTAGGCAGATCTCATCTGTAAAATGGCACATAGGATAGAAGGGAGGAAAAGGGTCTCGAAGTTCAGACCAGAACTGGTCCATCTGTGCCTCAGTTTCCAGCCGTGTAAAGTAGGTTTGGAAGACATACATGGTTTCTAAGGGCTCTTTCTATTTTAATATTTCAGCATTTCTTTTCCTAGAGGCCTAAGGAGAGGATTAATAATTTATCATCACCTCCTTTATGACTTTGGCCCAACTCTGCCAGAAGGAAGAGAAAACACTCCCTTTGTTGAGCACATTGGGAAGTCTAGCTAAAGAGACTCCACACGGAGCGGGCAGAAGACTGCCACAGGCTCCCTGAAGCCTAGGTTCTCATTTTGAACACACAGCCTTCAGTCCTAGCTTCCTAAAGTCCCAGCTCCCTACAAAGGTCAATCCTGTATTTCCTGCAACAACGTTCAGAAAAGTGGTTCTCTGAATCGGTGTGTGCTGCTGCTGGCAGGAAGCGAATGTCAGCTCATTCCTGTGTAATCGATGTGTGACCTCTTAGTTTCAAGGCTCAGCCAAAGTAGTTACTAATAGAGTCTAGATGACAGATAGGAACTTTCTTCCCTCTCGTCCTTCAGTGGGAAAAATCAGAGGGACAGACTGGGATGGCGGGCCTTGAGGCTTTATGGTCATTTTGGAAAGGCAAAGCTCAAAACAATTTTAAGAAAAAACAAAGCTGGAACGTTGGAAAGTACATATGCATGATGTTTTACTTGTCTGTTTAGTGAACACAATTTATTGACTTGACGTAGAATGTAAAAGTGATGTTTTAAAAGCTTATTTTGTCAAGTTTCATTAAACTGAATAAAAAAACCCCAACTTTTAATAATATTCATCATTTCATTAAACCGAGGATTGTGTATAAAAAAGCCTGGGAGAATGCACAGTCACAGTCACTCATCAAGTATTAATATCATTTTTTATAGCATGCCCTTGAAGGGTGATTATTTGTAATCATATCAGGAATATCTAGATCATTTCTCTGATGGTAGCTCATATAAAGAGACAATAGATAAGCAGGTTGTCTTAAATAAAGGTTGGCTAGTTTCACTCAGAGTTTTCTTGGACTAGGGTCTGATGAGAACTAATGGCTTTGAAGATAGATCATCCTGTCAGTAAGCAAATGAACTTGGTGCACGTAGCCCATTTTATTTTTTCTGGTCTGTTTTTCTTTAATTTCAGGAACAAAAGCTCAGAGACCTAGTGTCTTCAGGAGGTGGTCTGGAAGCTGTCCGTGTGAACCCTAAAGGTCATGGGAAACATGAGACAGGTATTAAGTAAGTGTTCATTAGATTCGCTCATGTCACAGGCTCTCTGGAAAAAGTAGAATGTATTTTATTTTTGCAAAGGGTGAGCCTGCCTATCTCAGTAGTTAGGAAAATATAGGATGCTGTATTTTCACTAGAAGTTCTGCACAAATAGAGCCTTATCTCCTTACTTGATAGCCAAGACTTCTCTTAGTAATTTCCAAACACAGCCTCAGCCTTTGGGATGTGGCTAAACAGATAACAGAGTATTCATTCTCAGGGCCTCCGGATGTGAACCATAGAGGAACACCGAGCCCAAGAATCCAGAACTGGGATACTCATTGATTACGACAGATACAAATCCAATAAGCATTTGACAAAGACACAGTATTTTTTAAAGAGGGAAACAAATGCCTTTTGTGTTTGCAAGATTGCTCTCATAGAGTGAATGTCAGTGTAATGAAAGCTATAGCTTATTCTATCCCCTCATCACCATAGTTACTGACACAGTGAGTTGTCTTAACTCTTCAGAATACCACCATTAAGTGGTTTTATTTTTTCCCATTAACAGCCATTAGCTGCACTCTTGTTGAACATCGCCTCTCCTTTCTCTTTAAGAGGAACCTCGCTTAATGACATATTATTTCAATTACAAACATTTAGTACTTTCAGTTATTACAACACTCCCATTCTAAAAACAACTAGTCCTGTTCAATTTTTAAAACCCCATGTTAATTTTTTTTACCAAGGTAAACTTTATATGCAGTGAAATGGATCTTAATATCTTAAGATATTCAATGTGTTTCAATAAATGTGTACACTTACATAGGATACAAGATGACAGCACAAAAAAAATCAGTTGAATTTTATGTGTTAGCAACTAAAAACTAGATATCCTCTCTAGCTTCCATATGTGAGAGAAAACATATGAGTCTGTATTTTCTTGAGTTTGACTTATTGTACTTAATATAATGTTCTCAAGTTCCATCCATTTTCCTGCAAATGACATAATTTCATTCTTCTTTATGGCTGAGTAGAACTCCATTGTGTATGTATACCACATTTTATTTACCCATTCATCTGTTGTTGGACACCTAGGCTGGTTCCATAGTTGGGCTATTGTGAATTGTATTGCTCTAAAGATGAGTATAAATGTATTGCTATAGCATGATAACTTTAATTCTTTAGAATAAATACTGAGGAGTGATGAGTTGGGTCATATGGTGGTTCCATTCCTAGTCTTTCGAGGAACCTCCATGATGATTTACATAGTGGTTGTACTAATTTATAATTCCATCAACAATGTAAAAGTATTCCTTTTTCTCCACATCCTCTCCAGCATTTATTATTGTTTGTATTCTCGATCGCCACTATTCTAAATGGAGTGCAAATCACTGTAGTTTTAATTTATATGTCCTTAATTATTAAAGATGTTGACTAATTTTTTCATATATTTGTTGGCCATTTGTATTTCTTCTTTTGAGAAGTCTATTTAGTTCATTTGCTCATTTATTGCTATGTTATTTACATTATTAGTGTTTTTAGTTCATTATATTAGTATTAATTATATTAATTACATATTAATTATATGTTATATTAATATATTATATTAATCCTCTGTCAGTAGAGTAGTTAAAACAGATTTTCTCCCATTCTGTAGTTCTCTCTTCACATTCTTATTTCCTTTGTTGTGCAGAAGCTTTTTAATTTGATGCCATCCCATTTTTAATTGATTTTTAAAATAAATGACAGTGGAATGCATTACAATTCTTATTACACATATAGAGTACAATTTTTCATATCTCTGGTTGTATATAAAGTATATTCACACTAATTAATGTCTTCATACGTGTACTTTGGATAATGATGTTCATCATTGCTAACCCCCTGCCCTCTCCCTTCTCCTCCCACCTCTCTGCCTTATCTAGAGTTCGTCCTATGCTCTCCTCACTACCCCATTATGAATCAGTCTCCTTATATCAGAGAAAACATTTGGAATTTATCTTTTTGTATTGGCTAACTTCACTTAACATTATCTTCCCCAACTCCATCCATTTACCTGCAAATGACATGATTTTATTATTACTTATTATTTCTCTCTTATTGCTGAGTAATATTCCATTGTGCATATATGCCACATTTTTTAATCCATTCATCTACTGAAGGGCATCTAGATTGGTTTAGCTATTGTGAATTGTGCTGCTATAAACATTGATGTGGCTGTGTCCCTGTAAAGAACTCAAAAAACTAAACACCAAAAAAACCAAATAACCTAATCTATAAATGGGCCAAAGAACTGAATAGACCTTCTCAGAAGATGATATATAATCAATCAAAAAGTATATGAAAAAATGTTCATCATCTCTAGCAGTTAGAGAAATACATACCAAAACTACTCTAAAATTTCATCTCACTCCTATCAGAATGGCAGCTATTTTGAAGACAAACAACAATAAGTGTTGGCAAGGATTTGGGGGAAAGGTTCACTCATACATTGCTGGTGGGTCTGCAAATTGGTGCAGCCAACATGGAAAGCAGTATGGAGATTCCTTGGGAAACTGGGAATGGAACCACCATTTGATCCAGCTATTCTTCTCCTTGGTCTATAACCAAAGGACTTAAAAACACCATTCCATTTATTATTTTTTGTGTATTATTTCCTGAGCTTTAGGAGTCCTATTGAGAAAGTCATCTGTGCATATATATGTTGGAGTGTTGCCTCTATGTTTTCTTCTAAGGGTGCAGAGTTTCTGGTAATTCCTAGTCTTTGATTCATTTTGAGTTGATTTTTGTGCAGGGTGAGAGAAAGGTTCTAGTTTCATCCTTCTGCACATGGATAACCAGTTGCCCCAGCACCATTGTTTAAATGTTCTTTTCTCCAATGTATGTTTTTGGCACCTTTGTTGAGGATCTGTATCTGTGTGGGTTTATCTCTATATCTTCTATTCTGTACCATTGTTCTATGCGTCTGTTATTAAACCAGTACTTTGCAGTTTTTGTTACTATAACTCTAATATAATTTAAAGTCAGGTATCACAATTGTGGCAGGTCTTGTGTGTTCAGAATTGTATCCAGTTTTGCTTTTTTGACTTAGGATTACTTTGTTTATTTTGGGTCTTTTATTATTCTAAATGAATTTCAGGACTGTTTTTTCCCCTAATTCTGTGAAGAATGTCTTTGGTGTTTTAATGGGAATTGCATTGAATCTATATATTGCTTTTGGTAGTATAGTCATTCTAGCCATGTTCATTCTGCCTATCCATGAACATAGGAGGTCTTTCCATCTTCTTGTATCTTTAATTACTTTCTTCAGTGTTCTATAGTTCATTGTAGAGGTCTTTTTAGCTTTTTTTGATTAAATTTATTCATGGGTTTTTGTTTTTTTATTTTTATGCTATTGCAAAGATGATTGTTTTCCTAATTTCTTTTTCAGCTGATTCATTCCTGGAATAAAGGAAAGTTATTGATTTTTATATGTTGATTTTGTAACCTGCTTTTTTGCTGAATTATTAGCTCCATAAATCTTCTGGCAGAGCTTTTTGAATCTTCTAAGTATAGGATTCTCTCTCTCTCTCTCTCTCTCTCTCTCTCTCTGTATATATATTGACTTATTCCTTTTCTGTTTTTATCCTTATTATTTCCCTCTCTTGCCTAATTTCTCTGGCCAGAATTTCTAGCACTATAATGAATACACGTGGTGAAAGCAGACATCCTTGCTTGTTCCAGACTTTAAAGGAAATGCTTTCAGTTTTCCCCATTCAGCATGATGTGAGTTGGGGGATGGTTATGTATAGCCTCTATGGTGTTGGGATAAGTTTCTTCTTCCTCGGTGTTTTTTTAAATCATAAATGGGTGCTGAATTTTGTCTGTAATTTTGTCTGACAGTATTATGGCTGTCCTTACTTCTATTTGTGTGGTAAATGACATTATTGATTTGTGTGTTAAACTATCCTTGCATCTCTGAGATAAAATTGACCTGTCCATGATGTACAATCTTCTTAATATGTTATTAAATACCATTTGCTAATATTTTATTAATATTTTTTACTTCTAAGTTCATCAGGATATTGGTCTGTTGTTCTCTATCCTGTTTTCTTTTTTTTTTGGGGGGGTGTACAGGGGATTAAACTCAGGGGCACTCGACCACTGAGCCATAACCCTAGCCCTGTTTTGTATTTTTATTTAGAGATAGGGTCTCACTGAGTTGCTTAGCACCTTGCTTTTACTGAGGCTGGCTTTGACCTCAATATCTTCCTGCCTCAGCCTCCAGAGCCTCTGGTATTACAGATGTGCACCACCACACCCAGTTTTTTCTCTTTCCTTGATGTATCCTTACTATTTTGTGTATCAGGATGAAGTACTGGCATCACAGAATGAATTTTAAGTGTTCCACATCTTTCTATCTCATGGAATAGTTTTGAGAATAATTTGCATTAGTTTTTCTTTAAAGATCTGATAGAATTCCCCTGAGAATCGATCTGGTCTTTGGCTTTTCTTTGTTGAAAGGCTCTTTATTACTGCTTCTCTCTTATTGCTAGTTATTGGTCTGTTTAGGTTTTCTATAAATTTTTGATTTAATTGTGGCAAGTCTTGTGTGTTTGGAATTGTACCCATTTCTTCTAAGTTTTACAATTTATTGGAATATGAATTTTCAAAATAGTCCCTGATGATCATCTGGATTTCAGTGGTGATTTCTCCTTTTGTATCTCTATTAATTTGGGTTCTCTCTCTCTCTCTCTCTCTCAATTTTTGTTTGGCTAAGGGTTAATTTTTCTTATTTATTTTTTCAAAAACCCAACTATTTCATCCATTCTTTGTATTTTAAATTATTCTCTATTTTATTGATCTTAGCTCTGATCTTAATAATTTCTTTCCTCTTCAAGTTCTGAAATTGTTTTTTTCTTGTTTTTATAGGACCTTGATATGCATTATTAGAGTGTTTATTGGCATCTTTTTGATTTTTTAATGTCAGCACTCATAAGCTTTCCTTTTAGAAGTGTCTTCATAGTGTTCCAGAGTATATTAATAAATTTAAACCTTGGTAAAAGAATTCAAAGATGATGTTAAAAAAGGAACTTCCTCAAGTTTTTGCTTCATCAAAAGCAAAAACATTTGTGCTTCACATAACACCATCAAAAACAATAAAAAGCTACTCATAGAATAAGAGAAAATACTTGTGAATAAAATCTGATATAGGACTTATTTCCAGAATATATAAAGAACTCTTATGACTCAAAAATAAGAAATTGAACAGATATTTCTCAAAATATCAAGGATATGCTAGTAACCAATAAGCACATGAAAAATGCCCAAACTTTTAGAAAATACAAATAAAAATTTTAATGAAGCCTCACTTCTCACACATTAGGTTAAAATGAAAAGGAGAGACAATAACAAGTGTTGAAGAAATAGAGAAATTTGAATCCTCATATGTTGCTAATGGGAATTTCAAATGGCTCAGCTATTTTGGAAAATAGTTTGTGTTCCTTAAAAAGCAAAACATATAGTCATGATGTGACCCAGCAATTCTACCCCTAGAAAGTTGAGAACATATATCCATGCAGTAACCTATAAATGTTCATGGCAACATTACAATAGCCAAAAAAGTGGAAACAATCCAAATGTTCATCTACTGATGAATGGTTAAAAATATGGTGTATTCATATAATGTAATATGATTTAGCATTGTAGAGGAGTGAAGTACTAACTCATGCTATTGCATGGATGAACTTTGAAAACATTATGCCAAGTGAAAGAAGCCAGTCATATGAAGGCACATAATGTATGATTCCTTTTATATGAAATGTTCTGAATAGGCAGTCCAAAGAGACAGAGTAGGTTAATGGTTGACAGGGACTTAAGGGAGGGAGAATAAGGAGTATTGAGGAATAATGAGCGTGGGGTTTCTTTCTGAAGTGATAAGAATTACGTAGTGATGATGCTTGTACAACTACTGGAGAAACTAAAAATTGATTTTATACTTTAAAAGAATGAAGTTGATGCTATGTGGATTATTTCTCAAAAATGTTTTATAAAAATATTTACATTATGTATATGAATTATTTGTTTCTAAGCTTCATTCTCATTTTCATTCATATTCCTACTCCAAACCCCCCACCTCACCCCACCGCACTTATGTTCTGTCCTAGTATCTTGACTCAGATCCTTTGCTCTGAGGGCAGGGAGAAGAAAGATGGCTGCCTTCTCACCTGACCATCCATTGCAATGATCTCCTTAATTGGTTACATTTTTGTTCTAGTTCATTGTCTGTACAGGCTTCATGTAGATAGGTAGAAGCCACAAAAATCTTCATCATTCATCTCTTCTAAATTTTTCTAAGCATAGGGTCTCTTGCAAACCTTAGCAACATCTTTGGCTAATAGTAGCCACCTGGTAGCATTAGTCATTCTTCCTCTTCTGCGTGTATCTCTGGGGTTCACATACATCACAGTTCTTGGCAGGATCTCCCCACATCTTTTCTATCTTCATGGCCCTCAAGCAGTAATATATTGTGGGAGGAAAAGAGATTCTAAACCACAATCCCTGCCATCCAGGTGCCTTAAATCTTGCTGGGGAAATTCTATGGCTATCACTGGTTGCCAATCCAGTATCAGTTTTCCAGCCCCAAACTGACCCCAGATTTTTTTCTAGCATCACCTCTCATTGTCCGAAGGCTTATCCTTGTTAAACTAAACCAATCTTCATAATCTCTCTGCAGTGATATGTTCAGATATCAGTGACAAAATTTGAACAAAGAAAACATAAGAAATGGTTTACTGGAAGTTCTGGGGACAGTCTTCCTCATTCTTCTGGGAGATCTAACAGTAATTTTCCCTGCAAAGATGAAGAAGGACATAGCACAAACTGCTATTGTCTCACCCCCACAGTGTGTGATCCAGCTAAAACTGAGTTCCACATGGTGGGTAGTAGAGTGTCAATGTGAGTTCCTAGGGTAGAGACAGAGCAGCTGAGTCAACCAGTCAAGAGGTGGGATTTTTTGGTTCCCCTTTTAGGAAGTCCATAGATTTATTGGCTGTGAAAGCCAGTTTGAATTGGGGTTTCTTATATTTCCAATCAAAAGCAATTCTGAGCTAATCACAGAAGTAAACAAAAAAAAAAAAAAAAAAAAGGAAAAAAGAAAAAAATCACCCATTGTGGGCTAGGAAAAACCCAAACTCATGCAGACTTCTTTGTTCCATCTTTCATGCTGAGAGATGAAATTTAGAGATTCTTTGTTCCATCTTTCATACTGTGAGAACAGTATGTTCTCACACACAGAGACATTAATTAGGAATGCCCTCCACAGAACGCCGAATCCATCTTCCCAAGAAGTTTCTTGTTTGTAGCTCAATATCACTCTGACACCAGATCAAGAAGTTTGTTTAGTAACTATCAGAGAAATATGTTGCTTCAGCAACTCTACCTCTTCTTCTTCTTTCTTTAAGTCATAAAAATTGACATATAAAACTGTTAGACAAAAATTACAGGAGGCCATTGATTTGGACTAAGCTCCTGTACTGAGCCACAACAGACCAGGCTAAAAATAAAAATGGAGTCACTCATGCTAAAGTTCTACACCACCAAATTGAAACCAAGCTGTTTATTGAACCTTTGAGAACAGCCCAAATTCTCAATTCTCAAATTTTGCAAGTTTCAATGGACATGATAACGAAGTTCCCTGTCTTAATGTCCTCCACAAAAAAAGTTATCTAAAGAAACCTGATGTGAATCAATCCGTTTGTTTCCTATCTCCCTGTCCCTGCCTTTTACAGAGAACAACTTTGAAATGACCAATCCATTTTTTGTTCTTTTGTTTCTGCTTTCTTCAACCTTTTTCTATTTATAAAACGAATCTGTAGGACCCATTCTATTTTATGGAATGAAGTGCTGCCTGATTCTGGAATTCAAAATAAAGTCAATTAACATCGTTTGACCCACTGTTGTGACTTTACCCTCATAACTCACGGACAGACATCGTACACATCTGAAGTGTACGTATTGGTGAGTCTTACACATGTATACTTTCATTCAACAACAACCCACATGAAGAAATAGGCAGCTGCAGTGCCTGGTGGGTTCCCTCATGCTTCTTCCCTATCAAGTCCCACCCCTGCAAAGCTGTGCTCCTGTTCTTTTTCTGTCACTATGATTAGTGTTGCCTGTCCTTGATCTTCATATTAAATAATTCAGTCAGCATGTGCTTTGTCAGGTCTGATTTTTTTTTTGTTTATGATTATGTCTGTAATTGTCATCCATGTGGCTGAATTCCACAGTAATTTGTTCTTTCTCTTTACAGGGTAGAAATTCCATTATTGAATATCCCATTATTTATATAGATAGATGTTTGGATTTTCTAATGTCAGGGTATCACAAATAAAGCCTCTATAAACATTCTTGTATGTATCTATTTGTGATTTAGCTATATACCCAATTTCTGTCAGGTATATAGCTGCAAGTGAAAACTGTAGGGTGTATGTCCATTCAATTTTTATAGAATGCCAAACAGTTTTCCAAAGGAACTAGCCACTTCCCACCAACAATCTAGGCAAGTTTAAGTTGTTTCACTTCTTCTCCATCACTTGTGGTGGAGGTCTTTAAATCTCAGTTATTCTATGGAAGTCTAGTGACATCTAAATTTTAATTAGTGCTGTACTGGTAACTGATGATGTTCAACATCTTTTTAATATTTATTGGCTATTTGGATATTCTCATTTGCCAACTGCCTGATCAAATCTTTTTCCTATGTAGTAAAACGATAACAATAACTTAAAATTGGGTCAAAATTTTTTTTGGTAGGAATTCTTCAAATACTTGTAATGAATCCTTTGCCAAATATATGTGTTCCAAATATCTCCCATCAGTCTATAATTTGCCTTTTTGCTTTCAATGTTAAACAAAAAGATATTTTTTTGAAAACAGTGCAGGGGATGGAATCTAAGACCTCATGCTAGGCAAGTGTTCTACCATTGAGCTATACCCCTCACCAAAAAATTCTTAATTCTAATGAAAACCAGTTTATTGTTCTTTGCCATTATGACTACTGTTTTTGTGTCCTGTTTATAAAATATTTGCCTCTCATGGTCTAAAGATATTCTTCTGCATTTTTTCTAGAACTTTATTGTCTTATCTTGCAGGTCAACGATCTATCTGAAATTACTGTTTTATGTAGGTAGAGTTCAAGTTTTTTTTTTTTTAAAAAACAATACAGACATGCAGTTGATCTAGCATCTTTATTGAAAAGCCCATATTTCTCCCTTATTTTAAATTGGATGATTCAATATGTGTGTGTCTATTCTGAACATTCTAGTTTGTTCATTAGTCTATTAATGTATCTTTGCACAATTATCATAATCTTAATTATTACTGTAATTTTATAGAAGAACTTGATATTAAATATTGGAAGTCCTCCAACTCTGTCCTTTTTCAAGATTGTTTTAGATGGTTCTATACATTTTCATATAAATTTTGGATTCAGTTTGTCAATTTAAAAACATTGCTTAGAATCCCTTATTTGGGATTTCATTGACCCTCTAGGAAAAAAATGAAGAAGAAGTAACATTTTGCCACAAGTTAATTTCCCAGGTCCTGAGCATGGGACATCCTCTCTCCATTTATTTAGCTCTTTGAAGACCCTTGATTTCTTGCTACAGTATTTTGCAACTTTCCACGCTCTTGGGCATCTTTTGTTGGATTATTCCTAGATACTTGATAGGGGATTTTAATGCTATTGAAAAATGGTATTTTCCCCTCATAACCCATTAATTTTTCTTTATTTTAAGAAAATTAAAGAGCTTTATTGACATGACATATGCTGTACCTATTTAAGTGCACAATATGATAGGTTGGACATAAGTATTGTGGTAAGACTATCACCAAAATTAAGATAATGAACACATCCCTTTTCTCAAAAATCTTCTCCTACCCCATTACCATCTCGCTTTTCTGGTCCCCCTCTGCCTGACCTTCCCATCCTCCACCAATCATGGACCTGCTTTCTGTCACTATAGATTAGTAGACAAGTTTCTAGAATTTTTATGAATTCATTTTTTATCTGACTTCTTGCTCAGCATAACTATTGTGAGATTAATCTGACATATGTCACCAAATCATTCTTTAATTGCTTAGTAGTGTTCTATTGTAGGAATGTATCACAATTTGCTTGAGCTTTGGATGGAATTTGGGTTATTTCTAGTTTGGGAATATTACAAATAGAGCTGCTATGAACATTTGTATGAATCCGCATTTGCTTAAAGTTTTATATTTAAATTGGTTCTTGTGAGTACACCGAAATATAATTGATTTTTTTGTGTATCGACCTTGAATTCAGTGACCTACTACATTCACTCCTATTTGTTTATAGATTCTTTAGGGTTTTCTGCACATGCAATGTGTTAACCTAAATGAAAAATAATCAGGGAGTGATTACTCAAAGAATAATGATATTTATTTGGGAATAGAATTGCAATGGGAACAGCAGAGTATTGCAATGGGAATACTCATGCCATAGCAAACATGGACAGATTCAAAAAGGTTAAACCAAGGGAATGTTGTTAAGGACAATAATGAGGATGACTGCATCAGATATTTGAAATAGTAATGCTTGGATCACATTATTAATAACAAAAGGGTGTCATTATGATGCTGATACAGGCAGGTGCTGGCCATGTCCTTATAGAAGTATTTTTTTTTGTGTAAGGTTGTGATGGCCTCTGTGCTTGTAGTTCTGACAGAGTTTTGTGATACTTAATCCTAGACAATCATGGGTAAAAATCTTTCTTCAGAACCTCTGAGCTTCATTTGCCTTTTCTTGGTAGGGTTGACACAAGCAACTCCATTTTTAAAAACCAATCATTGGTGCGTTATAATTAAAAATAATAGTGGAATTCATTATGCCATAGTCATACAGGCACATAAAATAATTCATGAACTCCATTTTGAGTCTGACAATTTTCACCTTTCTTTCACACTTCACCTATGAATAATGAGAACTTTGCTTTTTCTTTCCTGTCTTTAATTTCTTTTACTTGCCTTATTATACTGGTAGGTTTTCTAGTAGAAATGTGATAATGGATACCCTTTTCTTTTTCCCTAATTGACAGGGAAAGCATTCAACATTTTGTCAATAATCATGATATTGTTCTAGACTTTTTTGTAAAAATGCTTTGTCTATTCCTAGTTTGGTGTTTTTGCTTTTTATGACTGGGTCTCAAATTTCATGTAGTTTTTTTGACAGTACTGAGATATTATGTTTGTTCATCTTTTATTCTACCTATCTTTCGGATTATATTGATTGATCTTCAAGTGTTAAATACCACTGCACTTCTGAAATAAACCTCAATAATGATTCATTTTCATGGTAACTCTAGGAATAGGGGGATTCTATATAAATTAAGTCTATTGTCATTCTGAGATCAAAACTCTTCTGTAAAACGTGTGTGTGTGTGTGTGTGTGTGTGTGTGTGTGTGTGTAAATATTTCAAAGATGCTTTGCTTGCTTTCATGCCCTTTTAGTCATAATATACTGAAAACAATTACATTTTTAATTGACTTGGAGTTATGATTGTCATTGACATTTATTCCACGGATATTTATTTTATGCCTTACATTCCATTATATAGAAGAAGTAATGACCACTGATTAGGATGTGCTATAATACTCAAGATATGAAGATATGTTCAGTAACTACACAGCACTCTATTTTTATTGTTGCTGCTATTATTTTTGTTGAGTGCTTCATATTGCTTTTTTCTTGTTTCTTGTTGTTTGAATGCTATGTATTCTTACTGCTTTTATGTACTTTTTTTCCTGGTGTTTATATTTTTCTCTCTCTTTCTCTGATTTTTCTAATAAGAAGTAAATAGTTAACTAAACTTGTTAAATTTGTATGTAAAGAAAGAGTAACTTGGTTCTGAGTGAGGGTATAGTAGATATTCCTGAAAGAAAAAAGCCCATGATCTTTGTATTGCTAATGCTGGTTCCTTATCCTCATGTTCTCTGTTCTGTGCTAACTGAAGCTGCAGGATGAATGTTTGTGTTCCCCTGATTCATGGGCTGAGAGTATAACCCCCAATATGATGGTGTTGGGAGGTGATTTGGACATGACAGCAGCTCATGACCAGAGCTCCCAGGCCCTTCCACAATGTAAAGACAGTGAAAAGATGGCTCTCTATGAACCAGAAGCTGAACCTCACCAGATAGATTCTGCCAGCATCTGGATCTTGGACTTCTTGGCCAACTGTGAGAAATAAACTTCTAATGTTTACAAGAGACCCAGTTTAAAGTCATTTATTATGGCAGCTATTCATTTATTATGAATCAACTAAGAAAGATGAGATCACTGGATAAGTATATGATATTGTAATATATCATCATTTAGGCAGGCTGGACTTCATTCAAATCTGAATAATTGAGAATATTAATAGTGATGATAATCAAGCGAAATACAATAGTATATGTAATTTATATAACATATTGTGATTTTATGTAAAATGAAATTATCAACTTTTCATATATCAAAGTATAGTTTATGAATTCAATTAATAAATTATATTTATAATAACAAACTAAAATGGCTAAACAGATTTTTTAATATTCCCCAGTCACCAAACTGAACTATCATCCCCTAGCTTCACTTTCTTTATAAGCTCATGGTCCTTACACTTGACTTTATTTACAGCTCTTGGTAAGATCTCCAACCTAGTTATTAAGCACATACTATGTACCAGTTCTTGTTTTAATCACTGGAACACAACATTGAAAACATCTCTCAAGGGGTTCCATCTGATTTGATAGCTCACATTTGGTGGTTTGGGGTTCCCTCCACCTCTAGGGTCCTTTGGAAATGTCTGGAGATGTTTATAGTTTTCACAAATGGATGGGGAGCTGGCACATGTGTGCTCCTGGCATGCAGTGGACAGAGGCCAGGGAGGTCATTAAACATCTTGCAGGGCACAGGATAGGCCTAAAGCAAAGAATGATCTGGTCTCAAAGATTAATAGAGCTGAGGCAAGAAATCCTGTTCTTAGTAGATGATGAACACATAGATAGATAGCTACAAGAAGGGAGTAAATGTGGTGTTGGGTTTTTGTTTTTCTTTCTTTGTTTTTTTAGTATCACGTATTAACAGAGTATCAAGGTAGGGCTGTTTTTGATGACATATTCTTTATAGCTACATTAAAACATGTTTTAATCATGGAAAAGTTTAAGCACGTAAAAATAAAGAGTATAATAAACCCTATATACCAGCTTCAACCATTATCAAATATTAATTTTATTTCATATGCTGATGCCCCCTCCCTTCCACCTTGATAGAGTATTCTAAAACAAACCTTCATTCACATCACATACTTTTGTTTGTAACCATTTCAGTGTGTACTTTAAGAGAAAAGGGTTTCTTTTAAAAAATGTAACTATTTTTTTTAATCACAGCTTTAAAAAAATCCTTAAAACACAGATATATTCTTTACATAGAAAACAAAAACAAGAATAAGAAGGACCCTACCATATTTGCTGGATGTTATTAACAGAAGTTTGACCTGCCTGCCCTATTTAGCAACATTCTCTAGTTTTGAGGTGAAGAGGCTGAAATCTTTCTTCTCTTGTGTACCTTGTCAATTTGCACATTCTGTCAGAAGACTCCATGCTGAGTGATGCTACCTGGGCAAAGACCTAACCTGAAATATTGGTCCAATTTTTTTTTAATATTGGCACAATCCACAGACCTGATTAAAATTCTAAAATTCATTTGCACATCCAAACTGTCTGGTCAGGGCAAGATCAACAACAAACTGTTCCCTACGGCAAGTTCTTTCTTCATGCATCAGAGCAGGATGTAATTTCTCAACCTGCTTGGCCATCTTCCCTAAGAATAAAATGGTTCTGACCTAGAATTTCACTTGCTTCTGCATTTGGGAGCAGGAGAGGCGAATGGCATTTGTATTTGTTGGAAGAAGCCAACTATAGAAAATTTCAAATAGAGTTCATGAACGTGAGTCAAGAAGAAGGCAAAGACGTTAAAATTAACATCTTGCCTCCTGACTCCTTTCTTATGAGGTGCATCTGAGTAACGAGTATAGCGGAGAGCTCTGAGGATCTCCTAAAGACGCGTCACCATGGCTTTGGAGGGAAGGCGCCTGGGTTCGACATCTCATTCTTCCTTGATCAGGTACCCTCCACTTTCTTTTTTATTATTATAATTATTTTGGGTACCAGAGATTGAACCCAGGGGTGCTTAATCACTGAGCCACACTCGCAGTTCTTTTTTTTTTTTTTTTGTATTTCACTTTTGTATTTTACTTAAGAGGGTCTTACTGAGTTGCTAAGTGCCTGCTAAGCTGTTGAGGGCGACTAGATATAGATATCTGTTTATCTATATCTGTTAAAGTAAATGCTTAATAAGTGGTAACCATTATTATCTGCTGAAAGATGTTTGAGTTCCTCCATTCTAGGAAAATGGGTGAGAAAAGTAGGTGTCTTAGCCTGTGCTGTCCAATATGGTGTCCACCAGCCACATGTGATCACAAAGCACTCAAAATGTGGCCAGACTGCACTGAGATGGGCTGTAAGTATCAAATTCCCATCCAATTTCCAAGTCTCAGTTTGACAAAAAAAAGAATATAAAGTATCTCATTAATAATTTTATATTAATTAGATGTTAAAATAATGATCTTTTGGATACATTGGCTTAAAATAAGTTCATTAAAATTATTATTAATTATTAATACTAATGTTTAATATAGATTATAAATTGTTAACATTAATTTACTTCTTTTTTTTTTAATGCAGCTATTAGAAAATTTAAAATGAAGGCTCTGGATGTGGCTCAATGGTAGAGCTCTTGTGTAGCATGCTCAATCCAGCATAGACCACAAAAAAAAAAAAAAAAGAGAGAAGAAAGTAAAGGGAACATGAGGTTGACATTATCTTTCTCCTGGGCAGCCATGGTTTAGGCAGTACTATCCTGAACTTGGGTGAGAGGGATCCTTGCATATCACACACTCACACACAAATAAATTCATTAAAGAATACATGGGCTCCTCTGACTCAGGATCAGTTCCCGGCGAGGCACTGCAGAACTATAAGTCTAAACATGTGCAAACATGTGCTCTCAGAGTACGCATTGTTCAAGACTCAGGGAATCCATATTTTATATCCCAATACCATAAAGGTTTATGGGTTGTACCACTAACTGTGGAGATGGACATTGCTTCTAAGTCTGGGGAAAACACTGTAATGAAAGGCAAATCAATTAATTTATCAAAGCTTTCCCTGTGACAATTGGTTTTGTGTAACAAGACGTCATTCCCCAATAGCTCTGCCCCTCCATGTTCTGTTTTGTGGTTTTGAATGTGCTTATAAATTTGCAGCAATGCACATGGGTCAGAGGACTGTGGTGGCATTGGAAGCCCTGCCAGGACCCCCCTTCCATCCTGGCACTCTCTTTTTCTATTTCAGAGGGTACTGCTCCAAGACAGTTCCCAGACACCTGCACTTGGAGGTATCACCTGGGTGATGCCATTGCTCACTGAAGCTGTAGAACTCCCACAGATGTGACCAAGACTAGCCTTGGTCTGAGACGACATGAATTTTCATCTCCTTCCCTTCTTCCCTGGTTCCTCACAGGTATTTTTCCCAAAAGCCTGTCTTCCATAAATCATGTGCTCTCAGATCCAGTGAGTGGGGAACTGATCTAACAGCAACATTTTGCAATATTAATTGATATATACATACTTATATCTTATATATCATATTATTTATACATAAATATATAATAATTATTATTTATATGCCATTGTTTATTTGTATCTGCTTAGGGGTTGGGGCATTGGTTCTAGGACTCCCTTCCCATCCCATACTAAAATCCAAGGGTGCTCAAGCCCCATTTATGAAATAGTATTTGCTTAGAACATATGTGCATTGTCCAACTGACACTAAATCATCTCTAAATGACTTATAATACCAATGCAATGTACATGCTATATAAATAGTTGTTATGCTATGTTATTTAGGAATAATGACAGCAAAGAGAGTCTGTATAAGTTTAGTAAAGACACAACTTTGGATTTTAAATATTTTTTATTGAAGTTTTGAATATTTTGAAGCAGAGGCCAATTATATATAATTTGTGTAATTTATACATAATATTAACCACTAGATGGACATTGGACACTAGACTCGTGATGATGTAATATGAATTGTAATGCATTCTGCTGTCATAGATAACAAATTAGAATAAAAATATAAAATTAAACAAAATAAAAAAAAATAAAAACAGATGTCAAATCCAAAAAAAAAAAATTATGGCATATATTTACATTCTTTTATAATAAACATTTAATATTCAATTAACTTAAAATGACTTCCAGTTGTAAATAATTTTTATTTAAAATTTTGATATTAAGTTTAACTTTATATAGTAATAGGTAATTTTACAATAACAGTAAACTTTTATAAACATTAATATATTTTTAATTTGCTTTATATTTAATAATATTTAAAAATTTTGCACAATTTGAATACATTTTATTTTTATTGTGGAACACAAATTATGTAAATATCTCTATAATAAAAAACTTAGTGCCTTTTAGGTTTGTAGTAATATAAAAATCATAGTTCTATACATATTTTTCCATTCCTCTGTTACAAAGCTCTATTCGACAAGATTACAGGAAAGAAAATACTTTATTTAACCCTTCATTAACCTGATTTATAACTTTTATATATTTCAATGTTTTGAATTTTAAATGCCCCCCAAAGACCAGGCACTACAGGCTTCTTCGTCTGTTGAGAGGTAATGGAACCTTTAGAAGATGGGGCCTAGTGAGGGGACGTTAGATCACTGGGATCATGCTCTGTAAGGGAATATTGGAATTTTGTTAATGGATCTTTTTTTTTAATTTACTTATATGTGGTGCTGAGGATTGAACCCAGGGTTTCATGCATGCCAGGCAAGCACTCTACCACAGAGCCACAACTCCAGCCCCCTAAATATTGGAATTTTGGCCCCTGCCTTTCTCTCTGCTTCCTGGTTGCTATGACATGAGCCTCACTACAAACCATGGTGATTATGAACTGAAACCTCTAAAAATGTGAGGCTCAAACCCTTTCCCTCTTTAAGTTTATCTTTCTCAGATATCTTGTCACAGTGATGGAAAGATGAATAACCTAAATACTTAGACATAAAGTGGTGGTTCTCTGGTTTCTTGACTTCAGATAGGTAATTATCAAAGGGCTAGTACCAGTTTGGTGGCCTATGTAGAATTTTGGTGGCCTACTGCTTTCTGAGTGTTGTAACCTAAACTGTTTCCTAAAGTTCATTAAAGGAAATAATTTAAGTAAAAAAATTTAAAAGCTCTTTTAAAAATGGTGTACTATCTCCTTGAATGATTGGTGCTCCTATCCCACACATACCTCCCAAATTCACCCTTAGACCAGTGCAGTCTGAGCAGCGCAGTCAGCCTCCTGACGCATGTTCTGATGTGTATTTTGGCATTATGTTAGAAACACCTAGGTAGAGTACAAAGTGTGCAGTGCCAGTCTCAGTACCCATGTCATTTTGTTTTATAAATTCCACTGGAAGCTGTGTCATGGTTTTCTCTGCCTAAGGATCTCCTTCCTGCTGATGACAAACAATAATATCCTTTTACCCAAATCCCATTGGCTGCAGCATCTGGAAAACAGTTCATGCTACCTGTACAGATACCTTTAAGTATCTCTCTTTTGCTTTGGTTTAGATTAATTAATGTTGGTATGGTCTGACTATTTAAGCTGGTACTCACTGGTGTCACAGTTTTATCTTCTAAGTTTTCTTGAGGGAAGTCTCAGATTTCTAGTCCCTTGACCCATGGAAACCTCATTACCCTTTATGGTACACATACATATTCTCTTTATGATACACATAGTCTTTTACAAAAGTTGTGTATCTCCTTAAAATGGTACCCATCACATATATTTTTAAAAGGGTAAAGCCAATAATTTGTGGAAATTCTTCATTTCATAGCAAATCATGGTTTCAGCAGAAACAATGACAATCCTTGTGAAGAACATCCTGGGTCTATTTCTCAGTGGCTGTTCCTTCAGGTTGGTTGTTGGATGGTATTGGTCAAGATTTTCCTTACATTGGAGACAGAAACCAAGGGAGTCTGAGTGTTCCTTACTTTAAAAAACTATTTATTTAAAAAATTATTGTAAAATACACAGAGCATAAAATTTACCATTTTCATTGTTTTTAAGTGCACACTTTGGAGGTATTATGTTTATCCGCATTGCTGTTAACAACCATCCTTACCATCAAGCCACAAAACTCTTTTCATATTCCCAGACTGAAATTCTACCCATTAAACAACTCCTCATTTTCCCTCCCTCTGTGCGGGGACAGACAGATGAGGATGGTAGGAACAAGAGGTTAAGAGAATAATGCTATAAAATGAGCCCACTGTGATGGCCCTCGCATGCTTTCTCTTCCAAGAAGCAATTTACCTGCAGCCCTGCCTGGCCTAAGTGGACAGGATATGTCACATTCCTCAGCAAACTATGTTATTTGTAGGAGAAATGCAGGCCCCAAATAATACCAATGGGAAGAACCCAGGAGACTTTGGTGATCAGATCCTGAAGCTTAGGGAGATAAGATAGTTCCTCCTAACCATAAAATCTGTAAGAATGTATGGCGAAGCATCCAATTAGAACTGGTCAGCATGAGCCAACATGACCCACAGTAACTATGACAGTGGGGACTTGAAAGTGTGATGTCAGTTTGCTGTCAGTCAAAAGCCAAGAGGTGGACCTGCGCAGGACTCTCTGGAAACTTCTCTGGGATCCCCAATAAAACTGGAGTGCAGGAGAGGCATGTTGTTCCTCTGCTCTCTGCAAAGACCCCTGTCTCACTTTAGAGTGTGCCCTTCCCCATTTCCTATCCCTTCAATAAACTCATTCCTGTTACTCTGAGCAACAAGTCTGAAATCTTTCTCACTTGATCACAAGAATTGAGGTTTGAATGGGGGAGTGTTTTCACACTGCCTCAGTTTCTTGGAAGGCCCCAGCTCTATAATACCTTCAACCCTGGCAACTACTGTTCTACTTTCTGTATCTATGCAATTGACCACTCCAGGTACCTCATGGGAGTGAAATCATAAAATATTATTACTTGGTAAGTAATAATCTTAAGTGCTTACCAATGTGCTTCCTCACAAGTCATTAGAGTTGTGGCTCAGTGGTGAGTGCTCGCCTGGCATGTGCAAGACTCTGGGTTTGATCTTCAGTACCACAGAAAAAATAACCAAAATAAAGGTATTGTGTCCAACTACAACTAAAATTAAAATATTTAAAAAATTATTCATTACCATGGCTATGCACCCAGGTAAATGTGTTTTTCTATATCCCTGGGTGCTTTGTAGCAACATGCATATTTACATAGACCTGATAATGGTGGTGATTATATAGGATGGTGTGCTGTTTTGTGTATAATTCTTCATGATCATTTTATTTGGGGGTGGAGTAGTCACTATTTACTTAAAACCTGCTTCTTTTTTGAGTGTTTTAGACCTGACCTAACCTGACAGCAATATTCAATGTAAACTGGATAACGTCAGTTTAAGTAGAGTCCCGTGATGTAATAAAATTTGGCATTTATTTTCCGATTCAATTTCAGGTCCATTTTTCAGAAGGCAGTTCAGTCACCCACATGGATCCATAGGGACTACCTAATTATTTCCCATCACCCATCAACTGCATTGCCCATAGAGTCCTGGGCTGCAGCGTTTCACTGTGACAGGTAGCAGGTGCTGCCTGTCAGGAGTCTTCTAGAAGGGGGCTCCTCAGTGATGAAAATGAAAATAGTGATAAACCCTACTGGTAGCAGGAAGAGAGATGATGGGAAAGGACACAAAAAACATATCCTCGTCGATTATAATAGCAAATTAATAGTCAAATTACAAGATTAATAAATGAAAAGTATAGTTATTTTTAGAAAATATCAATGACCAGAAACACAAAAACTAAATAGTAAAACATGATTACCTCTGTGACCAGAACCAGATATTTCCTCTATTCAATTAGATTTTTAAAACTATGTATGTGTTTCTTTCATTTTAAAAAACTCACATAATTTAAAATTAATAAGAATCCTATGATTTTAAGTGTTGCTGAACTTATAATAGCTATTTTGTCATTATATATTTTCTTTGTGTATATCAAAAAGGAACATTATTACATAAAGGCCAGAAATTTTTGATGAAAAAAGTGATATTCATATTTTAAATGTATTCAGAGATAAAATAACAGTAGTTTAGAAACAATAGAGAGAGGTATAAATAAAAACAAATGATTTTCCAGATGTAATGGTGCACATCTGTTATCCCAGCTACTCAGGAGGCTGAGGTAGGTTGATCACAAGTTCAAGGCTGGCGTGGGCAACATAGTGAGACCAAGTGTCAATAAATAAATAAATGATTCTAGGATACCTTTCAAATCGGAATTTAAAATATCTAGGAAAGAATAAATCAAATGAAAAAATTTTCCCATTCTACTTGATTAATATATACTTTATATGTGTTTTTATATATGTTCTACTTTATGTATATTTTTACATATATTTTCCACTTTTATGTTATCTTATAATGCATATATTATTTTCCACAATGAATATAGTTATATACAACTCTATAGAACATAATAAATATTTTAATATTTAATATATTTTCACAAGACCCGATTAAAATTCACATGGAAAGTATGAATTTTATTCTTGTAAGTGCACGTCTTTCTAAAGTAGCTACATATCTAAGTAACTAACAACCTGAAATAATTCTGTTTAAGAAAATCCTTCCACAAAGCCCCATACTACAAAGAAGATCAGTTGGAAGGATCTGTACACATCACCAAGAATTCACATAGGGCTTCCTTAAATGGTGGTCTTCACTAATATAAAATTCAAGTTGAGGTTTAAAAACCAAATAAATGCATAGCTTTTTAGGAACACATTCATCATTTCAAGAATGCAGGCTTGTAAAAAGCAAGTGTTAAGAAGGGTGTGATTACTTGAAAATGTGTGATGAATGTTCTGCCTCATTAAAATGCAAAATGCTGTTTCAAAGAGAGGCAGAAGGGTAAAGCCATTCCAATGTGTAAATGGATGAGAGGGCAGATTCACAAAGATGCAAATGTTGAGTAGCTTCCATTACCTACATGTACTGCCCATGGAATATACCATGGGTGGAATAGAATGGACATGGACTTGCCCAAACTCTGCACTCTTTGAGACCTTTGATTTTAATTTGTAACTTCATCTTCAGATTTCCCAGAACTTTTGAAAATATAATTCTGTGCCAGTGACAGGCAGGCACTTGAAACAAGGCTAGACCATCCATTGGCAGATGGTTTCCATTGGGCAACTAATCTGTCCATTGTATTATGGCTTACAGCAAACCTCAACTGCAGTTGGCAGACAAACCGACTTATGTGGGAAAATTTTGTGTGATAGGGAAAGGAATTGAATAGATCAAAGAGATTTATTCCTTCCCAGATGCCTCTGAGTCTATATTATCATATTATATGGGTCAATCATAGCTTGCATGGTTTCTGAAATAAAAGGGAAAGTAAATTCACATGTCTGATTCCTACACTTTTCTCTTTTCATTTCATGATTTTCACCAATTATAGGTTCAAATGCGTTTCTGTTAGAAAGCCAATACTTGGTAGAAAATGTTCAATGTTAGATTTATTTGCAGTTAAAGTTTAAGGTACTCTAATGAATAAGTAAGGCACAATAAAGAAGATTCTATTGAAGGAAAAAACTGAGACCACTTTATCAAAGTTTATATGAGACAGTAAAAATATTTTTAAAATCTAGAACCAGACAGCACTCCTGTAAGCACAAAATGCTGGAGATGGGAGCAGAACCTTATGGTTCAGCACTGTCTTTTATTCAGCAGTGGAGTCAGGCATTAGATGGGCTCACTTTCTGGGTAGAAAATGGCCCCTGGTTACAGAAGAGGTTTGGGGTTTTATAGGTTACACTGAGAGATGGCTTGTCAGTGGGCATTCAGGAAAGAGGTTGTGAAAATTTGAGATTGTTTTTACTGGGCAAGGATGGGGTGGGGGGGTCCAGTTATCAGCTCCCAGTGCTTGTCCTCTGGTGGCCTCATAATGTCACTGGGGCAGGATTAATGTGTAGCTTTACTGTCATTAGGAGGGAATTTACTGGGAAAGGGTCAATGTTTATTCTCTTCCCATAGGCTGCCATTTTAGGATTGAAGTATGTTTCGTTCCCAGGGATTGTCTTGCCAGTACAAAAAATTCACTGGGGAAGGATCAAGGTTTTGTCTTCTTCCTCTCTCCTTCCTTCAAGGTTACATTGTCTTGGGGGTTGTCATTTTCCATATCCTTCAACTCCAAACTGAAGATGATCCACAATGCCCCTACTTCCAGGGGGGAGCTACTTTTACATGGAGAAAAACAGGAAATGAGATACAGAGATTATCTAATTGGTGCAATTAGTTTGATGGTGGTCCTATTTGGACCTAATTTCTAACTTTCAGCTTGGGATTGGCTGAGGCCTAGTTGCTTCCTTACAATGTTATATTCTTGGGTTGGGTTACAACCTGCATGCATGTCAAGCAAGATATATGAAGACCACATTGTGCCAGATTTATAATTCAAGTATGAAGGGCAATGTAGGCCAAATTATTTCAATTCAGGGGTTCTTATGTTGGAAGATAGAGAATTAAAAAGAAAGGCATCAAACATGAGCAGTCTGGCTAAGCTGATGGTATGTTATTATTCACAGTGGTGTTGACATTCATAGTGGAGTTGTAAATGTTACAACTGCTATGTTAAATTGTGCAAATAGAAAAAAACCAACACCACACACTTTCTAGACCATGAACATTAGTGTGTGTAGAACTCAAAGATAATGAGGAGAGAGAAGATTATGCTTAAGGCAATTTCCATTGGTCAGAGTCCTGTGGATCTGGCTAGAAGAGAAAGAAGAAGCATGTGCAATCGCATCTCATTAGCCAGGTTGGAGTACAGAGGCAAAATGCCTGCTCTTTGTCCTTCTGGCTGGATGAGGGTGGAAAATGTTCAACATACCTGTGGGTGACAATGGGGTGAAGAACCCATTCTAATTAGGGAGAATTTCTTAGGTAACATGTGACTGTTCATCATTCTAGGGTTTTACTTTGAAGATGTATTTTTATTTGCTTTTTTTTTAAGAGAGAGAGAGAGAGAAAGAGAGAGAGAGAGAGAATTTTAATATTTATTATTTTTTAGTTTTCGGCGGTCACAACATCTTTGTACGTGGTGCTGAGGATCGAACCCGGGCCGCACGCATGCCAGGCGAGCGCGCTACCACTTGAGCCACATCTCCAGCCCCTTTTATTTGCTTTTAATGTGTTTTTATATTTTGAACTTGTCAACAGGGGATACAATCACAAGATTTAACATCACCTCAAATCTAAGAAGGTAAGTGCAGTTGAGCCTGCCTCCCGCCTCTGACCACCCATCTGTCACCACCCTCACCTTTGTCCCTCAGGTAACCACTATCAATAGTTTCTGGCCTGCACCTTCAAAGTATTCTTATTTGTACACAAGCAACTGCAAATATATATTTTTTACTTCCCTCTCCCTTTTGGTTTACACAAACAGTATCACAATCTACACTCTCTTCAGAACCTTGCTTTTTCAATTAACAACAATGTCTATTTCCTGAATGTTTCCTCTTGTCCTCAAACCATTTAGTAAATAGTTCACTTTTTCATCCACTGATGTTAGATGCAATTCTTTGTTGTAAATTCTTGTATTTGGGTATATTTCTGGGCTGTTTGTTTGATCACATGTCTTTGCTTCTGTTCATAATTATAATAACTTTATGTTTTGATATTTCCTTTTCTTTTCCAAAGTTTCCCTAGCTATTTTTGTTTGTTTGCTTTTCAACATGAAGGGTAAGACTAGTTTGTTTAATTTAAAAATGAAACAACAACTATAATAGCAAAAAAAAAAACAATAAAAATACCTTTTTGGAGTTTAATTTATAAATTAACTTAGAAAGAATTGCCATCTTGTTGATGTTGAAGATTTCCATCCAAATACATGAATGTTTTTCCATTTGTGTTTAAGTCTTATGCTGATATTTGACATATTTTTATATAGCTTCTGTGATTTCTTGTTCATTAATTCCAATGGATTTTTTGTTGCTGCCATTGCAAGCAGACTACGTACCAGGATAGGTTCCTGTAGAAAACAAATGACTCAAATTGGATAACTTGAGATGAAAGTGATGTTTATAAAAACGTGAACAAGGTACAGGGAAATTTAGGGCACAGTTCTTTGGGGTTAGTAACAGCAGTCTTGGGTCCTTTGTTCCCACACCTAGGCATGAATGGTTGAGGAGAAGGAGAATTTGCTGTGATGTAGAGACAGAACCCCTATAGGAGATATAGCCCTGGTCCAGTGACATACTAGTCCACTGTGATCCCACCAGAAAGAACAGGGGGGAGGAAGAAATGAACACACAGCTTCCTCTTCTTCCTCTCTTAGGTCTTCATCTGTTGTCACCCCATGGCCAAGGTCAACCAGAGGCAGGAGGATAAGAGAGTCCATTGATAAAATCAATATAATTAAACCTTTCTGAGTACAGAGCATTCTTGAGTTAGGTGAGAAAGACTCTAGAAGGCAAATTGGATATCCAACAGTGTCCTTTCTTCCCCTGAACCTTCTGCTGGTTGTTATTTTTGTATTTGAAGGATTCTGATTTTTTTTTTTTTTGGTACCAAGAATTGAGCCCAGGAACACATAACCACTGAGACACATTCTCAGCCCGTTTTTAAATTTTTTTATTTTGAAACAGGACTTCACAAAGTTGCTTAGACCTTGCTAATTTGCTGAGATTGGCTTTGAACTCTCTATCCTTCTGCCTCAGTCTCCAGAGCTGCTGGGACTACAGGTGTGTACCACTGTCCCCAGTTAGGATACTGATTTTTCCGTATGATTTTTCTTTTTGCATCTTTTGTGGTACAATTTGCATTTAATATAAAACTGAGATTTTAAGAGAACAATTCAATACGTTGGGTAAATGTAAGCCCCTCCAGTTCCTTTGTGCTCTCTTATGGTCAATTTCTCTACCCTAACCTGGACATAAGACAATTACTGATCAGATTTTTTTTTTTTACTATCATTTTGTCTTTTCTGGAACTTCATATAAATGGAATAATGTGTTGTCATTTGGATCTGACTTCTTGCACTTTGCATGTTATTTTCATGTCTCATCCATGTTGTTGCATATATCAGCAGTTTGTTCTGACGTTTTGCTAGTAGTTTTCCATTGCCCAGATATACAACTTGTTTAACATCTACTCACTAGTTAATCAGTATGTGGTTTGTTTCCAGTTTGGGGCCACTAAGAATAATGTTGCTATGAATGCCCACAATGCCTTTGTGTGGATAAATGTACTTATTCTTGGTTATACAGTTAGAAGGGGAGTTGCTGAGTTAAATGTTAAGTTTGTGTTTTCAAAATGAGTATACCAGTATAGTGTAACCAACCACCGTGAATGTTCCAGTGACTCTGTCTCCATGTTGGTGCTTGGTATTGTTAGCATTTAAAATTTCAGCACTCTACAAAGTATAGTGTTATCTCTTTGTTTCTTAATTTGCATTTCTGTTAACCAGTGATGTTGAGTATCTTTACTTATTGGCTATTTGCATGTATTATTTTGTGAAGTGTCTATTTAAATCTTTTGTCCATCACCATCACCCCTGGGATTGAACCCAGGGAGGCTTAACCACTGAACTATGTCCCCAGTCCTATTTTATTTCATTTTATTTTGAGACAGGGTCTCACTGAGTTGCTTAGGGCCTCACTAAGTTGCCAAGGCTGGCTTTGAACTCATGAGCCTCCAGCCACAACCTCCCAAGTCTCTGGGATCATAGGTATGTACCGCCACACCTAATCTTTTGTTTGATTGAGTTATTTGTCTTCTTGTTGGAAAGTATAGTAGTTCTTTATATATGTAGGATACAAAACCTTATTTGGATGCATATTTTGCAAATTTTTCTCTCATTTTATTTTCTGAAGTGGTTTGCCAAAGTCAAATAAAAATGTATAGACAAATCTTCACACAAGAGATTTTATTTAGGAATAAACAAACAATAATATTGCATTTCAGGATATGAGCACATTTTGGGGGCCTCTCTAGTATGTCTGAAAAACAAAAGAGCCAGGTGCAGAGGTGCACACCTATAATTCCAGAAGTAGGGCTTGGGAGGCTGGGACAGGACAATCACAAATTCAAAGCCAGCCTCAGCCACCTAGTGAGTCCCTAAGCAACTTACTGAGATCCTGTCTCAAAATATGAGAGTAAAAAAAAAAAAAAAAAAAAAAAAAAACCAGGCTGAGGACGTAGCTCAGTAGTAAAGCCCCCACCCCTCACCCCCTCTTTTTTTTTTTTCTTAAAGTTTTAAGATTTTAACTTTTAAATTTAGGTTTGTGATCTATTTTGAGTTAATTTTTGGCACATAGTAAAAGATAAGAGATTGAAGATCTTTTCCCCCCACATGGTAACTATTCCAGTGCCATTTATTGAAAAACTGATTTTCGCTCGGTGAAATATTTTGGCACTTGGTTAAAGATCACTTGACTAAGTACATGTGGATTCACTTCTGGGCTGTACTTTGTCCCACAAATGGGTGTGTCTTTCTTTATACACATGCCACACTCTTTTGATGATTTCCTCTTACAGCAGTCTTGATATCAGGTAGTTTAAATCCTCTAAATTTTCTCCTCTTTTAAAATACTGCTTAGCTATCTTAATCATTTGCATTTCTGTATCAGTTTTAGAACCTACTTGTCAATTTCTGCAAGAACATGGTTTCTGTGATTTTGATTAAAATTTCACTAAATCTAGTGATTCAGGAAAACATGTTATGCCAACAGTATTAAGTCTTCTGGTTCATGAACACAGCATCTCTCTCCATTTATTTGGGTCTTCTTTACGGTCTTTGAACATTGTTTTGTATTTCTCAAATCTTCTGGACATTTCCTTACTTTTTTAATATTTATTTTTTAGTTGTAGGTGATCACAATATCTTTATTTTATTTTTATGTGGTGCTGTGGATTGAACCCAGTGGCTCACATATGCTAGGCGAGCGCTCTACCTCCGAACCACAACCCCAGCCCATCACTTTGCTAAATTTATCATAAAATATTTTCTATACTATTATAAATGTAATTATTTTTTAAATGTCATTTCAATTTTTTGATGTTACTATATAGAAATAAAGATGATTATTGTATATTGATCCATTGATCTTGTTAAAAATCACCTACAAGTTCTAGTAAATTTTATATAGTATATTCCCTTAGGAGATAGAAAGATAGGTAGATATAGAGATATATATTTATATCACATGTTGACTGCAAATAAAGACAGTTTTACTTTTTTAATAAACTCTTTGCTTTTTTTCTTGCCTTATTGAACTGTCTAGGACAATAAGTATAATGTTGAATGAAAGTTGGAAGAATGGATACCTTTGTCTTGTTCCTGTTCTGAGATAGAAATCACGTAGTTTTTTTTTTAACAATTCAATATGATGTTAGCTCTAAGCTTTTTACAGATGTCCTTTTTCATATTGGGGAAATTTCATTCTAGTCTGAGTTTTCCAAGAATTTTTATCAAGAATGGGTATTGAACTCTGTCAAATAGTTTTGTTTTTTGGTTTTTTTTTTTTTGCATCTGCTGAAGTGATCATGGTTTTTCTCCTTTATGTATTTAAGAGGAACCACACTAATTCATTCTCACATATTGACCTTATAGTGCATTCCTTGGACAAACCTCATTGGATCATGATATATTAATCTTTTGATACATTGCTAGAGTCAGTCACCTAATATTTTCTTAAAGATTTTCACATTTATGACCACGAAGGATGTTAGCTAGAGTTTTCTCCTTCTGCCTTTGTCAGGTATGAAATCAGGGTAACGTAAGCATCATAACATGAATAGAGCAGTCTTCCCTCCTCTTTTTCCTGACCTAGTTTGTGAGAGATTGGCATTATTCATGATAGAATTCATCATGAAGTTGTCTGGCACTGCAGGTTTTTGTTTTTTTTTTTTTGTGGGAGGGTCTTGAATAGAAAATTAACCTTAAGAAACAATGATATTTATCAAAAAGCTTCCTTATTAAAAAAAGCACCAGGTGAGGTTTTATCAGTGATAGTCTACTCCTCTTAAATATTAGGGAACCCCCTGTTATTTAGGCCATTCAAAAATTTCCCACATTTTTATTGGTGTGTTGTAGTTGCACATAATGGTGGGATTTGTTGTTACATGTTCATACCTGCACACAATATACTAATATAATTTGGCCAATATCATTTCCCAGTATTTCCCCTTTTCCTCTATCCTCCCTCCCCTGGTCCCTTTCCTTTACTCTACTAGTCTTCCTTCACTTTTTATTAGATTCCCCTACAGACACACATCTTTCTTTTCCTTTTCCTCTCTAGTTTTCACATATGAGCGAAAATATGTGACCCTTGACCTTCTGAGTTTGGCTTATTTTATTTAACATAATGATATCTAGTTCCATCCATTTTCCTGCCAATGACATAATTTCATTTTTCTTCACAGCCGAAGAAATGTGTATATGTGCCACATTTTCTTTATCCACTCAACTATTGATGAGCATCTAAGTTGGTTCCATAGTTTTGGCTATTGTGAATCATGCTGCTATAAACATGAATATACATGTATTGCTATAATATGACTTAATTCTTTTAGGATAAATACCAAGAAGCAGTATAACTGGCTCATATGGTGGTTCCACTCTTAGTCTTTTGAGGAACCTCCATGGTGATTTCCATAGTGTTTGTACTAATTTACAATCCCATCAACAGGGTAAAAGTGTTCCTTTTTCTCTATAATCTCTCTAACATTTATTATAATTTGTATTCTTGACGGCTGTCATTCTGACTCGTGTGAGATGAAATCTCAGTGTACTTTTGATTTGCATATCCGTAATTGCTAATGATGTTTAATATTTTTTCATGTATTTGTTGGCCATTTGTATTTCTTCTTTTGAGCACTGTTTACTTCATTTGTACAACTATTGTTTTTTTTGGTGTTCACTTTTTTGAGTTTTTTATATATTCTAGATATTAATCCTCTGCCACAATAATTGTTAGCAAAGATTTTCTCCCATTCTGTAGGTTTTCTCTTCACATTTCTAATTGTTTCCTCTACTATACAGAATCTTTTAATTTGATGCCATTACATGTGTTAACTTTTGACATTATTTCCTAAGCTCTAGGATCCTATTAAGAAAGTCATTGCCTGTGCCTATATGCTGGAGTGTTAACCTTACAGTTTCTCCTAAGGTTTGCATAGTTTCTGATCTAATTCCTAGGTCTTTGATTCATTTTGAGTTGATTTTTGTGCAGGGTCTAGTTTCATTCTTCTACATATGAATAACCAGTTGTCCCGGCACCATTTGTAAAGAAAGTTGTCTTTTCTTCACTGTATGTTTTTGTCAGCTTTATCAAGGATCAGATGACTGTATCTCTGTGGGTTTGTCTCTGTGTCTTCTATTCTGTACCAGTGGTCTATATTTCTGTTTTTATGCCAGTACCATGCAGTTTTTGTTACTATAGCTCTGTAAATAATTTGAAGTCAACTATTGTGATGCCTCCAGCATTGCTTTTTTGGTTTAGAATTGCTTTGGTTATTCTGGGTGTTTTGTTCTTCCAAATAATTTTAGGACTATTTTTTCTAGTTCTGTGAAGAATGTCATTGGTGTTTTGAGGGGTATTGCATTGAATAGTTATATTGCTTTTGGTAGTAGTAGGGTCATTGAAAATTATTGGAAGATTATGTTTCCATATATTTTGTTGAAATTTTATGAAGATTGTCATATATAAAGTTGACTAATCTTTCATATGCTTTGGAATTCAAAATTATTGATTATAGTATTAGCAAATATTGGCAATATTAAAAGATGAACCATTAGGACTACAATAGTTATCACTGTTAGGAAACATATTAGTAAAATTAATTGCCTTATAAAGAAAAAACAATCTTAATCTTGTTTTAGGGAAGTTCAAGTTTTCTGCTTTACTTTAGTCTGTTTTCTTGACTGTCAAGAAATCTATTTCATCTAAGTCATTGAATTTGGGAAGCTTAATGTGGTTCAAACTAATTCCTTAATATATTGTAGGTATTGTAGAGATAATCCTCTTTCATTTTCAATTGGTAATTCATGAATTTAATTAACCAGTTAGAGGTTTACCATTTTTATTGATATTTTCAAAGAGCAAACTTTTGGTTTCATTGATTTTTCTTTCTAGTATGCCCATTTCCTATTTCATTGATTTTCAGTGTTGTCTTTCTCACTTGCAATAATTCAGATAGGGTCGGAATTGGTTAGGCCATAGGGATTCTGCCTCCATGAATTGGATTAATGCTGTCTCAAGGGATTTCTAGCTTTCATGGTACATTGAGAGCAAGTTGTTTGGAAACAGGGACATTCTACATGGTTGGTCCCTTCTGCATGTGACCCTTCCCTTTCCATTCCTCCACCATATTGTGGTATAAACCAACAGGGCTTTTGCTAGGATTTAGGATCCATGCTGTTTGGACACCCCAGCCACCAGAACTGGGTGCTTAATAAAGTTCTTTTTTTCATAAACTACCCAGAATCAGGTATTTTGAAACACAAAATGGACTAGGATACTTGTCCTTTGAGTTTGTATCACTATGAAATCCCCCTGTTTATCTCTAATATTACTTCTTCCTTAAAATCCATGTCTATGATAATATAGCTACTCTGGCTTTCTTATGCTTGCTATTCACCTGGCACATCTTTCATTTTTTACTTTCAACTCATTTGCATCTTTGGGTTGAGAGCACATGGGTGGGTCTTGTTTTTGTGTCCTCTCTTCCAGTCTGTATCTTTTGATTGGGTTGTTTAGTCTTTTCACATTTAGTAATTGATATGATTGCTTTTAAGTCAGCCATTTTACTCTTTATTTATTATTTGTCACATTTCTTTATTTAAATCATTTTATTTCTTTCCTCCTTTCTTTAATGTGTCAAACAAATTTTTTTAGGGGCTGGGGTTGTGGTTTAGAGGTAGAACGCTTGCCTAGTATGCGTGAGGCACTGGGTTCAATCCTCAGCACCACATAAAAATAAAATAAAGATATTGTATCCACCTATAACTAAAATATAAATATTTAAAAAACAAATAATTTTTAGTATACTACTTAATTAATTTATTGGCTACTTAACTGATTTCTTTTCATTAGCTTTTTAGTGGTTGTTCTAGGATTACATGTGCATCTTTAACCTACTAGACTCTATTTAAGTTAGAACTACTTCTGGTAAAATGTAGGAATCTTGCAACAATACAGTTCTATTTATTCCTAACCTCTTCTGCTCTTGGTGTCACGCATATTACTTCTATGCATTTTATAAACCCAACAATACTGTGTTCTAGTTTAGGCTTTAAGCAGTCATATGTCTCTAAATGAAATTAAGAGAACAAAAAGTGTATTAGGTGTGTGTATGTGTGTGTGTGTGTGTGCGCACGCGCACATGTGTATGAAATATTGTGTACTTAGCACATTTTTTGTTCTCTTTGTTGCTTCCTGTATATCTGAATTACCTCCTAGTGTCATCTGCCTTTAACCTGAATGACCTCCTTTAGAATTTTTATAGAGTGAGCCTCTTAGTATCAAATTTTCAGTTTTCTTTTATCTGAAAAATATCTTTAATCTAACTTTATTTTTGAAGTATATTCTTCTAGAAAAATAGAACTCTTGCTTGACATACTTTTACTTTGAATTCTTTGGACATAAACTCCAGAATTTGCTGGCATCCACTGGCTCAGATGGGAGGTCAGTCCTTATTTCATTTTTTTATTCTGTGTACGTATCACTTTTATTTTTCTGCTTTGGATATTTTCTCTTTATATTTGACTATTCATAGTTTGACTATGATGTGTCCAAGTGTGTTCTTTAGGTTTGTTTAATTTGGGTTTTTTTGACTTTTTTGAATCAATTTTTAATTTCTTTTTGCTCTGGGTCTTTTGTTCTGCCAAATAAAGTTTTGGACTATTTTTCTAGTTCTGTGAAGAATGTCATTGGGGTTTTGATGGGGATTGCATTAAATCTTTATATTGCTTTTGGTGGTAGTAGGGTCATTCAAAATTATTATTATCTTTCTTCATTCATTCTCCCCCCTACCCCAATCCCCACCTCACCTCTTTCAGTAATTCCACTTGAATGTATGTTGGAGTGTTTGGTATTGTTGCATAGGTCTCTTGACATTTTTCATAGTTTTGATCTTTTAATCTCTATTTTTCAATTAAATAATTTCTATTGGTTAATCTTTAAGTTCACTGATTAATGTTTCTGTTGTTTATATTCTGCTACTGAGCCCCATAGTGACCTTTCATTTCAGTTACTGTAAATGATTCTCAAAGTTGTACCTGCCTTTCATTATTTTTCACTGCGTACACGTGATTGCTTTTAAATAATTTTGTTCAGCCTTTGTCATTGCCTGAGGAAGAAATTGTTACCTTCATGCCTGCATCACAAAAATCTCTCCTTCGTATATTAATTTAATATAATGTTATTTTCTCAAGTCCCTTTATTGCTTCTAATAGCCTAATAACTGACCCTCTGGGCATATATCATCTTCAAATAGTGTTATCTGATAGTGTTACATCTACTATGGCTTGAATGTGTACCCCAAAGTTCATGTGTTTGAAATTTGACCTCCAATGTGTGGTGGGGCCAAATGGGAGGTGTTTAGATCTTTTAGTCACTGCCATTATGAATGTAATAATGCTATCACCACGGGAGTAGGTTTGCTATTACAGAAGAGGGTTCCTTTTAAAAGTATAAAATTAGACTCCTCTTGCTCTGTCTCATCTACTTCTTATTCTTCAACATGCCACCAACTCAGGAAGGCCCTTAGCAGATGCTAGTTCCTCAGTTGTGAACTTTCCAGTTTTCAGAACTATGAGAAATAAATTTCTATTGCTTATAAACTATCCACTCTATGGTATTTTTGTTATACTAGCACGTAACAGTCTAACACATCATCTTTACAATTTTTATATCTCTGATTTCTTTCTTTGGTCTAAACACATTGGGTAAGATTCTCAGTAAACAACAGTGGGTATAGGCATCCTTGCATTATCCTGATGTTGGTGGGGTTGTGTCTAGTGTTTCTCCAGGAAACCTAAAGCTATTATTTAAGCTAAGATGGAAATATATTATATCATGTTAAGAAAATTTATATTTACTTATGTTTTGTTATTTTTAAATAATAAAATTCTGATTATTTTGAAATCATTTTCAGTCTATTAAGATAATATATGATTAACTAACATTATATAAAAATATTTCCATTATTGAACCAACTTTACAATTCTGAAATAAATCCCAATTGTGTTATATTACTCTTTTAATATGATTTGAACTTCCTATTAGATTCTTATTGAAAATATTTCAAGTCAACTTTTAAAAATGAAATTTGTATGTAATTTTTCTTTTTGCTGCAATATTTTCAGATTCCAGCTTTGTATTATCTGGCTTGTTTATTTATTTCCCCCGTTTTTTTCTCTTATCTTATATACTTGCTTCTTCCTCCTTTTTCTTCTTCATTGTAAGGTTTGTTAGTGGTTTCTTCATTTTATTGGTTTATTTAGAATGATCAACATCTAAATTTATTTAGTTTCAATTTTACCATTTTTCTGCTTTAACCCTCATTCATTTCTCTTTATTTTTTAAACATATTTTGAGTACTTTCATTCTTTCTCTTGTTTAAACTTATGTTAGTATTAAAAGTTATAAATTTTATTCTAGGTTTTGCTTCAGTTTAATCCCATAGATTCTTAAGATGTGGCATTCTCATTCATGTTGTTTTCCCAAAATTCTGCCGTTGTGGCTTCTATTTTTTCTTTGAGCTATTTAAGAGAATTTAAAACATTTCTAGGGCAGGGAGTATAGTTGGGTAGTAGAGCCCTTACCTAGTTTATGTGAGGCCCTTGGGTTCTATCCTCAGCACTGAAAAAGTAATTCTAGTTGAAAGCCCATTTTTTTTTTTTTTTTTTTTTTTTTTTTTTTTTTTTAGTTTCTGCTTTTGCTGTTTATTACCATTTTCTTGATTTGTGATTGAAAACATCTTTTTTTTTTCTCTTTTGGAATTTATTGAGGTTTTCTTTGTGATCTAAGAAGTGCTCATTTGTATTAATATTTCATGAACATTTGAAGAAAAAATATCTTATGATTTTAAGTCACAGAATTTATCTGCTATATAATTTTTTCCCTACATGACAAATCTTGAACTTAAAGAAGTGAACTAAAGTCTGCTGCCCCTAATATATTTCTTCCATTCTTCTTATGATGCCAGTAATTTCTGCTCAATACTATTGTTGCTTCAGTGTTCGTAGCTATTGCATCTAAACTGTGAATTGCATCCTTTAGTATTACAGATTTTCTTTTTTTGTTTTGTGTTACACTTTTCACCTGAAATTCATCATATTGGCTATTAAATTCATGATTTATTTTTGTTTGCAATTTGCCTGGGATGCCTATGTCAATTCTTTTATTTTTAGCTTTCCTGAATCACATTTTTTAGGCAGCTCTGTTGTATATAGAATGAAATTGAGATTTGCCTTTTCATCTAATCTAAATCTCTGAAAAATAAGTTAATCCACTTACACTTATTGATCTGTCAAAAAATTTTACTTCTTAAGTTGTTTGTAAATTTAGATTTACTTATTGTTTTTTATAATTTTGAAAATATTTTCACGAAGTCATTTGTTTTATTTTGTACTTTCTGTAATGTTCTTATAAAATAAAATTCAAAATATTCATGTTTCTGTTCTAGAAAATAACTTTGTATTATCATTTTGGGTAATACCCTATTTTCTCTATTTCTTTAAAAGGTATATATTAAATCTCTCTTTTTCATTCATAATATTACCCAGCAATCAATTTTATTTTATTTTTTTTAATTGTTCTTTTTAGTCTAGCAATCAATGTTCTAGTCACCAAGATTGTCTTTGTTGGTCTTTACCTACATACTGTTCATTGTCTGCAGGAAATAAGATCCATCTATATGATCTTAGTGTGTGACTTTTCCAAAGATGTGGCAATTTCTTCCCCAAGTTTTATGAATTCATGGTGATATTTGTCCACATGTTTTATGTGCTCCATGCAGTATTTTAATAGTACTTAAATGTACTTTTTTCATTTGTTGGCAGGTTTTGATGCTCTTTCATATGGGTTAAATTGTTTCTTTTCACTGGGTCAGGCTTTCCCTTTTTCCTCTTTTCAGCCTCACTCATCCAATACATTGGATTTCCCTAGACTTGGCACTTGAAGAACCAGACATTCAGGAGGTTCCTATGGAGGCATGTAGGGGAAGGACAGAGGAAATGGTCCAGAGTTCACAGTCCAGCCTTTCTCTGTTGCCACAGAGACAGGCTCCCTGATCCACAAATGTGGCTTATCTGAGGACTTCTATGAGATTCTCGCCTATCCTGCTTCTTTAAATCAAACTGGTTCCAGGAAAGACTTCTGCTGCCAGTCTTTGCAAACTCTGTTGCCAAGAAGGGAGTTAACTTTGTATTTCAAGAAGTGCTTTTTGCTGGAGCTCCCTGAGCTCTGTGGTTGCAGGGCCCATTCACCCCTCTAACTCCTTTCTTTGTCCTTCCCTGGGTTGCTTTTGTCCAGTGCCAGCTGTTTTTGGCAGCCCTAATATATACGCTTTGGAATCCAGCAAGAAGATCTGCCATTAATTTTGCTGAAATGGTTGTTTAAATTTTTTAATTATTTTAATCTTTAGTTTCTTTTATACAATTTTCAGGAGAAAGAAACTATTCTAATTTATACAAGAATGCTCATCTCAGCCAGAGTTTGTAAAGGGGCTTGCAAAGGAAACTTGTCAGCTATTCATAGTCCTCATTACTTGCTCTCTTAGTACCTACCCTTTGTTCTTGCCATTTCCAACAAACTCAGTGAATTTCCTCCAAATTATAATTTCCTCTGAACATATTTGTTGTTGTTGTTGTTGTTGTTGTTGTGTGTGTGTGTGTGTGTGTGTGAGAGAGAGAGAGAGAGAGAGAGAGAGAGAAATCAGAAAGGGGAAGGATTCTTATTACTACCTATATTCATAAAGTGATTAAAAAAAACACCACAATGATTTCTGCCTTTTCTTATCATCCCTAATGATATTCTGGAGCTTTCATGCCCCCAGTGTTCTTAGATTTTACTCAGTACTCCACACTTGTGTGTTGGTCAGTCTTTGTGTGTGGTGGTATTATTTTAAATACCTCATATGTATTTATTTCCAGAAATTACTGTCTCCTCCTCCTCTTCCTTCTCCTCCTCCTCCTTCTTCTACCTTTTTTTTTTTAGGGTAAAATGTTTTAGTGTTCCTCACTGTGTAGCTGCCTTCATTTGCAATTTACCCACAAAAACACTTCCCCACTCCCACAATCTGTTAACATCATCTAATCTTATAGAAGCTTTACCTTGTCACCTCTAAGATGACAATTTGAAGCAGATGGCCTTAATTATCAACAATGGAGAGCTGAGCCCATCAATTAGTGCCAGCAATTCTGGCCTAGGACATTGCCAGTAAATTAAAATGTACAACTGGAAGGAAGAAGATCTTTTATAGCTTAATTCTATGGTTCTTGTTGTATAAAAGGCATAAGATCACATTGAATAGGAGAAACGTAGATTTTTTCACTATGAATATTTTCTCATTTGAGAAGATATGAATAGCAATATGGCAAAGCCTGCTAAAATGCACTGATCATTCATTTAAAGATGATTATTAAGCAAAAATAAAATAGAGCAAATGCCTAATCCACACATAACAAGGAGGAATCTCCAAAACATTATGCCCAGTGTTAGAAACCAGACATAAAGGACAACACATTGCAGATTCCATTTTTCTACTGTTCAACAACCACCAACAATAATGTTTGGAGATAGATGTCAAAATAGCCACTGCCTATGGGTGGGAGTGAAAGAGACTGGGAATGGATATGAGGGAAACTTCTAGAGTGAGAAAAATGTTCTGTGTAAACATGATAATTACATAGGTGTGTATATATTTTGAAACTTATCAAAATATACCTCATTTTAAAAAAGATTACTACATTTCTTTTAGGCTTTATCAGGAAACTTCAAGTGTATTAGAAAATATTTCAGTAAGAGTAAACTTTTCCTCCAAGAAAAATTTTTGCTGAAGGTATCTTATCACTCCCAACATGTGGCGAGGTCATGGAAAACATGTATTTGAAGGTGGACAAACTGGCTTAAGCCAGCTCTGTGAACTCGGCAACCTCATTTAACTTCCTGAGACATGGTTTTCTTATATGTAAGCCAGAGATAACAAGCAAGACTCTGCTGGGTGGCTGTGCAGACTGGAGCTATTGTACATGTTGCCAGCCTACCAGCTCATAGTCAGTGATGGATGGTTGGTAGCTGATGCGCAGCAGGGAATTACATACACTGCACTTCTCTGAACCATCCTAGAGTAGGGCCTTGGAATTCTGGTATACATCAGAATGAGCCGCTCATATGAATGCTGAAGTTCTGTCCTCTCATGAAGTTGTCTTCTTGGAACATGGCGACCCCTTTGTGTAGGGTTAGGCAGAAGGCGGAGATGGAGTTTTCTCTCTTCTGCACTATTTCAAAAGCCCCTTCAGTCTTAACACTCATAACCTCCCCAACCCCTCTCCACAGGCTGCCAGACTCTTCCTTCAAAAGACAAAGACTCCTCTATCTCCTACTGCTACCACAGTCCTATTTAAAGAGCCCTGGCAGCCACAGGCTGATTCTGCAGGGGGTCTTCCTAGTGGTCTGTGCTTCTACTCCTCTCCTGGTTCACTTTGCTTCCACCTGTATTAGCCATTCTTTTAAATTCTGTAAACTGACACTTGGACATCTACAGAATGGTCTCTTGCTGTTCCTGAGCAAACAGACCTTAACCCATCCTAATTTGTATGAGGCATCAAAGATCTAGTACCTATGGGTAGAGGTTCTGTTATTGATTGACAGAGAAAGATCATTTGAGAATATGAAGGTGGGGGGGGAAGATTTTTATGACAGCAAATGAACTTCATCTGCCTAGAAAAGAGCAGAAGATCAATTCAAAAAGGACAGGAATAGAAGAATTGGAACGTAAGACTGAAACAACTTTCTCTGAATTTTGAACTTCTTCACGTATACACGCTCATGATGCACCAATGCTACTTTTACACACGTCTTTCTCTTCAGGTAGCAGAAGATCCTGTACTATAGATGACTGAAATGTTGCCTTTCATTCCTTTTGTACCCTCCAAGAAAACCTTCCTTTAGTTTATGTTATCCAGGAAAGAACCAGTTTGTGAAAATATAATTCATATATTGAGTTAGATCCCAAGTGGAAGTTTTTTCTTCTCTCTCTCTCTCTCTCTCTCTCTCTCTCTCTCTCTCTCTCCCCTAGATTTATTTTTTAAAACTTTATTTATTTTTTATGTGGTGCTGAGGATTGAACCCAGTACCTCTCACATCCTGGGCAAATGCTCTACCACTGAGCCACAACCCCAGCCCTTCTTTAGTCTCTTTTGAAATGAGATCTTACAGTGTGACGTTCTAGAGCTTTTTCTATATTGCAACATCCAAAACTTATTAAAGTATTTTCAATATAGTTTAAATTCTTTAGAGAAATTTTATGGACTTTTTCTTTTTTAGCTCTATGGCCCCATTAAAATCTTAAGAAAAGTATGGGATTTCTTAAAAACAAATAGCTATATGCATCCTTAAAAAGTTTGCTTACAACTCTAGGCGGGTCATAAAACTCCCAGGGCTCCTTCAATGATGCCTGAGATCACGTGGTAAAAATCTGTGTTCTAGAGTTACCTGGATTCTGCCAAGAAACATAAAATTGCACACATTCAGCTTTTCCAGCACTACAATGTTCCCCTTTATCTGCAGGGAATAGGTTCCAAGACCTCCTTTAGTTTCAGTGGGTGCCTGAAACTAAACCCTGTATACACTGTGTTTTTCATACACGTACATACCTATGATAAAAGTTAATTTATAAATTAGGTCCAGTAATTAATAATAAAATAGAGCAATTATAATAACATGCTATAAAGTTATTAAAATATTGTTCATTACTGGAATTTCCCATTAAATTTTTCAGAAAATAGTTAACCACAGCAACTGAAGCCTAGAAAGCAAAACTATGAATAAGGGAGACTATCTAAATTTTAAAAATCAGCATTTAAACAAAAATATTTTATCAAAGAACTTAAAAAACACTGTAAACTTATTTCTCAAACATGTGAAGAACTTGGAATAGTGGATGGCTTATGGCAACAATCAATATGTATTCTCTATTGCATTATCACTCAAACCATGGGTGATGACCACCATTACCATTACTCAGTATCCTAAGCTCAGCCAAACCAGGGAGTACGGGTATTGGAGGGTTTTCTTGGCAGAAGGTTTAAACTCCCAAACAGGGAGATTTAGGAAATTACAGTAAATTCAATATATTGAGAATTCAGGGTGAGGTCCTATGTTCTTTGTGTATTTACTGCAAATTCTGACCTGTGTGGCAGGGACTGAGACAAGCTGTGAGGGTGGAGGTGATACTTGCATAGGGGGTCACCTGGCTTCTCTGAAGGTGAATACCTTATTAAGGATGAATATCTCCAAAAGGCAGAAAGCCAAGTCCACCTAATACTTTTTGTGGCTGAGAAACAGATGGAGGGGTTCTCTGTTTCAAGGAGCCCTTTAGGGGCACACAGCCGGTGAGCAAATTCCTCAACTGGGCAGTGAGGAAGGCCTGCCTCTCAGGTCCCACTGAAGTCTGGCAACTCTGCTTGGGCTCTTCTTATTTTAATCCATTTCTTCCCATTCCTTGGGTCACAAGTCTGGCTCCAAGGCTGTCCACATCAAGAAATGTGTTTGTTGCTGGTTGCAGTGGGCGTGCCTGTAATCACAGAGACTTGGGAAGCTGAAGCAGGAGGATCTCAAGTTCAAAACTAGCCTCAGCAATTGATCAAGGCCCTAAGCAACTTAACCAGACCCCTTCTCAAAATAAAAAATAAAAAGAACTTGTGGGGGGGGGGCTGGGGTTGTGGCTCAGTGGTAGAGTGCTTGCCAAGCATGTGGGAGGCACTGGGTTCAATTCTCAGCACCATATTAAGTAAATAACTAATTAAATAAAGATATTGTGTCCAACTACAACTTAAAAAAAGGGGGAGCTGGGGATGTGGCTCAGTGATTAAGTGCTCCTGGGTTCAATTCCTAGTACCAATATAAAAGAAAGAAACAAAGAGACAAAGGGTGGTGGGGGGGAAGGAGGGGAGAAAGAAAGAAGGTGGGAAGGAAGAAAGGGAGGGAGGGAGGGAGGAAGAAAAGGCAGGCAGGCAAATGGCATATAGTAGACCTAACACTTTTTTTTTTTTTTTTGAGTTTTCACTTTTTAATCAGGTTTTCTTTTTTTTTTTAATTAATTTTTATTGTAGGTTGTTCAAAACATTACATAGTTCTTGATATATCATATTTCACACTTTGATTCAAGTGGGATATGAACTCCCATTTTTACCCCATATACAGATTGCAGAATCACATCAGTTGCACAACCATTGATTTACATATTGCCATTCTGGAGTCTGTTGTATTCTGCTGCCTTTCCTATCCTCTACTATCCCCCTTCCCCCATCCCCTCCCCTCTTCTCTCTCTACCCCCTCTACTGTAATTCATTTCTCCCCCTTGTATTTTTTTCCCTTTCACCTCACTTCCTCTTGTATGTAATTTTGTATACCCCTGAGGGTCTCCTTCCATTTACATGCAATTTCCCTTCTCTCTCCCTTTCCCTCCCACCTCTCATCCCTAACACTTTGACAGTTTTGCCTCAGCGTCTCTGCTCCCCAGCCTGATGGTCCCCTCCTGAGAGGTGGCTCCTCACTTTTTGGCTGGGGTGAGGTGGGAGCCCAGTGAGAGCCATGGCCATTCTGCTCAGCTCCCATAGCTTCTGAGATTCAGGGAAATCCAGAGCTACTGGTCTGGGCAAGGAAGTGGCAGTAATGGTAGAGGCGGTGGCAGCCCAGACCAGGGGAATAGCCACGCTTGTTTCAGATCATGAGGTCAAATCTGAGGGTGATCCAAAATCAAATAAAATCTTAACCCATGAATCCAAATCACAGCATTTACAGGCGTTGAAATTTGCTCCACCAAATTCCTCTTCTCTCACTCTCTATGATGGTATTGCTTTCTGACCACAGCTCCTGGATCCATCAAGGTACAATTTCCTCCTACATACATGTTGGATGAGAGGACATCACATTGGAAATCAGGCTCTGACCTTCAGCCACACCAGTTCTAAGACACAGAGCAGTCTCAGTGTGTCCATTTTCTGAGTACTTTTTTTGTGGGGGAGGGTCTCTATTGAAGGTGTTTTAACAATCACCATGCTAGAAAACAAAAGCATGCCTCAGATACCTGCTCATCCTCTTATTTCTGAACACCCTCTTAATTCATGGAGAAAATAATGGCCGTAGAGTAACTTTTACCGTGTACATTGATGAGTACTGAGAGCCAAGTCCTCCATTCTGAAGTGCATAATTCATTTAGTAATTACTGTGTGAGCATTTATCTAGTGTTCTAGAAACAAGAGATAGAACAGAATAAAGTAAAAAGTTTACCTGTATTGTGCTCACATTCTAGTGGGAGTGGAAAAGCAATGGACAAACAAGTAACATATAATATGTCAACATGGACTGAGTACACCCCAAAAGGCTCATATGTTAAAGTTTAATTTCCATTGTGAGATATTAAGGGGAGAGAAATTGAATTGACTGTTGTTTAAAGGAGAGATCTTTGGGAAGTATTTAGGATCACATGGCAAGAGACAGGGAGTGAGCCTATGCATCTATCTCTGTGTGAATGTGTCTTTGGATTTTGCCAGAAAGGAGACCATCACCAGGTTTGGAACTGTAGCTCAGGGCTAGCAGACACCATGCATGATGTCCTGGGTTTCATCCCCAGTACCACAGGGGAAAAAAATAAAGAAGAAAAAGAAGGCTATCAGTAGATGCCAGCCCTTGTATTTTCTGAACTGTGAGCTAAATGAATCTTTTTCTTTATAGAGTCACACAGCTTCTGGTATTTTGTAACAGTAACACAAAACAGACTAGTATAGGTAGTAAGTAGAATGCAAAATATAAATATAAATATATTGCATATTTTGCATATGTATGTGTGTGTGTGTATCTGTGCATCTCTGTGTGAGCTATTTTATCAGTTAATCAGAGCCTTCTCTCAAAAGGTGATAGTAGAGAAGGACACTGGAGGAAGTGAAAGATGATCCAGGCAGCTTTGTGAGAAGAAATAAGAAAATACACAGGCCATGATGCTGAAAACAGACAGTTCAATGGATTAAAAGCATCAAGATTGCTAATTAAATGGTATAAATCAAGAACTGGAGATGTAGCTAGTGTCCAAGCATGTACAAGGACCTGAATTTGATCCACAGTACCAAAAAAATTACAAAGGTATAAATTACTATATTTTATATATAATCACTATATATGTGTACTGAATGTGCACATGTCCCCCGAATTCATATATTGAAATCCTCACCCCAATGGAGAAGTATTAGAAGACTGGACCTTTGGAAGGTGATTAGTTCATGAGGGTTGGGCCATTATGACTGAGATTAGTGCCCTTATAAGGAACCAAAAAGAATAGAGCTCTTCTTTTCCACCAAGTGAGGCCACAACAAGATGGCACCACCTATGAACCAGAAAGCAATCTTCTGGTGCCTTGATCTTGGAGTCCCTAGGCTCCAAAACTGTGAGAAATAAACTTCTGTTGTTTATAAGGCCCCCAATTTAAGGCATTTTTCTACAACATCCTAAACAGACTATGATTCTATTAATTTTATGTTTCTATTGTTTTATATTTCTTCAGGCTGTGAACACTGTGTTTTAGTCATGTTTTTTGTTTTTGTTTTTGTTTTTTGCAGTGGTTACCAAAGACCTGACAAGAACAATTAAAGGAAGAAACATTTATTTTGGGGTTCACAGTTTCAAAAGTTTCAGTCCACAGATGGCCAACTCCATCCCTCTGGGCCCCTAGGAAAAGCATGACAATATGGCAGAAAACCGTGTTGGAGTAAAGCATCTGGGAACATGGATGGTGCCAGGAAGCAGAGAGAGGCTTCTCTCACCACAAACTAAATATATACATCAAAGGCACACCCCCAATGACCCACCTTTTTCAGTCACCCACTACCAGCCTGTAGTCACCTCTCAGTTGACCTCTATCAGGGGAGTGATGCAATGATTAGATTAAGACTCTCACACCACAATCATTTCACCTCTAAACCTTCTTTCATTGTCTCACCACACATGAGCTTTTGGGGAACACCTCACATCTAAACTATAACAACTTTTTAACTGAATAAATATATATCCTCCCGTGCTCATGAAATACGAAGACAGTTACCTGTCAATATGTGAGAGCAGATTTCTAATGTGTCATTCATCAGTTTCCAAAAGAGAGCTGGCAACGCATCTACCTACAATAGCACTGAAAGTCCCTTCAGCTCTCAGCCTTCTGAGCAGAGATCTCAAGGTAACTGTAAAAGCACTCTAGCAAAAGCAAAAGCTTTTAAAACTTTTCTCCTGGCAGGGCAGCCATGAACTAGAATTGCAAACTTCTGAGAGCTTATTCATTTTCCAAAGTTGAAGCCAATCAGCTGCTGACACTAGACTCTGTGGCCATAGGTAAACCTGGGATTTTTCTCACTGGCCTTGTCACGGATGCTATTTATATCCACCAGAACCTTTAAATAGAAATGCTTGTATCCTTTCTGGTACAGTTAGCTGTCATGGATTGCATCCTCACATCAGACATTCTGGTCAGGACATTTAGTATTTCTGGAAGAAACAAAGCTATTTCAATTTCAGCAAATCACACACACACACACACACACACACACACACACACACACTTACACATAATCAGTTGATGAGGAGAACAGACCTCTTCCAGAATTGGAGATTCACAATATTTACAATTAAAGTGTGTTTCAAAAGAAAAAAAGGATCTCTTCTAGAGTGCATGTTACTAAATTATAAATCCAATTGTGTATTTGATTGACATCTAACACCAAAATAGTTCAGGGCATATTCTAACTTTGCATAATGTTGTGTCCACAATCCAAAGATGCAAATATGCAAAGATGCAAACATCAAAGAAGACAAAACACATCTTAAAATTTAAAAGTTGGGATTTAAGGAGGTTTCCATAAAGGATCAGATAAAAAGGATTGTTTAATTTTAAAAAGTGAGGCTAAAAAGGAAAGGTATCAAATTCTACAAAATCTATAAAACTCTATAAATTAGAAGTGACAGCAAGACCTTGACCCATACCATGTTTGTTGGTTGACATTTCTCTCATATTTCCAAACTCATTGATCAGGTTTTTCCCTTAATTTCCACTGTAAAATAGTTTTTTTCCCAGTCTTCCTCCACCATTATATTGTGAATTTCTCCAGTACAGATAGATGTGCTATTTTCTGTGCTTGGAAAAAGGAGTGTACCACATGGTTTGTGCTGAAGTACTGCTTATTGAGCAAATGAAAAAAATGAAGGAGTAAAGAACGGTGAGCTAAGAGCAAGGAGTAGAGGTGCTCCCTGTGACATGTTAATAACCTAGTAGAGCAAGCAAAAGAGGGCAGGTTATGCCACTATCACAAAATAGATATGACTCAAGAAGATACACAGGCTAAAAATAGCCTGGGGTTATGGCTCGGTGGCAGAGCACTTGCCTAATGTGTGAGGCACTGGGTTCGATTCTCAGCACTGCATATAAATAAATACAATAAAAAGGTCCATTGACAACTAAAAAAAAATTTAAATAGAAAGGATTTAAGTAAACTAATGAATACCCATTGCATAATAGATCATTCGAAGGAAACTAGGAATATAAAATATATATTATGTCATTAAGCTATGTGCATCCAGAGAGATGAACAAAGGTGATTATGCCAGGTATATAGAGAGCACTCCATATGAGTTTTTTGGTCTTGCTTCATGGACAAGGGCAAATAGTCTTAGGTCCATTGAGGGATGTTTCTGGCAGTGGAAGACGCTTCTTTGGAAAGATTGCTATTTTCCAATGGAGAAGAAGCTGTTCTCTCAGCGGCCCTGTCTTTTCCACATGTTTGATGAGATGTGACCTGCCTTTGTGATACTAAGGGTTGGGACAGAGAGTATCTTGCATGAAGCACCACCCAGAGCAAAATGAACAGTTCTTAGACACCATTTTCTCCCACATCAGGCTTCTCCTCAGCCTGATTTAATTCCTCCCCAATATTCCTTGGATCTTCCTGATCCCCTTCTCCAGCTTGACCTTAGCCTTGACTCTGGGGTCTTAGTTCCTGGATTACCAACAGTTTTATTTGGTCATTAAATCATCTTTAATCGGAACTGCTCTGCCTTAAATTAAAAACATTACCTAAAATAAAACCATCAGTTCTTCCCACCTGTATTAGTCAGGGTTCTCTAGAGGAACAGAATCAACAGGAAGTATGAAGGGGATTTGTTAGATTGGCTGTCTCGTCCAGAAGCTGGATAGTCCACAATGGCCATCTGCAGGCAGGAGACCTGGAAGAACCTGTAGCTGTGCAGTCTAAGAGACTGAAGCCCGTGAACAAGAGGGATCAACGGTGCTACCTCAGTCCAGGACCAAAGGCTTCTGGAAACTCCCTGGAGAATCACTGGCAGAAAAATGTTTTGGAAGAGTGAAGAAGGGAGAGTCTGATTTCCTCAGGTGATCGCAGCAGCAATCAAGAACCTATTCAAAAAGAATTGAGCTTGCTTCTGCTGCTGCTTCCCTTGTTCTTCCAAGTTTTATTCCAGCCCAGCCACCATCCTATTGGACAGTGCTGCCCAAGCTTAGAGAGGGTCTCCACTTCAATTCGGAGCTATCCCACATGCCAATCATTCCTAGACACACCCTCATTGACACACCCAGAACCCTCTTAATCACTGGCGTCTCTTAATTCTATCAAGTTGACAATTCAAATTAACCATTACACTGCCCTTCAGTGGGTGCCTGTTCTCCAGTCTGTGGTCTCCTTCCCAAGCCTTGTCCAAGTCCCTCACCATCTTCAACAGCATCGTGTGTAACATCTAGGAAGTCTCATGGGGAAATTTACCATTCCTCAGTGTCCTCTCAACCCAGGAACTAAGACACCAGAGTGGAGGGTAAGGTCAAGCAGGAGAAGGGGATGAGGCAGATCCAAGAAACATTGGGGAGGATTTAAATCAGGCTGAGGAGAAGACTGATGTGGGAGAAAATGGTGTCTAAGTACAGTTTGTTTTGCTCTGGGTGGTTCTTCATGCAAGATTCTGTCTGTTTCAACTCTTAGTATCACAAAGCTGGTCACATCTGGCCTCTTAACCTCTCAATCTGGTTGAATTCCTTAAACTCCGATTCCAATTTACTGATAAATTAAGTGAAGACTGTTTCAGTACAGCTGGATCTTTGCTTTCTAATCTGCCACAGTATTCCTCAAATGGTGTATTTTGAAGCCATATTCAGGCAATAATTTAATTTATAGAAATTAGGTGTGCACATATGTGTCATCTTCCCATTACATTTCAATGTCCTTATGAACAATTTCTTTTTCTTTTCTTAAATGCCCAGGTGTCTAGCATCTTGCCTCATATATAGTTACTTACTCATAGTTGCTGAATGGATGAATGAAAAAGAGTCAATGAGGAAAAACAATTTGCTTTGCTTTCTTCAAAAGCAATAAGGCAATGTGTACAGGAGGCTACAATTAATGCTTTGGGGGGAAATCTGACTAACACATCTTAAGAGTTTACAAAGCAGTAAATTTGCTAAGAAACTTCAATTTGATCTCATTCTTTGACTCTCCACATCTATCAGTCAGATGGGGGTCAGGAGGCTTTGCAATGTAGCAGCATATCATGAGTAGATTTTGTGTAAGGATTATCAGGTTTGACGTTGACAGTTAATAACACTGTCAGGTCTTATCAGTTTTGTTTATGTGCCTATGTATCTCGGGTACACAATGAAAATGATAGAAAGTGACTTTAATTAGAGCCCCAAAGTGAAGTACATATTTGATGCTTAGAATTTGGTGCAGCAGACATGAGTGAAACTTTATTCTCACCCCCTCAATTTTCTTACATCTAATTCAAGGTCTGGTTATGCATGAGGGCAATTCATGGGAATAATATTGCATTTGGAAATTTGGAGAGCTATTGGATCTGTACGAAGTAGAAAGGATATCCTGCCACACTATTAACCTAATTTTCTTTATGTGTTAACTTGGGATCCAAGAAGGGCATACAATGCATTTCCATGTATTTCAAATAGGGAAGGAATGTTTATTCTAATTAGTTAATCATAGATGAGCATGGAAACTGAGAAAAGAGTTAACTAGAGTGGTAACTAGTTAAAACTATGGACAGCAATATTTAATCAAGTAGTGTATTCATAACAAGATTCTTGAATCTCTGCTGTATATTTGGCCCTCCATATCTGCAAGTTTTGCATCCACAAATCCAACCATCTGAGCATTGAAAATATTCAGAAAAAAAATTTCATCTGTACTGAATACATATAGAATTTGTGTCTTGTCATCAGTCCCTAAATAATACAGCATAATGACGATTTATGTAGCATTTAAATTGTATTAGATATTACAAGTGATCTAAAGATGATTTAAAGTTTGCAGAAGGATGTATACAAGCTCTATGCAAATACTGTGCCATTTTACATAAGGGATTGGAACATCCACAGATATTGGTACCCAAAGGAGGTTCTGGAAAAAATCCCCTGCAGACGTTGGGGTGACTTATAATTTGCTGCATGGTAGTAAGAGGCATCATTAGTGTTCAGCAGACTGAGTTATTTGCTTGAGAAGTAGTTGACATCTTGGATGTGACACAATGATGGGTTAGTCACCTTTCCTGGAGTCCCAAACATTCCTCAGCTATGGCTGTGTGGCCCCCACCCTTGTCTCTTCTTCTGCTTTAGTCTCTTTCTCTTTGTGTGAAGGCTGATGTCAAATTCAGAACCTTTGTCTGAATGTGTTCACAGAAAAGTGCATGGCCAAAGTCAGACACATTTAGCACTACTCTAAAGTCAGTCCTGAATGGAGTTGGGGAAGCCTAGTGCCAGAAAAAATGCTTGTAAAATTCCAGTGCCAATCATAATCCCAAAAGGTGTATTCAATCATAAATACTATCATCCTGAGTGGGGAAATCCTGAAAGACGAAATCCCTAAAGTCTAAAATCCTGAAAGATCAAGCCTGAAAGATTAAAATCCCAAATGTTGAAATCCTGAAAGCCAAAACCAACAATTTCCATGGAGGAAAAAAAGAGGACATGGTTTCATGTCTTTTGGGATTATGACAGACACCACATAATTTATTGGAATAAATTTTTATTTTGTACATTGTCATAAAGATAAAGCCTTAGCAAGAGAAGTCAGTTCACATATATTTTCCAAATGATATTAGGGACTCAAATTACTATTTTTCACATTTTTGTACATAGATGTCAATTTATTGGTATAAAGCTGCTGAAAAAGTGAGATATATAACAAGTTATGAAAACATTTTATAGATATAATGTTTTAATATGTGGTTCAGTTCTTTTGTTTTACAACCCTTTTACAACCTGAAATTCTTCTTTATAATGTTCATCATACATTATAATATATTGTATAACTGTCTGAGCCTGACCCTCTTCTCTTTCGTCTGGATTGCAATCTCCATGAAGGACAGATGAATCAACTCTGCCCTTTGCTTTTTTTTATTTCTAATAATAATACCTGATCCTCTAGTTGGCTCTCCAGTAAATTTTATAAATGAACTTAAATAATTTTTTGAAAATATGCAACGTACTACATACACTGTTAACATGTCAGCACTATTTTTCATAATTCACTGTGCTATGTACTTCATCTTTGCGTCACTTCCAGTACCGAAAGTATAAATGGTTTAAAGATATTTCATTTTATGCACTTTTTGCAGATTTGATTCCACAAAAGTATATTATTATAATATTCACTTTTTTGCAAGCATTGTGTATCTTCGAAAAATGAAACTTCCTCAATAAACGAAGAGGTGCTCTTTCTGTACATCTGCATTTGTGAAAGATAAAATTTCTTGATATCTCTGCTCTTTGGGTGACTCCACATATGGAGGTAGTCAATCAAGGCTTTTGATCCAACTCATAAAAGCAATTAGGTTGTCCTTCAGGGTATTTCATATGACCACTGTTATAAATCAGGGTGAACACATTTACCAACATTTTACCTTTTCACCTATTTCTTTATGAATACATTTCATCTGTTCATAACTGTATCTATGTGACTGTCATCAGTATACCCATGTTTATGCTTGCAAAACATACATGTTATTATTTATTACCTATTTTGTTATGTAAAGTGGTCTATGAAGTGTCTGTCATGTTTTATGTTTCTTAAATAAGACTTTCAAAAATCACTTTCAGAGTTAGTTCTTAAAGTGTCTTGATGTAAAAAGATGTAAATATATGAATTTACATATATGAATGCCTACTCATCTTTTTCATTCTCATTTCCCCTATGTCTTATTTTCCTTGTCTATCTGTTTTTAATTCTCTTTTTGGTTATTAGATTATTGGTATTTATATATTCTATCTAAAATTCTATTTGGACCAAAGTATGGTTTAATTATAACAATAGCATATTTACAAGGCTATAGTGACAACTAGCATTAGCATTTCCAAAAATTTTAAGTAAAAGTGAATTACAAAATGTGTAGCAGAAAATAACATGCTTTAAATAACATCTCCCCATAGAATTTAGAATATAGAGTTCCTTAGAGAACTGAGCCATATTTGTGGTATCCGGTCTAGAAAACAGGGTTGCAAATTAAATTCTTCCTCAATCTAAGGGGAACCTTAAAGATGTTTACTTTTAGATTTGGACAGATTTATTTCAGCCCAATCTTCACTCTGGGCAATTTCATCTTCCAACCTGTTCTTTGCCCGTCTTTTCATTGCCCTACAATTTCATTTTTCCTCTTCCTCCAGTGTATTTGATGCTCAACTATTTTTAGGCATTTTATGGATCGCCTTTGGAACCTTGGAATATTGATTGATGAATCCTATTGGGTTCTTATTCAGAAACACCTATTTCTAGGAATTGGAACCTGACAATACCATATATATTTTGCTTCTTTCCAACTTCTTGCCTGGGGAAGAGGGAAAGGGAATGCAGTCACTATGTGGGAGTGAGGGGATACAGCCTCCAGGGAGCACTCTGCTGAATGACAAGGCTAGGGCCCTCTGGAGAGTGGTTTGCTGGGGAGATGGGAGGGCAGTTCCTCCTCAGCTCTAACTCCCAATGCCCAGAGTGGCAACCTGGGCTCAGCTCCCTGTGGATGTGTCTCTCCCCATCCAGAGCAATTGGGGCAATGGGCAAGGAAAGGCTCTGTGAACCATTTTTATCAACTCGATGCTGTGACCTTGAAGTGACCCAGGAGACATTGGACTGGTACCCAGGAGCCATTCTTTCTTCTTGCTTTTGTATAAGAGAAGAATAATATGTCCTTAGGACTTTTCTATTATGAAAGAGTCAGCAAACAACAGGAATCTTTTTCATTTGCTTGAACATGGTTTGTTGCTGCCAAAAGTAGTACAGACCCTGAAGGAGGCTGGAGCTGTTAGAAACAGCAGGACATTGGGGAGAGGCATTTGAATCTTAGCTCCATTGTGTAATGGGCTGTATGTTGTTGGCAAGGAATCAACCTCCCAGATTCCTTTTTGGACCTGTAAATGGCTCTAGCAGTAGCTCTAACAATGAGCTAATGAATGCAGAGGGCCAGCCTGGCGCCTCAGTGGACATTAGCCTCCCTTTGTACCCTATTTGCCTTTGCAGGGGAAGAATTATGGGTGAGTGATAAGAATTGGAAAAACAAAATTAGTCTCCATGATCCAGCAACCAGAACTTTCAGAAGATACTGCTACAGGTTTATCCCCTTTGAAGCTCATATTGAAATCTATCCCCATCAAGAGATATTAAGACGTGGGACCAGGTGGAACCTTTAAGAGCTAATTAGGGCTTTGCGCTCAAGAATGGATCAATCCATTCATGGGTTATCTCAAGAGAGTCTGCTATAAAAGCTCATTTGGGCAGGTCTCCCATGCTCTCTGCCTCTCACCATGTGATGCCCTTGCTTCCTCAGGACCCTGCCAGCAAGAAGTTATTACTAGATATAGTCCATAGACTTTGGACCAGAATCAGAGTCAAAATAAACCACTCTTGCTTATAAATTAACCAACTGTGGTATTGTGTTGTAACAGAAAATGGATAAATATACTGGCTAATGCATTTGGAGCCAAGCTAGCATCCCCGCCATGCACTGACCATCAGGTGAGAGCCTCTAAGCCTTCTTATACATGAAATCAATGTTACAAATTGTGAGAGCCTCTAAGCCTTCATGTGCATGAGATCAATGTTACAAATTTCCCTGTCTACTCCAAAAAGTACTTGTTATGGTTTAGTTATTAGTTGTTCCCCAAAAGCTCATGTATGAGACAATACAAGGTTTACAGGTGAAATAATTGAGTTCTCATAACTCAATTATTAACCCAATTAGTGCATTAATCCCCTGATAGGGAGTAACAAAGTGGTGACTGCAGGAAGGCAGGATGTGGTCAGAGGAGGTGGGTCACTGGGGGCCTACTTTGGTGGTATATATATTTTGTGAGCTCAGCCTCATCTTTCTGCTTCGTGGTATGATATCCTGAGTCAGTTTTCTCGCTCTTCCACCACGATGTTCTGCCTCACCTTGAGCCTCAAGGAATGAAGCCAGCATTCTAAGGACTGAGACCTCAGAAATTTTGAGCCCCCAAATCAACTTTTCCTCCTTGAAATTGTTCTTGCCAGATCATTCATTTACAGCAGTGAAAAAACTGACTTTTAAATGTATCCCAGTTCCTTTTTTAGTAAGGAAATGGAAACCCAGAAGAGAAGGAACATCCATGTACTTAAGGTCACCTATTTGGCAACTATAGATTTGGACCTAAAACTCAACCAGTCTGGACTTAGTCTCATCAAGCATGCATGCTCCTCTGTGCCTTCTGGGTATCAAGTGCCAGACTTTCTAAATTGTTCTATTTTTCTTTAAAGCAACGATCCCTACTTAAATTATTTACTTATTTGTTGGCACTCTCTCCTTCTTTGTAAAGTTTCTCCCCTGGGGCAGAAACCTAGGCTGTTTGGTTGTCCATTTTATTCCCCAAGCACCTACAGTTCCTGGCATCTATACTGTAGCATCTATAAGGATTTGTGGAATAAATGGATTTCTACAGTTCGTAAGTCTGTCTGGAAGTAGTGAGGAGTAATGAGGGTGGATCAGCTTTTCCAGGTAACAAACTTGTACCTTGACAGGGACTTTTCTTTAGGGAAAGGTCATAGCAAGTTGTTTGTAGAGTGGTTGAAGAATCTTTGCACTTCTTCAAACCACCTTTCTCAGGTCACCACCTGTGAACCCTAGGTGGTAGGCCTGAAATCCATGATGTAATTTAGTGGTGATTCTCATGGAGGACAGAGCAACCTTCCTGGAAGGCTACTTGGCATGACTTGGGGAAAAGAGCTCAGCAATAGTAGCTTTTAGTGATTCTCAATCACTTCCCCTGTCCACCATGTGAACTTCCTTAGGCCTGTCATTTTTCTTCCATTATTTCCTTTTATTTTCTGAAAATCAGTTTCAGTAACAACTTGACAGTTAATGCATCAGATAGTCTGGAGTATTTGAGAATGGTGGAGGGCTGCAACACATTAAAAGGGAGAAGATTAATCCGTTATGATGAAATTTAATGGAATGCAATTAGTGAGCTCTGTATATATGCATTTTAACAACTTCCTGTTGAGAAACTTATATCACAATGAAAGCCCTTCCCCTTCTCTTTAGTCCCCCAATTTAAGTCTAACGCCATAATTAGAACCAACCGGTTTAATCAAAACTTCCTTGAAATTTCCTTTGCTCATTTCAGACATTAGGAAATGATGAGAGAGAGAGAGAGAGAGAGAGAGAGAGAGAGAGAGAGAGAGAATGTGTAGTCTTCGCCTGGGAGTGGAAGGAGGCATTGAATCCTATATTTATTTATTTATGTTACCACTAGTACATTCCCCATCCTGTTCTGTTCTTAGTATTTTCTTCCAACCCATATCTTCTCCAATTCTTTCCCGCCTTTCCCTAAACCCTGAGGGATTCAAAAGTGATGAGAAGCGACCCCGCCTTCTAATGAATATTCAACAGTAAGGAGCTGGGAGGAAGTTAAGAAAAACCCTGCAAGAAATTCAACGTGAGTCTGCCTGCCACCGGCTCCAGTCTGCCGCCCCCACCGTCCAGCGCGTCCTTTAAAAAACAACAAACAATAGTCCAGCCCCGGGTCCTGGAAGCAGAGCTCGCGGCTGAGAAGGATCCCCGCGGAACCGTTTGCCTCCAGTGAAACGTGGCATCTGCACAGCCCTCCAAAGCCAATCTGAACTCCGGCCAACAAGGCGACAGTCAGACGGATTAAACGATTCGGGACCGAACGGCCAGAAGGTCCCTGCCTTTGTCGTGCAAATGAGGAGGGACTGGGGGGCTCTGGGGTGGCGCGCACCCCGGGGGAAGCTTCTGAGCCTCTGGTGTTCGGTAACTTTTTCCCCATTTTGAACTCGGCGCGGGATTGTTAGATCCTGCCTAGGACCCTGCTGCTGACGTGGGAGGAATGCTGAGAAAGGTAAGTGGTATTTCTTTGCGTGTTGTCGCCCTTCCCGCACTTTTGGAAGAGGGACAAACCAAACAGCATGTGGCCCAAATTCTGTGTTGTAGAACACTTTTTTTCCTGAAACGAGGATGGAAGGAAATGAAGCCCAGAGGATTTGGACAAACTACCAGGGCAGAGCAGTCGGTGTAGTGGAGGTTTGAAAAGTTGCCGCGGCCCCAGCAGGTGCAAGGGGGCGAGAGTGCGGAGCAGCGCCAGGCTGGCGGAACACAAAGCCAGCGCTGCGGCGCGGTTGCGTTGCCATGGCAGCGGGGGCGGGGCCGAGCCGCGGCGTGCACGGGTTGCCGGGCGACGGTGGGGGCGCGGGCGCCGGCGCAGGCGCTGGGGACCCCGAAGTCTCTGTAGGCTCGTCTACCCAGGTTAAGCCAACCGTTCTGAGGTTTCCTTAGCCGCTTCTCCCCCTCCTTGTGGACTCTGTTGGCAGCCACTTGTCCAGTGACTAGGCAGTCAGGCTTATAGGCTAACACCTTCTCAATGACATAATACTCTGCTTTTGAAAATATTTGAACTGTGGTCTCACGGAGGCATGAAAAAGATGGCAATGCTTTCTAAAGTAAAAAAGAAAGTCATTCTGTTTACTTTTTCTAGCAAACATTCCTTAATTATTAAATATTTAAAAATAATAAAACAAAGAACCTAGGTTGTATCCATGAAAACGAATTGACCTTTAGTGTCTTTCAAATATCTTAACAAAATCTTTGCAAGAGAAAAGCACATCAAGTCCTGCATTAAAAAAAGAAAAAAAAAATCAGTTTTACTGTTGCATCTTACAATGTTTTAGATGCTACTTTCACAAAACATAGAAGAGAATCAATTTCATTTCATTTCACTTGGAACTTCCTTACGTGTAAAAGTGCCAGATAATGTTGACTTATTAGTTCAAAGATTGTTTTAGCCATACACTATAAAAAAAAGGTAAGAATTTGAATTATCTTTTCCAGAGCAATGATTTACAGCTACAATACTACTTTTTTTTTTTACTTTTTCTTTTTATCTTCCTATAATTAAAGGTATCTTTTGTTATTTTAATTAGTTTTTCCAGAGTTTAATAGTGTTTGCCAAAGATACTGATAGGTTTTGTTTGTTGGTTTGTTTTTGGTACCAGGGATTGAACCCAGGGTGCTTAAGCATTGAGCTACATCCCCAGCCTTTTTTATTTTTAATTTTGAGACAGGGTCTGACTAAGTTGCTTAGCCTCAGCTAAATTGCTGAGGCTGGCTTTGAATTTGGAATCCTCCTGCCTCAGCCTCTGGGATTATAGGCATGCTCATAAGGTCCAGCTGTTATCAGTTCTTACACTCTTAACACTGATATGTTAGGTTCCATAGCAGTTTGTTTGTTTGATTTACTGGAGGTAGAACCTAGGGCTTTCAGTATGCTAGGCAAGCACTCTACTACTGAGTACCTCCGCAGCCCTGTTTATCTTAATTTGAGATAGAGTCTCCCTAAATTGCCCAGGCTGGCCTTAAAATTGGGATCCTCCTGCCTCAGCCCCCAGGCAGCTAGAATTACTGGTTGATTTCTTTTCTCTGCTTCTATTTTTGTCTGTGTCTTACTTATGTGTTCATAAATTTATTTCTTAAACATAATAGATGGTGCCAGACTCAAGAGAAGAGGGGTAAGTGGTGAGAGAGACATGGAAAGTTTAATTAGAAACAGTTTAGAGTGAAGGAAAGGCCAGGAAGCAGTTATAATCCACTATGATGCATTCTTATATGGAGATGTCATCGCATGGCCCCTGGTAGAAAACCCAAGCTATGGTGATTAGGATATCACCTAATTATCTTAGTTGAACATTATCTTAGTTGAACAGTGCATTATCTTAGTTGAACTCCACAACAACCATTCAAGAATTCATATTACCATTCGTTTTTAATGTATGAGAAAGCAGAAACTCAGAGATAGTGAATGACTTGATCAAAGTGTCCCAGAAAGAGGGGCACATTTGATGGTTAGTTTTATACCACTGCAAACAAGTTGCAATGGTTTTTGAGCTTTGGGTGACTGGGTCTGTTTCTCACCAGACCTGGAGGTGCTGCTGGGTGCAAGGTGCCTTCCTTCCCTCTCACTTTCCCAAGACTCCTCCTCTGTATGGGAAGAGGATGAGGGAAACTCTTTTCAAAGACAAGTAAAGAAAGAAATAGGGCAGAAGAAAGGAAGAGATGGAGAAGGGCTCCATAAAGCAAAAGAAAGCAGAAGGAAAGAGTGAAGGAAAGTTGTCAAAAAAGGAACAACGTTTGGGCTGGGGATGTGGCTCAAGCAGTAGCGTGCTCGCCTGGCATGTGCAGCACCACATAAAAATAAATAAAGATGTCACCAAAAACTAAAAACTAAATATTAAAAAATTCTCTCTCTTTAAAAAAAAATAAAAATAAAGGAACAATGTTCAAAAATGGGAGTGAGGGGAGAGTGAAAGGCAGCAGAAACATTTTGGCCTATTAGTCAGTTCCAGCAGCTATGGCAAAGTACCACAGACTAGGGGGCTTAAATAATAGGCATTGATTGTCTCGTGGTTCTGGAAACTGTAAGTCCAAGATCAAAATGTTGGCAAGGTTGTTTCTTCAGAGATCTCCCTCCTTGGCTTAAAGATGGTGCCTTGTCCCTGTCCTCACATGATTGTCCTTCTATTTTGTCTGTATGCTAATCTTCTCTTTATGAGGACATCAGTTATATTGGATTAGAGCCCACCCCAATGACTCATTTCGTCTTAATTACCTCTTCAAAGGTCTTGTGTTCAAATGCAGTCACATTCTGAGATACCTGGGGTTAGTGTATGAATTTAAGAATAAGGAAGGTGATACCCGCCTGTCACTCTGAAGACAAAACCTACTGACTCATTTTTCTTTTCATCTTTAAAATATTTTTTGCTTTAGTTGCAGATGGACACAATACCTTTATTTTATTTATTCATTTTTATGTGGTGCTGAGGATCGAACCCAGTGCCTCACACACACTAGGCAAGCACTCTACCACAGAGCCACAACCACAGCCCTCATCGTTATTCTCACTAAGTCTATTCTATAGTTGAGCAAATTGTGGCCATTTTTTTTACATTAGTAAATTCTACTGGATATTTCCTTTTATCCAGAAGTGAATTCTTGTAATTTGCTTGCTTCATACTTCATTTCCACTCTCACCTCTGCAGGTTAGTTTCAAACCTTGGGAAGTTTTTGACAAGGGCAGATAGAGCTGAATGATGACCCCTGTTTCCAGCTAGGTATGACGTGTCTTTCTGCCACTTTTGAGCTGTGGAGTGATGTGAGTCTATTTACTGCCTGTGCAGCATGATAAGCCTGATAAGAATGAAACAGCCATAATGTAATCATACAGACAGCAAAGCACAGAATTTATGAGCATCTTAGGCATGAAGATAAGCTAGGGCAATTCTACTTAGATGGCAGTTTCCGTGCATATTTCTAATGAGATATGTTGGCATAGTGTTTCAGACTGCTTGTGAAAGGTAGCCAGAAAAATTTGAAGGTTTTCTCTGAGGCAATGAATAATGAATACTGTTATAATTGGAATGTGTTGCAAAGACTCAAATCATTAAAATATGTGGTCATACAATAACAGGATCTAGAGAGAGGCCTGCGAGTCTTGTGGCCAGTGCCTTGCCCTTAGGTGAACAACACAGAAGCTGCTTTGTAAAAGTAGGAGTCAAGACTAGACTTTGAGATGGAGAAAGAAGTTTCCAGAGTCTTCCACCATATGTTTCCCTGTTCACCAGACACCAGAGTCTCAAAATATTTGTTTGTCTCCTTAACTTCCTTCATTTCTTCAAACTCTGCCTTCAGAAAAGATGGTATGTAGTTGTCTATTCTTGTTCTTTTAATATCTTGTCATTTGCAAAAAAGAATTTTAGTAAGTCAATCCTTGGTTCTTTTTCAAAAGTTGAATTGAAGCCCTGTTCATTGTTTTAGGAATCTACAGTCCCTCAATTCAAGTGTCCTTCTTCGCCTCTTGAATTCTGGAGTTATGATTTCTGTCCTCATTGCACTTCCCCAAGGCCTTCCCCCTTGATGACCATCCTATCTACCTCTAAGTGTGAGGCCCCAGACCATTCTGGAATATCCCTGTAGAAGAATGTTGTTCCTGTGTACTAGGTGGGACTTTTTCAGGGAATACCAAGAGCTTTCGAAATGTGCTCTTTGGATACAATCCAGGAGCTTTCCTTGATGTGTGATTTCAGAAACTTGTGTGGAAAAGCTATTGTGATACCAGCCAAAAAAGAATGCCTGTTTCTCAGAGCAATGCATACTTAATTAGTACAGGGATCAGGGCCAGTATGAAGAGGTTGAAAAGTCAGTTTGGAAAGTTGGTGTGAGTCCCCAAAGAGCAGAACCATATATTTCTCCTTCTTCTTTGAATCAAACATTTGCTTAACTAGTCAGCTGTGCAAATCCCTGGGCAGGGCTTCAGGAGGTGGGTCAATCCATTTATCACTGCTTCTGTAGACACTACTAATTAAATGTTCACCTGATATGAAAGAACAGAAGAGCCACACTCAAATGTACAACGAGTGAGGAAAAAGGGCTAGTCCTGGCTGTTGATGACTTCCTTGGATTTTGGCACAGCGACATAACCCCTCATTGCTGATGCCACTGAAGATGGTAATGGCATCGAAGTGGCTTGGAAGTTCCCAAGCACTCCACAAGCATGTGTCAATCACTTAAAATGCACTCGTGAGACAAGAGGTCATGGATTATTCCCACAGTAGTTTATAACCTGGTTCATGTAAAAGGACATGAGAGCAAGAAAGTAAAATGACAGGACGTGTCACATGCATGCTCGTAGACAGGCCCAAGCCACCTGGGAGCAATGGCTTATGATAGCTCTGCAAAAGATCCCCATCTTCCTTGTCTCTGGGGCTTCTTTGCAGATACCTACCTCTGCAATTTCTCTTCACCAAACCCCCAAACTAGATTTTTTTTCATATATGTATATATATATGGATACAATATATATATAATACAATATATATATAATATGCAAATTATATATATATATATAATTTTTTTTTTGCAGCACTGGGGGTTGAACCCAGGCCCTACTCATATGCTGAGCCACACCCTAATGCCATTTCCTGCTTTTCAACTCAGAGTCACACTCTCATCCAATGGGGGGATAGAAAAACCCTAATTCTGAGTGTGTTTAAACCAGGGTGAACCTAGTTGTAGGATTCTAAGTCTGTCTTCCTGGGGAAATTTACAAGGGTCTGAAGGAAATAAAAGAAGGGGTTGAACTGAAGGAGCAGAGAACAGAGCCATCTTTACTCTTTCTTTATTATTGGTAATACAGTAGTAAATCATTGAATAGCCCCCGACATACCCACACATACTCAACTGCTCAAAGAGAATGTTCATTTTGGGGAGGGAGGGGAGGATAATAGAAAAGACTATAGAATGACTTTCCTATGTTATACATGAATACACAACCAGCATCATGTACAACCACAAGAATAGCATGTTATACTCCATGTATGCATAATATGTCAAAATACATCCTACTGTCATGTATAACTAAAAAGAACAAATTAAAAAAAGAGCATTCAGTTTAAGGGCAGAATACATAGGCAGCTTAAGCATAAAGACTATGTTGACCTGGGCACGGTGATGCATGCCTGTAATCCCAGCAGTTTGGGAGACTGAGGCAGGAGGATCACAAGCTCAAAGCCAGTCTCAGCAACTTAGTGAGGCCCTAAGCAACTAAGGGCGACCCTGTTTCACAATAAAAAAGAAAAAGTGTTGCAGATGTGGCTCAATAGTTAAGCACCCCTGGGTTTAATCCCTGGTACCTAAAAAAATAAATTAAAAAAATAGGGGCTGGGATTGTGGCTCAGCGGTAGAGTGCTTGCCTAGTACGGGCGGGACCCGGGTTTGATCCTCAGCACCACATAAAAATAAAGGCATTGTGTGGTGTCCATCTACACCTAAAAGATAAATATTTAAATAAATAAATAAATAGACTATGTTGAGGGCAAGAGCAGGACAGAAAGGGGAAAGATACTGGTCTAGCACCCCATGTGGTGATGTGGCCCACATCCTGAGACTAATGGAAGAAAACACACACAGCCAGCCCTGGAGTACAGACGTGCCCACTGGGCTTAGCCTGAGCTCGCCACTCTTCACTCTTGAAGCTCAGTTCCCTGCTTTGGGATGATCAGCAGTGATTTGGAGCTGGAGGGGTCACAGATGGGAGCATAGGGATCTGTCATTCCATCATTCCTGGCTTTTCAAGTTGGAATGATAAATTCTGTTCTTGGATGTTAGGTCTGCAGGGTACTTTTTTTTTTTTTTACTTTAATTTGTTAGAGTTTCATGTTTCTATTAGGTATGTGGGGCTGACAGGGTCTTATTCATCATATATTCTATTTCTGAGGAAAATATATGCAAAATTCCAAAAAAGTGAAATATGTTTTTGTTGCACAAAACCTTTGAACCATGTAAATTAAGACAATTGAGAATTTTATCTGGATGCTGAGGCATGGAGCAGAGAGGGCCAGAGGAGCATCCGGAGAGCTGAGCCCACGTCTCGCCTCTCACATGGATTGCCAAATGTTTAGCAAGCCAAATCCCTAGAGATGGTGGTTGCTATAATCTTCAAGGAAAGATCTGATTTGTTTCTGAGGTCTCTCAGTTTTCTGGCATTCGGCTCTTTCTAAAAACCAGCCTAAAATGGAAGATGTCTTCCTCAGAATCCCAAACACTTTTCAAATGTCAATCTCTTTGTCTTTTATGTATGCCCTTGTCCACGGAGTGGAAGATGCTATAAGCCTCAAGGGCAATGTTATCTCCCGTCTTCAAGCTCAAGGTTGGGAAAGCCTCTCTGGGAAAATTTTCAAAGACGGCAATTTCTCAGCTTTAGTTAATTTGTGCTTTTGGTCCATGCCTTTGTAAAATACAATTGTGTTCTGATGCTCCTGGCTTCAATGTCTGTGGTCAAGAGATTGCAACTTTGAGGTATTTTCAGTGCCATACAGCAGTCATTCGTCACTGAAAGTCACAGTTGCTAAAGCTGTTGTCATCATTATTATATTTCCTCTCAAATAGATTCACTCAGGATGCCCTTTTCCCCAAAATGCCTGTAGTTTCTTTTGATTGGAAACACAGAGGTACTTCCTGTTTACAAAGGGAAACACGGTCATCCCTCATTTTCCATTGCATATGAAATCCTGAAAAGTTCTGCATTTTGGTATGTTGGATTTGTGTTGTAAAGAAACAGGAGGAGGGGTCAAGCTAAATTGAATTTATTCTGAATCGATTAGTAAAAGGAAATATTTATTTATTTATTTATTTGGGCACTGCAGTTGGAACCCAGGGCCTTGCCCACAAGTCTCCACCACTGAGCCACACCCCCAGCCTGGAAACACTCATTTATAATGGAAAGTTGATCTCTCAGTTTGTAGAATGAATATTTAGGAGATCTTATTTATCAGGTTTCTTTTAAGTGATTGTGTCTCTATTTAGATAATAGGTATGGTGTTTTTAGAAAACATTGTCACATCCAACTCCTAGACCTGGTAAAAAGAGCCATACTACTACACACACTTTAGTGGGATGAAAGCAGCTGAAGTAATGTGAAAATCAACAGTTCCTTTGATTCAGGAATGTGTTCTTTGGAGAAAAGTTTAAGCACTTGAAAATTAAATACTATATTCCTTATTGTTAGCTCTGGGAATTTGCCCAAACAAATCATGCTTCCAACAGTGTTTATGTTCAGTCAACATGGGCCAACAGCCATTGAATTAGGCAATTCTTTTCCCCTCTAAAAGACATGATTTGGCCATTAAGGATTTGGTAATGCAGTTATACAGTGACCATCAGGAGGTTAAAGCCCTAGATCTCAGAAGTTTGGTATCTCATTCACCATTTATTTATTTATTTGCTACCAAAGATTGAATCCAGGGGTGCTAAACCACTGAGGCACATCTCCAGCAATTTTTATTTTTTATTTTGAGACAGGATCTCACTAAGTTGCTTAGGGCTTCCCTAAGTTGCTGAGGCTGGCTTTGAACTTGCGATCCTCCTGCCTCAGCCTTCTGAGCCCTTGGGATTCCAGGCATGTGCCACCATGCCTGGCTCATTCACCTTTTTTAAGTGTGTAGTTCAATGCACATATTTGTGCAACCATTCATGCTGCAGTATGTCACAATTTCATTTCCTTTTTTAAGGTCAAATAATATTCCATTATATGTATATACCACATGTGTTTTACCATGTTCATTTTCAATTGGGCTATTGGGTTTTATCTTCCCTCTTCTTGATGAACATTTGGGTTGCTTCTACCTTTTTCATTCCTTTTAATGGCAGCATAGAATTAAATCATTTCCCTGACAGTGAGCTTTCCGTTTTTTTCATGCTTCAGTGAGTAATTGGAATTTAATAATACTTTGCATATATGCGTGCTTTTTCACTGCTGTGACCAAAAGACCTGACAAGAACAACTTTAGAGGAGGAAAAGTTTATTTGAGGGCTCACGGTTTCAGAGGTAATAAACAGCCAGCTCCATTCCTCTGGGCTGGAAGTGAGACAGAACATCATGGCAGAAGAGTGTGGCAGAGAAAGCAGCTCACATGGTGATCAGAAAGCAGAGAGAGACAAATTCCACTTGCCAGATACAAATATATATCCCAAAGCCACGCTCCCAGCTCCCATCTCCTCCAGCCACACCCTGGCCCCTTCAGTTACCACCCAGTTAATCCCGTCAGGGGATCAAATCACTGGGTTAAGGCTCTCATAACCCAATAATTTCACCTCTAAGCCTTCTCGCCTTGTCTCACACATGAACTTTTGGGGGACACCTAATATCTAAACCACAACAACAAGGATCTGAGTTGGCTAGATTTCTTGAGATGGATTTGCTGAAAAACAATGTTTGGGGCCTATTGAATTTGGCAGTGCTGCTGCTGTGTCCTCTATAGAGATTGCACCGAAGTACCCCTCCAGTCAAGAGAATCCTTTTCCTACCCCTCACCAGCACGGGGGTTAACAAGTTAACCTGGGTGTTTCAGGAGGACTATTGTATTACTTTTACTGCTCCAGTCTCTGTGCTCCTTTTCTTTGTTCATTTTGGACTATTGGGTTTTATCTTCCCTCTTCTTTATATTGGCTGCTGTTGACAATTTCGCTTTTGTTTGGCATCCTTAAACAGCCTGTGGGAGTCTTTTTGGAGCTCCAAAGTGAAACAGGAGCTTTGTCTGAGAATAGTAAAACCTGCTTTTCAACACCAGTGATCCAACTCTGGCTCTGTGACAGGACATTTTTTTAAGGGGACTGTCTGGTGCTGGAGGAGGCTTGACGGAAGTGGTGATAGATAGAAGTAGGAAAATCTTTGAGAATGTTATACAAATTTCTATTCTGTTTTAATGATATTTAAGGTTCGGTCAAGTTTTCTCTTATAAGTTCAATGTGTAAACCTAAGATGATGAGTAACTTGGTATTCACTGAATAAACAATGGGAAAAATAACATGCTGCTAAATTTCATTTTCCTGAGCCCATAGAGCTAACTACGTACCAGAAACCTCAAACTCAACCTGCCCCTCTCTGAACTAGTCCTTCCACCCACCAAGTAACTCCTCAGTTCCTACATTGGCTGGATGTTCCAAGACCCATCCCCATTTTCCTCCACATCACTGCCATGGCCTAAATGTCTGTGTCCCTCCAAAATTCGTACCCTGAGACCCAACCCCCAGGATGGTGCCATTATGAGGTGGGGCCTCTGGGAAGTGATCAGGTAAGAGAGCAGAGCCCTCAATGAGATTAGTGCCCTTATAAAAAAGGCCCCAAGAGCTGCCTTGTGTCCACCATGTGAGGACAGTGAGAGGGCACCATCGGTGAACCAAGAAGCAGGTGCTCACCAGGAAGTGGGCTGCACCTTGATCTTGGGCTTCTGGCCCCTCCTATGCGTCCACCCCCTGCACTCCGTCCCACCACCCTGTCTGAGCTCTTCTGGATTACTGCAACATCTCCTACAGATCCTTGGCCTCCAGACGTGTCCTCACTCAATACTTCTCTGATCCATCGCCAAGAGAAGTTTATAAAATGAAAATTGGATCACTGCATCTCGGGTTAAAACACTTGGATGGCCCCCCATTGCCCTCAGGATTAAACTCAGACTTTTTATCATGGCTGCTAGGGCCAGCAGGTCCTGGCCTGCCTGCTTACCCCTCGGTTTCCTCATTCACCATCCTCTCTTTCCTACACTGTGCTCTTCCCACAGTGATCTTTCTTTTTTAAAATATATTTTTAGTTGTAGATGGACATTAATACCTTTTTTTTTTTTTTTTTAATGTGGTGCTGGAGATTGAACCCAGTGCCTCACACGTGTAGGCAAGTGCTCTACCACTGAGCCACAACCCCAGCCCCCCCCCCCCCAGGCCCAGAGTGATTTTTCAGTTCCTTACACTTAGGGTGTGTGCTCTTGTTTCAGGAACTTTCACTCTGATGCTCTTCTTTCTAGAATGTTTGTGCCTGTTCTTTCCTTCCCACCCTGTCTCTTGGACAACTCCTCTTACTCTTTCTCCAGCAAGTCACGTCTGACATTCCCCAACTGGGAGTTAGTGGCTTCCCCTAGGATGCTACATGTCCCTTACCATTTTAACCCCCCAGTATTTCAACTGCCTGTTATACAAGCAATACTTCCCCCAAGGCAGCAGAACCACATCCATCCTTGTTTCCCATGATCACCCCACTGCCCAATATATTTATTGCTCATAAAATATCGTTGATGAATAACTGTTGAAAGATGGATAGAAAAATGAGACATTGCTACATGTGAGTGGGTTATGAGAATGTTACATTTTGAGAGTCCCAGAATGAGACCCCATGTCTTTCCTGCAAATTCTGGGACCTGTATAAAAAAAGATGAAACTAAAATGACTGCAGTTTCATTAGCCTTATGTCCCACTAACCTTGTGTGAAAGACACTGAAGATAAGGCTTACTTAAGGTGAAGACCAGGAAGGGGGAAACAATGGCTACCCGCTAATCGTCTTGGCAAAATCCCAGATAGGACAATAGCTTATTGAGGACAGTCAGGATATAACAAGCTTGGGGCAAAGATCCTGGCCAGGATTGATGAGGAAGGGATGGAAACAAGGATGATCATCAAAAGATGCTAACAGTTATTGAGTGTCTACTATACACCAACTACTCTGCTAAAGGTCATAACTCAAATGACCTTCAAGGACATCACTCAAATGACCTTCAAGGACATTTCATCTAAGAACCTCTTCTGTCCTTTCTATTTAATACATTCACCTCTCTGTCCTTCTCTTTGAGATGTAAAGGAGGTTTGTGACTGATTCAGGGCAAGAAATTTTGAGTTTGTAAAATGCAGTCTTTGATTTGGGAACTGGGGTCTTATGAAAATGCAGTTCAGCAAAAATAATACAGGCTTTATGTCTTAGTCCATTTCGTGTTGCTATTAAAAATACCTGAGACAGACTTATTTATAACAAGTAGAAGTTTATCTAGCCCATGTATATATAGTGCCATTGCAGAGCATGGCACTGGTATCCTCTGGGGAAGGGCCTCCTGCTACATCATCACAGGTGAGACCGAACAAGTGTGGCCAAGAGAGTTTGCTTTTATGACAAAGGCACTCCTACATGACCCACTAATCCATTAATCCAGGAATGGGTTAATCTATCCATGAAGGCAGAGGCCTTGAGACCCAGTTACTTCATACAGACCCCTCCTCTCCAAACCCCCACAATAGTAGTCAAGTTTCACATGAGTTTAGGAGGATACAAACCATTTTCCAACCACAGTACCATATTGGTAAGCAAGTAAACCTTGAACTTAAGACATTCTCAGATGATTTATCCTTTGGAAATTAATAGTAAATGTGGTCGTAAGATGTTTCTCCTCCACTGGACTTCACACTGCAAAATCAGAGAGACACAGCCTCCTACAACCAGCTGTCTTTGAGGTATTACTTCATCCTTCCCCTCCATCTGTTGATGAAACTAGTTTTCCTAGCAAGGCCGATAAGGAAAAAGAGCAAGGCCTAGAATTATCAGTATAATGTGTATTGCTTGTATGACCAAAGGCAACATTGAGAAAAAATATTCAAGAGGGAAATAAACTTTTCAGTCCATAGCAGCAAGAGAATGGAATATTCACCCTATGGTGATCTTGTTACCGCTTTTGATGGCTTCCCCAATGTTGAAGTATAACACCAGAGAAGCACACCGAGGCAAGGTCAGAGTGGAAAATAGAAGTTTATTAAAGGACAGCAGAAAAGACTTCTCCCGGAGGAAGAAGGGGGACTCAAGAGATGGAATCCGTGGAAGTGCGGTTGTTTCCCCTTTTTATAGTTCTTTCAGTGATGGAATGTAGGTGGGAAGGCCCGAGGGGTGGGACACAGGTGGGCCAAAGAAGTAATCTGGTCAGGAAGGACTTCTGAGTCAGCATCTTCAAGTTTGCTGGGGGCTGTTCATTAACATTTCTTTGGGATGGGCTCTGGGCCTTGGACTTTTCCAGGACTTCATTAACATTCCAAGAGTTGTTCAACTTTTCGCGGAATTCATTCTAAACATGGCCTCCATTTTGGACCTTACTTGATATTAGACCCGATTTACCTAACTACACTGACTACCTGACTTTAAATCTGGCTTCATTCTCTGTTTGTAGAAAATTGATTAGGGAGACTTTGGGGTGAGGTGGTTGATGGGGTAAGGGGTTGTTTTTGTTTTCTTTTTAAGAAAGAAGAGAAATAGGGAATGAGACTCATTATTCAGTGTTCAGTAGAGTGAAATACATACGGAAAGCTCCCCAAACAGGAAGAAAAAACAAGGATGATAAGTGTAAAGCTGTAAGGGCGGGCGAAATCAGGAACCAGGGAGCAAGAGTGAGGCATCAAAAGAAGGTTTATTGGGGGGCGCTCCCTTGCAAGGTTCGCCATTCCCGAAAGGGTGAGGGGCCAGGAAGTCAAGGACAGGAAAGGCAAGAACAATGCTAACAAGGGAAACCGGAGGTAGGAGGGCCTAGGCCATCTAAATTGCAGCCTCTGACCGCAGGTTGGCCAAGTGGAGTTTAGGGGGAATCATGTCTATTGTGAATTGGTTGGGCAATTGCTTCAGCCCAACCTGTGGTGGTGGGGTCTGTTGCCGTATCAGCCTCTGATTGGCCATTTTGGGTCTCCTCAGCCAGGTGGAAAGTCCCTGCCCGTGACCACCATGAAAGGAGAGGGTGAAGGGAAACCTGCCGATCTAACAGTAACCCAAAGATGCTAACAGTTACTTAGTGTTTACCAACTACTCCGCTAAATATTTTGTGTGGATTGCTTTATTTAACCTTCTAGCAGCTGGTCAAATCAGGAGAATCATTAGGCCCATTTGCATTGAGTCAGTTGAAGCCCAGGACAGGCCTGGCCACTCCTTAAGTCTGAGGTTTCGGCAGCAGGTAGAGAGCTAGGGTTTGCCTGCATTAATCCCAGGTGATCTGTTGCTTCCATCAGTGTCCATGCCCATCCCAGCCCTTTTTATTTTTTATTTTGAGACAGGCTCTCCATAACTTGCTGAGGCTGGCCTTGAACTTTCGATCCTCTTGTCTCTGCCTCCAGAGCTGCTGGGATTACAGGAGTGCACCACTGCAATTGGCTTTCTGGTTTCTTTAATCTTTTGTTGTTATTGTTTTAAATAAGTATCAAGGAGTTGCAATGAAATGTCCTTCTCCGTTATGAAGTGACCCCCATGCTTGGGAGTCAGGGCCAATTCTTGCCAACCAGGGGTACGCTTGTCATTCTAACCATTTGGGGTTAAAGGAAATTCGTTCCTGGAATTCTAAATTTCCAAAATTTGGGGGAAAAATGTTCAATGGAAGCCCTACTGTGAAAGCATCAGGGGCCTAGACTGGTCCACAAAAGCACCTTTGACCAAACCTAAGGCAAGAGGATAGCTCTGAAAGGCCCTGCGGGAGCTCATGTTGGTGGGAAACATACCTCGAGGTAATCCCCGTGGTGGTAAAAAGTCTTTGTATAGAGGTGAAATTAGGTGCATCCTGCTGTGGCTCTAGAGAGCAGAGAGAGGGTAGAAGCTGAGGGTGATGGAAACTTCCTTAATAAAGGCAGAACTCTCCAGGAGCATAAAGAGGAGAAATGGCAGAGGAACTTAAAGGCTAGGCTTGGCCAGCAGTTGAAGGTGACTCAAGCTCTGACTTCTGTCATGATCTGAGTTGGGGATGGGTCCCATGCTTCTATGATTGGGACATTTTCTATTTTTTAGTGAGTAATACTAGTGAGAAAAGAGTAAATACAGAGCAGGGTTTTTTTTTTGTTGTTGTTGTTGTTTGTTTGTTTGTTTGTTTGGTTGGTTTTTTACTGGCTTTGCAAAACTGGAGTCTCTGAGTATAAAAGAATAAATAACACTAATGACTGAAAATAGAAGAGTAAAATTTTAATAGTGCACAATAGATTTTTTTTACCCTCACTGCTTTTTGGAGGTATGGAGAAAATAGCTTGTAACCAAATCCTATGTTTTGGTCAAAAAGTAGATAAAAAACTAAAAATTCTATCAGAATATTGTTACAAAGTATCTACTTTAATCATTATTGCAAATAGGTTCTTGATTAGGGGTGATTTTGCCTCCCCAGGGAATTTAGCAAATCCTGGATTTGATTTTGATTGTCATGATTGTATTTGTGCAGGTGCTATGGCATCTAGTGGCCAGGGGTGATCCTAAACATCCCACAAGGCACAGGTCAGGACAGTTCCCAAATAAAGAATTATGTTGTCTAAAATGTCAGTCATAACAGGTAAGCTTCAGATAGGGAAGCTGCGTGATCATCTTTCTTTTGTTTTTGGCAAACTGATAAACATCATCTTAAAATTAGTTATCAGGCAAAGCTGATCTTCTGATTTATGTCCCTTAAAAAAAAACAAAAACAAAAACAAAAAACCCAGCACAACAACAAAGAAAAGTTTTTGATCTTTGAACATATGAAAATCACACATTATTTTAGTTTACTTTTGCCGTGCAGCTCAGTCAGATCCAAGCAAGATTCAGCTTTCTTGAAATGAATTCCATTTAATTGGATTTGACATTAACACTACCACCACCAGGCATTGGGTTTTAAACTTATTATTATTTCTAACCTATATTTAGACCATTGATTATACTGATTACTCAAAATGAATCATGCCCAGATAGGAAGCCAATGAGAGTGGTCAACTTTGGCAGGTGGCCCTGAAAGGCCAGTTTTCAGCTCAGAACAGATGCAGTGTTGAGGCCAACTGAGGTTTTCCTCTTTGATATAAAAATATGGTGTCCTATATTTCCATCTTTTTCTGATTAGCATTTTTGTATTCATAATCAACCCTATTTGTGATCTAGACAGTTTAGATTCATCTTACCAAAAATGGCTGAACAAAAATTACAAAGGGGATAAAAGGCAGAGAAATGTAGAAGGTAGTGCTAATTAGTATATTAATTTGCAACTGAGATGAAAGGATATGTCTTTGGAAAATGTTGAGGTGGGCTGGGGATATAGCTCAGTTGGTAGAGAACTTGCTTTGCATGCATAAGGTCCTGGGTTCAATCCCCAGCATCACCAGAAAAGGAAAAAAAAAAAAAAAAAGAAAGAAAGAAATTCAAGTAAATCACCTTTCCCCCAAACAAAGAACTAAATTGTAAGGAGAATTGGGGAAAGATGAGGTGGGCTTGAAGCGGATGAGGTGGCCCCACATTCTGAATACTGGTTGGAGCCCTTATGGCATGTGCTTTGTGCAAGTCCTTTAAAAAGGACGTGAAGTGCCGCAGCCTGGCTGGCTGGGCAAAATAACCAGGGGGTGACGAAGAACTTGTGTAGATTGATACAGCAGGAGTGGGAGCCGTTTATTGTAGGACAACAGAGGTATTTATACATTCCACACAGCTTATCTTAATTAACATAAAATAGATACAGCAGTCAACCAATAAGGAATCTCCACACTTAACGGCTTGCTGGCATTACTTCACAAACCACTGCCTCTGCAAAATGCCAGGTACCATCCTGATTTGTTTACAGACTCTAACATTTCCCCCTTTTGTTTAATTTAAATAACGACCATAGTGGTTTTTACACAAACACCATAAATAATCTGCTACAAGCAGAAGGGGAGGATACAAAATGCCACAATTCCAAGCCAATTGATGGCTCCATGCAAGAAGCCCTTGGAAAAATTATACCAGCAATGACACTGTTAGCAAAGATACCAAGTTACAATTTGTTGTAGATTAAAAGTTTGTTGTCTCAGTCCAGGTAAAGCAGTGTCTCAATAGATTAACTCACAGTCCAGGTAAGTTCTGCAGGCAGCTAGCTTAAATCACAGTCCAGGTAAGTTCTACAGGTAGGTAGCTTGATCCGAAGTCTCATCTGGTTCTCAGCCGAAATCTCCTCAATTTTCAGCAACACTGGAAATTCTTCCACCCTCGTCCTCACCGGCACTGGGACGAAGGCAGGAACTCCAGATGGCTAAGAAAATCCTGTAGCATTCCACTAAGAAAACAACCTTCTGAACAATTTAGTACATTATCTCAAGGATAATGGGGAGGGTGGGGGGGTGGGGGGGGAAGAGCCCACTGCCAGCTCTTGGAAAGTCCTTGCTGCACCATGACCCGTGCACGTGGCAGCCACCAGGCCGATTCATGCACCCTCTGGTAACGAAAAGCATTCAGTAATAGCCTTTTGCTGTAACATTTTTCCTGATAATCCTTCTTCTTCTGAACTTTCTTTTTCTTTCTGACTAGAGTTCCTGGGCTTTTATCAACACATGCCCTAACTATTCTTGGTTCCACTGGGGTGTCTCTTTCCCTTATCAATTTACTTAACACCCCTTCCATATTTTTATCATAAAGACAATACAATACACTGAGACAAAACAAGACACAAACATACTGCATCAATCTTCTCCATTTTCTCAAAATGGCCATTTTTCCTCTCGCCCTATCTGTCTCAGAACGAGCAGATTTGCTTCCATCCTATCTAGGGATGGGCAGCTTTTTTTTCGTCACTTACCCCCGAGTGTCCTGGGGCTCCCCATACCATCTGCTGCAGCCCGGCTGGCTGGGCAAAATAACCAGGGGGTGACGAAGAACTTGTGTAGATTGATATAGCAGGAGTGGGAGCTGTTTATTGTAGGACAACAGAGGTATTTATACATTCCACACAGCTTATCTTAATTAACATAAGATAGATACAGCAGTCAACCAATAAGGAATCTCCACACTTAATGGCTTGCTGGCATTACTTCACAAACCACTCCCTCTGGCAAAATGCCAGGCGCCATCCTGACTTGTTTACAGACTCTAACATTGAAGTGTGTGGAGAGCTACAATGATAATCCAACTGGAGGACATGGTACCTGTGAGGCATGTAGGAATCAGGTTGTTCATTCTGGAAAAAACCCTATTCAGAGTCTTCAAGGAAATGAAGTGTTGACAGATGTGCTAAGTATTAGTTTCCTCTTGGTGCCATAACAAATTACCACAGGATCAATGGCCTACAACAGCACAAAATTTTTATCTTATGGCTCTATGTGTCAGTCCAAAACAGGTTTCTCTGGCCTAAATTCAAGGAACCATTGCCTGCCTTCTAGAGGTTCTGGGGACCCTCCATTTCCTTGCTATTTTTGCCTTCTAGGGATAGCCTCTATTGGCTCTCGGCCCAACCTCTACCTCGGCCTGCAGTCACCTCACTCTGACCTCTGTTTCCTCCATCACAGCTCCTTCTGTGACTGCTGCCTCCCTCTTGGCCTGATAAGGACCTGGCCATTACCTGAGGCCCACCTAGATCCTCTCCTGAGTAGATGCTGTCATTCCTGTTTTGTTTGTAGAAAAGCACAGCTCAGAGTCTAGTTGTTTCCCATGTCCCATTCCTCTGAAGAATAACACATGTTTCTGGGTTTTCAGTCATTCTTGTAAGGTTCAGCAATGATCTTGGGGCCAGCGGGGGGTAGGGAGGAGGGAGGAAGCAAACCTGTGCTCTTAAAACTGATTGTCGTCCCCACCCCTGGCATTAACCAATCATCAGTGTAAATTGAAAATTTTGTGAGCAGAAATGGTGTTCAGTTTTGTTTTATCTTTGCTTTTCTTTGTCTATTTGAGGTACCATGAGCATACATAATGGCCCATATTTAAAGAGTATGATTTGATAAATTTTGACATACGTGTACACCAGTGAAATGATCATCGAATCAAAATAATGATCACCACTAAAAGTAGAACACTCATGCCCTTTCACAACCCATTCCGTCCCCTGGGCAAACACTGATCTGTTTCCTGTCACTGTGGACTAGTTGACATTTTCTTGAATGGCATTGTGCTGCATAAGAGCATAAGAGAATCATACTGCATGCAGCATGAACTCTTTTGAGTGTGTGTGTGTGTGTGTGTGAGTGACTTCCTTTGCTTAACATAATTACTTTGAGATTCCTCTATGTTATTCTGTGTATCATTACTTCCTGTCTTTGTATTGCTTGTTGGTATTTTGTTGTTTATTCAGTCCCCTGTAAATGGGCATCTGTGTTGCTTCTAGTTTGGGGCTATTATGAGTAAATAGCTTCAGCATTCCTGTATAGTCTTTGTGTGGATACACACTCTCTCTCTTCCTGGGGTAATTACCTATTTACAGAATGTCTGGGTCATGTGGTGGGTGTGTTCAACTTGTGAAGAGTCTGCCAAACTGTTTTTCAATGGCTTTTACAATTTCAGTTTCCCATCAGCAATGAAATGAGTGTCCCAGTGACTATATTTTCAACCACATGAGGTATCATCAATTTTTTTAAATTTTAGCCATTCTAAAGTGGTATGTTGGAATAGTTTTTATATGGTTTAAATATGAGGTGCCTCCCAACAGCTCATGTGTGAGACAATGCAAGCATTTTCAGATCATGAGCAGTATGACCTAATCAGTGGATTAATCCACTCGTGGATTAACTAACTGAGCAGTAACCATAAGCAGGTAGTATTTGGCTGGAGAAAATAGGTCACTGGGGGTGTGTGAGCCTTTGGGGTTTATATTTTGTCCATGGTGAGGGGAGTTCTCTCTGTCTGCTTCCTGCTGACCATGTCCTAACCTGTTTTTTCTCCTCCACACCCTTCTACTATGATGTTCTGCTTCACTTTGAACCCAGAGCTGAAGCCGTGAGCCAAAATAAGCTTTCCCTCCTCTACATTGTTCTTGTCAGGTCTTTTGGTCACAGCAACCAAAAACAGCTGACTAAAAAAAGCTTAATTTGCATTTCCTTCATGACTCATGATGTTGATCATTTTTTGTGTTCCTATTTTATGATATGTATATCTTCTTTCATAAAATGTCTATCCAAATCTTTTTTCCATTTTTTATCAGGTTGTTTTCATATTATTGCAATTGAGAGTTTTTTCAAAGCATATGCTGGAGAAAAATCCTTTATCAGATATGTGATTTATCAATGTTTTCTCTCAGCCTGTGGCTTATCTTTACATTTTCTTAACCGTGTCTTTCAAAGAACAGAAGTTTTGAATTTTGATTAAATCCAATGCATCAATTATTTTCTTTTATAGATTGTGATTTTTGTGGTTGTATTTATGAAATCTCTGTCTAACCCAAGATCGTGAGTTTTTCCTAGGTGTTCATCCAGAAGTTTTATATATGTAGGTTTAACTTTGGAATATATGATTCAATTTGAGTTAGTTTTTATATGTGGTGTGAGATATGGATTATGGCTCTTTTTTTTTTTTGCATATGAACATCCATCTGTTCCAATACCATTTGTTGAAAAAAACTACACTTTTCACTCAATTTCCACTTTTGTTGAAAATCAGTTGCCTATGTATTTATGAGTTTATTTCTAGACTGAACTCTGTTCAGTGATCACTTTTCCATGTTTTCACAGATGCCCGACTGTCTTGGTAACTGTAGCTTTGTGTGTCTCAAAATCAGGTACTGCATTTTTATTTTAAGGTTGTTTGGATATTTTAGCTACTTTGCATTTTCTTGCATTTTGGAAACAGATTCTAATTTTCTGAGAGAAAGACAGAGAGAGATAGAGAAGGTCTATAGGATTTTGATTGTGTAAAATTTGGGGAGATTTGACAAACAGTATTGATAATATTAAATCTTATCATTTATCAAACACAATACAGTGTATCTCTCATTTTATTTTGTCTCAGCAGCACTGGGTAGGTTTCAGTGTACAGACTTGTCCTTCCAGGAGTCCCAACTCTGTCTCAAGGAGATTTCTGGGCTCAGACAGACTGAATTCTTCCCCTTGGACTGCAGCGAGGAAACTCCTTCCTGGCAATTACTGTGGCAAGAAAAGGGCTCACCTTATTTGTCCCTGTGTCTAGGATCACTGTCAAGTGTTGTCTGCTGTCTAATGTTTGAAAACTATTGCTTCATATTTAAGATTATTTTTTTGGTGTGAGAGAGTAAATCTGGTTCCTATTTCTCCTTTTTTTTCAGAATCAGGAAGCTCCACTCTGCTTTTAATAGTAGACTTTCTTCTACTTAGATGTTTATACAAAGCAAATTCAAAGCAGCTCCTCCATTGTTAACATTCCTAGCCCAAATCCCTGACTTGTAACAATGATAAGAGGTCAATTTGCCTAGCTTGAAAGATAATGCAGTGTAGTAGAATATATTCAACAGTGAGTCAGTCTGTGAGCATAAAGAAAGATGCTTACCCTAATTAGTAAACATCAAAATGTAAACTAAAATCACAAAAAGATGGCTTTTCACACCCATTAGGGCAGATCATTTAAGTTGGATAACACTAAGGTGAAGGAGATGTAGAACAATTGAGCCACCATTCGCTGCTGGTGAAAGTTGAAACTTGGTCTGACTACCACGGAGAGCTGGAGAGCTTGGTATTATCAATCAATCCAGATTATTTAGAAAAGAGGATCTGGGCTTAGTGGGAGATGTTTGGATTATGGGGACAGAACCCTCATGAATGGATTAAAGTCATTATCTTGGGAGTGCATTGGTTACCACGAAGAAGTCCACCCCTGGTGCTCACTTACCCTTCTGCTTTTCTGTCCAAAGGTGCTTGGCAGATGTCATTGCCATGCCTTTGTGTTACTCAGACCACAGAACTGTGAACCAAATGAAGTTGTCTTGTTTATAAATTATTAGTCTGTGGTGTTCTGTTATAGCAACAGAAACTGGATTAAGATGATGTTCTTGTTGAGGCTGATGACCGTGACTGTCTTGTCCATCCTGATGGGATGTTTAAAAGGAGAATCCAGCAAAGATAAATGAGGGAGAGGGATACATCCAGGTGGGTAGGTGGGAAGACAAAGGAGCAAGGAGTTCAGGATGTGGCCAGCATGTTGTGGGAATGATGCCCATGGATAATGGGAAATGAAGGAAGGAGGGGACTGTTGGGCTGGAGATGGGTATATTGGCATTTGGATGTTCATGGAGCAGTGGTGGAAACTGAATGAGCAGATGCCGGGGAGAAGCTGCTGATGCTTACTCTAGGGAATGGAAGCCTAGAGTGTGACCTGGGAAGAATGGTGGGATAAAGGAGATCAGGAGAGATGAGGAGATGAGGACACTGAGTGACCAGAATCAGTATTCATGTCATCAATGAACCCACCCAAGGTAATGGTGGGACCACAGGTGGACAGGTGTCCTGTGAACAAGGTGGGAGTGACTGTGGCAGGTGGGGAGGGTGATTTCAGCAAAGTGCAGTGCAGGTGCATGTTGGAGGCCCGAGCCTCAAACAGTTAACAGCTTTTTTCTTCTGCCACACAAGGTCATTGTCTACAACATGCCATTTATTTATCTGTCCATCCAATTAAGAGTTCACCCTCCCATATGCCTGTGATTAAAGAGGTTAAAACATATATGGTGGTGAAATATTAAATGGCAAGTGCATGCCAAATTCAATACCAGGCTTGCAGACATGGGTGTAGACGAAGAATCCTCTTCTCAGGGCATTCAGAGTTGTGAACATGACTTCAGTGTTACCAAATGAATTCCAAAAGGAGCTAAATGTCACAGTAGAGCCATTCTCTGTAGAGAGCAGAGAGAGGAACATACTTTTGAGGAGGGAGCAGGGAATTTGTAAGAAAGCATTCTGGACTTGGGAAAACACAAGATGGGCCTAAATGGCTTGAGGACTGGCCAGATGGGCGTATTGGCATTTTGGGATCCCTCAGTCCCTCCCTGTTAGGCTGGTAAGACTACAGGAATAAGAAGCAGCAAAAAAAAAAAAAAAAAAAAAAAAATGCTTTACCAATTTGCTAGTTGCCCAGAGTCTCCCTGAAGGAAGTTTGCCAGAGACTTGTTTAGCTCCTCCCAGGGAGGGAAGAGTATATAGCATACCTGGACCCGACCCTCTCAGGGGTGCGCTTGCCGTGCCCTCTTAAGGTAACAAATCTCCAACTTGATGCTGCCGTAGAATGCCAATCAGCATTATATACAGACCCTGAGCTGCTTCACCTCATGGTACAAATAGCAACGGCAGAGCAGAGAGCAGAGAGGAGAAGAGGAGCCGGACTTGCTCCTTTTATGGCCCTTTCAAGAGACCTTTGTGGGTCCCAGGAGAACTATCTTCCAAGAGCATGCCCCCACCTACCCTAGGACCTCCCACCAGGCTCTAAAGGTTCCACGGCTTCCCAGTAGAGCCACCATGGGATTAGAGTCTTCGATCACAATGGGCCCTTGAGGGATACTCAGACCTTATTCCAGCCATAGAAGGCCCCTGGGAACCTTTGGCTCTGGTGTACCCAGAAGTGGTACAACAAAATATTTTTCTTTTTCTGAATGTGGGAGTGAATGAAGAAAATTGCTGCCATTTCTTCTTCTGTCGATTCTCCCAATGACCTTAGGCCAAGGGTGTGTGGGTAGGTTTAGTTCCTTGAGGCCTTTAAAACTGAGACATCTGCACAGCTACTTGAAATCCCATTTGTCTGGTTTTGAGGTTCTGTTTGTAGCATTTCCCCTACACTGGTATATGAACACAGGTGTGTGTGTGTGTGCCCGCACATGTGCATGTGTGTGTGCATTTATGTATCCTGTGTATTCAAAGATGTACACATATAAATAGAAAGGAGACTACCTATATCAAATAACTCAAGTGAAGTGTTGAATTAAACCATCTTGATATTTCAGTAGCAGAAACTCCCAAGTGAACATAGCTTCTCTGACACCAGAAACAACTTCATTACTGAGCCTTAAGATAACCAAGTTTACAAGAGACAATGGTAAATCAGACTTTTAAAGATTGACAGTTCAAATACACAAGAAAAGACAGTACTGTGTATATCTTCATTAGGAATCTGAATTAAGTAGGCTTCTGTGCTACACATCAAGTGATGTAAAATTTTTCTTGGGAAGCATGAAGGGGCTTTGATGATAACAACTATCATTAGAGAAAATCTAGGACTAAAAAAAATCACAGAATGAACAGTAGAATCTTCCTTGAATTTTACGTGCTGTGTTGGTAGTTAACTAATAGAGCTTTAATTGCATATAATGCATCCCAAGCAATTATTCAGGCAGAATATTAATTATGAGTAATATGACTACAAAGTCAGCCCATTTTTTGCTAATGCAAAATATTTGCAAAATATTTATTTTTACATTATACATCAGCCATGGTTCATTAGAGAACTTCCCTAATATAAGAATCTGAAATGCTCCAAAATCCAAAACTTTGTCAGTTTCCTAAATGGATGACAAAATACCAACCACCTACAAACCTCCAAGTTAGACTAAGTACCCTTCCCACTATCAGATATGCAGCAGAAATTGTAAAGCTCAGCTCTTGATGTTGGCTTTTCTATTATTATTATTATTACAATCTGTTGTATGTGAAAGTAAATCAAATGGATTAATTGATATACATTTGAAAATACATCTACCTTCCCTTTTATATCATTGCCTTTTTATTACATATAAGTTATCTCTGCTAACTTGCTTTGAATTGTAAAAGCTCAAAGAGTTTCTCAAAGTGAATAATTCTTTGAGAATCCTTAATTTGAAAGAATTTTGCTTTCTCTGATTTGCTAGGAGTTAACAAATGCTGGAATTATATTGGCAGCCAGTACATAATACTCATGTTTCAAAATGATTTTAATTCTTACAATGTTTACTAACTATGGATGGATGGATGGATGGATGGATGGATGGATGGATGGATTGGTCACCAAGTTCCTAAAAGATATGCATATGTTTAGAGGCAAGGATCAGGAGTCTTTGATGGACTGGGGAATTGCCTAATGACTAAGATCATGGAAGTAGCTCATGAATAGTGCTCAGTTGGTGCCTGGCAGGGTAGCTCTAAGCCAGAGCTCATATTTAAGTATAGGGATAGAGTGTATCCAGATAGAAAATGGAAGTAATAATTTCAATGATACTTTGGAGAATCTAGATTGTGACAAAAGGTATAGTCATACAGCTTTCCTGTCCAGTGAAGCCATGAATTTATGTGCTTTCACCACTCTTCGTGTGGGGACAGGGTTGTGGGAGAGGAACAGGAAAGATTTTAGTCCTTGCAGTGGCCCTTAAGATAATCAGTGTGATGAAGAACAGCTGATAAATGTTTTACAAAGGGGTAAAACACAAAACACAGAGGGCCATTTCCTAAGGAACACACATTCTTTTAGATTTGCCAGCAAGTCTTAAAAGTCGAATCTAGGGCCCAGAAATAAGCAGTCTAAGCATTTTTGCCAATGGAGGAGTGGATTCCTTTTCCTGCACACAGCAGCATAATTGACATTTTTTTCCCTCCTTAATAAAGACTTTCAACCCTTTGACCTTTAGAGCTGACCTTCTAAAAGACAGTACACTGGTTCTTGCATAATTATCACCTGTTTGGCTACACAATTATCCCATTTGGACTCAAACTTCTAGATAGAAGACATTACCCTGAGAAGCACAGGATCTGAGTGGTTGAGCTAGAAGCGGCTATAGGTGCTTGCAACATTCCTTTGGTTTTCAGTGTGAACTGCAGAGAAAAGACAGTATTTTGTGAGTAAACATCCATAATTATATTATTGGGTGAGAGATTAATAATTGATATATTAAAGTCTGAGAGGATGTAGAAGGTAAGTTATCAGTATTCATTAGGAGTTATTATCTTGTATTAAAAAGTTGTCTAAGTCAGGTATGGTGGGATGCACCAGTAGTCCCAGCTACGTGGGAGATCTGAAGCAGGAGATAGCTTGAGCCCAGCAGTTTGAGACCACCCTGGGCAGCATTAGTGAGAGACCATCTTTAAAAAGAAGGATAAGAGAAAGAGAAGCAGAAGCAGAAGGAGAAGGAGAAGGAGAAGGAGAAGGAGTTGTTGAAGTTTTTTTTTTATTCCTGGTGTATATAAATGTTTTTACTTTTGAACTTTTATGGGGACAACAAGTTCATTAGCAACTAGATAAATATATAGGGCCATCATAGTATCTTGAGCACTTTGGAACATTTGACTTCCTTAGATTTCAGATGTGACAGGGAAAAAAAATCTATAAACAATATTAATGAGCAACGGTTTCAGGGTGGTCTCAAATGTTAATGCTTTACCCTGACAAACATGTCCCCAGCGTGCTCTTCTCTTGTGTACTGTGACATAGGGAGGGACAAGAAGAAGGCCAAGATGGAGATCAGCAAACTGAGAGGGGCTTAGGGAAGGCAGCACAGAGTGAAGCCAGGTGGGGTGGCCCTTGTAATAACGACAGCCGTGACTTATAGAGCACTATCTGGGAGGAACTAAGCTGATCACTGTACATCTACTGGCGCATTGAATCATCACAGTAATCTGTGGAATATGTACAGTTACAATCCCATTTTACAGTAATTGAGTCCCAGTGTGGCTGACACTTCCGCCACGTGGCTTGCAAGTGGGGAATCCAGGAGAGCAACCCAGACACAGGACCCTAACTCCTCACACTTGTATTCCTCCTGGCCAGCTCAGATGAGGGTAGCTATTCTAGGATTTTATTCTAAGAGCCATGTAAATGGTGCTGTGAAGGAAAGGGTGCTCTTGCTTTGTGATCATCACAAGGACTCCTCATGAAAAGATGTTGTCAAGGCCCAGCATTTGCCTGATCTTCTTCGCTGCTGTCATTACTGGCTGCCTTCCCCACTTACAGATCACAGTTGGCTGGCCGGCCTGCCTGCTTTCTTTCCCCCCTTTCTCCCTTTCTCCCTCCCTCCCCTCCTCCCTCTCTCTTTCTCTCTCTCTTTCCTTCTTACCAGGGAGTTAACCCAGAGGGGCTTTACCACTGAGCCACATTATATATTTTATTTAGAGACAGGGTCTCCCTGAATTACTTAGGGCCTGGCCCAATTGCTGAGAATGGCTTTGGACTTGCAACCCTCCTGCTTCAGCCTCCCGAGTGCTGGGTTACTGGCATGCACCACTACAGCCTTTCTTCGGAGATGGAGTTTGGAGGTTGGTTCTTGTGCAAAGTCTTCCCCTTCCCCCGGCTGAGGGATCTTCCTGCCTAGCCCTTAGCTGCCCCTCGTGTGCTGTAGTTCTTCCTGTTAATGCCTTACCCTATCCAAGGGTCAAGCCTTTTAAGAACTGAGGAGTACCCTGTGTAGAGGCTGTTAAACACACTTTTGTTGAGTGACTCTGTCCAGGGCCTGTCTGGAAGAAGGGAAGGAGGCCCTGGGCTGCCTGCTCACTGCCTGGGCAGTCTCTGTCTTTCTGGGTGATGCTTGTCTGTATAGTGGGGGACAGGCTTTGTGTGTGGAGATCGTGTCTGTAGCCAGTAGCCAGGGCACTGGGGGTGACCAACTTCTGGGCTCAAAATCCTGCTGGAGTAGTGCCAAGCTGTGTGATCTTTAGGGGGAGGGAGTTTTTAAATTTTAAATTTAGGAAGAAGGAGCTGGGGATCCAGCTCAGGGGTAGGGCACTTGCCTAGCAAGTGCTCAAGGTTTTGGGTTCAATTCCCAGCACGGCCAACACCCCCTTCCTTTTTTTTTTTTTTAAAAAAAAAAAAAGATGGGATAGTAGTACTTCTTGTATTTGTTATAAGGACTAAATTAAATACTATATATGCTTGATATATGGTAAGACTTGCTAAACATTTTTTAGAATCATTATTCATGTGCACCTGACACTCTCAGAAAGGGCAAAATCACTTCTACTTTGAGCTTTGAAGGATAAGTGGGAAATTCTTAAGCTGTAGCTGCAGTAAAAGGCTCTCCTGAAGGACTGGGCTGCAGAGTACGGGGGTGATTTTTCAGGAGCAGAGAAGAGTGGTCCCTTTCCTTACCAGTCCTAAGGGTCACATGGCGTTTGTGCCTGTCTCTGTCCAGATCTCCCCTTTTTATAAGGATACAAGTCATATGATTAGGACCCCCATGACCTCATGTTACCTAATTACCCTATTTCCAAACAAAGTCACATTCTAAATTATAGAGGTTTAGGATTTTTAGTGTCTGAATTTGGGGGGACACAACTTAACCTATACCAGGTTGACTGCTGGACAGACTATAAATATGCCTCATACATGTTGCCTGGGAGACCCTCCTCAGTAATGCTAAACGAGAATTTTAATTTTTTGCCAGATACCTAGGTGACTTCAATGTACATGAAGTATGAGAAGCATTTGTTTCCACAGCTTTCTAGGAAGGATTGTGGTAGCATGAATCAAGATTCCCAGAGTGATCATAATTTTTGAGTTTCACAGGATACAAGCATATCCTAAGAAATCATTTAATATATGAATACAAACAGTGCATACAACGATGTTTATTCCAGCTTATTCTACTTGGTTATAAAACACTGCTATGCATAGGCATTACTTTCTACCACTTTTAGTGGAAAATTGTTTTAATTCAGGTGAAATAGATATTCTTGTGTGAAATGATCTCTGAGTCCTAAACTGGCTTATAAACAAATTTCTGGAATAATACTTATTGGTAAATTTAGTAATTATAGCAAATGAATCCTTAGACTAAAGGATTAATTAAGGAAAAATTATCATGTTTATTGCAATAATGGTGCAATGATTATATAAGAAATGATGTGTCCATTTTGGAGAGAACATTAAATTATTTAGGGGTTAAATGGCATGATGACTCTGACTGCTGTTTATATTTGGAAATGGTCACCATCCACAGTTCAAAAATGCAATCACAAAGTATTTAAGAATTAATTCTCTCAGGTGTTCTCATGACTGACATATCTCCTTGTCAGTTATTTTGGTCACAGACTATTTTAGCAGTCTGTTTAGTTGTTTCTTAGTTTATAATAAAATTGTGTTTATCTTCCCTGAATGTTATTATTGCTATCTAATGACCTTCTTTAACAGAAAGACAAGGTGGCTTAAAAGGCACAAGCCAGAGGATCCTTGCTGTGAGGGTCAAGGTCATACATATTAATTTGGCTTCATGTCATTTACCTTTCAGGTTAAAGTTTCCATGGAATTGCTGCACCTCTGGCACAGGTTTCATTTTTGGCACTTTGGATTTTTATAGTGAAAGCCATGTTCTCTTTGCAAAACAAGGCCTGTCATTTCTAGATGGGACCCCTATAAGTCTTGGCAAGACAGGCCCTGGAAGTAAATAAAAGGAAAATTGGCTAGAGAGGCGGGAACAATGCAAGTTTAGGGTTAGTCTCTTCAAGATCCTGTCTCAAAATAAAAAGTGAAAAGAACTGGGGATGTACCTGAATGGTAAAGCGTCCCTGAGTCCAATCCCCAGTACAAAAAAAAAAAAAAAGACTTTCTTTTCAACATATTCAGAGGATGTAAGTTAAAGCTCTATCAATTTACACTTCACTGAGAAGTACTAGTTGGACTACACATCTTAAGAAAATCCTTGCTTCAAAGTATGCATCAATATAAACAAAATTTCAGATATAACCCTGCCTTTGAGTTTCATTCTCTTCCTAAAATCTCTATTAGCAGGTGATTTATCAAAAGCACAGATAGAGACAGATGTGGTGGTGCATGCCTGTAATCCCAGCAATTTGGGACACTGAGGCAGGAGGATCGAAAGTTCAAGGCCAGCCTCAGCAACTTAGCAAGGCCCTAAGCAACTTGGTGAGACCCTGCCTCAAAATAAAAAAAAAATAAATAAAAAGGGCTGGAGATGTGGAGATGGGGTTAAGCACCCCTGGGTTTAATCCCCAGTAACAGGGTGGAGTTGGGGGACCACCCAGATAGGACATACCGTATCAGGTGTTGAGAACCGATCCTAAACTCCTAAGCAATTCATCTAACAACTCCCTCTTGGCTTTATTTCTTACCACTCCCTTCCTGTCTATTTCTCCCCTGGTCATAGTGAATTACTGAGTAGCTACCTCCCAAAAGAGCATCCTCAGAAGTAGCCACAAAAAACACTTCCAACACCTGCACAGGTCCTCCCTCCAGCCCACCTCAGGCTGACCCAGCCACCCTTGGCTGGTAAATGGCTATTGATCCCAACAACCCTCCCAGATTCCAGATTTTCCTGGAGGGCTTTCCCAGTACCCCTCCCTGAACTGTCAACCACATTTTACCAACTTCCCTGGTCTCCATCCTGATAAAACCTAAATAATTAAAATGAACTTGATTATTTTTAGAGATAATTTAAAATCCAATGCTGTTTTCTTTATTGAATTTTATTATCCTTCATTCTCCATCTCTAAAGACACACTCACTGTCCTGTTCTTTTATTGCCAGTACATCTCAGCTCCACAGGGATTTGGAGGGTGCCTGGTATGTTGTTGCAGGATAAGGTATGGTGTGAGCAATAGTAACAAGAATCTTGCCTGCGAACCCACACAAGTAAAATGACAAGAACTCCATTCCAAGTCTTTGTCCTGGCAGGATTCAGGGTGCTTTGTGCATCTTTCTCAGATGTTCCTACAGTCCATCTGTCCTTGGCCTTGCATTTCTGATTTCCTCTTCTCTGTGCCTGGGTGGTTCCTGCTGATTAGGTGGGTTGCATCCAAGGTGACTATGGAGCTAGTTTCTGCCACATTGGCAGCTCTCCATTATTCTGGGACCTTGCCCTGGTCATCCTGAGAGGCAGTTGCTGCTTTCCCTGGTTCCCAGCAGTGAAAGTTTTTATCATGATCCAAAAATTAAACCTTCCCATTTCTGTCTTCACCTTAGTTATTGCACCAGTTTTATTTAACTGGCTTCCAACTTGTCTTGAGTTCTTGTTTGAAGAATTGGGCTGAATTCAGCAGCTTCCTGGAACAATAATACAAACTGCACCCAGGATGTTGGACTTAAATTTGCTCTTCTGTGCCTACGACCAAGCAAGGTCTTTGGGTTGATCTTGAGCACCACTGATTCTCTTCCTAAGGAGGCTCGATTTCCCAGAGCCCCGTGAATAACCTGTGAGGCTGAAGGTACCCTCCGTCTTCTGCCTTCCTCCTTGCTTCCACCTTCATGAGCTCTTGGGTCTCTGTATTCTGTCTTTCAGGAGTTTTTATTGTGTTCTTGCTATGGTTTGAATGTCCCCTGGAACTCATGTGCTGGAAACTGGATCCCCAAGTCATGTTAATTGTCTTTGGAGGTGGGACCTTTGGAAGCTGATTAGGTTGTATGGGCTTTTCCCTCATAAATGGATTGATCCATTTGTGGATTCGTGGATTAATGAGTTATTGACAAAGTGAGTGCATCTGTGATAAAAGCCAGTGTGGTGTTTCTCATGAGCCCTCTCACCAGCTGATGCCTTATGCCATCTCAAGTCTCTGTATTGCATCTCCACCAGCAAAAAGGCCCTTGCCAGATTCAAATTTGACCTTGGACTTCCCAGCCTCCAGAACTGTGAGTTAAACATATCTCTATTCTTTATCAATTACCCAGTCTGTGGTGTTCAGTTATAGCAGCAGAACATGATTAAGACTCTTCTTTGGAGAGAAGCCCCTAGAGGACCCAGGATTTACATTATGTCCTGGGTTCAGCAGTGGGCAGGCAGTTCTGCTCCTACCCAAGTCTGAATCTCCAGCATGGTAACACAGCCATGATCAATTCCAGAGGTGCAGAGAAGTCAGATCTAGCTAATGAATGTTGCACTTTCTTAAGCCCATGACTCACATTCAATAAATACGTGCTAAGCTGGTGAATGAATGAATGAATGGTGGATGCCAGTGTGGAGAGTATAATGAATACATTCTAGCAAAGAAGTGGCAGGCGGATTCAGTAAAGGTGTGCTTCTGAAGGTGAGAGATGGCAGTGAGTGTGCCAGGAGTGGAGTGAGGCAGTAGGAACTAGGAGAGAAATACCCTTCCCAGGTGGAGGCCATATGTACACTGGGAAGAGAGTTGAATAAATATATTTAAAGGAATGAGAATTCCTGAGAAATTGTCCAATTTTATCCACAGAGAACAAATCCCCAAAATAACAACATAGATTTACATATGTGAACAATGTGCCAGTTCTTTTTCTAAACCCTATATATATATATATGTCTTAATCTGTTTTCTGTTGCTATAGCAAAATGCCTGAGATCAGGTAATTTATAAAGTGTAGAAGCTTATTTGGCTCACAGTTCTGGAGACTGAGAAGTCCAACAGCATGGTGGTGTCCTCATCTCAGTATCTGGTCAGGACTTTCTAGCTGCATCATAAAAGGCAGAAGGTATCACTGACAAGACAGAGCAAGAGTGCTAGCTGATGTCTCTCTTCCTCTCTGTATAAAGCCACTAAGCCATCGTGGGGTCCCCCCATCATCTCATTCTAATCACCTCCCAAAGTTCCCACTTCCAGATACCATCAATATGAATTTGGGGTTAAGTTTCCAATACATGAACGTCTGGGGGACACATTCACCACATAGCCACACATTAACTCATTTAATTTTCACAATTTTCTGTTGTTATTTCCTCCAGAAAAATTGAATCACTTGCCCTGGATCACACAGCCCAGTGGTGGGCTGGAATTTGAACCTGTGTAGTCTATTCTTAACCAGAGTTCAGGTATTTGAAACCCTAGGCTCACAGTTAGGAAATACACTGCCTGAATTCTGGGGTTGATGTACAATTCAAATACGGCAGGTAGAGATTTTTCCTGTGCTCTAAAAAATCTGCTACTAAGGCTATGTGAGATGTGTGTGCATGTGTGTGCACACACGTGCATGCTTGCCTAAGAACACACACAGATGTTTGTATATATACATTTGTTTTTGAGAGAGAGAGAGAGAATTTTAATATTTATTTTTTAGTTTTTTTGGCGGACACAACATCTTTGTTTGTATGTGGTGCTGAGGATCGAACCCGGGCCGCACGCATGCCAGGCGAGCGCTACCGCTTGAGCCACATCCCCAGCCCCTTTGTATATATTTTTGTATGTGTGTTTTTTTCTTGGCATATTTTTTCAGGCCAGAGTTCTGTTTGATATTCTGATTTAATTTGAAATAATTTAATTTAAATTTAACTTTCACACCTCTGTGCACTAATAGTGCATCTTTTTCTTACTTTCCAGGATTTGTCTTCTCCAGTGGCCCGTGACCCAAACCTGGTAAGAACAACTTCATTTCTCTCCTCCTCTTCCCTCTTCCTTTTCCCTTGGGTGAATCCTGCCTACGCTATGAGTCTGATAGCTCTTCGCTTTTTCTCAACTTCAAAATACCCCTCTGTCAGGCCTCCTTTGGCAACATCTTCCCTTTGGAAGCTAGGCCTTTTCTCACAGTAAGTAAGCCCAAACATGAATTTTATTGCTCTATAGTATGACCACTAAGTGTTCTGTTATTTTGGCCAAACCATTTGTAGACAAACTTAGGAGTGATTTTATTTTAGAAATAATTATAAATTATAAATTAGTCACTTCACAGTGTCAGACCTCAGAGCCTTACATTTAAAGATATTTCATAGTAGACTGGGGTTGTGGCTCAATGGTAGAGTGCTTGCCTAGCACACATGAGGCACTGGGTTCAATACTCAGCACCACATAAAAAATAAAGATATTGTGCTCATCAACAACTAAAAAAAAATTTTAAACATTTTTTAAAAAGATATTTTATATTGATAAAACCCAGGAGTGCTTGGGGGAGGGGATTTTGTTTTTTACTGGATGAATATAAGCTGAGGGTTTAACATATTTTAGTATACATATACATACAGGTACGTAAATATGACATGCTGTCAGCCCTCTGTATCTGCTGGGTCTGTATCCACAGATTCAACAAACTGAAGATCAAAAAAAATTTTTTTTTAATGTGTTCTAAATATGTACAGCAACGCCCCCGCCTAGGCCTTTTTCCTTAAACAATACAGTATAGCACCTATTTCCATAGAATTCACATTGTGTTTGGTATTATAAGTCTATCAGAAAATGTGTCTAGGTTTTATGCAAATTACACCATTTTATATAAGGAACTTGAGCATCAGAGGACTTTGGTGCCCCATGGGGTCCTGGAACTGACCCCCCAGAGATACTGAGGGATGATTGTGTTTGTTCCCAATTATGGATTAAATCTTATTACCAACCACTTTCACAGTTGTAGGTTAAAGTGTCTTTTCTGATGGCCAGAGAGAAGTATTGTAAAAGATCATATTTTCCATCTCAGTATTGTTTATATCCATGATTTACCTGTTGGGTAAGGAGGGTCATTTAGGTAATGAATGAAATATTCTTTTCTTTAAATTCCTTTCTCTACAACTAAAGTTTATAAAGAGCTTTAACTGAGCAAGACAATACAAAATTTAGGAAATTCAACTTGAGATTATATTTAGGCTTCAGAAACCCAAAGAGGCCGCTCCATTAATAGTCATGTCATGTCAGTCACAGCATAATGGTAAGGCAATTTGCTAGGTTGTTTGAAATTCAAGCAGAAGGTTATTCATTAATTTGGTGAACCATTGGCTTTACCTGACATTGACATGCATTTGCCATTTTCTATTGACCTGAAATAAGGATGCTATTTTTCTTATATTTTGCTTAATTGGTACATTTTTAAAAATCAACCCTTTGTATTTATGAAAAAAAACCTTAATATTATGGCATTTGGATACCAAAGTTTTGCATATTATGCAAATGGATTGTTTCTATATATCTTCATAGTCATTTGGCATACACGCAGATGAAAAGAAAGTTGACCTAGTCTGTTTAAAAACATTTTGATAATTGAGGCTGTAGGAGAATCCTGAGGCATACCTGAGTGGATTTCAATATTATCAGAATTTGGGTTCTATTTGGGGATTTCTAAAGAAGAATGTGCCCCCTAAGTTACATGATTTTTATTTCTAAATGAGAAACTGTGTATTTTATAAAATATTGTATAATCATTGCAAATTTTGATAGCTGTAGAGCTAGTTACAGTTTCTACATGCTTTTGGTGGTTTTGTTTTGTTTGTAAGCTCATAATTAAAATATCAATTATCCAATCATATATTTATGTATATTTTAATAAATTTTTAATGTCACATGCCATATGGTTTTCAACTTTTCTTAAAGAACATGTTACCACTGGATTCCCTCTTTCCCCCTCTTATGAATATTTTATACTTAGAGTATTATTATTGAAGTGCTTCTCCAAGAACAGATTTTAAAAATAAAACTATGGTGGATAATCTTGTAAAACTGTTCCAAAAATAATGTTGTTTGGACATAATTGCTGTAATCCAGGTTTTTAGAGATTTCTTACACAATGGGAATCCAAAGGAATAAGCCATGTGTAGGCAAAGCTTCTAGTATTAACCAGGTCACATTACTAACTGACCACAGGTATCCATTTCATGGTTGCCCAATGGAAGCAATGAGGTCTGATGGAGTTAGGGTCCCCAACCCTTTCTCCCTGCAGTCCTTCTTTGTTTGCTTTTTGTTTTTGTCCAGAAGGAGTTCTTTGTCCCTGATAGAATCCAGAAATTTCAGCTTCATTAGCGTTTAAGCCCTCACTGTGTGATGTGCAGATCTCAGTTTCTATCTTAGGAAGTCTACCTTGGAGAGTGGAGAACATGACCTCTTGCAGACAAATTTTCTCTGTTGATGTGAAACCTACCAAACACAGGTGTAGTAACTTGAGGGATTGGTACCTCCTTGAGATCTGTGCTTTGAGTTTTTTTTTTTAAATTATTCTGATTTGTTATATATGACAGCAGAATGCATTACAATTCATATTACACATATAGAGCACAATATTTCATATCTCTGGTTATATACAAAGTTCACACCATTCGTGTCTTCATACATGTACTTAGGGTAATGATGTCCATCTCATTCCACCATCTTTCCTACCCCAATGCCCCCTCCCTTCCCTCCTACCCCTTTACCCTATCTAGAGTTCGTCTAATCCTTCCATACTCCCCCTCCCTACCCCACTATGAATCAGCCTCCTTATATCAGAGAAAACATTCAACATTTGTTTTTTGGGATTGGCTAACTTCACTTAGCATTATATTCTCCAACTCCATCATTTACTTGCAAATGCCATGATTTTATTCTCTTTTATTGCTGAGTAATGTTCTATTGTGTATATATACCACATTTTCTTTATCCATTCATCTACTGAAGGGCATCTAGTTTGGTTCCACAGTTTGGTTATTGTGAACTGTGCTGCAATAAACATTGATGTGGCCATGTCCCTGTAGTAAGTTGTTTTTAAGTCCTTTGTGTATAGACTGAGGATTGGGATAGCTGCTGGGTCAAATGGTGGTTCCATTCCAAGTTTTCCAAGGAATCTCCATACTGCTTTCCATATTGGCTGCACCATTTTGCAGTCCCACCAGCAAGGTATGAGTGTGCCTTTCTCCCCACATCCTCGCCAACACTTACTGTTGTTTGTCTTCATAATAGCTGCCATTCTGACTGGAGTGAGATGAAATCTTAGAGTAGTTTTGATTTGCATTTTCTCTAATTGTTAGAGATTTTGAGCATTTTTTCATATATTTGTTGATTGATTGTATATCACCTTCTGAGAAGTATCTGTTCAGTTCCTTGGCCCATTTATTGATTGGGTTATTTGGGTTTTTTTTGGTGTTTAGCTTTTTGAGTTCTTTATATACCCTAGAGATTAGTGCTTTATCTGATGTGTGAGGGGTAAAAATTTGCTCTTAGGTTGTAGGCTCTCTATTCACCTAACAAATTGTTTCTTTCTTTTTAATTTATATTTGACAGCAGAATGCATTGAAATTCTTATTACACATATAGAACACAATTTTTCATATCTCTGGTTGTATACATAGTATATTCACACCAATTCCTGTCTTCATACATGTACTTTGGATAATGATGACCATCACATTCCACCATCATTTCTAACCCATGCCCCCTCCCTTCCCCTCCCACCCCTCTGCCCTATCTAGAGTTCATCTATTCCTCCCATGCTCCCTCTCCCTATCCCACTATGAATCAGCCTCCTTATATCAAAGAAAACATTCGACATTTGGTTTTGGGGGATTGGCTAACTTCACTTAGCATTATTCTCTCTAACTCCATTCATTTACCTGCAAATGCCATGATTTATCTGCAAATGCCACATTGTTGAGTAATATACAGATTGTTTCTTTTGCTGAGAAGAAATTTTTAGTTTGATTCCATCCCATTTATTGATTCTTGATTTTAATTCTTGTGCTATAGGAGTCTTATTAAGGAAGTTGGGGCCTAATCTCACATGATAGCGATTAGGGCCTACTTTTTCTTCTGTTAGATGCAGGGTCTCTGGTTTTATTCCTAAGTCTTTGATCCATTTTGAGTTGAGTTTTGTGCATGGTGAGAGATAGGGGTTTTAATTTCATTTGGTTGCATATGGATTTTCAGTTTTCCCAGCACCATTTGTTGAAGAGGTTATCTTTTCTCCAATGTATGTTTTGGGCACTTTTGTCTAATATAAGATAACTATAATTATGTGGGTTAGTCTCTGTCTCCTCTATTTTGTACCATTGGTCTACAGGTCTATTTTGGTGCCAGTACCATGCTGCTTTTGTTACTCTTGCTCTGTAGTATTGTTTAAGGTCTGGTATAGTGATGCCACCTGATTCACTCTTCCTGCTAAGGATTGCTTTAGCTATTCTAGGTCTCTTATTTTTCCAGATGAATTTCATGATTGCTTTTTCTATTTCTATGAGGAATGTCATTGGAATTTTGATTGGAATTGTATTAAATCTGTATAATGCTCTTGGTAGTATGGTCATTTTGACAATATTAATTTTGCCTATCCAAGAACAAGGGACATTTTTCCATCTTCTAAGGTCTTCTTTAATTTCTTTCTTTAGCATTCTGTAATTTTGTTCTAGAGGTCCTTCACCTCTTTTGTCAGGTTGATTCCCAAGTGGTTTTTTTTTTTTTTTTTTTTTTTTTTTTTTTAGGCTATTGTAAATGGGGTAGTTTTCCTCATTTCCCTTTCAGAGGATTTATTACTGATATACAGAAATGCCTTTGATTTATGGGTGTTAATTTTGTATCCTGCTACTTTGATGAATCCATTTACTAGTTCTAGAAGTTTTCTGGTGGAATTTTTGGGGTTTTTAGGTATAGAATCATATTGTTGGCAAATAGTGTTAATTTGAGTTTTTCTTTTCCTATCTGTATCCCTTTAATTTCTTTCATCGGTCTAATTGCTCTGGCCAGTGTTTCAAGAACTATGTTAAATAGAAGTGGTGAAAGAGGGCATCCCTGTCTTGTTCCAGTTTTTAGAGGGAATGCTTTGAATTTTTCTCCATTTAGAATGATGTTGGTTTGGGCCTTAGCATTGATAGCTTTTACAATGTTGAGATATGTTTCTGTTATCCTTATTTTTTCTAGTGTTTTGAACATGAAGGGGTGCTGTATTTTGTTGAATGCTTTGTCTGCATCTATTGAGATGATCATATTATTCTTATCTTTAAGTCTATTGATGTGATGAATTTCATTTATTGATTTAAATATGTTTAACTAAGCTTGCATCCCTGGAACGAACCCTACTTGATCATTGTGAACTATCTTTTTGATATATTTTTGTATTTGATTTGCCAGAACTTTATTGAGAATTTTTGCATCTATGTTCATTAGGGATATTGGTCTGAAGTTTTCTTTCTTTGATGTGTCTTTGCCTGGTTTTGGGATCAGGGTGATATTGGCCTCATAGAATGAGTTTGGAAGTGCTCTCTTTTTTATTTCCTGAAATAAATTGAAGAGTATTGGTATTAGTTATTCTTTAAACGTCTTGTAGAACTCAGCTGTGTATCCATCTGGTCCCAGGCTTGGTTGGTAGGCTTCTGATGGTGTCTTCTATTTCATTGCTTGAAATTGATCTATTTAAATTGTGTATATCATCCTGATTCAATTTGGGCAAATCATATGACTCTAGAAATTTGTCAGTACCTTTGATATTTTCTATTTATTGTAGTACAAGTTTTAAAAATAATTTCTAATTATCTTCTGTATTTCTGTAGTGTCTGTTGTGATATTTCCTTTTTCATTATGTATGTTAGTAATTTGAGTTTTCTCTCTCCTTTTCATTAGCATAGCTAAGGGTCTGTCAATTTTATTTATGTTTTCAAAGAACCAAATTTTTGTTTTGTCCATTTTTTCAATTTTTTTTTTGTTTCAATCTCATTGATTTCAGCTCTGATTTTAATTATTCCCTTTCTTCTACTGCTTTTGGTGTTGATTTATTCTTTTTTTTCCCTAGGGTTTTGAGATGTAATATTGAGTCATTTATTTTTTGACTTTTTATTCTTTTAAGGAATGAACTCCATACAATGAACTTTCCTCTTAGTATTGCCTTCATAGTGTCCCAGAAATTTCAATACATTGTATCTATATTCTCATTCACCTCTAAGAATTTTTTAATCTCCTCCTTGATGTCTTTTGCAACCCATTATTTATTCAGGTGTTGGAGTAGCTTTTATTTTTTATTTTATTTTCGATTTCTAATTTCATTCCATTATGATCTGATAGAATGCAGGGCAATATCTCTACTATTTTATATTTGCTAAGAGTTGCTTTGTGGCAGAATATATGGTCTATTTTAGAGAAGGATCCATGTGCTGCTGAGAAGAAAGTGTATTTGTTCATTGAAGGATGAAATATTCTCTATATATGTCACTATTATTGTATTATTAAGTTCTATAATTTTTTTTGTTTAGCTTTTGTTTGGTAGTGAAAGAAGTGTGTTAAAGTCAACCAGAAATATTGTGTTGTGGTCTATTTGACTCTTGAACTTGAGAAGAGTTTGTTTGATGAACGTAGACACTCCATTGTTTGGGGCATATAAATTTATTATTGTTATGTCTTTTTGATGAATGTTTCCTTTAAGCAGTATGAAATATCCTTCTTTATCCCTTTTGATTAACTTTGACTTGAAGTCTACACTGTTTGATATGAGGATGGACACCCCTGCTTGCTTCCGCAGTTCATGCATGGCATGATTTTCCCCAACCTTTCACCTTCAGTCTGTATATATCTTTTCCTATGAGATGAGTCTCTCGGAGGCAGTATATTATTGGGTCTTTTTAAAAATCCAATCTGCCAGTCTATGTCTTTTGATTGGTGAGTTTAGGCCATTAACATTCAGGGTTATTATTGAGAGACGATTTGTATTCCCAGCCATATTTGTTATTGAACTTGACTTGGTTTCTCCTCTGATTAGATTTTCCTTTAGTATAATCCCTCCCTCTGCTGATTTTCATCATTGTTTTTAATTTCCTCTTCTTGGAATATTTTGCTGAGGATGTTCTGTAGTAACTTTCTAATAGTAAATTCTTTTAACTTTTTTTTTTAAAAAAAAAAAAGAGAGAGAGAGAATTTTTTAATATTTATTTTTTAGTTTTCGGCAGACACGACATCTTTGTATGTGGTGCTGAGGATTGAACCCGGGCTGCATGCATGCCAGGCGAGCATGCTACCGCTTGAGCCACATCCCCAGCCCTCTTTAACTTTTGTTTATCATGGAAGGTTTTTATTTCATCATGAAATCTAAAGCTTAGTTTTGCTGGATATAAGATTCTTGGTTGGCACCCATTTTCTTTCAGAGCTTGATATATGTTTTTCCAGGATATTCTAGCTTTCAGGGTCTGGGTTGAAAAATCTGCACATAATCTAATTGGTTTCCCCCTATATGTAATGTGATTTCTTTCTGTCATGGCTTTTAATATTCTCTCCTTATTCTCTATGTTAGGCCTTTTTATTATAATGTGCCTTGGTGTGGATCTGTTGTGATTTGGTACATTTGGTGTCCTGTAAGCCTCCTGAATTTGGTTTTCCAATTCATTCTTCACATTTGGAAAATTTTTCTGATATAATTTAATTGAATAGATTGCTTATTCCTTTGGTTTGGAACCCTATGCCTTCCTGTATCCCAATAACTCTTACATTTGGTCTTTTATGCTATCCCATATTTCTTGAATGTTCTGCTCATGGTTTCTTACCATTCTCACTGTGTGGTTTACATTCTTTTCAAGATTATATATTTTGTCTTCGTTGTCTGAGGTCCTGTCTTCCAAGTGGTCTAATCTGTTGGTGATGCTTTCAATTGAACTTTTTATTTGGTTTGTTGTTTCTTTCATTTCAAGGATTTATGTTTTTTTTTTTTAAGAACCTCTATCTCCTTATTGAAGTAATCTTTTGCTTCCTATATTTGTTTAGGTAGCTCTTTGTCAAAATGATCTTTTGCTGCCTATATTTGCTCTCTTATATCATCCTTTAATTTGCAGAACATTTAAATTATGTAATCCTGAACTCCTTCTCTATTATTTCTTCTGCTGTGCTGGCCATGAATTCTAATAATGTGGTATCTTGATTTGTTTGGGGCACTTTCTTCCCTTGTCTTTTTATATTGCTTGTGTGTCTTCCCTTCTAGCACTGTGAATCTGAGGCCTTACGGTTTTTACCCTGTATACTTATAGTGCTCCTGTAGAGATTCAATACCTGTCCTTTGAGGTAAAGGTCAATGTTAACAGATCCCAATAAAAACAATATACACCCTATTAAGACATTTAAGACATTTTCAGTTTGGTCACAATGTACAGAAATGGCGAATTCAACTATTATCTATAATATACTCAGTAGGTTTGTAAAAGGGTTTATAGTTTCTGATGGTGGACAAAGAAGTGGGATGATACGCTGAGGAGGTAGGAGGTGAGGATATAGAGTTGTTATATCTTAGGAAGTATGAAAGGGAAATCTAAAGAGGAAGATTAGTAGCAGGAGAAGGGAGAGGAAGTAATTTTGGGTAGACAAGTAAGTGGGAAGACAGTAGAGTACATAAAACAAACACATATATATATATTAAGAAAAATAAAAATGTTAACATAGTAGAAATTGGTGGGGGAAAAAAAGAATATACAACACAACTATAGTATACTATTCAGATGTCCCAGTCCTCAAAATCCGAATTCATGCAAAGTATTTGGTTTCATGTATGTTGGGGATGTGAGCGCAGGAGACTAGAGATGGAGAGGGAAAAAAATTTTTTTGAAGGAAGAAACAGGGATTGTTTTGGTTGGAGATCAGTGTCTTTCCTGCTTCCCTTCTCATCCAACAGGTGGGGTTGTCTGTTTTTAGCTGGTTGTATCTGCCCTCAGGATGGTGAAGGTAACCAGGGTGTCACTGTGCTGGGATAGCGGCTGCTGAGAGATGGGGGAGTTAGAGACTGGGTACCTGGCCAGCCTGAGTTCCAAACTGGGACTTGCCCCCACTGAAGATGGTGATGAAGGTGACCCAAGATGGAGACGCCTGCTTTCAGCAGTGGGGCGTCTGGTCGGGTGTTGGGGAGCCAAGCGATGGTGTTAGACGATGATCAGAGTCTGTGTGAAGTTCTCGGGTGCAGGCAAGCTACTGCAGAGTCCCACGGTGGCGGTGACGGGAGAGCCCCGTGTTGGTAGCTGGGGGTCTGTACAGGAGTGGTGGATGGAGTTCCTGCCTGTGGGACCTGCTGGGTGTCCTGCGTGGGAGCAGCATCAATGATTTCCACTTGGGCTGAAAGTTCTGCACAGGTGCTGATGCTGTGGTCCTGATCAGGTACCCAGTAGTCCTGAGTGGGCTAGTAGTTGGAAGACTCACTCTGACAGCTGAGGCCTAGAGTCCTGGGCAGGCAGGTGACTGTGACCTGCGTGGGAGCAAGAATAATGCTCGCAGAGAATCAGTATCCTCACTCCTTGAGTCCCCGGTCACGGAGCGACACAAAATGCTGCCTCCCTCTGGCCCGCCATCTTGGATCTCCTGTGCTTTGAGGTTTTCATGTTTTGGTAATTTCCTTGTTTTCAACTGTTCCACTTCAAGCTTTTGAACATCTGATTCTCTGGTTTTTTGTACTTGAACTTTTAAATAGTTTGTAATTGACATTGCTCCTAAAAATGTAAAAATATACTAGTGCTGTATTTTGTTACTGAATTCTCAGATTCATTCACTCCCATATCCTGAGAACGTATATGAATTTCTGAAAATTATTTTTGCTTTTTAGCCTTGATTAAATACTTTATTAACACTTAAACAAAATTTATCATTTAAAAACAGATTTACAGTCATAGAAGATGGAAACCATTGACCTAAATTTTCAAATAACTGCTTATATTTATTCTTGGCATGAAGATAAGATCATTATGATAAATAAAATTTGCCAGTAAGTGGCAATTGACTTAAAAAAATCTCAAAACTGAAGTGTATTGAGAACCACTTCAAATTTCAGTTCTAAAAATAAATGGAAAATAAAAATAAATTGAAATTTTGAATTGTAACACTCAGGGCCCACAAACCTCGTTTCCCTTAGGGGCCACAAGAGGGAGCTGTTAAACCTTAAATATATTTGAATTTCAACACAGTCTTGGGGTAAACTGTTCAAATAGTCTGGCCTGTAAAATTTAACTAGCATTGTAATGAGGATTGGTCTAGTTTTTATTCCTAATAAAGCAAAAGTTATGCATATAATTAAGACACTAAAGTTAAATACAATGAATACTTTTGAGTGCGTATTATTTATAAGGTGTTTCATTCCTAAAGGGGATACAGAGATAATTTGAGTGACTCATAATCATGTGTGTATGTCTGTATCTTTGCATTACAAAGGAGAATGTAATATATAAGAACCATAAAAGGGAAACAAAATATGTGAAGTTTCCAAAGAGGTGGCACTGGAAATTGCAGGAGGGAACAAGAGGCATTTAAGAAGGCTGGAAGAGTTTTGGTAGTCCCACAAATAAAAAGGAGGAAATATATTAAGTGGCAGCACAGGGTAACTTTAAAAAAAAAATGGAGAACTCTGAATCATCTGGTTTGCTTGAAGCAGAGGTTGCATAAAGTCAATTACAAGACTTTCAGGCAGAGGCAGAAAGGTAGATCCGGCTGTGTTGTGATTATGCATAAATGCCTGGAGGATTTCCTGTTCCCTAATTGTGTTAAATGTCAAAATCTAGCCAAAGGAATTCTTAACCTGCAATGCAGAAGTGTTAGTGGGAAGCAGATTCTCTCCTACCTATGATTTCCTTCATGACCTCTGATAAGTAGAGCCCCAAGCCCAAAAAACATCCTGCTATAGTTTGGCTCCAGAATGTCCCCCAAAGGCTTAGATGTTAAATTCTTGATCCTCAACTTGGTGCTACTGGAAGGTGATGGGACCTTTAAGAAGTTGGGATTAACGGAGATCTTAGATAATGGCACGTGCTTTCAAAGGGGATAGTTTCTTCCCACCACTCCTGCCCTGAATTCCCAACTACCACAAGGTGATCAGCATGAGAAAGCTACTATCACAAGGTGATACATCTCCACAGGCCCAAAAGCAACAGGGCCAACTGGCAGGGACTAAACTCTTTAAACCTGTGAGCCCAAACAAGCTTTTCTTCTTTTTTAAGTTGATTATCTCAGGAGTTTTGTTACAGTAAGGAAGACTGACAAACACACATCCTAATACTGCTTAAAGGTCAGGGGGCTGAGATAAAATGCTATAGTATGCTCTGTTTATTATTGAGGGCTATTCACAAAATATCTACAGAAGTCACAGTATTTACAGGTTCTTAGAAAAATTTAATGTTTCCTATAATTCCTGGACTTCATAAAAGCTTTTGCAAATTTTTCAAAGATATTTGAAAGCCATCTTCTTTTTATGTTATTAAGATAGAAATGACTTCAGGCATGGGGTATACAATGATAGAGTGCTTGGCTAACATGTGCAAGGCCCTGAGTTGGATCTCTAGCACTGAAAAAATAATAATTAAAATAAAAAAGAAGTGACTAATACTTGGAATACTGAGGATAACTTTAATTTTTTTTTAATAATTTTGTTCCTTGGGCATAGTTTCAGCTTTGCAAGATGGAAAAACTCTGGAGATTGATTGCACAACAATGTGAATATAATTAACATGACTGAACTGTTCATTTGAAAATGGTTAAAAAGGTCAATTTTATGTTATGGGTTTTTCACCACAATTTTTAAAATTAAATTTTTTTTTTTTTTTTTTTTAGAGCTAAAACAAAACAGAAACTATCTCTAGGAAATGGAGTGAATTTAACTTGTGTTTTCAGCAGTTCATGCAAACAGCTCAGCCTTACGGGCCATACCGTTTTCATTGATGAAACAAGTTTTTCTGGAATTAAATGTACACAAAATTTACAACATAAGATCTGGATGACATGCAGGACAAAAACTTCAACTGTTGTTTTTAAAAAACACAGAGATTATTCCCATACTTGGATTCTCTTCAAAGCCACAGACATTATGGCAAAACTCAGTAAACTCATTTCTCTGGAGAACAAGGATAACACAATACTGACATTTTGATTTTTTTATTGTCTCATTTAAGAGAAAATTGGGGTTTCATAGTGCAGTAAACAAAATAATGGTCCCCATAAAGGTGTCCTTATTCCCTGGAACCTATAAACATGTTACCTAATATAGACTGAGTATCAGACAAACAAAGAATCTATTTTTTTCTCTCTACAGTCCAGTTTGGTTCTGGAGCTTTCTACTTGGAGATAGCATCAGAACCCACAGGAGAAGGGATCGGTCCTTAGGATTACCTCACCTTTAGATACGAGCCTCAGGTTGTTCTGTTTATGATTTTAATCCACTGGCTATAAATCAGGGTCCTTACAACCCCTTTCTTGAGGTTAATTTGTTTGAGGGGTTAAGAGAACTCATACAGGTGCAGAGATGCCTAGGGGAGGGGAGGGGGAAGGACGTGGGGTGGCCTTCTCTGGGTGCCCCCCCATATGTTCAACTGCTCAGAAGGTCTCTGAACACTGTCCTTTTGGATTTTTCGGGGGACTCCATTGCATAGTCACAATTGCTAATGGACCAAGTGGGAAAAACCTAGTAGGGCCTGTCTAGATTCTTCTTGGCCTGTCTGGGCACATTGCTTCCTCCAGGTCTGACGCAGAACCCCTCTGAGAGTGAGGAAGGTCCTATGACCTATTGTGAGACAAAGTAAACCAGATAATTTATTTATGGACCTGGTAAAGACAGAGGACGACTGAAGTTTCTATGACCAACCTGGGAGAGAGACATTCTAGTTTCTGTGAACTGCTTGGGGAAGGGATTTATGAATCAGGATCTGTGAGGGGAAAAAAGCAAAAAACAAAAAACAAAAAAAATACATCATCATATCGCATATGGCAGAGAATTAAAGTTGCATACATTACTTTCTGTAGTAATAAAGACTACAGAGGCTTCTGGCTGAAAATAAGGCATCATTAAGTGGGACATGGTGGTGCACATCTGTAATCCTAGTAGCTTGGGAGGCAGAGGCTGGAGGATCAAAAGTTCAAATCCTGCCTCAGCAGTTTATCGAGGCCCTCGGCAACTCAGTCAGACCCTGTCTCTAAGTAAAATATATAAAAGGGCTGGAGATGTGGCTCAGGGGTAAAGCACCCCTGGGTTCAATTCCTGGTACAAGAAAAATAATAATAATAAGGCATTAAAGGGCTAAGAGGTCTGGCTTAGTTGTAGTATGTGTGCTTAGTAGGCACACGACCCAGGGTTCTATCTCCAGCACAGTAAAAGAATTATAAACTAAAGCAATAGAGTCCCAGGAACATGGGGAAATCCATGAGCAGAATACATTCAAAATAACTTCATACATGGGGGTTAAATTTGTCCTGAAATGTAACCAAATTTTTATATATACCTAAATGTACTCACTGCATCCGGGTGGCCCTGCCCTTGGGGCTCCCATAGTTCACGGCCTGGTTTTCATTCCAACAATTCAGTTTAGTTTACTAACAAGGTCTCAGACTTAATTTTTGTTTTCTAGGTCACTCAGACTGGGAATACTGGGGCATTTGATATAGTCCTGGCCAGGGAATGTTTGACTCATTTGCTTGACTTGGTTCGGGTGGACTGGAAAGGTTTGCGTAATATTATACTTCTATTGGAGAGAAAGGGGGAAAAATCAGTTTTTTTTTCTAGACACATAACACATCCATTTAGCTTTTTAAAAGATATTTTTAAATTTGTCAGCACCGAGTCCTTCAATATTAGGAAAGAGCTGGAAGTCCCTGGGACCGGCAGGGTTTGGCTGACGTCATTTGAGAGCAAGACCACTTGCCTGACCTTCATACTCTGCACGAAACCCTCAAATTGAATAAAACTACTCAGAATATAGAATTTCAAAAAAATCTAATAAAAGTGAAAGCCAAAAGCAACTGAGCTGAAAAAATAAAAATTAAAAATAAAAGAGCAGTCAGGATGAGGGGAAAGTGAAGCTGTGTTTAGGGTGTTGCTTAGCATGATGACAAAGAAAGCCACCTCTGTCCTGGCTGCCTTTTCACACATCACAAGACAGACAGGTGCTAGCAGTCAGCCTGTGTGACAGCCTTCAAAGGCAGTGTCAGGAGGAGAGAGTAAAAGAGAGTAAAAGGAAAGTCTGGAGACCCTGGTAACCGCCTGGCTATAATATCGACCCCTTTGCTTTTCTCACTTATTGGGAATAAGTCTTCACTAAACAGAAAGGAAGAAGGCAATGGGAAGATTGCTATAGCAACTCCTTATTTATGAAGGAGAAGACCATTTGTCTCCATTGAGTTCATTCCACACTGCTCCTTTCCACATTGTGGGTGCACTTTCAACCCTTGATGAGGAGCCATAGGCGGTGGCTTCCCCCACCCACAGAAAAATTCCTCTGAGGAATCACGAGCCCATCGACATTTAGCAGCTGTTTAAAAGATGATTTAGGCTCCCAGAATAATGCTGGAAACTCTTGGAATCATGGTCTTGGGCAACAAGGGAACTTAAGGTTGGGAAAAATCAACAACAAAATCTAAGTTTCAAACCTAAGGGAATGTTTGTTCTGAAGCCCCTACTAATCTGTTCCTCAGCAGTTACTGCCGAGTGGAGGAACAGAATGGGAAAAGAAAGCTGTGTTCAGTTCCTTCTTCTTTGGATCAAATATGCATTGTCCCTCAATCTCCTTGAGGGGTTAGTTCCAGGATCCCCAAAGACAGCAAGATCTCAGGACGCTCATGTCCCTTATATAAAATAATGCAGTATTTGCACAGAAACTACACACATCCTCCCAAATATTTTATCTTTAGGTTACTCATAATACCTACTACAATGAAAATATTATGCAAATAGTTGTTATTCTGTATTGTATAGGGAATGATGACAAAGCAAACCTCTGTACATGCTTAGTACCAACACAATTTTTTAAAGCATTTTTCATCAATGATTGGTGGGATCCGAAGATGTGGAACTGGTGGGTATGGAGAAACAATTGTAATGGAGGAGACCAAATTCTCCATTGAATTGGTTGAGTCCAATCATTTAATACTAAGTGCTCACTTTAGAGTTTAAAGAACTCATTGTTGGTTAATATCAAATGGGAACTTCCAGGGGCTGGGGTTGTGGCTCAGTGGTAGAGCGCTCACCTAGCATGTGCAAAGCCCTGAGTTCAATCCTCAGCACCACATAAAAATAAATAAAGGTATTGTGTCCAGCTACAACTAAAAAATAAATATAAAAAAATGGGAACTCCCATATGTTTCCTAACATGGAAGGACTTGATACAGGTACATGAGTTAAATACCTTAAGAAATTAAATTGGAATTTTATGCTTTCTCAACAGGTCTTGATAAAGTGATTTAGAGAGGTATTATACTTCTCCATAAATTCAAGCAATATCTCCCAAATGATACTTTTTATCTATCACTGCATAGTAAACCAGACAACATGTAATGATTGAAAGCAACTGTATTATTATTCCTCATGGTTTTGTGTATTGTTGCGCCCTCCTGGGAAGTTCTGGTCTTGTGATGTCCCCTGAGGCCATAGTCATCTGCAAGCTCACTGGGCTGAACCAACCGTGATGGTCCACTTGCATGCTTGTCACTTGGTGCAGCTCAGCCAGGAGTTGACCACAGGACCTACACATGACCCCTCATGTGGCATGGGACCTTCACAGCATGGCAGCTGGAGCTGTATTATGATCTGGATATGAGGTGTCCCCCCAAAGCGCCTGTGTTAATGCAGGAATGTTTGGAGATGAAATGGATGGATTATGGGAGCTGTGACTTAATCCATCTTAGTTTGAATGGGCTGGCTGGGAGACAACTGTAGGCAGGTGGGGCCTGGGTGGTCACTGGGGGCATGCCCAGGAAGGGTGCATCTTCCCCGCTCCCCTTCCCCCCACCCCCCACTGCTATTTGCTGCCATGAGGAGAGCAGCTTTCCTCTGCTGGATCCATCTTCATGATCTGCTGCCTTACTTGGGCCCGAGCAATGGAGTCAGCCATCTATGGACTGAGAGCTCTGAAACCACATTGGTCACGACAACGAAAAGCTGATGTAGATGGTCTGAGAGGCTGAGTCCTAGGAGTAAATGTTACCAGAGACCCTTCTTTCATTTCCTCAATGTGTATCTCAGTACACAATATATGGCAGATAATACCACACTGCAATTTCAAATTGTTAAAAGAACAGAGGGCAGAAGCAAAAGCTGCCTGTCAGTCCTCTAAAGGCTAAACCTAGAATTGGCACAGTGTCACGTCTGCCATAAACCATTCCTTAAGCAACCACAGGGCCACACTATGGTCAGGATGTGGGAAAATGAATTCCACTTCGCAGGGGGAGAGTTACAAAGAAATCATGGCCGTCTTTTGTCCATCAGATTTCTTTTCAATAAATAAAGCTCTAGACTACACGTAAGGCTGTTTGGGGGAAAGACACTTCTTATATCTTTCATTTCCTCAATGTGTATCTCAATACACTCCAGTTACAGGGAAGATAATACCACTTTGCAATTTCAAATTGTTAAGAGAACCACCTTCTGTCGTTTTTTTATTGGGAATCATTTGCTTCCTAAATTGTACTCTAAAATCACCTGGTTTAGTTTTGGCCATAGAAACTTGGGCCAGAATGCTAAGAACCTTAAAGGCCCTGAGAATAGGCTAGTCTTTTGAGTTCCTGGGCACAAAGCCTGACTTAGAAACTAAGAAACAAACTTGGGAAGAAACCATGCCAGAGAAAGATCACTAGTGGGAGACATATCCCTGAGTCAGGTTTAGTGTGTAGAAGGCAGAGTTCTCAGGATTCTTTATGTTCTTAAAAGCTGAGGACACTGGGGAGCTTTTGATTATAATACAGTAGGTCAACTGATATTTATAATATTAAAAATTAAAACACAGATGTTTTAAGAGTTTTTAATTCTTTTTTAAAACACCACATTATGGGGCTGGGATTGTAGCTCAGTGGTAGAACACTTGCCTAGCACTTGTGAGGCACTGGGTTTGATTCTCAGCACCATATATAAATAATAAAATAAAGGTCCATCAACAACTAAAAAAATTAAAAAAAAAACACATTATGCTGGGTATGGTGGCACATGTCTATAATCCTAGCTATTCAGGAGGCTGAGGCAGTAGGATTGCAGGATTGATTTCAGCAACATACTGAGAACTTCAGCAACTTAGAACTTGAGCAACTTAGTGAGACCCTGTCTCAAGATTTTAAAAAAGAGAAAAAAAAGTTTTTTTTTTTTTTTTTTTTTTTTGTGCATAGAGTACCTCTGGGTTAAATCTCCAATACCAAAGAAAAAGAAAAAGAAAAACCCATAATAATCTCATTATATAAATTACATATTTTTATAAAAATAGCTATATTTTCCAAAGCCAAAAAAAAAAAAAATGAGTAAGAAGAATGTAACTCTTTTGGAGTTTGCAAACCTATTTGGTATCAGGCTTAATGGAAGACAGCTGCATTCTCCTATCTGCTCTTGCCTTTAATCTGAACCTGCGGAATATGTGGTCTTGTTTGAAGTACATGAAGAAAACCTGGTCTCTCATAGATACTAAGTGGGAAGAGGAGGATCACTCAAACAGCTTTTCAGATAATGGTGGGTTTGTTTGAGTTTCTTGACGAGTGGAGTTTCTTAAAGGTTAGTCGCAGCGTGGAATCTGGACATTGTTTTCAGTGTCATTCTTTTTAGGGAGGTTTTAGGCTCTCCCCTGCCTGTGACTCACAGGTAAGACCCAAACTAAGAACTCACTGAGCTGTGGGGACATGTGTAGCCCATCTCTGTCTGCCCCTTTCTGTCCAACACTTTGCTGTTCATTTGTGCTTTTTTGGTATTGGAGATTAAACCAAGGGTCTTATGCATGCTAGGCAGACACTCTATCCCTGAGCTACACCAGCCCTTTTTTAGTTTATTTTGAAATAGATTCTCATTAAATTGCCCAGACTGACCTCAAACTTGTGATCCTCCTACCTCAGCCTCCTGAGTAGCTGGGATGACAGGTGTGTGCCACTGCACCCAGCATCTTTGCTATTCTTTAAGATCATGAACTAATCACATTTCTTCTGCAAAGGTTTCTCTCAGCTTCCTAACAAAAATCTTTCCTTTCTAAATTCCAGCATTATTGTCTGTATTGGCACTATTGCATTATTGCTGTAGATGGCACTTAGTAGATGCTGTCTATTTAAAATCAATTGCCACATATTTTAGCTCTTTTATCACTGTGGCCAAAATATATGAAAAGAACAAAGTAGAGGAGGAAAAGTGTATTTGGGGCTCAGTTTCGGAGGTCTCAGTCCATTGGTTTGGATCCAATATGAGGCAGCATATCAAGGCAGAAAGATAGGAGGGGGAAGGCAGCTCAGGACATGACAATATGGATGCAGAGAGAGCTCCATTCACCAGGGACAAAATACAAACTCTAAAGGCCTGCCCCAGTGACCTTCTCCTCCAGTCACACACCACGCCTATAGTTACTGCCTGGGGAATCCATACCAGTGGATTAATGTGCTGATTAGGTTAAGGCTTTCATAACCCAATCATTTCACTTCTAAACTTTCTGGTGTTATCTCACACAGGAGCTTTTGGGGGGACACTTCATATCTAAACCATAACACCAAGTGAGTGCTTGATAATTGTGATTAAGCTAATTGAAAACAGGTTTTTTGACTAGTTCTTCAGTTTATTTTTCTCACAAGAAATAAATTAATGATGATGATGATGATGATAATGATGATGTTTATTAATCTTGGGTTCATAGATTAACTTGTTGGGACCCATGAACCCCCAGAAATTGTAAATGTCTACATATATATGGTTTTTTTTCCAGAAAAATTACTTCTTCCATTTCCCTGCAAGAAGATTAGTAACAACTAAGAGATTCTCAACAAATATACTGTGATTGTTTTGGGGTGATTTTAAACCCACCATCTGCTATAATATTTCAGGAAAGGCCACAGGACCCGCCAGTCCTTTAGACTGTCATTTATAAAAGCAGATGATCCTTCCTTAGTTGTGCCAATGGGTGTTAGTCCCCTCAGTTCTGTATATATGCTGGAATTCCAACTGTATGGTCATCTTGAAAATTGCCAGGTGGTCTATCTTTGGAAGACAACTTTGAACCTATTTTGTTTCCTGCAAACATCTGAATAGTACCAGGAAAGTAGGATGGATGACTGCAGATAGTACCCAATTTAAGATGGTTCGACTTAGGATTTTTTGACTTTACAATGGTGCAAAAATGATGCTCATGCAGTAGGAACCATACTACAACATTTGAATGTGGATCTTTTCCCAGGCTGGAGTATACAGTAGAGTTCTCTCTTGTGATACTGGGCAGCAATGCCCACTGCAGCTCCCAGTCAGCCTGGCGGTCACTAGGGGAAACCACTGTACTCTATGGCATGCTGTGCTGCTGAGCTATGGTACTCGGTAGATCTGTTGAATTTCCACTGCAGTATTTTCAATTTACAATGGGTTCATAGAACATAAACCCACTGTGAGTCCAAAAGTATCTGCACAACATTTCAACAAGATGCCTATCTGAGTGCTGAGAAGCAAGACAGCATCTAACCGGGGGTCAACAAACTGTAAATTGCAGATTTACGCTTTAGGTTTTCTAGGCTATATGGTCTCAGTTGCAGCTACTCAACTCTACCATTGTTGCATGAATGCAGCCACAAGTGACCAGTAAAGGGGAAGGTATGGCTGTGTCCAAGTACAGCTCCATTTGCAAAAATAGGCAAGGGCTTCATTGCCCATGGCCAGAGTTTGCTAACCTCTGATCTAATTTATGGCTAACTAGAACCTAGAAATTCCCAGTTATAATCAGGAAGTGTAATACTGAAATGTTCGATAGGATCTCGGGGCCTCTGCATTCCACCCATGGAATGTAATGCAGTTCTAATCTTATCTAGAAAGGGAGCCTATAAATCCAGAAGAACTAGATCATCCCAGGTAACAGCTCAGACAAGGCAGCCCAGTGGTGTGGGCAGGGAGAAGGGTGATTTTTTTGTGTGTGTGGTCAATGTTCCAGCTCATGTGCTGGAAAAGGTTATCATCTATACCACCACAAACAAGAGGAGGTCAGCCTCCTGCTGAGAAATATGGCTTGCTCTTTGATCTGCCTCTTTGTAATTAGGGGTCCTTTCTTTCTCTGTCTCCTGTAGACAATGAATAGAAGTTTGGCAGTGTATGGTGTTCTCCAACCACCTCTTAATTTTTCTCCTTAAATTCTGCCTTTACACGGGGTTAGTCAGCAGCTGGTAGTCACCCCTCCATGACCACTACTCATTTGCCAAGCTGATGTCAACAGCTCCCTCCAACCCCCAGCAGGCTTTCCTGGCAGGAGGAAGCCTGGTGGGAGAGGACATGGTAGATAGAAACACAATGGTGTCATTCCTAAGAGAACACAAATAATGGAAGCTGATTCACAACTTTGTACAAGTTTAATCATCCAAAGACAGAGAGGTTTAGACAGTCCGACTTGCAAATCGGAATTTAAAACTTGGCAAGCGCTTTGACTTATTCTTTCTTATCTGGTTTTATCAAAGGGCAGTTTTTTTTTCTTATTCTCAATAGGAGGTGTTGGGCCTCCTCCAGCAATCCAGTTCTTAATCTTTGTCTTGGTCCTTCTTCCCTCTGTTTCTTGCAGTTCTTTACAAGAGGGATCAATAAATCCTGCTTTTCTTCTCTTTGCCTTGAGTAAGTGGTCATTTGTTCTCCCAGGTCATGCATATGATTGAGACTGGGGTACCCTGTCTTACACACCTGCACACCGGAGCTTATTTTTATGGCAACTATTAGTGCTGTCCTCATTGATGTCCCCTTTTCTGCAGGAAAGCACTCTTCTGATCACTCAAGCACTGTCCCCATCAAGAAAGGTTGAGCCCTGGCCAATCTGCTCCTGTGTCAAAGTATGGAGAGGTCTTTTTGACTGAAGGAACCAGGCTGCATGCCACTGCCCTAAAGCAATGAAGATCAGACTATGTGTGGACAATTACAAGCAACTTTTGGTTATATTAGCATTTTAAGATAAATATTTTCAACAGCAATTCCCTAAAGGTCTGCTAAAACCCATACAGCAGAAATAGAAAGGGTTGAGATTTTGAGTAGTCAAACCAAATGGCTAGTGTCTGCAACTGCAGCTAAACTGGAGAGAGTGTATGTTAGAGATCTAGTCCTGGAGAGGAGCAAGGAAGAAGGAAACAGCCTTCAAAGAATGCTCACAACATGTCATGCTCTGAACTGGTGCTAATTTGGTTTAGATACAATTTCCAGGTTCATTGATGGATGCTTGGTCCCCAGTCTGGTGCTATTAAGATAGTAAAGCTCTGGAAGGTGGAGCCTAATGGAAGGCAGTTAGGTTGTTGAGGGGGCACCACTGTCATAAAAGAGTAATGCTTTTCTCCTGGAACTCCAATTAGTTCCCATAAGAGTGACTGGGTTGTTATTCAAATAGCAAGCCTGGCCTCTGGGTGTCTCTGGCTTCATGTCTTACTGTGCCATCTCTCTAGCACACTGTGATGCCATCACCATGAGCCCCTCACCAAAGGCTGAATGACTTTTAGCCTCTGAAACTATAAATAAAATAAACGTCTTTTCTTTATAAAATATGCAGCTTCAGGTATGTTGTTATCACAACAGAAATGGACTAATACAACAAGACACTATATGTATCACAAACCTTATTTTTCAAGTCAGAAGAGGGAGACTTTAAGAAGTTTAAATTCCCAAGGTCTCCCAGTTTGTAAGTAGCTGAGCCAAAATTTGGAACAAAATCTGAGCCTGTCAACATTCTTTTTAAGACCAAGTAGTAACTAGAGTTTTGGAGACAGAAACTAATAGTATTGTCAGGTGTAACCCCACCTTTATGCTCTAAGGAATAGTGAGATTGGAGAGGAAGATAACATTATGATCCTGCTGGTCCTGCAAGAGACAGAGGTTTAAAACACAAAGCCAGGCAAGCCCCAATTTTGTAAAGTTCAGCTTTAGTGGGGAAAAACTACCTGAAGAAAATCCAATTAGGGTTTCTCTGTTATGGATATGAATCGGACCGACTGAAAGGGAAAAGGGGAGGTTTCAGGGTATTTCAATTTCAAATCCCTTAGTAGGTGAAATCTCTTCTTTTGGGCTTTTGCCATTGTTAGAATTCCTTTATGAATCTCTTCCCTGTGTTTGAGGCTGGGTTATGGTTGACCAATCACAAGCAGCATTTGCTCAGATGGGACCACAGCATGAACTAACATGCCACAGCTGTGGTCTACCAGGAAACCCCAGAGGCAGGCCCTGGACTGCTGGGGAGCAAGCAGACAGCCGGGCACTGGGGAAGGCGCTGGAGATGCTGTGGTTAAAGCCACGTGTAGAATAGAGCAACAAGAGCCATTTTACTTTAGAATCACAAATACACAAAATTGAAATACCAACCTGGGCTCTTATCTATGGTCACTTCATAGCCTAGCACTGAGATGGCTCCTATCTATCCACTTAGTTTGATTCAACCCCCAAATCACTCAAAACCATAGCTGAAAATTCAAATATCTTCTCATAATAAAAGTTGCAGGTTCTCTTTATAGAATCTCCTAGCAAATTAATATTATGTAAGTTACTTGAATTTTTAAAATAAAGGGGTTTCAACCCAAATTTTTTAAAAAAGATTTTATTTTAAATATCTAGGGACACAATACCTTTATTTTTACTTGTTTTTATTTTTATGTGGTGCTGAGGATTGAACCCAGTGCCTCGCTCATGCTAAGCGAGCGCTCTACCCCTGAGCCACAACCTCAGCCCTCAACCTGAATTTTTATGTTAAATTTTTTTGTTCTTTTTCTCTCATTTTCCAAATTGACCAGGGTCAGAGTTGTATAATCTATGATACCTTTGGTCCAGTTAAATGTCTCAGAATCAGAATCTCACCTATAAATATATAGCCCTGGTATAAAATGTGTCATTATATGAAACTGTTTAGTTTATATAATATTATATAGTATAAAACTTTTTTGTTGAAAAAAGTCAACAATAACTGTCAAACAGCTTAAAGATGTTAGAACACAGATAAACGTGGAGTTGGGTTAGGAATCATAGTGGTATTAAAGGAACACTTTGTTTGGCAGGGTGTGGTGGCACATTTCTGTAATCCAGCTACTTGGGAGGCTGAGGCAGGAGGGTCACAAGTTTGAGATCTGGGCAACTTAGTGAGACCATGTCTCAAAATTAACAATAAAAGGACGGGAGACATAGCTCAGTAGTAGAAAACCCCTAGGTTCAATTCCCATTACCAAAATTAAAAACAAAACAAACATTTTGTTTTTAGGCTTTTTATTTTCTCTACCCCCATAGCTCATATTTTCATGCCTTCAAATTTGGTAGGCAAATATCTATCAAAATAGTGTTATCGTTTGAACCTGGAATGACCCCCAAAAGCTCATGTGTTGAGGCTTGGTCCCCAGATGGTGGCACTATTGGTGAGGTGTGAAGCTTTAGAAGGTGGGGGCCTACTTACAGGAAGTACGGCACTGGGGGTGTGTCCTTGGAGAGTATATCTTATTTCCAGTCCCTCCTCAGTTCCTGACCCTCATGAGGTGAGCAGCTTTACTTCACCGTGTACTCTCCATACCTTGATGCACTGTCTCTCCTCAGGCTCATAGCAAATGATCTAGTGAATATGCACTGAAACTTCTGAAACTGTGAGTCCAAATCGACCTTTTTTCTTTTTAAGTTTATTTTCTCAAGTGTTTTGCCACAGCAACAGAAAACTGACTAAACAGGACTGTCATGGACAGCTATTCTTAGACTCAGAAAATGGCAGACAGGGCTTGGTAACCAATGGCAGGTTCACAAAGGCGAGTTGGAACCAATTACAAATCAGATAGGTCTGTCTTAGTGTGTTGGCACACAATCTGCACCTGCCCACGTCCTGTTTGAAAACGTTGCTTACCAGAGTCTGTTCAGAACATGTTGTAGGGATGCTGTGCTCTTGGACTGTGTGTGGAACACAGGGATATCTGTTTGTTGCATTTGAGGTACGTGGACCCACTCTAGGAACAGGGTAGTTCTTCCTTCAGACACATTTGCTAAAAATCCATGGTGTCCTCTTTACTACAGGAGTGTTGTCCATAGTGGATCAGTGTCGACCTAGAGAGAGAGCACAGCTTTCAGAGTAGTTCTGTGACTTCTGTTGTTACTCCCAGATTTTAGGGATGTGGTATTTGTCCTGAAGATCATGAATAAGCTCCACTGGTCACAATAGGAATTTTAAGCTGTAATCAAATGGAAAGCAAGAGGAAAAGTAACGAAAAATGAATACGGTGGCACATACCTGTAATCCCAGCAACTCAGGTGAGTTACCTCAAAAAATAAAAAGGGCTGGGGATATGGCTTGGTGGTTAAACGCCCTTGGGTTCAATCCCAAGTACCAAGAAAAAAAGAAAACACAATAGTAAGGGCCATGAAGAACTTCTGGCTTTTGAGGAAAGATCTATAAGTCACTTTCTTTTTTCTCTTTCTTCCTTCCTTCCTTCCTTTCTTTCTTGGTACCAGGGATTAAACCCAAGGGTTTGACCACTGAGCAACATCCCCAGACATTTTTGTGTGTTTTATTTAGAGACAGGGCCTCACTGGGTCATTTAGGGCCTCCGTAAGTTGCTGAGGCAAACTATTTGAGGTAGCTAACTTTATAAGAAGGAAGGTTTATTTAGGTCACAGTTCTGGAGGTTCAGCGTAAACAGCACACAGCATTCTCTGTGATGAGGGTCATCAGTTAGCTGTATTGACTTACGACACAGTTAGCAATGGCAGGAGTATGTGGGGGCAGGGGTGGGGAACAAGCAAGTGATTGGGCAATCCTCCTGCCTCAGCCTCTGAAGCTACCTGGATTATAGGTGTGCGCCACTACAGACGGCCTTCAGGACCCTTCCCTAAATCCTGCAGGTTCACAACCCTTTGGTTTTGAAAGCAACCTGGGTTGCCAGCTGAAGGCATTAATCCTGATTCTCAAAAGTCACTCAGATCAGAGACATAAATGCATGTTCACAAATGCGCCCTAACTTACCATCCCACAGAGCTGGCTCTCGGGTAGTCATCTGGTATCTTAATCACCAGGAGGTAAACCTTACCAAGTTAACTCTAAGGATAGAACACCTCAAAATATAGTGTGCATAGGTATATTCCAGAGTGCTTCATCAAAGTGGAAATTCCTGAGTGTCCATCTGAGAACTCCTGCCCCAGGTGACCAGCAGGGAGTCTAGGGATCTGCATTTTTATCAAGACCTCACCACCAACCAGCACCAACAACTGATTCTGACCCTCAAGGTCTGAGAACCACACCTAGAGAAACACACCTGGAACTTACATTAAAAACTGGTTCTTCACGCTGGGGTGTAGCACAGTGGTGGAGTATGTGCTTGGCATGTGATAGAGTATGTGCTCGGCGTGTGAAAGGTCCTGGATTCAACTCCAGCACCCCCAATAAAAAATTCTTCAGAAGTTTCCTGTTTGTTCAGATGATGAATTCAAAGCCTTAACGATGGTTTGACAGTTGATAGAATGATGCAAATGTTGTATACATTCTCAACTGGTCCAAATGGATAATGAAGCTTTTGGTGATGGGTGTCTCCATCAATAAGGACAACAGCAGATCAGTTCAATAAAACTCATTAAACTCAGGCATTTGGTTATGGTGTTGGCATGATCCTTCTTCTGTCAGCTCACATGATGGAGAAATGTCAATGGTCTCTCTGCATTTCTGACATGCTTCCTCTCCCTTCCTCAGTTATATAATACTCTTCTGTCTTAGCTGCCTCTCCAGGGACAGTTGCTTCAGTGATGACAAATGTCCAGAGAGTTATGCGGCCAGGGGTGAGGTGGGGCATGAGAAGACAGATACCTACATGTTGGATGCTGCTATCATTTGGATCTGGATTATCTCTAAAGGCTCATGTATTAAAGACTTAGTCCCATTGGAATGTGGCAGAACCTTTACGAGGTGACCCACTGGAAGGTTTTAGGTCAATGGGGTGTACCCTTAAAAGAGGTTGTAGAAAGCCAGTTCCTTCCTCTCTCTCATTTTTTGTTTCCCGCCATAAGGTGGATGGGTTGCCCTGTCACATGATTTCCTGCCCCAGGCCCAAAACAATAGGGTAATGGATCACAGACTGAAATCTCCCAAACTGTGAAACAAAATAACCTTTTTCTCTTTATAAATCAACCATCTCAGCTGTTTGTTTCAATAACAGAAGGCTGAGTAACATAGGTGCTATCTTTTGTGTGTGTGTGTGTGAGCAAACGCCACATAGAGTGTTCTCAGCAACTGTGGTTTCTGCAGCTTGGGAAGTTGAGTAAGTCACTTTTGACAACCACATAACTACTCAGGCAAAAAAAGAACACCTCATCTCCTGGATTCTGGGTCTAGATTGTTTGATGGACCCACACACTTATACATGAAGGCACATTTACATGCATTCCTGTCTTCCACAGAGTCTTGAGTTCAGTGCTAACTTCCAGGTTGGAATCCACAATCGTCAACTTGGAGGAAAACAACAAGCTTTCTGAAATACACAGTCCTTGTTGAAATTATCCCCAAATTTTATGTTTCTCGTAGCTTTCATCAGGGAATTTCTTTTGTTTATAGCCCTTTGCCACAGGGGAAAGGCAGAATATTGGGCAAGCACAATACAGAATAAAAGGTCACATTTTTGCAGCACATTTTTGTAATTCTGTGCTGATTCATCAGACACCAAGATTTTCTGATAAATATCCTTCCTGACAAAATTGGAAAGAACAGTAAGTGGAACAAATGAAATCACCCTCAACACCAGGGCTGCAGGGAGAATGGTGAATGGAACATTTTAACTACATCTCAACCTTGGGAGATGGGTATTCATACTGTTCTTTCCATTTTGGTGGAAATGTGCTGATGGATTTTCATTCTGGATCCACAGGGTGCTTTAATGGAAAGCAGGCAGGATAAGGATTGCTAATTCCATGTTTACCCCTGGTAAGAAAATTAAGGCTCCGAGGGTGGAGGGCTTGCCTGGCCCATGATCTGAGTGGATGCCTGCACTGGGGCCATGAGGACTAACCTGCTCATTTTGCCTCATTGCCAGGTTCTCTTTTTAAACCCCAAATATCTCTTTCTTCCTTTATTCTTTTAATTTTTCCTTGAAATCTTTCTCTAAAAATAAAATCCAAGCCTATTGAATTGGTAAGATTTTCACTTTAAAAAGTGACTCTGATCTCCCCCTCCATGTCATGTCTATCAGTCATTGTCAAACCTCTGGACGAAGTTGTAGAAGTTTTTTGGCATGCCCCTTGGAAATTTTTATCTGGGAAATTGTCTTCTTTGAATAACTGACCTACTTCCTTCTATCAGATATGGGGATTTATGTATTTCTTGTGTTCTGGAAAGTTCAGAGCTAAATTTAATATTCAACCATGGCCTTTCTATTATCCTAAGAAGATTCTTCCCTTTCCATGAGTTTTTAAATTTTGCATTTCAGCTTTATTCTTTATGCACCTTTTATTATGAGCCAAAGCTTTTTGGAAACACGCATTTTGAGTAAACGTTTTTGGATGTGAATTTAATTGGTTATGAAGTAAAAAATCAAATGCCCTAACCCAAACTATAAGAGTATTAAATTTAAATGGGTGAATCATATAATACAAGTGATTTTTTTTTTATTACAAATGCTGTAGAGTAAATGTTGTTGTGTAAGAAACTTGTTGTGGAGAAGTCCAGAAGTTTGATGGAGGAATGCTAAAGCTTGATGTTAGTGCTAAAGTCTCTGGAAGCAATTCATATAAAATATTATGGGAAAGATCATCTTTGCACTTCACAGGAAAAAAGAAGTTGGAGCCACTGGGTGCCTGTGATTTGTTTGTAATTCCACTCTGTCAGCCCTCTCAGCAAACCCGGTTGCTGGACGAAAGCATTGATTTCGGTTCTAGGCATAAGGCAGCCCTCCTTACCTTAACAAGATGAGGGAGTTCTAAAGACCATCAGCTTCAAGTCAGAGCAATCTACCTCAATCAAGCCCCATTTCCCTAATCTGGAAAGTGAAATCCTAATACCCACTTGAATGAATGTGGACAATTAAGCAAAGTGCTTTATCACAAGGAATTAATTTATAATTATTTTTACAGTTGTAAAAAATATCAAGTGTTCTGTCTTATAAAAAATCCTATGCAGAGTCAGGTGCGGTGGCATATACCTGTAATCGCAGCAGCTTGGAGACTGAGGCAGGAAGATCATGAGTTCAAAGCCAGCCTCAGCAAAAGTGAGGCGCTAAGCAACTCAGTGAGACCCTGTCTCTAAATAAAATACAAAATAGGGCTGGGGATGTGGCTCAGTGGTCCAGTGCCCCTGAGTTCAATCCCCCATACTTGCCCCCCATCAAATTCTATGCAAAGCCCCACAGTAGGTTTTTTTTTTAAAAAAAGAAAACTTTTTTTTAAGTCTATCACACAAAAATGTGTACAAATCACTAATGTGCAGCTTCTTGAATTTTCTCAAGGTGAACACACAAGTACTAGCATTTGGACTAAGAAATAGCTTAACATCCCCTCCTACTCACTTCTCCATCCTAGGAGAGTACCACTATTCTGACATTTAATACTATGCATATAATATGCCTATTTGGGGGTTTTTGTATAAATGGAGCAATATAGTATGAACCCTTCTGGGCCTGCCTTCTTACATTCAACACTGTTTTTCAATATTCATTCATAATGTGTGTGTGTGTAACAATAGTTTGTTCATTCCTATGGCTGTATGGATATACATTGTACAATACCACAGTTTATTTATAAATTCCAGCATTGGTGGGAATTGGGTTTCCAGTTTGAAGGTGTTAGGAATCAAGATTTTCTGAAATTTTTGTACATATCCTTTTTTCTTTTTCTTTCTTATTTTGATATATACAAATAGATATGTAGCAGAATAGATAGATGAGGGGGGAGAGAGAGAGAGAGAGAGAGAGAGAGAGAGAGAGAGAGAGAGAACGAACATGAGAGAAGATTGTCTCACACCATTATGGATGCTGAGAAGTCCCAGAAAAGCTGGTGTAAGTCCTGGTCCCAGTTCAAATGCCCAAGAACTAGGAGCACCAATGTCTGAGGATGAGATAAATGTCCCAGCTCAAGAATTTGTCTTTCTTCCCCACTTTCTTCTTCTTCTTCTTCCTCCACCAGGGACACTCTACCTGTGCCCTTTTTGTTCTATCCAAGACCCACCTGGATGAGAGCAGTTCTTCTATACCCAGTCTACTGATGCTAATGCTGATCTATTCTAAAAACACCCTCCTGGACACACCAACAAATAATGTTTTATCTGCTACCTGGACATTTCTTAGCCCAGTCAGGTTGACATATAAATTCACAGTCACACATTACATGGCTGTGAAGTGCTATCTCATTATACTTTTAATTTGTATTTCCTAGATGACTAATGCATTTGTTGAATTTTTAACACCACATAATATTGTTTAGATAGACACCTGTGTATACAAAACAACACAGACCTAAATATATAAAGTGAGAGCTACCAGAAATATAAATAGAACTTGATGAAGCACAAATGTAATGAATGATTCCAAATATTCTTATTTAAGAATTAAACAGATTAGTGAACCTTAAATACTCAAGATAAATAAGATCTTAATACATCCTTAATCACATGTGATCATACATATGTATTTTCATCCTAGAAATAGGATGCTTTTTTTCTTTTATGCTTTTTTCCTTTTAAATGTATAAAATTTAATTAGGTACTTGATGATAAGGACATTTCAAATAGTTCAAGAAAGTGGATTTTAATCAGTTTCTGACTGAAACCCAAAATAATAGTGATAATAATAATAATAATAATAAGGCGAGCTCTCATAAAATGTCCCTAAAGCAAAGAGGAAGATGAGGTTAAAATTATGAAATTACAAGTTATTTAGTAAGCAATTAAAAGTAGGAGGACTTGTAGCAAAACTATGGCATCCAGGAAAAGTTGTGTTTTCAGAAAATAGCTTTAAGTACTTTCTTTATAATAGAAGAATTTTTTAAAAAGACAAGTTGAATTTATCTCAAGAAAATGGAAGTAAGAAAAAATAAAACAAAAGAACCTAAGAAAAGGAAATTAATTAAGATAGTAGCTGAACTAGCCCAGTGGCACACACCAGTGATTCCAGCTACTCGGGCCGGAAGACCTCAAGTTTGAGGGCAGCTTCCGGGCAACTGAGTGAGACTCTGTCTCAAAATTTAAAATAACAATTTTAAAAGGGTGGAAGATGTAGCTTATTGGTAGAGCACTTGAGACGCCTTGAGTTTCAATTCCCAACATTGAAAAAAAAATAGAAAAGTAATAATATTGAAGTAGACAGAGGGGCTATTAAATCCTCGGTTACTCACATTTAAGATTAAGGTCAATAAATGTCTTAATTCTTATCTTGGACATGATGGGAACCTTAAATACAAGCTCATTAATTCTCTGGTTATTTAGCTTTCTTTGCTATTCTAAAATATCAGCAGCAGCAGTAATAAGAATAATACCTAAGACAGTATAAATGGTCATAGTAAGTTTTAAAAATTAATGTTATAGTGAAATTTGAGCAGTATTGTGCAGCATTTATGGAGTCTATCTACATAGGAAGGCTATTACCTCTACATATTTACAGTTGCCCCTCAGTATACCTATAGGATTGGTTCTAGGACCCACAAAGATAACAAAACCTGGGGCTGGGGTTGTAGTTCAGTGGTAGAGTGCTTGCCTCATATGCGTGAGGCACTGGGTTCGATCCTCAGCACCACATAAAAATAAATCAAGATATTGTGTCTCCGCCCCCAAAAAAGAATTAAAAAAAAAAAACATTCTGTCAACTAAAACTTTTTTTAAAAAAAACATACCAAAATCTGTGGATGCTTAAGTTCCTTAAAATGGCACAGTATTTGCACAAACTCACATATATCCTCCTGCAGACTTTACGTCATCTCTAAGTGACTTACAATGCCTGATTCAATAAGTTATGTAAATAGCTATTATACTATACTGTTTAAGGAATAATGATGAAGAAGAAGCCTGTACATGTTTCAGAATACACATAATTTTTAAAATATTTTTGTTCCTTGTTTGGTTGGATCTGAGTTTGCAGAACCCCTGGCTACAGGGGTTCTGCATAGGTACATACTGTACCTATGTATAAATATCCTGAAGAAAATACCTCAAGCCCTTTGCCATACTGCCAACAGACAGAAGCTGCATGAGCCTTCACAAATTAGAAGAGGCAAATTTGATGATTTTCATTTGCAGACATTTTCAGGCTCTCTCCGAACCACCTGTAGAAATTATAGAATTGCTATTAACCATGATTTTTGGAGGAACTATTATAATGTTAAGCATAGAAGATATTAGCAAACAAAACGTTGGTCTTCAGTTTCTAAAGCAGAAGACTAAAAATCTTCAATGCACTCTAGTTCTTTGAAATCTGATAATGCTGATGGCTCACTTTCCCAGAGCCAAATTTACCTGCTTGACTAGTCTTCCCAAGAAACCAAACATCCCTGTTAAAAGATGAGATGTCAAAACAAAACAAATCAAAACAGAAGACAGGCAGAAGAGTGGGGATGCCTATGTTGAGTAGGATTCAAGCCTGGCTCAGTCCCTGGAGCTGTCACTCAGGGGCCACTGTCCCTGAACCAGGCAAACAACCAGGAAAGAAGGAAAGAGCCCCATTGGTGGCCAGCCAGAGCAACCCCCGGAACACAGTGTAGCATCTGCCAGGTCTCAGCCTTGGGCAGGAATCCAGAAGAGGTGATGTCATATTCCTGTGCTGGGTCTTAGCCAGAAGTTTAAATACAAGGCTGTTCACGCACTTTCTGAATGTTACATAAAACTTGCCTTTTCATCTCCAAATTCAGGATTCATGCATCGTGTTTGTGATCAAGGTCTTGCGTTATGGGTTGTGCCTGACCTGGCAGGACTCCCTGGGCCTGGAGCGCCATGCTGCCATGCTAAGCAACTGTGACAATTTGTACCACACTCAGATGCTAAAATAAAGAGGTGTGGGCCTACTAAATTGATGCTTTTTCTCTATCCTGGGAGACAAAACGTACTTCCCACAAATGTGCTACTGGTTAACTTTTCTACTAAAGCATGTTTGTTGTGTTACCTGAGGGTTTTTCCAGTATGTTCTTAGAAGTGAGTGTATTGTGAGTTAAGCTGGGTTCTATGGACCATGTGTCCTCACGTGCCTCTGGACGTCCCATCTCTGGACTTCCCCAAATGTGTACAAAAGGGGCTGAGTCCATGAATTCCAAATGAACACTGTTTTCCAGAGCCCTGTTTTCCTTTCCTTTCTTTCTACATGGCACATACCTTATTGCAGGTCCCATTTAACCTTCCAAAAAGGTGTGGACCACAGAAAATGACTTCGAATCTGAATGATCAGCCCTTATATTCATCTGCAGCCATCAGGACTGCCTGTTTTGGCTTGGCATTTTAGGTGAAAGACCTCATGCCTGGGTTAGAACTGAACCTTCTCTGGCTCCCTATATATACTGCTTAAGGGCTTCCCTGCCTGTCTTATTACAAACATGCTGGCTTGACTTACTTACCTGTGGAGTCTCTGACCATCTTCACCAGGTGTCACTGCCAGGGTCTTGCCTCCATGTCCCTCACCTTTTGTGTAGGGGCTTTTGGGTGATACCCAATAGCATCCTGAGTGAAGGAACTTGGGTATCCAAACATGGGTTTGGGGGAGGGGGTTATGCTCAGGTGGATGGATGGTGGAAGGAAGTTATATGTTAAGTGCTTCCTCATGTCTCCCCACTGGTCCTGTACAGTAGAGCCAGGGGAGAGAATAGTCCTTGCTGGGGATCAGAGGGTTGGGGCTCAGAAAATCCCAAAGAAGAGATCACATGAGCAAACCATAAGAGGTGGGTGGTTTCTGAGAGGCAGGTAAGGAGTAGATAAAGGGATTGAAGACAACACCATCAAAACCCTGGGGTGGAAGAACTTTCTAGGACCATAAGGGCAAAGGGAGGGGTGCCAAGGGATAGGTAAGGCAGAGGTGGCTGGCCTGGGAGCTCCCGGGAACTCTGCAGTGTGTTTTTCTCCTCCTCTGTCTTGGTCCACCCCTACAGCTCTGACCCATCTGTCTCTTCTCCCAGGTTCAGACAGCCTGTGTGCGGGTCTCCCACCCCACTGTGCCTTTCAGTGGCCATCTCACCCTCCCTGTGAAGCAAACCTCCTCTTCAGGAGTTGGCCGAGTTTGACTTTTCTACTCACTCATCCGTCTTTTGGACTTCAGGGTCCCTTTGGGCTCTGTTTTTAATGCAATTCAAATAGAAGAAAATGGAAGAATGGGGTGGATCCTGCAGGATCTCAGGGTCTTAGGGGGACAGTTGGATTTTAAAATCTTAACTTCTTGGTTATTGTTAAGAAATTATCTAAGGTGGATGTGGTGGTGTATGCCTGTGATCCCAGTGGCTTGGGAGGCTGAGGCAGGAGGATTGCAAGTTCAAAGCCAGCCTCAGCAACATATAGAGGTCCTAGGTGACTTAGCGAGACCCTGTCTCAAAATGAAAATTGCTGGGGATGTGGCTTGGTGTTTAAGCACCCCTGGGTTTAATCCCCCCACCCCTGCAAAAAGAGATATGATCAGATATTTAAATTCTGAATGATCAGCCCTTATATTCAGTAACCTTACTATTGATTCAAAGGAATATACATACATATACAGGTACATGTATGTATACAGAATCATATATATATATATATATATATATATATATATATATATATATATATATAAATGCATGTATATAAACATGCATAAACATATGTCTATATATTTCTTTCTTTTTAATCCATCATATGAGATATAAATGTTCCAGACAGGTTGTTAGAATCTCCAGCAGAACATCTCTCCCTGCCTCCTAATTTCCAAATGAAAACCAGTCTTCATGAACAGTGGCCCAATGACAAGGAGAGATTGACAATGTAAAAGGATGTTACTTTAAGGAACTCTCTGGACACAGTACTGTCTCTATAAAAGACATTTTATAAGAAGAGCATAAATATTCAGTGCCTTGGCCTTGGTGCCCATGACTGCATTCCTACAGCCAGGACAGGCCAGCAGCACAAGGGCCCGCTCCGTCCAGCTTTCCCCTCTTTCCTCCATGGGTTCCTTGTCTCACCCACAGCCCTGCCCACCTCATTATTTATAAGACATGTTCTCCTGTTTCCTATGGAAAATTGTTGAGCTTCCTGTAGGCTTATTTTGGGACTGAGATCCTTGGCTTTTGATTTCTTCCCCCTCTACCTTGCATAACAGCTCTGATTCTTCATTCTCTTGAATTCTCTCTCCTTTCCTGTTGCTCTTTGGGCTAAAGAAAAAAAAAAAAGAAAAGAAAAGAAAAAAAAAGTCTCTTTTGCCATCTTTTTTTTTAGGTTTAGGAGACCAATCAGTACCTACAACTTGAAGTTATTCAACTCTGTGATGTTTTTATTTTAGATATAAAACATCAAGTGTCTGAGCAGCAAACATGCTTTCTTGCATTTTATAATCATGAAATTCAAAAAAGGTCTTATTTCCAAAATAACTGTACTGCCTCAAAGCCATGATCAATAAAGGATGAATGACAGAATTTGGAAAACCATTGCATTTATATGCTAACCCTAGAAGCTTCCTCTCAATCACTCCTCAGTGCCTGGGTGATTTGTTTAGGGTTTCTGCATATTAATATTCAGGTAGAATTGATCAATGGAAAATAAGCCCCAACACCACCTGCCAGAGAAGTGAAGTTGGTCAAGCTGTTCTTACCCTGGATCCCAGTTTTTTTTTGCCTGGAAATGGCAAGTCAACTTGGTACCTGAGCACCTGTTTTGACTTACCTTGCTACGGTCACTAAGTGGAGCCCGGGGTGAGGCAAGTTCAGAAAGCACTGCACTTTACAGCCACTAGGTGTCCCAGGAGTCTGCACCTGAGGGCTCTCGCAGGCCAGAGGCTGCTTCCTGTCCTCCCCTGGAGCAGTTTAGACCTGCTGATGCAAGGAAGATGATGTTTTGGTTATTTGTTTGTATTATTTGGGGGCTGGTAACTTACCAATCCAGACTCAGACAAGAATTTTTTTCAGACAAGAATTTTCAGAGACACCAAAACAATGCCTTAATTTTTCTTGATGGTTGTTTGAAACCTGACTGGAAACTTCATATTTTCATGAAGTAGAAATTTTACAAGGGATTTTTCAAATATCAATGAACTCAAAAAGGAAAAGTTATTATGGATTGTATATATGCTTAGAACATAAACATCTTAAAAATGAATGACACAGCTTCTCGTGGTCTGACAGAGGCACCTGCATAGCTTTGCCCATGCTGGGAATTTCTGAGTAATAGGAAGCCTGTGCTTAGAGGCTGCCTTGATGTGTGCAAAGGGGAGGCATAGAAGAGGATGTGAAGAAACCCACAAAAAGGGGTTAGCTTTCTATTACTATCATAAAATACCAGAGATAATCAACTTTTAAAGAGTGAAGGTCTATTTTGGCTCATGGTTTTAGAAGTTTTAGTCCATGATCTATTGACCCCATTACTTCTGGACCTGTGACAAGGTAGTGGACCAAGTCTTTACTGCATGGGCCTTGGGAGGACATTCTAGATTCAAACTTTATAGCAGAGGATCACTTCAAGGACACCATGAAGTTCCAGAAAGCTCCAGCACTCCCATCAAACCCCCAGCAACCATACTGGTCTAACCCCACTGGTCCAGACCACTAGCCAGGAAAAGAGGAAAAATCATTTTGGCTTGATTTAAACAGAACTTCAAATCCATTTTGCAATCATCTTGGATAGATAAATGTCAAATGTAATAAAACTAGCATGATTCAAATGAGTTTGTAAGTAGGTGGTTTTCCACAAATAATTGCTAAGCTACTGTCAGAAGTGGGACATCAGCTGGCAGGAAAGCCAAGTAGTCCAGTCAGTTAGCATTCAGTACTTAAAGAAATATCAGCTCACCCAAAGATAACTTTCCAATTTAGTGTTAAGGAAACTTGTATGATAGCACAAGGATCACAATGCAAACAGAACATGAAATAATGGTGCTAATTTCTTTCCTTGTTTTTTTTTTTTTTTGGTGGTGCTGGAGATTGAACCCAGGGCCTTGTGCATGTGAGGGAAGCACTCTATCAACTGAGCTATATCTCCAAAATCCCACTAATTTCTTATAATAAGATGTCTTCTAGCATCTAAAAAAAAAAATAAGTAGATTTAGCTAACTACATTTCAGAAAGTAGTTATGATGACTGTGATTTTAAATTAACAATTCATTTTTTATGAACAACAATTTTTAAATCTATATGTCAAGAGAGGAAATGTTGGCCTATTTTATTTTACATAGTCTTTGAGAGTTAGATCAAGAAACCTAGAGTCTCCAGCAGTCTGGAAGTTGTATTTTATATATGTAAGATACAGGTATATGTCTATATCTATGTCTGTCTATCTATCTATCTATCTATCTATCTATCTAATGAAGCACCTGTTTGAGCTGTACTATACATTTTTATAATATTCCATTTATATATTTTTGTTATTGTTATGAAATTATTTCCCCAGAACCTTTCTCCTGCTGTAGTATTACATACGTTGTTACATATTCCTCCATTCATTGTCAACACAACATCATGTAGTTATCACAGCCTCAGTAAGAGGGCCAAGGTTCCAATCCTGGATGTCTTTTTCTATTCATGTTATCATAGGCAAGCTGTGTACCTCAGTAGAGGGAGACCAGTTATAGTACTTATCTTTCAGAGCTGTTATGGGGAAAAATGAGTTAATGCATCCAATGGTCTTAGAACAGTGCCTGGCACACCTTCAGCAATCATTCATTCATCTAAAAGTGATGTACTGCATACCAAGAGTTAATAAGTGGGATAGCATCAAATTAAAAAGTTTCTGTGCTGCAAAGAAAACAATTAAGAATATGAGGACAGAACCTTCAGAAAGAGAGAAAATCTTTGCTAGCTATTCTTCTGGCAGAGGATTAATATCTAGAATATATAAAGAACTCAAAAAATTTAACACCAAAAAATCAGGTAACCCAATTAATAAATGGAAAAATGAAGTAAACAGATGCTTCTCAGAAGAACAAATACAAATAGCCAACGAACATTTAAAAATGTTCAACATTATTAGCAACTGGGGAAATGCAGATCAAAAGTACCCTGAGATTTCATCTCACACCAGTCAGAATGTCAGTCATCTATTTGCATTCTAGCAAATAGTAAAAAATACTGGAGAGGATGTGGAGAAAAATGAACAACTTTATATTGTTGGTGGGATTTGTAAATTAATAAAACCACTGTGGAAATTAGTATAGAAGCTCCTCAAAAGACTAGGCATGGAACCACCATAAGACCCAGCTATACCAGCTCTTGGTATTTATCCTGAAGAATTAAACTCATCATACTACAGCGATACATGTATACCCATGTTTATAGCAGCACAGTTCACAGTAGCCAAACTATGGAACCAGCCTAGGTATTCATCAATGGATTAATGGATAAAAAAAAAAAATGTGGTAAAAATACACAATGGAGTTTTATGCAGTCGTGAAGAAAAATGAAATTATGTCATTTGCAGGAAAATGGATGGAACTAGAGACTATTGTGTTAAGTGAAATAAGCCACAGCTAAAAGGCCAAGTGTTGTATGTTTTCTCTCATATGTGGAAGCTAGAGCAGAAAAAGGAAAAGAAAGTGGGGGGTGGGGTGGGAATCAAATGGAGATCAGTAGTGGAAAGCAATCAGCAGGTGAGAGGAAGGGAGAAAGGGGAAAGTGCTGGGGAGTGATGTTGGCCAAATTATATTGTTATATGGTGTGCAGGTAAGAACATGTAATACCAAGTCCCATCATTATGTACCACTATCATGCAACAGTAAAAAAATGTGGAAAGGGAGGAAAAAGATGTATTGTATGGCTGCTCCCCTTGAAGGCACAGGGAGAACTATGAGAGAAAGTCAAAAAGAGATCACGAAATGCCCCTCCTCTGTTGTCTTGTGATCTCAGCACTTGATGTGACAGCATCCCAGTTCCATGTTATTGAACCTTCACTCCGGGGACACTGTGGCAAAGGGCTGTAGGATGAACAAAGGCAAGTTGCTGGCAACACTGCATTAATGCCTCATACACCCCACCCAGCCTGAGCTCCTTTCCCACCCGCCCTGCTCTGACTTTCACACCTGGTGACACACTGGAGGTTTGTTCTTATTTCTCTTTGCATAATTATGATGCTGTGTAAATTGTTACTGCTGTCAGTGAAGCCATACCCATAAAGCTTACCTAGGATGACACCTTTTTTTGAGGATGGGGAGGACCGGGGATTGAACTCAGGGGTACTTGACCACTGAGCCACATCCCCGGCCCTATTTTGTATTTTATTTAGAGACAGGGTCTCACTGAGTTCCTTAGCACCTTGCTTTTGATGAGGCTGGCTTTGAACTCGCAATCCTCCTGCCTCAGCCTCCTGAGCCACTGAGATTACAGGCAAGTGCCCATCCACCAGCCAAATCATAAGGAGAAGGGAGAGTCCAACATAGAAAACTGAACAACTCACCATAGCATTGTTTAGGTAGCAGATTAGAATAACAATGGCAATAGCAAACTCACCAGGCTCCAAGCACTGTGTAAATCCATTTATTACAGATGGTCCCCAATTTGATGGGGTTCCACTTAGATATTTTCATTTTATGATGGCTCAAAAGCAATACATATTCAGTTTTGCATGTGGATCCTTCCCAGGATAGTGATAAGCAATCCCATCCTCTCTCGTGATGCTGGGCAGTGACCGGACCAGAGCTCCCAGGCAGCCCTGCCATTGAGGGAAAATGAATGACACTCTCACTGTGCTGTGTTGTTAGAGCTTTTTGGTTTTTTTTTTTTTTTTTTTTTTTTTTTTGATTCAAGTATTGCATACATTACCTGAGAGAGTCAACGCTTGAGTATACAATAGGTCTGTGTTAGCTGATTCTGTCCACCTGTAGGCTAATGGAAGTGATCTGAGCACGTTCAAAGGAGGCTCTGCTAAGCTAGGATGCTCATTAGGTCAGGAATATTACATGCATTTTCCACTTATAATATTTTCAATTTAAAATGTATTTAATCAGGATATGCCCCCGTGCTAAGCCAAGGAGCATGTGTACAACAACTCCTTAATCCTCACCACAGGTTTTTAAATTGGTAAATCTGTATGTGAGTGTCACAATTGAGGAAATGGAGGCCAAATAGAAGGGATTTAACCCTCTACCTTGTGTGACCATTGCACCCTGGGTGAAAACAAGAGCCACCTGTTATTTAAAGTCATAATTGATGACACAATTAGATCCTAGCAGAGGACATAACCAACCTAAAAACTTTCTTTGTTTGAAACTCATGGCTTGGAAAATACCTGCATAATTATAAATTTCCAAATTTTTAAATTTGGTAAGGGATGGCAAGCGAAGAACAATTCAAGAGAACTGTCTCATTGCTCTTTTTGATGATGTATGTTGGGGGGCAGCATGTTCATTGTTCAGCATCTAATGTAACAAAATTTATTTTCAAACAAACTCTTCAGAATGTCTTCAGCCTCACCCACCTTGTAAAAGGTCCCTGCTTAGCATTTGGACGGCCATCTTAAGTGACAGTCGCCATTTTAAGGAAAAAGTTTCCCTTTCCCACCCAAGGGCCTTTCTGAGAAACGCTCACCACTCCCTCATACCAACCCAACCCTTAACCTGTACTCTCCCTGCATTAGGACCCGGCTGGCTCTGATTCCTGAGCCTGCCCCATAAAAGTCCCAGAACCCAAGCCTGTTTTGCCTCTCTCTCCTATAGAGAGATGGCCTTTATTTGTCAGCTCCCGTGTGTATCTCTGCCTGGTCTCCGTCTTTCATTTCTCACTTACTCTCATTCCTCGGTTTCCCTTCACCTTGTTTTTTCAAAAAAGCATCCTTCTTGGACTGCCCTGTATTCGTTTGTCTCAGGGATACACTGTGGTGGACCTGTGAGCTCCCAGGGCCAGGGCTACGGGCCATGTATTGTTGTAACCACCGCCCAGCACAGTCCGTGGACCTGTGGGTGTCAGGAAAAGCTTATCTTGGATCTGTACAGAAAATCATTCTCATTACCCACAGAGTGGCTACTCCTTTTGTTGTCCACTTGATTGCTGGACTCATTTACCACACTTGAATCTAAATGGATTTGGGCTGTTTTCAAAAGTGTGATTCATCTTCAAAAGATAATGATTTGGCACTGCTAAGCTACTTAATCTAGCACTTTAGTTTCTGAGGAGGAATCCCCAGAGGAAGAAGGCCGGGAACATTTTGGGGAGTATTTTATGCTAAGGATGGGTACTTTCATTTTCATCATCTCATTTAATTCTCTCATTAGTTCTATAAGTTAATTATCATTATTATTTCTATTTTTTAACTGAAGAAACTGAGATTCAGAAAGGACAAGTAGCTAGCTCAAAGTCCTGCAGGCAGCTAGTATATTTCAGAACTAATATTTAACTTGGGTACTTTTGACTCAAGAGCCTACCTTCAGGGGCTGTGGTGCAGCTCAGTGGGAAAGCCTGTGCTCAGCAAGCATGAGGCATGGGTTCAAGGTCAAGCAACAGAAAAATAAAAAAATAAAAACCTACTTTCTATTGTTGTTGTTGTTTTGAAGAGAAGGTCAGGAGATGTTATGAGCAGTGGAAATGTCACTGGGAGGAGACAGAACTCATCAAAACAAGCATTCTGGAGGTGAATACACTCATTTGCACATGTAAATCCTAACAGATTTGTTTACCTCTCAGATTGCTTCACTGTGACCTTTGGCACATTAGAGTTTCTTAATGCAGGTGCTATTCTGTGAAGACCTATAGGTTTTCAGAGCCCCACGCCCACTTCTCCTGGTCTCAACGCTCCTGACTGAGCACGAACCCAAATCCTACAGGCCTGGATAAGTCTGGGCCTTTTTTTTCCCCTCCAGGTACTGGGTATTGAACCCTGGGGTGCTCCACCACTGAGCTACAACAGCCCTTTTTATTTTTTGAGACAGGGTCTGGTTAAGTTGCCTGCCCAAGGAGGCCTCAAGTTTTGATCCTTCTGTCCCATCTTCTGAAATTTCTGGGATCACAGTTGCAGGCCACCATGCCTGGAAAGAGAGAAGAGATTGAGGGACCAGGGAGTAGGGATTGGTCAGGCTGTCCCCTTCTACTCCCTTACTTCCTGGCTCTTCCTCATGGTGCTAACCGTGGCTCCAGCTCTATTCCTCTAGGCAGGGACTTGGTTTTACTCACATCTGTGTTCACATCTCATTGTCCTACCACCATCTGGCACATTCAGAGGAGAAATGAGTGAGTGAGGGGTCATAATTCTTTTCTCAATTGACAAATAAAAATTGTGTATACTTATAATGTACAGTGTGTTGTTTTAAAATGTATATTATTGTGGAGTTGCCAGATTGAATGCATTCTTTCCTGCTTATTGGATTATCATAACTCTTGATCTATGCCCAGCTATAAACCCTGAGGCTAACCAGCCTCCTCTCCTCCGGGACCCCACATGGATCCAGGTTCCTTCTCCCCTCTCCTGAGCACCTCAGCGGCCTTCCCTCCCAAACAATTCTGCCTCACCCTCTGGAATCCGTGACACAGGAAAAACAGATTTCCCTCATCACCACTGAGTATTCCTCCACCTCCTCGCCTGAACTGAACTCTGGCTGTCACCCAAGGACACCGCTTCCCTGAAGCCACTACAGGGAAGGCAACTCCTTCTCCCATATCCTCTGCAGCTTGGGGTCAGGAAGAGGGGTCAGTTTTCCTCGTGCTTTTGTTTCACTCTTTATAAAATACTGAGACAAAACAAAAACCTGAATTTCTGCTGTGCACAGCATCTGATTAGGAAGCAACCTTCTCCCCTTGGTTGCCATCCTAAATCTGCGTCCTCATTACCTACTTCATGTTCAAAGATCTGGGCACCCAGCTCTGGGAAGCTCACAGGGTAACATCTTCAACAACCTCAGGTCTCAGTGGTCTGCCTGACTCCTCTCCCATCTGTGTGAGCTCCGTGCTTTCTGATGACTACACCTGGCGCTTTCTGTGCCTGAGAACTGCTATGCCCCACAGTTATCCACTCAGCCACCCTACTCTGATCATGACCTCAGGCCCTTCCAGAATGTTCTCTTGTTAATGTCCACTGCACCTATCGCTCAGCCTCTTCAGGCTGTTCTACTTCCAGATGCTTTCCTAAAATTAGCTCTCCCATCATAGATAATTGAAAGAGTTGCAAAGCTCACAGAGCCCCAGCATAATAATATACAACAAAAAACTATTGGAAATGGCTAGAGTCTTGTGGTTCTATCAAGCCCATACTTTATGATTCAGTGACTGAATTACATTCAAATTGATGACAATTAAGGGGAAAAAATAGTAACCTCACAGTGGAGAAACCCAGCTGCAATAAATCGAATATTTACATCTCCCCCAAATTCACAAGTTGAAATCTTGACCACAAAAGTGAGGATATTAGGAAGAGAGGCTTTAGGGAGGTGACTCAGTCAGGAGGGTGGGGCCCTCATCAGCAGGATTGGAAGTCCTTTTAAGAGGGACCCCAGGGCAGGGGCTGCAGCCCAGTGGCAAAATGCTTACCTCGCATGGGTGAGGCACTGGGTTCTATCCTCAGCACCATATAAATATAAATAAAGATATTGTTTGTCCATCTACAACTAAAATAATAATAATAATAAATAAATAAACGGAATCTCAACAACTCCCTTGCCAGACAACTCACTGAGAAGAGAAGTGAGAAGATAATCATCTGTGAACAAGGAAGTGAGCCCTCAGCAGACATCAGATCTGCTGGCACCTTGATCTTGGACTTCAAAGTCTCCAGAACTGGGAGCAATAATAAATTTAAAAGCTTCTTGACAGCAAAAGAGATAATCAAGAACATGAACAGAGAGCCTACAGAAAGGGAGAAAATCTTTGCCACCTGCACCTCAGATACAGCATTAATTTCCAGGATATACAAATAACTCAAAAAATTTAACAACAACATAACCCAATCAATAAGTGGGCAAAGGAACTAAACAGACACTTCTCAAAAGAAGAAATACAAGTAGTCAACAAATATATGAAAAAAGTATTCAATATCTCTAGTAATTGAATAAATGCAAATTAAAACTACGCTGAGATTTCATGACAATTATCAAGTACAAGTAAAAATAAATGTTGGCAAGAATGTGGGGAAAAGGGTACACTCATAAATTGCTGGTGGGACTGCAATTTGGTGCAACAACTCTGGAAAGCAGTATGGAGATTCCCAAAAAACTGGGAATGGAACCACCATTTGACCCACTTATCCCAGTCTTCGGTACATATCCATAGGATTTTAAATCAGCATACTACAGTGACGCAGTCACTAACAGCACAATTCACAATAACTAAGCTATTCGACCAACCTAGATGCCCATCAAAAGATGAGGGGATAAAGAAATTGTAGCATACATACACAATGGAGTAATACTCAACCATAAAGAAGAATGATTTTATGACATTTGCTGGTGGATGGATGAAACTGAAGACTATCATGCTAAGTGAAATAGCACACTCTCCGAAAGTCAAAGGTCAATATGTGGAAGCGAATCCAAAACAAGGGGAATATTTTAAAAAAAGAAAAAGAAGATCAGAGGAACAAATGGAATGAAGAGAAGGGAGAGGGGCGCAATAGGGAAAGTCAATGGACTGAATCTGACCTAACTTTCCTGTGTCCATATATGTGTATACCACAGTGAATCTCTCCATCATGTATGTCCACAAGACACAATTAAAAAAAGAAAAACTATAAGTAAATAGCAGAAAGAGCAGTAGAGAGAAGGGAAGAGGAGGTGGGAAGAAGGGAGGGGAAGAGGAAATACTGGGGACTGAATTAGAAAAAATTATATTCCATGCTTTTATAATTGTGTCATGTGTCTATTGTCATGTATAACTTAAAATAACCAATAAAAAATAAAAATAAAAAAGAACTGTGAGCAATAAATTTACATTGGTGTTAAGTCACCCAGTCTATGATACTTTGTTGTAACAGCGGGAAATTACTGACACATGGGTAGACACCACCTTCATCTTTGATGAAAGTTAACATCACTGACGATGTCGTAGGCCATCACAGATCCCCTGACAAAGTCAAGGAAAACATTTTAATCTCTGGGTTATTTTTTCAAAAATCCCAATCCCAACCTAATTATGAGAAAAACATCACACAAACCCAAATTGAATGAAATTCTGTGAAGAACTTAAGTAGTACTTCCCAAAATTGTCATGAAAAACATGGAATAGTTTAATAGTAATGTGTTCATCTCAGGTTCATAGATGTGACACATGCATCCATAGTAATGAAAGATATTAATGACAGGGGAAATTGGGTAGGGGGTAAGTAGGAGCTCTCTCTAAAATATGTATTTTTTATTCTAAAATGAAAGTTTATTTACAAAATGAAGATGTAAAGACCCCCTTCTGCTGATCCCAAATAACTCCTTTTGTCATCATTTATGTCAGGGAAGAGCAATTTATAAGGTATCTTCATACAAAGCCCAGCTGCATATTCTTCACCCTATATACCATACTGAACCACAGAGCAAAACCTGCAGAAGGAACTGAAACTATACTCTGGTTGGAGATTCAGAAAGGCCAGAATTACCAGGAGAATCCTTTCATCCATCCACCTACTCATTCAGTTATATTGACTATCTACTTCATACCAGGCACTGTGTGAAATGCTGTAGAGAAAACAAACAAAAAAGTCCTTGCATCTGAAGGTCACAGCTTAGTAAAGAAGATTAACAAGAACCCAGAACATACTTGGCAATAGGATAGTGTTCTGATGCTGTATTATAGAGCATAGGGAAGCAAAACTGAAATGGGAATATCTTGTGTTAGTCAACTTTTTGTTTCTATAACAAAATACCTGAGATAATCAACTTATAGGAAAGAAGATTTAGTTGGCTTATAGTTCTAGATGCTTCAGTCATGAATAACTCTATGAATTTTAGGCCCATGGCAAGGCAGCACAACATAGTGGGGGTGGGAGGGCCATTTGATGATGGAGCAAAGCTGCTCACATCATGGCCAAAATCAGAGACAGAAGGAGAGAGAAAGGAAGAGATCAGGATTCCAAATCTCTTTTCAAGGGCTTTTCGGGTCATTGGGGGGAATGACTTACAATCTCCCAGTAGACTCCACCTATTGGAGTTTTCACCACCTCCCTCATGCCAACCTAGGCCTTTGGGAGGCATTCCAGATCCAAACTAGAGCAATCTAAAGAATAGCCTACTTCAGGCTCTCATAAGTCCTACCACAGTAGGACTCACATCTCCCATGTGTATTATATGATTTCTAAAATTTTATAATTTTATTAGGATGCTGTACAGGTCAGGGGGGTGTCTGATAATGGTACATAAATTATATCAATGGGAAGAAAATTTTTGAGGCAATAATTCAGCAACCAAGGGCTATCTGTTCAGTCTATGGTGACCTCTAAAATCCCTCAGCATGCTGAGCTTCAGAGCAAGGGTGCTCTGTATTTGGGGTAGATATGGGGTATCGGGTGAGAGGCAGAGTGTGCCCTGAGCGGGGGTGAGTCTCCTTAAGTAACAGGTTCTAGAAAGGAATTATGGAGCTTTGGGAATACAGTCCCCGTAACTCTGAATCTCAGCCTTACCTTTGAGCAAGTCTTACCTCAGTGAAGCACTTAGAACTCAAATGACCACTCAAAACAGCATGGAACGTAAAGCGTTAGCAAGGCTCATGGCATTGGATAACAAAAACATGCACTCCTCACAGGACTCGGGGAGAGACTGTTTTGCTAGTGTTTGGCCACATATCTGCCATGAACCAGTGGAACTTCACTGGTTAGCTAGGTCTGAGCCTTGGGACTACAGGCTTATTGTGATGGTTAAAATTATTTACTTATTTACTTAGGTCGTACCGGGGATTGAACCCAGGGCCTTATGCAAGTGAGGCAAGGACTTTACCCACTGAGCTATATCCCCAGCCCTGTGATGGTTAGATTTTATGTGACAACTTGACTGGTCTATGACGTATCTGGATATTTAGTCAGACATTATTCTGTGAGTTTCTTTAAAAGAAAAAAAAAATTGAGTTGGAGTCTTGCTCTGTTGCCCAGGTTGATCTTGAACGTCTGAACTCCAGGGATCCTCTCTCCTCAGACTCCTGAGTGCTGGGGTTATAGTTATCATGCATCACAGTACTTAGCTTATTCTAAGTGTTTTTGTGAGAATGTTTTGGATGACATTAACATTTTGAACCAGTAAACAAGTAAAGCAGGTTGTCCTCTCTAATGTGAATGGGCTCCATCCATCAAAGGCCTGAAGAGAACAAAAAGGTCAACACCCAACCTCACCCCAGATCCCCAGGTGAGAGAAAATATTCCTGTCTGATGACCTATATTATGGTTTGGATGTGAGGGCTCCCCAAAAGCTCGTGTGTTAAAGCATGGATATTCAGAGGTGAAATGATTGGACTGTGAGAGCTGTAACCTAGTCAGTCCATCCTAGTTTGAGTGGTATGAGTGGGTGGTAAGTGTAGGCAGGTGGGGCGTGGCTGGAGGAGGTGGGACACTGGCATGCCCTGAAGCGTTCTCTTCCCTGCAGCCCCAGACTGCCCCCCTACTCTCTGCTTCCTGATTGCCAAGAGCAGAGCAGTGTTTCTCTGCCATGCCCTCCCACCACTGGTCCCAGAGCAATGGACATGGTCCACCATGGACTGAACCTCTGGAACTTTGAACCAATATAAACTTTTCCTCCTCTAAGTTGTTCTTGCCAGGTATTTTGGTCACAAAATAAAGAAAAGCTGACTAACACATCTTTTAAGCTGGGACCTTGAATTTTTTCTCGCCTTCAGACTTAAACTGAAATATCAGCTTTTCTTGAATCTTAACCTGCCCAGAACAACACTATCTTTCTCCTGATTTTCAGACCTTCAGACTGAGACTGGAATCAAACTAGAACTCCCCTGGTGTCCAGCTTGCCAACTCACCTGCTGATCTTGGGAATGTGTCAGCCTCCATAATCATGTGAGCCAGTTCCTTACACCTGCCTGCCAATCTACAACCTACTGGTTCTGTCTCTCTGGCAAAAACTGACTAGTATTTTTATGGTTCAGAGATGATTATTAGTACAATAAGGAAATGAGAAATACTCAGAAAACTAATGATTAAGTCCAGTCATAAATGGCTTGAACACGGGTTCCTCTATAGAAGGGAGGTCAGCATCTCAGGATATTCCCAAGCCTGGAATTCCTACTGGAAGGATTGGCATGCAGGGCAGCCAGGTTAAAGGGCAGGCAGCCACATGCTGGGTGGACTGCTGCAGAAGCTAGCTGGAGCTCAGCCTGCTGTGGTGCACTCCAGTGAATGGAACCTAAGAGGAAGAAGAGGACGCCTCCATTATTGGAGCAAGGCATCGGAGACAGCCTCTATCTGGGTCATTTAATCCTCAAAGAAACCTGTGAGGTGGATCTGATGTCCAGTATGTCTGGATGAGGAGGCCAAGGTTTCGAAATGAAGTGCTTTGCCCCATATACGCAATCGCTTCTCTAAGGTGGATCTAATAAAACTGGCACTCAGAGTTGGGAAGCCTGATCTGACTCAGCCCTCTGAGATCTGCAGCTTGATTGTGTGGTGTCTTACTGTGTGAATAGGCTACCCTTGCGCTGTGTCAGGTCAGATTTAATACTCTTTTTTTGGATTGTTGATGCTAAAATTTTTTTTGTTGTTCTCTGTGTGATAGCAAGGAGGTGATTCTTGGCATTGTTACTCACTTTGCTTTCTGTTTGTATGCCTGAAAACTCTGTTTGTATGTTAACAAAAACTTTTAACATTGCAAGATTTTAAGGAATTTTGGAGTAAGAGGATTCTCTCCATGGGCACTTTTGGACAGCTGACCCTGGGTGTTCTAATAGCCTTAGGACTTAATGAAATGAGGATTGGAAGCTAGTCATCACAGGTTATTGCTGATTTTGTTGTAATTGAGTATGTAACAAGTACTTTCTATATCAAGAATTCAATTCATATGCCCTCTTCTCATTGTTTATAGAAAATAAAAGAAGTGCATATGGCCAATCGAGGATACTAAGAAGAGTTTATTGAAGAAAGTATAAAATTGAGAACAAAAGTGTGTGAGGAAAAAAAAAAGTTGTTCTCTATCACAGAGAAAATGCCTTCTTAGAATCATAGGAAAAGTTTGTAACTAACCCAAACTAAACCAATACATCTAGAATGACTAAAAACCCCAAAGCATTGCCCAAAATGTTGTCTCTCATTTCTGAAGTACCCATTTGCAAAACTATATTGAAACTGTCTTTACAATTTTCATGCCTGGATAAACTCGATGGAGCCTTTGCAGAAAGGTAAATGAAAAACCAAGTGTATATATGAACTGGGCACGTTGATGACTAATGTTCAAGTTGGATCCTAGGTGCGCTGATCTCTACAGTATGTGCTTACCTGGGGGCTGGACATCAGTTGCCCGATTCTACGAGGGCTTCTGTTGCAACTTCTGCCTATCCCTGATAAGGTCTGAACATGATTTTTACCCTCTGAATGTCAAGTTGAAACTTGATCCTCATAATGAGAATTAAGAGTCTGGACCTTTAAGAGGTGCTTGGACTATACCACTGGATAAGTGGGACCTATTCTATGTTGATGTTAGTAGGCCAAGGAGTGAACTGTAGTGGATATTTGTCAAGTTCTGCTTCTACTTTTTGCCCTTCTATTTTTTTAAAGTGTATTTTTTAATGAATTTAAAAATCACACGATGAACCTGTTGCATATATACTTATATTTTATTATGGCATTATAGTTAAGTTTATACATAAGTGCATTAATCCATTCATGCAGTTAGTGTATTAATGGGTACATGGGTTACTCAAGTGGGTTTGCTTTAAAAACCAGTTTGGGTAGGCCTCACGTGTTCCCTGCCAGGCAATGCCTTGTGTTACCTTGGGACTCTGCCAAAATGAAGGTCATTGCCAAATGCAGCCCCTAAATCTTGGACAAAACTGTGAGACAAAATAAACCTCTTTTATTTATAACTTACCTAATCTTTGATATGGTGTTATAGCAATAAAAAATGGGCTAAGTCAATTCCTTCACTCTTTCCATTAGAGAGGAATTTCATGATGTGGTTGTTAGATTTGTTGCCTTCCCAACTTCCTCTCCTACTTGTGCATCCCAGCCCCCTGGATTCTACTTCCTTTTTCCATGACTCAGTTGAACTTGTGTTCTGGAACATCACCAGTGATTGCTGGCCAAACTGGAGACACTGTTCTTTCCCAATCCTAGTGCTCTGCTCCTGTCATGCTCTGGGAAGCTCTCGTCCCTTGGCGTCACTTTTCTCCCAGTTCTTTTAATTCTTGATGACTCTTCCTCATTGTCTGTTTTGGGCCCCTTTTGTTTTACTATTCCATCAAGTGTCATCCAGGGTTGAATTCTTGACCCTCTCAAGGAATGCTAAACCTAGTGTACGAATGATCCTCAACCCATTTTCCCAACCACAGCAACTCCTGAGCTCCGGATTTACATTTCCCTTTAGCATTTCAAACTGGACTTGTCTAACATTGAACCCATTAGTTCTTATCTCCCTGAAATCTGTAGATTTAAGGACCATCGATATTTTTATGATGTCAGGTTTTTCTAAGACCATGGTGAACCTTTTTTTTTTTTTTTTTGCCATTTTTCTAGATGAGGTTATGCTGTTAGGTTTAAGTATAGAAATGTGGAAGTGTGAAGGCTTCCCTCCTCACATTCGTCCATTTCTCATTACTGAAATGAAATGCCTGACACAGGCCAACTTTATAAAGAGGCTTATTCAGCTTTCGGTTTTGGAGGTTCCAGGGCATAGCCCTGGCCTTGGCTCTCTTCTCCTGAGGACTTGGTGGTATCCTGTTTTGGCAGATGGCAATGGTGGGAGGATGTGAGGGAACAAGTGGTCACATCTCAACATGGGAAGCCAAAGAGCTGGGTGGGGCCAGGTGCAGGCTTTTATAACAACTCGTCAGGAGAACTACCAAGGAGTCCTAGGAGAACTATTTTTCTCCCTTTGGGGAGCAGACACCCTGCCTCCCATAGCCTAGAACCTCCTACTAGGCCCTACCTGTTCAAGGTTTCATCAGCTCCCACTGAACAAAGGGGACCAAGCTTCTAACCATGGACCTTGGGGAAAACACACCATATCCAAACCATAGCACCCCATATCCAAAGTTTTACTTTCTGTTCCTGCGATTACTTGTAATCAGAAAATAGTAAATGGTAACTTCTGGGAACAAACAACTTTGTATAAACTTTAAACTTAAGTTTAAAGTTGTGTGCCATTCTAAGTAATGTGTCGAAATCACATGATCCTTCTCCATTCTGCCCAAGAAATGAAGCATCCTTTTTCCAGTGCATCCACTCTGTATGTGCTACTTACCTGTTAGTCACTTAGTCGCCATCTCAGTTATCACATCCACTGTTGCAGTACCATGATGCTGTGTGTCCAAATAACACTTATGTAATAGCCTGTGTCTTTCACTTCATCACACACATCAAGTAGTCATTTGTATCATCTGACATCATTATAAGAAGGGTGAGTAGAGTGTAATGAGATATTTTGAGAGCAAGACCATATTCACATGAATTTTATTATAGTAAAGTGTTTTAAATCAATAGTACTAATTATTGTCAATATCTTATTATACCAAATTTATAAATTAAACTTCATCATAGCTATGCATGTATAGGAGAAAAAAAAGCAAGTTTAGTACTATTTGTGGTTTCAGGCATCTACTGAGGTCTTGGAATATGTCACTGGATAAGAAGGACCTATTCTATGTTGATGTTGGAAGGCAAGGAGTGAACTGTAGTGGATATTTGTCAAGTTCTGCTTCTACTTTTTGCCCTCCCTTCTATATTTTTAAAGTGTATTTATTAATGAATTTAAAAATCACATGATGAACCTGTTGCATATACTTATATTTTATTATGGCACTATAGTTAAATTTATACATGCACCCAGCATGATTTTTAAAATCCATTCCTAATTTCCTCCCTTTCCCCATTCTTCCTCTCTCCCTCACGATCTCCTTCTGCTCTACTGATCTTCCCTATATCTTTATGTATCTGACCTCTTCTTATTTCTCCCCTCCTTCTTTATTTTTCTCTAGTTTCCACATATAACAGAAAACATTTGACCTTTGGTTTTCTAACACTGGTTTATTTCACTTAGCATGGAGTTCTCCATTTTCATTCATTTACCAGAAAATGCCATAATTTCATTCTTTCTTATGACTGAGTAAAACTCCATATGTATGTGTATCACAATTTCTGAATCCATTCATCTATTGCAAGGCATCTGGGCTAATTCCATAATTTGGCTATCATGAATTGTGCTGCTATAAACATTGAGGTGAATGTACTACTATAGTATACTGATTTTAGTTCTTTTGGATAAATACCCAATAGTGGGATGGCGGGGTCATAAGGTGGTTCCATTCTTAGTTTTTTTTTTTTTTTCTTACTACTTTCCAGAGTGGTTATGCTAGTCTGCAGTCCCACCAGCCATGTTTGAGTATATCTTTTTTCCCATATCCTCATCAGCATTTGTTATTGTCTGTGTTCTTATTAATTGTCATTCTGGCTGAGTGTACTTAACATTCTGTGAATTCGTATCAATGTGAATGAATTGCACACAAAAGTGGTTAAGATTGTGAATTTTATGTGCATTTTATCACTGTGTCTCCTAAAAAGTGTGGAGGATTAAATACAGTGTGAGATAAATAGTTTTGATTTGCATTTACCTGATTGCTAGAAATGTTGAACACTTTTTTATATATTTGTTGGCTATTTATGTCTTTTTTTAAGTTTCCAAATTTATGAATTCCCCTACCCCAAAATAGAAATCCAGCTTCTTTATCAAGTAGGGCTCAGGTAGATGACTTAGCACTCTAACAGTCAGATTCACCTGTATGAATTTTTGACACATGTTAGAAACTTGAGACAGGAGGTGCCATATGTAATTTATCCTTATGAGTTTGAGTGGTAGCTGAAGAAGGCATCTCTTGGTGGGGTGGGGTGGGGTGAGGTCTCTTCTCACACATGTGACTTTGGTATGATGGCAGGAGCAGCTACTGCTGCATCTGTATAAATGGTAGCATTTAGGAACTGGTGATATCAATAAAATATAAGTGCCATAAAAGTACAGACCTTGTGCTTATTTTACACTCTTTTGTCCCTGTGTTGGCTGGATCTCTGCTTAGCATATGTAGCAAGGGCCCAGTTAATTCTTGTTGGCTGAAACAATGAATGAATTCATAAATGAATAAGACTGAGCAATTCAGAATCTTGTAATAGTAAAACTAAAAATAAAGCAAATGTTAATAAATGGGGGAAATCTTTCCATAGTTGCCAAGGGTTTAAATAAACTGAAGAGCTAAGTAGAACTGCGAAATGCTCTCCTGTTTCTGATGACCACACAGTAGCCTGGTACCACCAGCTGTGCTTGCTGATTAGATTAGCCATGATGCTGACATCATTTCTACTTTATAGAACTGGACAAGTTAAAGAGAACATTGCTTGTCCAGCTTTGAAAGTTATGCATTTAGTTCAAAGAAACATGAAGATTGTCAGCTGGAGTTAAAATGAATGAAAGTTTTTCACTCCGACTTCAAATCAAGTGCCAAAGAGGGCCTGGGTAGGAGGTGCTCTTCCCACTGCACTAGGCATAAGGACAGTGATGTTTCATGGGCCACTTTTGGGTGACTTTGCCCTCAGATTCATTTTCTGCTTAGCTATCTATTCTTTATTGATATTTCTTTCCCTGTAGAAGAGAAATTTCTAAAGAAGAAAGAATTTCTGTAGAAGACTTGGGACTAAAAATAATTTAAACTAGGAAAAGAATACATAAAACTACAAAATAATGTGGTAGAATATGTTGTAAGACCTTCTGTGCTTATCAGTAGCTTAAAAATGTGCTGCCTAAAAAAAAAAAAAAATGCTGCCTAATTGAACTGACCATTTTCCTCTCACATGGAAACTTATTTTCCCATTCGTAAACAAAAGGACTTTGAAATTCATTAAGACAATTAGCACCATTGGTGTACATTCTTATTGGATAGTTCTTAAATATCTTTGAGTAAAACAAGCAAAACAGAGCATTTTTACATGTTCTTCATTGGGAAACTGTGACAAATGCAGTATATAAATAAATTATAATGTATAGATAATTGAGGATGAAAATTGGGATTCAAAGTATGCTAGAAATTGGATTTTTTTTTTTTTTTTTATTTTGTGGCTCAGAACTAGCAAACCAGTTTGGAGATGTTCAATCAAACTGTTTCCATTCTGTCCTAAGTAGAAACATCCTATGGAACTTTTTCTTAAGGAACTAACAAAGAGTAAGGCTACCTACTTGACTAATTTATAGACATGGAATATGACCAACTAGAAATAATCTCTTTATCTGTCCTCATTGAAGTTGAGTGAAATATAATGTCCAAGCTGCTTATAAACTTCACAGTCCCAACTCATTGTAGGAAAAGAGTGATCTGTTTTGTGTGCCGGAATATAGTTTATGCCTGATGTTCCATCAGTGAATGTCAGACAGCCAAATGAAGATTCACTAAATCAGTGGCAAAGGATATCTTCAACTGGACATGGAACAAAGGAATGAAGAAAGAAAGTAGGTGCTTCTAGGAGTGATAAAATTTTTAGGCTTTTTGTTTTGTTTCTTTATTCTTGTTCTGATACTATTTATGCAAAAGTTAAACAAATCTCATTGTCAACTGAGAAAAATGAACAAAAACAAAGCAGCAGAATTGGGGGCATGGAAACAGGACATTTAAGATTTTGTGGCTCTGGCTACCCATGGTTTGGGGTGCTACAGCAGTGAATGTAAATTGCAGGAACTAAGGCAATGGGTAACCCTTGTGGGGATGGAGGGGGAGAAGGAAAAAGAAAAGAGTTCTGTTTACATGCAGGCAAAACAATTGGAGATGTAAAAATGTGACACTTAATCAAAAGGAAGTTGCTCCCCCTTCCCCCAGAAAAGAAGGCAGAAGCCAAGCAGCAGGCAGGCCCAGGGAGCAAGGTTCAAGTGAGTTCCCTCTGAACCACAGACAAGACTCTCATAGTCCTTGTGGATTCACTGGCCTGTGGACTGGCAAATACCATTATGGCAAAATGACCCCCTTTAACCTTGGTATGTTCCATGAGGACCTTTCAATTAGAAATGGTTAACTCCTTCCCTTTGATTCATATGTTATTGAGAGGACCCTGAGTTCCTCGTCAAGCCACAGCTTTCACTAACTACTACTGGGTTTTTCTTTTTACAATGCTATCTCTTGTGGATTAAGAGAAAGGAGACTCATGTAAAGAAAGAGCACCATGTCATCATAGTTGAACTTAATACTAGTAAATAGATTTTTCCACTGTGGGCAGTGCCCAATCTCTGAATGGTTTCCATTCCAAAAGTTCTTTGGGACTTGGAAAGAATTTTCCCACAGGAAACAGAAATAGGAATTAGATTCTCATTCCCAATCCATAAGAGCTGATTTAATTCACTGTAGACCTGAATTACAGGGACCATATTCTCTGAACCCAAAATTGGGATCCAGATTTGACAAGTACATGTATTCTTCTGGAAGGAAAGAACAAAATACGAAAGTTGGATATGTGCTGGGAGATCCACAGTGTACTATAATGCAGTACTTTAAACACTACAGTATAAACCCCCACACTGTAGAGAGCCATATTTCTAAGGGAAAATGCATACCTAGCTTCAGTGTTGGTGGTCAGGATTACATTTATCCTACTGCTCTGACCTCCTAATTTGGAGTCTCAGGAGATGACCTCATCAGCCCTCATGAGGACTGGTCTGCTCCAGGCCCTACATTCCTGTCTCCTTGACTGGTCCCACATACCCTTGTCTGCAGGCCCCAAACCATGCAGGCTTTGATGACATCCCAGGCTTGATCTGAGGACCTCCATCCATCACCAACCCTCGTCCTTTCTCCACACTAATTTTGAACACTATTTGCAGACACTGTGAGTTTGTTTTTTTCTTTTAATTGGCACATAAAAATCATACATATTTATTGGACACCATGTGATGTTTTGATACATATACACATTGCGTAATATGCAAATGAGAGTAAGTTTATCTCCTCTTATCATTTTGATGTTTGAATGAAAATATTCAACCTTTTTCTTTCTAGCTTTTTTGAACTTGGAGTGAATTTTCCCACAGGAAATATAAATAAGAATTAGAATCTTGTTTCCAGTCTATAAGAGATTTTTATCTTTTATCTATAGTCATCCTAATGTGCAATAGAGAATCAGAACTCAGTATATATTCAAAAGGAATGAACGAAATCATCATATTGAAGAGACATCTACGCTCCCAGTTTTACTGTACTCTATTCACTATTGGCAAGAAATGGAAACAACCTAAATGCCCATCAACAAATGAATGGATTTAAAAAATTGGTATATAGACACCATGGAATACTATTTGGCTAGAAAAGGATGAAATCCTGTCATTTGCAACAACATGGATGGAACTGGAGATCATTATGTTAAGTGAATAAGCCAGGCCCAGAGATATGAATGCCACATGATCCCTCTTACATGTGGAATCTAAAAAGTTGATCTCACAGAAGTTGAGAGTAGAATAGTGATTACCAGAGGTTGGGGAGAGTAGGAGGCAGGGAGGGCAGGGGTAAGGTTGCTAATGGGGACTAGTTAGAGTTACCTAGGAGAAATCAGTCCTGGTGTGCCATTGCACTGGGAGTTTTGATGGAGTTCCCTGCTCCCTGCACTTAGTGCCTACTCTCCTGTGGTCCCTGAAGCTTAGTCTCTGTTGGGCACCTCTGCCAGCACTCTGTACAGCAGTCGGCCTGATCACCTGCTCTGTTACCTGCTCTCAACCCTCAGCTGTCCCAGTCTCTGCAAATACCAAAGACCTTCAGCCTGGCAGCTCAAGGCCACCCTGCTCCCGAACCAAATAGAATCAAAAGAGACAAGACTTGAGTTCCGACTCAGCCATTTAATAGCTGTAGGACTTTACCAAATTTATCAAAATTTTGGAACCCCAGTTTTCTGATGTTTGAAATGGGAATGATAAAAAGAGCTATACTGTTTTCAATATGCCCACTACTAAGCTATGTAGGTATTGGCTCAATTAAGCTTCACAATGAACAGTCTGAAATCAGTGCTAGTATTACTCCATTTTACACATAGAAAACAGATGCATGGGCCCTTTGGGAATTTGTTTAAAGACGTAGTTAAGTATGGGGGAAACCAAGCTTCTAACTCAGTGTATTAGAGTTCTTTGTCTTTTACCGTTTTTTTTTTTTTTTTTTCCGTATTGGGGATTGAACCCAGGGGGCGTTTAACCACTGAGCCAGATCACCAACCCTTTTTTAAAAATATTTTATTTTGAGACAGGGTCTTGCTAAGTTGCTTAGGGCCTAAGTTGCTGAGTCTGGCTTTGAACTTGTGATCCTCCTGCCTCAGTCTCCCAAACTGCTAGGATTACAGGCACGCACCCCGGTGACTGGCTTGTTAGATTTCTGTCACTGTGACAATAGACTTGAGATGTTCTACTTAAAAGAAGGAAAGATTTATTTTGGCTTATGGTTTCAGTCCCTGGTCAGTAGGGCCCTGTGGCGTGGGCCTGTAGAGGCACAGTGCATCATCCAAGCATGAGGCGGAGGAGGCCTGTTCACATATTCCTTTCTGGAAGCACAGAGGGAGAGGGAGGGGCCAGGCCCAACACCCCTTTAAGGGACCCCCCCCCCCACACACACACACACAATCTAACTTCCTTCTCCTAAGTCCCCAGCTCCTAAAAGTTCCACCACCTCCCAATAGTGCCACCAACTGATGACCAATCCTTCAACACGTGGGCCTTTGAGGGACATTTAAGATTCAAACTATCTCGCTCAGTATGACTTCAAATCTGTGCACTTTACCCATAGAAATAACATGTGAGAGAAATAACACCTCACCCGCAGGCAGGAGGTCTCAGGAAGTCGACGGGTGTTATTGCTGTCAGCCCAGCGTGCGCGCACTCTCTAACTCAGTAGGTGTGTGCAGGAAATCGTTGTCACTCTACTCTCTAAAGCTGTATTCTTAGATCCATGATCTTGAGATCGATTCTCTGTCAGAATATACGCAGCTTTCCCACCTCCACCCCAAGTCTGCCATCACATTTGTGTGATGGGGTTTTAGCCCTGGTTTCCTTATTCCTTTTTTCATTTACCCTTTCATGCAATTATTAAATATCCTCCACACTGTTACTATTCTGAATACTAAGGACACAATTTTGGAATATGGACATGGCCACTAGATGATAACCCTCTCAGTGGTTACCATCTAGTGGGAAACCAGACAACCAAACCATCCCTTGGCAAATGAGAATTACAACTGGTAAGTCTTCCAAAGGAAGGTGTAAGGTGCTGTAATCCCATCGCTGGATTTAATCTAACCAGAGAATCATGGAGGGCTTTCTGGAGGAAGTGATATTGACTTGAGAACTGAAGGATGAGTTGGAGGCAGTGGAAGATGGGAAGCATTCCAGGCAGAGAGAACAATGCTCGATCAATGTGGTGGGAAGGAACATGACGTGCAGAAGGCCAGTGTGGCCACAGCAGAAACTATAGGGTGTGAAAGGAGACTGGAGAGATAGAGAGGGTCCAGACTCCCCAAGGCCTCATGAGTCACAGTGGGACTTTATCAGTATGCCAAGAACTTGGGAAAGTGTTGATGGAATTTAAACAGAGGTGTGGTTGAAGAGGGTGACATGGTCCAAGTCACTCTTTGAAAAGACCACTCTGGCTTCACAATACATAACACACTGGAGAGAGGCCAGAGATGGGGAGAAAGCAAGATTGCTGATCTGGACTTTTCTGTCTGAAAGACTCTGGCTGAACTCTCCTTGTTGATCCACTTGCTGATTGCTTTCAGAGAGTCTTATCAAGAAGCTGTAGCTGATGATCCTGATTTGAGAGTAGGTAAATGTGTAGAGGGCTAACAATTCTAATGCTGGGGGATCCCTGAGGGTTTGAGGAGGGACCTCAAACCAGTTCTTTCATCAGCCCTAGTTCTTTTTTTGAATTGTATATATTTAATGTACAGCATGATGTTTTGATATATTTACCTTGATATACATACACACAGTGAAGTGATTACTACAGTTAAGCAAGTTAACAGTCCTACCATCTCAGATACAGTTAGCCCTCCATATCCACAGTTTCTACATACTCCCATTCAACCAACCACAGATTGAAAATACTCAGGAGGAAAGAAAATGCATCTGTACTGAACATGTAGAGACTTTTTGTCTTGTCATTATTCTCTCAACAAGACAATATAACAATTATTTACATCATACCTGTATCATATTAGGCATTATAACTCATCTAGAGATAACTTAAAGTGCATAAGAGTATGTGCCTAGGTGCTGGGCAGATACTAAGCCATTTTATATAATAGATTTGAGCATCCCCAGATTTTCGTATCTGCAGGGTGGGATGGAGGTGTTCTGGAACCAATCCCACTGGGATACCAATAGGCAACTTCAATTACTTTTCTTTCTCTCATCTATTTATTTCTCTCTCTTTCTCTGCTTTTCTTTCTTTCTTGTTGTTGTAGTAAGAGTACCTAAACTCTACTCTCTAGGCAAATTCCCAGTATATTACACTCTATTAACTGCTGTCCGGGAGATCCCTAGACTTGGTCATCCTTCATAACTGCAGCTTCACACCTTTGATCTACAGCTCCCCATTTCCTCCTGACCCTGGAGGCCCTACTCCTGACTCTTCCAGGAGGATGGTGCTTCTTGGGAATATTCACATGCTGTTTACAATAAATCACAAAGCCAACCTTGTGTCCCTAGGCAGCATCTGAGGAGGTGCTGAGACTTTCATGTTAAGATCTAACAGCTTTTCTTGCTTAGTCAGTGATTGGTGGTTTTCTGGACCCCAGTAGCTCAAACAAACAGAAATGAGGAATTCCGTACTAAAAATTCAGTACCACAGAACTGAAGGTGAACTGAGGAACTGAATTGAGAATTCTGAAAAAACTCACTCTTTGGGTTCTTTATCTACAATAGGCAAACCTAAATCCCAAACCCTTTCAGCTTCAGAGTTCATCTTCTCCATCTATCTCTTTGAACTGACTATATGTCAAAACAGAAGCTCCGAGAATAAGACTCTTAAAAGATACCACAAGAAGTTTTATTGCTAAAAACAAACAACTCAGGGACATCACAGCAAATTAGAAAGTCCCCCGCTATGGAATGAATGGACTGTGAAGAGATTAAATAGGCACCAACGACTTACTAGAATTTAAAACAAAGATTCTGACATGCTGCTTGAACCTAATCATTTGCCACTATCACACGCCTCATTGTTTTAAAATGCATAAAATACTCAAATGGCACAGTCTCACCATGTAGATACAGAACAGGATAGGAAGGGAAATCAGGATCACTGTGCACACATTTGCAATTGGGAATTTGAACCCAGCCGGGCTGGACTCTGGGATCCATTAGCTTTGACATGCCATATGTCATTTTGGAAGGTAATTTCCCCTTAAATTTGCAATTAGGCCTGGGATTTGGCCTGTGACCTTGATGTCACACCGTATCAATTATATTGATGACATACCATGTACCTTACCCTGGAAATCACATAGCAGAGCAAGAGTCTTCTTCTTTCAAATTCTATAGAGTTCCAAAAGCCCAAAGCACTTCTCAGTTTTGTACTTTATTATGTGCCTTGGTAGGTGGTTGTTTGATTGTTTCACTAAAATCTTATCTCCCTCCAAAGAGTAAACCAATCTTCTTAAAGGTTAGAAAACCAGCTGCAACATCCTTTTTCTGTCTTCCTTCTCTCTTAGAAACATATTTATCTCCTAGTAAGTTCTCAATCTTTCCTTTTGTCATTCCCAGGGTCCTGTCAACCTTGAGATGTAAAGGAAGAGAAGTTCTGTCTGAACATAAATATGTTTTGTTTTATTCACTCATCTCAGCATTCCTTTGCTGCCTGATGTATCTTAGGTGCTGTGCTAAGTATTATGGATGTAAAGAGATGTCAAAGCTTTAGCCATTACAGAGAATTCCATTTTGTCTTTGCAATTGGATGGGTGAACACAACAATTAGATTCATTTCAGATAAATCTAGCCAAGCCACTTAATAAAAACCACATTTGTTTTGACATAAAGTGAAGAGGGTTAATTATGCAAAATTTACTAGTAGTCTATGTAAGACCTTTGTCTTATTTTATGTTAATATATTCTTTATTTCCCCCAAATTTCATCCTCATGCCCATAAACCCTTTTCCCACACCCCTAACCACTCCTCTAGTACATTTGGTACATGTCTGTGGATATGTGTGCAACTGTGAAAAATATAGTTGTGACATATATGTAAACATTTTAAATGCACATTGATAGTATGGTACTGTAGCTCTCATTCTATTTCTTACTGTTTAAAAAGTCACACACCAGGTTTTGAAGACCACTGTATGTTGCCACCTGTACCACCTGTACCTGTTGGCTTCAGTGTTCTATCAAATGCAGCTACCATTTTTATCACTGGTTCCCCTGGGTTAAGCCCCAGGTTGCCTTCCATTTTCCATGTCCACAAATGATGCTATGACAAGTCTCTTGCACTTTGTCCCTGGTGCTAGTCCCTTCTGACAGTGACTAATGGGTCCTAGGTGGAGTGCTTGCCTATTTCACTGATGGCTGCCACATTGTCTCAAATAATGATGACAAGGCATCATTTACACTCAAGGGGGGGAACCTTATCTTTTCTTTATAGGTTTCAAGTTAAAATCTAGAATAAAATCAATGGTCATGTCCACTGCCACATACTGAGCATCTGCCATCTACCAAGCTCTAAGCTAGTTAGTTACTTCACATGCAGGATCTAAAATACTTATACCTATGTCAGGCACAGCGGAACATCTTTTCAACAGGTGAGAATTCAGAGATTCAGAAAGGGTGAACTATTTACTTGGAGGCACATATTGGAACTTACGCTGGCATTAGTAGTGGTACTGAACTCCATGTAATTTGAAAAGCATGCATTAGCAAATGTACTAAGTTTGCTTTAGTAAAATAGCAGAGGTGACTGTGATGTCAGGTGGGGGAGGGGTGACAGGGGTGAAGAACTCAGTCTCGTTTTATCCAAGACCTTTGGAGAGTTTTGTCCACCACTGTGGGATGCTCAGAGGACCATGGAAATTCTAATATTCAACTAGGGCTGAAATAAAATGAGATCATTGCATTATTTCCGTATAAGTACAACAACAATAAAAACTTCCAAGTAGTCTTAATATAGAAAAATTGATGTCTCTGGAGAGCTCTGTATTTTGTAATTTTATTATAATAGTGTTCCTCTGTCATTTTTTCCTCTGGACTTTGGACTATAAATCTAAATATTTAATGTTTGGAATCACCTAAGACTTCAAAGGTGGACTAGAAATCATAGTTTCTACTTTTTTTCTTAATATTTATTTTTTGTGTACTTGGACATAATACCTTGATTTTATTATTTTTATGTGGTGCTGAGGCTTGAACCCAGGGCCTTGCATGTGCTAGGCAAGCACTCTACCCCTGAGCCACAACCCCAGTCCATAGTTTCTACTTTTGAGGATAAAAATTCATTTGCTCGATAAAGTATATATATGCGTGCCAAATTGGATGAGGCTTTCTCTCTAGACTGGAGATGCTAACGAGCTAATGAGAATAGCAACAATAAACAATTTGAGGACAGAGAACCCCTAGTATAACAATTCAATAGATGCCCAGGGCAAGGGTAGTTCCTCTTGAAGGGCTGGTATATGATGCCAGCTCTTGATACGTAACAAAGGATACAGGAATCAATAGCCTGCCCTGTCTAGGAATCTGGGCTGAACTCTACCTCCTCAAGTATTGTGAGAAAACTGGGCCCCTGCAAGTCAAAGGAGGGCTAGCCTGGCTTGAACCACTGGATGCCATCAGACTGGAAGTGACTGGGAACATGAAGGGAGCTGAGATTATGACCAACCTGAGATGAAGAATGTGACTGTTGGAGCTGCAGATAGTTGGAAGTTTCTTACCATTCCCTACATTTCTGAGCCTGTCTTCCTCCATCATTTGCTTAAAGAACAGCATTACAGATGCCAGGGGAACATTATTAGAGTGGTTTAAAACTTTGCTTTCTTCTGATCTGTTCTGCAAAGGTTGCTTGGAAACCAAAGGGAGTCACTTTTCAGACAGAAAGACTGCACTACCACTTTCAGCCAAACCGAGATTACAGTGATTCCCTTTGCTACTTTAGAATTATAACGTTTTAACTGTTCACTTCCTGGCTGCAGTCTCCCTAGTTGCTCGGCGAACAGCCCCCATCTGGAAGAGCAGGGGCTTATCGGACATTCTCCTTTAAGCAGGGCAGGAATCCAATTAAGCATTTCATGGATTCCTGCAGTGTTGGCTCATTTCTGCCAATTGCGCGAGCCACCACGCCATGTCAGGCACCTCTATTGCCTGTTCTGAAAGGGGAAGGTTTTTCTCGATTATAGTTCAACAAGCATTTTCCCTCCTGCTCCTCAGAAAAAGAAAAGGGAGAGAGAAAGAGAGCTCCATGACTGGAATTGTAATGAGCTCCCAAACCTTGTCCTTATTATCTTCTGTAACTTAGCAACCTGCTGGATGAGAGAAGAAAGGAGCTGAACAATTTAAATTCAGTGGTAAGATGTGGGTGGAAAGAAGGGAATAGTGCACATGGCACTCCAGGTACAACCCAAAGAAGCGTTTAGTGGGTGGGAGAAGGGTCTTGTTTGTGAGTGCAGAAGCAAGGGAGAGAGGAGAAGCAGTGCCCACGAGGGACAGAGTCGTGGTTTACAGTCTGCTTTCACATTCACAGGATGACCAGGGCAGGGACTCAGAACCAGGCACTGGTTGCTTCCACGCACGTGCAATCTGTGGATTTTGGTGCCCCACATGTTTTCTGTGCTTTCTGGGTCTAACTGGGCTTCCGAGAGCTCTGAGCTCTATGAGGTTTTTCTTTCAAGGGGTTAGGTAAACCTTGCTTTCTTGTATTGCTTTTTTTTTTTTTTCTTTAAAGAGAGGGTGAGAGAGGGAGAGAGAGAGAGAGACAATTTTAATATTTATTTTTTAGTTATCGGCAGACACAACATCTTTGTTTTTTTTGTATGTGGTGCTGAGGATCGAACCCGGGCCGCACGCATGCCAGGTGAGCGCGCCACCGCTTGAGCCACATCCCCAGCCGTCTTGTATTGCTTAAAGAAGAAATAATGCTACATAGTTCTTTAACTGGAGATGAATTTGTGACAACTGCTCAGCCCCCATCTGGGGAGGTCTCTAGTGGAATACCACAGGGCTCCCAGAGCACACATGTCCAATTTCAGGGAGCACATGATGGCAAATTAACAGTTGTCAGAACCAGGTTTTAAAGGGTGTTTAGTAGTGACCTGGAATCCATGAGGTGACACGTTGAAGCATTTCTTTGCCTCACAAAATTTTAAGTACAGGTCAGAGGAAACCTAGCTTGACAATTTATGAGACATTTGAGGATGGAAATAGTGCACATGGCACTCCAGGTACAACCCAAAGAAGAGTTTAGTGGGTGGGAGACGGGTAAACAGAGCTGGAATGAGAGAGTGAAAAATACATAACTACTTCATGTGGATTCTCCGTAACATGGGATTGAAAGAAAAGGAGAGTGCTTTTGTTGATGGTATCAATCATCTGGAGAATAGGCTCAGTTCTGTGTCTATTTTTCCTTTTAATCCTCCCCCCCCCTCCAGGAGTGTAAGCATGCTAGTCAAGCACTCTACCACTAAGCCACATTCCCAGGTCCAGTGTGTGGATGGGTATTTAATAAGCAACCTTGATCAACCTGAAACATCAAAAGAACAGTCTGGAAGTTCTGTCATGGGGTTTCAGTTGCAGAAAGATGACTGAGGACCCTAACAGGTCCTTCCCACTGCAATCATGAACCTCTTGTAGATGTTGAGTCTACCCTCACCTGACTTATTTACCTCCAGGTGGGCTGGCTCCCTTTGCAGAGAAGACTTTCCTCGGGCCCCTGACAGAATTGTGCTGCGCACTCACCTGTGAGCAGCTTAGTCAATGTTGGAACCACAGCTACCTTCCTGAGGGAATGTGAGCCTCCTGGCTCCAGTCCAGGCCAGACACAGAGCTCCTGTTCAACCTATTTCCTGGCTCTTCAGTGTTACCAAGCCCCAGGGCACTATCAGTATTGCAAAGCTTCTTATCTGAGTGGGAGCTGTATAGTAAACAAACACTATGAGCTCTTCAGAACTTCTGAAGGGTCAGGGAAGGTTTCCTAGGAAAGAGGGAATTTAAAGAAGGCTCAGATTTAAGCCAAAGAAAAGAGGGCAAAGGAGACTCTGGCCCAGAGAGATATCAGTGCCAGCGTGCAGAGCAGATCGATTGGTTTTAAGGAGTAGAAAGAGAAAAAGAGTCAGCTGTCCCAAGCCATAAGTGCCACATGATTATGTAAGTGTGCATGGTATATAGTCATACTTAAAAAAAAATATGTTGTTATCTGATATTCAAATGTAACTGGGCATACTGTATTTTATCAAGCACCCCAAACAAGGGGAAGTCACTAAACTGGGTCTTCCGAATCACGTTTAGGGGACATTTTCACTGCCCTGTGACAGCTAAAGTAGACAGGAAAGGCGCCAGCGTGAGTTCTGTTCACTGAAAATGTCGGCCATCCAATGAGGACCTCACTTGACCACAAAGATTTCAGTCTGCATAGCAGTAAAGCTACGAAAGAAGGGAAGGATTTGTAGGAGCAGGGAAATGTGACCCCTTTCTTCCCTAGCATATAGAGAAAAACAAATTTATTTCATCAAAGTTTTACATGACACAGGGGCTCGGGATGTGGCTCAAGCGGTAGCGCGTTCGCCTAGCATGCGTGAGGCACTGGGTTCAATTCTCAGCACCACATAAAAATAAAATAAAGATGTTGTGTCCACCTAAAAGTGAAAAATAAACATTTAAAAAAAAGTTCTACGCAACACAGGAAACTTGCAGAGAGGGAGACCCATAGACTCAGTGAAAACTGGATATTTTCATATATAGGTTCAAGGAAGAATGAATATCCCTGTGGAAATGTGGTCGGACAAAAGAGTGGGAGCAAATGGTAATCGACTGAAGGGAAGTCCAGCAACGCCTGACCCTCCAGGCTCTTCTTGACCTCTCTGTGGAGTTCCTTCCTCCCAGATGTAAGGCTGGATCCTTCTGGAATGAGGTCCTGTGGCCTTCTATTAGACAAGATGGGTCAGAGAATGTCTTTATGGCCTGCTCTTTGACACAGAAAGGTAGGGAAAGGTGAAAGTAGTATGTCTGGATTTATGGCTGGCTTTTGGGAAGAGGGGGTTCTAGTTTCTATTTCCCACTTTGGGGAGAAAAAGGAGCAGGAGAAAGAAGGGCAGAGAGAGACTTTGTTTCTGAGGCCTTCCAGTGTCCTTTAGTTCAAAGCACTCAGTTTGTAACAGTGCCATGCTTTGGGGGACCACTTTCTGGGACCCAACAGATTCAAGAGACTTGTTCAGGGTCTCATTGGGACATGGTGGTCAGCTAGAAGGCAGTACGGAGATGGAGACAGAGCACTGTGCAACAAGCAATGATGGGTCCAAGGGTTAGGACCAGTGGCTAGGAACAATCCCAGAAAGAGTGGTTGAGAGGGAGGGTGGATGTTAGGAAAGAAGGTAGAGTTTTTGATGTTGCTTTGTTTTGGTTTTGTGGTTCTAGGAATGGAACCCACCGCCTCTTGGCCTCTCATGTGCTTGGCACGCATGAAGGTGTAATTTTGAATTCTCTGAAGACTGTTTCATGGTAGATACCCAGTGGAAAGGTCCAACAGGAGGATATGAGGAGTTAAATTTCAAAACAGAGTGGGTTGAAGCAGCTGGTTCTGTAGCCCTGGGTTGAGGTAGCAGTTAGGTGAGCCTTCCAAGGGTTAAGTGAGATTCAATAGAAGATCAGCCTGTGGCAGGATAAATAGATTCTAGGCTCTAATCTGGGCTGAGATGTGATGCTGATTCCCCCATGGCCCAAAGCAATTGCTTTTTCAATAAAGGCAAAAAGGTAAACAAGAATTACTTGTAGCTGCTGTCATGGGTTCCCTCCTCCACAGTCACAGTGGGGTGATAAGGCCTTGATCTCCTGCATATCCAGAAAGGCTTTCCCTCAGTCCTCCCTGAAAGTCACAAGGAAAACCTGGCAAGGCAGCCAGCTCCCATTGCAGTAGGTGATGGCCCAGGACTGGAGTGAAGAAAGGGGAAACAGGTGGAGCCTGCAGACAGGAGGCCTGGAGTCCTCCCAGCCTTGGCCTAAGCTCCTGACCACAGCACAGCTCCCTGCCTTCCCCGGCCCCCACTCGCTCTGCAAAGCCTCTGTTCAGCAACATGTTGACCAGCCCATTGCCCGCCCTCCCTGTGAGGGAGAGTATGGAACACACCATGATCAAGCACTTTGTTTTCTCTTTATCAAGGACACTAGGAAAAATAGATTATGACCCGTAGCCATAATCTATAAACACCCAGTGACTTAAAAATGGCTTAATTTATTCCAATCTTAATAAGATCCCGAAGGTTTCTAGATCCTATGCAGGTAAAAATCTGTGCATTTTAGAAAGTGGATACTGATTTCATTAAAAAGAATGATTTCGTTTCAAAGTGTACGAATGGTGGACTAAACCTAGATGTTCTAGGAGTAAACAGAACAGTTGAAATGTGCCTGTCATGTCCAGCGTTTATCTCCCCACACACTTTTCTAGGTCACAGGAGGTATGGGGAGGCCTTTGGCACCCTAAGCTCTTTGACCTACAACTTGGCAAGTTTCCCACAGAGCCTGGATTCTGGGCAGCCACTAGGGTCCTTCCCCTCTGCCAGGAACTGCTGCTGCTGCCACAGCTGAGTTGGAAGACACCTGACAAAGACCCTCAGGGGTTGGCTGCTGGTCCTGGCCCACAGTGATGCCAGCTGCTGACTGGTTGTAGCCCCTGAGCTCAGCCACCTGCATGGGTCAGCCACTAAGAGCTCAAGCATCCTTCCCTCCTGCTGTCTTTGTCCAACAACATTTAGTAATCATTTTTATGTCTCTGCAGCTGTGTTTGATCATCTAATTTGTAATTAGCCAAAAGCCTAGCTGAGACTAAAGCACTAGAGTTTGGTATTTATAGCCTTGTGGTCTTTATTCATGAAATGATTGCAGATGGTCGTATAGAGGCTCAGGCTAAGAGGGCATGGTCCTACAAGACAGGGAACTGTTCTGTGTTAAATGAAGCCTGTGTGGCACTGGATCCCCAAAACCATTTTAAAATAGAGATGATCCCCATTTTAAAGATGAGCAAACTGAGGCTTGGAGTGTTATGGAATTTACACAGAATGTTAAGTGTCAGAATTGAGATTAGAACCCAACCCAGCTGACTTCAAGTTCTGAACTTTGTATTCCAGGCTCTAATGTGGAGCTCCAGTTTTTATTATTCTTTGTCTTAAAATAAATATGTGTCTGAAAATGAGCATGTAACTGGACATTAAAACATTGAATAACAAGGGTTGATTGATGGATAGGATAATCAGCCCAGAAGACTAACAAAACTTCAGTAATGTCCCAGCAGGTAGCAACTATACTTACTTTTAAAATAATATAATAAACGTACATATCTGTATTTCATTTTTCAAATTGATATATAATAATTGAACTTATTTCTAGGATACATTGAGATACACACATCTATATTTATATCTATATATCTATATATGTGTGTGTGTATATGTGTATATCTATCTATCTATCTATCTATATATATATATTTGAATATATGTATACATGTATACACACATACACCAGGTGCACTTAACCACTGAGCCACATCCCCAGCCCTTTTTATTTTTTATTTTAGATACAGGATCTCAGTGAGTGGCTTAGGCCCTCTTCAAGTTCTTGAGGCTGTCTTTGAACTTGTGATCCTCCTGCCTCAGCCTTCTGAGCCCCTGGGATTACACATGCACCACCATGCCTGGCCCACAGTGTGGTGTTTTGATGGATGAATATTAAACCTACCTTTTTAACCACCATTTTTTTTCCTTCCCAAAGTGAAATGAAAATCAAAGCTCTTTCCATTCTGATAGAAGGGCTCTATTAGAAGACATTTCCTTTGTCCAGAGATACCTGGTTTAATGGTGGAAACTAGGGGATCAAGTTCCGGGAGGCTGTTTTTTGTAATGGCCCCTGTTTTTAAGATGGCTGTCTCTCTAGCTCTCCCTTCAGACCAGGAACAGGACCATGCTCTACTGACTCAAAGATGTAATTCTTTTAAATGTGGATTCAAGGCCATGAATGCTTTCCTGAATTCTCATGACCTCTTCTTCTCCCAGCCAATGCCTTGCTGATATCTGGCCAGGAAATTCTTCTGACCTTACCTGCTCTTCTTTTAGACCTGAGGAGAGGGGAAGGATATAGTAGGGGTGGGTAAGGGAAGTGAAAGAACAAACCAGAGCTTGTGGGTTCAAGCTTTTTCAGCCCAGGACTCTGGTAGCCCACACTACTGTGTAGGAATAACCTTTAATCACTAACTGGGAAGAGTCCCAAGGTGGGCACTTCCATTTGTACAACTTTGAGACAGTTAATAAGGCAGATCTCTTTAAGCAATATTATATTCATTCTTTTGGGTTTTTTTTGGGGCGGGTGGGGAGTACCAGAGATTGAACTCAGGGGCACTCAACCACTGAGCCACACTCCCAGCCCTATTTTGTATTTTATTTAGAGACAGGGTCTCACCAAGTTGCTTAGCATCTTGCTTTTGCTGAGGCTGGCTTTGAACTTGCAATACTGCTTCCTCAGCCTCCACAGCCACTGGAATTACAGGCGTTCACCATCACACCCGGCTGTATTCATTCTTAATTTTCAAAATGCACTAGATTTTCTTGTTTGGGACCTACTCAAGGGTCTTCAGGCAGCTGTCCATCCAGTCTCCTAGGAATCTTGCTTGTGTCTGAGGAAAGAAATATAGAGGCCATTACCCTGAAAGAATCAAAGGGCCTTACCCTGAAAAAAAGAAACTTCTAGATTCTCAAATGAGGTTTCTATATCAAGGATCTGCAAGAGCCAGTCTTCTTCAAAGTCACAAAAGAGATGGCATTTATCCTTTTGAGTGCCAATCTCAGCCTACTCTGTGTTTCCAGAGCCTGAAGTTCTCCATTCACCTTGGGATGATAGCCTGCCTTGGACCAATTTAGGCATTTACCTTTGTGTAGTTTACACATCTGTATCTTTCACTCACACATTTCCTAGATTTAATGGATCTAGGTAGCTCATCAGGGTTTTGGGAATCTAAAGTGTGGCTCTTGTAAACAGCATATAATTGGATCATACTTTTTTTAGTCCATATTGTTAATCTCTGTCTTTTTATTGAAGGGTTTAGTCTGTTTCCATTTAACGTAATCACTGACTAGATAGGATTTGCATCTGCCATTTGTCTGTTTTTTTATGTCTTATTATTCCTCTATTACTGCCTTCTGTAATGAATATATATTTTTATATCACATTTTAATTTCCTTGTTGTTTGTTTTACTGTTTCTTAAGTTATTTTATTAGTATTTTCCCTAATTGATTACTATTTACATCTTTGCACATTCTAGTTTGGGCTAATTGAAACTTAATTTTAGTAGTGTATAAAAATTTTGCTCCATTTTAGCTCCATTTATCTCCCCCTTTTCCATTATTGTCACACAACTTATGTCTTTGTACATAATAAGCCTACAATATATTATTATTGTTTTATGCAATTGTCTTTTAAATTATATAGCAGAATATAGTTGAAAACCAAAATTTATTCTTTTATATTTTCCTCTGTAATTACTTTTACTGGTCCCTTTTTCTGTTTGTAGAATCAGGTTATTGTCCTTTCATTTCACCTTGAATGATGCCTTTTTAGTATTTCTTATATATTATGTCTGCTAGTGATAAATTCTCTCAATTTTTGTTTATCTAGGAATATATTAATTTTTTCTTTGATTTTGAATGATAACTTTGCTGGCTGTAAAATTTTAGTTTTGTTTTTTTTAACCACTTCAAATATTTCATTCTGGTACCTCTGGTTTCCATGGCTTCTGATGAAAAGTCAGCTATTAATATTGTCAGAGATCTTGTATAATGTGATGAGTTGCTTACTGTTTTTAAGATTTTTCTCTTGAACAGTTTATGATATGACTACATATAGGTGTCTGAGTTTATCCTACTTTGAGCTTTTTGAGCATGGATGTATTGATTAGTGTTTCTTAAGTAAAATTTCAAAAGTTTTTATCCATTATTTATTCAAATGTTTTTTCTGACTCTCTCTCTTAGAGCTATCCTCTGAGATTGCCATTATGTGTATGTTGGTACACACGTCTCTGAGGCTCTGTTTATTAAATAATTTCATTCTTTTTTATTTTTATTTACCAGAATGAAAAATCTCAGTTGATCAATCTGTAAATTATCTGATATTTATTTAGTTAGTTTGGTACTGGGGACTGAACCCAGGGGTATTTAATAGCTGAGTCACATTCCAGCCCTTTTATTTTATTTAGATGCAGGGTCTTGATAAGTTGCTTAGAGCCTCACTAAATTGCTGCAGCTGGTTTTAAACTCCTGCCTCAGCCGCTGGGATTACAGGCGCACCATCACGCCCGATTATCTGATTCTTTCCTGTCAGTTGAAGGCAGCTATTGAGCCCTTCGAGTAAATTTTTCATTTCAGCACACTTTTCAGCTCAAGAATTTCTATTTGGTTCTTTTTTATAAGTTCTATCCCTTTACCTCTGATTGATGAGACATCATTTGCATATGTAATTTTAAGTAGACATGGTTTAATGATTTTCTTCAGGCATTTGAACATTCTTGTAGTAGCTGATTTAAAGTCCTTTTTAGGAAATCTAACATCTGGGCTTCCTCCAAGACAGTTTCTATTGACTGCTGTATTTTTTATGCATAGATCATATTTTCCTGTTTCTTTGTGTGTCTCACAATTATTCCTTGAAAATTGGACATTGTGAATATTAAATATCCAGAGTCCCGCTTCTCTAGAATTTGTTGCTGTTGCTGCTGTTTGCTTTCTTAGTGACTTTCCTGAATTCATTCTACAAAGTCTGCACTCTTATTCATTTACAGCTTCTGAAGTCTGCTCAGTTAGCTTAATGGTTGCCTCATGATTAGAGAGATATTTCCTTAAATGCACTGAACTGATAAGCCTTTACTGAGGAGCACTCAGTGCATTGCATTAAAGCACACCTTCAGTACTCCCTGGACAGTTCACATCTCTGTCTTAGCCTTAACTCTCTGCTTGCACAGAGCCTCAAGGTCATCCAAAGGTGAGAGACTAAGATCTTCTAAGATGTTGCTTGGGCATACACACATCTTTGCATGTGTGCACAGCCTGCTAGATTCTCAGTATGTCACAGCTTTACAAGCCCCCTATGGACATCTCTTTCACCAGTATCTCCTTTTTTTTTTTTTTTTTTTTTTTACATTTTTTGGTCAACTACCCATTAGCCCCAACTGACATCACCATGTCAGGAAATCACTATGTTAAATAGTTGTCACTGATTGTGTTTGACAAATACTCTACCACACAGAATGTTCTCTGAATAAGGTCAATAAAGGCAAACCCTAAGAATGGAGCTTTTCAGGGAGTAGCCAGACAAAATATTTGGTGGGGCTCCAGGCTTATTCTGTCCCCTCTCATGGGTGCTTAGTTTCTTCCTGGTTTTCCTCTTTCCACAAGAATATGGCTGTTAGATTTCACGGGAAAAGGAGGATGGGAACAGGGAAAATTGAAATGCCAGAAAACTCTTCTTCTGAGATTTAGTTATATTCTTTAAATAAATCCTCCTTGAATTGTTGCAAGCCCTTGGTTAATTTACTGAGTTCTGGAAAAGTTGTTTTGGCCATTCTTGGCAGTTTTTTCATTACTCTTATGGAGAAGTGAGATTCAGGAGATACCTAATCTGCTACTCTGGAAGTGCATCTCCAAATTGAGCTTTTAAAGAAAAACTTTCCTGTAATCCAAATAGGAAACCATTCCTATATATATGCGCATCCTGACTGTTCTCTGAGGGAGGCAATTTTAAGAAGGGGATGCCAGGTGCCTCTGGGATGAGATAAAAGTGTTAAATATTATTTAGTTCACTTATTTTTTATACTCCCAATAGGCTTTTATTACTTCTTTCCTCTAGCATATAGTTATGGAATGACTGAAATTGGTTGGTGTTACCTGAATAAGAAGAGTTAACAGTTTTCATTTTAGAAGTAGATGAGTCAATGAAAGAATTTTTAAACAGTAATGATAATGAAGTAACATGGGAAGCAATTAAGAATAGAAGAGTTTATGAGCAGAATAATCGAAACCTGATTCCATAGTAATCAGCCCATATGGGGTCTGTTAGAGATGGGCTGTATATAGCACTGTGTAGAAATCTACACCAGGGAATAATTTCTGCTGGCCTCTGATTCTTGAAAACATATTGCTCTATTGATATACTGTTTATCACTTTTCAAACTGCTGTAGCTTGGCAGCTAAATATTTCCATGTTTCATCTTGTAGTTTATAAAGAAGGCAGTCATTGTTAGTAACATATTTGAATATTTTTTATGTGGATATTTATATTCTGTAGACAATACTGTGTGTACTCTTTGAAAAAGCCAGTAAGAGTTAAAAGGTTGTTTGAGTAAGCCTGGAATACTAACATTAAGTTGAATTTTTAAATGTTTGGTATCTGCTTATTAACAATACAGATGAGCATTTCCTTTTAAACAGATCCTGAGAACATCATAGCAGGGTGGGATAATAAATCTTATTTTCCAGAGCATCCTGGTAAAACAGCAAGAGTGATCACATTTTGTTAGCAAGGTCACATTTTACTTGAATTATTATCCAAAGCAATAAACAATCCATCCATTTTCCCACCTGACCCTAATAAATAGGCCCTATATTTCACAGGGTTAAAAGGTCGGCCTCACTGAGAAACATCAATGGGAGTCTGCTGTGTCTCTTTGTGGCTGAGCCTGGTTTCAAGCATGTTTTATAAAGGGTGAAAACAATTGTCTCTGGGTTCACTCAAGCAATTCATCCTTCCTGAACTGAATAAAAGTCAGGAAGTGCTGAAATCCACTTTCTGGTCACCAATATCGTAGTATTCTACGCCATTAGGGATATACACTATGTTCAGCCATTTGCCAATAATAATAAACCTTATGATTAGTGGCACAGGTTTTCTTTTTTTTTTTTTTTTTTTTTTATTGGTTGTTCAAATCACAGGTTTTCTTTAGGTAAAAATTAGTTCCTGAAAATTAAGATGGGCCTTAGGTAGAAACAGTCGTTTTATTGGCTTAAACACAGAAACAAAGTTACAGTTCAAGAATAGCTGGAAAGATCTGGTCCAGATGCCCAATGAAATCAGATCCACTTGCTGCTTCTCTACTAAATAGAGTAATTGTGGGGAGAGGTGATGTCAGGTAGGGAAATAGAAGCTTTGGCTTGGTGGCTTTGGGAAAACTGCTAGACAGGTTGAATTTAAGTATATTTTCTATTGGCTTAATTTAATGTTAACAATTTAAGAAAGGCCCAGCCACTTTATGAATCAAGAGGCAAGATTCTAATATTAAAATACAGGGCAGATAGCCAGGAAAGGAGCCTGACTGTGGTCATGATTGCTTACAGCACTGTTTCTTTCAGCCAAGTCATGGAATTTTAGGAACATTTGGAATGCTTGTTGAAAGTGGAGTTGTCTGTGCCTTTTCCTGCCCTGATAAACTTATCTAGGATTTGGAATTGATTCAACTTCTAATAATTTGACTTTCAATAATGTTATGTATTTAAGAACAACCAACTAAGAATTTCATGGAGTTCCTATTCACTATACACAAGCCACTTCTTATCCCAGTTAGTACAAGAGTTAAAAAACAAAACTAGCTTTTAACACAAACTAAATACTAAATACCCCCTCATTTCTTATAATCTGAGGTAGGTATCCATCACATGTGTGTGACTAGCTGGTTGTCTTAATACCATTTAGTAAAAAGACTATTCTCCTTCCTCCTGTAGGATTATCTTGTCACCTGTATAAAAAATTGATTTACTATAAACCCCTGGGATGTATTTATATTCTAAGATTGTTGTATACATAATATACAATCAATAAATGAATGATCAGGGAATATTTTAATTTTATCATGTCCTTGGTCCTTGAAAACCGGGATTCCTGGCATAGAAGAAAGGAATTATACATGTAGTATATAGATTTAAGAAATTACTAGAAAACTAGGACTAAAAACTACATAGTTCTGAGCTTGAATCAGAAATATTAGTATAGATTTTTTTTTAAGTATTTACTAGGCCTGTTCACTACTATGGTCTAGAAATAATGGTCAGTCCAATAACAATGATCACCTTTGGTCATCATGATATGATCTTGAAATGTCTTTTCCCTCTAAAGATAATCAGAGTTACTGGATAAACAGCTGGTTCTAGGCTGAGATATGAAATATGAAAGACAAACCTGGAATATCTTGCCATGCCAGAGAGCATGAAAGTTATCAACGACTACTAGGGCAACATCAAAAGGATACAGGAGCTAGGGTAAAGAAGCTCTTGTTCAACAAAGATAGGATAATTTGATTTTCACAGTGATATTAAATGCTTGCTTTTTTGCTGTTTTGGGGATCAAACCCAGAGCGCATTCATGCTAGACAAGTGCTCTATCACTGAGCTGCACAAACCTTACAGTGAATATTGATCTATACTTGTCAATTATATTCATATCCATGAATCTTTTAAGAAGCATGATATTTCCAAAAATACTTGAATATTTTAGCAAGATAAGTGGTCACCTTCAGAGGATGATGAGGAACCAATTCATCATCTTGAAAATTATGAATACTTGAAGAAAAACCGCCTTTATCCTGCTGTATATCTACATACTGTGCAGTTGGTAAAATAAATGAAAGTAAGCAGCTCTTTATAAATTAATAGCTTAACAAAAAAAAAAATAAATTAAAATGCCATCATTTTGCCAATCCCAAAGAAGATGCAGTATCCTGTGTTGTCCAGCATGAGAGTCACTAACCACAAGTAGCTGTTTAAAGCTTAATTAGGTAAATTAAATTAAAAGTTTGTTTCCTCAGTCACAGTGGCCACATTTCAAGTGTTCACCAGCCACATATGCTAGCAGCTATGGAATACTTCCTTTGTCACAGAAAGTTCTACTAGAGAGACTGTTTGAGCCAAGCACCAATAATGCATGTTGTTACAGAGTGGAAAACGGACAAGCGTTCTTAGAAGAGACCAGAACACCATGATGATCTTGCCTGAGGGATCCAGCATGAGTCAGATCAAGACTTTGGATCCAGCTGTCAACCTATAGGAAGTACAGAGGACAGGGGGATGTGCTGAACAGCAATCAGAAACCAGATTTGGGGAAATTCTACATATCAAATGATCTGACTTTTTAAAAAGTTAATAATGAGAAGAAAAAGAAAGATATAAGGAGGAATTTGCAGATTCCAAGAGACTTAGAAATTTTAAAGTAAAAGGGTGAAACGACCATGTCTGTGAATGGACCCTGGATGAAAAAAACTCCCCCAAAATGCAAAGAAATGATTACACTGTAAAAGTCAGAGAGGAGTTACCAGCGGGGGAAGAGCTGTGATGATTCAGGGCCCCTGGGAGGACTTCAGGTGAGTCCAGAGAGCTCTATTCTGTTGACCTGAGTGCTGGCTACAAAGTGTTCACCTTCAAATAACTTACTAAGCCCTAGTTTTTGTTTTTCATGGCTTTCTCTATCAGTGTTTTATAATGAAAAAGTAAGTTTTTTTTTCTTCAAAGGAACCCAGGTCTATCGCATTGGGGCATTATGTCTCTGACAAGCTAATTTCTATGATTTATGATCTTTAAATTTCCTTACCAAATCTTTCTTTTAAGTGGCATCTGTATTCCCCACTGTATTCACATTGAAGAAGATTACACTCTGCCTGCTCAGAATAGCTCTTTAAAGAAGAGAAAATAGCTTTTCATTCTCTCCTGCTGTCAGCATTTATGCATTTAGTTTTCTGATGAATTAACTTTTTGATAGCTCACATGTCTTTAAATGTGTTTGTGGAGACCTTGTTCTCAACTCACCCTCCTTCTCTCTTCCCTTGGTAACTTCCTATAGAGCACGCCACCTTCCACCTTTGTCTTTGACAGAATGTTCCTGGCAGACACATGAAGATAATTTAGTTGCGTCCATCCCCTTTAATAGTCGATTACGAGAACAGAGGCCTATAGAAGAAAGGAGCTCTTTTACAGAGGTCACAGAACTCATGTGAGCAACATTAGGGTTAGAACTTTGGTTTTCTAACCCTCCAGTTCTGTTCCTTTTCAAAGCTATATAGAGACCAGGGAGAACTGTGGCTTTCCCTGAGGCTCTCAGTCTCGTGCTGCCCATAATTGTCACTGTCACCTTCCTTGTAAGATTCATCCAATTGCATATCTCATCTAGCATCTCACCCTCCTTCCAGAGAAGTCTTGCCTTTCAGTAAATGTTTGGATGATAATTTCAATGGTGAATTTATGCATTCTCTTGAGATAAAATTTCACTGGATTTTAGAGCATTGAGAAGGAGAAAAAAAATAATTTCACTTGACCGACTCTTTTGGGGCATTATTAATGAGGATTATGACCATCCTAGAGGACATGAGTAATAGGTAATAAGAACCTACCAGGTACTGTCAAAGGGAAATTCACTAACACTTGGGGTGCAGATGATGCTGTACAGCAGGATAAGACTTTTGGTGCCTTGGCCCCTTTGGCTCCTCCACATCCCATTGGGTCTGAGACAGCTCGTGCCCACACACTGTGCAGATGCTGCTCCAGCCGACCAGCTCCCCAAAGTGACAGACATCCCATCTTGCTGTTTTTTTCCTCTGAAGAATTCACCTGATGTCATTTTTAATTTTTTTTAAAGACACCTTTTTTTCTAACTGTCAAATTACATGAAATTTTGTTACATAAAGTCTCAAAAAATATTTCCCTAAACAAAGAAAATATCCACCCATTATTAATGTCTTCCAGCACTGATTATTGATATGTGCTATTGCTTTCCTCCACTCTTTCCACTTCTCCACTTTTCTCTCCTCCCCTTTCCTTATATATTCCTTTTTCTTTCTCCATCTACTTTTTCCATACACATGTAATTTTCAAAAATACTGTTAAGGCATCTCACCTGCGGTTTCATTGTGGAGATATGCAAAGAGCATTTTCTAGGTTGGGATAAGTAGTTCATTCCAAATTTGTTGGTCCTATGACTGCTGCCATACTGAATTTGTTTAAGATTTTGTTTTAAAAAATATTTATTTATTTTAGTTGAGATGGACACAATACCTTTATTTATTTATTTTTATGTGGTGCTGAGGATCAAACCCAGGGCTTCGCACGTGCTAGGTGAGCACTCTACCACTGAGCCCCAGCCCCAGTTCCTTGTTTAAGTTTTAATACTAACTAATGATACACTTATTATTTGTCTTTGCATTTAGAATTTTTCTTGTAATCCTATTGAATACTTCTGTGTATTCAGTTAAACTATTTTTATTGTGATAAAGATGTGCAACATATAACCCAGTTTTCAAGTGTGAAATTCAGTACAGTTAACCATATGCAACTTGCTATAAAACAGATCTCTAGAACTTTCTCATCTTGCAAAACTGAAACCCTGCACCTATTGAACAACACCACATTTTCCCGTCCCCTCAGACCTTGATAAACATCATTCTACTCCCCGTCTCCATGAATTTGTTACTTCATATAAGTGGAATAATACAGCATTTGGGGGGTTTTGAAACTGGTTTATATCACTTAGCATAGTATTCTCAAGGTTCTTCCTTGTCAAACTGTAATACAGGATTTTTCTGTTTTTTTAAGTTATCCCACGGTATGAGTATACCACATTTGGTTTGTCCCTTCATCCATGGATAAATGCAGGTTGCTTCTGCCCCTTGGTTATTATGAACAATGGTGCAATGAACATGGGGAATATATTTCTTTGAGATCCTGCTTTTCATTCTTTGGGACTTATACCAAGAAGTGGACATGCTCAATCAATGGGAATTCTATTTTTAATTTTTTGAGAGATCTTCGCATTCTTTTCCATAATGTCTGAACTTCCAACAGTGCATAATGGTTCCGATTTCTCTACAATTTTACCAGCACTCGTTTTCTGAGTAGCTCTCCTAATGGAATGAGGTGATATTTCATTGTGGTTTTGATTTGCATTTTCCTTATGACTAACAATGTTTGACATCTTTTTATATTCTTATTGGCATTTGTATAACTTTTAAAAAATATATTATTTATTTATTTTAGATGTAGATGGACACAATACCTTTATTATTTATTTTTATGTGGTGCTGAGGATCAAACCCAGAAACATTTTTTTTTTTGCAGAAACATTTATTCAAGTCCTTTGTTTATTTTTCAAATTGTTATGATGTTGTTGAGTTGTAAGAGTTCTTTACATAGTCTTGATTTAATCTTCATCAGATACAAGGTTTCCAAATATTTTCTCCCATCCCATAGGTGGTCTTCTCAAATTGTTGATTGTTTTCTTTTCTGTGAAAATGTTTTTAAGTTTGATGTAGTCCTGTTTGTCATTTTTTATTTTTATTTTCTGTGATTTTGGCATCATATCTAAGAAATCATTGCTCAAACCAATGTTATGACGCTTTAGCTCAAGTTTTCTTCTAGGCATTGAATAGTTTCAGGTTTTACATTTATGTCTCAATCCATTTTGAATTGATTTTTGTATATGGGGTAAGATGGGGATCTAATTTCATTCTTTTGTGGGTGGATCACTTTTCCCAACACCATTTGTTGAAGAGATAGTTTTTAGTAATTACTTCATTTTCTTTTTAATGAGATAAAATGGAAAAATACCAAATGATACATGTTAAATAATCTCAGATTTCATTACAAGGCATAATGAGGGCAGGAGAATCTCTTGAACTTCACTTTTAAAATAATTCTGAATATGTCAAAATGAGAAATCACCAAATACAAAGTAGTTAAGTCCCCCACATGCTTCACACATTAAATCCTATTACTATCGGTTTATGTATTTTCTTTATGTCTAGTCTTCATACAGTTATTATTTGAAAATACCAATAGTGCTATTATATGTTCCATCACATATAGCACAAAACAGCCAACCAGATCACCAAAATATTATTTAAGTGTATATGTTATATGCATATAAATATATATATACACCTATGTATATATATGTCCATATATGTAATTATACACACAAATATACACTACATGTATCTATGGGCAGTCATCAGTCCTTAGTTTAAGATAGTGTGACCTGAGATTTTTTAAAAAATTTTTATGATGGTGCAAAAGCCGTACACATTCAGTAGAAGCTGTACTTTTAACTTTGAATTTGGATCATTTCCCAGGCTAGGAATATGCAAGCAGATCCTCCCTTGCAATTTGGGCAAGTGAGTGATTGTAGCTCCCCATCAGGCAAAGAAACTACCCACACTCTACAGTGTGCTGTTTCTAGACTGTCAGGCTAAGTATGTTAAGAAGATTAAGTATATATATATATGTATGTATGTATATATATATATATATATATATATATATATATATATATATATATTAGTTATAGTTGGGCACAATACTTTTATTTTATTTGCTTATTTTTATGTGGTGCTGAGGATTGAACCCAGTGCCTCACACGTGCCCAGATTAAGTGCATTTTCAACTGATGATATTTTCACTTTTCGATGAGTTTGTCAAGATGTAAATTCATCCTAAACCGAGGAGCATTTGTCTACATGTGTGTATATTACCAACAAAATTGGTAAAAGGTGATATTTTCTGGGCTCAGAGAAGGAAGGAGGAGAGGATATGAGGAGGAATGGGATAAGGTTTCATATGGAGAATCCACACTCAGGCTTATCCTCTTTATGCAGAAGCTTCTCATTTTTCCCTCCAAATTACAGTAATGTACAGAACTGCTATTTCATCCTTGGAGGTATGCCCTCCCACCCAGGCTGCTGCAGGTCAAAATGTCACTCCCTCAGGTTATTATCTGAGCATGAGTGACTTCAAGTAGGGCTGACTGGCAGTTTTTAGTAATTACTTCCTTTGTTTTTTTCCCGGCCTTTCTCATTTCAATGCCCTTAAATTATACTGCTATATATATTAAAAAATGCACTGGAAGTGGGCCTCCCTCTCAGCTGAATTCTGTACCAGCATTGGTACACTGCCCATCATTGATGTTTTAATTCTGCCACAGCAACTCAACCACTTCTGTACCTAACCCATCACTTGAATAAAGTGTTTTTATTCTAGAGCCTGACTACACTTGCTGGAATCAAAACTGATTCATCTTAACTAATTGGATAGAATGTAAAGGTACGCTTTTCCAAAAGGGACACCTATACATCTTTCACCAATCTGTTACTGTACTTAACATTTACAAGAAATTTTAACACAATAAAATAAACCAGTCTCTGAGAACAAGTTTAATTACTGTGTTTGCAGCACAAAAAAGCACAGCGTTAATAATAGTGACAGTGTGACAATCAACAGCCCTGCTGCTTCCCCACCACCTCTACATACAGACTTAAGCCCGGAGGTCTGGGAATGGGGAGGTTCTCTCCTGGGCCCCATCACACAAGCCAAGTGGGCCTCATGGGCAACTTGTTTGATGAAGAGTGTCATGCAAATTGAATCACTTTGAGGAAATGGAATTAAAATTGAAATTAGCTGCTGACATCCAAACTCAATATTACCTGGTAGGTCAACAACTCTTCTGATTTCGACTGTATCTCAGCCACAGAGAGCTTTGCTGATAAAATCTGAGGTATCCCTGCCTCTACCCCCAGAAAGTTGTGTTGTGTGTGAATTTTCACCAAGATTTCAATGGCCTTTCCACAAGGTAGGAAATGTAGTCACAATACACACGTCCCCAGTCTAAATCTGAGAATGGAGCTGTACTGTAAAAATGAGTCCTGTTTGTGTTTTATTTATACTCTCATTTTTAAAAGTTTATTTATATGTGGTACTAGGAATTGAACCCAGAGCCTCGTGCATGCTAGGCAAGTGCTCTGCTACTGAGCTACAACCCTGTTCCTAAAGTTTATATTTTTTTAGTGAAGTATTTTATTTTATTTTAATTTTTATTGTTGGTTGTTCAAAACATTACATAGTTCTTGACATATCATATGTCACACATTTGATTCAAGTGAGTTATGAACTCCCATTTTTACCCTAAATACAGATTGCAGAATCACATCGGTTACACATCCACTATTTTACATATTGCCATACTAGTGTCTGTTGTATTCTGTTGCCTTTCCTATCCTCTACTATCCGCCTCCCCTCCCCTCCCCTACCATCTTCTCTCTCTACCCCATCTACTGTAATTCATTTCTCCCCCTTGTTTTTTTTCCCTTTACTCTCACTTCCTTTTGTATATAATTATGTATAACAATGAGGGTCTCCTTCCATTTCCGTGCAATTACCCTTCTCTCTCCCTTTCCCTCCCACCTCATGTCTCTGTTTAATGTTAATCTTCTTCTCATGCTCTTCCTCCCTACTCTGTTCTTAGTTGCTCTCCTTATATCAAAGAAGACATGTGGCATTTGTTTTTTAGGGATTGGCTAGCTTCACTTAGCATACTCTGCTCTAATGCCATCCATTTCCCTGCAAATTCCATGATTTTGTAATTTTTTAATGCAGAGTAATACTCCATTGTATATAAATGCCACATTTTTTTTATCCATTCATCTATTGAAGGGCATCTAGGTTGGTTCCACAGTCTAACTATTGTGAATTGTGCTGCTATGAACATGGATGCAGCAGTGTCCCTGTAGTATGCTCTTTTTAGGTCTTTAGGGAATAGACCGAGAAGGGGAATAGCTGGGTCAAATGGTGGTTCCGTTCCCGGCTTTCAAAGAAATCTCTATACTGCTTTCCAAATTAGCCGCACCAATTTGCAGTCCCACCAGCAATGTACAAGTGTACCCTTTTCCCCACATCCTTGCCAGCACTTGTTGTTGTTTGACTTCCTAATGGCTGCCAATCTTACTGGAGTGAGATGGTATCTTAGGGTGGTTTTGATTTGCATTTCTCTGACTGCTAGAGATGGTGAGCAGTTTTTCATGTACTTGTTGATTGATTGTATGTCCTCCTCTGAGAAGTGTCTGTTCAGGTCCTTGGCCCATTTGTTGATTGGGTTATTTGTTATCTTATTGTCTAATTTTTTGAGTTCTTTGTATATTCTGGATATTAGGGCTCTATCTGAAGTGTGAGGAGTAAAAATTTGTTCCCATGATGTAGGCTCCCTATTTACCTCTCTTATTGTTTCTCTTGCTGAGAAAAAACTTTTTAGTTTAAGTAAGTCCCATTTGTTGATTCTTGTTATTAACTCTTGTGCTATGGGTGTCCTATTAAGGAATTTGGAGCCCGACCCCACAATATGTAGATCGGAGCCAACTTTTTGGGAGGAAAACAAATAACAAGGAAAGGAAGAGGAAAAAAGAGCGGGAAAAAGAAAATACGAGAAAAAAAGAAAAGAAATAAAAAGGGGGAAGGGAGGTGGGGCATATGCAATTCCTCTATAGTATATTATTCTGGTGATTCAGTTGTTAAAGACCTTTTTCGTGCACAATTTTTGGTTTCACATATGTTGAGGTTTCAAGGACCAGAGGGGGAAGGGTAGAGGAGACTGGATGAATGGATGAAAAGAGAGAAAGAAGAGAGAAAAAGAAAGAAAAAAAATGTCTCTCAGAACTCTGTTTTCATTTCTTCCAGATGGTGGTGTTGTCTATTCCTAGCTTGAGTCTCTGGGTTCAGGATGGTGGTGGTAGTCAGTGTGAGAGGACTTGAGCTTCCACAAGTAGCTTCTCTACTCTTATTCTCTGAGATGTAAACCAAGTGCCTGATCCGCTGCAGAACCGCACTGGTAGCCACGCCAGCCAACCGGTTGGTGGGTTTTAAGGGTTGGTGGGATTTTCCAAGATGAGTTCCATCCTTTTTTCTCATAAGGTGTTTGATGAGGTGGGGGTGTTGGGGAAACCTTATGTTTGTCAAGAGCTTGGTCAGGTGACCCCACGGGCAGGCGGCAGGGCCCCTCCTCCAGTTGGAGTGGTCTGTCTACTGCACCGGTGGGAGGCTGGGCTCCTCTAGCTGGGGAGGTCTGTCTACTGCACAGGCGGGCCACTGGGCCCCTTCTCCAGGTCTCGCAGTCTGCCTACCGTGCAGGCGCAGGCGGCAGCTGGGCCCTCCTCTAATTGGGGTGATCTGTCTACCGTGCTGGTGGGCCACTGGGCCCATTCTCCAGGTCGTGTGGTCTGCCTACCGTGCAGGTGCAGGCAGGCCACTGGGCCCCTTCTCCGGGTCGCGTGGTCTGCCTACTGTGCAGGTGGTGGCTGGGCCCCTCCTCCAATTGGGGTGATCTGTCTAGCGCGCTGGCGGGCCGCTGGGCCTGTTCTCCAGGTCACAGGTCTGCCTACCTTGCAGGCGCAGGTGGCGGCTGGGCCCCCTTTAGTGAAGTATTTTAAAGCAAACCTCTTACCACTTCATTCTAAATACATAGAGTACATATCCAAGAGGTTAGACTTTCTGAAAACACATATAATTCCAGTGATATTTTATTCTAAACAAAATTAATGATGGAAAATGTGTCTTTTTTTTTTTTTAACCATGTGTCATTTATACTATCATTAAAAGGAGAGAAAAACAGACAGGGGCCAAACTGGGAGGGTAGGGAGGAAAGGGAGTGGATGGAAAGGGTAGTGGGGAGAAGGAGAGAGGCCTCTAGATTTGGGAAAGTCCTGAATCCATCCCTTGACCCTGAGCATATTAATGCATGACAGTGGTCTCTCTGAGCCTTGGTTTCCTGCCTTTAAATGGGTGACAGTTCCAACTGCTTAAGGTTGTTTGGGAGATTAAGAAACTAGACAACAAATCACCAGTACCTGCTGTGCATTAAGGGCTCAATAATGGTCATTAGAATTATATTTTTAGTTAATTTATGCTAATTAGGTATATATGACAGCAGAATGCATTTTGACTCATTGTACATAATTGCAGCACAACTTTACATTTCTCTGGTTGTACAGGATGTAGCATCACACCATATGTGCAGTCATACAGGTACCTATGATAATGAGATCCATCTCATTCCACCATCTTTCTTGCCCTCAGGCACCCTTCCTACTCTCCTGTCCTTTGCCTAATCAAAGTTCCTCCATTTTTCCATCTCACCTCCCCATTATGGATCAGTATCCACTTATCAGAGAGAACATTCAGCCTTTGTTTTACTTCACTTACCATGATATTCTCCAACTGCATCCATTTACCTGAAAATGCCATAATTTTATTCTCTTTTAATGCTGAATAATATTCCATTGTGTATATATACCAGTTTCTTTTCCATTCATCTATTGAAAGTTGCTTCCACAGTTTAGCTGTTATGAATTGAGCTGCTATGAACATTGATGCAGCTGCATTACTATAGTATGCTGATTTTAAGTCCCTTGGGTATAGACCAAGGAGTGGGATAGCTGTGTCAAATGGTGGTTCCATTCCAAGTTTTCTAAGAAATCTCCATACTGCTTTCCAGAGTGGTTGCACCAATTTGCAGTCCAACCAGCAATGTATGAGTGTGACTTTTCTCCCCACATCCTTGCCAGCATTTATTGTTGTCTGTAATCTTGATAGCTGCCATTCTATCTGGTGTGAGGTGAAATCTTAAGGGTAGTTTTGATTTGCATTTCTCTAATTATTGGAGACTTTTATATATATATCTGTTGATCAAGTGTATATCTTCTTCTGAGAAGTGTCTATTCATTTCCTTAGCCTGTTTATTGATTGGGTTGTTTGTTTTTTGGTGTTAAGTTTTTGAGTTCTTTGAATATCGTGGAGATTAGTGCTCTATCTGATGTGTGTGTGGCAAAAATTTGCTCCCAAAATGTAGGCTCTCTGTTTGCCTCATTGATTGTTTCTTTTGCTGAGAAGAAACTTTTTAATTTGAGTCCATTCCACTTTTTAATTCTTGACTTAATTTCTTGCACTTTAGGAGTCTTGTTAAGGAAGTCGGAGCCTACTTTTTCCTCTATTAGGTGCAATAATAGAGGAAATAATTCCTAGATCTTTGATCTACTGTATGTTTTTGGTACCTTTTCTATACTATGAGATAACTGTATTTATGTGGGCTTGTCTCTATGTCTTATATTCTGTACCATTGGTCTACATGTCTATTTTGGTGCCAATACCATGCTGTTCTTGTTACCATAGCTTGTAGTATAGTTTAAGGTCTGGTATTGTGATGCCTCCTGCCTCACTCTTCTTGCTAAGGATTGCTTTGGCTATTCTGGGTCTCTTATTTTTCCAAATGAATTTCATGATTGCTTTTCCTATAAGGAAAATGATGTTGGGATTTTAATTGGAATCGCATTGAATCTGTAAAGTGCTTTGGGTAGTATGACCATTTTGACAATATTAATTTTGCATATCCAAGAGCATGGGAGATCTTTCTATCTTCTAAGGTCTTCTTCAATTTCTTTCTTTAGAGTTCTGCAGTTTTCATTGTAGAGGCCTTTCAACTTAACAAAAGTCCTCTTTTGTAAAGTTGATTCCCAAGTTTTTTTTTTTTTTTTTTTGAGGCTATTGTTAATGGGGTAGTTTCCTAATTTCTCTTTTAGAGGATTCATCACAGATGTACAGAAATGCATTTGATTTATGGATGTTGATTTTATATCCTGCTACTTTGCTAAATTCATTAATTCTATAAGTTTCCCAGTGGAGTTTTTTGGATCTTCTAAGTATAGAATCATGTCGTCAGCAAATAATGATAGCTAATAATGGTCATCAGTATTATTAACCATAATATATCCTTTATAGTTTTAGGGAAAAAATTAAAACGTAATCACCATTCTCAATCTATCTTCTCTGTGAGCCATATTTATAAAAACAAAAGGCTTTTGGTGTTTTATTTGCTATGCATGGTGAGAAGAAAGCAGGACCTTGTCCTTTCCCTTGCTTCCCTCCAGCCCCATACACAGGGCTATTGACCCTGGACAGCTGTGCAACGGGCACTGGGGAACTGAGCTGGGGGCAGGAGCTGTGGGCTGCATCACCAGGCACTGTCCCCGGCAGCCTGCGCTTCACTCCCTTCTTTCCTCATAGGATCAAAAGTAGCTGGGTAAGTTGAGTGGGGGATCTGGTCCTAGCCCTAGCTCATGGGCTCAGGTGCTATGTTAATAAACTAATACTGTGCTTAGGAAGCCTTCTTAACTGGTATAAACAGTGATTAAGAGCTCAGATTCTAGAGCCAGATCTAAGCTCAAGTCCCAACCACAAATCATGGCCCTTTGAGCAAGTTGCTTGACTACTTCATTCCTCAGTCTCACATCTTTAAGATAATGATAATAATGGTACCTATCTCAACGATTGTTGTAAGAATCAAATGAGTTACTTATCTAAAAAGAATTTGGCAACAGAGACTATAAATGTTTGCCATTATTATTTATGCACAATAATACCATAGGTGAAGGGGAGATAGGAATTTTGTGCTTTTAATGATTTTACAAATAAAACTACTTATATAGAACTGCTGGAGAGCAAGAGACAAGTTTGAGAATATCCACAGGCTATATATAAGTGCTGAGAAAATTCCAGTAAGAAGTCTTTGCAGGGTGAAGTCTGGTTTTGTTCAATAGTGAAAAGATAGGAAAGAATATTTGGAGTTTGACCACATGGATCAGCTAATTTCACTTCATGTGAATTTAAAGGGATTCTTGTTCCATCTGTCTGTAAAATGAAGTAGTGATTTAGCCTACCACATTTTAAAGTAGTGTTTGATATGAAAACTCTCAAAGCAGGCATAAACCCATCAGTCCTCAAGCATTTTCCCTTAAATATACATGTGTTTTCTGTATACACACATATACAAGTATCTTCATCTTTGTGGGCAGATATTATATCATCATTTCAGAGAAAGAAGCGGGATCACCATCTTTCTTTATTATTCATGCATGTGACAATGCCAAGGAATGTTGCATATAAATTAAGTGTTAGGCAATGTTCCTGTGTCTGATGAGCTAAGAATTGAACTGGTAAAGCAAAATTAATTGAGCATACATCTAAATAATAAACAAAGCTGTGTTCATGATAGTTTTTCAGACATCTAAATATTATATGCTAATTAATTAATATTTTAACCTGCCAGTTGGCTTGCTTTGGATAGAGCCTTTCTTTCCTACCCTGGCTGAAACCTAACTCTCTAGTTTCATTCTCACCCACTCCCTATCATCCCCCACTCCAGGTCACAACCAAAGGCTATGCCATACCCTTTTGTGCTTCTTTATACCTTTTTATCTCTTTCCTGGAAGGAGGTTATCTCCATTTTCTCTGCCTGATGAATGCACATCCATTATTTTAAGCACATCTTAATTGTCATCTTCTCAGACTTGCTTGCTCCAGGCAGAAGGGGTTGTTTGGTCTTCTGAACTCCCACAAACCTTTCTCATACCTCCATTATAGTTCATACTGGGCTCTTTCGATTTTTTCTGCATGTCAATTTCTGCTCAAGATCAGGAGCTATGCTGGAATCTTTAATACCAAACAATGCAAGGAAGCAATTGTATGTTGAATGTGTGCAAAAAGAAAAGGGTAATGAAATATGAAATAAGTGCTAAAATAAGCCTATAGAGAATATGTTTTAGAAAGATAGAAATGAAAAGAGCATGAAAGTACTCGATTAGGGCTGAATTGTGTCTGTATGTTGAAGCCATTAGCCTCAGTACCTCAACTCTGGCTGTATTTAGAGACAGGGCCTTTTGAGAGGGTAGTTAAGTTAAAATGAGGCCACATGAGCGGGCCTTGATCCAATCTGGCTGGTGTACTTATGTGAAGAGACTAGGGCACAACAGGAAGAACGTGTCAAGATACAGGAAGAAGACAGCTATCTGTAAGCCATGGAGAGACACCCCAGGAGAAGCCAACCCAGATGACACTTTTACCTTGGACTTCTAGCCTCTAATATTGTGAGAAATAAATGTCAGAGAAATAAATAAAAAAAATAGTTAAGGCACCCAGACTATGGTATTTCATATCAGTTAGAAACCTTCTCCATCTTTCATTTCCCAACTGTTATAACTAAGAGTTCTTTTTCTCCACATTCAACTTTTCCTTATACATGAAAATGGGAACTCTTCCACCATGGAAGTTGGTGGGAGTCATGACAGATTTTCCCTCTCACTTCAGTCAAGGGACTGTGAGGTACAGCCTAAGCCGATTGGTGCATTGTTGAGCAGCAGGTCAGCCAGTGGCACACTCAGAACAACACTGGCATTGTGTTTCCCTGGGTCTAAGTACCAACAATCCAGTAATTGTTTCCCATGTGGAATCCCTGGTGCTGGGGCCGATAGAGTTGGCTCTCAGTCCAGAGCAAACTTAACAAACAAGTTCAAGGTGAGGGCCATGTCCACTTTACCAAGACCCTGCATTGAAGCTATAAAAACCAAGAACCTGCTAAAAGAAATGGGAATAATAGGTCATCTTGTACAGAAAGATACAACAAAAGAAAAAATCTTGTTCCTAAATTCATTAGTAATTCCAGATAAAGCAGATCAGGTGAGTTTCAACAAATGCAGGGTCAGGAATTCAAAAGATAACCGTGTTCCAATGTCTGTGGGCCCTTCTGAACACTCAGGGAATCAACTGATAGGATTTTAGTTGAATATTCTCTTGAAAAACTATATTTCTGGGAACTTTTTAGATTAAGCACAAACATGAAAGAATGATATGAGATTTTTTTTTAAAAAAAGGGGTGGCTAGTGTTGTGGTTCAGTAGCGCTTGCCTCACACATAGGAGGCACTGGGTTCGATCCTCAGCACCACATATAAATAAAATAAAGGTATTGTGTCCATCAACAACCAAAAATATTTTTTAAAAAGGAAGAAAATTATGCTTGCCAATATCAGAGGGAATAATAAACTTTTACAATTGTATCAGGAGAAGAAGACACTAGAAATTAAAGTAGATATGTTAGAAAGGAGAGTGTAATGCAAGATATTACAAAATGCTTGGGTACTCAAGTGCCCCTTTGAAGTCTTCCTTTAACAAAAGAAAAGAAATTTTAAGGCTCTGGTGCTGTCTTCAATCAGTTACCTGGGTGATAGTGGTAAAAATATACACAGGTACAATGAATTACACACAGAGAGAAGAGGTTTTATAATTAAAACCTCCACCATGTCCCCAAGTATCCAAAAAATGGTTGTCAAGCATTAAAAAAAAAAAAAATCAAGTCCCTAGGAAGGAATAAAATCAAATATGGTAGTTTTTTATTTAAGTAAGCTGGTTCTCTCAGAAAATATTAAAAATAAGTGAAGTCAATTCTGAGTTTATGGAAATTCACTGAGAAAAAAATCACCTCCTTTCTTAGCAGTGCTGACTCCAGCATCTCCACGTTTGTGTGTCTGAATTCCACCTGGGAAGTAGGAAAGCACAATGATGGTATCTACATAAGCTTTGCTTCCCTTTATTTTCAGATATTGATTGAAACTATATATGTACACGATTTAAAAAAAAAATCAGAAGACAAGGATTGCCCACATTCCTGGGGTTGCCTCTTAGAATTATTTCTGTTCAGAGCTTTTTGGTGGTAACTCTCCTATAGCTCTGAATAAGCTGTGTGCATTGTTCAATCCATGAATTAACTTTAGGTAGTATCTTTTAAGATTCTGATATGAAAGATGCTCATTTCCCTATCCTGAGTCCCTCTCCAAATTTAACAATGGTGATGTTTAGTTCTTAGCTATTTGTGCTGATAAATTACCACAGACCAGGTAGTTTATAAACAATGGAAATTATTTCTCACAGTTCTGGGTCTGGACTTCCTCGCTCAAGGCACTAGAAGGTTTGCTATCTGATGAGGGTCTGGTCACCACTTCTAAGATGGAGCTTGATTGTGCCATCTGGAGGGGGAAAACTCTGTGTCCCTACAGGGCAGAAAGGACAGAAGGGACCAATTCACTCCCTGAAGTCCATGCTCAAGGTCACTAATCCCATGCTTGAGGGTTCTGTTCTCATTACTCAATCACCTCCCTAAGCCCCCACCTCTTAATACTATCACATTGGCAATTAAATTTCAACACCTGGATTTGGGGGGGGGGGACACATTTAGAATATAGCAAATCATCTATTTGTTACCTCTGCAATTTTATTCCTAGACTGAAACCTCTGTTTCTCACCCTTTCATCGTTGGGCTTGACTTCCCCAATGTGGGCCTGTGCATATTTCAGAATAAGGGCCTTGTGAATCATTCCAGGTGCTTGGCTGACATTTGAGGGGCTGCTTCCCTTAAATGGGGAACCTGCCTGGGACCTCTGCATTTGTGTGAGGAGGACCTGCTAAGACAGGGATTTGCTTTGGGGGAATATTCTCCCAAGGCAGTCTCCTTGGTTTCTCTTTAGAAGAACCCTCTAAGTCTGGGGATTGGGAGTAAATGTTGGCTGCTTTTATGGCCTGCAGGGCTAGGGGAGACTGCTGATGTGGTTTGTGAGGTGGACTTCAATTTGTTCCTGGTGTTCAGCACCTTTTCTTGTTGTCATTATTAAAGCCCATTGGCCCCAAGCCCAGAGCTTCCCTGAGATTTTGCCAGAAAGATTGACTCCCACTTCCTCCCCCAGCTGCCTTCTCTGTGTGTTCTGGGCTGCAGTGACTCTGCTCAGTTTCGGTTTCACATAGCAATACATTTGGATTTGCTTTGTCTTTGGGGAAAGATTAAAATCTCTCTTCCATTGATGGTAGCCCCTACTCCACTTCTCTTCACTATTGCCATTAATTCTCTTGTTTTCATTTACTGTCATTTTATTGGGGTCTTAAGGGAGGTAAGAGCAGTAGAGATGGAGATAGAGATAGAGGTAGATATATACAGATGTAGTTCTTATCTTTATTCTGAGTCAGCCATGTTGAATCAGAACCAGAATCCATGAAAACTCTTTAAAAATGAGCATATACTATACATACGTTTTTAGAGCTTTTTCCCCCCACTTAGCTGTATATTTTGAAGTATTTTCTTCATCATTATTATTTTTAAAATTCCAGTTTATGGATAGACTGTAATTCACTTAACAAGCCATCCCTATTTATTGGCATTGAAGTTTATAAATTTTATTCTAATAAATAAATTTGCAATGAATATCTTTATCAGTATAATCTGTGTGCCTCACTGACTAATGCCTTGAGATACCTTTCTAGAAGTGAAATTACTTTAGTCAAAAGGTTGCACATTTGGTTGGGACTTATAGCCTAGTGCAGAGCACTTCCCTAGCTTGTGTGAGGCATGGGGTTTGATCCTTAGCACCACATAAATATAAATAAAATAAAGGCATTCTATCCATCTACAACTACAAAATTTTTTTAAAAGGTTGCACATTGTTTAAACATTTTCTGATACACAAAAACATAAAAATTGCACATATTAATGGGTACCATGTAATGTTTCAATACAAGTTTACCTTGTGTAATGTTTAAATCAGGATAAACACATCTCCTCAAAGGGGATGCATGTTTTTAAGGATTTTTTTTTCTATTTTTTTTTTTCTTGGTACTGGGAATTGCACTCAGGGGCACTCAGCCACTGAGCCACATCCTCAGCCCTATTTTGTATTTTATTTAGAGAGAGGTTCTCACTGAGTTGCTTACTACCTTGCTGTTGCTGAGACTGGCTTTGAAGTCATGATCCTCCTATCTCAGCCTTCCTAGGCTCAGGGATTATAAGCATGCACCACTGCACCCGTGTCATTTTTTCAGGATTTTGGTGATACACATTGCCAATTGCTTTACAGACAGTCCTTGTCATTTTTCACTCCTATATTAGAACTAATTTTCTTCCAGTCCCGGACATTATACTTCTAAACTTGCAAATTTGACAGAGAAAAATGCCATACTATTTCAATTTTTGGCCGACTTTATTGTTAATTATATAATTCCTGCTATAAGGGAAACAAAGGCACTTTGTGTCTTTACCTTCACTGACTCCCCACAGAGGAAGTGAGAGCTATAAACATTGCAGCACACAGAATGATTGCAACCACTTTGTCCTGCTAAGCTGCCTCTTCCAGAACCTTGTTAGCTCTGCCAGCCAAGAGATTGTCAGTCAAGGAGTGGGGAACGGGTCTGACTGAGGAAGATGGCTGTACATCAGACCTCATTCCCCTTTGTGCAGCAGATTCTATGGGGGATAAGGAGAAAATAAAACAAAGCTGGGGAGGGGACTGTATTTTAGGACCAGGATTAATGCAACCAGATCCAAAGTTTCTTAAGATTGAAAAATATCCATAGTCAGTTCCAAAACTTTTGACCTTTCCAGCTCCTATAGAAATGAATTTCTTCACTTAAATCTGCATCAGTCCCCCGGCTTGTCCAGTCAATAACCAACTTTGGATAAGGGAACAAAGAATCCAGCCTAAGTCTTTTGGACCCCTGCTAAAAATTAAAATATGTTTGCTTTATCTGTGAAAATAGCATATTATCGATTTCATTCTTATTAATATTAATAATGAGAGGCTAGGGAAATATTTCCAATTCTAAAACAAAATAAACAGTAATAATTTCCAGTATTTCTATTCCAATTGATAGCATCTTAATTCAGACACTCTTTTCTAACATGGATCTTGTTTCCTGGAATCCATCCTCCCCTGGGGACAATTATTGCTCTATATATTTTATTCAGTCAAATTGACTGATTTTTCTTGATTTCCTTATGTGAAGCCATTCTTGCATTTCCTCCTAGGTCATGGTAGCTTTTAAAAACTGCATTATTTGGACTATTTTGTCTCCATATTCATAATCTCAAATGACTCATTATTTCCCTGGTTATTCTCTCTTTGCTTGATACTGGTATTGAAGTATACTAGATTTGTCTGATCAGTTGAGGCTCACTCTTGCTTTTTCCATTCTCCAGACAGTTCAGATTTAGATGCTTCTTGACTTACAGTGGGGTTACATCCCATAAATCCATTGTAAATTGAAAATATTGTGGGTTGAACATTCATTCAATGCACTGAACCAACCAACCATCCCAGCTTAGCAGCTCAGTCTACTGCACAAAGTGGATTGTTCTCCTAGTGATGGTGGGGCGACTGGGAGCTGCAGTCACTGCTACTGCCCAGCATTGGAATGGAGAGAAGATCAGACTGCATATCACTAGCCTGGGGAAAGATCCAAGCTCAAAGAACCATTGACTATAGATGCATGCCACTTTTGCACCATCATAAAGTTAAAAAAAAATCATAAGTTGAGTCATCTGTACTTAAGCATTACTTCCCTAGGAGAGTTGGTAAATGGTCAATCTTGATCTTATCTTCTATTCCTTAGCAGCAATATTTTCACTATTGACTACACGTTCTCTCTCTGTCATCCTTCAATCGTTTTTTAAATACAGAGAGAGGAGAGAGAGAGAGAGAGAGAGAGAGAGAGAGAGAGAGAGAGAGAGAGAGAATTTTAATATTTATTCATTTTTTTTTTTTAGTTTTCGGCGGACACAACATCTTTGTATGTGGTGCTGAGGATCAAACCTGGGCCACACGCATGCCAGGCGAGCGCGCTACCGCTTCAGCCACATCCCCAGCCCCAATCCTTCAATCTTATTTGAGGTGGAAGCGTCCATCCCTTTCAGCACTCCTGGCTAATACCTTCTTGCCAACCTGTGACCTTGTCACAGGATACTGATAAGGACAGATTTTTCTATCCTCTGGCATTGTAGCCAAACTGTATGGTTTGGCCTAAGCATTTTCTACCTCCAATAAAAATCTCCCCTATGAACTCATCAGGTCAGTTCAATACTCCACTCTTGTTGCCCTACAGCATTTCATAGCACCTTGCAGAACCTACTACACTGAATTATAATGAATTGTACATGAATTTTATCTCCACTGGCAAGCTTCTTATATACCGTTTTCTCCCTCCTTACGATTTCCACGTCTAGGAAGGATGAAATTCCATTCTCACATCCATTTCTTGTGCCAGGCACCAAAAAGAGATAGTCAATGTTTGTCAAATAAATGAACTAAATGTTCTGATTAACTGAACATAAATAGCTCATTACAAATATCCCTAATAAGCAGTTTGTTATAGTACCAGTGACTAATCAGGAGGCACCAATGTCTCACTCCTGCTCTGTCTTCCGTCTTGATCTTTAGTTCTCTGTTCCTTGCCTTTATGATCTGGGGATTCAATATCCTTCCATAAGTTCTTCAACATCTGGTTGTGGTATTTGGCCTATGTTACTGTTGCTCCAGATTCTCACTCTGGCATTAATTTTTTTATGCTATTTCCACTGTTCAGTTGCTAAGGCCTCGGTTCTGTTTCAGACATCTGTGAGTGCTCTATCAATCCTTTTTGTTGTTTTAACAAAATACCTTAGGCTGAGTGATTAGTAAATAAGTTTATTCAGTTCACAATTCTGGAGGGCCAAGAGTATGGCACTGGCATCTGCTCAGCTCTGGAGAGGATGCTCTGGATACATTGCAACATGGCTGATGGCATCATGGTGGGGGCAAGTGAAAGAGGGGAGGTCAAAAGGAAAGACAGGAACCCAGAAAGATGTGTGGGAGTGCTAGGCTCCCTGTAACAAGCTATTCTCTTGGAAACTAACTGGGGTCCCATGAGAACTACATTAATCCCTTCCAAGGGTAGTGTCCCCAGTAACATAATCACCTTCCCACAGGGTTCACCTCTTAAAAGTCCCACTACTTCAAAACCACAACACTGGGAACCAAGATTCCAGCATATGGACCTTTGAGGGAGAACCACATCCAAGTCATAGTAAGAGGTTTCTAGAATTCTAATGTATCATTACTTGTGCTGACAAACTTCAGTTAACATGGGAGGCTACTTACTGTGACGAGTCACAGACAGACAATCTAGTCAGGCTTCCTGGAAGCTGGGTTCCCAGGAATAGCATCCCCCAGGAAGTAGTACAAATGCTGGCACTGAGGAATTTCCTGGCTTTCTTCCCTAAAATGTTCCTGAAACACCACTTAAAAGGCTATCTGGACAATCTCCACTTGAAGATTTAGTTTTGTAAACCACTTTGCATAGCTTATATCTGCCTGTGCCAAAGTAGAACATTACATTTATATCAGTTATTTAAAATCTTACACCAAAGTTATTTTGGCTCAATTCATCCTTGGTGACATGAATTGATTGTTTCATAGAACTACTTCTACAAAGAAGCTATGTTATCTTTTTAAATAAAACAAGAAAACAAAATCAGTTATATAAACACCAGCTCAAGTATGGAAAATGTTTTATAAGTTTTCAAAGTGTTCTCTGTGGGTGCAGGCTTAATCTTTCATACAGACTACTTGAGTGTTGAAAATGTTTTCTACAAGTCTGAATGTTGAAGAATAATTTAACTTCTCATTAGCGGAAAAGTACAGCGTGTTCATATGTGGTGTTGACTGACAAATACAGACTCTGGTTAGATTTTATAATTCAGATTTGCTGTAAGGGAAAACAGTAGCTCTCCAGAAATAGCTTTTGGAGACACAACTAGACAGTTCCTTGAGTCTATAAAAGAAAGATTGTCGTTCCTCTTTCTGGTGGCCTGTCAAATCTGATGGTTGGTTTGTCAAATCTGATTATCAGTTTTCCACATTGCTTCCTGACAGTGAGAACTAACTGGAAACCAATATGTGAGGCTGTTGTGTTGGTTGTTGGAGACCGCCTCAGTTCCTCACACATGGACCTCTCCACAGAACTGTTCTAGTACCCCCTCAACATGGCAGCCTGCCTTTCCTCCTGAGCTAGGGATCTAAGAGAGAACAAGGAGAGCCAAAGTATCTGTTATGACCTAGTCTCAGAAGTCACACACTATTATTCTTGCAATGTCCTTTGGATGCCACAGGTCAGCAAATTTTCACTGTGGGAGAGCATCCATCTGTCTTATTCCATTCTGTGTGCTGAAACACAGTACCACAGACTAGGTGGTTTATAAACCACAGAAATTGACTTTTCACAGTTTTGGAGGCTGGGAAGTGCAGGATCAAGGGTGTATGGTGAGGTTTATTTTCTTCAAAGGTGAAACCTTCTTGCTGTATCCTCACCTAGTAAAAAGGGCAAACAAGCCCTCTGGGGCCTCTTTCATAAAGGCACTAATCTCATTCATGAGGACTCTACTTCCAAGACCTATTTACCTTCCATAATCTCCACCTCCTAATATAATCACCTTGGAGGTGAGAATTTCAACATATGCATTTGTGAGGGGCGGGGGCGGGGCGCTCGACAACTGGCAACAAGTATAAGCAGTGGCAAGTGAGGATCATGGGACCACCTTGGGGACTGACTGCTGCATTATCATTTCCTGACCTTGTACTTTATACCCTGTACCTGTATTCAGCACCCTAGCTTCATGATCTCAGGCAGCCCTCACAATGACTCATCTGGTAGATAACTTTTACTTTCATTTAATTAAAGAAATATCTCAGAGTGATCAACTTGTCCAATATCTTACAAATTTCAATAGGTAGAGATAAGATTCCAATCTAGGTCCAACTGTCTCTGAAGCATACAGTATTCAGCACTGCTGTAGACTGAATGGTGTCACCAAATATGTATGTTGAAGCCCTAACACACAATGTGGTGGGTTTTGGAGATAGGACCTTTGAAAGGTAATTAGGTTTAGATGAGATCATGAGGATGGAGTCTTCACCATCTCCCTCTCTTTATCTCCATATCTATCCCTATTTCTTTCTACCATATGAGGACACAGCAAGAAAGTGGTCATCAAGAGAGGCTTCAGTCGTATTAGCCAACACCTTAATTTTGGTACTTCACTGCCTCCAGACAGATGTGAAATAAATGCTATTATTTAAGCCATCCACTCTGCTGTCATCATTAAGCAGCCCAAGCTGACTAGAACAACCGCTATGCTCAATTTTAATTCTTAACATTTACAAAGCTAATATAAAACCTTTGTTGCAAAGTAACAAGTATGCCTACATTATGGATAGAATAACTGAAAGCTAACCAAGATTTAATCATAGAAAATGAGCAATCTGGTGTTAATTTTGAATGCTCTGTCAACTCACAGGTTAAACCCTTAGTAATTGTACTAAAAAATTAAATATTATTGTTTGGGCCTTGTCTAATTTTTCTTTCTTCTTATAGCTCTGTGACCTTACTCTCTTTGTCTTTGTTAACCCATACCACACTGGATCACAGTAGGACTATTATGCCAACCACAGATACTTTTCAATCTTGGTCTGAAATCTTCATAGTTTACATGTATTAATTAATTGATTTTTAAATTTATTTTGAACTCTAAGTAAATAAATAAATGATCTGGGGATTAAACCCAGGGCCTCACACATGCGAGGCAAGTGTTCTACCAATGAGCCACATCCCCAGCTCTCTCATAGTTTAGATAATACATTACCAAACATATTATTTATGTCTTTAGTCTATAGTGATTTCTGTTTTTGATTGATTACTACATAGATTTGGGCAAATGGTGGAAATTTAGGAAGTACCTTCATCTTCCACTTCTTTAGAATTGCCTGCAATATGTCATTCTTCTCTGAGCTTCATTGCCTCAGGAGGACTCTTTGTGAAATAGTTTTTAGAAAGAGAAAAGAATAAGAAAACCACTCAAGCCATTCCTTTATTGTAGATGGCCATCCTCCCAGTGACTGCAACTGCAGAATTGGCCGTTTCTCTGGCTTGCTTATGTTTGGGCTGTATAGAGACAGCTTTGAGCTGGACTGTCATTATGTAAAAAAAAAAAAAAAAATCGTATTTTTCAGAAGTACTAATAGTGTATATTGTATTCTGCTTCAGTGTAATAACTGTGTTCCTAAAAACACTTCACACTATCAGATTCATACTGTAAAAATATTTCATTTTGAAAAATAATGGACTCATAGGAAGACTTTGAATAATGTTAGTTTTGCTGAGGTTTCCATAGTAATCTATTTTTCTAGCTGCCAGCTTCTCTTATTATAACCAACTAAAATTATAAATTGGTTGATTAACTCTAAAAAGAAAGTCAAAAGACCTGATATGAGAAAATCCTAAGCAGCACATAAAACAGTCCCAAGCACAGGCCACTACCCGCTGCCCACCTAGAGAGCACCAGCCAACCCAGAGGCCAGGCCTTGTAATAAGTGGCTTGGTGTTTCTCCACTTCAGGGTTTTCTATGCCTCAGAGTTCCCAGTCCCCAACATTGTCTCTTCTTACCAACAGCAGTCTGACAAATACTCCCCAGTTAACTAATAATTTGTTTCTCATTTTCAGCAGGAAAGTGCCATGTGTCCCAAACTACGCATATACTTAGTCATTACAAAAATTGTACAAAAAAAAAATTGGGCAACTTTGGGCATATGTGGATTAGTCATACCTGATGCTTTCAGGATTAAAGGAATTTATTAGTTCAATTCTATGAAATGTAAGATCATCACGAAGTACAAATCAGATGTGTCCCCTTTATCCTGTTGCTGTTGTTATCCTGTAACCTATATCAGAAGTTTCCAGAGGATGGAGCTTGCTTAAAATTCAGATTGCTGGGCTCCCTGGGTTTCTAATTCAGTGGGTCTGGAGTGGGGTCTGAGAATTTGCATTTTCAACAATCCCTGGTGATGCTGAGGCTGCAGGTCCAGGACCACACCTTGAGAACCACTGCGTGATACTTATTGAAGAGAGGAACCACATTCTAGATTTACCCATCTCCGACCCTTGGCATATTGCCTAGCACATAATCACCTTCCATTATCGAATAACAACTTGTATTTGGTAAGGATTACCTCATCTAATTCTTACAACTCTTACCAGGTAGACCCTAATCTATGGTCTCATTTTACAGAGGGAAAATGAGACCCTAGAGAGGTTAATCAACTAGCCCAAAGTCACACAGGCAGTATATAACAGGGCCAGAGAAATGTATTGGATCAATATCCAATTGGAATAAATAAGATTCCTAAGCAACATTCCATTTTTGGTGATTATTTTCAATTTATTATAAAATCCTTGCCATGGATGAAGCTGAGAATATTTTAAAAGAGGAAAACATATACAAATTCAACAGAGACGTTTTCACATTAATATTTAGGGAAGGAAAAAGATTGACCAAACTCGTCTTTTGCAAATACTCTTTTCTCAGTGGCTGCTAGGCTTTTCTCTAGGGACCTGGGAGTCCAGGAAATCACCTTCAGGCAGCTCTTATCAGGGTTTCTAAAGAACCCTTTTGCCCCAACTGAGGTGGACCTCAGCAGTAGCCTCTGCATGATGTCAGCAGCTGTCACTAAAAAAGTGCCCTCAAAACCAACTGGTGGCTCACTCGGGAAAGCAGAGCCCCTTTCTCTTCCCAGTCTATTTCTTGTAATTTAGCAAAGAATCTGGACTTGTCCTTGTGGGGAGCCTTATCTGCTCTCTTCACTGTAAACACTTGTACTGAGAGCTGACGAGTCTGCCTAAAGTCACCTAGGAAAAGCTGTAGAAAGGGGGCATCATTCAGCCCAAGACAACTGGAATCCTATGGCAGGGCAGATAGAGCTAATTGTCTTCAGCCCTCCACATGTAAACCAGGAGGCTGCTTGGAGAGAATGTCCTGATAGTAAACACTATGGTGTTTATTCCTGCTAGCTTTTCCATTAGGGATCAAATTCTGAAGTTCTCTTCAAAAAGCTTGTAGGTCTTAGTTATCCCCCAAGGAGAAACAATCACCAAATGGCCTGTAGTTCAGTTGATTTGTTTATTTCAGCTGTCTTTAGTGGGAAAATTGATCTGATGCAACCCTGCTGTGATCAGTGGCTAAAGAAGAAGCACTCCTGTATCCCTGTCTCTCTCCACGCCTCCCCTCCCCTCTCCCAAACTGGGGGGGGGGGGGGGTGGATAGTTTTCTTCTCTGTAAAAAAATCAGGATTTTATGCTACTGCTTAATTTCCTAGTTAATGATTATTGAGAAACTGAAGTGTGGCTAGGAGGAAACATTGCAGAATGGAAAGACTCATTGCCTCTGCAAATGAGGCACTCTGGGCAGGTCGCCTAGGTTACTTGCTTTGGTCCTGTTGTTTTGCTTGAGAAAGATTTATGGCTTAAGTTGTCTTTGCCTTGCTTTGTCCCTAACATGCATGGCAGCAGTAGGAGCCATGAGTAAAGTAAGTTTCTAAACATTTTCTATATGAAAAGCATGGGCTTTGTGGTCAGATTTCGGGATTCAAACCCTAGCTCAGCCAGTCATAAGCTTGTGACCCTAGGCAAATTACTATAGTGCCTTGTGCCTCATTTTTCTCACCTGTAAAGTGGAGATAATAGTAGTACTCAATTCCTGCAGTTCTATGAAGATTAAAGTTAATGCTTATGAAGTTCTTAGATTTTGGCACAAAGTGAACAGTCTTCTGTATCCATAGATCTATAACCACAGACTTCAACAAATTGAGGATAGGAATTTTTTTTTTTTTCTGAAAAAGTATGTCTGTACTGAACACACGGACATTTTTTCCTTAAGCAATACAGTGGAACAACTATCTACATATCATTTACTTTGTGCCAGGTATAAGTCATCTAGAGATGATTTAAAGTGTATGGGAGAAGGATTCAACAGCATTTTATATAAGGGACTTAAACATCCCTAGATTTTGGTTCTGCACAGATACTGTATACTAGGAATGACTGTATTCCATGAATACTTATTGTTGTTATTTTTTTTTTAAAGAGAGAGTGGAGAGAGAGAGTGAGAGAGAATTTTTTAATATTTATTTTTTTAGTTTTTCGGCAGGCACAACATCTTTGTTTGTATGTAGTGCTGAGGATCGAACCTGGGCCACACGCATGCCAGGCGAGCGCGCTACCGCTTGAGCCACATCCCCAGCCCCTATTGTTGTTATTTTAAAATATTTATTTTTTAGTTTTAGTTGGACAACTATAAATAAAGTACCTTTATTTTATTTATTTTTATGTGGTGCTGAGGATCGAACCCAGGGCCTCACACGTGCCAGGCGAGCGCTCTACCGCTGAGCCACAACCCCAGCCCACTTGCTGTTGTTATTGCAGATGTTAAAATCAAAACCGAAGTATCTACTAAAGAAGTCTTTGTGGGTATGCAAAAATATTTGTGCAAATATTTAGGAGTGAGAGAGGCTGCTCAGTGTTTTGCATTATTGCCTACAAGATTCTTACCGTTTAGTAGAAGAAGCCAAACAGGTGTGGAGAGAAAAGTTCAAGAGTGGTCCTTAGGTCCTCAGGCACTGCACTCTCAGGAGAGGGTGGATGGTGCTGACTGGGAAAGCTTCCTGGGCTAATGGGTCTGGGGCAGAAAAATGCAAGATAACAAATGATAAAGAGGAAGTAGGAGTTGTCCCTTGCTTGTGAGACTTTTTATTATTATTACAAAAGCAGTGCAAGCCCATTGGGGAATATACAGGAATGTTTAAAACCGAAAATAAGTCATTTGGAGGTCCTCCACCCAGAGATAACCATTGTTAATTCCCTAACACATTTCCTGTTTCAGCTTTTTAAGATAACCTGGGCAAACCCCGGCCATGGGAAAGGAAGACTCAAGTGCTCTGAGAGTAACTTGTGCCACTGGGAATGGTCCTGGGTAGGCAGAACGGGCCTGTGGTTCTGGGACCCGTTGGTCCATACAGTGGGCACACAAAAAGCAACAGGACTTCTCAGATTTATAACCAGCTTCCTTTAACCCTCTGCCTGGCCCAGATTGTATGGGGCTGAGTCTACAACGCACTAAAGAACATGTCAACACAAAAGGCAGTTTTTAGAGATTATGTAGAGAAAGCAACAAAAGGCTGATTTGAAGTTTTTGAAGATTTGTTTATAGTTTCAAAATGTTAGTTTTTTGGGGCTATTTTATTTATACTTATATCTATTTATATTTTATGTCTTCTCTGGGGCTAGAATTTGAGTATATCCTCCAGAGTCTTACTGTCTGAAGCTTGGTCATCTGTGTGAGGGTTGAGGTGGTAGAACCTTTAAGAGGTGGGGCCTGGTGGGTGCTGATGAGGTCACTGGAGGCACCACCCTTGAAAGGCATGTGACTATGGTTAGCTCCCTAAAGAGGATTATTATAAAGAGAGTGAGCCTGACCCCTGAATCTGTTTGCCTTCCTGTCTTGCCACGTGACTTTTCCTTCTACCACGTACTTCCACTGTGATGACATATATGAAACTGTAAACGAAGCTGCCATATTGTGACACAGTCAGGAGGGCCCACGCTAGAAGCCAAACAAATAGTGTTGCCAGAAGCTTGGTCCTTGTCCCCGATGCCAATCCAATAATGAAGACATGTTTTTGAGAAAGAGGAGAAGGACGGTTTATTGCTTTGTAGTAAAGGAGAAACACAGGACTCCTGTCCCAAATGCTGTGATTCTGCCATCCAAAGGAACAGGGGGCTTTTACGGAGGTGATTCAGAGAAAATGAGGTCAGGGAGATCAGGAAGGAGAAGTTTAGGGAAAAGAAGATCAGGGACACAAAGGTTGGGAAAAAGAAAACATGTAAGTTTCAAAGCCACAAGGGATAAAGTCAAAGCATCAAGTGAACCCCCGTTACAATAGGGCCATCCAATCCTGGACTTCCAAGTTTCTAAAACTGTGAGCTAAAAATACACCTTTTCTTTATAAAGTATCAAGCCTGGGATATTTTATTTTATTTTATTTTATTTTGAATGGCAGTTCTATTTAATTATTTATTTATCCCCCCCCCCCCCCCCCCCCGCTCTTCAAGATCTTCTTTTTCCCCATTTTGCACTGAGGCTATTTCTTTTTTTATATTTATTTTATTTTTATTTGTTCTACTTAGTTGTACGTGACAGCAGAATGCATTTTAATTCATCATACACAAAAGGAGCCCAACATTTCAGTTCTCTGGTTGTAGACGATGTAGCATCACACCCTATGTGCAGTCATACAGGTACCTATGGTAATGAGATCCATCTCATTCCACCATCTTTCCTGCCCTCAGGCACCCTCCCTCCTCTCCCTCCCCTTTGCCCAATCAAAGTTCCTCCATTTTTCTCATGTCTCCCCTGTCCCCCTTATGATCAGTATCCACTTATCAGAGAGAACATTCAGCCTTTGTTTTGGGGGGATTGGCTAACTTCGCTTAGCATGATATCCTCTAACTCCATCCATTTACCTACGAATGCCATGATTTTATTCTCTTTTAATGCTGAGTAATATTCCATTGTGTATATAAACCAGTTTCTTTTCCATTCATCTATTGAAGGGCATCTAGGTTGCTTCCACCATTTAGCTATTGTGAATTGAGCTGCTAATAAACATTGATGTGGCTGCATTACTATGTTGATTTTAAGTCCTTTGGGTATAGACCAAGGAATATGGGATAGTGGTGTCAAATGGTGGTTCCATTCGAAGTTTTCTAAGGAATCTCCATACTGCTTTCCAGATTGGTTGCACCAATTTGCAGTCCCACCAGCAATGTACGAGTATGCTTTTCCCCCTCACATCCTCGCCAACATTTATTGTTGTCTGTAGTCTTGATAGCTGCCATTCTAACTGGTATGAGGTGAAATCTTAAGAGTAGTTTTGATTTGCATTTTTCTAATTACTAGAGTTTTTTTTTTTTTTTTTTTTGTATATTTGTTGATTGAGTGTGTATCTTCTTCTAAGAAGTCTGTTCAGTTCCTTAGCCCGTTTATTGATTGGGTTGTTTGGGTTTTTTTGGTGCTAAGTTTTTTGATTTCTTTGTATATCCTGGAGATTAGTGCTATATCTGATGTGTGGCAAAAATTTGCTCCCAAAATGTAACCTCTCTGTTCACCTCATTGTTTCTTTTGCTGAGAATCTTTTTAATCTGAGTCCATCCCATTTATTAATTCTTGATTTAATTTCTTGCACTTTAGGAGTCTTGTTAAGGAAGTCAGGGCCTAATCTGACATGATGAAAATCTGGGCCTACTTTTTCCTTTATTAGGCACAGGGTCTCTGGGCTAATTCCTAGGTCCTTGATCCACTTTGAGTTGAGTTTTGTGTATGGTGAGAGATAGGGTTTTATTTTCATTTAGCTACATATGGATTTCGAGTTTTGACAGCACCATTTGTTGAAGAAGCTATCCTTTCTCTAATGTATGTTTTTGGTGCCATTGTCTAGTATGAGATAACCGTCTTGATGTGGGTTTGTCTCTGTGTCTTCTATTCTGTACCATTGATCCTAAATGAGAACATCGATATGCCATATCAAAATTTCTGGGACACTATGAAGGCAGTGCTAAGAGGAAAGTTCATTGCAGTGATGGTCATGTTTATTTACCCTGGAGTTTCCCTGAATAGGAACAGAAGAAAGAGGGGGAAAAAAGGCATTATTATCTTTATTATGAACTCAGCAGCTCTTGGCTAATCTGTACCACAAAGCTTTTTTTCTCTCTCGAGATTATAATAAGATCGGAATTTGCAAAGCCAAACAGAAATGGTTTGGAATCCTGGTACATCCATTATCTAACTTGAGGTCTTGGGGAAATCCCCTCACCTCGGAGATGAGTTTGATGATCTGTAAAATGAAGTTAATGTTGCTTACCTCATTAAATCATTGAGGATTTAATTAGATAACACCAGAATGGAGGGAGAGGTTGCATAGACTAAGGATGGGTGGGGAGGTGGGGGACATCAAGCCCTGTCTGCTTAGATTCTTCCTGGCTGTTCTGTGCAGCGTTCCTTCCTCCCAGGGAGTAGAACATAACTGCTTCTGGATGAGGGTCTTATTTTTGGCAGGGGGGTGAGGGGTGCTAGAGATTGAATCAGGGGCACTATACTACTGAACTACATCCATATTCTGATTTTTAGTTGTTGTTGTTTGCTTATTTTGGTACCAAGGCTTGAACTTACAAGCCCTCACTAAGTTGCTGAGGCTGGTTTTGGACTTGTGATCCTCATGTCTCAGCCTCCCAAATTGCTAGGATTATAGGTGTGAGCTACCACACCCAGCTTTATTTTTCTTTTTGAGACAGGTTCTCTCTAAGTTGTGTAGGGCCACTCTAACTTGTTGAAGCTAGCTTCAAACTAGTGATCCTCCTGCCTCAACCTCCCAAATTGCTGGGCTGTCAGGTGTTCACCATTGTACCTGGCTGGAATGAGGGTCTTACGATCCATTACTAGACAAGGTGTGTCAGAGAATTTCTGTACGGTCAGCTCCAAGACAGAAAGGCAGGAAAGGTTAAAGTAATATTCTTAGGCTTTATGGCTTGCTTTTAGGAAACATACTAGCTTCTAATTCCTGCCTTGGGAAGAAAGGGGGAAAAGTAAAGAAAGGCAGAAGAAGTCAGGAAGCGACTGCTTCTAAGGCCCTTCCAGTATCCTTCGGTTCTAAGTACTCAGCACACCACAGTGCCTACAGTGGGGTATCAGTCTCCCAGCATTTATATGAAATGAGTCCCAGAATCTACAAAGAAGTTTCTAAGGGATATTGAAAAACCTCAGGGATGGTGTCTACCCCAGCCTGGCAACAGTAGGGCCACCCTACCTAGGTCTGAGGCTCATAGGAGAAGGTATTGCCAGAGGGCTACTTTTCAGGCACTGTGTGACATTTAGCCAAGGGACATAGCCAGCCTGCAGAGGTGCCAGAAGGGGCCTAGGGGATGGGAGAATTAACAACAAGGGGCCAAGGGGATGGGAGGATGCCATTCCCTTCCCTCCCTCCCTCCTTCCAGTCTCTGCTAGTGCCACTGGGCAAGGGCCCTGGATGTAGCCCTTATAGAGTGGCCTCTGAAGACAGAGTGGGTAGAAAAGGGTGAGTTATAGGAGAATCAAGGAGACAGAAGATATCCAGCACAGGGAGGGCTCAAGAAATAAGAGCTACTGTGATGAGTCACTTCAAACTCGGTTTAGTGCCTTCCCAGCCCCTAACTTGAACACTGCTTAGAAACAGGAATCTTTGTTTGCCCACGAAGTGTTAGTAACTCCTCATATGGATAGTATGTGCCAATCACTGGTTGCTGAACAGTCATCAGGTTCTGAAAAGGGCATAAAATATTGACTAGTGAGAAAGCTGAACGTGTGAATCTAATGTAAAGTTAAAGCACAGTGCATTCAAAGACGATAGTGTTATCAATTTAAATTGCACACCACAGATGGAGATAAAACAGGGAAGGCGTTCTGTCTGTGACAGCTTGATTCATGTCTAGCTTTCCCTCTCCAATTGATTTGCAGCCAAGTGCTCCTCACTGTCCTATTGGCAGAACAACTGTGCCATGGACTAATGGCATTTACAAAAAAAAAAAAAAAAAAAGACTGTAAATGGCTTTGTAATCTGAGGGCTCACCCATGGACCACAAAACTGTCTCTGGTGTCTGCAATTTCCTTTGAAGTGGATAGGGAAGGTTTTACTTGTGGGGGAAGCTCTGGATGGATAGAAGCTCTAACATACCAGTCATAAATCTGAGAGTCCTGGGGCTTTATCTGAAGGAATAAAGCACCTCTCACAGCAGCACTGGTGGAGTGTTCCGGAACCAGTACTCTTTCCCTTAGAATTGGACCACAATAGCCAATTGGATGTTTTCCCTGTATTCCTGCCAAGCCTTGGAGAGAAAATGACATCATGGCTGTGATCCCCAGAAATGCTCTCCCCAGGTCTGTCCCTGAGAACATGCCTAACCTGCTCTGTAAAGGTTCCAAAACATTCCAAAGCATTGCTTTTTTTCAGACTCCAATGCAAACTTGATTTTTTCTGGCTTCTGGTTACCTGTTAAGGCTGAAGGTGGTTCAATAATGGGGCAGAACAATCAAAACACTCCACTGGGCCAAATCCTGCTGCTCAGGCCTTGAGTAGCATACTGACTTGTCCTTCAATGTCCCAACCTAAGGTTTCCAAAACTGTGCTCCACAGGGGCTCAAGAATATGCATTTTAAAACTCCCATTGATGTGGGTATACAGTCTTTACAATATTGCTTTAGAAACAGGTTTCCTGGGATCAATCAAAAAATATATATTTAAGGATTATTTAAGCATAACAACTTCCTGCCCTGAAAGAAACTGCTTACTTCTCATAAAACATGAACTCCAGGTGAGCCATTCACATTTATTTCTGAAATAATAAGGTTGTGTTTACATTTCTTGTAAAATGACATTTTACTACCCATTGCTCTTTAAAACCTTGGCAAGACAGCAGGTGAGGCAAAACGTTTTTACTTTGCCTACAATTCAAAATCAAGTAATGGTCGGCTTAAACTAAAGTATTAATAGAACAACCAATCTGATATGATTGTTACAAATTCAGTGACAAACTGAGCACCCTGGAAAAACTGACCCTTGTCTTTGGTTGTCACCCAGCAGCATTGGACCATCAATCACATGAGCTCCTCTGATTAGGGACTTCAATAAAAGCATGTACTTTAAAGAGGTGACTCTGTAATGTGGGCCTTAAATCCAAAGTATGGCTCATGCTGGCTAAAAAGAGGAATTGTCTAGACTTTTATGCCAAGAGGCAGATCTGCTTTCCACAGCCCACGCTAAAATGTGTGGGTCAGAGGAGCACTCAGTGATCAAAGAATTAGTGGGAAATCTGTTCTGTGTGGGTGGGAAGGAATGGGAATCTCATCTCTGGCTTTAATCCTCATATTCCCATGGTTAGTCCTCTTAGCCTTTGTATTTTAGAATAAGAAAATGGCTAAAACCACAGATAGGGCTGGTTGGAGAAATGTTAAGGATGCAATAGAAATTCTAATCCTAGAGTACTCTGTGGCCTTTGACCTTCTGGCATTGGAAGGACTGTGAAGGGGAGAAACTACAGACCTGGTGTTTGCTGGAGGCCTAACCCTGAAATTGGAAGTACTCACTTGTTCTTAAGTTTAACAGCCCTTCCTGAGGCTCACCTAAAATAGGATGAGGTGGGAGGGGCCCCTCAGTGTATGGAATCAAGGGAAAAACTTCTAGTTTCTGGCCAGGATTTCTGACTGTTTCATCCTTATCTACTTAGTATGCCAAAAGGCTATGTGATGGACACAGATTTATCTTTCAGACTGGGCAGTGGAGTACGCCTATAATCCCAGCAACTTGGGAGGTTGAGACAGGAGGATTGCCAGGCTGAGACCAACCTCAGCAAATTAGCAAGGCACTATGCAATTTAGTGAGACCCTATCTCAAAACAAAAAATAAAAAGGGTTGGAGATGTGACTCAGTGGGTAAGCGTTCCTGGGACAAAAAAAAAAAAAAAGAAGGAAAGAAAGAAAAAAATTTTGCCTTTCAAACTTTCTTGAGGCAGAAGTACTCAGCCCCAGTCTTCCCCCAGGAATTAAGCTCCGCCCCACACAAGCCACACCTGCCCCAGTGTTAAATAAACAGTTATTACAGGACATTAGTTAAAATGAGGACTCAAAGGCCTGGGGTGTGGTAGAGCACTTGTCTGACTTACACAAGGTCCTGGGTTCCAGTCTCAGCACCACAAAAGAAGAAAAAGTAAGGCAGACTTTATGCAGAACCATTGCGACAGGTTAGGAACACTGCCACAGGGTCGTGCCATGGTGGCAGTGGGCTCAACTCCAAGTCCTGCGGGGGCAAGTGAGACTTCCTAGCTAAGGTAGGTGGTGGGCGGTGTCACTAGATGGGAACATCGGGGTCCAGGGGGCATTCTAGCTAAACAGACTGAAGGGAAAGTGAGGAATGAGAGATGGGTAAGAGAGAAATGAAAGACGGAGACCAGGCAGAGAGACACACGAGGGATTATTTGTCAGAGCTGACAAAATAAAGGCCATCTCTCTATAAGAGAGAGAGGCAAAACAGGCTTGGGTTCTGGGACTTTTTATGGGGCAGGCTCAGGAATCAAAGCCGGGTGGGTCTTAATGTGGACAGTTAAGGGTTGGATTGGTATGAGGGAGTGGTCAGCCTTTCTCAGAAAGGCCTTTACTTGGGCAGGAAAGAGAAACTTTTTCCTTAAAATGGCAGCTGTCACTTAAGATGGCCGTCCAGATGCTAAGCAGGGACCTTATACTGACCTTGCTGAAGTCAGGCGAGGGTGATCAGACAGCCCCTGGGACATGTGCAGGATGAAGCCCCTAATCATATATGGAGGGTGATCAGATATTGAGGAAGGGGCATGGGTTGGCAGGATTCCTTTGCAAAAACGATATTTTATAAGGAAGCACAAAGATGAACTGAGGAGGAGTTTCAGAAGCCAGACTGAAGTTTGGCTAAGCAAAGAATCTTTGTCACAGTGCCTTTGTGGAGAGGGGTGACAGCATCACAGCTCTGGGGGTAAAGGTGGGAGATTAGAAAATCTTATAAAGCTAGGGCAATTGTGCATCCCGATAATCCCAGCAACTGGGAAGGTGAAGCAGGAGGATTGCAAGTTCAAGGGCAGCCTGGGCAACTTACTGAGATCCTGTTGCAAAATAAAAAGAGCAAAGAGGGCTGAGGATATAGCTCAGTGGTAGAGCACTTGCCTAGCATGCACAAAGCCCTGCTGAATTCCATCCCTAGCACCACAAACAAGTAAACCTCATGACCTTGGACTCAAAGGTCTGGACCCTGAAGGACCTTGGAGTCCTTGCCTGTGGCTGCTCATGCTGCTTCCTGATGCAGAAATTCACCTTTCTTCCTCCACAGCTTCAGCATTTTAGGGAAGTGCCAAGGATGGGTGAGGTGGCGGGAGGCTCCCCTGCCCCACCCCTTCCCTCAGGATGTTTTCTCTTTGCCCAGAATTGGCAGTGAACCCACAGGCTGACCTCATTCCCTGCTTTAGAGCCATTTGTTGATGTAGGCATGTTTGCACTGCCCCGTGTGAGCCCACCACCATGTGTAAAGGAATCACAAAGCCCTGGATCCAGGAGTCGGCCCTGGAGACCACTGGCCAATGTAAGAGCTGCTAGCTTTGTACAAACAGGCTAATGAGGCAGTGACTAAGTGAGCAGGGCCTTGACCTCCTGTCACCCTGAAGGAGAATTCCTTCTGGTTTCTGGTATGAGCTAGTGTGGGCGCCTGTTATAAACTGGATATAAAGGAGACCGGTTAGCCAATATAAATCCATCTAGAGTCCTGGGATCCAGCTGGTAGAGGACAAAACATGACACAGAAGAGAAAAAAATGAGAAGAGGTCAAAGATGGAGGCAAAAGGAGCATCGAGGAGAATGCTAGAAGTATGTGGGAGGGATAATAAGTTTTCTGATTTATTAATGACATTTTATTCATTACTTGGTGTCATGAAAATAAGGTGTTTATCAGACACCATCAGGAGTTTAAAGTTGGCCAGCTTTATAAAATGAATCATTCTGTGACCCTGTTCCCTAAGTGGAGAACTGAATGGCTCTCTGTGCTGATAGCATGCTGAAGGTTTAATAGTTTTTCAGGATAAAACACAGACCACATGTAAAGAAGTAATTACATATCCTGTGACTGAGAAGACAAATCAACAGAACCTATAAACATGCTATTTATTTCCTAAATAAATGCCATTCAAATTTTGAATGCTATAGAATCTTCACTTTTTTCTCTAATGGCTTTCCATATGTTATCTAAGAAGTTAGGAGTCTCAACAGGTGAGATTGCTAAGAAGAAAACTCTGGAGAGCTCTGAAGGAATGAGATGAGGTTTTTCACCATGAGGCTGTCTGGCTTCATCCTGATTCACTCATTTGTCTCCATATAAATCTCCTAATTTTCAGAAATAAAACCCATCCTAAAGGAGAAGAATTTTTCAATGGGGAAATTAAAAAGATTTTCATACAAGCTTGAAAGTAATCCAGAAAATAAATAGTAAAGATACTTTAAACAAAAGCTATGCTATTAAAGTCCACTTATTAGGTGGTTGCTTTGAAGAGGCCTACATTTATTTGGGGTTTTATATTTTTGTGCATTTGTTTACAATGAGAAAAAGAAAAAAAGAATTCCCATCACATTATGGACACACCTGATCCATACCAAATAATCCCCTTCCTCAAGATGCCTCCTAGACTAACATAGAAGGCAATTCCCGCCCCCCTCCCCTACTTGTTTTGGGACCAACCCCAAGGAGGGCACTTCTCAGGAACTGACTCATGTAGCCATCTCCTCAAAGTATCTCTGCTTGCCTGACCAGGATCCTGGATGGTCTCACTTTGTTCACCTCAGTATACCCAGGGCCTGGAAATATCTCAGAATCATGACATGTCAGATAAAAAGATTTTGTGCTACTTCCAGATATCAGGAGGTAAAGTTGGAATACTGGAATTTTGATATTTATAATCTGTTCCAATGGCTTATGAGAACAACAGCGGGTTCTCATAGTATGTATGTGAAATGAGAAATACAAGAGAAAATCCAGCATGAGCCCAGCTTTTGTACCATTGCACAAATTACTAGATTGTTGCTTTTAAACCTATCTGAGGAAATGGAAGTTTGGCTAGGTCTCAGGAAACTCTAATGCTTTTTGGGTGGGTAACTGAGGAGAGAGAAGATGAGAGAGTGACAAGGCAGGAAGTTGATGGCAACATGAAACAAGGGAGGGTAGATTAGATAGAGAGGTAGCTGTGGCAGACACAGTCTGTCATCCATTCTTTTCATTTCCCTCATAATAGCTCAGATTTCATTCAGGGTGGCAGTGTGCCCACCCTAAAACTTCCAGCTTCCCTGTGCGTAGGGATGACCACATGACACAGTTCAGCCAATCCACTATGGTAGAGTCACTGGGTGGGGCTTCTGGGAAAGCGAAAAGAGGAAGTAGATGACATGGACCATTTTGATTTTGCCCTTTATCCTTCTCCTTTCTTCCTGGAAACAGAGCTGGTACATGGTGGTGGGGAAGAACCATCTTGCTATCTTTCACCACAGGATGAAAGTGTAACAAAACAGAAATATAGAAAGAGCTTGGAAGTCAATTATATTATGGAGCATCCGTATCAGTCTTAGATGGTGTGATGGCTTGAATATGGTGTTTTTCCCTCTGAAACCATGTTGAAATTTGGTCCCCAATGTAACAGCGTTGAGAGGTGGTAGGAATTTTAAGAGGTGATTGAGTCAGTAAGAGGGATTAATGCCTTTCTTACAGGACTGGATTAGTTACCATGAGAGTGGGTTGTAAAATAGAGGCCATATTTAATATTTTTTGTCTCTTCAGCACGCATCCATTCACGCTTCCACTTTTGCAACATGTTATGACATGGCAAAAGGCCCTCACCAGATGCCTGATTTTTGACATCTAGCCTCCAGAATCATGAAATTTTTTCCCTTTATAATCACACAGCTTCAGGTATTCTGTTTTAGTAACTTAAAAGGGACTGGGACAAATGGCTTACCCTGCAATTTCCTATTTTAGGGGAAGAGTACACCTCTATTTAGTTGAGCCATCCCACTCAATCTTCAGTTCCTCAAGGTTAACAGAATGCAATTCTAACTTATGCTGCACTGTAATAGAATGGACTCTGGGCAGAGAACTGAGTCCTATTCCTGGTTCTGATCCTTATTTATTAGTATGTGATCTTAGGCAAATTGCTCAGGACCCTTAACCTCATTTTTTCATATGTGAAATTGGGATCAAGTACTTATCTTGACCATCTCACAGACTATGTTGAAGATTAAAAAAAATTGAAAGCATTAAAAGTTTTATATGTAATATAAAATCTTATGAGTACCCTTATTAAGAAAACACAGAAAAGAAGGTATTAATTCAGCAAGGCCAAGTTTCAGAGGAAATATTAAGTAACAGCAGTATTTGGAATTCAATGTTAAGAAGAGGAAAATGCAAGGGATTCTCACAAGGAAATATGCTTAGAAGCTAGGGCCAGAATTCCATTTGTTTTATTTCCTACATTCTAAATATGTACCTGTCACAAACTAGTTGTGAATCATTTTTTATTTTGTTTGAAAGCAGAGGCAGATGCTTGCTACTATCAAAAGCAGGATGAGATGCAGCACTTACCTGATGGAAATGAAGTGCCCTGACAGGAGATCCAGAGAGGCAGAGGCAGAAGGGGCTGTATAGGACTGGATCTGAGGCAGGAAGGAAACCTGCAGGTTCCTGAGAAGGATAGTGTGGAAATGAAAATGGTGTTCTAGAACTACAATCTGTCAAGGAAGCAACTGGAAGTAGACAACGAAGAGAAAGATCAGAAGGAGAATACCATAGTGGACATTTGCACCTGGATTCATAGTTTCCAAACTATAAGGTGAAAGGCAAATCATCTTTTGTTGGGACAAACTGCAGCTTGGTTTTGATAAGACCTAGAGAAAGTCACAATGGTGCTCTTTGTTCTTCTGGACCTGTTCTTGGGCCTCCATTTGAGGAACAGAGTTTCCTTCTTCATCCTGAGAGCCAGGATCCATACTAGACTCCAGTTTTATAGAATAGATGCATGTACCCAAGTCCCTGGGTTGATAATCAGTCAAGCACTGCAGTCCTTGTTGGCCAGAAACCTCGCCTCTCGTCCCAGCCCAGTGGCAGGTGTCCTGCTGGCATGGCTCATGTCCTGGAGGCACCTGACCTTCTGTTTGAATCTAAGAATTTCCAGAATTTCCAGGAGTCTCCGCTATTGGGGTCTGCCTGCCTCCTGGGGAACTGGAGCCCCAGCTGCTATGTTCATCATCTGTCTAAGGAAGTGATATTTAGAAATACCAAGTAGCCTGGAGGGGGATCCACAGAGAAGAATGGGTTCTGGTCCCAATTTTCATCTGTATGGTTGACATAGGGCAAAGCTGGCAGGTGATGGTTTCCCTTCCGTCATGAGCAGGTTCCTACAGTGTGTAAATGGTGGAAGAAGGAATGGGATCCAGAAAGTCCTCCTGCTCCATCAAGGTATAGAGAAGGGCAAAGAGAGCTAATCGACCAGAGGGCATTTGGTGTTGGGACAAGGAGGATGTCATATACATGAATGTTACTGTTGCGGCTGAGATAGAGCCAACATTAGCAATGTATCCCTGCCATTTCCAGTGACAGATGTAACCAAGAGATGAACCCAGTGGTATGAGAAAGTGAGTGAATCAAATGATAGAATGGAGATCAAACCACTCCTATGAAACTCTCCCTCTGCTCATCTCCTGCCTAGGGTGAAGGGAGAGGGAAGTTTGAAAGCCTGTGTTTTCGCTGAAATGAAATTAAATTAACCTCCCTTTGCAGTGGTGCTCGCCTGAAATCCCAGTGACTCAAGGATGATGTAAAAGGATCAGAAATTCAAGACCACCTTTGGCAACTTAATAAGATCCTGTCTCAAAATAAAAAATAAAAAAGGGCTGGGGATGTAGCTCGGTGGTACAGTGTCCCTGGGTTCAATCCCCAGGATTCCCCCCAGCCCCGCAAAAAAAAGAACTAAGTTAAACTGATAGAGACTGTTTAAATCCATAATAACTATGTTTGTTAACTCTTTTCCTACCTCTAGGAAGAAAAAGCATTCTTGGGATATTTGAGATCAGTTATAGAAAACAAAATCAACTGGACACAGTGGTGCACACCTATAATCCCCAGTGACTTGGAAGGCTGAGGCTGGAGGATAACAGTTTCAAAGCCATCCTCCTCAACTTGGCAATGCTCTAAGCAACTTAGTGAGATCCTGTCTCAAAAATTAAAAAATAAAAAGTACTGGGATGTGGCTCAGTGGTTAAGTACCTCTTGGTTCAATCCCCAATACCAAGAAAATAAAGTTACATACAACTATCCTTCCATATCTACAGGTTTCACGTCCATGGATTCAACCAATTGTTAGTTGAAAATATTTGAAAAACATTGCCTCTATACTGATATACTGAATGTACACAGACTTTTTTCTTATCATTAATTATTCCCTAAAACATACAGTATGACAAATATTTACATAGCATTTTCATTGCATTGAGTATTATAAGAAATGAGTTAGAGTATGCAGGAGGATATGTATTAGTTCTAGGCAGATAGTTTGTCATTTTATATAAGGAACTTGCACATCCACAGGTTTTCCTGTCCATGGAGGTCCTGGTTTCAGCTCAGATACTGAGAGACAACTGCATCTGTATCTGTATCTGTCTTCCACATTGTGTTTAGATGTCAATGCCTGCCTCCCTGGCTTAAGAAGGAATAATGCCATTGAGCATAGGGAAGACAGAGGAGTTGGAACTAGATACTCCTACTGATCTGGGGCAGGTGCTAGAGATACGTGAAGGTAGGGGGAAGAAAAGCTGGTTATGCAGGTAAAACATAATGAGCAGAGCAAGCAACAGGTGGTAGGTAGGCCTAAAGGTGTAGAAGGTTGGTTCTGTAACAGGTAGGTGGGTGGAGCACAGTCCAGCTCCTTAGCTCCAGAGATGTCAGCAGATAGCTGGGGCGGGGAGGCTGGCCCCACCCAGAGAGCTCAGACACAAGGCAGACAGTAGTGCCAGGGCCACATGAAGGAAAATGGCAAGAGAGTGAAGAGTTAGGATTCAAAGGGGTATGGAAACAGGACAAATGATCAAGTCGGGGACATAGGTATGGGAACTACCCTCCAGGATGTGACCTGCTGGAGAAGGGATAGCCCAACATGGAACCATCAGACAGATAGCATAATGAGTTGGTACTTCACCAGAGTTTCTTCACACTTCTGGCCTAACAGAGGGCTGGCCTTAGCACCTGACACAAGTCTGTTTTCACACACCTTCTAGGCTCACGTGGTATATGTGGCCTGACCGGGTAGGAAGAGTTTTCGGATTGTCAGTTAAAAGGACTGTGGTAGAATGGTGCTTAGGTAGGACCCTACCAGGCAAAAACAGCCAAGAGGACATCAAAAGTTGTGTCATTCATTGTGAGTTTAGGCCCAGTGAACTTCCCTGCCCAGCTTGAGGACCTCACTGTTATGGAAGGGGTGAGTGCAACGGTACCCCCTTATCCATAGCTGGCTGCAAACCGGTAGAACTGATGCCCAGAACAGCCCATCACTAGTTGGCAGTTTAGGCCAGGACTGGATCAGTAAAGCACCCTCCCCCTACCCTGGGAAATGCTTTTCAAGAGAAAGGAAAATTAGTCATTTTTAGGAGGAGAGGGACAAAGGATCATCCATAGTGAATTTGAACGTGCCATCTTGATAGACCAGAGGTCCTGACTCAATTAAGGACCACCAGCCTCTAAGAGCAGATAATGAGACACCATCCACCAGCCATCCACCATGTGTATGCATTTCAGAGGTGCCAGGAATTCTCTGTGTAGGGTCTTTGTTAGACTGAGGGAAGGCACTGTTCAGTCAGACAGAGGGTCTGAAATTTTTAGCCTCCTGTTCTCATTAGTGATATAACAAGAGGGGCCAGGGAAGTTGCTCAAATGATCCCCCAAAGGTGATGAGATATAAGATTTAATATTACATTTTGAGCTGGGAAGCCTTTGCAATCTGCAGGAAACTGAGCTCAGTGAGTTGGAGTCAGAAAACCTGGATGTAGTCAACTGTAGGAGGCCATGGATCGTGGGGTCAGTTCTAGGACTTGGTTGCTCAAAGACCCGGGCAGGTCATCAAATTGCTCTGGTCTCAATTTTCCCACCCCCAAAGGGGGCTACTATCACATTTACTAAGTCCTTGTAAGGTTCCCTGAGATGACACAGGGAACCTTACAAGGACTTAGTAAATGTGGTAGAAAGTATTGACAGTCTTGGTAAAATGTAGCATTCTATGGGAAGTACAAATTCTATCATCTGGGTTGCCTGCTAGCTTCTGCCTGTGGGGACAAGACTTGGTCATGGGCTGCAAGTGTGACTCAGTTGTAGAGTATTCTCCTACCATGTGCAAGGCCCTGGGTTCAATCTCTAGCACTGCAAAAAACAAATGGACAAATAAACAACAACAAAAAAAAAATTGGTCTTTTTGAGCCTGGTAACCTTTCCCTCAGCTCCCAGTTTGATCCTTATAAAGAAAGAAAAGACAATTTTGTGATTCCAAGTTGTAAACCACTGTTCTAGTCATTAGTAGTGCCATTGTTTCTCCCTGAGCCTATAAAAGAGGAAGCTTCCGTTCAGTGGCACCATAGCCTCTGGATGACTCGACTTATTGATATGGGCTGAATGCCGGCCCCCCACAATTCTTCATATGTTGAAGCCCTAATTCCCAGAACCTCAGGATGTGATCTTATTTGGAAAGAGAATCATTGCGTATATAATTAGTTAAGATGAAATCATTAGAGTAGGCCCTGTTCCAGTATGATTGGTGTTCCATTAAAAAGGGGGAAATTTGGACACAGAGACAAACGTGCATACATGGAAGATGTGTAGAAAGACATGGAGAAGATGGTCTTCCATGAACCAAAGAAAAGTGTGAAACAGGTCTCCCACACAGTCCTCAGGAACCAACCCTGCCTTCATCCTGGACTTCCAGCCTCCAGAACTTAGAGGAAATGTTTTTGTTGTTTCAAACCCAGTGTGTGATACTTTGTTAAGTCATCCCAAATAAATACACTCATTAAAAAAAAAAGTTTCCTGATTTGCAATAATTAGTTATGGGGCAACATAGCAATTTTAAACACACAAGCCTGTATGTCCTATAAAATCATAATTGTTCAAGATTGAAATGATCTATTAGGACTTCAATTCCTTTTACAGAAAACCATCATGAAAAGTTTGAAAATTGGATAACATGCTCTACTTTCACACTAATGGCATTTTAGATAGAGTTCATTTTTTTTCCCAGTTATGAGCTTTCTACTAATCCTTGAACTTACTCCTGGATAAAGGGAACTATAATGAAATCTGACGGTATGTGCCGAGAGCAAATATGCACAAGCTTAGGATCCTTTGGAGTGATTGATTCGCCTGGCCTGCGTGGGATATATTAGTCTCACAAAAGTTTGCAAATCTTCCATGACATGAAAAAATATATAAGGGATAGGATACATCTTGTTAGACCAATCTTTTGATCTCAGGAAACAAAGCTCTCACTTTTCTGAGTCAAACTAAGAAATTCTTGGTTTCTTTTAAACAGCACTCAGCTTCAAAAGTGGCTCAAGAGAGCATTAAACTTTGTTGGGCTGGTGTGTGGAAGACAAACTTTTCTAAGCAGATTATTAACAGGATATTATTCTTCTGAGTTTCTGGAGAGTTTTTCATTGCCAGGCCACAAAATTTCTTATTTTAAAGTAAATAATAATGGATGGAAATAACTAAGAAATTCTCAGAAAATGTCTTAGATAAATTCTGATTCTAGACTTCCCAAAGCTGTTGATAGACTCGGCTTTGGGGACCACAATGTTCACCAATGCTGGGGACTCTCTGGACTCATTGGGTTTGGACAAATGGGCCCTAGCACAAGGCTGGCCACGCAGTAGCCTCACAGGAATGCTAAATGGGTTTGGGTATAACAAATTTGTGTTGCAAATGGAAATGTGTAGTAAATGGAAATTTGATTGAATATGTTCACTATTTTTATTAGTAAGGTCATCTGGCTCAGAAACAGGTGTGAGCATCTGGTAATTCCAATGTGAATTTAGCAAAATTATTTCACCACCTTGGGCTTGTTTCCTCTTCCATAAGTTGATTTCCAAGTCTCCTCCAACTTTGAATAGGTTGATGAAAATACTTTCCTAATGTCAAAGTCAGATGACAGGTCACTGAACTAGAAATGAGAAGATGTGGGCCTTAGCCCTGGGGTTTGCCAGAGGTTAGTTCAAGGGTTGAGTTCAAGTTTTTAGTGTTTCTGAGCCTCCATTTCCTTTTCTGTAAAACTGTGAAAATTAAACTTGCAATGTTAGTTTTCTGTCATGTGACAAAACACCTGAGATAAACAAATTATAAGAAAAAAAGTTTGTTTGAGCTCATAATTCCATCCATAATTGGGTGGCCCACTGCTCTGGGCCTGTGGCGAGGCAGCACATCACAGTGGGAATGCATGGTGGAGGAAACTACCTCCTAGGAAGCAGAGAGGAAGATACCAGCAACTCAATATGCCCTTCAAGGGCATCCTGATGGCCTAAAGCCTCCTACTAGGCCCCACCTCTTAAAGGTGCCACTACTTTTCAATATCACACCTTGGGGACCAAGCCTTCAACACATGGGCCTAGGGGTACATGCAAGATCCAAACTATAATACTTGCCTTGGGGATTTCTGTGGGAAATGTATTATATAACAGAAAAGATACCTTTTATCATAGAGTTGCATAATGTAGCCCGGCATGGTGGTACCCACCTGTAATCCCAGTGGCTCAGCAGGCTGAGGCAGGAGGATCACAAGTTGGAAAGCCAGCCTCAGTAATTTAGCAAGGCCCTGAGCAACTTAGTGAGACTCTGTCTAAAACTAAAATATAAAAAAGGACTGAAGATATGGTCAGTGTTAAGTGCCCCTGGACTCAATCCCTGTATAAATAAATAAATAAATAAATAAATAAATAAATAAATGGTTGCAGGGTAGGGGTTGTGGCTCAGTGGTAGAGCACTTACCTAGCACATTCGAAGCCCTGGGTTCGATCCTCAGCACCACATAAAAATAAATAAATAAAATAAAGGTATTGTGTCCAACTACAACTAAGAAATAAATATTTAAAAAATAAAATAGTTGCAGAATACAGCATTTATACATAATATACATAATTTGTAATCACCATGGGGGGTGGGATTTTGGGAAGAAGGCCTTTGTTTTGTGCTTTTTTAAATGAAACTATCAGTCAGATGGGGCCATAAAAGGAGACAAAGGAGAATCTTAGGAAAACTGTTTTTCTAGAAACAGAGTTTTTAGAGATGTGTGGCATGGCAGGCAACACAGGACCACACAGCAATGACACCACTCAGATGGCAGAAGTCAGGAGCAAAGGGAAGGTTCAGGCCATGTCCTTACTGAGGTTTCCAAGAAAAGGCAGGCAGGGCAAGGTGAATGGTTAAGGATCAGTCTGTTTGAATAGTTTCAGCAGGTTCCAAACTACAGGGGTGGCCCCTGGTTACCAGACACCTGGTGCTGGGATGACGAAGACAGAGGAATATTGTCACCTGGGGTACTGGGCCAGATAGAAGAGATCTGGCTCTACGTTGGTTGGATATCACATCAAAGACATGTGCCTGGAGCTGGTCCCTTTGTTATCTTTGAGAATTTACTAGTCCAGAGAAGGACAGTCTCTCCCCAGCCAGAAAGATGTGGTTTTTTGTTTTTTTATTTTTACATTTTTTAGTTTTATGTTTTTTTTTTCAGATATACGTGACAGTAGAGTGCATTTTGACATATTGTATATACATGGAGTAGAATTTATTCTAATTAGGATCTCATCCTTGCAGTTGTACATGATATGGAATTTCACTGGTGGAGTATTCATATATGAAGATAGGAAAGTTATTATGTCTGATTCACTCTACTGTCTTTCCTATTTCCATTCTCCCTCCCTTCATTCCCTTTTGTCTAACCTAGTGAACTTCTATTCCCTACCCCCTGTTATTGTGTGTTAGCATCCACATATCAGAGAAAACATTCAGCCTTTGGTTTTTTGGAATTGGCTTATTTCATTTACATGATAGTCTCCAGTTTCATTCATTTACTGGCAAATGCCATAATTTCATTCTTTTTTCTGGTTCAGTGATATTCCATTGTGTATATATACCATATATTCTTTATCCATTCATCCATTGAAGGGCACCTAGGATGGTTTCATAGCTTAGTTATTGTGAATTGAGCTGCATCACTGTAGAATGCTGATTCTAATTCCTTTGGATATATACTCAGGAGTGGGATAAATGGGTCAAATGGTGGTTACATTCCAAGTTTTCTGAGGAATCTCCAAACTGCTTTCCATAGTGGCTGTACCAATTTGCAGTCCCACCAGCAATGTATGAGTGTACCTTTTTCCCCACATTCTCACAAACATTTATTTTTACTTCTGTTCTTGATAATTGACATTTTGACTGGAATGAGATGGAATATCAGCGCTGTTTCAATTTTCATTTCTTAATTGCTAGAGATGTTGAGCATTTTTTCATTTATTTGTTGCCCATTCATGTTTCTTCTTCTGTTAAGTGCCTGTTCAGTTCCTTTGCCCATTTATTGATTGGGTTATTTGTTTTGTTGGTGTTAAGTTTTTTGTATATTCTGGAGACTGCTCTATCTAAGATGGAGGTGGCAAAAATTTTCTTCCATTCTATAGGCTCTCTCTTCACATTCTTGATTGGTTCCTTTGCTCTGAAGAAGCTTTTCAGTTTGATACCTTCCCATTTATTGATTCTTGATTTTACTTCTTGTGCTTTAAGAGTCTTGTTGAGGAAATCAGTTCCTAAGCTAATGTGATGGAGAGTTGGGCCTACATCAGAAAGATGTTTGTTAACATTGTTCATTATATACAGAAAAATTAATAATGATTTACATTACAAACTTCTTTAAATTCAGCTTACGTATTATCAAGAAGTGATATCAAGAAATAACCTTAAGTAGTATCAAGAAGATAATAGGTTCTGTGCTCATTAGAGGTCAGGTCAATAGATCAGGAGGGTCAGAGAGTCAGTAACTAACTAAACAGCTCTATTTTGTAACCCCTGACACTCAGGGCTTTGTCTATTAGTTGTTCCTGGGTGTTCTTGAAATTTTACTCAGTATCATTTGAATCTCATCAATTTCAAGTTGCCTCCAGATATTCACAAAAGTACTACTGCATACACACTACCTAATTGTTTCCCAGGAGACTGGAACCAATCTACACTTTCTTCACTGAGGCTTTAGTGTGTCCATTTTTCTACCAATGGACTGACACTGACTATTGACATGTCAAGTTTCTGCTGCTTTACTATAGTAAAGAACAAACACATTGGTGGGTTAGTGTACATATTTTTAATAATCAGCAAGGGTGAATATGTGTCTCCTATGGTTGCTTAATAATTTTTTGGTGGTTAAATATCTTTTTCATATCTTTTATCTATTGGGGCATTACTGAATTTTAGCATCTTATTTAATATCATACTTGCATTTTTCCTATGATTGCTATAAAAATATTCACAGACAGGGTGACTTAAAAAGCAATATGCCTTTATTCTTCCACAGTTTTGGAGACTAAAACTCTGGAATCAAAGTGTCAGAAGATCCAGGCTTTCTGCAGGCTCTGGGGAGCATCCTTTCTTGTCTCTTCCAGCCTCTCCTCATTTCCAGGAGTCCTTGTCCCTTGGCTTATGTGACTCTCACATGGTCTTCTCCCAGTATCAAAGTCCAAAACTTTCTCTTCTTATAATGATACCAATCAGATTAGGGTCCACCCTGATCTCACTGTAACTTTGTCTACATCTTGCAAAAACTCTATTTCTAAATAAGTTCCCATTCACAGAGGTTAGGACTTCATCTAACCTTTGAGGCTACTATGCTGCCCACAACAGTAGTTACTTAAAAAAAAATGAGGAGTTTCTTCTCAAGAAAAGGAACAAATCACTGTAGGTGACTGACATAATCTCAGAGTAAAATCCAGGTCAGATTATCATCACATGTCACATAAAGGCACTGAAGAAAGCAGCACTCTCCAAATTTTAAGCCATTTGAAATTTTATTTATTTATTTATTTATTTATTATTATTATTTTTTTTTTGTACTGAGGATTAAAACCAGGGACGTTTAACCATTGAGACATGCTCCCAGCCCTTTATTTATTTATTTATTTTAAATTTTGAAACAGAGTCTCACTAAGTTGCTTAGGGCCTTGCTAAATCGCTGAGGCTGGCTTTGAACTTGCAATCCTCTTGTCTCAGCCTCCTAAACTGCTGGGATTATAGTCATGAGCCACCATGCCCAGCTGGAGTTTTAAAACATAAATTAGTTAAGATTTCAGAATACTAGTTAGTGACCACAGAACCTACAGAAAAAACTTCTGTAGTCTGGAAGGATAGGCAGTGTGTTTTCCATTGAACCAACGCTCCAAGATTCCCCCTGGTTCTGACCCTGAGTAACTATGTGACTCAGGGTCAGAAAAGCTTGCCTCATGCACATACCTGTTGTTTCAAAATATGTGACACGCAGTGTACAGCCACCTCTAGGTCCTTCTAGTTCTAATCACTAATGACCACTCAAGCTATAATAAGTAAAATCCATTTGCTCTGGTTTTCACATGTATTTTCATAGGGGTAAGCAGTTGTTCAACTCTGTGTTTAGTAAATACGAGCCTGGTAGGGAGGTTAAAGTTAATTTATGTTTCAGCCATTGCTATCCTTGAATTCCCCTTGCGCTTAGAGAAGGAAGGTCAGGAGCTTTGACAGATGCTGGAGGCTCAGCCATCAATTCATAGTCTGTTTTCCCTACAGGAAGAGGATATTTTCAAAATATAAAAGGCTCATTGATGTAAGAGTGGAGAGAGTGATTCAGCTATAGGATTTTTGTCTTTGAAGCCCTTTATAAACACGAGTTTGAGGGATCTGGGTTGAGATGTTGGCAAATCTCACCCAAATCACAGGGTCAGATGGAAGAGCACAGCTCTTTGGATTGAGAGCCCATCTCTCCCTACAGAGGCCAAACATTCTTGTTCAAAAGTTTGGTGTTCTGGAACTTCCGTTCCTATGTCTGTCCTGAAACAACTGTCGATAATTCATTGAATGCACAGGACTCCAGTGAAGCTAGGTATCATTTGTACAACTCTGCAATTCATTGAAGTGAAAAAGCCAAGAATGGTAGAATAATGAAGTATACCCCTGAATTGGGGATGATTTTCTAACCTCCTTTGTAACAAACACTGGGATTCATAAATATCAAAATATCAAAATATTTCATATTTTGATACTGGGAATTGAATCCAGGGATGCTTAACCATTAAGCCATATTCCCAGCCATTTTTATTTTTCATTTTGGGACAAGGTCTCACTAAGTTTCTTAGGGCTTTACTAAATCATTGAGGCTGGCTTTGAACGTGTGATTCTGCTTCCTCCGCCTCCCAAGTTGCTGGGATTATAGGTATGCTCCTACAGTTGGCGGGATTCATTTCTTTAATGAACATCTACCACATTTAAAACATTAAAATTACCTGTGTCATATAATCATGAAGGAGAGTAATTTTAAAAATTATTAGGTGCTCTGAGGAATTCCAATGAAGGTCACTTTTTGGGTCACTATAATTGCTTTTATATCTTTTGCTTTTCCTCCTGTCTTGCATGTTCTAGTGACACTCAACTTCTTGAACATGCTGTTAAACTTCCCAAGTCCACCCTCTCTTCTGTACCTCACAGACTTCTACTTATTCCTCAAACTCTTCCCTGACTTCTCCAACTGGGGTAATCCTTCTCTCTCCTACATTCCAAAAAAATACCTCTTATGTTCCTCTATTATAGAGTTTAGCAATACAACACAGTTACTTAGGACAGTCAATTGGAATGTGAATATAGTCATCTTTAGGTATCTGCAGGGAGCTGGTTCCAGGACCGCATAGTATTTGCATAGAACCCATATACATCATCCCTTATACTTTAAATCATCTCTAGATATCATATAATACCTAGCACAATGCAAATGCTTTTTTAAATAGTTCTTATACCAAGGGGGAAAAAAAGTCTGTACATGTTAAATAAATACAGACACACTCATCACTGGCCTAACTACACAGTAGCATAATGAGATGTGAGATGAATGATTCTCAAACAACTAGTGCTGAAGGGAGGCCAAGGATTCTTGATGGCAGAGGCCACAATAGTGTAAGACTAGACAGTGTCCCCAGTGACATGAGGATTCAGTGCAGTACTCTGCACTCAGTGGTAAACTAGAGTTTTGCCTTGAGGAACTTTCTGGAATTTTCTTTTCTGAATATTTTTAATCCTAAGCTGGTTGAATTGAAGAATGCAAAACCCAAGTGCACAGAGGGCTGACTTTTCCTCCTGAGGGAAGGGTCTAAGTCGTGTTTCTCCCTGCAGCCCTTGTGCCTGATAATGCGGGAGATAGTTCACAAATAGTTTGTTCAGTAAATAACATGACACCATACAAGGTATGGCCTTTTATATCAATAGCTATGAAGCCTCCAATGGTTCAGAAAAGGAGATCCAGAGATAGCATTAAGTGAACATATTTTTTCCTAATTCATGCATCACTGCAAGGATAATAATGTACTGTTTCAGAGCAGACTAACCATCATTTTTTTTTAAAGGAGAGAGAGAGAGAGAGAGAGAGAGAGAGAGAGAGAGAGAGAGAGAGAGAGAGAATTTTTTTAATATTTAATTTTCGGCGAACACAACATCTTTGTTAGTATGTGGTGCTGAGGATCGAACCCTGGCCGCACGCATGCCAGGCGAGTGCGCTACCACTTGAGCCACATCCCCAGCCCGACTAACCATCATTTTAGGCAAGGCTAGTATTTTCTTTTTCTTCAAAAATGCCATTTAAATTGGGCCAGTAAATGGAATGTCAGGTCTTCACATAACTATTTACCCTCAGTAGGGCATGTCAGATGAACCATGTAGAAATAAAACCTAAAGAACAGTGTTTCCAAGAATGAGTTAAACAGGACTGAGAGACGCTGCTGTGCACATTCTAGATTGGGTGATTACGAATTGTAGACCAGGGAGGGTTCCACTCCCACCCCCTGCTTTATCACTTTTTACAATAAACAATCCAGCAGGCTTTTGCCAATTGAAACTTACAGTCCCACGGCGAGAACAGTCTTGTTAATCACTTGTAGGGAGAATTTTCTCAGTTTATATTTAAAAATAATTTTAGACTTACAAAAATATTATAAAATAGGATAGGGAATTCCCATATATACTTCTCCCAGCTGCCCCTAATATTAACATCTGACATAACCACAGTAAAATGATCAAAAACAGAATATCAACATCAATATGATTCTATTTACTAATTTACCAGCCTTATTTAAAATTCACCAATTACCTAAGGTTCTTTTTCTGGTTCAAGATATAATTCAGAATCCTATTTTGCATTTAGTTGTCAAACTAAATTGCTTGCTCCAAAATGTAGTTTTGTTTTTCTCAACCTTGATGCTTCCAAAGAGCGTCAGCTAGTTACTCCCTCAGTTTCTGTTTATCTGGTGCTTTCCCACGTTATATTGAAGTTATGAGGAATAACACAAAAGAGAGTGCACCCTTCTCTGTTCATAACATTTTTTTATGCTAGCTTTTTGTGTGAGTATTAGAACTTGCCCTTTAAGATGTAATTGCTTTCTTTCTCCTCCACTTCCTCCTCTTTCTTCTCTTCTTATTTCATATTTCCATATTTCTCAGAACTTTGGCAGATCACTTCTGTGGTTTGAATGCGGTTTGAGTGTGCCCCCAAAGGCTCATGTGTTAGAAACTTGGTCCCCATTGTGGTGATGTTGAAAGGAGATGGAACTTTGAGAGATGTAATCTGGTGGAAGATGGCAAGGTCATTGATTAGGCCATTGATGTTTGGCCATTGGGTCATTTGCTGCCCTTGGAAGGGATTAATGTAGCTCTCTTGGAAACCCTGTTAGTTCCCATGAGAATGAGTTACAAAAAGAGCAAGCCAGAGCCAGGTGTGGTGGCACATGCCTATAATCCCAGTGGCTCAGGAGGCTGAGGCGGGAGGATGGCAAGTTCAAAGCCAGCTTCAGCAACTTAGTGAGGCTCTAAGCAACTTAGCAAGAACCTGTTTCAAAATTAAAAATGCCTGGGGATGTTGCTCAGTGGTTAAGTACTCCTGGTTCCATTCCTGGTACAAAAAAAAAAAAAAGCAACCTGGGAGTGTGGGAGTGTGGTAGAATACTTGCTTAGTATACACAAAGCCCTGGGTTAGATCCTCAACACTACAAAAATAAAAAGGAGGGCTGGAGTTGTGGTTCAGTGGTAGAGCACTTGCCTAGCATGTGTGAGGCCCTGGGTTCAATTCTCAGCATCACATATAAATAAATGAATAAAATAAAGGTCCATCAACATCTAAAAAAAAAAAATAAAATAAAAAAAGGGAAAAAAAGAAGAGTGTTTATTCCAAAAGAGCAAGCCTGTTCCCGGATTCTCTCTGGCTTCCTGCCTCTCCACACGATCTCCCCCTCTCAAATGTGATCCTGCCATTGTGATGCCATCTGCCATTAAGCCCTCACCAGAGCCTTTCAGCCTCCAAAACTTTGAGCTAAATAAATCTAATTTCTTTATTAAAAAGTTTCTAGCTTCCAGTACATTGGTATAGAATCAGAAAACAGACTAGGACAATCACTCCAAAGATGCAATATTTGGAATCCTCATTCATAAACCAAAATTCCCTTGGGAGAAGGTTCATCTCCTTTCCTCCGGGGAATCTGAGAAGACCAAGGGCATCATCAAGGGACATTTTCCTTCTGGGCTGAAGTAGCAGCCTTTGCCTGGTTCAAGTGGTTTCCCAGGTTTGGAGCAAACAGTTTAGTTTGACAACTAAATGCAAAATAGGATTCTGAATTATATCTGGAACCAGAAAAAGGACCTTAGTGAGGTAATTGGTGAATTCTAAATAAGGCTGGCCAATTAGTAAATAGAATCATATTAATGTTGATCACTTCCTAAAGGGAGCCTGAAAGGCTCCCAAGGGCCCCCAATGGCTTGAGTCTAAGTCCTGTATTTGGGAGGTGAGCCCAGGAAACACCTGTTGGGGCAGGTAAGAGAGGTGAGAGGGAAGGACTGAGGCATTCCCTCTGCAGCCCAGCTGTCTTTGGGGGAAGGCTGTATCAGCCCATTCATTTTCTGGTGTCCTGATCCATTTCAAACCTGACAATCCCTCCAAGTAGAGAGTCATTGGTGCCTCCTGTTCAAAATCTAGAACATCTTATTGTTGAAGGCAACTGCAAGTGCACAGAGATATGAAAAGAGCACCAACATCATCCTTTCTGCCTTTCCCTTCTCCTTTCTTATTTTTCTCTGCCCATTATCTCCAACATTTAAAAATAAAAAAGTCATCCTAAGAGGTAGGTGGAGTGGACTGGGGTGTTGGACACCAAAATAATGGTTTTGTTAGTGAAAATCCTCTCACTGGTGGAAAGGCCTGTCATTAATTGCTCTTTTATAATTTGAATCAATTGATGATTAGCCTGCATGATTCAAGGCAAAGAAGAAAAATATGTTTCCTTAGTTTAAAAACTTATTCTTGGCTGGGAGTTTAGTTCAGTGTCATAGCACTTTCCTAGCATGCACAAGGCCCTGGGTTCTATCTCCAGGGCCACAAAAAAAAGGAAGGAAGGAAAGAAAGAAAGAAAAGAAGGAGGAGGAGGAAAAGAAAGAGGAAGAAGGAAGAAGAAAGAGGAAGAAGGGTTGATGTTTTAGAAGCTGTGGTCTTTCTTCCCAGGATTTACACTGCTGATGTGATTATAAAAGGAGATGTTTACCTGTGCTTGGAGAATTATACCTTCCATACTGAACTCAAAACACCCTACTATAAATAAAGGGAAGCATAGAACACCCAACACTGGGGGTGGGGGTAACCTTTTTTGGAAACGTTCTGGCCACTTGATACCACATCTTGCAGTGTCATAGTCCACCGGGTCTGAGATTGGTTCTCCAAAACTAGACAGAAATGTGCAGCTTTAACACTTAACTCTCTGGTCAGGTAATCTTAAGCAAGTTATTTATCCAATTTCCTCACCTGTAAAATGGGAATAATAATACCTGCTTCACAGGTTAAAACTGATAGGATAAGGTCACATCAGTGTAAAGTGCAGTCCAGGGTCATTCAGAGGAGGCTCTTAGCACATGGAGTGGGGAGGGAGTAACTTCCCACTGTATTTCAGACCCTGTGCTACTGGTGAGCTGTGTCTACTCCATCCCAGCTGGTCCTATAAACCAGTAAGGTCACAGTTATCTTCCCCACTTTGGATAAATAACCAGAGAGGTGAAGCCCCAGTCTCTGGGATATAACCATAAGTGGTCAAGTCCAGATGGAACCTAGACTGAACCCAGATCTCTGAGGCTGTGATGCCCTTTCTCACCTAATTCACGTGAGAAACGTCAGCACGCATGTGAGAGAGCAGGTACTCACCTTCCCCAGTGCCATCGTCCCATATCAAGAGGGATAATTTAAGAGTGCAGGTAAACTCCAGGTTCTCTGCCAAAAAATACAACAAAAGAAAGAGAGCTAACAGAACTTAGCACCTTCTGCACTCCAGGCACAATGCCAGGTGCTGTACAAAAAGTAACTTCTGTAAGAAGAGTTGGAGTTTAGCAAAATCCAGCTTTCCTTTCCAGTCTCTGCATATCATGTGCACATGTTGGCCAAGGCACGACTTTGCTCAAGCACATTTGAGCAATTCTCAAGAGTGTTCTCTGGTCCCCGAAGGTTCCTCATTCAGTTCTGTCTGATTGTAGCATTCCAGGCAGCTGCAGTGGATGCCAAGTGGCAGATTCTACCTTCTCAGGCCATGGCTTAGCTGGTGTTCCCTTGACTAGAGCAAGGAGACACAGACACTAGAGCTGTGGACTTTGGGGTCAGCAGTGTGTGGGGCAGCATGGATGATATGCTGACCTGGGCATCTGCCTAGCTGTTAACCTCCTTGCTTTGTCTACTAGCTTCTGCCCAGAGCTGTCCTCCTTGTATGTAAGGTGCTGACCCCTTTCAAAGAAATCCTTCATTCCTTCCCCAATTTAGGTGAACCTTTGGCCACATGAGGGGTGAGGCAAATGAGGTCTTTGGGTAGGGATGAAGTGGTAGAAAGGGGAGAGGAAAGGATTGAAGGATTGAAGGTTAGAGCAGTTAACTAGAGTGTCCTACAATTTCTGAAGCAAAAAAGTCAAAGGGAACATGTTCCAGCCACTAACTCCTCAATTCCCTGGCAATACTGACATCACTTCATAGGTCAGGAAGAGACAGTGGGAAGACATAGATAGTTTATTTGATTAAAATGTGTAAATCTTACTGCCTTAAGGGAAATAGATTATTTATCATGGCCACAAAACACCAACTAACTGGGTAACAGGTGATGATCTATCATCCTTTTTTAATGTTAAAGATATTAATTAGGGTTGTTTTTAATAGCCATGCTGTGGCATGAGGACTGGACTACCTGTAGCCAGTGTAGCAGAGAGCAGAAGCCTCTGACGGAAAGAGGAGTGTAAAGCCATGTTTTAGTCAGTTTTTTTCACTGATGTGACCAACAAGAACAATTAGAGGGGAAAATTTTAGGGCTCACAGTTTCAGAGATCTCAGCCCATGAATGGCCAACTCCAAAATTCTGGGCCCAAAGTGAGGCATAACATCACAGTGGAAGGGTGTGACAGAGGAAAGCATCTCAGGGCATAACAAAAAGAGAGAGAGAGAGAGAGAGAGAGAGAGAGAGAGAGAGAGAGAGAGAGAGAGAGAGAGAGAGAGAGAGAGAGAGAGCGAGCGCACTGCTAACCAGGGACAAAATATAAATTCCAAAGGCACAGCCCAGTGACTTACCTTCTCCCCTATCTGCATACAATGCTACCAAATTAATCCATAACAGTGGATTAATTCACTGATTAAAGCTCTCATAACCCAATTGGGTCACCTCTGAAAATTCTTGCATTGTCTCACACATGAGATTGTAGAGGCCTTATTATGTCACTGTGTTGGTGGCACATGGGGGAGATGGGATTTTAGTTGGCACCATCCACACTCTGTTTAGGGAGAGAAAGTCTGTCAATAGACTTTGGGCATCTTGATTCCGTCAGTGGAGTCAGCCTTGATTTGAAGATGACTGGTAGAGACTAAGCCATTAAGTCTGATTGCCCCATCCCCTTGGGCAAGATTATTCCTATGGGAATGGAGCATCAGATTTATTTTATTTTACTGGTGATGGGGATAAAATGCAGGCATGGGGCAAGGGCTCCATCAAGCATTCTGTGATTGTTTGTTTCCATGTAAGCAGGTCTACAGAACATAAGTTGATTTTAATTTAAAGACAGGAATTGATAACTAAAATACTAAGGTGATACATAATTGAGCAGTTCATTGTCTTGTCTACATGCCTTACTTAGTAAGATAACAAATGATAGATAAACTGGTATGATAATTAACACAGAGGAATGCAGGCTATGAATAAACTCTATGATGTTATTTTAGATTATATCATTATGGGAAGTTTTCAAAAATTTTAAAAATTGCCTTAGTTTTCTTACTTGTCACAAGTATTTTAAAAATGTTGTGATTATGTTACACATTTATCTAGTACTTGCCTTTGTAGCTAAAGATTTTCCATTGTGGTTGGCTTTTCTGTACAGTCTCAAACACCTTTTACACACTGTAAAACACCCTATCTTCAAGATGGGCTGAGACTGTCTTAATTAAAATGTTCCTCATTTTGAACATTTGCAGGACTTCCTGTCTTTTAAAAGACCTTAGGCAGATGCAAAACGTTTTATTCCTAGGAAAACTATGTGTTCTACATGGAAGTAAAGGGAAGGAAACATTTTGGTGATTCTTGAGCTGCATCAATGGACTTTTTTCCCAGTAGGCCTCCAATGAGTTTACTGTTTTCCACTGTCCCTAACTTTAAGCATGCATCAGGTAGAAGGTCATGCCTCATTAAGATATATATATATTTTTAATACCACTTGCAGAAAAACTGTGTTTCAAAAACACTACTGTGATTAATTGGTACAGGGGTCGGGGAGATGCCTAAATATGTAAACTTTCTATCAGTTTAAGATGAGCATGATGCAGTAAAGGTGGAAAGAGATAGGATGCTGATGCCATTGAATAACTTGGTCTTGACAGTGTGGTATGGTCTGCTTTGCTAACAGGGAGTTTCTGTAAAGCAATTTAACTGCTAAGTAGAGAAAGAGTGGTGATCTAACATGAAAGTCACATTGATTTGCAGTGATTTTCCTCTGCATGCTTATGCTGGCACAATTGATAAAGCAGATTGTGAGTGCACAGCATAGCCAGAAGCCACAGCCCTGCTGGTGAGTTCCTTCACCGGCTTTCTTCCTCTGTGCTCATCTGTCTTTTACAGGAGTGATGCCCGCTCAGTTCTCTCAGTCTGTGTGCATTTTATCCTGTCTTCACAACTTAGCAAGGTCAGCCCTTAAGCCACTAAACCCCTTCCATGAAGTGACCCACACCATTTTTTTAAAATTATGGTAAAATACACATAACAACAATATGTATATGGGCATGGTGGTGCACATGCCTATAGTACCATCTACCAGGGAGGCTGAGATAGGAAGGTGGCAAATCCCAGGACAGCCTGGGAACTTACACAGAACCTGTCTCAAAATTAAAATAAATAAATAAATAAATAAATAAGGGGCTGGGGTTATGGCTCAATGGCAGAGCGCTCATCTCTCACGTGCGGGGCCCTGGGTTCCATCCTCAGCACCATATAAAAGTAAATAAATAAAATAAAGGTATTGTGTCCAACTACAAATAAAAAATAAATGTTAAAAAAAGTGGCTGGGGATGTAGCTCAATGGTAGAGCATCCCTGGGTTCAATCCTCAACACTACAAATAAATAATATTTACCATCTTGATCATTTTTAAGTGTATAAATACATTCACATTGTTCTGCAACCCTCTATCTCCAGAACTTTTTCATCTTCCCAAACAGTGCACTCATTACATTCTCCATTATCTCCCCATTTACCACCCTAAGCCCCTGGCAACCACCATTCTACATCTGTCTCTACGACTTTGACTACTCTAGAGACCTCACATCAATGGAATCATAAAGTATTTGTTTTTTGTGACTGACTTATTTCATTTAGCATAATGTCCTCAAGGGTCATCTGTGTCACAGCTTATATTAGAATCTCCTTCTTTTGAAAGACTGAGTAATATTCCATTGTGTGTATACACCACATTTTCTTTATCTGTTCATCCATCTATGGACACTTGGACTGCTTCCATCATCTGTCTTTTGTGAACAATGCTGCCCTGAACAAGGATGTACAAACATCTGTTCAAGATCCTGCTTTCAATTATTTTTGGTATATACCCTAAGTTGCTAAATCATATGGTTGCCCACTTTTTAAAAGGATAAAGTCCCATATTTGCTTTTATATTTTATTATTAAGAATCAAATATGGCTTATTAATGTGTCAGTCTTTTGATTATGACCAAAACTATATGACTGTTAGTATTGCATTAGGCCACTGGTAATAAAGTTGTAAGGCTTTGGGGATCTGCCTCAGTTATGCTTCTCCCATGAATTCTGTTATCTTTTTTTTTTTTTTATGTGGATACATTAGTTTGTTTTTATGTGGTGCCGAGGATCGAACCCAGTGCCTCATGCATGCTAGGCGAGCACTCTACCACTGAGCCACTACCCCGGCCCCAAATTCTGTTATCTTTTATGCACAATTTCACAGAACACTTTATTTTTCAGAAATGAATGAATCACATCAGTCCATAAATGCCCAAAGAATTCAAAGCAAATACGCAGGGCATTTTAGTCTGTTTTCTGTGCTATAACAAAATGCCTGAGGCTAGGAACTTTAAAAGAGGAGAGGTTTGTTTAGCTCATAGTTTTGGAGGCTGAGATCTGGCAATCCCATCTGCTCTGCTCTGGTGAGGTCCCCCTGGATGTATCACAACATGGCAGATGGTATCATAGTGGGAGAGATTTGTGAGAAGAACGAATTACATGGTAAGATAGAAAGCCAGAGAGATTCAGAAACCAGGTTTGCTCTTTTATAACAATTCACTCTTATAAGAAATAGCCAGGGTCCCCATAAGAACAACGTTACTCCCTTCTGAAGGCAGCACCCCTAGTGACCCAGCCCATTTCTCAAATGATCCGCCATCTCAACACCACTATAATGAAGGTATTGGACGTGGACCAGCACATGGACCTTTGGGGGACAAACCACACCCACACCTCAGTATGGGGTACTGTACAGTAAGTGCTGTACTACCTAATACTGGGGAAACATTAGAAAAATTATCCAACCTCAATTTTCTGCCTAGAAATGCTGTCTCTCATTGGTCCCTGAAGGATTCCCTGATCTGAAGTACCAACACAAACATTTGATGCGTACATGATCAGTGTGGTACATTATGATTCCTAACAGGATTGAGCAGAGGATAAAAATCTGAGGGAGAACTTGTTTAGAGAGTTGAAAATCTCTGCAAGCCACTGACTCAATCTTTTCCTTGTGCCCACATATATGAGATGGTTTGGGGACATCAGGCTTAATGGACCAAACAGATTAGATAAGCAAAAATTGTCAACAAGAGCATTCTGTTTTTGGCAATAAGTGCATGTACACAGATCTGGAAAGCTTGAGGAAGGCACAGAGGGGAGGGCTGGGGGAAGTGAGGCACAGAGTTGCTATTAATTTTATGAGGGCTGCTTGTTTATTATTCATGGTTTCCATGAGTATCTGTACCGGGAAAAGCTCTACTCAGCGTGCCACATGAGAAGAGGACTTTGTGATTCATGGATGGTGACTAGCCTTGGTGGAATGTAAACTCCATCTACAAACAAAGAAGCAGAATGAGGACTGAATGCTATATTGGACCACAGAGTAAAATGATTCATGACCAAGGAGGTAAGAGGCTCAGAGACCCATAGAGGCATCCATGATTTAGGTTACCCCTTATAATCCTGAGGTCCTAGAAAAGATGATACCCGCATAGTCCTCAGGGGAGTTAGGCCTGAACGATTGCCAAAACTGAGTCCTTGGGCTTTCTGTTTCATGGAAATATTAACACAGAAGAGAAATAAAGTCCCTTTTTGTTTTACAATTATATGATAATATATCATGCTAGAGTTATTGTATAAATAATATTTCCAGTAGCTTAAAAGTCAGAATTTTCACGAGGAAGGGAAATAACGTGCATTTGTCCAAAAGGCAGGCATAAACGGATAGTAGATGAAACCAAATATCTTGGCACTAGAGAAGGAAGGGATTGGGGAAAGAAGGGAGCAGAAGGAATCAAAGGCACAGAGGGAAGGGGTGTCTTGTCTGTATATGTCACTTATCATCCCACTGCGTAATTTCACATCGCTGACCACTGTAGTGTTTTTCCAACTGTGGAACTTAGCCATTACAGTGTCCTGCAATCAATTTAGTGAATTTCCACAGAACTAAATGAAACAACCCAAGACAGAATAGAGAGCAACATTGCATGTAGTGAAGATCAGTCTTGTTGGTAATTTCTCTTCATATACATGCATATATCTACTGGATTCTTCATATTGTGAAGTGTGAAGTTTGAGATGCACCCTGATATTTGAAATATCAGGGTGAAATATTCTTCATATTGTGAAGTGTGAAGTTTGAGATGCACCCTGATATTTGCCTGTCTTCTGCCCTTGGACCTTACTTTGCAATCAGTCAATGAGAATTTTGTGTTCAAATCTGGTTAAGGATGGCTCTAGAGAGATGATTCCTGTTGACTCTGATGTTTGTTTACTTTTTGCCACCATTTCTTCAGAAATTATGGATTATCCCAGGACACTCCACACTCCTGTTATAACTGGCAGTTGCAGAGTATTAGGGAAAACCCTGAATTTGGAGCTGAAAACTTAGATTTGATCTCACTTCAGCCATTTACCAGTTTTATTTGACCACAGACATAGTTGCTTAAGAATCTTTCCAATCTAAGCCAGCCCTTTCCAGTTCAAATTCATTCAACAAATGTTTATTAAGTGCCTACCCTATACTGGGCATGACGCTAGGCACCAGGATTCAAGAAGCTTACTCGTTGGTGCTGAAAATAAACACATGAACCTAAAAGGACTATGGGAAAGAAATATAAGGGGATATTTACTTCCACTTGTGGGAAGATTAACATGTAATGTGCACACTGAGCCTTGAAGATGGAATAGCCTTGAATTGCCTAGTGAAGAAGTATCAGACTGCTTTCCAGGCAGAAAGACCACTGCAAGTGGCATCATAGGTGCGGGAAACCTCCTGACATATTTGGGACAGAAATTCTGAGTGACAGTCATTTATGTGAAGGCCCTGTGGAAGGGTGTGGGGGTCAAAGTAAACTGGAAGTTAGAAGGGGCCATCTAGTGAAGGGCTTCATGTGACATGCCAAGAAACTTCAACTTGATTGTGCAGGCAGTGAGGAGCGGCATAGCAGGTGTGTGTTTTTAGAAACAACTCCCACGCAGCAGGAGGGGCTTGGAAGAGGAAAGCTGAGGCAGTGTGTCCCATGTCCAGGGACTGACATCCATCAAAGGTAAGGAGGGGTCACTGTAACCAGGCAGCAGTGGATACTTGGACAAGGGAGTGTGTGAGATTCTGGTCTGTAGAGGGTTGAGACAGCCTGAAGGAGGATGGAACTGGAAAACATGAGATTTTTAGGTAGATGGGAGGATGGTCATGTCAGAAAATGGTGGCAAGCCCAGGTTGTAAAGGGGAGAACCAGGCACTTCCTTGGTGAAGCATCTGAACTCTAACATGGCTTTTGCTTCTTCCTGGCTCTCTTAGCACATCTCTGGCTTCACTGAACTACCCCAAATTTCTTGCCTCCATACACATACACATACTCAATACCTATATACACCCCTGACTCCCATGTGTCCCTCAGTTCCCCATAGAATTTTCTTCCTGCCAGTCATCTAGAGAGCAGATTAAAGGCGTAATGTTAGTTCATCTTTAGCATTGTTGGTACTCAAATTCTACTAGGCAACTCTGACAGTATGCCTGTACTTTTTGGGAAGACCTGGTTGGGCAGATCTCCTTTTTGAAGCCTTTCTAGTCTTGCCATCCACCCCTGTATTAGTCAGGTTTTCCAGAAAACAGAACCAATAGGACACACAGCAGTCCCCTTTCATTTTCCACAGTGTGAGTTACCCACGGTCAACTACAGTCAGAAAATGTTATTGGAAACGCCAGAAATCCATAGCCTTTAAATTGTGCACTGTTCTGAATAGAGTGATGAAATTTCCTTGTCCTGCTCCATCCTGAGATGTGAATCATCTCTTAGTTCAGGCTATCCCTGTTGTACATGTTGCCCACCCTTGACTAAGTAGCTAACTCAGTTCTCAGCCTGTTGTGGTATCACTGTGGGTGGGTTTAAGTAACTCTTCTTTTACTTAATGATGGTCCTAAAGCACAAAAGTAGTTGATGCAAAAGAGGCATCAGAGCATAAAATACAAAAGGACAGATTAACCCTAGTACTATGTGGAAATGCTACAAAGCATATAGGAAAAAGCATAGTATATGGAGAGTTGGGTACTTACTGTCTGTAGTTTTAGGCATCCACTGGAGGTCTTCAAACATGTTCCTCACAGACAGGGAGAACTAATATTACAGGGAGAACTAATTATATATATACATCAGATATATGTGTGTATATGTATACACATACATTTTATACATGTATAAATATGGAAAGGCGGTGGGGAGAGAGAATTGTGAGTGCTAGCAAGTCCAAGGTTTGTAGGTTGGGCCCAGCAAGCTGGATACTCAGACAAACTTTTATATTGCAGTCTTAAGGTCAAAATTCTTGTTCTTTGCAAATTCAGCCTTTTCTCTTAAGGTCTCCACTGATTGGATAAGGCTTACCCACATCATTAACGGTTGTCTAGTTTAGTCGAGGTCTATGGATTTATTTTTTTTGTTTTGTTTTTTTTTTTATAGATGATTTTTTTTTGAGAGAGAGAGAGAGAATTTTTTTAATATTTATTTTTTAGTCTCGGCGTACACAACATCTTTGTTTGTATGTGGTGCTGAGGATCGAACCCGGGCCGCACGCATGCCAGGCCAGCGCGCTACCGCTTGAGCCACATCCCCAGCCCAAGGTCTATGGATTTAAATGTTAGTTACATCTAAAAAGAGCTCCCTAGCAACATCTAGAATGGTGTTTGACTCAACAGCTGGGCATCATGGCCTGCCCAAGTTGACACAAAAGATTAGCCATTAGAAGATTCCCCAATGAAGAGTTGACACATCCCTGAGACATTTGGCATATTTTAATCCATGGCTGTAGTAATCCTGTAAAGAGAGAAAATTCTTGTCATTTCACAGATGAGAATATTGAGATTCACTCAGATTCACTCATGGCTGTAGTAATCCTGTAAAGAGAGAAAATTCTTGTCATTTCACAGATGAGAATATTGAGATTCACTACACAATTCTAACAGCAGCATCCAGGTCATGACCTTGAGGCCCTGGGTTCTTTCTTCAGCAGTGCTAGGATACCTGTGCATGAATGTGGCCTGAGTGCTTCAGTAGACCCATGTCCATTCTTGGTGTACGGGGGCATTGGAAGCCAGGAAGAACATGTTTTTTGTTTGTTTTTGCAGTGTTGGGGATGAAACCCAGGATTTCTGTGTACCAAGCAAGTGCTGTACCACTAAGACACACCTCCAGCCCTAGAACTTGATTTTAATTCCAGATCTGCCAACCATGGGCAGCTGAGGACCTGAGGCCACTTGTTTAACCTCTTGCTGAATAATTTTCCCCTTGTAAAATGAAAATAATAATAAACCTCCCCTATGGAGTAGTTTCCATGATAAAATGAAATAGTCAACATAATGCCTGACATGTAGTAATTATGCCCTAGACAACGACAGGACTAATAACAAGAATACATAATCACCAATTTACTTGGAAGAAAATAAAATAACCACTTATATACCTAAAAATGTGGTTTTTGCCAGGATTTCTGAATAAATATTTCAGGTTGTGCAGAGAGATATATGTACAATCCCAAATTATTTCAGAATTTTAAAAGATGACTTCATGTGTTTGTTTATTGTTTACTTTACTTTTGTCTAATAACTCTTTACCTACTTCCACATATATTTTTACTTATTCTTTTAAAATAATTTTTATTAGAATCAACACCCATAAATCAAAGGCATTTCAGTATATCAGTGACAAACCCTCAGAAATGGAAATGAGGAAAACTATCCCATTTTCAATAGCCTCAAAACAAAAACTAAAACAAAACAAAAAAAAAAAACCTTGGGAATCAACTTAATGAAAGAGGTGAAAGATCTATATAATGAAAATTACAGAACCCTAAAGAAAGAAATCAAAGAAGACCTTAGAAGATGGAAAGATCTACCTTGCTTTTAGATAGGCAGAATTAATATTATCAAAATGACCATACTACCAAAATTATTGTATAGATTTAATGCAATTCTGATCAAAATTCCAGTGACATTCCTCATAGAAATACAAAAAGCAATCATGAAATTCATCTGGAAAAATAAGAGACCCAGAATAGCTAAAGCAATCCTTAGCAGGAAGAGTGAATCAGGTGGCATCACTATACCAGACCTTAAACTATACTACAGAGCAATAGTAACAAAAACAGCATGGTATTGGCACCAAAACAGAATGGTAGAGCAATGGTACATAATAGAGGACACAGAGACTAACCCACAAAACTACAATTATCTTATATTAGACAAAGGTGCCAAGAACATGCATTGGAGAAAAGATAGCCTCTTCAACAAATGGTGCTGAGAAAAGTGGAAATCCATATGCAACAAAATGAAATTAAACCCCTATCTCTCACCATGCACAAAACTCAACTCAAAATAGATCAAGGACAGAGACACTGCATCTAATAGAAGAAAAAATAGGCCCTAATCTCCATCAAGTGGGATTAGGCCCCAACTTCCTTAATAAGACTCCTGTGGCACAAGAATTAAAATCAAGAATCAATAAATGGGATGGACTCAAACTAATAAGTTTCTTCTCAGCAAAAGAAACAATCTGTGAGGTGAATAGAGAGCCTACATCTTGGGAGCAAATCTTTACCCCTCACACATCAGATAGAGCACTAATCTCTAGAGAATATAAAGAACTCAAAAAGCTAAACACCAAGAAAACAAATAACCCAATCAACAAATGGGCCAAGGACCTGAACAGACACGTCTCAAAAGATGATATACAATCAATCAACAAATATATGAAAAAATGCTCATCATCACTAGTAATTAGAGAAATGCAAATTAAAATCAAATCACTCTAAGATTTCATCTGACTCCAGTCAGAATGGCAGCTATTATGCATACAAACAACAATAAGTGTTGGTGAGGATGTGGGAAAAAAGGTACACTCATACACTGCTGGTGGGACTGCAAATTGGTGCCGCCAATATGGAAAGGAGATTTCTTGGAAAATTGGGAATGGAACCACCATTTGACCCAGCTATACCTCTCCTCAGTCTATACCCAAAGGACTAAAAAACAGAATACTACAGGGACATAGCCACATCAATGTTTATAGCAGCACAATTCACAATAGCTAAACTGAGGAACCAACCTAGATGTCCTTCAATAGATGAATGGATAAAAAAATGTGGCATATATACATAATGGAGTATTACTGAGCAATAAAAGAGAATAAAATCATGGCACATTTGCAGGTAAATGGAGTTAGAGAAGATAATGCTAAGTGAAGTTAGCCAATCCCAAAAAAACAAATGCAGAATGTTTTCACTGATATAAGGAGGCTGATTCATAGTGGGATAGGGAGAGGAAGCATTGGAGGAATAGATAAATTCTAGATAGGGCAGAGGGGTTGGATGGGGAGGGAGGGGGCTTGGGGTTATTAATGATGGTGGAATGTGATAATCATTATTATCCAAAGTACAGGTATGAAGACACAAATTGGTGTGAATATACTTTGTATACAACCAGAAATATGAAAAATTGTGCTCTATAGATGTAATAAGGATTGTAATGCATTCTGCTGTCATTTAAAAAAAATCTGTATTAGTTGTTGATGAATCTATCTATCTATCTATCTATCTATTTATTTATATGTGATGCTAAGAATCGGACCCAATGCCTTACATTTGCTAGGCAAGCGCTCTACCACTGAGCCACAATCCCAGCCCCTGCCTACTTATTCTTGAGTTACATTCTTTTGTGTTTTTTATAGTATAATGAACATCTTATGTCCTTCCACTACTTTTTTTTTTTTTCATACTTAGCCTTTGAATCAGTGTTTTCTGCTCAAATTCCTGGAAAGCAATGCCCAGGACTGAAGCTTTTTTTTTTTTTTTTTTTTTTTTTTTTTTGTAAAAGGATAGGTTTTGTAGCTCAGCTTAGTTCAAATACCAGCTTTGGGCAAGGCACAGTCTTCTCAGAGAGGCCTCAGCTTTCTCATCTGTAAAATGGGAACCATAGCAATTTCCACCACACAAGGTTATTGTGAAGACTGAATGAGTACAACCATGTAAAATGCTTGGAACAAAACCTGACACATATTATTCAATAAACTGATTTGATGTTGTGTATATTTTTACCAATACTAAGTTTCATGGATGTTTGATTAACATAACTGCATATGGTCTAAGATGAGGGAAGTAATGGGAGGGAGGAGAATGTGTTGCTGGTGAGATGGGATTCAGTTCTCAAGGAATGGATGGTTTTGTAAAGGTGACAAGGCCATTTAGGAGCAGCAGAACAGGCAAAGTGTGGAGCACACTGAGTCTGTTCAGGTTGCTATCATGGAAGTACCACAGCTTCAGTGGTTTCAGCAACAAAATTGTTTCTCACAGCTCTGGAGACTGAGGAGTCCAGCATCAAGGTGCCAGCAGATTGGTGTCTGGTGAGGGTCTGCTTTCTGGTTCTTCAATGGTGCCTTCTCACTGTGTCCTCACATGGCAGAAGGGTCAAGGCAGCTTTCTGGGGTCTCATTTATAAGGGTACTAATTCCACCTGAGGGAACCCACATTGTGACCTAGTTCACTTCCTAAAGCCCCACCTCTTTTAGGATTTCAACATAAGAATTTTGGGAGGACACAAACACTGAGCCCTTAACTTACAGTTTTAGTTCATTTTGTCAGCTATAACAAAATACCTCCGCCTGCGTAATTTATAAATGATAGGAATTTATTCTCTTATGGTTCTGGAGGTTGGAAAGTTCGAGATTAAGGCTCCAGTAGATCTGGTGCCTGGCGAGGGCCCATTTCCTCATAGGTGTGGCCTTCTGTGTGTCTTCACATGATGGAAGGGACAAGAGGCTCCCTCAAGCCTTTTACTAATCCATTCTTGAGGTGAACACAAACATTTAAACCATGGCACACAAGGTATTAGCCAGGTACAGACAGAGGGCTGTGGTAGGTCCTCACCCAGTTAAGGATGGGATACTCTATTCCCTGCTCCACTGAGCCCTCACCTCCCTAACACATGCTTCTGTCACACAGTATGAAAATAGCCTCCTCCTTCTCTCTCCCCCCTGGAAGTCAACAAAGACAGGTAGCAGAAGGAATGTTCCACAGTAAATTATGATGGAGAGTGTGCAGATTTTCTCTAAATAAAATAAACAACAACATAAACACCCACTATGTTGTTCAATTACACATCTATTTATCTTTTAACTTGTGTAGGAAGAGCACAAACTTTATGGGAATCAGTGCAGGACAGAATGTGAAGGAAGAAATGATTTTGTTGCAGTTATGGTGGCACTCACCTGTAATCCCAGCAACCTGGGAGGCTGAGGCAGGAGGATGGCAAGTTCAAAGCCAACCCCTGAAACTTAGAAAGACCCTATCTCCAAATTAAAAAGAGTGTGACTATAGCTCAGTGGTATACTGTGCCTGGATTTGTTCAATTCTCTGTATCGGTCAGTCAAAAAGCAAACAAAAATTTGAAGGTAAATAAAAGAAGATATAATTTTGAAATGCTTATAGAGACTGATGGCCACTAAAAATGACTGAGAGATGGTTTCACAGGCCTGGTTAAAAGAGTATTAATGGTGGAATTCATCCTTTGAACCCCAGCACAGTCACTTCTAACTGTGTAACCAGGCTAGCAAAATGGAAATTAATATCAACAAGTATTATTATCAAACAAGTATTATTTTATGAAGACGTTTACATATAATTTCACTGAATGCTCCCAACATCTCTGGGGGTGGGTGCCATTATCATTCCTATTTTTCTAATGAAAAAAAGGGAAGGATGAGACAATACCAAGTGTTGGGAGGGTAGAATGCCTGGAACACTCTTTTTATCACTTGTGAGACTGCAAACTAGTCCAACCTACTGAAGCCAAAGATATGCAATGCAAATCCTATGACTCACCAATGCCACTCCTGGAGTATACTCCAAAAAAAGGATGATTTCTTTCTTTTCTACTAAAAGCATGCTCAAAAATGTTCATGGTAGCTTAATAACCCCAAGTAGAAAAGACCTAGTTATTCATAAACAATAGATAGGACACAATATATTTAAACAGTAGAATATTCCATAGCATGGAAAAGAATGAACTAGTGTTATACACAATTACATGGATGAATCTAGACATAATGTAAACTAAAGGAAGTCAGAAATAAAAGATGCCACTAAAAAATTATATAAAAAAGAATACATCCTACATAAGCCCATTTATATGAAGTTAAAAAATAAAACAACCCAAAAGTAGTTTATAGTGCCAGAGGGGAGAGTGATGTTTACCCTTGGTGTGGCAGGCTTTGCTAACCAGGAGGCACCTGAGGGAGTTTTCTGAGGAGCTAGGAATGTTCTATATTTTGATCTAAATTGTGGTTACATTAGTATTGTATCAGTTTTCTTGCTGTGGAACAAACTTAGAGCATTAAAACAACACAGATTTATTACTACTCTGAGCCTGGGGAAAACTCCACTGGGTCTCTGTTTCAGGGTCTCACAAGGGGGCAATCAAGTAATGATCAGGAAATTTGACTGAGGAAGAATTCACTCCCAAGCTCAATCTTGTATTGGCAGAATTTGTTTCTTTGGAATTGCGTCCGGAGAGCCCCAGCTTCCTGATGGCTGGTAGTGGGAGACTGCCCGCAGGTCCTAGGGCTGCCCACAGTTCCTTGCCAGGCGGGCTTCTCCAATGTGGCCACTTAGTTTATCAAGCTAGCAGTGAGTCTCTAACTCCAGTCACTAAGATAGCGTCTTATACAGCATCATATAATTATAGCAGTGACATCCTGTTACCTTTGCCATTTTCAGTGTTTAGGTACAAATCACAGATTCTGTCTGCATTCAGGAAGAAGGTGTCACATGAAGGCACAAACTCTAGGTGATGATCTTGAGTGATTATCTTAAAGATTGTCTAACATATAGACATACACATGCATGCGCGCACACCCACCAAACCACACACACACACACAAACACACACTCTCACCCAGCTGAACATGTAAGCTTTATGAGCCTCACAAAATCTAAGTAAAAACTTAATAAAACCCCCGAAAGCTAAAAGAAATGAACTAATTAGCTCAGACTCACAGCTACTGGGTAGCAGAGGTAGGATTAAAATTTAGCTCTGTGTGATACCAAAATCTATACTCTTACTCTGAAGACTGAATGAAGGAACTTAAGTAAAGCCCAAATTCTGGCATAGAGAATGGCAGTTACCACAATGATGACAAGCCAGTTCAGTTTTATTACTTGTACACATTACCAGTTTCATTTTGAAACATGTTGAGGGAACAGTTTGTGTATCTCAAACAATGTAATAATCTAGAAGGTGCCAAAACCCCAGAGTTTCTTCCTAAGGACTCTACTCCAATTGACCTTACTTACATGTGTGCCTTTTCCCCTGTTTTCTTAAATCCCCAAGAATAAAATTCCATAAAGTTTTCCTAGCACATCCAATTGTTCATCTTCCCTTGCTGCCCAGGTCTAAAGGTCTGCTGCACATAGTCCTGAGTGAATATTCTGATCTGTGCTGTAATTCTCTATTTTAAAATTACTGATAATTGTCCCCTTCACTTGTTCCTTGTTATTCAAAGTCTACTTAGAAAGCAAAGGTGAATCACCTTGTTCTCTCCCATCTGTTCTTCTGCATGTTTGAAATTGGGGTGTGGGGGGAGAACTTGTTTTTTTTTTTTTTAGAGAGAGAGAGAGAATTTTTTTAATTTTTTTTTTTTTTTTTTTTTTTTTTTTTAGTTTTCGGCGGATACAACATCTTTGTTTGTATGTGGTGCTGAGGCTCGAACCTGGGCGCTGCACGCATGCCAGGCGAGCGCGCTACCGCTTGAGCCACTTCCCCAGCCCAGAACTTGGTTTTTAACTTGAGTAACTTGGGTTTTAAAATGGAAGCATTTGGTTGGGGTGAAATTCAAAACAGGTCACATGATTCATCTCAAATGATAATCGTGGGCCCTGGTGGTTATTAGGGGTTTCAGAATTTTGGAGTTGAAAGGAATCATTGTTTTAACACAAAATATAAAAATCAGCCAAAAGAACTGGCAGCATGCCAAGACTGTTAGATCCCAGATTTGAGGAACTAGTTTTTTTTTTTTTTAAACTCTTACTTGTAATGTTTTTAATGTAACATGCTTTTAAGCATATTATAGTAACTAGTAGTTTATTATTATTATTATTTTATTGATGTAGTACTTAATATGAATCTAGCATTATGTGAGATGTAATAACAAATAAATAACAAATAAACAAAGTAAATAAAGTTTTAAAAAAATACATAGCTAGGGGCGGGGCACAGTGGCACATGCCTGAAATCCCAGGGCTCCAGAGGCTGAGACAGGAGAATTGGGAGTTCAAAGCCAGCTTCAGCAATGGTGAGGTGCTAAGCAACTCAGTGAGACCGTGTCTCTAAATAAAATACAAAAAAGGGCTGTGGATGTGACTTAGTGGTCAAGTGCCAGTGAGTTCAATCCCTGGTATCTCCCCACCCCCCACCAAAAAAAAAAAAAAAAAACCCAGTTAAATAAAGAAGCACATGATCTTTTTAGTTCTAAAAATGGGGCATGTTTCAGGTCTTATGCCATCAGTGGATATGAAGTATTTATTGCTACCAAGGAAAGTCAGGGAAGGGGTCAAAGAAATGAATTTGAGTCTTTTCAAAAGACCATGGAAATCAAAGAAAACCTGCGCCTGGGTATGTCTCAACTCCGTACAGTTGCTTTTAGTACATCTTCTCTGCATATCAGGCAAGTCTGTTCACATAGATTGTTTCACTTAATCCCTGCCACAATGAGGATAAGTATTTTATTTCTACATTGCAGATGAAGAAATGAAGGTCCCAAGCAGCTTGATTAAGGCCTCATAGTTAGTGAAAGGTCAAAGGAGGATTCTGTCTGAAATCTGTCTATCTCTAAAGCCAGTGCTCTGTCCCCAAGGGCAGAGATTCTGTTCTTGAAGAGTTAAGTGTATACATACTATGCCATAATGAAGAGGTCCAAATGATAAAATAAAAAATGTTACATGAGGATATTGATTATGAAAATTTAATAAAGAGTTCAGGATTTTGGAAATTACTTGATTAAAGTAAAGAGAACTAGTTCTTATAGAGAATTGCTTTGGAAAAGTCCTCATCTTTCACCAGACCATGGCCACTTAAAAAGGGATTGGTGGAGGGACTGTGTTAACTTTCTGTCACTATGACAAATAGAAGTAATCAGAAGTAATCAACTTTTAAGGAGGAAAGGTTTATTCTGACTTATGCTTTCAGAGGTTTCAGTCCATGGTGACTTGGCCCTGTCCCTTTTGGCCTGTGGCAGCACAGTACATTATTACAGGAGCACATAGCAGAGGAGGCCTGTTTACCTCATGACAGTGAGAAACAAAGAGAGGAAGAAAGGGGCCAGAGTCCCAAGGGTCCCTCCACCCCGTGACCTAACTTTTTCCTACAAGGCCCCATCTTTTAAATGTTTCATTCTTCCCCAAAGTGCTGTGGACCAAGCACTTCAACATGAGCCGTAGGGGGACATTTCATATCTAAACAACAGCAGGAGCTTACAGAGCCCTCAGAACCATGCTGGGATAAGTCAGTTGCAGGGACAAAATCACCACCATCTTACCCTAAATCCCCATAGTTTTGTGCAAATTCTGGTTAGAAGCTGGGGACAATTTTTTTTTTTCCTTTTCTTTTGGTACCAGGGATTGAACCCAGGGAATTTGACCACTGAGCCACAACCCCAGCCATTTTTTTTTTTTTTTTTTTTTAGTATTTAGAGACAGGGTCTCGCTTAATTGCTTAGGGCCTTACTAAGTTGCTGAGACTGGCTTTGAACTTTCAATCCTCCTGCCTCAGCCTCCTAAACCACTGGGATTTCAGATGTGTGCCCACCATGCCCAGCTGTCAATTTGTTTTTAATTGTAGTAAAATATATATAACATAAGATTTATCATCTTAACCATTTTTAAGTGTATAGTGTGATGGCATTAGGTACCTTCACTTCTCTGTGTTACCATCAACACTATCCATCTCCAAAACATTTCATTATGTAAATCTAGATTTTTAAAAAATTTTCTTTTAGTTGTAGATGGACATATCTCTTTCTTTCTTTCTTTCTTTTTATGTGGTGCTGAGGATTGAACCTAGTACCTCACACGTGCGAAGCAAGTGCTCTATCACTGAGCCACAACCCAGCCCTCCCAATTTACTTTGATTTCTTTGGATTTGAGTACTCCAGGTAGCTCATCTAAGTAGATTCATATATTGCCTTTTTGCTTATGGTTTATTTCATTCAGTGTAGTGCCTTCAAGTTCATCCAGGTTGCAAGTTGGAATTTTCTTTATTTTTAAAGCTAAGTAACATTCCTTTGCATGCATATACCACATTTTCTTTAGTTTTGCATCCACCTATGAATATGAGTTGCTTCTACCTTGTGGCAATTGTGCACAATTCTGCTATAAACACATTGTATGAGTATCTGTTTGAATCTATGCTTTCGTTTCACTATAGCCCCCGCAGTGGAAATGCTAGATCATATAGTGATTCTAATTTTAATTTTTTGAAGGATCAACATACTATTTTCCATAACAACTCTGAGGACAATGTTATACTGGTCATCATCTTCTCTTTCTTGTGGCTGACCTTCCCATCTGTGTTCCCTCTCAACCCTGGTGTGAAAGCATCCCTTTCTCTGAGCAGATGGGTTGTCTCTGCAGATAGTTCCCTGGAGCTGAATCCCGGCCTGTCCCTTCTGTGCTCTCCAGAACCACTGGCCTTGACATCCTTTCCTGGGCAAAGAGCAAAGACAATGTTTTCTTTTCCCTGCCCAAATTATTTGGTCCCTTCTCACCTTCCCCTAAGTAGACATTTATATGTTGAGATAATTTGATAAATGCCAAACATTATTTTATCATTCTAGGAAGCTTCGGATTAGGTCTCTGCTCTAAAGCAACCATGGAATTAAAGATGGCCAGCCACCTTCTTCCTTCTATTCAAAGACAGCCACTATTTATTTAGCATTTGACCATGTGCTAAGCACTGAGCTAGGACTTTACATCCATCATCATCACACTTAATCTTCACCACAATATATCACAGATGAGGAACTGGTCATAGTGAGGTTAAGGAATTTTCCTGAAATCACAGGGCTAGAGAACAGAAGAGACACATGGTCTTGGGGTTACTTTATGCTGCAGGGGCAGTTGTGGGTCAACTAACCTCCTTCGTTCCATTCCTACCTTCCAAACAAACACAATGCTGGAGACTGATAGATGAAGATAAAACATAAGCAATATTATGGATAAAGTCAGCTGGAGTATGTATGCATGATTCTTGCTGATCTTTCAGTGTCCTCCTTCTAGATCTAGACATGAAGGTACTCCCCCTAGATGACAGCCAGGTTGGTGGTGTCCAACACTGACCCCAGATTATTCTTTGCAGTGGTCTAGGTGGAAAGGTTAAAAAGACAGTTAACCTTCTTTGTGATTAATACATTAATAAATTAGGTTGGTTCTATCAATGTAGATAGAAATGGATTTCTCCCAACAGTCAGTAGAAGGTGCGGCAGAAACTAGAATTCTTATCTTGTAGAAGATACTCAAAGAAAAAACCTGAAATGTGGAGAAACCTGAAAGTTTCCTTCTAAGAAACTCTTGCTGAATTAGGGGGAGGGAGAATCCAGCAAATCTTCTTCAGAACTTTGAGGGGAACTCAGTACTGCTTTCTTCATAATGTTTAAAAGCGGGTGCAGGAAATCAAGTCCCGGCTCCATCACTTATTAGCTGTGTGACTTTAGATATTCATCCAGCCTCTCTGAACTTCTTTTTCCCTATCTATCAAATGAGAATGATAACCATTTTTTAATGTTTTAAGATAATGAATGTAAAGCCCATAGGCTATTAAGAATTCACTGAATATTAAGGGGAAGATAGATTATAATTTCTATTACATGACAGGAAAAAAACTCTTGGTGAAAGTTTCTATCCCTGGATACTCTCCGGTAGAAAGCAACAGTGCTGTTATGAACAATCTTAGATGAAAATTTTAAATTGGCTACTGTTAGAATTTGAGCTGCTAGTTAAACTTGGGTACTAGCAGATCAGCAGAGAGGAAAAAAGACAAGAGACCCTGGGAGGTTCCCATTTGTGGGGAACAATGGAGTGCAGACGTCAGCTTTGTTTGCAGGGCTGAGTGATGGCCAGACATGTAGGCAGGGAGAATCGCCTCTATCAGATACAGGTTTTTATTGTCGTTTTTTTTTTTTTTTTTAGTTAGAAGTCATTTAGATACTTAGAATCCTTGTAGAATAATGGAAATGGAAAACAAAAACCAAAAAACTCTAGATATCTGGCCCGGATCTCTCAGATTAAAAAAGTGAGAATTAGAGTTTTATGGTATTAACCCATGTGGTGCACATAGCTAGATAGCGAGTGTGGAGATTAGTACCCAGTCTCTCTGTATCAAATCAATTATTTTTCTCTTGAATCATCCTGACTTCCTCTAACAAGTTTAAAATCTGAACCCAGAAATACGTTTTATCCCAGGAGCTCATGGAGCTCCACTGAAATTCTGAAAAATGTTTATTTATTTGTTTTAAAGGACAACTAACAATTATCAGGCACCCATATATATTAAGATGATATTAAGAGTTTTAATTCCCCAACCAATGAAGAAAGGGAGCTACCACTGTCAGCTCCACACTGAAGAGGAAGCTGAAACTTAGCTTACTGAGGGTCACTCTGGGTGTCTGAGAGGCAGGATGCTTTTAGTTCAAGTCTGTTTGATTCTACAGAAATCTACTCATTTAAATGCCAAACCTATTTTCCCAAGGATGTGGTTTCAAATATAATGGTTTCTTTGCTAAAAAAAAAAAAACAAAAAAGCATTGTGTGTAAATATTAATAGTGGTTTCCAAGCAGGCAGAAACACTCTTTGGAAACACAGATGTTTTTAAAAGAAAAATCAAAACCTACTGCTCAGATTTAAGTTAATTCTAACGAGATACTAAAAAAACTTTCAAGTTAGTCCTTGATACTCTTTTTTTTTAACAATATTAAGACGGATTTCATTTATGAGGGCTTCATGCAGATCTTGTTAGTTACATAAAATAGAAATAAAATGGAATATTTAATTATATTATCTTTCCTGCTATGTCTATAAAATTTTCCACAGCTTATTTTTAGAATATTTTTTGTGCTTTTTACATACATGCTCATTGTCAAAAATTTAGGGAACTAAAAGAATAAAATAAAATCTGCCCATATTTTTACCACCTAGTAATACTACTTTAATATCTTGGCGTGTTTTAATTGGTAGCCTATTTTTTAGAGCAGTTTTAGGTTTACAGAAAACTTAGTGGAAATTGTAGTGTTCTGATATACTCTCCCTCATACTCCCTCCCTCCACACAGTTTCTTGTATTGTCAACAGTATTAGTCCTGCTCATTTGTTACAACCCATGAGTCAATACTGATAGGCTATGAACAACTACAGATCATGGCTTATAAGAGGTTCATTCTATGTTTTGACAAGTGCATAATGACATATACCCACCATTATATTATCACACAGGTTAGTGTTTTCAATATTTAAAACAACAATTGATTTTCATTGGGCAATATATTAATTGTCCTTTTGTCTAAAAATTGTGGATATCCAATTGTAAAAGTAATACATGTTTATAGTAATCGTGCTTGCACATTATAACCGATCAATGGAATCATCTTAAAAACTACACCTTTTAAAAAGAATGCACTTATTTTGTGAATTCCATTAGTTGTGTAACAGGAAATAATCATGGAACATTTGGGGCACAGAAGGGTTTGCATCCCCTCTGTGGTTTTCATGAGAATCAATGATTAGGACAATTAAGAAAGGTGACGATGGTCCTTTGAGTTCACTGAAACACCCCTCACAAGACTTGCCCCAGGCCCTGGGGAAACCAGTAGGTTGAAGCATCCTCACCTTGGGGTTCCCTTCACTCTGAAATCAAGCGCAGCCTTCGCCCCACGTGAACTACAGGCAGAAGTGGGACTAGGAGTGGGGACCGTTGCCCAGGCGACGAGGCGGCTTCTCCCTCAGGAGTTCGCTGAGGGTGGGAGTAGGAGAGGAACCCGGCTGGGGGTGGGGTGGGGCAGTCTGCGAGCTGCAGTGAGGGTAGATGGGAGGCTGGAAGAGAGTTGCGCTGGGTAGGGGGCGTTGTGTCTGGAGAAACAGGGATGGGGCTGAGGCGTGAGGAGGAGGAATGGGGAGTGGGTAGGGGGGGAATTTTTTGGATGGGGTGAAGTGAGAGTGGGGAGGACTCCGGGGTTGAGCTGGATCTCAGGATGGAGTAGAGTGGAGGAACTGTGCAGAGGGCCAGGCCTCGGGGTGGTTTGCCAGCGAAAAGCCGCGCCACTGGGCAAGGCCAGGGGGTAGAGCTGGGCCCGAGGTGGGGGGGGGGCGGTGTGAGCCGAGCAGGGGCGTGGCCTGAGGTGAACCGGCGGGGCGTGCCAGGGCCGGGGGCGTGGCCGGAGGGAGCTGGGTCGGGGGGCGTGGTTTTGGGGAGCCGGCGGTTGCCAGCGGGTGGAGGTTCTGCTCCGCGCTTTCTCCCGCGGCTGTCCTAGAGCCGCCAGCCCCGAGGCCGCGCCGGAGAGAACCCGGCGAGCTCGGGGCTCTGCTGGCCTGGAGCAGTCCCTGGGGCGCAGGGACGTCTTGGATACGTTGGCTTTGAAGGCTCCGTCAAGTGGAGATAGCGCGAGGTGAGGCTGCACCGGGGGCGCTCGGGTCTGCCCGGCGGCCGTGGGGCGCGGGCTGTTAGCTGGGCACGCGGGGAGTAATTGACGGCCTCAGTGACTTGAGGGTCTACTGCTCTCAACTCCTCCCGGTTCGTGGGCTCTGCCTCGGCTGCTCACCTTTTGGGCCGCTGTTTGTGCTCCCTGCCGGGCAGTAGTTACTTGGCGCCTCCGGCTTTTCCAGCAGCATTGCCTCGGGTCAGAGCGCGCGTGTGGTGTTCCTGCAAGAGGCGGTTTCCTGCTGGACCCGTCTAGGGATTACCCTGAAACTCTACCCCGCGCTCCCTGCTCACGGGCCCCGGTCTGAGGGGGTTGCGTCGGGAGAACGGACAAAGGTTGAGTAAACCCTTGGCTGCTTAGTGACTTCTTTAATGCTCTGCTCACTTCTTCGGCACGACCTGTGCTTCCAGAGGACCGGTAGGGGATGCGGTTGGAGAACTTGGCTTAGAAAGCAAGTTTTCCCCCCAGTTCCCTACTGGGGCTTATTCCAGGAGAAAGACTTTGGGACTTGATGTCTGTCCCTTACTTGACTGAAAGGGAATGAGCTGGCGGAGTTGGTTTGGCACCATTTCTGTTCAGGAGGTAGAAGAATTATTAGTCCCAGGAAGGTAGAAGCCGGCGCTGCTGCCAGCATCAGGGGGAACTCAGGTGACCTGTGTTGGCGGGCCACCCATCTGACTGAGCAGTTACAGGATCGGAGCAAATTTCCCTCCCTCCAATTGGAAAAAAAAAAAAAAAAACAAACAACAACAACAAATCAAAGGAAGCAAGTCTGGGTTAGTTGCTTCCCAGCGTTGGATAATTATATTGATAAATAGAATAATTGTTTGATATTTATTTAGCTTTTGTAACCTTGGTTTCCCAAGTCTGCACCTCAACTCATTTTCTGTTGCTTAGTGTTTTCTTCCCTATTAACTCCTCCAGATCGCCCTCTTTTATTCATTGCCCGCTTTTATTCTTACTAACAGGCAGGGAAATTTCATCCTATTTTAATTTTTTTGTTTTTTGTTTCCACTCTATTTTCTTTCCCACCTTTTTTAACAAACGCCCAGTTTCTCTTTTAGTCTCCCCTCCCCCCACTTTTAAACTTCCTCACAGCATTGTTCTCTGGTTAATTATGCACCCCTCCATGTGCTGCAGAATCTTGTTCTCTGCCCCTTCCCCATCCTCAGGCTCTTTATGTGGCTGTTTCTTCTTATCCAATATTTTAATTTGCATCTACCTTCTTAGGCCCCCTAATTTGCCATTCTTCACCTCTCTCCCAGTCCTAAGGTTCATTAGATCCTCCTTTATTTTTGCTCCTTTGCTTGTTTGGGTGTCCCAGCCTGTCCCCCCTACCTCCTCCTTCTACAGGCACTTTCTTCCCATTTACCTGCTTTTTCCAGGCAAGTGCTTTCTCCAGCACTCTCCCTGCTGCCCTGGTAAGCACATCTGGTCTCTGGTCCTTCTGTTGTGCTTTTTCACAGTCCCTTAGCATCCCTAGGTTCCTTTTCCTCCTTTCCATTTAGCACTCTATTACCTTGCATACATCTGTATTTCAGAATGTCTAGGAGGAGACATTCTAAGGAGGAGGGGGCAGCTGCATTTCCTCAGGAGTGATCTGGATCTCAGGACCTTCCCATTTGCCACTGTTTCTTTTCTTTCTTTTTTTTTTTTTAACTGAAACAGAATAGCACATATAGTTCTTGAATGATGTTAATGCTGACATTAATATGATTATTAGGTAGCGTTTATTAAACACTTGCTATGTGCTAAACACTGTTCTGAGGGTTTACATGTAGTTAATACTCATTTAAAATCCTCTTTACATCCCTGTAATGTAGAATCTACATTGTCCCTATTTTACCAATGAGAAAAGGGAACTCAGAGAAGTAATGAACTAGGTTTCTCATGGCTATGCAGTGGTGGAAACCCTCTTCTCACTAGGCACAGAGCTTCCATGCCATAGGACTGGCCTCTCAAACTCAGGCATGCTTGGAGTTTAGCTTTAGAAATGAGGTCATTATTTGACATGTTTTATTTAGTCTGCAATGTACACTTGTTGAGGACAATTTTCTCCATGCTGGAGAAAATTTGGAATGCCTGGTGTTCTCTAGAATGCCTGAGGATAGTACCTGGGCTGTCAGTTCACCTGTGCCTTCTGCCTGCTTTCCCTCAGCCAGGAAGAAAAAAATGTCATAAAAAAGACCATTGCCAATCATCTCCTGTGTGGTGAAAGTTCAGTTTCACTTTAGCTGGATGGACTTTGGGGTCCCTGAGAACTGTGTGATTTTATAAGACTTGTTTATTTCTGTTTTATTGTGCAATCTTGAAGCCTTGATCAAACATTTCCTTGTTAGTTTTCACCCTCCTAAGAGTTGGGGGCAAGTATTTCTACATTTACAGATACCGAGATAGACTGTTGTTGAAGTTATACACTTTGGTAGCTGGAAAGAACTTTACATTCCACAGATGAAGAATCTGGCCCAGAGAAATAAAATGACATATCCAAGGGGAAGCAGCAGAGGAGTAGAGCTGCCCATGGGGCTCTATAGTTTGGTGGGTTGATCTCTCTGCTGTTCAAAGTGACAAACTCTGTTTCCCTTCCTTTCCCTTCACACTTTTTTTTCTGTGTGAAAGCTAAATATTTTTAAATGTTTGCTTTTGAGACATGTAATGGCATAATTAGGATCATAATATCACAGAAATATAAATTTAGATGTTTTAGAAAGAACTATTATTTCTAAAACGTGAGGAAAGAACACCAAAGGTCGTGGCTTTCTAGAGGCACACTTTATAAGTACATGGAATATGAAAATCAGTAACTGTGATGTTTGTGTTTTCCCCTTTGCTGAGAGAAATGCATTAGTACAAAGCAGGTACACAATTTTCTTCTCTGTATTGCAAATCAAACAGCAATGAGAGAGAAAGCAAGTCAAGGGCAAGAGTAGCTGCTGTTCTTGTGTTGCCACCTCCCTGCCCCACACTCTTCTGTGGGTTCCTATCTGTGCCCTCTGTGTGATTCCCCGCACCCTCAGGGAGATACAAGAGTCCTGTTTACTTATGATGCCCAACTCCTTCCAAAACAACTTTTCTGGACAGAATTAAACCCTGCTGCTCTAAGGTGTGCATTGTGTGTAATGGCTGCACTATTCTCTTAGACTTCTAGAGTGTAGCAGGTGGCCATGGACCCCTTGGGAGAAGAGAGGAAGAGAGAGAGAGAGAGAGAATTTTAATATTTATTTTTTAGTTTTCAGCGGACACAACATCTTTATTTGTATGTGGTGCTGAGGATCGAACCCAGCGCCGTGTGCATGCCAGGCTAGTGTGCTACGCTTGAGCCACATCCCCAGCCTGGAAACTTTTTTTTTTAAAGATTTTTTTTTTCTAAAGATGGAAACAATATCTTTATTTAATTTATTTGTATGTGGTGCTGAGGATCGGACCCAGTGCCTCACATGTGCGAGGCAAGCACTCTACTGCTGAGCTATAATCCTAGCCCCTGGAGGAAACTTTTGAACACATTGTTGTCCGTGTTTTGTGTCCACATGAGGATTGTGTGGTGCCCAAAGCTCCATCATCAGAGGATTGATGAACTGAGGATTGCCTGGCTTAGGAGATCCATGTGCATCCTTCTATAGTCTGTGACTCCCTGAGTCAGAAAAGCTATTACAAAGCTTTTTACACCTTTTACCAGGTAGATGGTTCCTACTTGCTGAGCTGAAGAAGAAAAAGCACTGAATTGGGCAGCAAGGCCTATGAGCTTGAAGGCTCAGAAGAGTTCTGGGTCCAGTTTTGGCTCTTTCCTGAGTGTAAACGGTGCTGTTTGCCTCTCTGAACCCGGAGAACTGTGGCAAGCTCCAGAATGAAGAGAATGGTGCTGCTTTTTCCATGTGGTTCTGGCAATGTGTTGTGGTTGAGATGCAACATAGGTAGATGCAGATAAAAATCCATCTTATAGTCTTCACATTCCGATGTCCAAGATGACAGACTGTCCCTTGTCTAACCAGGACTACAAAGGATCTGATTTCCTGGTCAGAAACACTCCCACCCTTTTCCCTGTCTTTGTGAAATATCTAAGAGAGCTTAGATGTCCTAATTTAATGGACCATGTACCTGTCTCAAAATTTCTCCCACTTGACCCTTACCTTCTTAGGATTTAGCCACAGGGTTAAGGAATTCCACTTGTCTAATCCAGGAGAGGGGAAGGGCCAGCCTGTCCCCTCAACCCAAATTAACACTTTGGCAGAGTATGTTTTTTAAAATTGGCAAATTGTCCCTAGAAAAAAATAGAACATAGGCCTCAAATGGCGAGACTGGAACATTTTTGGTAGGAAAGCAACCTGAGGGGTCTCTAGGACCTTCCTCAGGCCAATTAGCTACCCTGTCCTCTTACCACTGCCCCTCTTAGTCACACCTGCCCCCAGCACCCCTACTGTAGACTTCAGCAAACTGGGAAAGGGGAATCTTTGCTGGAGCATGTGTAAGAGAAAGGACAAATAAGCTTTTACTGTCTGACAGCAGCCAGATGGAAGCCCTGCGTTGAGATGTGTTCCTGGTATTGCAGGTCAGACCTTCAGTCAGTTTCTGTTTTTTTTTTTTTTAAGAAAAAATGCTGTGTAATAGGTACAGTGAGCAGTCTATTGTACTTGAGTGTTAAAATTATAACAGTGTCCTTAAACAAGACACCATGAATGATATAGATGGAGATAACTGGTCTTAAGTCTTGAACAACTTATGCTTGTTCTTCTGAACATATTCCACGTGTATGTTTGGACTCTGTGGTTCTGATGCTTCAGAAATGAGCACCATTTCCATCCTTCCCAGGGAAGGCAAGGGAGAGACCGCTTTCCTGTGATGTTTAAGCTTCTTTCTAATTCATCACTAATTGACTGGGGAATTATGTGGATTTATGGCTATTTTGATCACAGGTGTAATAATACTTTCAGTGCTGGTTTGGAGGAACAAATGTATACCTAACACTTACTAGATGCTGAAGATGGAAAATTAATCAGAATTAATTTCAAAAGAGGTTTCCCTTCTTATCTGGTGGGAGAGGTGAATATACAAAAATCTAACAGTGGGTGGGGTGTTCTGTTTACACGGAGGGTGTTGGGGAGCACAGGAGAGCTCTGAGATCCAGAAAAGCTTCCTGGAGGACAGAGCAGGCAGGGAAGCCACTGACAAAGGCGAGCACTCCAGCCTCCGGGGACAGTATAAACAGAGGTGGGGAGGTGGACTTTAGCTTGGTATCACCAGAGGCCTTCAAACAGCTTCTTGTGGCTACAGCCCCCAGCTTGTCAATGTGTCTGATCCTGTGCACCTAAGGCATGGCCCTTGCATCAAGAATGCTTGGGGACTTGTTAGAAAAGTAAATTCTAAGGCTGTACTGAATTAGAAACTCTGGGGGTGTCTCCCAGCTCTCTGTAGTTTAATGAGCCTTCCAGGTGATTTTCATGCATACTGATGTCTGAGCACTACTGTTCTAGAGCAGATGCTTTCAGGAGGTAACCTGGAAATAGCAACTCTTTTTTTTTTTTTTTCCTAATTATTTTACAGCACTGTGGATGGAAGCCAGGATTTTGAGTATTCTGGGCAAGTGTTCTACCACTGAGCCACATTCCCAGCTCCCGAACTGCTACTTTTTAATTGCTATGTGAATAACTTTGCAGAGAACTGCAAAGGCTGTGCCTGTGACTGTGCTCCTTCCTGATTGTGTGGTGGATAGTTTCCCTCAAGTCAACAGTCATCCACATTTGTGTACTTCTTTCCCCAGTGTATGTCCTAACAGTTTATTTTGTCCACCCTGATTAATGCCACTGTACAATCTCTTTCTGGAACACCTGAAGCTACCATGATTTGGTTTAGTAGTTGTACGGCAATCTGCTTGTCTCTGTTGCTGTATCAGCTGTGTGACCTTGTGAAGGTCTTAACCTTTCTGTGCCTTAGTTATCATATCTGAAAAACATAGACAGTATCTATCTTATTCCCTTCTCCTTGTTATAATAGAATGTCTTAGCCTGGGTAATTATCAAGAAGAGAAACTTAGTTCTGCAGGCTTAGAAGCCCGAGCTTAAGCCATAAATATTTGATGTCTGGTGAGGGTCTTCTTGCTGCATCCTCAAATAGCAGGAGGGGTGAAAAGGGTAAAAAGGGACCAACATTGTGTCCTCTCGTGGCAGAAAAGATGGAAGGACCAGATAGCTTTCTGAAGCCTCTTTTGTAAGAGCATTAATCCCATTCATCAGGGCGGATCCGTCATGACCTAATCACTTCCAATATGTGAATTTTGGAGGGACACATACATTCAGCCATTGTAATACCAGATCTCTCAGCTGAGGGTTTCAGAAGCTTAGCTGCACGTTGGAATTACCTAGTCAGGGGTAGCTGGAAGAGTCTTTAAAAAATTGAGGTCTATTCCACGCCACCCCCTAAAACAAACAAACAAACAAAAAACCCTGTGATTGGTTTTGGGCATGACCTAGACTTTGGGATGTTTGACAGCTTCCAGGTGGAATCAAGTTTGGGAACCACTGTCATAGGCTGTTGTGAGGACTGACTGGGTCTATATAAAGTTCTTAGAAGAACATCCCTGGCACATAGGAAGTGCTGAGGACAGGCCTGCTGACAGAGGCTGTGGTGGTTTTGTGATTAGAAGCAATGGAGGTGCCATTTCCTTTGAGAATAAACCATGTTGATGCATGTCAGTGTGCAGATCTATAGTGGTACCTTGCCATGTTCTGAGAGTTGGAAAGTAAAATGGTTCCAGTGCTGTGGGGATCTCTACATCCAATCCTCTGAGCATTCTCTAGGAGCAAGGATTCAGAAGATGGTGCTATGAGTGGAGAACAAGGGCCTAAGGTCGTGAAGTACCAATGCTTTACAATGTACATAGAAATGTTCAAGTCAATCAGGTGCCCGAGGATTTGGTAACTTTTCTAAACCATCATTTGTAACCAAGTTTTCAAATTATTTCCAGACTTGGCCTCTTTTTGGCGACTGATCTGTCTTCTAGGATCTAAATGTCATTGTGTTATAAATTATGTATTTCTAAACATTATTTGAAGGAATGTATAATCTTATTGCATATATTATCCTGTCATACATATTAATTCCACCTTCATTCATTGTTTTATTCATTCAGCAAATGTTGATGAACACCTGCTTTGCGCCAAACACTAAGCTAGCAATTTTACTCCTTTTCTGTGACGAATTTCTCTCTGTCAGCATGGATAAAGTATTTCTGTTTTTTTTTTTCCCCTGCTCGGGATCAAACCTAGGGCTTCATGAATGCTAAGCAAGCACTGTATCACTGAGCTGCAGCCCCAGCCCTTTCTTTTGGTTTCTATTTATAAGGGCAGCCTTCTCTATACTTGTTTTTTTGTGGTGACATAATTACTTAACTTTTAATAATAGAACATCTGAAGGACATTTTTTCATGTTAAGTTCATGGGACTTCTTTGAACCCTGCTGAGATTAATTAAATCAAACCCCATGCTACAATTATCTTAAGATATCCTGACAAGTTATTAATCTGGAGTTTATGCAAGGCTATAAGATTTGAGTAAGTGACCCAAAGCAGAGGAAACCTTTGACTCGGTTTGAGTGCTGCTGCTTTCTCATTTATTTTGGTGCATAATCAATGTCCTGGTACTGTGGTCACATTAATTACATAATTGAGAAATATGTGAATTCATATCGAGTTTATGATTTGTTCTCTATCTGTGGAAAATTTAGATTATGTCTTTGGTTTTGTTTTGTGGTGCAAGCCTATAATTAGCAGATGTTTACTGTTAGACTGGCCCTAGTACATTTAAATGTGTATTGCAAATGGAAAGAATTGATTCACTGTATGTGTTCTGCTACCCAATTACTAAGCAAAAATCCACTGCTAGAGAAACTTTTGTATAGCCAGCACACAGGCGGCTCAGTATTATGGTAAAGACTAACTTCCATTGTGTGGTCTTAGCCATTATCACTTGCTTTACCCAGGGACTGAATAGGGTTTAGAAATACAGGCCTTCAAAGGAATGGCCCTTGCTTAAATGTTCCAGGGATCCTTCTGAAATAACATCCCTCCAACCCTCATTTGAAACAAAAAAGAAAGGGATATATTAATATCTGCAGGTTTAGTTTTATCCAAAAGGAATATATATTTCAATGAGAAAAATTAAGTTTTTAATTAAAAAAAAAAGAAACTGGAGGTTAACAAGTAATCTAAAATGTGCACAAAATAAATAAGGTATTTTAAAAAGTAGGGTCATTTTAAGATCTGCCAGGCCCACATTCTATGTTTTTTCTACCTTTGACTTCTCTAAAATAAATCTGAAATCCCTAGAGCAGACTGCTCAGCTCATCTTACTGAAGAGGCTTCTTGTTTTACCAAGTTGAGTTCAACTCTGGCCTTAGAGTGTCTGTCCACATGTCCTCGGGCTGCTCTGCCAGAACTGTGGGTTCCTACTGCTTCCTAGAAAAAGAAGGGACTCTTCCCTCTGTGACATCCTGGTCCCCAGTCTCTGCCCAGGCCTGTTGGGGGTGTGTTGGCATGTGATGGAGCCAGAATGAAGTGCTCTGCTGATCTGGGGTGGGGTGGAATGAGGTGTATAGGTTGACTGTCAGAGTCCTGGCCCCACTGTCTGAATTAAACAGGGGAATCCCGAAAGAGGAAAATGGAAGCTTCTTTTGAACATTTTATTTTTTCACAGCATGGCAAGGTCTGAGAAGGAAGACTGTTTCTAAACTTGTAAAATCAGTCTGATGTTTGGGTTATATTGGTATAGCTTAATGACCAGGATTCTGAGAACTCTATCGCTAGGTGATTTTTTTGCATTAATGTGAATATCAGAGTGTAGCCTAGATGGCTACAGTGTCACTAGGTGATGTGATATTATGAAGCCACCATCCAATAACGCAGTTGTTGACTGAAATGTGGCTGTGTGGCACAGGAGGCACTGGCAGCAGCTCACAGGTTTTGCATTTACGGTGTTTTTTTGTTGCATCATTTTCTCTCCCATTTGATTTAATCTTGTGTTCTTTATTTATCTCAGCCCTAGGAGCAATAGGCCATGCCATATATACGGTATGTGCCATGTAGCTGAAGTGTGTAGTAGGCTACACCACTTACATTTGTGTAAGGACTCTATGATGTTCCCACAGTGAGAAAACTGCCTGTTGATGTGCTTCTTAGAACACATCTCCATCATTTAGTGACACATGACAGTATTTCCCTCTGTTGACCTCACTGACCAGCATTGATAATAAACTGTTTTGCTGCATGTTAAGCCATCTGAAGGCAGAGACCTTCTCCACACTCAGCTCTTGAAATTCTGAGGAACACAGCAGAATGTTTTTGTTTCCTGCCACCGCCCCCCAGCCCTAGTCAGCCCTAGTCACCTTGGCTCCTGATGCTACGTTGCGGGGCAGGGGAAGGTGCTGGCTTTGAGTACATTCTCCCAAGGTTCATTCTCAGCAGTAATTGGGGCTGTGCTAACTTCTGCCCTCCCCTTACTTCACCTTCTCTCATTGAACCTCTGCTGAATGAGAGAAGGTGGAAGGAAACTGCTTCTAGACTTTTCTTTCCAGGATAGAAGCTTCTGTTTTCAGAGAAGTTTGGTTTAGAATAAGGTACTTGTAGCTCAGTCAGTCCCTGCTCTCTTCTCCTATCTAACTGCTCTGCTGGTGGACCAGCTGTGTTCTTAGGGCTCCCCTCAAAATTGGGGAAAATACTCAGGGCAAAGAGCATTCTGGGCACTTCCTTCTGAGGTGATATCTGATGAGGAAGCAAGAACTTCCTGCTTTTTCTAATCCTTATTTGTAATCTGACCTTTTCATACAAATAGCTTACTCTTAATGAGGTTTGACCCAGGAGCTTTTAGACAGTACATAAAAACATGACTAGTTTAGCATTACAAGGTCATATCTTCAATTTACCACATTGTAGGCTTCAGATGCTAGAGGGAGACAGGTCAAATTTTGTTTTAGTCACTTTTCTGTCACTATAACAAAATACCTGAGATAAACAATTTATAAGGAAGAAAGGACTTGTGTGTGTGTGTGTGTGTGTGTGTGTGTGTGTGCGTGTTTCCTATTAGATTCAGATGTTTCAGCCCATGTTTGACTAGCTCCTGGCTTTGAGGCCTTTGCTGAGGAGTATATCATAGTGGAGAGCATGTGGTAGAGCAAAGCTTCTCACTTCATAGCAGCTAAAAACAAAAAGAGAAAGGGCTAGGATTTTAGTGTCTCCTTTGGAGAACATGCCCCTAATGACCTACTTTGTTCCTCTAGGTCCATCTTCCTATGGGTCCACCACCTTCCAGTAGTACCACAGACTGGTATTACATGTGAACCTTTTGGGGACACTTACCCAGACTAGAGTACCTCACCAGCATCACTGCCTACGAATGTTTGATTCAGAGCATAGTTTCTTATATTTCCATAGTAGCACATCTGAAGGAAGTTGATCATTTTGACTTCTTGGGAGGTTCTTTTTAAGCCTGCTGAGATTAATTAAATCAAGCCCCATGCAGCAGTTATTCTGAAGCAAAGTAGCTTATTAAATTTCAGTGCATGCTGGACCACTGATTTGAATCATTCAAGTAGATGATTACATTTTTTGTTGATATCCTGCAATAGGAGTTTAATATCCGTTTTTAATTTTTATGGGTGGACACTACTAGTGTCTTTCAGTTTTTCTTCTATTCTGGGGCTAGGAATCTCAGGGAAGGAGAAGCTGCTTATGTAAGTAGGACAGAACAGCTTTCTAGGCTTTCCTAGAAAGTGGTCCCTGTAGAAGTTACACTTCCACTCCACACAGTGTGTCTCTCTTGTCCTCAGGTTGGAGCTTTTGAAGAACACTCTGTGTCAGTGGGAACTCTTCTTCTGAGATGAGGATAGTGGGTATCTGTGTAAATCAGTATGGGATAAAAAGGTCATTGTAAATGGAAACTGGTTCAGCAGAAGGGTTTCTGGGTCCCTGTCACCCTGAACTGGGACAGACATTCTCTCTGGGTGATTTCTCAGGTTAACCTAAAAGTCCTGGGACACACTTCAGTTATTATTGAAAAAGATTAAATAAATAAACAAACCAAAAGCAAGACTCAAATGAATGCGGTCGGTATTACCACACTTTCTGAACAGAAGAGTGTTCTTGCATGTGACTTCTTTGGCGAGGGGATAGAACTCAGGACCTTGCACATACTACATAAGTGTTCTACCAGCACTCCATGTAATTATTTTAAAGAGAACTGGATCATCCAGTAGCCAGTTATCACACATACATGAGTATTCTCTTCCTTGTGTAAACTCATCACTGCAGGATTCAGAAAGGATTAGCGTGGGACACATTTCTCTGGGAATTTGAGTTGGAAAAATGCTTCCCATTGAGAGGATGCTGCAGCTGTTGCCTTGGAAGAGAAGCTCAGAAGTTGCTCCTAAATACTAATTGGATTTGGACAGTCTTATATTCCTGTGGAAATGACCCTTGCCATCAGAATGTAAAAGCACTTGGAAAGCACTACCCATCATCTGTGTCATGTTTTCAGCACTGCTGTTTCTGCAAGAGGCAAAGCAAGATGGTGAAGTAGTGACCCTCATTCCAGAACCTGCAGGGCAGATCTGACACACTTGCTGCTTCCATGTAGAAGATGGAGTGAGAATCTGTGCTGAGAAGTATAAATATGAAGTGTCCCCAGAAGAGCTTTTGATATGTGATATCCAGTGTAGCAATGTCCAGAGGTGAAATGATTAGATTATGAGCACCGTAACCTTATCGGTGGATTAATCCATTGATGGATTAATAATTCGAAATGGACTACCAGATGATTAGCTGTTGAGAGGTGGGCTGACTGCCTTTAGTAGGACACTGGGGGAAGTGATGTTGGCCTATTGGAAGTGACATTGGTCCCTTCTCTTTCTGTCTGCCAGCTGCCACAAGCTGCAGCTTTCCTCAGCCACACCCTTGTGCCTCACCTCATGCCCAAGCTACAGAGCTAGACTGAACCTTTTCCTCCTGTAAGTTGTTCTCATTAGGTGTTTTTGTTCACGCTGACGAAAAGCTGACTAACACAACTGTGTAATCTATGTTGGAATTCAGACTGACTTCCACATTCATCCTTTGTTTTCTTATTAAACCTGTATATTTCACTGTTTATCCAGTGGTGGGTAGTCAAGAAAAAGGTCTCTGTAACATAAATTTGAATCTCTAGATTAAAACCACACTTTGATTCTGGTGATGGGTTGTGTGAAAGCCAGAATTGGTGCATTGATTGTTTCCACTAGACAGAACATTGTAGTAAAAGTCAGCATCTGACACAGAAGAGACAGCATTGGCAGAAGAAAAAAGTAGGGATTCGAAAATTTGCCCAATATATAATCATACTAGTGAAGAGCTCACATTCTTGTTTGTAAAAATTTAGTTCCTCTCAAATTTTTCAGATACTGAACTAGTCTTGAATATCTGGAATAAACCCAAATGGAATGAACCCCACTTGGTCATGTATATAATTATTTTATTTAAAAAAATATTTATTTAAAAAATTTTTTTAGTTGTTGATAGACCTTTATTTGTTTATACGCAGTGCTGAGAATCGAACCCAGTGCCTCACACATGCCAGGCAAGTGCGCTACCACTGAGCCCCAGCCCCTCTTTTTTGTATTTTAATGCTTATTTTGGTATCAGGATGATATCAGCTTTATAAAACAAATCAGGAAGTGTTCACTCCTCTTCCTTTCCTGGAAGAGAGTATGGAACTGGGGTTAATTTTTCTTTAAACATTTCATAAAATCCTCCAGTGATCTATTAGGGCCTGGAGATTTCTGTCTTGCTAGTTCTGAAATTCCAAATTCGATTTCCTTAATAGTTAAAAGCTATTGAAATGATCTATTTCACATTGTGTGAGTTGTGGTAGTTTCTGTTTTTTGAGAAAATGGCCCATTTTGTTAAAGATGTCAATTTCATGTCTGTAGAACAGTATTATTATCACAGTATTATTATCATTTTGATGTCTGCAAGGTCTATAGTCATAGCCCATTTCATTCTTGATACTGTTATATCTTTTTTCTTTATTCATCTTTCTTTATTCGTCTTTTCAAGGAATAGTTCTTTGTTTATTGATTTCCTCCTTTGCTTTCTGTTTTCATTTTATTTTATATCTATTCTTTAATTATTTCTTCCATCTGCTTACCTTCAGTTTGTTTTGCTCTTGGTTCAGTAAGTAGGAGCTTAGATTATTGGTTTGAGACATTTCTCTTTTTTATCTGTGCATTTTAGCTATACATTTCCCTCACTGTTTTACCTATGTCCCCCATATTTTGATAGCAGAATGCTTCATTTTCTTTCAACTAAATATATCTTTGAAAACTTCCCTGAAGACTTCCTCTTTGACTTGTGGATTATTTGGAAGTGTATTGTTTAGTTTCTAAGTGGTGCTTTTCCTGTTATTTCTGTGTTATTGATTTCTAGTTTGATTTCATTATGATTGGAGAATACATCCTATGATTTCACTTCTTTTAATTTTTTGAGGTTTGTTTGATGGCTGAGGGTGTTGTCTGTCTTTATTTGATCTGTGGGCACTGGAATGTATATTTTCCTATTGTAGAGTGAAGTGTTCTATAACTGTCTTACCTTGTTGGTTTTTGGTATTAATCCTGTAATGTGTTATATTATAGTAACATTGGTAGTAGTGTTTGTTTTTTGCTTTTTGTCAGGAGAGAGGAGTAAAGATCAGCAGAGAATTTGAAATCATATTGCCTAGCAGAAATAAGGAGGCTACATTGCCAATTTAGGGCTAATTTGACAATTAGCCAAGGAAGGAAAACAGTTTATTTTCTCTTGAAAATTTAGGTACCAAAGAGGACCATTTTTTCATATCTTGTAGAATTAGCAAGACTGAAGAGCTGGGGGTAGTGGTGGATGCCTGTAATCCCATTTTCTCAAAAGGCTGAGGCAGGAGGATTGCAAGTTCCAGGCTAGTCTCTGTAATTTAGTGAAAATGTGTCTCAAAATACAAATTTTAAGAAGGGCTGGGGTTGTAGCTCAGTGATAAGTGCCTTGGGTTCAGTCCCCAGCACTGAAGGGAAAAAAAAAAAAAAGACTTAAGAAAATGAAGAAAGACTTAACTCCAAATCAGACCAGACAGCTAAAAAAATTCCAACTAGCCTTGTTGGAAAATGGTACATTTCAAAGTTTCTCTATGTTGTTTCTTGTTGAGAATATTTATGAGTTAACTGCCTTAATGTTAAGTATTTATTCCATCATTTGTCTAATTAGGCCCAGAACAGAGAAATGGATTCTTGATATACAGGCTAGATTATTCATCTATTCTAAACCATTGGTTAAGTACTTGCTCTATTCTAAACATGGCACCAGACCCTGAGGATTTAAAAGTAGATCTTTGTATCTTTGTATCTCTTTTTCTCCTGCAGAAGAAATACTTAGAAATCCCAATGATGGCTAGAAAACATGAGTAAATGTAATTTTGAAGATTATCTCTGTTTCAGATACTGAGCTTGAATTAGAAAAGTAATATTAAAAACCCTTGATGGAATAACTACTCCATATTTTATTATATGGTTCCCTAGTCACTTAAATTCAGAGTACACACCGTTTGCCTGTCTCCTCAGTGGTGTGGGATCTGACTTTGCTCAGCCCCTGGTGTACTTCTTTCTTAAGTATGATTGTTTTAGAGACAAGTGTCAATTTTTTACGCTTTATATCTAATTTTGTGTTTTATTTCTTAAGAAATAGAGGCCTCCATGTACACTGGAAAAATGTACTTACCTCTGTCTTTGAAATGACACAAAATTATAAGGACTGTCTACCTAAAATCGTGTTGAACTTAAATACAACAGATCCGATATCAAGACTGTGGTTACTCCATGTCGTTTTGTAAACGCTCTGTTGGTTTAACCTGTTTTACCAGGTACAACTTCAGAAGGGCAGCCAAGAGCTTGGTCTGTAACTATAACATGCAAAAAATTATAAAATACAGCTAAATACATAAATCATGGTATTTATGTTCTTTTTTCCCATGACATTATACTTTCCTTTTAATATCTGCTTTTCAGATCATAAAACAATGTTATTTTCCCCAGAAAACCAGGTCTTTAGATAAATGGGGCCAGCCAAGTCCAAGGACAGGTTAGATACACTGGGTCTGGCATGAGTCCTAGAAATGACTCGTAGTTGATCTTCTTCCTCTTACCTAGGGGCTGTTTCATTAAATTTACTTTGTTTTCTGTGAAAGTGAAGGCTGGTTGTTCTCTAAAGAAGCTCCATATATCTAAATGAAATAGTTGATTGGTAAGCTATTGTTAATAGCTAACAAGTCCATTTTATTAATGAACTTTCTCCTTTCTTCCTAATTAGATGAAAGGAAGTTGATAATTTTACTATCTAGCTTCTTTGTTACTTCTTAGTAAAAGTACAGTACATGTGAACATTGCTTTACTTCTCAGATTCACTATTAGTTTTAATTGTTTTCTTAAGAAATTCTTAAAAAATACATGGGAGAAAGTAATAAGATACTTCCATAAGAATTCAGGCATTTCTTAGTGGTCTGGCTGATATGGTTTGCTGTAGATAAATCATATGATTTCTTTGAACCTTGTTTTTTGTCTCTGTGAAATGAATCTAGCTTATAATGTGACACTGGTGTTTTGTATGGTTGTTTTCATATTTCCTGCTAGTCTGAGCTCCTGCAGATTGACAGCCCTAACTTCTTGTCTATCTCCAGCTGGTGCAGCCTAGTTGTTGCAAATACTTATTCCTCTTGGGGCTATGCAAGTAACAGAGGAATCATCCAGTTTGGGTAGAGACTTTTGCTCCATAGGTTCCACCCAAGGGTCTATGGGCAATGTTGCCTATTATCAAACCTTCCAGTTTTCCAAGAGAATCTAGATTTTTTGAAGTTTTTCTTGAAATCTCTATTCTTAGATATTAGAGATATATAGGCCAAAGAAGGTGTGGAGACTGTATTGTCTGTCTGGACTAATATAACAAAATGCCATAGAGATTGAGTTACCTGGACTATAAAAATTTATTTCTCACAGCTCTGGTGACTGAGAAGTCCAAGATTGAGGCATTGGCTTCAGTGTTTGGTGAATGCCCACTTCCAGGTTCATAGATTGCCATCCTCACTTGGTGGAGGGGCAAGGGGTCTCTTTTGGGCCTTTTTTGTAAGGGCGCTAATCCCTTTCATAAGGGTTCAGCTTCTAAAACCTTTTCACCTTCTACAGGCCCCACATCCTGATAATATCACCTTGGGGGAGAGTATTTCAACATGAATTTGGGGGTAGAATGAGACGGGCAAACTTAGATAATAGCAGGTACTATCAAATTTAACCTAAAACCCAAAGCTTGCTGCCTTCTGAGCATGCTCTTGAAAAATGTTTATTGACTTAACAGTAATTTATGAGCATGTTATGTGGCTGCCAGAAACAGACATCCTTTAGATAGTTCTGAGGAACATGCACCTCTCAGTTCTGACTGTCAAAAGATTTTTTGTTTTGACCACACTTTTATGACATCACTTAACCACTTTAACTATACAGTTCATACATTCACATTTTTGTGCAGCCAATCCCAATCTACAAAACTGTTTTCAGCTTGCAGAACTGACTCTGTACCCATTAAACAACTTCACACTTGTCCCTTGTCCCAACTACCAATGTCACCAACACATTTTTATCATTTTTTAAAATTGTAGCCATCTTAGTGTATGTGAATTAGTATCTCATTTGATTTTGATTTGCATTTCCCTGATGCATCTTTTAATTTGCTTTGCTTCTTTGAGTATATGACTATTCAAGTCCTTTGATTTTTTTTTTTTGTACCAGGTATCAAACCCAGGAATTTTTAACCACTTAGCAGATTAAATCTCCAGCCAATTTTATTTTTTATTTAGAGACAGGGTCTCCATAAATTGCTTAGGGCCTTGCTAAGTTGCCAAGGCTGACTTTGAACTTGCAATCCTCCTGCCTCAGCCTCCCAGGTTGCTAGGATTATAAGAGTGTGCCACTGCACCTAGCCTTTTGTCCATTTTTAAGTTGGGTTGTTTGCCATTTTGTTATTGGGTTATATATTCAGGATATATTCTTTATATATTCTGAATATATTCTGGATATTAGTCTTATATCAGATATATGATTTTTATGTAACTCTTCCATCCTATAGGTTTTTTTTTTTTAACTTAGAGACAGTGTTCTTTGCATCAAAGTTTTAAATTTCTATGAAATACAATTAAACTATGTTTTGTCACTGTGCTGTGTGTTATCTAAGAAAACATTGCCTAATCCAAGGTCATGAAGTTTAGTTCGTACATTTTGTCCAAATCTTAAAGTTTTAGCTTTTACATTTAGGTGTTGTCCTATTTTGAGTTAAATTTGTATGTGGTGTGAGGGAAGGATCAGTCAGTATTCATGAAATATAGAATTCTATTTTTGGACCCTCAGTTCTATTTTCATCTATTGGTGTGTCTGCCCTTATGCCAGTACCACACTGTCTTCATTACTAGTTTTATAGTAAGCATTGACATTGTAAAATGTAACTCTTTTAAATTTATTCTTCTTTTTTAAGATTGTTTTGACTCTTCTGGGTCCCTTGGATTTTCATATGAATTATAGAATCTGTTTGCCAATGTATGCAAATTAGTCAACTGGTATTTTGATAGGATTACATTAAGTCTGTAGATTGATTGGAAGCACATTGCCATTTTCACAATAGGAAGTCTCTTCATTCATGAATTTATTAATATCTTATTTATTTCAATGATTTATAATGTTCAGAGTACAAGTTCTATACTTCATTTATTCTATTGCTACATTTTTAATTTTTGTAAATTGAATTATTTTTTGAATTTCCTTTTGGGATTGTTCATTACAAGTTTATCGAAATATTTATAAAAATTACATATTTATCTTACTGCCTTCTTAAACTCATTTATTAGTTTACAGTTTTTTAGTGTTACCCTTAGTATATTTTCTACTTAAGATCATGTCCTGTACAAATAGAGATTATCTTATTTATTCTTTTCCAATCTAGATGGATTTATTTCACTTTCTTGCAGAATTTTCCTGGATAAAATCTTCAGAATTATGTTGAATGAAAGTGGTGCCAACAGGCATCCCAGTCTTTTTTGATGTTGTTGTTCTTGGGGGGAAGTATCCATTATCCAGTCTTTCACCGTTAATTATGTTAACTGCGGGGTTTTGTAGATGGTTTTATTGGCTTGAGGAAGATCCTTTCTATCCTCACTTACTGAGTGTTTTCATCTTGAAGGGAAGTTTAACTTTTCAAGAAAACATTTTTATGTTTATTGAAAAAATCATGTTTTTTTTTCTTCTTTATTGATAATGGTGTATTCCATTAAAAGCTTTTCGGAGGTTAAACCAACCTTGCATTTCTGTGTATATCTCACTTGATCGTGGTGTTTAACCATTTTATGTGTTGCTGGATTTGACTTGCTAGTATTTTCTTTAAGACTTTTATGTCTATGTTCATTCTAATCTTGTGTTATCCTTTTCTGGTTTTGTTATGAGGGCATGCTGGTTTTATGGAATGAGTTTGGTAGAGTTTCCTCCTGTTTTCTGGAAGATTTTGTGAAGAATTAATATTGTTTCTCTTTGTTAGTAATTCCTGAAAGGACCAAAAAAAAAAAAAAAAAAGGCCGTTATAGCTAGCCTTTCTCTTCAGCCACCTTGAACATTTCATCATTGACGCCATCTAGCTGGCTCGCACTTCCTCTGGGGAGCTCTCTGTCCTGCGTGCAGAGCTGTTTCTGAACTCTGTAGTTAAGGCAGAATTCTCCTTAGCTCCCTTAACCTGTGTCCTAGGTGGTTACACTGTGGTATTTTCTGCATGCTCCCTTGTTTTCCTCCACAGATGGTGAACTTCTTGAGGGTAGTGACTGTGTTCTGCACTTCAGTTGAGTGTTCTGAAGTGTCCAGCACAGTGAGTCAAAAAAGATGGGGAATCTTTTATCCGACTACGTATATTTGAAGGCTCTTTTCAAGATTTCCTAGTATGTGTGAGTTTCTTTAAATCAGGTAAACTTTGGTAAGTTTCTTCATATGAACATATGTCTGTATGTGCGTTTGTGTATATGTGTATAAATATACATACGTAATGTCTATGTACATACTCACATGACTGTATATTATTTCAGGCATAAACCTTCGTTATAGGCTGTCGTTTTTCCTTGGCCATGAAGTGTCGTGAGCTCTTGAAGAAGTGCTTAAAAGCGTGTGCTCTAGTGTCAGGCACTCTGGACTCAAGTCTGAAGGCTCACTGCTGTGTGCTGTCTGCCCCACCTCCTTATCTGTCACAGGGGGAGTCGAGTCCCTGCTTCCAAGGGGTCTTCTGAGGATCCAGAGAAACATAGTAACAGATACTTAGCATAGCACCTGGAATTTAGCAAGTACTGTATGTTAATCAGTTGTGTTCTTCATACTCATTATTTTAGCACTTTATACATATTTGGAGCACACTTAGTGTTTGAATGAAAAGCTTTGTTGAAAGTATTAAGCTATTTACAGAAAACTTTTTTTCTCTTTTCCTATAATAAGAATTTTCCTGCATTAGGAAGAAGGCCTGGCTAGGTTAGATGAAACTCATTTCCAGAGTCTGAGCCTCAGGAAAGACGCTTTCCCACCAGCCTCAGTTTATAGACGGATGAACAAGCCTGCCCTAAGACTTTGTGTCTTTGTATTCATCCTACTTTAATTTTTAAAGTTTATCATTTCTAGTAATTTTGTTTTGCCAATATTAAAAATATTTAGCTGTTCAGATTGTATCAGTGTTAGAGAAACTCAGTAGGTTGCTCTGCTTCATTAATCTGGCCAGTTAAAGCTGGCCCATTAAACCCGATGAAACCAAGGGCAGCTCCTGCATGGACACTATGGCATTGGTTCCTGCTGTGGAGAGTGGCACTCAGGGGCACCATTATTTTTATTGTTCCATTGGGGTTCAGAGTAAAGATATCTACTCCCATATACATTCCTTATTCATGTAATGTACCAAAAAAGAGAAACATCGCCACATACTTGAGTACCCTCACAGTAGTAAATTCCTCTGGCATGCTTGGGGTATTTTTTCATGGGGCTGCATTTTTTTTTCAATATATAATCATATCAATTGAATATACATTTTTCAAATTCAAGTCAAGTATCATAAACACAAAGCATGTTCAGAGTAGATATAACTCTTCCCTACTTTGCTCTGGAAAACTGTCATCCTCCCCAACCAAGATCCTATGGCAGAATTAGAAACATTTGACAAGGGCATCATTACACCTTGAACTTTGTACACACACAAAAAAAACTGGGATTGTGGCTCAGTGGTAGAGCACTTGCCTCTCATGTGGGAGGCACTGAGTTCAATTCTCACCATCACATATAAATAAATGAGTAAAATAAAGGTCTATCAACAACTTAAAAAAAATTAAAAACAAACTAACTTTGTTTAAACTTTGTCCAAATGTTTGAACTTATTCTAAGTAGAAAGTTCTCAAACAAGTACAAGTCAAAACTTTCATTACTTTGTATTGTTCTACTTTTTCTTATTTGGGGGGTATTTGGAATTGAACTCAGGGGCACTCGACCACTGAGTCACATCCCCAGCCCTATTTTGTATTTTATTTAGAGGCAGGGTCTCACTGAGTTGCTTAGTGCCTTACCATTGCTGATACTGGCTTTGAACTCACGATCCTCCTGCCTCAGCCTGTGGAGATGCTGGGGTTACAGGCATGCACCACTAGGCTGGCCATAATGTTCTTAATAGTGACTAATAGTGACCTTTCCTGTTGCAAGGGACAGTGAGGTGAGCTGGATTCCTGTCTGTACTGGGGTTCAAAGTTTGGAGGCATTCATTCTAATCCTGATTTTGCTTTGTATGATTTTAAAAAATAATCATGGCAGATTCCTCAGATATGGTGCCACCATGTTTTTTTCACGTATTGTTTCTCTTCTGTACACTACATGTTGATTGGATCAGATATCATTACTTCCTCTGAAACTGAAGCTCGGAGAGGTTAGGTAACATGTTTAAAGTCATCCAGCAAAATCAGCTTCCTTCAAAGGATTGTTGCAAGAAGTAACTCAGAATAATAATTAATATAGTAACTATATTTTTCTCTAATCACGGTGTATGTTTACTACTGTGTTTGATTTTGGATAAATAGATGTTTACTGAGAATGACATATTTTGAAAAGTTAGTATTATAATCCTTTGGATACTGAAATTCCATATAGAAAGTTCTCTGAAATTTCTCTATATAGAAATTTTTGGTTTTACCTTAATGGAGCTCAAACTCCATTAAGTAGATATGGGAAATAGGGGAAAAGCATACAGAGCCAACCAAACCACAAAGATTATCTTTCTATTTTTTTGGTTGTTGTTGCCAGTTTTGGGTTTTCTAGAGTGTATATTTAACTTGTTGATTTTTTTCCCTCTCTGGTGTGTAATTGTTGTTATATATTAACTTAATGCCAGGCAACAGCACGAACTTACAAATCACACTGGTGGGTTTTCGTATTCTGTGTAGGACAAAGTTCAAAGCTCTGATAATTTCATGGTCTGAGCGCTCCTGCCAAGTGACTGGATCTGAAATAAAATTATACCTACAATGGTGTGACCACTCTAGTGGCATTTTGAAGACTTGAAAAGGTAGGATGGGTTCAGGTGGTTTTTAAATAAAATGAGTCTTTGGTTATCTTTAATGGAAATCAGAGTTAAGGGAAAATTCATTGTTTGGTTATTGTTCTGAGTTTAAGGTCAAGTGGTAGAGTCTACAGCAAGTGACCATGGCCTTGCAGAATCTGAGTAAATGTTTCCGTCATTCCTTGGGAAATAGCTAATGCCATTCAGAACAGACGCTGGGAATCAGTCTTTTGGAAAGTGCCACATGTAACATTTTGTTTTGTTTCTCCAGGGGACCTGCTTTGTAATTATATTTATTGCCAGTTAGGCTTTTCTCCCCTTTGTGTAGTTTAATATAAGCTTTTTCTAATGATGAAGATTGAAGTACACTCTGTGATATGTGTTTGTGGTACTCAGAAATGCTGGTTTGTATTATAGACCAGGCAGAAACTGCTATATTCTTGCCCAGCACATGTGACAGGCACTCAGTAAAGTTTATTGCTTGCTTTAAGAAGGATTTTCATCATTAGGCATTTTATACTGCTGTGAGCATAGGTGCCTATAATTTAAATTTTCCTGATTCAAGGATGTAATTTATTCTAAAGCTATCTGGAGATCCATTCAGTAAAAAGAAAGTCTTTGCAGAGAAATTAACGGATTGAAATTTGAAAGGTCCAAATTAAGGTATGACTTTTATATTACCTCTGGAAATAATTGCTCTCTTAACTTAAAATCCATTAATAGCCTTCTATAATTTTTTGACATCATGATTATTGGTAAGTCTTTTAATATGGTCTCATTTCAGAAACCTGAACAAATCATTGGTTTTAACATAAGAGGCTTGGTGTTTTAAATTTCTTACGATGTGTTTTATTGAAAGTTTCTAATTATCTGGATTTAAAAGAGTAGACAAATAAATGTTTTCTTTCTTGATCCCTGTATTAGAGTTCTACAGAGAAAAAGAAAAATAAGTTGTGTGTATGTACGTGTGTAACAGGTTGAATATCCTTTTCTGGGATTTTTAAAAAATTTGGAATATGTGCATATTCTAATGAGATATCTTAGGATGCAACCCAAGTCTGAACATGAAATACAGATAGGTGCATATATAACTTATATTCATAACATGAAGTTAATTTTATGCAATATTTTTAATAATTCTGTGCATGAAGCTGTTTGATGTGGAATTTTCACTTGTAGTACATGTTAGTTTTTCTGACTGAAGTCCAGTTTTCACGGTGAGAGGGCCTCTTTCCATTGACTTGTCACCTCGTGGTGGTTGCAATGTTGGGAGCAAAGAATCGGTCTCAGAACAGGAAGATGGAGTGGCTGGGTGGGGCTAGACTCAAGCTTGTATAATAGTCCTGTCAACAGAACTAACTAAATCCAGTGAGAAATACCTTATTCCTTCCGGAGGGCATGTCCCCAGTGATTTAAGGACCTCCTGTGAGCCCCACCTAAAAGCTCCACATCCACTTCCCAGCACACCTATCCTGGGGACCACACTCCCAACAAGTGAACCTTTGGTGAAATGCAGACCATGGCATGAGATCATGTCTATGCTCAAAATGATTCAGATTTTGGAACATTGTGGATTTCAGAGTCTCAGATTCTGGGTACTTGAGAGAGGGAAAGAGAGAGGGAGGAGATATTGCTGGATTTATAGAATTGACTCATGTGATGTTAGGGGCTGACAAATTCAGAATCAGCAGGGCAGAGGAGCAGGCTGGAAATTCTGACAGGAGTTGATATTTTAGTCTGGAAACTAAATATTTTTGAGGCTGAATTTCATTTTTTACTGAGGACCTCTGCCTTTTAAAGGATTCCACTAATTGGAAGAGGCACTCATATTATGCAGGGCCATCTGCTTTACTCAGTCTCTAGATTTAACTGCCAGTCACATCCAAAAAACACCTTTACAGTGATATCCATATTCATGTTTGACTAGAGAACTGGGTACCCTGGCCTGGCCAAGCTGACAGGTAAATATAGTCACCAAATAAGGAATGTGGATGTTTCTGCAAACATGATTTCATAGAGAAGTCATCTTTTCTTCATCTACTCACATGATGTAAAGTAAATTGCAAAGTTAAGGCAGAAAAGTAGGAAGTTTGGGAGAAGCTATAGGAAAATCTAATACTCCACCAGCAATTTGGAGTTCCTGCTATGGCCAAGGTCAGAAGTTTATCTCAGGGATACACAAAGTCCTGTGTCATATTTGCTGGGGGTTGATAACAGTCTTCAAAGAGAAAAGGTTCAGGGAAGGGGAACAATTGTAATGGCCTAGCAAAACTGATGACAGGGTACCCTAAATCCCAGAGCAGAATAAAAATAGGTGGCCAACAATGCTCTCTTGACTCAAGAGTCCCACTGAAATGGTTTCACAGTGTCCTCAGGGGATAAGTCTGTGCTAGGGCCAATAACTGAAGTGGCATTACTTACTTTTCAATATTTCTCAGCCTTCAGTTTCAGGAAGCCGAAGCGAAACATAGCAGTGTTGCAGGCTTATCAGGATTTTTGTTGTTGTTATTCAGATACAGGTTTTAGAGAGAAGGGCTCCACAGGGTAACTGTTTGGAACATAGCTATTGAAGTCATCAATCCAAATGAAAATAAAAAAGGAGGGAAGGGAATAAAGACCAAGAGGTAGATTGGAAATAGTAGTGCATTTAGATTTTGTATATCCTCAAGGAATGCTAATTGGCTCACTTATCAAGAAAATGGTTTCATTTCTATAAAGTCACACTTAATATGCTGTTTAGTTAAAAAGAGCCTTCATGTGGGTTAAATGTGTAGGTGTAGGTTTATGCAAACTGAGCAGAACCAACAAAGAGACTCTTATTAATCCGTTTCTTTGTAGAGGCTATTGCAGCTAACACTAGGTTGCATGTTGTGATACTTGGGCAAGAAAACACTTTTTTCACAGCAGTGTTCCCTGCTGACTTCTTCTTTGTAGACCTTGTACTGTCACTGCTGTGCACTACCAGACTTTTATAAACCATGAACTCCTCTGCCAACTGAAGAAAGGAGAAAGTCAAAGGCACAACTAGGTCTGTTTTTCTCTTGCAGTTGTTCTGGCCCAAAGTCATGCCTGAGTCATTGGAGCTTTTCAGTGAAGGAGGTATAGTTCCTGGTTGTCAGGTTGCTGATTTCTTTTCTTTCTTTTGAGTAGTCCTACCTATCTCCATTTCTCAGTTAGCCTTTAACACACAACCATTGCCCTATATGTCACCACTTTTCTCTTTCTAGCAGTTGAGTGGGGCACAGAATACAGCTACCTCTTTTTTACCAGGCATTTATTTCTGAAGCCCTTGCCTTTGAGGCATTCCTTATCAGGAATGCAAGCAAATTCTGAGCTACATAGTGATTTCATTTTTACATCATTGGGTATTTCTTGATTCTCTGCATCCCTTGACATTGTTAATATCTCTATCCTTCTTACAATTCTGTATGGGGACTGGGACAGCTGTTTCCCTAGTCTTCTGTCCGTCCTTCTGCCTCTGCACAGCTCCTTTTTTTCCTCCCTCCACTAAGTGTAGATGCCCCACAGGATACTCCCTCCAACATTCTCTTCTCACCTCCAGCCATTGCCAAGGCCACACCTTTCTGAAATCTTGTCTCCACTGATCCCTGAGTGTCTCTTTTGAGTCAAGGTCTGAAATTCTGTGAGAATGGAATAGTGTGAACAGAGTCAAGGGAGCAGAAGTCACTTTCAGAGACCAGCAGGCCTGACGGGTTGACTGAGGCCTGCAGCGTCTGGGCTGAAGTTATGTGCCATGAAATGATTCTTACACCAAGCATGGTGCCTTGCGTATTGTAAGCCCTCTCAGGAGTTTGAGAATCATTCAGAGTAAGGATGATGTGAATGATGAGGGCCCTGAAGGCAGGCTGAGATGATTGGCCTTTTATCTAGGAAGGACGGAGGGCCATTGAAGTCACTGATGAGGATGCTGACTATGACTGGGGGCCCCTCAGGAAGCCTCCCCTGGCTTTTGGGCACTGGATGGACTGGAGAGTAGAAAAGAAGAAAAATGAGAAGCTCTTGAGAAGTAACAAAGCCTCTGGGGAAGGAGAGAGAGAAGGGGAATAGACAGGATGGACCAACCGGTCAAACAGGGACAAACAGGTCCAAAGACCTCAAGGGGGACTTGAGTGGGAGGTAGGTGAGGATAGGGGGAAAAGATAAAGAATGCCAGTACAGACAGTTTCTGATTTACAGGGTTTGACCTAACATTTTTAACTTCATTGTGGTGTACATGTGATACCTATTCAGTGATAACCTGTATTTTTTTGGGGGGGCATACAAGGGGTTGAACTCAGAGGCACTTGACCTGTGAGCCACATCCACAGCCCTATTTTTTATTTTATTTAGAGATAGGATCTCACTGAGTTTCTTAACCCTTGCTTTTGCTGAGGTTGCCTTTGAACTTGAGATCCTCCTGCCTCAGCCTCCTGAACTGCTGGGATTACTGGTGTGTGCCATGGCATCCGCCTGATAATCTTGAATTTTTTTTTTTTTTTTTTTTTTAGAGAGAGAGAGAATTTTTTTTAATATTTATTTTTTTAGTTTTCGGCGGACACAACATCTTTGTTTTTTGTATGTGGTTCTGAGGATTGAACCCGGGACGCACGCATGCTAGGCGAGCCCGCTACTGTTTGAGCCACATCCCCAGCCCAGATAACCTTGAATTTTGAATATGGGTCTTTTCCCAAGCCAGCACTATTGAGATCTGATCCTCTTGATGCGAGGTTGCAATAGCAACCACTCTTCCCAGTTAGCCCCATGGTCAAGAGGGGAAATGACACCATGCAGTGTACTGTGCTGCTGAGCTAACATGTTTGCTAAGTTAGGTTGATTCAATGCATTCTTTTTTACTTGATATTTGCAACTTATGGTGGATTTACTAGGTTATAATCCTGTTGCAAGTCGTGGAGCTCTGTATTCCGGAGATTGTGTGGGGTGGGGGGCTACTACTGGTGGTGTTGACAGAAGATGGTGTGAGGTGTTGTTTTATTGGGAGGCTGGTAAGAACAGGACATCAGCTTGGTTGGGCTGGAGTGCAAGGGATGAATTCTGATAGGGATGCTCCCTGGCTGTTAAGAGCTGGAAGAATAGGTGACATTGGTTACTCAGGCACATCAAGTTACCTGGGGAAGCAAATTGAGTTTGGAACCTTGGGAATGGGCAGAGAAATTGAGGAGATCAGAAGGGACTGAAAAAGAACAACCAGGTAGGGAGGAACAAGAAGACTCCTGAGATTGGCATGCTCAGAAACCTAGAGACAATCAGTAGTTATACCATCAAAGGCTTCAGGCAAATTGAATTGGATTCTTTCTGAAGAGTCCTTTTGATCTGGCACTTAGCAGTGCATTAGCAGAATTAGCAAGCACAATTTTAAGAACATAGGGAGGCAGAAGCATGATTAGTGTGACAAGGTGAGTTCTACACATGTCAGACCTTGTGCTAGGTGATGGAGCCACAGTGATGAATGGGATAGATGTGAAGTCTGCAAGTGGTGCACAGCAAGAGAGGTAATCAGGGGACTCTTTATACATAGTGTAAGTAGAGAAATCCAGAAACACAAAGAGAAGCAAAAATTTGAGAAGAGTTTGCAGAGGAGACTGTACAGGTTCATAGCTATTCAGGTTCCAGGTCCATCTTACCATCTTTGCATCCATGGTTCAGTAGCAGAGTCCTTGGGGGTGCCTCACTGATCTCTGCTGCCTTACAGTTAATGAACTGCAATAGTATCACCCAAGGACATTGAGGGGCTTTATTGCAGTGCTACATAGAGTTGCTAAAATATAAACTCTGTAAGATAAGTGTTAATATATAAAATTATTTATGTTTGCAATAAAAAAAGTCCCAAACTTTGCATCCTTTAAAACATGTGATTGGAGAAGTTGTTCATGCAGTTAAATTATATTGAGATTTCTCTTTTACTTGGAGTCTATTGGAGTAGGACAGAAATTGGACAGGAGAATTCCCAGGCTCTTTGCAGGTTGAGTTGGAGAAACATGGAGAACCACCGAGAGAACAGGCAGCACTGTGACATACAAGAAACAAAGCAGGTAGTGAGGTAGGATGGGTACTATATTTGGTTCATGTGAACATTAACCCACTCATCATTCTTGAACAATTAATGGATATGGATTAATGATTCTCAGTAGTTCTATCCCCCAGGAAAAATCAAAAATAGTTATTTTACATCCTGTTAACCTGTAATGGTTTTAGAACTTGGGATCCATTATGCTATTGCTGGTAATTGCATAGTAAGCATGTTGTAGATTTTCACTCAGCACTTCCCAGCCTAACTGGATCTGCTCAACTCAAGAGGAAAGACAAGCATTTCTTCTTTTAAAACTCATCATTTTCTAATTCTGAGTTATTTGTGCACTATTTAATATTCTGTTTGAAGGTGTGTAGAATCTGGGCCTCATCTGCAGGAAATTAATCAACAGTTTCATTGGTATCTAGTGAGCTCCACCATGGTCTTTTTATCTGAAGGACAGTTGCAAAATGCTTGTTTATTGGAATAGTAGGAAAACAATTCATGTTGTATGGTTCAGTTATGACTAAATTCATGGGAAGTGAACAATATGCTTTTAATTTTATTTTATTTTTTGGGGGGGTGAGTGCCAAGGATTGAACTCAGGGACACTCAACTGCTGAGCCACATCCCAGCCCTATTTTGTATTTTATTTAGAGACAGGGTCTCACTGAGTTGCTTAGCAACTCACTTTTGCTGAGGCTGACTTTGATTGAGATCCTCCCCTGCCTCAGCCTCCCGAGCTGCTGGGATTACAGGTGTGCACTACTGCCCCCGGCTATAATATGCTTTTTAAAAAGAGCTTTCTTAAATATGATTTAAATACCATGAAGTTTATCCATTTATGAACCAACCTCACCTTATTTAATTCCAGAATATTTTTGTCACACCAAAAAGAAACCTGATACCTGTTTGCAGTTATTCCTCCCTTTTACTTCCCCCAGCCTCTGGCAACCACTAATCTACTTTCTGTCGGTCTCTATGTATTTCCCTATTCTGGACATTTCATATACATGGAATCTAATATGTGACCCTTTTTTATTTTATTGATTTTATTTTTTTATAGATACAAGACAGCAGTGGAATGCATTACAATTCTTATTACACATATAGAGCACAATTTTTCATATCTCTGAATATAAACCGCGTCCACGCCAATTTATGCCTTTATATATGTACTTTGTTTTTTTTTTTGCATTACAATTCTTAATACACATATATACCACAATTTTTCATATCTCTAATATGTGACCTTTTACAATTATTGTCTTTTATTTGGAATAAATCAAGCCTCATTGATGGTGTAGCATATATCAGTACTTCCTTTTTATGACTGAAGATTATTCAGTTATGTGGATATAACATATGTTTATCCATGCACCCGTTGATTGGTATTCGGTTTGATTTTACTTTTTGACTATTAAGAATGATATTGTTATAAACATTCATTCATGGGCAAATTTTTGTGCATACATATGTTTTCAGTTCTCTTGGGCACATCCCTATGAGTGGAATTACTGGGTCTTATAGTAACTGTTTAATATTTTGAGGAACTACCAAATTACATACCCACCACCAATGTGAGAGGTTTCTGGTTTCTCCACATCCCTGCCAACACTTGTAGTTGTTTGGAACAATACTGCATTATATCAGACTCTTAATTATTCAGGAGATGGTTATCTGTAAGGTGAGTTTTCTAGTAGGGTTTTTGTTTCTCTTGTCTCCAAAGATTCTGATTTGTTGGTTTCACTTTAATATCTAGTTTCACTTCCTTGGAGAGAGGAGGCTGAAGAGTACAAGGGAGAACTTAAATTGGTTAATGTAGCTACATATTAACACCTGTTAACAAGTTGGCTAGGAAGGCTTAAGAGGGAAAGGCTGAATTTATTAGCTTATGTGATGTTTTGGATTAATGGCGAGTGGACCTGTAGAACTGGAGATAGTCTTGGCTTTCATGATAATTAATATATTTGTGTTTTTGTTTATTAAAAAACTAAAAGTTTATGTAAATATGTTCCATATTATCTGGATGACCACCATATATGGACAGCTATAAATTTTTAGTGACTTTTTTTTTCTGTTGAGTTTAGTATCTTGATGCTAAGAAATTCAACTAATGTGACAATAACTAACTTAATGCAAAGTTTTCAGAACATCTTAGGGGATCTGGTATAATTTTTCTAAGAACTTCATATCTGACTCAAAACAAATTTTTTTTCTGACTCTGGTTTGGTGAGGAATATCAGTCAGTATTCAATGAGTGACCTTTTCCCACAAAGCGATTATCATTGTAAGAAAGTGGGCAGGTTCCCAGGGGCTAGAGACTTAGCATGAAGTGGCCTGTCACAAGTCAATATTGCTTTCAGTATCACACTCAATCTTTTAAATTTCACATGAATTTATAGTGTTTCATAAACTCTATTCATATGAATATTAATATTTTAATATTAAACTCTTAAATTGTATTAAAAAATAGCCACACTTTCCTCTGGCACACTGAAAACTGTTCTAATTCGTGTGGAATAGATTTTTACTATCCTTTTCACACCATCCATTCATCCAATAATTGTTTATTGATCCTTGCACTGGGGATATAAAAAATACAAGGATGTTGTCCATTCTTTTTAAGATTGTACAAAGCACATGAGGAAACAGTATGAAGTTATGATATAAGAAATCAAGCGCAAATCAAATATGAAATGAAAGACTCAAGGATGCTTTGGAAGAGATGTGAGGGCAGGATGGTTTATTATTGGTGAATCAGTTATTGAAGATGACAGTTTAACAGCTAGAAGGACCTGAGTTTATGTTCCATTTCTTAACACTCATTGTATGACTTCAGCCAAGGTACCCATTTACCCTTTCTGAGCATCCCTAAGGGATCATGCTTGGTATGTTCATATTGGTAACTTCAAGAACTAGATGAATGGGCTGGGGATATGGCTCAAACGGTAGTGCACTTGCCTGGCATGCGCGGGGTGCTGGGTTCGATCCTCAGCACCACATAAAAATAAAATAAAGATGTTGTGTCCATCGAAAACTAAAAAATAAATATTAAAAAATTCTCTCTCTCTCTCTCTCTTTAAAAAAAAATGAAAGAACTAGATGAGTTTTGAAAGTCAGTGTAGTGTGGTAGAGAAGAAATCAAATTGTTATCCCATGGCTGTCCAACTCAAACCCACTTTGTATGGCCTTGGGCCACTCTACAAATGTCTATGACTCAGTGACCTTGTATGTACAAGAAAGATTATTGAAGTTGCAGTTGGAGAGACAGAATAATTAGTCCCTTCCAGGTCTTTTTACATGTGTACCATTTGATATGGAATCTGGAGAATGAGTAGAACAAAGAGAACATAATAGAAGCTGTAGAAATAATAAATAAACAGGTCCATGTAGAAAATCAAAAGAGAAAAGATAAAACACACTTAGTGGGTGGAAAAATAGAGACAAAGAGAAAAGAGACTTTTGAAATGGGTTATGTTTTTAGAGCATCATGGAAAGATTGCACTTCATTTAAAAGTAATTTTGATAGAAGGAAGACCAATAGAAGAGAGAAAGGGGACTGGGGGGAAGGAAGAAGGGAGGTATTAGGTAACAAAATTGACCCAATTTTGTAATTCTGTTGTATGCATGTGTCAATATGTAACTGTGAATCCCACTACATGACTATAATGCACAGTTTAAAAATACCCAGTTTTAGTTGAGTATAGATAACACTTCTGATGGGTGTCCTAACAGTTCCTGTTTGATTATGTATTACTTCCTACCTCCAGTCCCCTTTTCGTAGGCCTCAGCCCACATATATTCTCAGGTAGTCCATAGATATTTCTAAACCCTATTGTCAGGGAGGCTGGGTTTGAGACTTGCTCTTCCATTTGTTGTCTTGTGAATAAAGTCTTTCAAGAAATTCTTCATTTTAGTGATCAGTATATTGCATGGTGGACAAAATGGGCCTATTTCGACAAAATGATTAACAAACAAGCCTTAGGAATAATATGCAGTTCTTGGAACAATATTTAATTCCTTGGAAAATGCCCTAGTTTGATCACACCACATTAATGTGATTCATCTCCTGGTTGTGAAGTTATGAGCAATTTTTGCTTTCTTATAGGTTTTATGTAATATATGTTTGATTTTATCGGTTAAAATATCTGTAGAAAGATCTATCTGCATGGAGCTGGTTGCATTGGGCAACTCTAGACTGTTGGCTGGGGTCAGGGTCAGAGTGAGACTGGGTCCTGTGTACCCCTTTGCAGTTTTGCATTTTTGAATCAAGTGAAAGTATTAGTTTTATTAAAAAAAAAACAGTTTAGGGCTGGGGTTATGGCTCAATAGTAGATCGCTCACCTGGTACATGTGAGGCCCTGGGTTCGATCCTCAGCACTACATAAAAATAAAATAAAGATATTGTATTCGTCTACAACTAAAAAATAAAATATTAAAAAAACAGTTTAAATTAAAAATTGGCAGCATAAAGAGAACAATTTTGGTTCTTTGTCTATTTGTTCACGTACACAAGTGGTCTGGTACAATATCTCAGGCTTAACGTTCAATACATATTGTACTTTTCTGAAAAAAATAGCAGATGAGTAGTATATTTCAAGAGAAAATGATTAGCATGATTTTTAAATTAGACTAGAAGTGAATTGACTAGAAAGAAATTACCCATTTGAGGAAAAATAAAGGATGAGAAAGTTTGAAATGAGCAACCAGCTTCTAACTCTAAGGTGAGGAGCGATTTCAAGTATATTGGGAAAGCAGAACTTAGTTCTTTGGAAACTAGCTTTATGGCAAAACTTTTGTTTCAGTTTTTTTCCCTCCAGTCTGTAGAAAAGACTTATTTTAGGGATGTTTTTGTTCTTTAAATCCTTCACAGGTGCTATAGTATCTGTAATATTTGTCTGATAAAGTAGTTAACAGCATAAAATAATAGTGACATAAGATTTTTGCCATCATATAGGCTGATGGGAAAAGTAACGAGTCAATACTGATTAAGTATAGAATAAGCATATCAGAGTGGAACTATCAAAATGTGAAAACATGACTCTCCTGTAAGTGTATCATGAACACATGTCAAAGATCTGCTTAGCTCTTTAATGAGGGAATCTACAAAATGTTGCAGCTGGCTTAAAAATTATTGAGGAGATTTATATATGCTGTTGGGAAAGACACACTGAAAGATTTGCTAAGTTAGAAATAAAACTAGTTAATGTTCTGTAGGGCAGTAAAACCATTACTTCTTCAGTGAATTTTTCTGAAAGGTGGAAATTAGTTGCGTCATTGCTGGACAAGAAGAAAAAAATAATCTATAAATTAACCTGTAACTTAACTAATCAGTAGTAAATAACAAGTTACAACAACATCCAACTTCTTAGAGAATGAAATAATCTTTGGGTAGATCTATTAGATCAGCTCTGGCATGGTTTTGAAAGGTCTTCTGGACATCTTTGCCTTATTTCCATGTTCTGGCTAATTTTAAAAGTATACTTTAGGATATTAGAGAGGGACCATTAATACCAACAGAATTGTTGGGCTACCTTGGACTCTCCATTGTGGGCCTCAGGTCTTCTAAGTGGGCATGGAGTTTCCTGAGACAGATTTTTCTCCTGGGCCAAAGTTCCCCCCCAAACTTGTGCAGTCAGCCCTCCATAATGGTGAGAATCATATCCTTAAATTCAACCAACTGTGCTGCAAATTTAGGAAAAAAAATTTGTCAGTACTGAGCACAAATAGATCATTTATTCTTTTAAAAATGTGGCATAACCGCTATTTACATGGCATTTACATTGCATTAAGTGTTATTGTGAATAATCCAGAGATGGTTTAAAGTATACAGGAGGAACATTTACAGTATACCTTATAAAGAACTTGAGTATCCATGGATTTTGGTATCCATGGGCAGGTGGGTAGGGAGGGGATCCTAGAACTAATCTCCTGCAGATACCCAAGTGGTAGAGTGCCTTCCTAGCTTGTGAAAGGCCCTGGGTTTGAACTCTAGTGCTGGGGAAAAACAACCCCCCCCAAAAAAAAGCCCACAAACAAGAAGAGCAGCTGTTATTCTTATAGCTCCTCACTTTCCCACTCTCCCTTGCCTCATTTTTTTTTTCCTAAATTCACTGGACTAAATAGCAATCCTTATTACCATTTTCCCCTTACTCTCATACAAACACAAACTCATAGGAAGTCACTTTATAATAAAGCAGAAAGCCCATTTCAGATACAAATTGCTTCTCTGAATGTCTCAGAAATGAGAAAAAAGAAGTCCAGAGATTTCTGAAACATCTTTCCATTAAATCCTTCAGACCTAGTTAACACAATTCACATATATGGCAAAGGCCTTGTTGAGTTTGGTTTGGGGTTACTCTAGAGGTATTCTTCTTTTTCATTCTGCTGGCAGTTCATATCACTTTCCTTAGTGAGTATCAATTGGAATTTAAAGCTGGGTGTATGGTCAAGCAAGGAGGTAAGTTTTGTTTTATAGTCTCTCTTTCTTGTCCTTGTTCTGCAAAACCTGGATATTGTATGAGCCTGTCTCATGTGTTGTCATTAGGATGCGGAAAGTTCAACAAGTGAGGTGAGTACCAGCAATAGCAAATTGTCAAATAATGATTAGATGGTACTTCCTACTAAAGAAGTGGAGAAGAATCTTTTCTGCTTCTGATATAAGGATTTAAAAATATGTTGTATGTTCTGAGAATGATAAAATCTTAACTCAGAGGAACTTGTATTCAAAATACAGAGGAAACCTCAGAGGTTTTGAATCCAGTCCCCATCCCATCTGCAATCCATGACCCCATTCTCTGAGCCCTTCTGGGGGTGGGGGTGGGGGTGGGGGTGGGAGTGGAGAGCCTGAATTTGCTAGACAGTATATTGTTTGTGAACAACTTTGATTCTTAGTGGATCCTCTGCCACAGGGTGAAAAAGTCTCATCTTGCATACTGATCTACCAGAGAGTGTCCATCTGAGTAAATGTCTAATCTTTCTTCCAAAGGAAAATTATTGTCATCTTCCTTGGAAGCTGTGGTTTTAAAGTTGGCTGCCTCAGGACCCTTCTACTGTATGCAAAAGGATATAGGTGGCAAAAGCATTGTGCAAACCAGTATGCACTTTGTGGTCCTTGGAACTGAATAAGGCACATTAGTGTATTTAGTGTGTGAATTTGGAGAGGGATGGGAAAGACTTGCCTCTTTTTTTTTCAGTATTTTTTTAGTTGTCAATGAACCTTTATTTGATTTATTTATATGCGGTGCTGAGAATCAAACCCAGTAACTCACACATGCTAGGCAAGTGCTCTGCCACTGAGCCATAATCCTAGCCCCAAGACTTGCCTTTTTTGATCTGAGTTCTACTTCTGTTGTTTGCCTGGACTAAGAATTCATTGGAGTTTTCAATAGGTACATGATAATATCAGATCACATTGGCCATCCAGGTCACCATATTTTGGGGTTCTTTTTCATATGAATTGCTTTCATGTCAAGCATTCCCATGATGGCCATGTATGGGTAATTTTAACCTAATCTTTTAACCTTAGCTATGAATACTTAATTATAACAACAGACAACACTTTTAATAACAATATTTGTCTTATCAGTGTGAAAGAATAGGATGGTGGTTAAGGGCTTAGACCTGGAATCAGCATATGAGTTGAAATCCCATTTCCTTTGCTTATTACTATGTGGCCTTAAAATGACATGATGATGCCTGTAAAGTTCTTTCCATGGCTCCTGGCAAATGGTAAATAATCAACAAAGAGAGCTGTGCTGTTATTTTCTTTGCCAGACTTGTACTAGAGGTCTTCAATAGGCATTTTCTTATTTAACCCAACTACAGCTTGATGAATACTATTGTTATTCCTCCTTTGTTTAAATGTGGGAATGGAAGCACAGAGTACTTATGCAACTTGTTCATTGATATGGAGTTACTGAGTGGTGTGGCAGGAATTTGAATACAAGTCTCTTTGATGCTGAATGATCTGACCCATCTTTAACATTTGTTTGTGTTTTAAAAGATGAATTTTACTAAGTATATAATTCATGCAAAGAATGTAACATGTGTAAGGGCAGAAGCTGAAATATAAAATGCACTACAGAAGCTGAAATATAAAATTCCATTGTTTTTGAATGTCTCAACTTGTCCTCAACCCTCTCTATACCAAGAGGTAACAGTCATTCTGATTTTGAGAATTGTTACTCCCTAATTCTTCTTTATTGGTTTTCCACATATAAATATACTCCTATATAATGTTTTTCTTTATGCAACTATTTATTAGAACAAACATAAGGTCATAAAGCATGAGCTATAAATACCAAGCAATTTCATTTTATTTTTTTCCCTTGTGGTCTTCTTAAGTTACCTATGTGTTTAATTCTCCTATTCTGGATGAAAACTCAAGCAGGCCCTATGATTCTTGTGGTCACTTTTAGATCATAAAAATTTTAGTCACTTCAAGTTAAAAAAAAATACAAAACCAGAAAACACTCATTTCTGCAATTAAAATGTTCAATTTTGTGTAACAATCAAAGCGATAATCTTGTTTTAAAATCATGTCTTTAATATTAACAGGGCATGTCTTATCTTCTTTTTCTTTTTTTCCTCTCTCAGAAGTATTATTGGTATTCCAAGCCTTCTGTTCTTCCACGTGAAATTTAAATTTAATGAAAGTCACATATACACACTAATGCACACACAGGATTTAGAGTTTGATTGGAGATACCATTGTCTCTCAGTATCTATGGGGAATTGGTTTCAGGATCCCTCCATAATGGATGCCAGAATCTATGGATGCTCAAGTGCCTCTCTTTTTAAAAAAAATTTGTTGTTGACATGATAGTCAAGTCTCTTATATAAAATGATATCATATTTACATAGAAACTACACAGTACTCCTGCAGACTGACTTTCATGCCTCCCTTCTGCCCTTTCTCCCTTCATTCCGCCCACCCACCCTCCCTCCCTTCCTCCCTCCCACTGGGGGATCAAACCCAGGGCCTTATGCATGAGAGGCAAGCACTATACCATTGAGCTAAAATTCCAAGCCCTCCCATATACTTTAAACCATCTCTGCATTATATATCTGATACAACATGCCTGCTATATAAATAGTTGTATTGTTTAAGGAATGATAATGGGGAAGAAAGTCCGTGCATATTTAGTACAGATGTATTTTGTTGTGATTGTTTTTGATCTGTGGTTGGTTGCATTTGTGGAAGCGGTACCATAGATATGGAGTGCCAGCTGTATTTTTGAGTCTTGATGGTATTAGTTTTTCATCTGTCTTAGTACAGTTAATATGCTTATTAACCCAAGGGATAAATTTCTGAGAATTTCCCTAGACAAGCTGGGACTCTTTGTGCTTTGTACAAAGTTCTAGATGGCCTGAAATTGCCACTCACTAATTAGCTGCTTGGTATTTAAATTAATAATCAGTATTTTTTAAGAACAGTTTTAGGTTTACAGAAAAAATTGGTCAGAAAGTACAGTTCCCAGTGATCCCTTTCCCTTGCACACACAGATTTCCCTATTGTGAACATCTTTTGAGTCAGTGTTAATAACATTGTTAACTAAAGTCCATAGTTGACATAAGGGTTCACTCTTGGTGTTGTTCATTCTGTGGATTTTGACATATATCTCTCATTACATTATCAAATAGTATTTTCACCCCCCATCCTCAGTACTCTGCCTATTCATCCCTCCCTGCTTCCAACCTCTGACACCACTGATTTTTCTGTTCTCTCCATAGTTCTGTGATTTTCAGAACGTCACCTAATTGGAATTATAGGATATGGGTGTTGAGAGCCACAGCCCAAGGGGCCCCAGCAAACTTTCAGACTTCCAGCTGATGACTGGCTCACGGCGGCCCCAGCAACATCTAGCTGATAGGCTCCTCTGCGGTGATGCTCATTGGAGATGCTCATTGAGCTGTTTCCCCGTCTTCTCGATCACAGCCATCCAGGTAGGTCAGCTGGGGCAGGAGCCTGAACACACTCTCTCGGTAATCATTCAGATTAGTGACTTCACAGTTAAATAGATCTAGGCTCTTCAGACAATCCAGCTTTTTCAAAGGTTCCAAGGTGCTGATGTCTTTCAGTTTATTTCCACTTAAATTTAGATGTGTGAGATTTGGAAGTTTTTCTGCTAACATATCCAGACCTCCATAGATTCTATTGTCACTGAGCAATGCCGCAATCTGGCTGGGCACAATTCAGGAGCCACTTGTCAAAAGAAACTAACTTTATTTTTAGAACCACACACGCCAAACAAAACAGCTCCTCAGGAAAAACCCTCAGAGCCCAACTGCCACCACCGGCTTCCCACAAGCCTCTCCCCCCACCACCAGCCTCTCCGCCTCCCACAATCCTCCTGCTCTTGAGGTCAATTGGCTGGGTCGCGTGGGCAGAGCCAAAAAAGTCCCCCAATGAGCAGCTCCGTGGCCTGAAAGGGCAGGGAAACAGTCCAATGAGCATCACCGCAGAGGAGCCAATCAGCTAGATGTTGCTGGGGCCACTGTGAGCCAGTCAGCAGCTGGCAGTCTGAAAGTTTGCTGGGGCCCCTTCGGCTGTGGCTCTCAACATCTCCCCCTCTCTGTTTAAACATCAAGCATGTGGCTTAGGGACCATGCCTGCCTTAGGTTGTCCAATAGTACATATGGTCCTTACCCGTTATTGGATGAGCTGACTTCAAGGCGTCAGCCTCCTGTCTTAGGTTGGTACCATTGCAAGTGGATCTTACCCGTCACTGACTACCGGTCCAGTATACAGCCACACCTGTGGATAGGTCTTTGTACCAGCTGGGGGGTGAGGTTCTTTGCCTCACCTCTGTTGGCCCCCAAATTTTAGCTGAACGATCATGACAAGCAGAAGGGAGGAAGATACACCAAGCCAGTTGACGGCTCCTTTTGGAAAAATTGTACCACCGATGACATCATCAGCAAAAATACCCCAACACTACCACAAGTCACTGCATCAACAGATAGTTCACAATGCATACAAGTGAGTTCACAATGCATACAAGTGATACATAGTCCAGGCAAGTTCTGCAAGCAGTTCAGTGATGGCTATCGCAGAAGCTGTAGATTGGTTTTATCTTCGTCTTCATCGGCACTGGGATGAAGATAGGAATTCTGGCAATAATGGCTAAGGAAAAAATTATGTAACATTCCAGAAGGCACTAAAAGAAAACAATTTTCTTAACAATTTACATTGTCTTGAAGAGAATTATTAAATATAATGAAAAGGAAAGGTGAAAGGAGGATTGTGGGAGTCGGAGAGGCTGGTGGTGGGGGGAGAGGCTTGTGGGAAGCCGGTGGTGGCAGTTGGGCTCTGAGGGTTTTTCCTGAGGAGCTGTTTTGTTTGGTGTGTGTGGTTCTAAAAATAAAGTTAGTTTCTTTTGACAAGTGGCTCCTGAATTGTGCCCAGTCAGACTGCGGCATTTGGTGGCCCGTACGGGGAATGAACCCGCGACCTTGGCGTTATCAGCACCAAGCTCTCCCGCTGCATGCCTCCCCGCCAGTGCTTGGTGTAGCTGCAGGGCCGAGCCGAGCAGTGCTGTGCAGGGCTGAGTGGAGCCGAGCAGCCGCTAGGCTGCGTCGCCGGTTTAAGCGCAGTGCAGGGCCGCTGCCGGGGGGCGGCGGTAGTGAGGCCAACGCTGCGCTCCAGCCCCCTTTTCCCTCCATGGTTTCTCTCCGAACTTGTCTTGGACAATTGCAAATCAAATGATGGAAAAATTGAGGTCTTAACTACTGAATTTGTGAACTTGGAGTTCCTCAGTTTAATAAATGTAGGCTTGATTTCAGTTTCAAATCTCCCCAAGCTACCTAAATTGAAAAAGCTTGAGCTCAGTGACAATAGAATCTATGGAGGTCTGGATATGTTAGCAGAAAAACTTCCAAATCTCACACATCTAAATTTAAGTGGAAATAAACTGAAAGACATCAGCACCTTGGAACCTTTGAAAAAGCTGGATTGTCTGAAGAGCCTAGATCTATTTAACTGTGAAGTCACTAATCTGAATGATTACCGAGAGAGTGTGTTCAGGCTCCTGCCCCAGCTGACCTACCTGGATGGCTGTGATCGAGAAGACGGGGAAACAGCTCAATGAGCATCTCCAATGAGCATCACCGCAGAGGAGCCAATCAGCTAGATGTTGCTGGGGCCGCCGTGAGCCAGTCATCAGCTGGAAGTCTGAAAGTTTGCTGGGGCCCCTTCGGCTGTGGCTCTCAACATATGGGTTTTTCAGATTTTTCCCCCCATTTAGCAGAATGCATTTCAGTTTCCTCCTTGTCTTTCTATGGCTTGATGGCTCATTTATCTTAGCACTGAATAATATTCCACTGTCTGGATGTACTATGGTTTATCCATTTGTCCTCTGGAGGACATCTAAGTGTGGACATCTGGTGGCTTCTACTAAGAGCAAGAGAATGAGGATAGGTAGCATTTTCAAGTTAGTTGTAAATGGCTCATAGAAAGGAGAAGAAGCCTGGGAAAGGAAAAGAGGGGAATAAAGGTGGGCATAAGGTGATAAAAGAGACATTAGGTCAGAAGAAACGCACAGAGGCAAGAACAGGAGGATAGGGATTGGGTTTCAAAACCCCAGACAAAATCAAGACTTCAGAAAGTCCCAGCTGGAGGTGCATGTCCGCCTGTGGGCTGTAAGTCAGAGTGAGAGGACGTGGGAAGGCATTCCACAGGGTTCAGTAATGGAATTCAGGACATCTGCCACGCAATTGCTGTGAATGGTATTTTTTTCCAAATCTGAACCACAGTGGTGTGCTTGGACTCACTTGCCCTGAGAGCCTGGTGTACATATGAGAAACCTGTCTGCCTTCTGGATCAACACTCAGGCTCTATCCAGGAAACTTTTTCTTTTTCAATGAGAGCTCTTTCTGTGGTTCTAATCATTTCAAGTCCAAGGAACGAGGTTTTCTCTCCTGTGTAACTTAAGGTTGTGCCATGGAGGAAAGTTGATATCAAATGGCAAATTGAAAGCTTCCTTTTAAACTCCCTAAAAAGAATAATAGAAAAAACATCAAAAGAGAATAAGACCATTTTTAGAGCTCACTGGTGATAAAGATAGCAGAGTTGTACAGTATGCTACAGAGTTTTTGAGTTGTACTGAAAATATTGAGGCAAAACAAGTTTGGCTTTTCTTCTTCTAGGCTCACCACATAGATCACTTTCAGGCCCCCCAAATCTGGGGATTTCTCCCCACCAGGAGGCAAGCCATCTATTTTATAGAGGCGCTCTCATTCAGTTCAAGTCTGATACTATTTGCCTGGAGGTAGCACCACATCCCACAGGTTGAGGGTCAGTTCTACCATACTTTCCCATTTCAAACCCAATTTTAGTCCAGGCCTCCAGAAGGTCTGGAGCTACAGATTGGGATTCCTATGTCCTTTTCAGCCTTTATAATTTTGCTACAGCATCTCATAAGAATTCAGGGAAACACTTCTATTTACCAGTTTATTTTGAAGAATAGTTTAGAGGATATAAATAAAGAGGCAGATAAAGAGACATATAAGGAGAGGATTAGATGGGTCCTGAGCTCAGGAGTCTCCAGCTCATCCCCGTGGCATTGGGTGTGCCACACTCCTATATTATGGGTGAGTTCTCATTCACCTTCCTGCAAGCCTCCACCAGTTCAGCTGTCCAGCAGCTCTCTGAACTCTGTCCTTTGGAGTTTTAATGGAGACTTCATCACATAATCATGATTAAAGCATGGCCAATGATGGAGAAATGTGACTGAACAAAAAGGATATGATTTAATGTTAATAGACTTGAGTGGGGAACCCAACCAGGCTTGTCGAGATTCTTCTTGGCCTCTCTGTGCAGCATTCTTCTGAATATGAGACAGGAGACCTTCTGAGAAGGAATTCTTATCATCTACTGTCAGACAAAGCAAGGTAGAGAATTTCTTTGTGACCAGCTTCAGGATGGAAAGGTGGGGTTAGGGAATAATGTATGACCTGCTATATCAATCAGGGTTCTCTAGAGGAACAGAACCAGTGGTATAGTTTGTATGTGAGGTGTCCCCCAAAACTCATATGTGACACAATGCAAGAAATTTTAGAGATGAAATAATTTGGTTATGAGATCTTTGACCTAATCAATGCATTAACCCACTGAAATTAATTAACTGACTAGAAACTGGCAGGCAGTAGTGGCTGGAGGAGGTACCTTACTGGAGGCTTGTCTTTAGGGTATATAATTTGTTGCTGGTGAGCAGAGTTCTCTCTCTCTGCTTCCTGTTTCCTAAGTCCTGAGCTACTTTTTTTCACCACATGCTTCCGCCATGATGTTCTGCCTCCTCTTGGGCCCAGAGCAATGGAGTTGGCTGTTTATAGACTGAGACTTCTGAAATTTTGAATCCAAATAAACGTTTCTTCCTCCACAATCATTCTTTTGGTCACAGCAGTGAAAAAGCTGATTCAAACAACCGTAGAATGTATGATAATTATAAAAGGGGATTTGTTACATTACTTACATGATCATAAGCTGGACAGTCTCACAGTGTTCTTCTGCACACTTGAAGAGCCAGAGAAACCATTCAGTCCAAGAAACTGAAACCTCAAAACAAGAGGGACTAATGATACATCACCAGTCCAAACCTGAAGGCCTAGAAACCCTATGGAATTGCTTCTGGGAATCCATGTAGAATGGCTGAAGAAACTGGGGTCTCATGTTCATGGGTGATGTTGGCAACAAAGGACACAACTGCTCAGGAAAAACTGGGCTTGCATGGCTGGCTGGCTGGCTTCCTCATCCTGCTTTTGTTCCATCCAGGTCCCCAACCTATTGGACAGTGCTGCCCACCCACGTTCAGCATATTCAGGGTGGGCCTTCGCCCTCAGTTCCATGACTCAATTATCTCTGGAAACAATATCACAGACACACATAGGTGTGCTTTACTAATTTCCTAGGCATCTGTCAATACGGTCAACAATCAAGATTAACCATCACACCTGACTTGGGGAAGAGACATTCTAATTTTGGGAGAGAAAAAGAAGCAGGTAGAGGGAGGGCAGGAGAAGGTCAGAGAGGGCAGTTTTGCTTTCTAATGCTGCTTCTGGGACCTAAAGTGGCCAGTGTTATAACCATTTGGCACTTTTATCATTCTGAAACTGTTTTAGGGACCAAGGACAGAAGACTGAATGCTTTAGCCTTACTAATCTATAGTCATTTAGAAAATGACAAGGACTATTATGGGAGTTATGAGCCAAGAACCAAAAAAAAAAAAAAAAGGAAATTATGTAATAACATCACAGCTATGGATTTGGGAAATATTACATTGTGACTCTTCTGCAGAAATCTGTTACTTGTATACTTAAAAACATGTTTTCCTTTGAATTATGTGATCTGTTGTCTAAATACTCATAATGTTTATCAGACTACTAATATGGTCATTATGATTAAGATTTAGTTTTTAATTTTTAACAGTTTAATGAGATGCAGTTTATATACCATGAAATATACTCACTTTAATTATACAATTCAGTGATTTTCAGTACTTTTCAGAGGTGTGCAATCATCCCTATAATCTAATTTGAGAATGTTTCCATCATTCCCCCCCTAAAAAGACTGGTGTCCATTTATATTTTTTGCCTGATTCCTCCTTCAGCCCCAAACAGCTTCTAATCTGCTTTGTGTCTCTGGGGACATGCTCTTTTTGAACATCTCAGTGTGTCTGGAATCATATGGCATGGGAGTCTTCATTCTTTCTCTTATTAGCCCAAAGCTTTTGAAGTTCATCCATGTCATGGCTGTATTTAATTTTATACAATAATAATAAGTTGTGTTTAAGAGAATTATTTTTTTTAATTCAGAAAGGTGTTAATCACCTCATTCCATAGAAGAGTTTCTTCTACCCTTGAACCCCCAAACCCACATTTGTTCACAGAGCTGTGCAACCACACTGAATAGGTAGCCCAGGAACAGTAGCTATTCTCTTTTGTCATGGGGGGTATTGGGAATTGAACCCAGGGGCCTTTGATCACTGAGCCATATCTCCAGGCTCCCCTGTTCTTTTTGAGATAGAATCCAGCTACTTTGCTTAGAGCCTTGCTAGGTTGCTGAGGCTGGCTTTGAACTTATGATCCTCCTGCCTGAGCCTTCAGAGTTGCTGGGATTATACTGCCTGGCCAGGAATAGTAACCATACTACTTATCAACATAAAGGGCAATTTGGGTCCTGCTTGAATGACACACTCTTGAATCTTACCTGTGGTCAAGTGCAGGGCTTGAATTTTCTGGTCCATGAGCAGGTCAGACACCCAGCACTGGCCTCAGTTCCTATTTTTTATTTTCACTTGTACTTTAAGATATAATATTAGAGAGCTCATGTGACTTTTTTTTAATCTGTAAATTGGGGAAGAAAATTAGAATAAAGGTTTAAAAACTGAAGGGAGTAGGAGGAAGGAATCTTGCAAAAATAATAGATAATAGATCCAGCATTCTGGAGACAGAAGAAAGAACTATCTCATTAGGCAAGGTTCTTCTTTTGTCCTTCATCTCTTTTTACATTTCTTATTTGAGGTAAGAAATTTCCATTAAGCAAAGGTAGCCAAGCACTCCTTGGAGATTAGAATAATGTGATGTGCACCATTTATTTTGTGTAATAAAAATGTTACAAAGCCCAAGCATTTCACTCACCTGCCCCATTGAGGGGTAAAAGTAGTTGAGAAGAAATAGTAAAATGCATCCTAGGAAGCGATTCAGAGCTCCCAGGTTTATGGTGGGTTTTTTTGTTGTCAAGATTTCTGAAGTTTGAAATTAAGTTTGCCTCTTTTTCCACATCTCCTCCCCCAAATCATAAAGGAACATTATGCAGAGGATGTGACGTAAATTAGCAGCAGGGTAATTATACTGATAAATACAGCATTTCAGCTTCTACACATCTCTTTTCCACAATCCAAAGGGATCTTGAAAAGCTAGTACATTTTATAAAGTCTGTTTTGGTAACTGGCTAGTTGGTCAAGTGTTTGATCAAGGAAAAGGGCAGAAGTCCTGTGACCTTTCACTTTTTTTTTTTAATTTGCTCTTGAGGGTTGACATGATTTGTAGTTCTCACTGCGCAGTGTCTAGGTGTCCAGTTGCATGTGTGTATTCTGGAGAACGTGACTTCAGTAATAGGGCCTTGCAGTCATTTCATAGCTGATTCTTAAAGGCAAAAAGTATGATAGGGTATTTTGGGGGGCTTAACTTATTTGGGCCTTCCAGTTCTCAAATGTGTTCTTTTTTTCTTATTGGTATATGGAGAAAATACTGGATGTATTTTTTTTTAATATTATAAAGTTCAGATAATTCAGAAGAATTTTTGTAGCCTCCCACAGAATGATGAGTTTACTTTGTAGACATTCAAACTTACTGTTTACAAAGAGGCCCTGGAAGTTACATCAAATATTTATCAAGCTGCTATTAGGTGCCAAACTCTGTGCTATATATATGTATGCTGTGACTAAAGATGACTAAGACAGGTCCTGTCTTTATGGAGTTTGTTTGGATCAGTCATGAAAAAGAGTAACTCGCCCCCACCCTCACTGCCCCAATACTGAATCCAGGGATGCTCTATGACGGAGCTGTATACCTAACTCTTTTTTTTCTTTTGAGACAGAGTCTTGCCAAGTTGCCAGACTGGCCTTGAAATTACAGTTTCCTGTCTCAGTTTTCCCAAGTTCCTGGGATTACGCATGTACCCCTGTGCCCAGCAAAAACATAACTTTATATCACATGTGTGTGATCCATGGATTGTGGCCCAACATCATGATTAATACTGGAGTTGTCAATGTCAGGAAGCCATTAGGGGAATTTCACTTCCTGAAGGTTCTCAAACTGAAGCTCATAGACAAGTTGAAATTGCCTATGGGAGATAACGCAGGAGGCAGATCACAGGGTCTTAAAATAACAATAAGAGATTGACAATAATAAATATTAATAACAACAATTATAACAATATTCTGTAATAATGTTATAAGAATGCGGTCTGTCTTATCTGTCTTTCTCAAAATATCTTAGTTGCCATCTCAGTTATCAGATAGATTGTTACTGTGACTAACGATGACTAAGACAGGTCCTGTCTTTATGGAGTTTGTTTGGATCAGTCACGAAAAAGAGTAACTCACCCCCACCCTCACTGCCCCAATTTCATTTAATCAAGTAACCCTATTTCATTTAATCATGGCCCCAAAGCACAAGAGCAGTGATGCTGACAATTTGGATATGCCAAAAAGAAGCCAAAGAGAAGATGTGTTTTCTTTTATATTTTTTAGTTGTAGATAAACACACAGTATCTTTATTTTTATGTAGTGCTAAGGATTGGACCCAGTGCCTCACACATGCGAGGAAGGCACTTTACAACACTGAGCTACAGCGCCAGCCCAGAAGATGTGTTTTCTTTAAGTGAAAAGGTGAAAGTCTTCTGCTTAATAAGAAAAAAAGAAAAATCATATTCTGAGGTTAAAAAGAAATCATATGTCCTATGGTAAGAGTGAATCTTCTATCTGTGAAATTGGGAAGATGAAAGAAATTCATGTTGTGTTTGGTGCCTAATTGACTGCAGGCTACTGAAAATAGAAAATGAAACCTCAGAATAAGTAGTGGGGAAAGCTGACTACTGTAGCCTGTCCATCTGTCTGTCTGACACACTCTTTATCACTGTCTATCCATCTCATCTATCTTTCTCAATCTCTGTCTATTCATCCATCTCCCCCTTCTCCCTCCCCTCACTCTCTGTCTATCTGTCTATCCATATATGAAATCTATTGTTATCAGGAGTCATGCAGAGGAAAAGTCTGATCAGCACTGTCGAGTAGGGAGCTGTGAAAGAACTTTCAGTAGAAAGGTGACACGCCTTGTTCTTGTCAAAATTGGCACAACAATTTGATTCTGAAATTGCTTTGTTGGCAGGCTGTAGGACGGCAGTTAATTCCATGTGAGGCTCAAAGTTGCTGAATGTGTTCAGAATCAAGCACCTGGTGGCCTCCCAGATTAGTGAGGGAACTGGGAAGGGTAACTTGATTCCAATGGTTACTGTAATTGGAGCATCCATTGTCAAGCAGGCTAGATTGACCTGTGCTCCGTATTTCTTTGGAATGGTGGTTCCCATTCCAGATCACGTGGTTGTGGAATCAAATATAGAATATGGTATGTTCCCCGGGAATTTTGAAGTTAAAGAGTATATAATTTCATTGTCCTCCCTTATTGCTGGAGTTCTAGGGGGTGAATGTAGGTGGAGCCCCAGTCTCAGCCATCATCCCTTCTCCTCTGGATGTTCATATTGACTTCTCCCCAGCTGGTTGGCTAGTCATGCAGGTGTGGAATTCCTCTGTGTGTGTGTGTGTGTGTGTGTGTGTGTGTGTGAGAGAGAGAGAGAGAGAGAGAGAGAGAGAGAGAGAGAGAGAGAGAGGGCTTTTTGACTGATCTTTAGCTGCCATAGGTGTAGCCCAACTTTAAGTCTTTGACAGAGCTTCTTTTTTTTTTTTTTTTTAAAGAGAGAGAGAGGAGAGAGAGAATTTTAATTTTCTTTTTTTTTAGTTTTTGGCAGACACAACATCTGTGTTTGTATGTGGTGCTGAGGATCAAACCTGGGCCGCACACATGCCAGGCGAGTGCGCTATTTGCTTGAGCCACATCCCCAGCCCCCAGAGCTTCTTTATCACAAGAAATACCTCACATTTCCATTTATTAACTAGTTATTTTAAAGTAATTTTAAAAATTTTTTAGTTGTAGTTGGAAACAATACCTTTATTTTATTTATTTATTTTTATGTGGTGCTGAGGATGGAATCCAGGGCCTCGCACATGCTAGGTGAGTGCTCTACTGCTGAGCCACAACCCCAGCCCCTTAACTAGTTTTACTCAGCTGTCTGGAAAAGATTGTTTGTAAGTATAAAGAGAAAGGAGAAAATTAAGAAAACTTCAGCTTCTTCAGAAATTATTGTGCTTGGTTTAATTTAAAGTCATTAGTCACTCCATTATTGAGAACTGGATGCCCACACTTTTCTTTTTTTAACCTGAAGTTTTCCAAAATTATGTGGATAATGCAAGGGTCCTGGAAAATAGAGATAGCTAACTATGATTTTGTTGTCATCATCTCCTGGAAAAAGATCCCTGGTGGTAGTGGCTTTCCAGGCCTTGACACTATGGTAAGCTCTTGGCATAGGAGTGGAGACTGTTATGACAGGTACTTAGGAACAGGCTGTCTTAGGAATTTAATTTGAAAGTGAAATCTTATCTTAAGCCTCTGCTAGGCTTTCAGTTGTCTTAGCTGAACTGAGGTGTAAGACTTTTAACTTCATTTCATTTTTAATTTTCAAGTGTCAGTGTTTTTGGTGAAAGTAGATTGCTACACTTATGGTAGTATGGGGTGGGGGAATTAGAAATGAAAATTTCTTGCCAAAGGTTATTTGATAAAGTTAAAAGAGGCTTTCTGGTGTATTTGCACCATGTTCTTGGAGTGCCCAGAGCACCTGAATAACAGGTATAAAGACAGGAATCCTGTAGGCTTCCCAGGAAATCCACCCTGTGTGGTTATTAACATTTGAATTCCCTCTCCTAAGTAGTTTGTGTCTATCTGCTGAGGTGTTTCTGGGGCCACTACACTGGCCTACCCCTTCTAGTTCTGATTATTGTCGAAAGTGACAGGATTACTTTGGATCTGTGTGTGATTGCCAGGCTTTTGGTCTACTCCAGACCCAGAATATATCTTAAGCTACCTCCTGGACATCTTCACTTGCAAAGACAATCTGTTTATCCGACTACCTACCTTCCTGCCTATGTGTCTGTCTATCCATCCATCTATCATTCCATCCATCTAGCTATCTAGATATGTTCAGGATATTTTTTTCCCTTAAAATTTGCCTAGTTTTATTAAACAGAGACATGAGGTGGGAGGGAAAGGGAGAGAAAAGGGGAATTGCATGGAAACGGAGGGAGACCCTCATTGTTATACTAAATTACATATAAGAGGTTGTAAGTGGAATGGGAAAATAAACAAGGTGAGAAATGAATTACAGTAGAAGGGGTAGAGAGAGAAGATGGGAGGGGAGGGGAGGGGGGATAGTAGAGGATAGGAAAGGTAGCAGAATACAACAGTTACTAGTATGGTATTATGTAAAAATGTGGATGTGTAACCCATGTGATTCTGCAGTCTGTACTTGGGGTAAAAAAGGGAGTTCATAACTCACTTGAAGCTAATGTATGCTAATGTATGAAATATGATATATCAAGAGCTTTGTAGGGTTTTGAACAACCAATAAAAAAAAAATAAAGTACAAAAAAAAATTTGCCTAGTTTCATTGGGGATAATTGACAAATAAAAATCATATATTCTCAAGACTGGGGATGTAGTTCAGTGGCAAAGTGCTTTCCTGATATGCACAAGGTCCTGGTTTCTATGCCCTGCAATATATAAACATGTGCAAAACAATTGTATATATTAAAAGTGAACACCTTATCTTTTTATATAAATACAGATTGACGATCACTAATTTATGTCAATCAGATATTGACATAAATTAGTCACCTTATAGATACCAATTTTTGGAATATTTAAGATCTTCTCAGCAGATTTCAGGCATACAGTACAGATTTATTAGCTGTAGTCACCATGCTCACATTAGATCTTTAGAACTTACTCAACTTAAAACAGAAACTGTACTCTTTGGCCAAGATCTCCATTTCTCTCACCACCCACCCCAGCCCCTCGCAACCATCATTCTACTTATTGCATATGTGTGAGGTCATGTAATATTTGTCTTTCTGTGCCTGGCTAATTTTACCTAGCCTAATATCCCCCATCTCCATCCCTGTTGTCACAGATGGCAAGATTTCCAGCAGCTTCTTCTTCTTCTTTTTTTTTAACAGCTGAATAACATTCCATTGTACACATACACAATATTTTCTGTATTCATTTGTCTGTTGAAGGACACTTCGGTTTCTTCCATATCTTGGCTCTTGTGAATAATGCAATGAACATGAGGGTGCAGATGTCTCTTCAACATCATTTCTTTTAAAATATGCCTGATAGTGGGCTTGGTGGATCCTCTGGTAGTACTGTTTTTATTTTTATTTTTTTGAGGAACCTGCATACTCTTTTGCATAATAACTGTGCAAGTGTACAACACTTCCTAGCATTGTACAAGGGTTTCTTTTCTCTATATCCTCACCTGCACTTGTTATCTCTTGCCTTTTTGATTATAGCCATTCTAAGGAGTGTGAGGTGATATCTCACTGTGGTTTTGATTTGCATTTCCTTGATGTACAGCGTTGAAGACCTGTCCACATACTTGCTGGCTATTTGCACGTCATCTTTACAAGACTGTTGAATCAAATTCTTTGCTCATTTCATAATGGGTTCATTTGCTTTTATTGTGGATGAATTGTTTGAATTCCTTATATATTTGGGGCATTAGTCCCCTGTAAAGGATATATAATTTGCAAATATTTTCTCCTATTCCAAAGGTTGCCTTTTTTTTTTTTTTTTTTTTTGCTGTACAGGACCTTAGTTGATATATAGTCCCATTTGTTCATTTTTCCTTTTGTTATCTATGCTTTTTATTGCATATCCAAATACTCATTGCTACAACCAGTGTCAAAGACCTTTCTCCCTATATTTTCTTCTAGGAATTTAATGGTTCTAGTTCTTATGCTCAAGTCTTTAATCCATTTTTAGTTGATTTTTGTGTATTTTGTAAGATAAGGAACCAGTTTTCTTTTGTGTGTAGATGTGCAATTATCCCAATACCATTTATTAAAAGAATATCCTTTCCCTATTCTTTGCACCTTAGCAAAGATTAGTTGACCATATATGTTAAGGTTAGTTTCTTGACTCCCTTTTCCTATTTCTTTCTTCAACTTTTATGCCCGTATCATGCTGTTTTGATTACTATAGTTTTATAATATTGTTTGAAATCAACATAACAATATGATATAATCAATATACTATAATGTCTCCAACTTTATTCATTTTTCTTGAGATTGCTTTTTTTGGTCAATTGGGGGTCTTTTATGGTTCTGTGTGAAGTTTAGGGTTTTTTTTTTTCTATTTCTATTATAAATGTTATTGGAATTTTGCTAGAGATTGCATTGAATCTGTGCTTTGGGTAATATGGACATTTTGACCATAATAATAATTATTTTTACTTTTTTATTGATACATTATAGTTGTACATACTGATATAATTTATTGCTGCATATTCATACATACACACAATCTAACAATACAGATTGACTGATATCACTCTCTAGTACTTCCCCTTTCCTTTACCAACTTCCTGCCTTTGATCCCTTTCCTCTACTGATCTCCCTTTGATTTCCATGAGATCTGTTCCCCTTTCTTGTCCTTTTTCTCCTCTAGCTTCCGTATATGAGAGAAATATATGTCTGTTGACCTTCTGAATTTGACTTATTTCACTTAACATAAGTTCCATCCATTTTCCTGAAAATGACATAATATCATTTTTTCATTATGGCTACATAAAACTCCATTGTGTATATATACCACATTTTTTTAAATATACATTGAACATTTGATGGACACCTAGGCTGGTTCTGTAGTTTGGCTGTTGTGACTTCTATGGCTATAAACATGGGTATGCAGTTATCACTGTAGTATGATGACTTTAATGCTTCAGGATAAATATCAAGGAGGGGTAGAGCTGAGTCATGCTAGTTCCATGCCCAGCCTTTTGAGGAACCTCTGTACTGATTTCTGTAAGTGGTCCTATTAATCTACAGTTTCACCAACAGTGTAAAAGTGTTCCTTTATCTCTGCATCCTCTCCAGTATTTATTATTGCTTATATTTTTGATGACTGCTATTCTGACTAGTGTGAGATGAAATCTCAGTGTAGTTTTGGTTTTCATTTCCCTAATTGCTAATGATGTTGAACACTTTTTCATGTATTTGTTGGCCATTTGTATTTTGAGAAATATCTTTTAATTCATTATTTATTAATTGGGTCATTTGTTGTTTTGGTGTTAAGTATTTTGAGTTCATATATATATATATATATATTTATTTATTTATTTATTCATTCATTCTAGATGTCAATCCTCTGTTTGCAGGGTATATAGCAAAGGTTTTCTCTCATTCTGTAGATACTGTCGTCACGTTCCTAATTGTTTTCTTTGCTGTGCAGAAGCTTTTTTTTTTTTTTTAATGCTATTGCAAATGAGATTCTTTTTCATTCCTTTTTGGATTGAAAATTTTTCATTTTTAGTGTCTAGGAAAGCTACTGATTTCCATATATTGATTTTATATTCTCCAATTTGGCTGGCTATTTATGAATACTAACAGTCTTTTGGTAGAGTTTCTAGAGTTTTCTATCTATAAGATTACTAGGTTAGCCAGCTTTTCATTGCTGCAACAAAATACCAGAGAAAATCAACTTAAGAAAGAAATATTTATTTTGGCTCTTGGTTTCAGATGTTTCAGTCCATGGTTACTTGACTGTGGTGAGGAAGAACGTCATGTTGGGGAGTGAGTGGTGGAACAAAGGACTAACCTCATAGGGTCTGGGGAGGAAAGAAAAGAAGGTGCTGGAGACAAAGTATCCCCTTCAAGTTCACGCCCCCATGACTGAATTTCCTCCAGCTAGGCCCCATCTCTCAACAGCCTATTAAGTTATGAATCTATAAATTATTAATTGAAGTCAGAGCCCTTGTGATCTAATCACTTCCCAAAGGCCCTCACCTCTGAACACCGCTGTATTGGGGACCGAGTCCCCAACACATGCGCTTTTGGGGCGACATTTAAAGACCCAAACCATAACAATCCTGTTCTGCAAACAGTGTACAATTCACTGTCTTTTCTTTTTTCTGATCTCTTAATTTCTTTTGCTTGCCTAATTGCTTTGATAGGACTCCCAGTGCTATGTTGAGTAGATGAGGTGAGAATGGGCATCCTATCCTGTTCCTGATCTTAGAGGAAAAGCTTTGAGCTTTTTACCATTGACTGTGATGTCAGCTGTGTGCATGTCATACGTAGCCTTTATTATGTTGAGAACATTCCTGTGTGTCATATTTATTGAGAGGTTTTTTTTTTTGTTTTGTTTTTTGTTGTTGGTTTTTTTTTTTAATCATGAAAGGATGTTAAATTTCAGGAAAAGCTTTTTCTGCATCTATTGTAATCATATGATTTTTATCCTTCATTTGTTGAGGACTTTTGCATTTGTACTGATCAAAGGTATTGGCTTGCAGTGTTCTTAAGTAAGGACATTTAAAACTGGTCTCCTCGTCTTCCCTCCCTACCTGCTTTCCTACAGGCCTCTAATTCTGTAAACTGCATCACAGTTTGATCTAGCTTGATATCTGGAGTCATGACTGTATCCTATCCCCTACCCCTGTCCTAGGGGTCAAACCCGGGGCCTTGCACATGCTAGGCTTTCCTTCATCCCATACACCTGTTTTCAGGCCATTTTTAGTAAGTCCATGCCACCACTGTCTGGCAATGGCAGCACTGAGGCTTTTCTGATGCTTTTCTCAGTCTTGCTGCCTTCTTATCTGCATGGGCCACTTGTGGTGGAAACCTTTGCTGAAAGTTCCTATGGTCCTTAGAGTGAACCCCAAATCTGTGCCACAGCTGTTGAAGACCCAGTCTTTTTCTGCCTGTCCTCCTCCAGCTGGTGCTTCTGTCTCAGGTTCTTAGTACACTCACCATCCATCATCTCTCTGCCATTTAGTGTTGAAGTCTCTTCTGGAAACCAGTTCAGGCATCATAACACTGCTCCGACTTTTAATTATGTCCATCCCAGTTGTTTGAAGCTCTCTGATGACTTATCTGCTTTTCGGTGTTCTTTCCTGAGTGTGTCTACCCTGATTCCACCCAGACAGGAATGTTGCTTGCTTGATTGATTGAACAATGTCTCATATGAGGCTCATTCTTACTAAAAGATGGAGAAAACAAAAACCACAGGAAGCTCATTTCAATGGAGAATGACAGTATTCCTTTCTAATTTATATTTGCTCAAATGATGACAGGCTTGCTTGTCTTTGCAGGTGTTTTTATCCACAAGTGGCCCTACTGCTTATGCAACCACCCCAAGAGCTCTGAGGCAGTGATTACTACTAAACCGCCAGACTCTGTTACATCAGGACCCTGGGTCCTGGAGGGACTATCGGGACTTAGAGAGTTGGCTGCCATGTCATTATAGTTCTGAAATTATAACTGGAAAAGAAGTGAGCCAGCAGACTTTGACAGACTTGGCTAGGGTGAAACAGGGTTGTTTTTAAATGAAAATTGAATATAGTTAAATGGGTTACATTGCAGCACACGCCAGAGCAGCTCCTTTGCCAGGTATTGAAAAATGAAAGACGGGCTTTGTTTGATGTGTGGGCAAGCTGAAATTACAAAGCTTAAACTTGTGGTAAGTATTCTTGTGATGTCACTCCTGTCCCTAAGCACTAAAGTGACTGCCAACATGAGAAACATCAACAAACAGCAACCATACTAGTAAAATTAGAGATATCATGAGTCTAAGGCACATGGTGGGTAGTTTAGAGGAGCCAAATCTCTAACCGGTCTGACCTTCCTAGTGAAGTAGCACATGACAGCAGAGGAAACTACAGCAAATTTACTTCTGTATGCTGGCTGGCGTGGGTTTTCCCCCGACTCTGCAACATTAAGGACAGATCCCTGGACTGAGAAGCTAGAGGAAGAAGGTGACTAAGAGGCAGAAGTAAACACTTATATTATGGATTGGGGTGCTCAGGGCAGATGTACAGAGAGGAAGGCCAAAAGATGCTAAAGACCTATTTCAAAAATATTGCGAATGGTCTTTTTTTACTGGAAAGAGAACACAACTCTGCTTCCCTCCTTTTCTCTCCATTCTGTTACTATATGAACTTCTATACCAAAGACATCAGATTCTTCTTTTCATAGGACTACTATTCGTGTGCTTGGGTATATTGCTAATGAATATTATTAATATAATGATCCTATTTTCATTAGTAACATAGTTTATTTACATTATGAATTAAGTGGGGGAGAGGTAAAATGAACATTTTTATAAGAAAATGTGTCTTCAAGCGTGAGCAAATGATTATAAATAGATATGTTGAATATTAATTGTTCAAAAATTTGAGGCATCTAATATATCACACTTAACAGTCAGGCTGGGGGTATAGCTCAATGGTAGAGCACTGGCCTAGCTTGCTTTAGGCCTTGGGCTTGATCCCCAGCCAAGTTTAAAATGTAAAAAAGCAAAAAAGGTCAGAGACATTCGTTAGGAAAAGCAGCCACATTCTTCCACTCATGCCTAGAAGCTCATCATGTCACCTGGCTATGACTTTAAACAAGCAGGATGAATATAGGGAGGAGGAGCTGCTTCCCTCTGTGGATCACAAAGCAGGTCCACATTAAAGCAGCGATCTGTCCATGTGGGTGCATTTTCTGCACCCCTATAGGTCATCTGGAATCTGATACTTCTGCCTGAGTCCATATATATATATATATATATAAAATAAGCTTAAATAAAATATATATATATATATATATATATATATATATATATATATATATATAAATAAAATAAGCTTAAACCTGTTGACTTTCCAACAGTCCAAGATTGAGGGGCCAGTGAGGACCTTCATGCTATGACATATTATGGTAGAGGCATCACATGGTGAGAGAGATTGAGAGGAGACAGCACATGTGTGCCAGAGGAGGCTGAACTTTACACTTGCAATAACGATGTCATCCATTCATGTGGGTGGATCTCTCGGGGTCTAATTTCCTCTCCAGTGCCTCACCTCTGAACACTTCTTAATGCCATGCCAGCTTCAACATGAGTTTTGGATGAGACATTGCAATGACGGCAGTTGCAGATGTTATTGATCCTTTTGCAGTGAGGCCTTTGCAGGGCCAGCACCAAGAACTATGCCCACACTCTCAGCAGGTACCCTAACCCCATAAACTCAGTGATGATGGTACAGCTCACATGTCCCCATGGAAACTTCTGGCCACAAATCTTTGTGGGGACTCCTAGGGAGTCACTGAGGAAACCCCTTGACTTGCTGGTGAATTTCTTTATGCAGGACAACTCTGCGAGAGAGAAATGGGAGCTGGCAGCGAAGGTCTGAGAACTGTGTGACATTTTTCTCCCTGTAAATTTCCCTTATGGAGCTTCATTGTGTTTCCCCTGCTCGGGTTTTCCTTATAGTTGAGGCCCATTCACTCTTCCATTCAGGAGAGGGAGTGAGAATGTGTCTTCTTGATGAGCTGCTAGAACTTTCCTTATGTTCAGACAAAATGTCACCAAGGATGAACTGATGATAAGAGCCTTCATTCCTAACAAAGTGGCCACAGATCCCCCTGTCACACGTTTCACAGGCAGAGGTCTGAGCCACCCAGTAACAGAAGGGGTCATCGTTGGGTTTGTTCACTGGTGACATCATCGCTTGTCGCTATCAGCTGGCTCTTAAATGAGGATGTTGTGCCAAGAGACATGAAGAGCTTACAGGGAGAGAGTATCCAACTGTCAGTTCAATTAGAGGAAGACAGTTTAAACTGGACAGCAGAAAGCATTTGAGCAGTTGCTTTAATGTGTAAAACTAATTTTGAGAATTTGAGATACCTGATAGAACAGAGCCGGGGAAAGGCCTTTTCTGGACCTCTCTACTTAATGATGGCAGAATGGGCTGCTGTGACGTTACCTGAATTAGGATCTCATTGGCTCCTGGATGGAAACTGAGTTGAAAGTTGATCTCTGCTTGAAAATACATTTAATGCAAAGAACAAAAACAAAAAACAAGACTAAAATAGTTGTAGGGACAGTATAGCATGGATCTGTGCTCTTATGAACAGTTATCAGTACATCTCATTAAATGCTTGGTGTGAATGCTGCACTGCCCCTCTGAGGGTTTTCTATGTTGATTGCACTGTCAGGGCATCTGAGCCTGTAAACCCAGTGACACATGGACCCAGATTCTGACTAGTTTGCCTCTAGCAAGCAGGGACATTGTTTTTGCTCCAGTGACCTTCAAAGTGCCTGTAAGATTAGGGCCGGCCATCTGGAAAACTTTGATTGCTTTGAATGGTAAAGGTGGGGGAGGCACAGTCTCCATGGTGACATCAGCCTTGGCACTGGTTGCAGGCATTAGGTAGTCCTAGCTGTGAACTTTGGTGACTGCTATAATCTTATTTGCCATGAGGCAGGTGGAGGACAGGGCATGAGCTGCAGTAAGTCAAGACAAAGCTATCTTCAGAGCTGCATTTGGCAGCCTTCCAAGGTTCTTTGAACCCCTAAGTTGATGTGAGAGTAACAGAAGAGGGGATGAAGAGGCTGCAACTTAACTGAGCCTTGGAGATAATGCAGAGGAGGACACCACCTGAAGCTCAGGTGCAGACCTAGCTAGCCTTGTATCTCATGCTACATTTGTCTGACCCCTAGTTTCAGAGACAGAAGGAAGATTTTCTTTGGTGTAAAGCCTGCCTTTGCAAATATTCATCTTCCCCTGCCTCACCCCCTCCCCAACAGGCTCCAGTGTCACCCTCTAGGATTGACAAAGCAAACATCCATCCCACTGGGGAAACACCATTCTTACCCACAGGAATGTGGTTTAGCCCAGTAGCCCAGATACGTCAAGCCAAGACATTCATGTGATTGTATGAAATTGTCACCTTTCCTATATGAGCAATAATTCAGTCTTATCCACAGTTACCTCCATTTGTGTTTTTAGATATTTTTTTCAATTTACAAACATTTAACTTAAATGATTGTTCTGTCTCCTTTGAAATATCCTCCCTATCTTTGCACAGAAGAGACACCGAAGGTACCTGATCCAAGAGTGAGGGTCTTGCCTTTACTGGGGTGTATATGTTGGATGCGGGAAGGGAGGAAACTCACTGCGTCACTAGAATTAGGACATTAAATGCATTCTCCTATAAGTGTTGTGACTTGTTAAATTAAATGATAGCATTTTATATAAGTTAAATTTAATTGAATGGGCTGATCTAAAATTATAATATTTAGACTCTTTTTGTAGGGAAATAGGATTCTCATATAAGTAACCTTCTGGAATACTACTGTTCTTAAAAAATATGGAGTTTCAGGATTTACAGCTTCCAGATAGACTCCTGATTTCAGCAAGGTTTCAGAAAGATGCTGGAATGAAGGAAAGACCTTCCAGAAATGGAGAGTTACCAGGCTTGTCCTGTACAGGAGCAAGATTTATCACTGTGGGACTTTTTTTCTACTCTTCACCAAACTGTAATTAATTAAAAATGAAATTTTATATAACTGCAACGATGTAACCCATATGTTGGTGTCAAGTATTTTGAGTTTTAGTACTTACCCAAGTACATTTTACTACATGATTTTTCCCCCACAGTTATTATGATTCAATGATAGAAGTTTAGTAATTAAAATACTTTGATTACACAAAATATATATTTAGGTTAGGTTAATTAATGCAACATTATTTGGGGTGAAATGGAGACCTTATTCTCAACCTAAGTATGAATGTGTTTGATCTTAATTTCCTGGATAAAGAGATTCATAAAGTACTACTTATTTCACCTGCTTAGTTTATATGCCATTTTACTTTTGTTTTACTATTTTATAAAGTTAAAATACTTTCTTCAGGCAGAGTAAGAAAAATAGAAAGGCGTGATTTATGTTAAATATTTCTAAGATTTATATTATACATATATATATATATATTTATATTTATATTGATTTGAGTTTTGGGTTTTTGGTACTAGGGATTATAGCCAGGGGCACTCTATCAGTGAGATATTTTCCAGTGGCCCCGCCCCCTTTTTCTTTTTCTTTTTTGAACGAGGGTCTCACTAAGTTGCTGAGGCTGGCCTTGAAGCTCTTCCTGCTTCAGCCTCCTGAGTGGCTAGGATTATAGATATGTGCCACTGTGCCCAGCTTTGATTCCAATCTTTGAACATTTTTATTCAGAAAGATCTGACTAATCAACATTAGGACAGAATAAAGTATATCTTATCAATATCTACATTTGAACATTAATTTTAAAAATAATATTTTAAGGATGATAAGAAACATTTATTTATAAAATTCCTAATTCCCAGCTGAACATTCAGATGACTAAATTTTGGTAGATAAAATGATTACCAATTAAAATGAGATATCTGTAATGGTAGTTAGAAAGTGGCTAATTAAATATGATTATAAATATGTCAGTATTTATCACCCTATGATATTAAAATTCCTTTTTAACTAAATATTTTAAAAGTCATTTACAAAATCAGATACTATTGCCATAAGAAAATAGCCCTTAAATTGAACTTCTAACCACAGGAACTATAACAGTGACCATTAAAAATTTTTAATAGTAGTACTGTCAAACAACAAACAGAACATTTTGTTTTATGACTAGAAATGATAAATTTCAGTAGTTTCAAAGATACTCTTCAGAGACTAATCAGTGATACGCCCCTGGTTTTCAGTGCTTTTTCTTTATTATGTATCCTCTTCCTAGTGGCATCAGTGGTCACCATTCATGCCAAACATCCATGAGGACCAGGCAAGTGTCCATAACAAAGAATTATTCGGCCCCAAGTGGCCTCAGTTTGATAAACTGGAGTTCTACAGAACAGTCATTTCTCCTCTCTGTTCACTGGTCACTCAGCTCACTGAGTGTGAGAATACAGAGCAAAATCAGAAGTGGTTTCAGCTTTCAAAGAACTTCTCAGACTCTTCAAAGAGGTTAGTGGAGAGATCAGACAAGGAGAGCAGAGGGCCAGAACAGCGTGGGGAGTGCTAGAACTGAGCTATGCATGAGGCCCTGGGGCCCACAGAAGGAGCATCTGAAGGGACAGGAAGGAAAGAGTTACTGTAGGGCAAAGTTAGTTGAACTAATAAAGCTTCCTAAGGCAAAGCAGATGTCAGGATAGGAATAAGGCATTTTAAACAAAGAAGATCTAATAAAGGAATATTTTTATACAGCTGGGAAACAAAAGATAATGAAGCAATTCAGCGACAAGCAATAGCAGAGAGGTGCTACCAACCTCTTAGACTGGAGTGATAAAGAAAAGAGGTGGAGTCTGTTGAGCCAGAAACCGGTGTCACCTTTGGGACCTCACACATGGGAGGAAGGAACTACCTAGCTGAGGGAGAAGCCAAAGCAGAGACAGCAACTACTGAAAATGCTCACTAAAGAGACCCAGAGAGAGAGAAGGAGGAGAAAGAGGAGGAGGAGGAATAATAACAACAACAACAACAACACTGGTTCTCCCTTCCATTCACACATCATCTTCTACCATTGCTTCCCACTGACCAAACTGGGAATTGTGGATTCCTATAATCCAGAGGGATAACAAGGGCGAGAGAAAGAATCTGAAAACAGGGAAGGAAATAGGCAGAGGCCCAACAGTATGGAAGAGGATCTCTACGAATAATCCAGTATTACTACAGTGAAAGGTGATGAGTGCTAAGCTGAGGAGATCCCACATTTTCTCAAAGGTCCAAAGGCAGACACTGGGCTCGGTGATAAAGCTTCATTTGCAGATTGGGAAGGACACTGTCAGCAGAGTGAAGGATGGGTTGTAGGTGAGCCAGACCATTCACAGGGCCAGAGAGGGGCCAGGAAGCCCAGGCAGTTGTCCAGGTGGAAAGTTCCTCAGGCTGATGGTAAGGCAGTGGCAATCCCACACTGTGCAAAGATTGATGAGATGAGCATTAAAACCTGTGGGAGGCCAACCTCGCGTGACTGAGTTAACTCCCCTGCTGGGCGATGTGGCGTCAGGCACCCTTGCTGCTAGGCTGCCCCGCTCTTCTAGGGTTTGAGTGACTTGTGTCTTCCTACCCAGGCTTGTCTTCCTACAGTCCCATGGGTGGAGCTATGCTCACCTGTTCCTTTGTAATATTACCCCTTGCCCTATTTAGGATAGAATGTTCCATGGAAGTGCCTTGTGTGTGTCCCCTTCTCTTACTGTGCCCTTGGGTGTAGCCTACCCGGATGTCAAGTCAACCTGCTGACGGTGGACATCATGAAGATAGACTCAGCCCCCTGAAACGTGACCCCTTGCCTCATTTGAATAGCTTCTCCTCAATAAAAGGGGTCAGCGAGTGCTATCTCTCTCTCTTCCTGCAGACCCTTAAGGTCAGAGGAGCCGTCACAGCGACCCCAAAGAAAAAGGTATTTGTGTCTCTTGTGTGGTTATTTTGCACAGCCCAGTTAGCCCACTTTACTTGAAGTGACCCCTGAGCCCTTTAGTTGCGAACAGAAACCTGGCAAGAACCTCTTAGACTTGGTGATCAAAGAGATTGGCAGAAGAAAGCCTTATAGGATGACCCCAGTTTATGGCCAGTAGATGGCAGTGTTGGGACTGGAATCTTGTCCTGCTCATTACCACCCTCTGGCACTTTTGCTAATAACAGTGTAGTAGTTCCCCATATTCACAGGGGATATGCTCACCAAGACTCTGGTAAATGAATGAAACCCCAGCTAGTTGGATCGGGAGGCTGAGGCAGGAGGATCATGAGTTCAAAGCCAGCTATAATTAAAGCACTTTGCAGCTCCTCTTTGGCATGTTTGAATTGCTAGCATCACTACTCTTGTGCTTTGAGGCCTTATTAAGCAAAATAAGAGTTAATTGGACATAGCACTTTCACTCCGTTAGCCAGTAAGAATTCAATGTGTTTTCTTCTGGTGTCACTTTTTTCTGTAATTTAGGTCAACAATTACAGAAATCTTCTTACTTGCTCATGTAACCTGGTTACATTCCTGGATTTCAAATTTAAGTTATAATTTAAATTTGCTGGTCATAGTTGTTTTTAGAGATTTCTCATTATGACTGGGAAGAAACTTCTAATCTGAAGTTCATGCAACCCAGAATCCAGCTTGTAGTCAATTGGATTTCACAATATAACATTCTTTCTTGTAGTTCTGTTCATAAACATCTCTGGCAGAGCTCCCACGATTTATAAGACTTGGTATAAAACCACTAATTGAATTGCAACCCTTGTTAGCTAATAGAGGTCAAAGTATTAGTTCTAAATAATGCAACTTGGTATGTTACTCAGAAATTCCAGGAAAAGTCTTTTTCCACAGTTTTCAGTTTCATTCTAAGCAGTATACAGCAATCCCATTGTTCTGCTCATGAGCAAAATAGTAAGTAATTAGTCTTCTAAAAAGCATGTTTCCCCAATGTAGAAGCTCAGGTTTTCTGCATAATTTTTTAACAGATTCTGAATTCTAAAGCTTAAGTAAGTTTTAAGTAAATGCTTATTAGTGTTATAAAATTTAAGCATCTTCACTATAAAAAAATGTAATGGTATGTAATGATGATTTGTTACCTTGGCACAGGCAGGATAACATGCAATTTCACATCAAGATAAAAAAAAAAAAATTTCCTGGGCATGGTGGCGCACACCTGTAATCCCAGCCTCCTCAGGAGACTGAGGCAGAAGGATTGCAAATTGGAGGCCAGCCTCAGAAATTTAGTGAGACTGTGTCTCAAAATAAAAAATAAAAAGGGCTGGGAATATAGCTCAGTGGGTAGCATATCCATGTTCAGTTTCCTGTACTGCCAAGACAAAAAACAAATAAACAAAAAGCTAAGTTCAAGGGATCCTGTTCTTGTGCTCTGAGTATACAGTCTTAATCTAAAGGCAGCCATGTTAAACTATTGTTATAATGTTTTGGTGATACAATTTAGACCCTATGGAATACAGAGTAAGGAATCTTATTTCAGGGAAGGAGTTCCAAAGAAAGTTACACCTACCGTTGGTCTCAAAGAATGATTAGGTTTTAGACTAAGGTTATACAGGCTTTTCTAAACCCATTTTCCTCTTAATATCCACTACTTCATTATAGGGAGCTGTGCTTCTGACTATGTTATTCTACTTATATATCAAGTGCTTTTCTGCAGGCCTTGAACCCTTAGGGTCAGCTCAAGACAGGTATCCTTCTTGATTCCAGAAGTTCTCCTATACCTTCTACTTGTGGGTCTGTAGTTGTTCAGTTGAATTATGTGGCAGGAATCATGCCTTGTCCTGTTGTAACAGGGGTTGTTCACTTGATGCTTTGACTATATTCCTTGCAGTTTTGAAAGTTACATGCTTTTTCTTTTTCCGCAATCTTCTTTTCCTTAAACTTCTTCTCCCTGATCTTCTTTTCCCTAAACTTCTCCTTTCTGATCTTTGTCCTTAATCTCATTTTCTTTGAATCACCTCTATAAAACCCTCTTGTTACTGAGGATGGGCAGAACCACAGCCTTTGGGACAGGAGTCCTCTGTGTTTCTCCTTTGCTATCAAAGCAATAAACCTTTTTTTTTTTTTCCTTTTTATCAAGACCATGTCTTCCTTATTGGATTGGCATCAAGGATGAGGACCAAGCTTTTGGCTGCACTGTGTGTCTAGTGCCAGTCATAATTAGACCTTTCCAACTTCAAGTGTAGCCAATCAGCACCTGTGAACTGGATTTGAATATTCAATTAAACTATTTGGTACATTTCAGCATTTTGAAATGTTGAAACAACCCCTATCCCTCCCAGAATAGGTGAGGATAGAGGTGAATAGTTGGACAGAGTTGGTGAGGATAGACAGGTGATACTGAATGTAGGACTTATTTTGGAACTTGTCACAGATTTCACATCCAGTCTCAGTGTGGAGATGATTCTAGACTTTGCCTATTTGACTCAAATGCAATCCACAGCCCTTCAGATCCCCCTCATGTCTCCATTAGAACATTAAAACTGCAGAGGGCATTTAGTAGCCCATCAGTCTTTAGATTAGTGTATTGACTGATGCTGGCTGTCAGTGTAGCCTCCCTGGTCCCAGATGAAATCAACCCTTTAACCCTTTAACCATGGCTCTTCCTGGAATCCTCCTCACTGAATACTAGGCAGGGGCCAGTAAAAAACTCACCAAGAAGGTAGGACATAGAGGACACATACTTTGCTGGAGGTCAAATTCTGCACTTGTGAAGAGTAAACTACTTGGAGATCTAATCTCAAGGTCTTTCTACAACTTCCTCTTACTTCTTCCCTCCTGCCTTGGGGGTAATGTCCTTGACAGGCCTGTAAAGATTGTTGGAACTTGATTTGTCAGGGTCATGACATGCTGGAACTGAAGACAGATGCTTGGGGTGCAAATCCCAGCTGTGCCTCTGTCTCTGCTCATTAGTTTAGTGCAGTGGAGACCAGCATAGGCACTGGAGAGGCAGCTGCAGGACCCCCAGACAAATGGCCTGACCTTCCCAAGAGTCCATTTGATTGTCTGTAAAGTGGAAATCATGGCTCAGGATGGTGGCACATAATCCCAGTTACTTAAGAGTCTGAGGCAAGAGGATTGCAATTTCAAGGCCAGCCTGAGAAACCTTGTGAGACCCTGTTTCAAAATAAAATAAAAGGACTAGTGATGTAGATCAGTAATAGAGTATTTGTCTAGCATGTGTAAAGCCCCAGGTTCAATCCTCAGTAGCGCAAAAAACATAAAGTGGAAATCATCATGTTGAACTCTTTGAGATTTGCCTGAGTACTCAGTGGCATCATGTTTTTCAAGACCTTAGCATAGGATCCAGACATGTAATGAGCACTAACTAAATGGTAGTATCTTGTAGTTATTATCTGTCATTCATTCACTAGTGATTTATTGAGAATGTGCAGGCTGTGATGTTTTTAAGCTATCCTATGGAAACTCAACAGATCTCGCCTGATGAGGGGGGAGATTAAGGGTAGCACAGATTTCACTTTGGTGGGGCAAGGAGGGCATGGGCATGTGGGGGGGGAGTGTGGAGACAGGTGCATGTGTGGGGAAGTACATGGGCCAGGTATGTACAGTTGTCTGGGCATGTGAGATGAGGGAAGGGGGTACAGTATTTGTTTAATTTGAATTCTTAGGTCTGAATTTTTAATACTCCAGGCTCCGCCCCACATCTCTTCATTTTATGGCCAGTTAGAATCTGTTGAAAAGTCTCTTTGCTAACTGTGTTTTCTTTACAAAGCCTTTCCTCATGCTTCCTTGGTTTGGTCCCTCCTACCCATGTGTCCATGCAGCTTTGTGAAGCTCTCACTTTCCTGGTGCTTTACAGCCCTCTTTAGACAGGAAGTAGCCAAGAGCATCCTGGTCACCATCATACTCTGAGCAGCAGTATTCCATGAACTCTGCTTGTGTATTGACTGCATTGTATTTAACACAGGCTAGCTGGCATTTCAGTGTGACACATTTTGAAATAGTTTTGTTTTTGTTTTTAGTATTTGATAACAAAAGACTCAGTTCAAATAAAGAGAAGACACAATTTTGATTATTGCCTTGACAAGTTCATTCCAGCAGTTTTTTTTTAATTTTTATTTATTTTATTTTATTTTTTTATTGGTTGTTCAAAACATTACAAAGCTCATGACATATCATCTGTCATACATTTGATTTAAATGGGTTATGAACTCCCATTTTTACCCCAAATAAAAATTGCAGAATCACATCGGTTACACATTCACATTTTTACATGATGCCATATTAGTGACTATTGTATTCTGCTACCTTTCCTATCCCCTACTATCCCCCCTCCCCTCCCCACCCATCTTCCCTCTCTACCTCATCTGCTGTTGTTCAGTTCTCTCCTTTGTTTTCCCCCCTTCGCCCTCACAACCTCTTATATGTAAATTTGTGTAACATTGAGGGTCTCCTTCCATTTCCATACATTTTCCCTTCTCTCTCCCTTTCCCTCCCACCACTCGTCTCTGTTTAATGTTAATCTTTTCCTCATGCTCTTCCTCCCTGCTCTGTTCTTAGTTGCTCTCCTTATATCAAAAGACATTTGGCATTTATTTTTTAAGGATTGGCTAGCTTCACTTAGCATAATCTGCTCTAATGCCATCCATTTCCCTGCAAATTCCATGATTTTGTCATTTTTTAGTGCTGCGTAATACTCCATTGTGTATAAATGCCACATTTTTTTTTATCCATTCATCTATTGAAGGGCATCTAGGTTGGTTCCACAGTCTAGCTATTGTGAATTGTGCTGCTATGATCATTGATGTGGCAGTATCCCTATAGTACATTCTTTTAAGGTCCTCAGGGAATAGTCCGAGAAGGGCGATAGCTGGGTCAAATGGTGGTTCCATTCCCAACTTTCCCAGGAATCTCCATACTGCTTTCCAAATTGGCCGCACCAATTTGCAGTCCCACCAGCAATGTACAAGTGTACCCTTTTCCCCACATCCTCGCCAGCACTTGTTGTTTGACTTCATAATGGCTGCCAATCTTACTGGAGTGAGATGGTATCTTAGGGTGGTTTTGATTTGCATTTCTCTGACTGCTAGAGATGGTGAGCATTTTTTCATGTACTTGTTGATTGATTGTATGTCCTCCTCTGAGAAGTGTCTGTTCAGATCCTTGGCCCATTTTTTGATTGGGTTATTTGTTATCTTATTGTTTAATTTTTTGAATTTTTTGTATATTCTGGATATTAGGGCTCTATCTGAAGTGTGAGGAGTAAAAATTTGTTCCCAGGATGTAGGCTCCCTATTTACCTCTCTTATTGTTTCTCTTGCTGAGAAAAACCTTTTTAGTTTAAGTAAATCCCATTGTTGATTCTTGTTATTAACTCTTGTGCTATGGGCATCCTATGAAGGAATTTGGAGCCCGACCCCACAGTATGTAGATCGTAGCCAACTTTTTCTTCTATCAGACGCAGAGTCTCTGATTTGATATCAAGCTCCTTGATCCATTTTGAGTTAACTTTTGTGCATGGTGAGAGAAAGGGATTCAGTTTCATTTTGTTGCATATGGATTTCCAGTTTTCCCAGCACCATTTGTTGAAGATGCTATCCTTCCTCCATTGCATGCTTTTAGCCCCTTTATCAAATACAAGAAAGTTGTAATTTTGTGGATTGGTCTCTGTGTCCTCTATTCTGTATCATTGGTCCACCCGCCTGTTTTGGTACCAGTACCATGCTGTTTTTGTTACTATTGCTCTGTAGTACACTTTGAAATCTGGTATCGCTATACCTCCAGATTCACACTTCCTGCTTAGAATTGCTTTTGCTATTCTGGGTCTTTTGTTTTTCCATATGAATTTCATGATTGCTTTATCTATTTCTACAAGAAATGCCATTGGGATTTTGATTGGCATTGCATTAAACCTATAGAGAACTTTGGGTAATATCACCATTTTGATGATGTTAGTTCTGCCTGTCCATGAACAGGGTATATTTTTCCATCTTCTAAGATCTTCTTCTATTTCTCTCTTTAGGGTTCTGTAGTTTTCATTGTATAAATCTTTCACCTCTTTTGTTAGGTTGATTCCCAAGTATTTTATTTTTTTTGAGGATATTGTGAATGGAGTGGTTTTCCTCATTTCCATTTCAGAAGTTTTGTTGCGTGTTGATTTTATATCCTGCCACTTTGCTGAATTCATTTATTAGCTCTAGTAGTTTCTTTGTAGACCCTTTTGGGTCTGTTAGATATAATATCATATCATCTGCAAATAGTGATAATTTAAGTTCTTCTTTTCCTATTTTTATGCCTTTAATTTCTTTTGTCTGTCTAATTGCTCTGGCTAGTATTTCAAGAACTAAATTGAATAGAAGTGGTGAGAGAGAGCATCCCTGTCTTGTTCCAGATTTTAGAGGGAATGCCTTCAGTTTTTCTCCATTTAGAATGATGCTAGCCTGAGGCTTAGCATAGATAGCTTTTACAATATTGAGGTATGTTCCTGTTATCCCTAGTTTTTCTAGTGTTTTGAACATAAAGGGATGCTGTACTTTGTCGAATGCTTTTTCTGCATCTATCGAGATGATCATGTGGTTCTTATCTTTAAGTCTATTGACGTGGTGAATAACATTTATTGATTTCCATATATTGAACCAGCTTTGCATCCCAAGGATGAATACTCCTTGATCATGGTGCACAATTTTTTTCATATGCTTTTGTATTCGATTTGCCAGGATTTTATTGAGAATTTTTGCATCCAAGTTCATTAGAGATATTGGTCTGTAGTTTTTTTTCTTTGAAGTGTCTTTGTCTGGTTTCGGGATCAGGGTGATGTTGGCCTCATAGAATGAATTTGGAAGAGCTTCTTCTTTTTCTATTTCTTGAAATAGCTTGAAAAGTATTGGTATTAACTCTTCTTTGAAGGTTTTGTAAAACTCCGCTGTATACCCACCCAGTCCTGGGCTTTTCTTGGTTGGTAGTTTTTTGGTGGCTTCTTTTATTTCCTCCTTTGTTATTGGTCTGTTTAAATTGTGTGTATCCTCCTGACTCAATCTGGGCAAATCATATGACTTAAGAAATTTATTGACATCTTCACTATCTTCTATTTTATTGGAATATAGGGTTTCAAAGTACTTCCTAATTATCTTCTGTATTTCTGCAGTGTCCATTGTGATATTGCCTTTTTCATCCTGTATGTTAGTAATTTGAATTCTCTCTCTTCTTCTCTTCGTTAGCATGGCTAAGGGTCTATCAATCTTATTTATTTTTTCGAAGAACCAACTTTTAGTTTTATCAATTTTTTCAATTTTTTTTTGTTTCAATTTCATTGATTTCCACTCTGATTTTAATTATTTCTGTCTTCTACTACATTTGCTATTGTTTTGCTCTTCCTTTTCTAGGGTTTTGAGATGAAGTGTGAGTTCATTTATTTGTTGGTTTTTTCTTTTTTTGAGGAATGAACTCCAGGAAATGAGTTTCCCTCTTAAAACTGCTTTCATTGTGTCCCATAGATTCCGATATGGTGTGTCTGTAATGTCGTTTATCTCTAAGAATTTTTTGATTTCCTCCTTTATGTCCTATGTAACCCATTGATCATTCAATAACATATTGTTCATTTTCCAGGTGATGCAGGATTTTTCCTTCCTTCTTTTATCATTGATTTCCAGTTTCATTCCATTATGATCAGATAAGGTGCATGGTATTATCTCCACACCTTTATATTTTCTAAGAGTTGCCCTATGGCATAATATATTATCTATCTTTGAGTAAGATCCATGTGCTGCTGAGAAGAATGTGTATCCACTTGATGATGGTTGATATATTCCATATATGTCGGTTAAGTCTAGGTTATTGATTGTGATGTTGAGCTCTGTAGTTTCTTTATTCAGCTTTTGTCTAGAGGATCTGTCCAATGGCGAGAGCGGTGTGTTGAAGTCCCCCATAATTATTGTGTTGTGGTCTATTTGACTCTTGAACTTGAGGAGAATTATTTTTATGAACGTTGCAGCACCATTGTTTGGTGCATATATATTGATAATTGTTATGTCTTGTTGGTGGATGGTTCCTTTTAACAGTATATAGTGTCCTTCTTTATCCCTTTTGATTAATTTAGGTTTGAAGTTGATTTTATTTGATATGAGTATGGCCACTCCTGCTTGCTTCCGAGGGCCATGTGAGTGGTATGATTTTTCCCAACCTTTCACCTTCAGCTGTGTATGTCTTTTCCTATCATATGAGTCTCCTGAAGGCAGCATATTGTTGGATCTGTTTTTTTCATCCAGGTTACTAGCTTATGTCTCTTGATTGGTGAATTTAAGCCATTAACATTTAAGGTTACTATTGAAATATGGTTTGTACTTCCAGTCATGTTTGTTTATTTATTTATTTATTTTAGTTTGGCTAGTTTTTCCTCTTTGGTTATTTTTGTCCCCCTTTACTGAGTTACCTCCCAATGTTAGTTTTGGGCACTATTTTTAAATTCCTCTTCTTGTAGTTTGCTCAAAATGCCTTGCAGTGCTGGTGTTCTGGCTGCGAATTCTTTTAGCTTTTGTTTATCGTGAGATATTTTAATTTCAGTGTCAAATCTGAAGCTTAATTTTGCTGGATACAGTATTCTTGGTTGGAATCCATGATTTTTCAGCGTTTGAAATACGTTGTTCCAGGATCTTCTCGCTTTCAACGTCTGATGAAAAATCAGCCGTTAACCTAATTGGTTTACCCCTGAATGTAATCTGCCTCCTTTCTCTCTCGTAGCTTTTAATATTCTCTCCTTGTTCTGTATGTTGGATATCTTCATAATTATGTGTCTTGGAGTTGGTCTATTACGGTTTTGAATGTTTGGGGTCCTGTAGGCTTCCAGGATTTGGCAGTCCATTCCATCTTTCATCTCTGGGAAGTTTTCTAGGATTATTTCATTTAATAGGTTATCCATTCCTTTGGTTTGAACCTCTATACCTTCTTCTATCCCAATGACTCTCAAGTTTGGTTTTTTTATGACATCCCATATCTCTTGGATAGATTGCTCTTGAGTTTTAAGCATCCTTTCTGTGTTGATTATATTCTTTTCAAGTTGATAAACTTTGTCTTCATTATCTGATGTTCTGACTTCTACTTGATGTAGTCTATTTGTAATATTCTCGTTTGAGTTTTTAATTTGGTTTATGGTTTCCTGCATTTCTAGGATTACTGTTTAATTTTTTAAAAAAATCTCTATCTCCTGGTAGAGCTCATTCTTTGCCATTTGAAGTTGTTTATTTAATTTGTTTTCAAAATATACTTTCATGCTTGGACTTGCTGTCTCATGTCTTCTCTAATATTCCATTCCATCTGAGTTAGGTATGCCTTGAGTTCTTTCTCTGTCCATTTTTCTGATGCCTCTAGGTCCTCCTGTAGATTTAAGTTGTCCTGCATTGTTTGTAATCCTTTTTTCCCTTGTTTTTTCATGTTGTTCACGTTACTTTCCAGCTCTGTTTGACTTCTGTGTCTCTGCTTTCTCCTATAAATTTGTTTTGGTTTTGTATATCTCTGTTGTCTCTCCTTTGTGGTGGGAGACTAAGCCTAGAAATGTTGGGCTTTATTGTACTTTAAAGCTGATTCATTCAATTCATAAAAGGCTTCCAGATTCTGTATGCATATAGTGATTTGTTGTTTGTTCTTAGGACTTTAGGTTAGGTGCTATGAAGGTATAAGGGTTAGTATGTCTTGGCTACTTCAGAAGATTGCTCTACTGAAGGGGGATATTAACAGGCGATTGGATCAGGGTGTTGGTAGTAGCTAGGTATTTAGGATCCCTATAGACAGCCTGGAAACATTCACCTATTTGCATTTAGACAATTACACGTAATGGAAGACGTAATGCTTGGGATGAAAGTTTCGAGGTAGGGGAAGGAAGGTGCTCTTAAAATGAAAGAAGGAGAGAGAGATAGATAGATTAGAGGAGAATGGAAAGAACAATAAAACTTGAAATGGGAAAGAAAGAAAGAAAGAAGGAAAAGGGGAGAAAAGAACAAAGAGAGAGGAAAAAAAAGAAAAAATTGAAGTCTTAGAGATTCATTTTCTTCTCTTCTAGTAGGTGAAGCTGTGCCCTCCGAGCCGAGCTTCTGTCCTCTATGTGCCGACAGCAATCCCTGTAAGGCGGCTCCTGGGAGTCTCTCAATCCTGTTAGTCCAGAGCTGTTTCACTTCTCCGGCCCCTCCCCCACTTTCTCCTGCCAGCCAGGTCCTGTTCACCGGAGGCGGTTCCCCAATGATCTGGTTACACTTGCAGCCCCACCGCGTGTCCTATATCCCGATCGACTGAGCACCCTCTCTGTCATTCATCTAAGCCCCAGTGCTGTGGTGCGGTGATCTGGGAACCAACAGTTTAATTTTTCTGGACCCCTTTGGTGGGCACGCCCCCAGAAACTGTTGGCTAAGACCTTGGGTGTCGCCACTGGTGGTAAGGGGAGTTGGGGATCGGGAATCCCCTCTGCTTCCCTACAGACACGCCCCTGGAGAGATTCCCGAGGTTTCCTGGCTGCTTATATCTAGAGGGGGTGGGAGTCACACACCTGCTAAAGTGGATTCCACTGGGAAGGAATTCCATTGGCTGAACTCTGGTGACGTCATCTCTCTGCTATGGCGGGCCCCAGGCTCCTTGCCGGAGTGTCCAAAGGGAGGGGTGGGACTGGTCTGTCTCTGGTTGGTTTCAGCTCCCAGTTCGCTATTTCAAGAAGGCTTGGCTAGAGATCTCTTCCTAGTGTCCCTGCGCCGCTCCTGCTGCACTGCGCCTCGGAGGCTAGCCGCCCAGTCTCGGGGGCCACAGGCGGGCGGGCAGCCGATGGTTGCCGAGTCGCGCGGGCAGCGGCTGGTGGGTCTGGACCTCTGCACCGCGTGGCAGAGATTCACTCGTCTGGGGCAAACTGTCACCTCCAAAAATCCTACCTACAGTCTCTCTTCAGTGGAATTTTGCTAGAGTTTCTCAGCAGGTAGAATCTATGTGTATCAATGCATCTCTCTGACCCCGTTATTGAGGAAGTACTGAAAGCGCTGCCTCCCCGCCCACCGCCATGTTGGATCCCCCTCCAGCAGTTTTTTAAAAAAACTTTTACTTAAATAGGTTTCAGCAATTCAGGCGTTCTTCATAGTAAACGCACCAACCCATAACTATCTTTTTCTTTTTTAGGACTATATGTTTGCATTCTTGCCTTGATTTATTATGAAATGAAGTGGAAAAAAAAAAGAGAAGTACAACTTTAATTTAGAAGCAGTTCTTGTTTGATTGTGGGACTTGCCTTTCTTTTTTTTCTATTAGCAATTGTTAAGCATAGTAATTAGACCCTGATTATAAAGGCTCCTCTGTGGGCAAGATGGCTAACTGTCTGCTTTCTTTTCTGCTGCAGGCAGTGGCCACCTCTGCAGAGACCCATGAACACAGTAGTTATGAAGGCCAGGCTGGTGGCCCTGGAGATGAAGGTCTGGAGCTGGGACCTATGGACACAGATGTCTATGTGGGTCTGAAGCACACTGCACTGTGGCCACGGGTGCCCTGCCCCAAGAACATGACAACAGCTCAGAATGGCCATGGGCAGGGTGTGGCAGCCACCTGTTCAGCCTCAGATCCAAAGGACCCCAGAATGGTGACTGTCCCGGCATGTCAGAATGGAAGCTGTAGGAGCAGCCCTAGCAGTGACACTGAAGCTCCCGAAGCCAGAGTCAGCCCTTCCAAACTCGTGCGTCTTTTCACTGTGAGCCGGAAAAGAATGAGTGCCAATCCTGAGAGGCCCCGTTCCATGGTCCTGATGGGGAATTCTTCAACATGGAATGCACTGGCCTCCTTCCGGAAAATGGGATCTTTTAAAAAACTGAAGTCCTCTGTCTTTCAAGGAATTCAGAACCGGGAGGGCTTAGGTGCCTCAAAGGAAGATGCATCAGAACATGACCTGGGGAAAGCAATCCCTAATGGTGCCGTGGTGGGAATTGATGCTAGCAGATGTTCCTTGTTGGGACAGTCATGTGACCCCCACAGGGCAGGGGAAGGAGGTACATCGGATGGCTCTGACCCCGAGGACACAGACGATGCCTTCCAGAGGAGTACCCACCGCTCCCGCAGCATCCGTAGGGCCTATGGTCTGGGCCGCATCAATCTACTGGATTCTGAGAAACATCACACCCCTCAGAACCATGTTAGGCCCCTGTCCCCCATCATTCAGGAGCCCACCCTGTGTGAAATCCTAGTGAAGGACTCTGAAAACAACAGCATCATCTACAGGAGGAGCAAGAGCACAGACAACTTAAACTTTCTGAAGAAAAGTTCGTTCAAACGAAAGTCCACCTCCAATCTTGCAGACCTTCGAGTGGCTAATGAAAAGCAAACACCCCAACGGACCCTGAGCAGTTCATCTGCAGACTCTGAAAAACTTGGTGGGTCAGAGAGAAGGATGAAACGCTGGAAGAGCCCCATAAGGGCCAAGGACTTTGACAGAGTCTTAAAACTTATGAGCAATGTGACTGATGCTGCCTGGAAGAGAGAGGGTTCCAAGAATGGGGTCCCCTCCCCCAGCGAGGCCAACCTCAGGCTCCGGCTGCACAGCAGGCTGCATGATGACTACTCACGCCGCGTGTCCAGCAACACTGAGCAGGACAGGAGGCGAGGCGTGTCGCTGGGGCACAGTGCTACTGCGTCCTGCCCCACAGCTCCTGGCTTGAGCTCTACCCCTTCTCAGGAGCCCCGCCTGGACGTTGACACAGCAGTGTTTCCTCTTGAAGCCCAAAGCTCCCGGGCACCAGAAAGTGATGGTCCCTCTGCCAGCAGCCCCTCAAGTCCAGTTGACTCGAAAGTGTTGAGCAAAACCTCCAGTGAGCCAAATGCAGGCAGCCAGTTTACATTTGACCCCAGGCAGCCTCCCATCCCTCTCAGGCCCACCTCGCCCAAGCCCCAGAGCCCTCAGAGCCCAGGGACCGGAGGCACCAAGTGTCCCAACAGTCTCAGTGCATTGTCACTGAGTTCAGTGGAAAGTGAAGAAAGGACAGAAGATTCCACTCAGAGAGAGCCAAGGCCTGTGTCCTTCCAGGACTCGGTGCAAACCACATGTGGTGACGAAGGTGGCAATGGAAGTGGTAGTGGCAGCCACCCTCAGCTGAGCCTTTGTGGGACAGCCAGTCCCAAGGAAAATAAGGAAGAGGTAAGGGTCCAGGTAGAGGTCCCTCCTGTAGGTGGCCTTGCTGAGTGATCCGTGCTTGTCCACTATCAGTCTTCATCTCAGCTGGAGATTTCCATGCTATTCAGGGGTGTTGCTCTTGGTCCTTAACTGTCATAGTGACTGGTGGCCCTATGCTGATCATGTCATAGTTATTAGTGGGGATGGGAGTTGTCAATTTGCTCTTTACCAAGTTCAGAAGTAATTTCTATCTCTTTTTTGAAATGAATTGGTAATGTATCAAATTCCTTGAGGTAATATTTACCATCCATTCATTTTACTGAGTCTGCAGGGGTAGGGACATTCTATGTGGCTATTAGGTGTTCTCAGTTTTTTGCATTTTTGAAACAAGTTTTATTACCCAAATAGTTCTTTTTCACATTTTAAACTGTTTCTGTATCCTTTCTAACAGAGTTCTTATAAATATATTATTTGTGTTAGGAGACCATTACATGTTCTAAGTCTGTTTTATTTCCTAGGAATGAATTAGAAACATGTAGTTCAGTACCTGTCAACCCACAGATGATGTTTGTTCAAAGTGATTTTTATGATGGTTATTGTTCTTATTTTTAGAATAGAACTTAAAGTATCTCATGAATTCAATCAGCTAATAAACAACTGTCAGGCTACAAGAGCAATGTTTTTTTCACATTCTGTCACACATCCAGACAGTTTACTGTACTGTATAATTTTCACTTTATAAGTGCATTCAGTAACATTACCTTGCATAACTGAAAGATGGGGAAATGCATCCGTGTGTGTATATATTGCAAATAATTCTTCACATACATCGTCAGAGTATTTCACAGGTATGAATTGGCTTGCCATGGTGTGGGGGAACCCTAGAAACTGTTCTTTCCCTCTGATTTCTGGAGAGGATCTCTGTTTTGTCTGACTGTTAGAAGATGAACACCTAGATTTGCAAATACACAAGCAGCCAGTGGGACTGTCTAGTTTTGACCTTTGTTATCCAAAGATACCTAGAGGGTAGAAACTTCTGGAAAAACCCACAAAGTAGAATTTTTGTAGAGTACTTTCAGGAGATCTAAATCATCTTAAAGGATCCTTGGTGCTGGGGATCCCTGGGTAGCTAGAAAAGTGAAGCTGCCTCATAGTATGATTCTAGGTTACAATGGAGACCTGAAGGCCTGTCTGCATTTTAGAGCTCTCTCATATTGATGACCATTTGTTCGTTTGCATATTTTGAAAAAATCCTGTGGAATAGTTGTAAGACATAGAACTAGTTGCCAACCTTGGGAAGGGCTTCCAGTTCAGCTGGCTGTGATTTTTTTAATTGACCAAAACTTTTATTCATTTCTGAGTGTGTTAGTTAGCTTTGAATGACTATAACAAAATACCTGACTTAGGCTACTATGATGTCAAGAGAGGGTTATTTTGGCTCATGGTTCTGGAGGTTTAAGTCTAAGATTGGACAACCCTGATGTTTTGGGCTTCCGGCAAGGGTGCCATATCCTGGCAGGAGTAGGTGTCAGAGGGACATCTGAAGCCAGAAAGCAGGGAAAAGATGAGTGGGTCCCACAATTCCATTCTAGGGCATGTGCCCAGTGCTCTAAGAACCTCCTACTAGCCTAGCCCACCCCTTAAAGGTCCATTATATTTCCCAATACCTTGGGACCAAGCTTTTATATTGAACCTTTGGGGGGGCATTCAGTATCCAACTATAGCCTTGGGTAAGGTGAAGTATAATATTTCTTCCACTAGACACCCTGTTCTGCCCCACTGATGATTTGGAGCCCTGCCTCCCTAAGAAAGAATTTGTCTGTCTAGAGAGTTCTTTGTGTTAAAGATGGGATTTTATTTCATTTCCAAAATTAGTTAAAAAAAATAGTTTGAATATTTTATTCCTGCTGGGTGTGTTGGCACACATCTCTAATCCCAGAAACTTGGGAACTTGAGGCAGGAGGATCACAAGTTTGAGGCCAGCTCGGACAGCTTAATCAGGAAACCTTGTCTCAAAGTAAAAAGTTTTTTAAAAGGGCTTGGATGTAGCTCAGTGGTAGATTGCCCCAGGATTCAATCCCCAGTACTGAGATAAAAAGAAAAGACAAAGAAAGAAAAGATTTCATCCTTAAGCATATATTAAATAAAGATAAGCAAAAATAAGCATTACTTGCTTGGGTGATTTTGGCCATTCTGTATAGTTACACATGTATATTTGCTGATATTAGTTAAGTATATTTGATTTCTACTCACAAGGGATCACCAAAGACAGAAAGTAAAAGAAACACTGGTATTAAAATTCAGTTTATTAGAAAGCTCAGATGTTGATGATTCTGTAGATTTGCCTCAAGATGTTCATTGCATTTTTAGATTGCATTCATGTCCTCAAAATTCTTATGTAGCATATTAAGCTTCTTCTTTTACGCCTGTGCGCCCCCTCCCCCCCCCGCAGTGCCCCAATAAGGGGGATTGTAATAATCTAGGGGTGCTCTGCCACTAAGCTACATCCCCCAACCCTTTTTATTTTTTTATTTTGAGACAGGGTCTCCCTAAGGTGCCAAGGCTGGCCTTGAATTTGTAATCCTCCTGCATTGTTAGGATTACAGGTGTGTATCACCACACCCGGCCCTCTTCAATTTTTAACAAAAATGTCAAAAAGAGAAAAACATAGGGAATGGAAACTCAGTAGTAGATACTTGCCTATAATGCTTGAGGCCCTCAGTTTAATCCCAAGCACCACAAAGAGACAGAAAATATAATGATGGTTTACCCAATTTGTATCTTATATATTGGGGATCATCAGTATTACTTACAGAGAAGTACTTGTAAACTGTGACCTGAAGCCTTTAATTTTGACACCGAGAAACCGAAAACAAAGTGGAACAAATAAAACACTGCCAACTCCAAGGATTCTAACCTTCATGATTTAAAAGCAGTTTTTTAAAAATTTCATAGCATTACAGAAAATTGAATTTTAGTCTTTACTATATTTTGATTCATGTGGTGTTACTTGGTATTTTGTTCATTGCAAATATGATTCTAGTTATAAGTTTAAAGCAAATTTAAGCAGTGTTTATTGTTAAATGTACAAAGGTTGAAATCTGCATGTATTATGCTGTTATTGATAATAAAAATTATAATGAACTCTCAATAAGGAAGAGTAATATTTAGAATTATTTATTTGTAGCATACCACACTAAAAATGACAGAATCATCTTTTGGAAAATTGTAAGCAGTTTGACAAGGTGGTTTATTCCTGTGAAAAAGACCTGGGGAAATGTCATGCTGCTTTCATTTATAAGACACGTTCTACTCCTGCCACCTAGTGGTCAGCTTTGCTGTAATAACAGTTGACTAGGTCTCTAAAATTGTTCCTTAGTTTAAAAGTGCAGTTTGAGGGCTGGGAATGTAGCTCACTGGTGGAGCTAGCTTGCCTAGCATGTGCAGGTTCCTGGATTCCATCCCTCACACCACAGAGAGAGAGAGAGATCCTGGCAAGTAAATGACCATTGGCATTTATAGTGCTACCTGTTCATTTTAAAGGTGTAGGCACAGGTAAGCTATAATCTTCTGGTAAATTCTTCTAGTTTGAGATTTCAGTTTTGTCATTCAAATAATACTTAATCTTGGCCAACTGGGAAAACTTGAATATTTTCTTTGGCTTCATTTTTCCCAAGAGTAGAATGTGGAATTATCTGTATCTGCCTCAGAGGGTTATAAGAACCAATGAAATCGTGCCTGTTAAACAATTTAGCTTAGCATTTTAACACTGGCTGCCACTGTGTGGTTATCAATATCCCTTTAGATGATTTGTTCACTTCTCATTGACCTGGCCTTTTGTTTGTTTGTTTGTTTTGGGGGTCTAATGCAGGGGTACTTAACCATGGCATCTCATCTCCAGCCCTTTTATTTTTTATTTTGAGACAGGGTCTCAGTAAGTTGCTTGAACTTGAAATCCTTCTGTCTCAACCTCTGGAGTCACTGATTATTGGTGTGAGCCACTGTATCTGGCACGTTGACCTGGCTTGTTAAGACAGAGTGAAGTTAGGCTTTTTTTTTTTCCATATCTCTTTTTTGATATAATACTATGTTATAGTCTTACAGGGGATTGAGAAGTAGTTTGGAGTCACTTTGTTTTATTTTTGTTTGTTTGTTTATTTTATTTATTTGTACTGGGGATTGAACCCAGGGTTAATTAACCACTGAGTCACATCCCCTACCTTTTAAAAAATTTTTAATCTTTTCTTTTAAATAGGATCTCACTAAGCCTTTAGGGCCTTGCTAATTTGCTGAAGCTGGTTTTGAACTTGTGATCCTCCTGTCTCATCCTCCCAAGTCATTGGGATTATGGGTGTGTACCACCATACCTGACTGATTTTTTTTTTTTTAATGCCCAAGAGTTAAGCTTCAGCATACCCTAACATTGATAGGTTCATTCAGTAATGCACCAAACCAAATTTGTTGAACATTTTCAGGTTCAAATGACCAATTAGCTATAGCTATATTAAAGCAGCGTGGGTGATGTCAACATGATTAAGCCCAAATGTATGTATACCACAGGACAACTATGTAGAATGAAATAAATCCCACCAGAGAGGTAAGCAAAATGCTGCGAATTTCAGAAAAGTTTCAACTCTCATCCAGTTGTATCAAATCAGTACCATTCAATAAAGACTTGTGGATGATCAAATTTGATTTGAATACATGGGATTTCTACCAGCAGTTATGAAGAAGACAGGGGACAGTTTGTTAAGGAACAGAAATTTGGGCAGGTGTGTAGACATTTCTGTTATTGTAGATAACAGGATATAATATAATTTGGTTCGATATAGTAGAATAATCCAGTTAAAGCCCGGTCACAAACACTTAAATTCCAGAGCAAAGTATCTATACAGTTCTTGGTAAACACTGAGAAGTCAGTAACATTTTATGAACAGAGATGAGCCAGGCTCAGACCCGTATTTAAGAAATCAATCCACCTTCAGTAGAAAAGGGAATTAGAAAAGGGGGGGGGGCATTAGATTAAAAAAAAGAAAAAGCTGTCAGGAGCCCAGAGGTGAAAAGAGCTTGAAATTGTTAGAGTTGACATGGGATAAGTAAAAAAGGAACAGGAGTGGATGAAACTTTGGAAGGCAAAGAACACATAATAAATAGTGAGATACTTTGTCAGTTAACACCTGCTGTGTGCCACATACAAGAAAAAGAGCAGTTAGAAAAAAAAGCTACAAAGCTGCCCTTATTCTCCTGGGTTCATAGTCTAACTGGCAGACTGCAGTGTATGCAAATTAGCATGATAATAGTGATAAGGGCTCCTCCTGGGAAAGTACAAAATGCCACAGGGGCACCAAAGGTTAGTAACTCTGGGGCAAAAGTGGCACAATTAGACAGAGACAGTCAAGGGGGGTCTTGAAGAAAGGGTAGGATGGGAGCACAGGGGTAGCAGTTGAGGAGTGGATGGGCCTTCCAGGCTGATGGGAAGACATGGAAGGAGAGACAGTCCCTGGACCTCAGCCCTGCTGCTTCCTATGTCTCTATATTTCTTGGCCATAAACTTGGGACTAGCAAAAGTTCCTACTGCACAGGTTGTTTTGAAGGTTAAATGAGGTGGTGCATGTATTTAGCACCCCTAAATATGCTCTCATGGGAATTCAGCAGAGTGACTAATGTGTTATGCTCAGTGTAACTCTTACATGGGGTGGATGGGTGGGGAAGCAGGAGATAAGAGTGGTCTGCTATGATTAGGAAGGATCCTGCTTGGACCAGTGGACTTGGACTTCACCCTGCAAGCTGTGGAGAGCATTTGAGCAGGGGCCACAGAGGGACTTGTGGGGCTGAGACTGACCAGGCAGCTGTGTAGGAAGGGGTGAATGGGGGCGGCCAGGATCACAACAGTGATCCTAACTAGTCTAGTCCAGAGGCCTTGAGACCTGTACTAAGGCTGTGGAAATGGAGAGGAGGGAATGGGTTCCAAAAGTACTTAGCAGTTTACATTTTACATTTAAGTGTATGAATGTTTGTGGGGAGAGAGAGGGCAGAGATGACTGTGACCCAGAGGTAAATTGTGTTGGGATGCCAGTAGTCAAGCAAGCCATCATCACTATGGTCTGGAAAGAGAAAGGAAGGGATTTTTATGGTACTACTGCAAGCTACAGTATCATCAAAATAAATTCTTCCTTCTGTGTATAGTAATAGAATGATCCAGCAGGTGAACAGGGGCTGGATTTGTATTCAGGCCTGCTTCCATTTTGAATGAGCATTGTGGAGTTTAAGGATGGTGATGGACACTTCAGATACAATGATAGCTCCAAGGTCAAGGTGCTCATCCCATAGGTTGGTCAGAGGTGTAGATCCATGATACAGTGTCAGCTAGGCATTGCAGTTCAGGTTGTTCAGATTGCTAGTTGGGAGATTAAACAGTTGAGAAGTTATCAATAGCGATTTTACTATTCCTAGAACCAGAAAGACAATGCTGCATTATAGAAGCAGAAAGTCTACTCCAGAGTTTAGTAGATTTATGGAGGTAGAATTTGCATAACGTTAAATGAATCTGTTATAAGTTTGTTGATTTTAGGAAACGTATAACCGTAGTCAGTTAAAGGACATTTATATCTCCATGAAAAGTTTTGACCCTTTTGTAGTTAATCCTTATTCTCACCCCAAACCAGGCAACTACTGATCTGCTTTATGTCTGTGTACTTTTACTAAGTGAACAATTCAGTGACATTTAGCTAATTTATGGAGTTGTGTAGCTAGTAGCATTATCTAATTTTAGAAATTTCCACCACCCCAGAAAGAAACCTCATGCCCATTTGCAGTCCCCTTTTATTCCTAGACAACCCCCATCTACTTGTTATCTTAATTCTGGACACTTCCAAAAATAGAATCATGTAATATGTGATGTTTTAGCACTAGCTTCTTTCACTGAGCATATTCTCAAGATTTACCTGTGCTACAGTATACATCAGTACTTCATTGCTTTTTTTGGCCAAATAATATTCCATTATATGGACAGAACACTTTTGTTTATGTATTCATCAGTCAGTACAGACTGGGATTGTTTCCACCTTTGGGTTAGTATGTATAAAGCTGCTATGAACATTGATACACAAGTTCTTATGTGGAAATATGATTTTTCTTTCTCTTGGGTGGATGCCTTGGAGAAGAATTGCTGGATCATTTGCTGATTCCAATTTTGACCATTTAAGGAACCACAAAAGTTGTTTTCCTAAATAATGGACCATTTTTGATTCCCACCAGCAAGATAGGAAGACTGTAGTTTTCCCACATCTTTACCAGTGCTTGGTGTTCTAGATTCTGACTCTTCTAGTAGGTATATAGTGGGGTTTCCTTTTGGCTTTACTTAGCACTTCTCTAGTGACTAATGATGTTGACCATCTTTTCATGCACTTATTAGTCCTTTATATAGCTATTCAGATCTTTTGTTCCTAACTTTATTACATTTTTTATTGTCTTATTATTGAGCCACTGAGATTTCTTTAAATATCCTGGATGCAAATTGTTTGTCAGGTATATGATGGATTAGAGTTCTCCAGAGAAATAGAACCAACATATGTGTGAAATTTACTGTGGGAATTGGCTGATGTGATCATGGAGACTAAGTCTCACCATCTGCCACTGCAAGCTGGAGTCCCAGGAAAGCCAGTGGTATAGTTCATTACAAGTCTGAAGGCCAGAGCGTGAATGCAAGGGTGAGGATCCAGCATGAGTTGTGGAGTTAAAGACCCAAAACCCAGGAGCTCCAACATCCTGGGGCAGGAGGAGATGGATGACCTCACTCAATGAGAGAAGGGAATTCTCCATCCCTCAGCCTTTTTGTCCTATTTGGGCCCACTAACAAACTGGATGATGCCCTCTCCTGTTGGTGAGGGTAGATCTTCCTTACCCAGACCACTGACTTCAATGCCAATGTCTTCTGGAAACATTCTCAAAGACACACCCATAAATAATGCTGTACTAACTATATTGGGTATCCCCTAGCTCAGTCAAGTCAACACATAAAATTAACATTATATAAATTACAAATATCCCCTCTTAGTTTTTCTTGCCTTTATTTTATTCAATCATGTCTTTCAAAGAGTAAAATGTTCCAGGTTCTCAAAGGTTGTAGGTTCTCAAACATTCTCTCTCTCTTCTTCCCTCCCTCCCTCCCTCCCTCCTTCTCCCTGTCTCTCTCTTTCTTGTTTTATAGTAGTATTGGGAAGGGAACCTAAGGCTTCCAACATGCTAAAGCAAGTGCCCTACCACTGAGTCACACACCTTCATCAAAGTTTCTAGTTTTATTAAAGTCCAATTACAAGCTTTTACTGTTTAGAGGTAAGAAGTTTTTGATATTCCCAAGGTCACAGAGATTTTTCTCCTAGATTGTCTTCTGAAAGTTCTAAGGCTGCTCCATTTTTAGTGATTTTTGTGTATCCTGTGAAGGTTAATTCTTTTAATTATGGACATCCAGTTTTCTCACCTTCACCTAACAAACTGCCTTTTAATGCCACAGAGAATGCGAGTTCTCATACTGTATTAGGTTCTCATTCATTTTCTCTGACGAAAATGTCCTAGAATTTGAATCATAGTAATTGCATTTGCAATTGGAAAGAGCACTTTAAAATATAGTATTAGTGCATTTAAAAAATACTTAGGGGGGGATGTTGGGAGTATAGCTCTGTGGTAGATTCTAGCATGCACAAAACCTAGTTTTGATCCCCAGAATTTACTGGCTTGTATTTATACATGCGTGTGTACGCACATGCGAGCACACATGTATGAATTTAACATTTTGTTACAGATACATGTGCTGTGACTCTCAGTGTAATATTTCCTAAATACACACACACACACATACACTCCTAAATAGCAACCCTGAATGGGAATTCAACAGATATTTTTCTTTCATGGGTGCATTTTAGTGGGATTTGAAAACAAGTAACATGGTTTCTATTAGTTATCTTTGTGTTAGCTTAAATTTAGCTTCTCCTAGAGTGTTTTTAGTTGTGTGGTATGTGTGTCTGTCTTTGTTTTCCTTTTTCGTTTTGCAGGAAAAAAATTCCTAATATGAAGAAGGATCTCTTGTAGAAATCAGAAATCAGAAATTCAGATCATGAGTTTAAAGGGAAAAGTAGCCTTTTACTTTAAAAATTGAGTCATTTTCTAACTCTCCTTTTTAAAAGCAGTTTCCACTTGCTCTGAAAAGGTTTATGCTCATTATTACATACAGAGACATTCTTTTTCTAGTGAAAAGTTTCAAAGTATTTCTGAATGGGTTCTCTGCATTTGACACCTTATAAATTTAAAAACCTATCCTAAGATTATTTTTAAAATTATAAAATCTAAAGGAAATGATAATATACGCATGTAGTTTTTGAACCTTACAATGGCTCATTTCTAGAATAGCTTTTCTCTAGTGAATTATCAAATAGAATTTTCTCATTAAAAATAATGGGAAAAGGAGATGGAATCACATGCCTGAACATCTAAGTAAAAGGCTCTTTGCTAACTTTTTAAAATTCGCATATAATGTTTGTACTTACTTATGGGATATAGTATTATAATTTTTCTCTCTCTCTCTCTCTCTGATTATTGAATAATGATAATTCCACTGCCAACTTTTCTTTTTTTTTTTAAACTTAGAGACAGGACCTTGACCAGTCATGTTGATGCAGTCTCAGCACTTCAGGAGGCTGAGGCAGGAAGATGGCAAATTTGGGGCCAATGTTGGCAATTTAGTGAGACCCTGTCTCAATAAAAAGGGCTGGGAGTATAGCTTAGTTACTGCTACTGCTTTTGCTTGCCTAACATGTTTGAGGCCTTCGATTCAATCCCTGTGCTGCCAGAAAAGTGAGAGAGATGGGCCAAGATTGGGGGACGGGAGTCCTCACTTGGTTGCCCAGGCTCAAATGATCCTCCTGCCTCTATCTCACTAATAGCTGGGATTACAGGCTCAGGCCACTGTGTCAGGCTTGAGAGTTCTTTTTACTCATTGAATGAAGTGGCCCTTTGCTTTTTTTTTTTTTTTTTTGGTAGTACTTGGGATGAAAACCAGGACTTCATGCTGCTAGGCAAGTGTTCTAACCACATCCCTCCTGTTTTTCCTTTTTTCAGTTCAGGTGACATTGCTCACTTTTATAGAAAATACTATAATAACTATTTTTAATCAGGTATAAATGATATTATACATCCTGTGTGTGCGCACATGCACGTGTGCTTTAAAAAAAATTTTTTTGCAGTGCTGGGGAATCAAACCCAGGACCCCAAGCATGCTAGTTAAGTGCGCTACCACTGAACTACATCTCCAGTTCGGCATATTATGGTGTAATGCGTGATAAACATTCTGAAGTTTTTGAAACACTGGGCTAGGGGTGTTGATCAATATTTGAGTGTTTGCATAGCCTGCGTAAGGTCCTGAGTTCAATGCTCAGGACTGTAAACTAAACAAATAAATAAATTTTCTTATTTCTTTTAATTAGGGCCTTGTTTTAATTTTGGAGTAGTGAAAGGCAAACTAAGATCATAATGCACTAATAAAAACATTTATTAAAATAAAGATATACAAAGAATTTTTAGAATTTTGGTAAAATTCTAAAATACAGGAAATTTTTAGAATTTTGGTAAAATTCTAAAATACAGGAATGTGAATGTCAGTATTCTCTGAGGGAAATTTTAGCTTGATGATTAAGAAATTGGTTCCAGCATATCTGTTTTTCTCCTGTTCTATTTTTCTCTCCCCAAGCTTCCCTGTAACAATTAAGATCAAAGAGTATTCAGGATGGGAATTAATTTCCAGCCCTCTGGGTGACAGATGTGCATTTTGATGTGTCTGCAGTGATTATTGGAAGGGATACTGTAGGTTTCATTGACAGAGAGGCAGGAGTATAAAGGACTGTAGGTCACTCTGTAACCTGAATATCACCTGTGTTTCTTGCACCTCTCACAGCATGGGGAAAAGGCAACCATTTGGCATGAGTTTTCCCTTTATATAGAATGATCCAGTGCCGCCCAGTGAAGAGAAGTTGGGGAGTTAATTGGTGCAGGAAATTAGAGGGAGGGACTGGCTGTTGGCATGATAGTCATTAGGGCTCAAATTTCTCTTTTTCTGAATATATAAACATATCCTAATTCTTGCCTTTAACCCTTCCAAATTGGATAATTTATCTGAGATCTTATGATTATTTTTCTCAGCCATTTAAAATCCTGGGACAAAATAAATAAATAAATAAATAAATAAATAAATAAATAAATAAATAAATAAATGAATAAAATCCTGGGACGTATAGTTGCAGTACACACAGAATGGGCCTATGCAGGGTTTTGCTCATTACAACACATTAATTTTCATTTAAGGGGAATTAGGTAATGAGCTGTACAGGTTGAGCATCCCCAATCTGAATATCTCAAATCCAAATGTTCTAAAAGCTGGGCATGATGGTGTATACTTGCAGTCCTAGTGATTCAGGAGACTAAAGAAGAAGGATCACAAGTTCAAGGCCAACTTCAGCAACTTAGACATTGTCCCAAAATAAAAAAATAAAGAAAGGAGGTCTGGGAATATAGCTCAGTGGTAGAGTACCTATGGGTTTAATACCCAGTTCTGCAATATATAAATAATAAATGGGGGCAGGTGTCTAGCTCAGTGATGAAAGCACCCAAGTCCAATCCCCAGTATGTGGGGAGGGAGTTTACAAGTACTTTCAAGTTGGGTATGGTGGTGTATGCCTGTAATCCCAGCAAGTGGGAAGACTGAGGCAGGAGGATTGCAAGTTGGAGGCCAGCCTGGGCAACTTAGTGAGATCCTATCCCCCAACCAAAAAAATAAAAAAGGATGGTGGATGTGGTAGCCCAGTGATAGAACATTACTGGGTTCACTCCCCAGTACTCCAAAAAAATTAAATCACCTTCTATTTGTAGAAGGTATATATGAAATACAAGTGAATTTTGTATTTATTTTGGTTTCCATGCTTATATATTACAAATATTCCCAAATCAAAAAAATACCTGGAAGTTTTGGAGTCAGGCATTTCAGATAAGGGTTACTGGTAGTTCTAAATAATGAGCTGCTACTATTTGGATTTTAAAAGATATAGGGACTCAGGTTTCATTTTTCTGAAATTGGATCACATGCCATTATCACCAGCTTCTTGTAAGTGGTATCTAGTTGTATATAACCTAGTTGTATACAAAGGTTCCATGGAGAGAAATTAGGGAGCAGAGATTTTATTTTTATTTTCACTAACCTCAAGCTAAAATGTAACATTTCCTTCTGTTATGAATGTTAAAATCCAAGAAGAACAATTTTAACAATACCTGTGATATTGTCAGATCACAGATCTTTTTACATTATATAACATTCTTTGCTAATATCTTGAAACATCTCTGCTTATGCTCATCAATATGATGATGAGAATATGGCAGATATTAGACCAACACTAGTCCTGCTATTCATATCTGATATTTATTACTATATAATATTTCTTTCAATATTTTGATAACTGTGGTACAAAGTCCTTGACTTATTTTGTCTTTAAAAATGGGCTTCTGAGAAAGGTTCTGTAGGTTTCTCCAAACTACCATTTACCTGTTATCAGAGGCTCTGATAACTGTCGCTCTCACTCCTCTTCCTCAAAGTATTTCTACATCTAAGTTTGTAAAAGCTTAAAAAAATAAAGACCTCCTTTCTTTATTTTCTTATTTTTGGACAATGAAGGAAGATTTAAAAGTTCTATTTTCCCTCTTTAAGTATGTAAGCCAACAAAGCATGTCACAGAATGGAAAGAGCAGAGATTCTGAAATCAGATAGCCTGGATTATAAGATAGACTCTACCAATGTGAGCAAGTTATTTATTTTAACCCCAAGGTCTTAATTCAGTAAAATGTGTCAAATAGTACCTGCCTCCTAGTTGTGAAGATTCAGTAAGCTCTTGTGCAGGCTTGGCATGGATCTGGCACCTTGTAGGCCTTCAAATTTTATTCCTATTGTTGTTGCATCCTTGCATCCTCTACAGCATTAACTGTCACCTCCATCTCTGTAACAATACCTGAATTCCTTATGGCATCTGGGGCTGTTGAACCCGACGGGAAATAAGGCTAGCTTATTGCATTAATATGCATTTTGGGAAAGCCCTTTCTATCACAGTCCCTTTGCTTTAGTTCAGTTTTTTGTTTTTTTGTTTTTTTTGAATCTTCACAATGCATCTTTAATTTCCTTGCTTGTAATATTTCTTTCTGAATTGTCTTGTTGTACTAGTTTACTATGGTTGTCAAAATAAATTACCAGAAACTAGATGGATTAAAGCAACAGATAATTTTTCTTTCACAGTTCTGGAGGCAAGTTCAAAAATCAAAGTATGATGGGCGGGGCCAAGATCCCTGCAAAAGTCTTCAGGGGGATCCTTTGCCTTATCAAGCTTCTGGAGGTAGCCAGTGAGCCTTGGTGTACCTTGGTTTGTCAGTGCATCAGTTCATTCTATGCTCCTCTCATGGCTTGCTCCCTTTCCTATTTGTCTGTGCCTTCCCTAATTTCCCTCTGCTTATAAGGACAGCAGCTATTGAATTAGGTCCCACCTAATCCAGGGTGATCCCATTTTAACTTGGTTACATCTGCAAAAATTCCAGTCTACAAATAACATCACATTCACATGTACCTTGAGGATATCCTTGGGGGGACACTATCAACCCACAACCTTTGCTGATCGATCCTTTATGGTTACTGTGGGTCAAGCTTCTGAAGAGATGCATGTAAAATCCAGGTGCTTTATAAAAATTTTTTTTATTTTTCTTGTGTTCATAATTTGCTCTTATCATGATTTCAAAAAGAATTTGAAATGTCTAGCTGGAGATAACAGCCTATATTAACTTTGCATTTTTGTAAAGTTAAAAAAAAAGAAATCTTGTATAGAAAGAAAGTGTATCATACTGACTAGGAAAAGTACATTAAAAGTACACGGAGAAGTAAGAGTTAAAAGGGCAGTGACTACATTGCAAAGTCTGTTTACAAAAGTTTATGACTTGGGTGTGAATTGGCCACTCAAGCTTATGGAGCCCTGGAGTGATCCTAGCTGAGGCTGCTGGATTGGACCAGGCAGGGCTCTGGCCTGACCATGTAAGCCCCTGATTACAGGGCTTTAAAGGCAAGAAAAACTCTAGAGAACATGGACATGGTCAACTGCTTGTTTCTTCAGTGTGTCTGTGGGCTGCCCTTGCCCATGGCCAAGTCAGAGGTAGGTTCTCAGATTGTAGAAGTTTGTTGCTGTCTGTGTTTTCAGTTTCACAAAAATTCAGTCAAATTGTACTCCCTGGAATGAGCCTGTACCTTGAAGCCTGTACCTTCAGTATTTCTGAAGTATGTGAATTTTGCTAAAAACAAAACTAAGATTTAGTTTGTTCTGGGGATGCGGCTAGCTCAGCAGTTGGTTACTTTCCTAAAATGTGCAAGGTATTGGGTTCGATCCCTGAACCACACACACACAAAAAGATTTAGTTTTAGAATATCCCTCAGAGTGTTTTGTTTTGTTTTTAAATAAGGGATTTAACTCTCTTCTGCCTGAGATCAAATATGTGAATGTAAGCTTTAATCTGAAGCTTACATCCTTCTCTCTGTACTTCACTGGGCATGAAATGGATATGTCCGTTTTAGTTATGTGTTGTCCTGTTAACTAAATTTTGCAGTTCCTAGAACAATCAATGCTTCGTTTGTATCTTCAGTAGAACTGTATAAGCACTGAAAAATCAAATTATAGTTTGTTTTTATATGTGTCAAACACAATAGCTGACACTGAGGTGTGATGTGTTGAAGGAATAATCTTGTGCCCCTTCACCTGCTGTGTAATGGCCTGATTTAGGCACACCTACCTTCATTTAGCCCTGATCACTTCCTGGAGTATTTCCTTATTTTCAGTATCAGTAAGAAAAAAATAGCAAGTTGCATAAGTGCCAAAACAAACTAAATTCCTTTGACAAAAGGAAAAAAATAGCATATTGCATAAGTGCCAAAACAAGCTAAGTTCCTTTGACAAAAGGAAACAAACAAACAAAAAACAAATAAAACCTCACATACAGCATTGAATAGACTATTTCTTACCTCTGATTCTGTTCTACTTCTGTTTTTCTAGCATGTTATTTCTGAACCTTTTTATTGCAGTGTTATAAGTGGGTTTATTCTCACTATGTACTTAAATTGTGTCAGTTGATTTAATAATTTATTTCAGCTATCCATTATCATTTTTGTGTATAATCTGTTATATATATTTTGTATATACCAGTTGTAATATTTGTTTGTAATTCAGAAAATAATTGCAACTTTCATGGTTTTGCTTATATCTTTCCATGGTGGCATTGAGGAGGAAAACTTTTCCTCTACCCTCTTAGGTGCTGTGTTTGGAGATCTGTGCATTAAATTGACAAACAATAGATTAGCAAAACAGATTTTTTAATTCTGGTATATGTAGGTTTGTAGGGATGCACAGAAAAATGTGGCTCTAGTGGGTGATTGGAATTTGAGGTTTATATACCATCTTGATAGGGAAAGGGGAGGGGGAGAAGGGAATTTAGAGGAAAAGCAAATGTCCTTTAAGAGAGATAAATGGGCTTTTAGGAGAAGAAATAGGAGATAAGATAGATGTCTATTTAGGCATGGATTTTCCTTTGGGGAACCTCTGCTTTTAGGCAGGTAACAGTTCAGAAACAAAGCCTATTCTTCAATGCCTTGGACTCAGAATAATTCTTATTACATAGTAACATAATCTGGGCCCCTTCATAGTGCCTTGATGTAGAGGCAGCATTCTAGCAGTGAGAGAGAATCAGTGGAGAGGGCTAGGGTATATATAGCTCAGTGGTGGAACACTTGCCAAGCATGCACAAAGGCCTAGGTTTGATCCCTAGCACTACAAACAAACAAACAAGAAAAGGTGGAGAACAGGGTAAGTGAAGACTGCTAGGATCCTCTGTGAGACTGCTGGAAAACTTGTGGGACAGAAATTATGAGATTCCCTCTTCAGGGTCTTTGTTGCCACGAACTGGCTCTGTGACTGGGGCAAGTCACTGAACATCTTCAGGTCTCAATGTTTCTAATTTGAAAAATGAGGAGGTTGAAATAGAATATCTACTAATCCCTTCCTGCTTCCTTGGCACTTCACCAAATTTTCATGGTGCATGATCTTCTTGAATGTTCAAACTCATCAGACTGGAAATCTTAGGGCCTACGGTTCAGATCTTTGTTGTCACTGGCAGGAGATGTGCCTTCTTGGGCCACCACCATTTAGCTTTCTTCAGATCCAGCCAGTCTTGTGGGTAAGGACAGGGTGGGGATGCCTGAGGCTACATCCTCAGCCATTGCCTGCCTTACCAACTTACTGTCTCTGGGTGTTCTCCTTGTCTTCCCTGTGCCTGGGGTATGACAGCCTTTTTCCTTTGCCCCAGGATGGAAGAACTGAAGGCATCAGGCCTGACTTGCAGCTGCTGCTGGCTCTGCTCCAGCAGGTCTTTGGACTCAAGTGTCCAGACTTTGAGGGAGTTGCTGAGATAGCATCTGTCTACCTCCAGGCAGGAGTAAACCCCAGGGATAGGACATACATGGCTTTGTAAGAGTGACCACTAACTCCAGCTGATAAGGCCTATTACCATTATCACATTTCATCCCTGCAAGGACCTATTCTTCCCCTGTGTATAGTTAGGGAGCCAAATGGGAGACATTGACTGACTTCCCTGAGATTACAAGGCTAGCTGGTTGCCCAGACAGTGACTAGCACAGAAGTCTGCCTGATTTCATACCTCTTGTGTTTTTCTGACCATTTCATTGACTCTGAAGAATTGTTTCAAAAATGAAAAGGGGGTCTGGGGGTGTAGTTCAATGGTAGAATTCTTGCCTGGCATGTGTAAAGCCCTGGGTTTGATCCTCTGCATTGTGACCAAAAAAAGAAAGAAGGTATTGCTTTATTGAGGGTTACAAAATTTTGAGCCGTGAGATGTGTCCAGTCTAATATCTGAGATCCAGAGAAGTTAGTTGTGACTTGTCCAAGATTACACAGCTACTTAGTCACCTGATCTAGTTCTCTCAATCTTAGTTCAGTGCTCTTCCCCCATCAAACTGCTGCCCAGAAGCTGCCAGCTCCAGCAGCAGGTCCTTGCCAGGTCCAGCAGCTAACACCCTGGATTTAGTCTTCTGTTTTTAAGTAATGCACATTTTTTAAAGAAATACCTTAGGGCAGCCATGTGTAGCTTTACACGCTCATTTCAGGTTTGAGCTTCCTCCATGCTATTATTTTGTATATTTGGGACACATTAACTATAGTTATAAGTTCATTTTATTAACTCAAAATGGTGCTGGTTTTCTTAATATTAACTGTGGTTATTATGATGTAGTGGTGTTTGGCCACGGTTTCCTCCCTCCCTCCCTCCCTCCCTCCCTCCCTCCCTTCCTTCCTTCCTTCCTTCTTCCTTCCTTCCGGCAGTGCTGGGGGATTAAACCCAGGGCCTCACTTTCTTCATGCCTTATTGTACCTTACCATTAGCCTCAAAATATCACTACTTAAATTACAATTTTAAATCAGCCTCAAATGACAGATGGATTTGGTTCTTCTAATACATGTGTTAGTTGTATCTTCATTGTCTGCTACACAAATAATAATTGTAAACAAGTAAATCAAGGCAACCCCAAGTGGTGCTGAGGAAAATAGTGGGGAAGGAGACAGATAGCTTGTTCTTTGTTAATATCTTCCTGGATCTTGGAGCTCACCTAACATGTTCACATTTGAAAAGGTTGTGACTGGTGATTCCTGGAGGCCAGGCTCATCCCAGGATGAGGAGAGGACAGAGGTGCCAAGGATCACCAGGAGAAGATGGGGCTCCGGGAAGCGATCCAGACCGCGGCCACTGTCTGACTATGGCCAGCTGGCCAGCCGAAGTTTGTCCATTCCTGAAGACTCTGTTGCTGTGGACCCCCAGAGCAAGGACTGTGTGGATGGGCCCCCCCAGGAGAACATGTCCTTCACTGGTTCTTCAGACAAGAATGTTTCAGCCAGCTGTACCAAAGGAGGTCGGAGAAGACGCCCCATTTCTGTGATAGGAGGGGTCACCTTCTATGGCAACAAACAAACAGAGGAAATCGAGAATCTTCTAACCCAAGTAAGATCTGGTGTGTTGCTACCATAGCCGGCAAAGAACTTCCAGCTTCCAGGCCTTTGTTCTCTCACTGCAAACTAAACCAAACTAAACCGGAAGCTGCTTTTGCTTTCTTCTCTCTTCCTGGAAGATGATGCATCTCCTCACAGCCTTTTCCTCCTGATGTTGCTTGAAAACTTGCTTGAATTCAAACTAACCCTCTGACACCTGGTCACCTTTTTCCTAATCTTTCTTTCCTGAGGTCTCTAATGATTTGTGAAACAGGTTTGCCTTTTATTTCTAATCAACCTGAGATTTTAACCAGGGGAAGGGTAACAGGATACAACAGAGAGTGGTCTATTGTTAAAATGGAAAGATCAAAGAAAATAAAAAGAAATAGAAGGGCTGGAGATAGAGCCCCATGACAGAGTGCTTGCCTAGCATATGCAAGGCCATGGATTCTAACCCCAGCACTGCAGAAAAACAAATAAACAAAAAATGTAAGGAGCCAGTTGCACACCTGTAATCCCAGTGGCTTGGGAGGCAAGAGGATCCTAAGTTCAAAGCCAGCCTCAATAAGTTAGTGAGGCCCTAAGCAACTTAGTGTGACTCTGTCGCAAAATGAAAAATAAAGAAGGGCTGGGGATGTAGCTCTGTGGTTAGGTGCCCCTGGGCTCAGTTCCTGATACCAAAAAGAAAAAGAAAAAAAAAAGGTAACGAAATGGTAGGGGAAAAAATGCACCTCTTATCACATTTAAAAGAAAATCTGTTTTATCCTGTGGGGCAGGGGAAGGGGGGGTTCTGGGGATGGAACCCAGGGCCTCACATGTGCTTGGGCTAGTGGTCTACTACTGAGCTACCCCGCCCCCAATGTCTCCAGTCTTTACTCTTTTCTTACCTTTTCTTTTTCTTTCTTTCTTTCTTGGTTGTTTTTTGATTTGCAACTGGTTTGACATTGGTCCCTTGGTATATTTTAAATTCAACAAATATTTATCAAGTGCCCAGTGTACTCTGAGGATATAAGACTTTTAAATAAAGACGCAGAACTAAAGAAATTTTATATGTGTTTGGCGAAATTGATATCCTGGCTGTGGTCAAATGTTCACACAACAGTCTTTAAGTAATGTATATGCCCAATTTTATTTTTAAAACTTGCGGGATGATGTCTTAAATAGCACATAAATTCTCTTAAAAGGGAAATTCTATATTGGTTTTGGATTTAATGTTGACATTCTCCCTGTGAAGTCCCAGCACAATGCCTTGTTTGTAGCAAGCACTCAAAACCTCTTATTTAACTCAATTGAGTTAAATTGAGTTCTTAAGGTAAAAGCAAGTCAAATTGAAGAATATCTCAAAATCTCTAAGATCCTTCCCCAAGATATTCCACCAGTTAGAGGAAATAATTTGAACTAAAATACTTTGTACTCTATTATAACCTGAAATGCAGTATAGAGACAATCTAAAGCACTTAAAAATATTTCACTACAGATTATCCAAAAAAAGTATGGCAAAATAATTTTCTATATCATAATTTTACTTAGGGAGTAGGGTAGAAAAATTCTTTTAAGAACCTAAGGAAGGCTGGGCACAGTGGTAGATGTCTATAATCCCAGTGACTTGGGTCTGAGGCAGAAAGATTGCAAGTTTGAGGCTAGCCTCAGCAATTTAGCAAGGCACTAAGCAACTCAGTGAGACTCAGCCTTAAAATTTTAAAAAGTCTGGGGAGGTAGCTCAGTGGTAAATCGCCTGTGGGTTCAATCCCCAGCACTAAAACAAATAAACAAACAAATAACTTCTTCAGTCAAATCCAAGGAAAGCACAAACCAAGTGAGCCTTTGATGCACACTTATAGGAGTCATACATATGGAAAATAGGAAGGTACATTATAGATGATTCCAAAGAGACCTGGGTAAATATGTAGGAAACCATCTTTTTTTTTTTTTTTTCAGTGTTGAAGATGAAACCTAGGGCCTTGCACATGCTAGACAAGCGTTCTACCACAGAGCCATATCCCCATCCCTGCATTACTGGTGATTAAACCCAGCAGTACTTTACCAGTAAGCTATATCTCCCACTTTTTTTTTTTTTTTTGAAATGGTCTCACGAGAGTTACTGAGGGTTACCTGGAACTTGTGATCCTCCTTCTTCAGTCCCCCTAGTAGTTGGGATTACAGGCATGTGCGACTACACTTGGCAAAACCCAGCTTTTTATAAAAGCTCAGCTGTTATGTAAGCAATTGACTTTAGGTCCACAGTCCTGTGGGTCTTCAGGGATGGGTAAAGCTGCTGTCTGTGACCCTGGCTGGGCCTTATGTCTACATCTTTGCTTCCTCCCCAGAATCTGCTCTTGGGAAGGCATCTTCTTCACCCTGACCCTGAAGCTGTGTGTGGGCATTCTATCATTTCCTAAATCCATCCTGTTCTCAGGCACTTCACTTTTGCTTACTATTCCCTGTTGACATGTCTCTGACAAATGCAATGAGATGTGATCCTGTGAGGTAGAAGCCTCTGAGCTGATAATGACTGTTAAAGTTTTAGATTAACACATTGCCACTGAGCCCAGTGCAGCCTGCAGCTCTTGGCAGGATTTGGAGAAGCCATTTCACATCTGTGAGTGGCTTTGTGGTGAGAAGACTGTATAGCCTGCTGCTTGCAGGAGCTGCCACTTCCTGGCCCCTTCTTATAGCTTTTGCTTTCCTTTTGTAGCCAACAGCCAGGCCACCCGTGCCCGCTCACCAGGTGCCACCCTACAAGGCAGTGTCGGCCAGGCTCAGGCCCTTCACATTTTCCCAGAGCACCCCCATTGGACTAGACCGTGTGGGACGTCGGCGGCAGATGAGAGCATCCAATGGTGAGTCTCAAAGTGGCCTCCTATGGAAACATCTGTTTGTTGCCAGGTGCCCAAAGTGTCCAGGTGATTTTGCTGCTTTTCTTCTTCCTCTGGGTCAGGGTGGTGCTTGCCTGGCCTTGAGGAAGTTTCTTCTCAGGATGAGGGTGTGTCATTTGCTGTTGGGCGGGTGGGTGCTTTTTCAGCCAACCTGGTGAATTGGAGAAGATTGACCTCCTTGTGATGATGTCTGCATACCTAACCTTCCATCAGGCACATCCCAGTGAGAACCAAGGCCTAGGCTGGAAGTCTAAGATCAGAGTGTGGCAGTGTTTGTTCCTTCATGTTCCTGTGGCATTCTCCGGGTACATGTGTCTGTCTCCTGTGTCCACATTTCCCCTTTATAAAAGACACCAACTTTACTGCATTTGGATCCACCCTAATGACCTCATTGTAACTTGATCATTTAAAAAGATATTGTTTCCAAATAAGGTCACATCTGTGGGTCCCAGGGATAAGGACTTCATCATCTCTTGGGGGACAGAATTTAACCAAAAGCATATATCATGACTGTATCAGTGTACAACCTGCACACACATGGTCAAAGAGTTACAAAAATTAGGGAAAACAGAAATGGTTTTGATAATGACATGTAGAGGATTTCTCTTCTAATCCCTAAACATATGCAAATAGCTTATTTTGTGCTTCCTGTAGAATTAGTTTTTTGTTTTTGTTGCTTTTACATTTTTTCATTTTAGCTTTAGGTTTTTTTCATTGAAAAATACTAAAAATTAACTGGCTAGGTTAAGCAAAAAGGGAATGTATTGGAAGGATGTTGAGTGCTCCCGGAATTGATGGGATGGTTGGGGAACCAGGCTAGGATGTAGAAAGCAATCAGGGTTGCTCCCAGGAGTCAAGGAGCCACAAGAAGGACTGACTCTGATGCCATCACAGGGAAGGAGTGAAGTCCAGTTTGTCCTCTGTCAGTCACCCTAGAGTCAGAGTCCCCGGATGAGGATTCAGCTCTCTGAGCCAGGTGTCATGTCCACCACCTGGTAGCACTGGTACAGGGAGAAGGAGGGGGTGCCTTCAGGCCTCCTTGCCTTCTGTGCTTGAGTTCTTTGTCCACCAAGGCCAAATACAATAGAGGAGGGTTCATTCTCCTAGAGGAAATCTAGGTTGTGTTAGGAACAGGAAAAGATTGTACAGGTTGTAGTTTGCTCTCTCTCTTCACTGATTCATTCACCATCGAGAGCTTACCATGTACCAAGTGACAGCAGTCAGCAGAACAAAGCCTCTTTAGTCACTTAAAATTTAGTGAGGAGAATAACAAGTAAATATTTAACAGGGCAGGTAGTGCTACAAAGGAAAATAAAGCTGAACACAGTGGTCCAGGCCTCTAATCCCAGCCACTCAGGAGGCTACCTTAGCAACTTAGTGAGACACTGTCTCAAAAAATAAAAAGGGCAGTGGATTTAGCTCCCCTGCCCACAGGAAAAGAAAGAAAAGAAAGCTGAGTCGTCAAAGGTTCTTATTGACAAATAAGCAGTACTTTTTAAAAAATATTTTCCTACCTAAACAAAACTGTCTCTAATGTTCTAAACGGTACTCTTATCATGGTGCACCTATTCCAGATATTACTGAAAACCCTCCTCCTTACCTAGTGATGACAAACCAAAGACTCATCAATTATAGCTGACACCTCCAAGTCTAAGAGGGTGGAATTAGAATTCTTTCTTCTCCAGTTCTGTTAGTGTTTTTAGCCTGAGATAAATTTAAGCAACACTGTATCATGATGGGAAGTAGGAAAAGGAAGGGCATAGTAAATAAACTAGTGTATTATGAGCACATGACATCATAAAAGGAAACTTCTCTCTCTTTTTTTTTGGGGGGGGGGGTCTGGTTACAAGGCGGTAGGTGGTAGTTTTAAACTGCACAGATATTCTTCCCATTGGCTGCTTCCTGGCCTCTCCCAGTATCTTACCTGTTAGGGCTCGGTGCCAGAGGAGGTGATCCTATCTACTTCCTGTTGGTCAAAAATCGGTTACTCTATAAAAATTAATGGGGCATCAGCTATGACCTAGGTACTGTTTTTATCATTTGAGATATAGCTAAGAATTAAAGTATTACAACAAGTTAATAAGTGGCCCTTTCTATCTGAAGGTTCCACATGCACAGATTCAACTAACCACTCATCAAAAACAATCAGGTGCTGGAGGCACAGCACAGTGTTAGAGCCCTTCCTAGCATACATGAAGCATGGGCTTGGTTATTAGTACCTCAAAAATAAATAAATAAAAATTTCTGAAAATAAGAGAATTCAAAAAAAGATTGCCCCCATACTGAATATACTCAGACTTTGTTTCTTTCCCCCTGTTGCTAGGGATCAAATCCACGCAGCCTCTGTATCACTGAGCTACACCCCCAGCCCCAGACTTTTTTCCTTGTCATTATTCTCTAAACAACCATTATAACTACTATTTACATGATATTCTTGTTGTTCTAGGTATAGGTAATCTAAAAATAATTTAAAGTATACAGGAGGATGTGTATAGATTTTGTGCAAATACTGTGCCATTTTATATAAGGGACTTGAGCATCCAAGGATTTTGGTATGTAAGTGAGGTATCCTGGAACAAGATCCTCAAAAATACAGAGGGAAAACTGCACATTCTAGAATTTAAATAGATCCCATAAGCCAGTAAGGATTACCTAAGGACCTGTGATTGCTCTGCATAAGATGAATGAGGGTGAGGTGGTAGAGAGTAGGAGTGGGAGGTGACACTGGAGTAGAGATTCCAAAGATGAGTAGGAGACAGTGAGGCAAAGATTTGGAGGAGGAGAGGTCCCAGAGGAAGCAATAGACATCCAAAGATAGGCAAAATCTTGATATATCTGAGGTTCAGCAAGGAGGCCAGAATGACTAGAGCTCAGGGAACAGGGACAGAAGAAGATGCTACAGTCAGAGAGTTCAGCTATGGCTAGACAGAAGGGCACTGCAGGTCACAAGGATTGGGGGTTATTTTGAGTGCAATGGGAAATCATTGCCAGCAGGAGAATGATAGGTTCTAATTTCTGCTTCAGAGAGAAAGGAGTTTGCCGGGGAAAGGCAGAGGAAGGGAAACTGATGTGAAGGCCATTATATGAGTCCAGTTGAGAAACCATGGTGTCAGTGACCACAAGGCCATCCATGTTTTCCTTGGGTGCTTTTTTCCCCAGTGGCTAGAAGATGCTATAATGACCAGGCTTACTGGGTTCTAATTCAGCAGAGTCAGGGCTGGGAACTCCAGTGGAAGTACTTCTCCCTTGTGGGTCTAAATTCAGTTTCAACAGAGTAGTTATTGGATGGGGGAAGAAATATTTTGCAAGTGTGTTAAGAAGTCACCAAAAAAACTTCTGTGTGAACAAGTGGTTTCCCACAATAGGTGAGCATTACCCAGTGACATCAGTCATAAGTTCAGAGCATGTGTCTCCTGCATGGCAGCATCAGGATGTGTCTCCAAGCTGCCTCTGTAATTTTGATCCAGAAAGCTGTGATTGAGCAGGAGATGGTCACTGGGGAGAAGCAGTGCTGTTTGAGATGCCACAATGACAGTCTGGGCGCCTTCTTCACCAAGACCCAGCAGAGGTCTGGTGCTGAAGGAAATGCATGTCCAGCACCAGTGGTTTTTCCAGTAAGAACAAATCATTTTCCTCCTCCATTATAACAAGGGCCCATTGTAATCAACTTTCCACAAGTAGTTGTCTGGTTCCTACAAAGAACCATATCATTAAATTGGTTGAGGGGAAGGTCTTGTGGTTTAGCCCAGGCTCAGCATCTATTTCTGCCTAGAATGAACCCACTTAGTAAACCATCAGGATAAGGAGGAAAGAAGATTGACTGACATCTACACAGTGGAAATAAGGTCCACATGATTATTAAACAGCCACTGTTGCTGTCAGAATTTACATGGAATGGTTATCTTCTCATATTTCGGTTTTCTGATATATCCAGTTAAAGGCTTCATTTATTATGTTCTTTCCACCTTTCCCCAAGCCATTCAGCCAAACATTTAGTTCCCAGCCATGAGTCCACACAAGCTAAATCCTTCCTAAGTCCATTTCCTTCCAGTCAGAGAGATTATGTTTTGCCATTGGGGTTTCCCAATGATGGAAGGCCTCTTTTGAGGAAGGCTAAGAAGACTTGCAGTAATAGATGCCTACCCAAGATGACCTGACCTTTGCATCACTGAGACTTTGAGCCTGGGAGTTGAGTGAGAACCCTGGTTGTTTCTTTGTTATACCGGCTTAGGTCAGTTTCTGCTCACCAGACTTGGAGATTTCCTGCTACTTAAATCAAGTGATATCTTAATGGAGTTTCTCATCAGTTTTGCTCCTAAGGATGCCAGAGATCAGTTAGGCACAACGAAAGACCTCATGGGTCAGATCATTCCAATAATTTGAGCTTTCCCTATTGCTGGGGCAGTAATAGTGTCCACTTCCATGAAGATGCAGATCTTTAGTGCAGTGGAGGCATTTCTGGCTAGAATTCAAGGCTTATAAAACTCCTGCCACTTTCATCTTCTGGTGGGAATTGGAACTCACTTGATAGACCATTTCCAGTGCTTCTATCTCCCAGGCTTAGGGTTTCTTTTTTTCCATATGATATGTAATTTTTGGTGTACATATCACCAGAGTGCTAGCATCAATCTCCTTAAGACCATAATTAGTTGCAAAATCTAATACAGATGCCACCCAGAGAGCTATGTTTGGTTTAATCTAAGTTATATTCCATAATGTAATGAGTGAACTTTGTTTAGATCTGATATCAACAAACCAGTTTTGAACAAGATGATTTTGAGATGAAAGGGGAAATTTTCAAAGGGATTGAATGTTTGGTAACATGAAAGAATTGTTATTAATTTGTTAGTTAGGATAATGATAGTTTTAAGTTCTTTTTTTTTTCTCCCTTTTTCTTTGGTGCTGGGGATTGAACGCAGAACCTTGTACATATGAGGCAAGCACTCTATTAACTGAGCTATATCCCCAGCCCTATTTTTAAGTTCTTGTTATTGACATACATTGAAATATTTTTTGCATAAGATGATATAACAGATTTGTTTTAAAATACTCCAGGAAAGTAGGTGGAAAATAGTTAAAATGGGTAGATTTTTTTTGAGGGGGGGTTACTGGATATTGAACCCAGGAGTGCTCTGAGCTACATCTCCAGCCCTTTTTATTTTTTTTAAGTTGTTAGGCTGACCTTGAACTTGTAATCCTTCTGCCTTGGCCTCTGGAGTCACTTGGATTACAAGGAATGTGCCACAATACCAGGCTTAAAAAAAATCCACCCTTTCTAGCACTTGGCATTTTTCTCTCCCGCTCTATTTAGTATACAAGTCTTATCTCTTATGAGCCCATGCAGTGTGTGAAGGAAGGTCATTTGAACTGACCACTGCTTGTCAACCTCATGGGTGTGGTATTTAAGATAACAGAATCAAGATAATGAATCACAGTGGCACTTACAAGTGCCTTTATAAAGTTCATGTATAGAAGGCTGGTGATCTAAAAATGTTATGGGTTTATTTATTTACTTAGTGGTGCTAGGGATTGAACCCAGGATGTTGAACATGGTAAGTAGGCACTCTAACACTGAGATACATCCCCAGCCCAACATAATTACATTTTATATCTGTGGCTTCATATTCCCTGGGTTTGGCCTTATTGAATTTATCTATCTATCTATCTCTATTTATTTATTATTTTGGGCGGGAGTACTGGCATTAAATGTAGGAATGTTCTACTATTGGGCTACACTCCCCACCCTTATTTATTTATTTGAGGCAAGGTTTAGCCAAATTATTCAGGCTGGCCTTGAACTTGTGATTCACTTGCCTCAACCTCCCAAGTAGCTAGAATTACCTGCATGTGCCACTGCGTGTCCTGCCTAATTTCCCCATTCTGACTTCTGGGTTCCACTCATACTTCTTTCCTTAACTGGCCTATATGTTTTGTCAAGAAAATTTGATGGCTTTTCAGAATTCTTATTTTCATGTTCATTCACTTTCTCTCTACTGGTCCCATCCATCAAGTTCAGATTATTTTACTCTTATGATGAACTTCCAATTAACTTAATTGTCTCCCAGAAAAGAGAATATGTAGTTTTCTTTGATTTTAAACTTTAGTAGATTTTTGTTTGTTTGTTTTTGGTGTAGAGGGTTGAGCCCAGGCAGGCTTAACCACTGAGCCACATCCTCGGCTCTTTTTATATTTTATTTTGAGACAGGGTCTCACTTAGTTGTCTAGGACCTTGCTAAATTGCTGAAGCTGGCTTTGAACTCAGGATTCTCTTGTCTCAGGCTCCCAAGCTTGGAATTATAGGCATGTGCCACTGCTTAGAATTTTTATGGATCATAAGCAACAGATAAAAGTATGCCCAGGTATTGAAGTCACTAGATTTCGGTAGTCCACTTTCAAAAAGAAAAAAAAAAATCCTTTCTCTCTCTCTCTCTCTCTCTCTCTCTCTCTCTCTCTCTCTCAATTATTAAACCCCCATCCCCCATCTGTTATATATATTTTATATATTTATATTGGGTTTTGTGTGTGTGTGTGTGAGAGAGAGAGAGTGTTGTGATGCTGGGGTTTGAACCCAGGGCTATGTACATGGTAGGCAAGTGTTATACCACTGAGCTCTACCTCCAACCCCTATCTTATATTTTTAGAAAGCACTGTAGGGTTGAGGATGAAGCTCAGTGGTAGAGAACTTTCCTAGTGTATACAAGGCCCAGGATTCAATCCCCAGCGCTGCTTTAAAACAAACAAACAAATTAAAGCACTTTAGTTAATCAATACATCTATATTAGAGCATTTAGTAATCATGCCAGATAATTCCATCGGGGGCAATGCTGTTCTAAGTGGGTACAAGCATGGCAAGTTGACTTTTTAATGATATTTAAAGTTTTTTCTTACACTAATAATTGCTTTATTTAATTTTTGTTTTCACATTTTAGCTTTTTGTGAATATAGTCACTCTGTCTAAGCTGTGAAAGAGAATTAAATTGACCCAGTAGCCTTCTGACCGAGGACAACTCTCTCAACCTGAATGCTATGAGTTGCTCACACCAGATTGTAAAACTAAATCATATCTGATTCATATTTTTCATTACGAAACAACTAAAATTCCCGTGCTTTAAAGGCATGATATGTCTTGTGGTCTACAAAGGACAGCATGACCCAAATTATAGGCAGACCTCTGTATCTACTTGTTCCCCATTCCATGGATTCAACCAACTACAGATAATATTCTGAAAAAAGTTGCATCTTTACTGAATATATATATTTTTGTTGCCATTAGCCCCTAAACAATACAGTATAATGACTTTTTAATAGTATTTACATTGTATCAGGTGTTATCAGTCACCTAGGAGTAATTTAAGGTGTACAAGAGGATGTGGGGAAATTCTTTGAAATACAGCAGCATTTTATATAAGGCACTTGAGCACCCTCAGTGTTTGGTGTCCCAGGGGATCCTGAAACCAGTCCCAGCCAGATACTGAGGAAAGACTATGCATGATGACCAACCCATCTGTGAAGCACATCAGAGCTGGTCAATGACTGGTGAAGAAACTTATTTTGAAAACCTCCTAGGTTTCAAACATTCCAAGAAAGCAAGCAAAAAGTATTACAGATGCACTGATACTGATCATTGCTTTTGTTTTGAGACACACACACACACACACACACACACAGCGGGGGAGGAGAGAGAACAAACATGGGTCCTAGTTAGTAGTTGGAAGTTCCGTTAGCTTATGGTCTTTTGGAGCCAACCATTCATACGGGAGGTGCCATAATTAGATAAATTTATGCAAGCTGCGCTAGGATGTTAGCGCCTTCCCGGGCCCTGGCTTAGCCTGTGACCTCCTCCGCTGAATTGGGAGCTGGTCCTTCAGGAGCTGTTTGGGGAGCCCTGGAGTGCTCCGCAGGGAAGGGCGGGGTAGCACCTGTTGGACCTCTGTCCTGAGCCCCCCATGATGAGAAAGGTCTAAGCACATGTGACATCATCTGCCTGAGCTGGATGGGCCTTAGTGGGTCTTGAAGGGCCTTGTAAACGGAGGAGCAAATGGCCCTTGCAGTGCTGGCCAGGCTGCAGGCCTGAGCGCAGCGCTGGTTGGACCCACGCTCCACCCCTCCATCCGCGAGCGGAGGCGGCTAAACGGCCCCCAGAACTTTCTTCTTCTGTTAAATGTATCCTGCGCTGATCAAAGGTTGGTTTATCTAAAGAAAAAAAGAAACGTGCCAAGACATTTTCCAGTATGTTTAAGACCTAGTAGTTTCAAAACACAGTGGGGTTTATCTTTCATAGGGGACATTCTTTCTGTAAGTGCAACTCCTGATTCTTCTATTTGATTTTGTAGTGAAATGTATTCGTCACTCAGAAATAGAAAAGATCCACTTAAAATATTTGTTTACTTTTCCCTAGTAAGGAACTAGTATTGGTTGTAAAAGGTACATTGATTAAATGTTATGGCACTTTGATAAGTTTGTATTACTAGGAAATGCTTCAGGACATGCTATTAGGACAAAAATTGATGTTATTTAAAGAAATACCCAAGCTGCTCTACCTTTCTGAGTTGGATTTGTCTTGTTTTTATGATGTTGGAATTCAAGCATGGACTTCATGCATGCTATGCAGGGACCACTGAGCTACATCACTATTCCCAGATTTTATTCAATTTTATTTATTTAGTTAGTTTGCTTTTGTGTTTTTTTTTTTTTTTTTTAATTTTTGAGTTGGTTTTTAAATGTGTTCTTGGTTTCAGAGATACTTCCATGGTTAGGAATCTATTTAACACATATTTTATGCTCCTGTTATTAATGAGGCATTTTGCTAGAGACTAGGTGATCATGAAGAAACTGGAAGGTGTTCTCACACAACTGCTAGTGTAGATACCCCTGTGGAGTTTAATCAGCTCTGGGGGGTTCTGGTAATGAGATCTAATTTGAGAGTTGATGAGGGAAATAGTCCAGTTTGTTGTTAAGAGTTATTCCTGGCGGAGTGAACAGCATATGCAAAGAGTGGAGACCAGAGAAAGGAGAGCACATTGGAGAAACCAAGAGCAGGGTGACACAATGCAAACCTCAACCCATTTCCACTTCTCAGATGAGAGCTGCCCTGCATTGCCTCTGTGGAGCAACCTGACTGAAGGCCACAGCTTGAAGAATGCTTGTTTCCCTAAGCTGTTGTTTTCTTACATGAGTTCATGCTCAAGGTCATGACCCCAAGCCTATTTACAGCAGTTATGTTTACTATTATAATTAGGGAACTTACTTAGATATCATATATGCTGATGAAATGTAAGTAGGAGACCAAAGAGTCTTTGAGTCTATGAAAATGAGTTTGAATACTTTGGAGAGGCTCAATAAACATAGATTGCTAGGCTAGGGATGTAGTTCAGTGGTAAAAAGCTTGCCTAGTGTGCACAAGACCATGGGTTCCAATTCCCAGCACTGTTAGCACAAGGTGCACAAATGACAGAGCTGGGGAGCAGACTTCAGGTCAGGAAGCTCTTCTTTATAATCTGACAAACACCTGATGTGGCTCTTTTTCAGGGATAAAATGGCTACTGATCATGAGGTTCCTGGTTTTATATATAGTAACAGGAGTTAGTTACTTTTGGCAGGTAGGGGGCAGGCCCAGACTATGGGAGGAGTTTTGGTGGCAGGATCATTTAGGGCCAGGCAGGAGGTTAGGTAGGTAAACCATATCCTTAAAGCACAACTGAAAAAAAAAAAAAAAATCTGTCAAACTAAGGAATCTTTTACCCAGATTGCTTTGTTAGTGTCTCTGGTTTTATTGCTGTACTTTAAAGAAGCCAGAAATGGGAATCATAAATGAAGCATTGTGGATGTGGATTATACAAGAAAGATGTAGAATTTGTTTCAGACAACCATACACTAAGAGTCCCTCTCTGTATCATGACAAAATGAATAATTGCATCTTTACATGTTTTAAGTTAAAATGTTTATGGCATAAATACTTAAATTGTTTTTTCTGGCCTTTTGATATTTAGGCAGGTCCCCTGTGCTCCACCTCAAAGCTGTAGGTCCCTGAGGCTATGGCAAGATGAAGGTGAGGGGGAAGGGCTCAAAGGCCGGTCTAGACTGGAGATCCAGCTACTAGAAGGAGAAGGAGCCTGGGGCAACCAGGAACCACTGAAGTGTTTTAAGTGGAGTGAGATGGTTAGATTTGCATTTTAGAGAGATGATTGGATAGATTGTGGAGCTAGTGGGAGGAGTCTGTTTCTTAATCTAGTGGCTACAGATACCTGAACTAGAAAATGACTGTAATACTGGAGAAATGAAGAACTTGGAGGTCAAGCAAACTGTCTGGATGTTTTGGGCAAAGGAAAAGGAGGCCATGCTGTCACCATGCCTGGGTGACACCAGAAGAGCACATGGTTGGGGAGCTGTTTCCCATTCAGGTGGGTGGAATAGGAGCCAGTTTTCAGTTCAGTTGTCATCACCTTGGATTATAAGGTCTGCTGAGGGGGAGGGAGACCCAGGCTGGAGGTATAATAACATGGGAGTCATGGGGGTGGGGAAGGGTGAGCAATGAGAAGAGGCTCTTTGGGGTAGTACTGAGGATCAAGAACATTTGCGAACCAGTAAAAGGAGAAGTTGAAAACGGTGATAGAAAAAGTAGCCAGAGAGGTAAGTAGAGTCCCAGATATACTAGGAAGCCAGGGGCTTCGAGTGGGTGAGTTAGGCAAATGCATAACTAAGTGTCAAAGGCAGCCAAGACTTTATGCCTGTCCTTTCATCTATTCGGAAGGCTGAGGCAAGAAGAAGACATAAGCCAAGAGCTCCAGGGCCTTAGTGATAACTCAGCAAAACAACAACAACAACAAAAACATCACCTGAGTAAAAAATACCCTTGGGATTCTGGGTGAGGAGGAACCTGCCTGGTGACCTTGATTAAAAGTTTGGGGTCAGCACCAAGGTGGGACCAGAACAAAGTAGAAGGCTATGGGAGGGGTCAAGGCTTTAAGATGGAAGTATTTTATTTACTTAGCTTAATCTGTGTTGATGGTTTTCGGACTTTATGGCTGAAAATATCCCATATTGCTAAGGATTAATTAAAAATGATTTGGTTTTGCCCTATCTGAAAGCTCATTAAAATGAATGTGCCAATTCTTATCAAATGGTTTTGATGGAAATAGCAATGTTACCTTTATATCAGAAAGTTCCCTTCGTTGATTTAGAATTATTTAATATACCAACATTTAAGAAGTTAGAGGAATTATTAAAAATACTGAGTGCTTATATCATTTCAATTCTCTACCACTGAGCTACATTTCCAGTCCTTTTTTATTATTTATTTGTTTGTTTGGTATTGGGGATTGAACCTAGGGGTACTGTACCCCAGTGAGTTATACCACTGTTCTTTTTATTTTTTATTTTGAGAATGTGGCTTGCTAAATTGATGAGGCTGACCTCTAACTTGAAATCCTCCTGCCTCAGTCTCCAGAGTTGCTGGGATTATAGGCATGTGCCACCATGCCTGGCTTCATTTTTTTTTTTAAATGAAAGTGAACCATAAGAATTACCAAAGCATATTTTTTTGAAAAATCTTATAGTAAAGTTAAGAAATTTATTAAAACTCTGTGTTTGGCGCTGGGGTTGTGGCTCAGAAATAGAGCACTTGCCTAGCGTGTGTGAGGCACTGGGTTCAATTCTCAACACCACATAAAAACATAAATAAAGATTCAAAAAAAGTGTCCCTGCATCCTCTTCTCCTCCTCTGCCTTAGTTTTTTTGGTGTTCATTGTTTTAAAAATTCCTATTTATATTTTAGGGCTGGGGTTGTGGCTTAGTGGTAGAGCACTAGCCTAGCATGTGTGAGGCACTGGGTTCGATTCCCAGTACCACATATAAATAAAATAAAGGTACATTGACAACTAAAAAAATTTTTTTAAAAAAATTCCTATTTATATTTTGTTAGATATAACAGATTTACACATTGATAGTTCAATTAGAAACAGATTGTAGCATACTTGTATTTTTCCTTAGGAGGACCACCTGAATAAGGCACTAAAAATTCTGGATACAGAGAATTAATGAATCACTAAAGGGTGGGGGGTCTTAAATAGTTATTCTGGCTGCATATTGTTGTAATTATTTTTGTGAAAATTAATTTTATTAACATAACTTTGATGGGCTGGGGATGTGGCTCGAGCGGTAGCACGCTCGCCTGACATGCGTGCGGCCTGGGTTCGATCCTCAGCATCACATACAAACAAAGATGTTGTGTCTGCCGAGAACTAAAAAAAAATAAATATTAAAAAAATTCTCTCTTGGCTGGGGATGTGGCTCAAGCAGTAGCGCGCTCGCCTGGCATGCGTGCGGCCCAGGTTCGATCCTCAGCACCACATACAAACAAAGATGTTGTGTCTGCTGAGAATTAAAAATATATATATATTAAAAAAAACAAACCATAACTTTGGGTTAGAAAGCCAGAGCTGAATTTTAATTTTCTGTTGACTAGGTGTCGAACCCTGGGCAATTTAGTTACCTACAGTCTTTTTTTTTCTTTAATATAGAATGCAGTGATATTTAATATATTTACAGCATTATGCAGCCATCCCCATTATGTAATTTTAGACCCTTTTCATAAAACCCAAAGGAAGCTTACTACCCAGTTTTTCTTTCTTCCCAGCCTTTGGTAACTACTGATCAGCTACAGAATCTTAAGTGCAATGGAGAATTTTTTTTTTTTTTTTTTTTTGGTACCAGGGATTGAACTCAGGGGTGCTCTACCAATGAGCTACATCCCCAGTCCTTTTAAATTTTTTTATAAGTTGACCAGGCTGGCATTGAACTTGTGATCTTCCTGCCTCAGCTGGGATTAAGGCCTGTACCATTGGACCTAGCTGCAATGGGAGAAATTAATTAATATTACCTACCCCACAGATGTAGAAGAATGATCTGGTTCACAGAAAGTATGTAGTAAATAAATATTAGTAGCTAATCAGGAAAGCATTAATTTGTGCAGGGACATGGGTAGTGATGGGCAGTGAACTGTTTCCATCCAGAGTTCTAATTATTTATTTAACCACCCTAACTAATGACTTAACCCTAGATAAGTCATGTAATCTAACAAATAAAGCCCTAGAGGGCTAGGGGGCTAGGAGACTATCAGGAACAATGTTCTCTCTAATTATTATACCAATATATGTTAAACAAATTTACAATATATACCCTCATATTATTTAAGGGGAAAAAATTTAACCAAATCTTTTCCATTGATTTTCTTGACCTCAAATTGCAGTCATTATCCAGTGTTTTCAGAGACTCCAGTAAACATTTTGTTACAAGTATGGGAAAAAGAAGAAACCACAACAGATGTTGAGGTGCACGTGTGTGGGTGTGCACATGCACATATGTTGTGCCTTTGTGATAATTGTGAGCACACCATTAAAGCTTTCTGTTTGATCTCCATTTCTTAGATCATCACTTTATGTTTTGTTTATTTAAATCACTTTTCAAAATTTTTCTTTCAGTAATGAATCACAGAAAATATCAAATTAGATCTTACTTGCTGAGCACTATTTTAGGTGATAACAGAGCTCTTGGAAAGCTGGTTGGAGTGTTGGTGACCCAGGGTTTTGATTGTTAGGTGTGAATGTCATGTGTCTTGTCCAGTTCCTTCTTCCTTTCCATTTACACTTTATATGTTCATGCCAAGGAACATTGGGTGTTGGTTGTATTTATCTCTAAAACAAGTTGGATTTGTTTACTTATCTTTAGACAAGTACTTGCAGTAAGAGTATTTTCCTGACTGCTAAGATGGTACACAGCAAAGTCACTGTCTTTTGAGCCTGCTGAGAGATAACATAGATTCCACAGAGTCCAAGGCATTTAGAAATTATGAAAGGCTTCTGTATGCAGGAACAAGGATTACAAGCAGGGACATCAGTGCCTGAAACTATATTGCTTGCAAGTCTTGGAGATTACATTAGCTCCAATAGCAGTTCTCTTCACTGGTATTTCATGTCTTATCATTGCCTATAATCAGGGTTGTTTTTTTTTTTTTTATAGGAACATAGTGTTCCAGTTCTTGCTCAGAAAAACATGATAAAGTATTTCACATTTTCCCTGCAAACTCATGAGATTTCATTTAAAACCTCCATTTTAAAAATTGAATTTGTTCAAATCTTCCTGAACTATTGAAGAATGAACCTTCTTCCAAATATCACGGGTCTCCTTACCGAGTTTCAGACAGTGGATTTTAAAAGGAGAGGAAGGAATGATAAACATAAGAAGAGGGAGAGTTAAGCGCTCTGGACACCTAACAACTTCCAAGTATCAGTAGTCTGTCTGTTACTGGCTTGTTGCAAGAAGTCTGAGGCTTGAAGGTAGTGGGTAACCTTCCCTAGCTCAGCTAAGTGCAGCTGAATAGTAGATAGTGGGGCTGGCGTCCTAACCAGGTCCAACAGTTAAGAGAACAAAGACGACTACAGAAAAGCAGAGATATATTTATTATATGACCTTGAAGGATGAAACCTGCACACGGAGGACAGGAAAGTGCTGGCCTTTAGTGAAGAAAGTGCCTTGTCTTCTAAAGGACAGTTATGATTTATTTGTTTCTGCATTAATCCAGGTTCTAGTCAGTGCCCAGGTACAGAATGTCTTGTTTGGAGCAGTTTTTGGAGCACATAGGCTATGGGTGGGGGTAATGATGGGAGGGTTCATTTAAGCCACCGAGAGCAGATTTTCCACAGTCTTATGTATTCGAGTCCACATGACACTAGGATGAACAGCTATAGCTTTGAAGGCACAAAGGCACTTTTCCTTTATCATTGCTTTCGACGCATACTGGATGCTTTTCACAGTTTGTTCTTCTGACTCCGGCTTCGTTTCTTCTGTGCTGTAAGTGATTGAACCCTTTCCTTCTGTGGCAAAGAGCCTGTACCAGTCAGCCTGCCATCACCATCAGGAACAGTCGGTGTGCTGAAACAGTGGCTGCTGTTGAATTCAGTGCATGCTAGAAAATGGTATGTTGTACATGGCATTAAATGTCTTTTAGATTTCCTTAGAAACTGGCATAACCGACCAGGAGATTAATAATGCAATGTCTGTTTTTAATCCATTCAGAACTAAGGAATCACCCTGGGTACTCAATTATTTATGCTAATGGATAAGGGAATATTGGTCTGAATAACTGATAGCAAATGTTGCAAATTATTTCCTGTTAAGGACATCTGCCATCCCAGCTTTAGAAATAACAATCCATTTTAGCTGTAGGAGATGGCTAATGAGTGTCCATAGATCTTGGTTATGTTCCTCTTGGTTTTGGGTAGCCATTGCTGGTGTGGGAATTGGCACCATTGGTCAGTCCAGCCAGTGATTACCAGAGGTAGGGGTTTCTTGTTTCTCAACTGAGGTGATAGCTGTCCTTGAGCAGTGCTGTGCTCAAAAATAGCATTGTTCTGCCCTCCAGGACCTTCTACTCTCAGCGCCTGCCTTGTGGCTCTTGGGAATAAAAGCATGTCAAAACCCAGGGGAAACAAAGTTCCTAGGATATTCCTCCATTCTGGATATCTCTATGACATTGGGAAATTACTGCTTTGAGGAAACAGCAGCAGTTGGGAAACTTTGGTTGCTAAGTAGGTATGCAGTGGTAATTCTATACATCATCAGAAGGTGTGCATGTAAGAACATCTGTACCATATTATACTTAAGATACCAGAAATTCAGCTTTAATGACTACCTACTCAATCTCAGGAAACAATCCTGGAGGGGTAGAAAGGTGGACTGCTTTTAATTTGACGTATTACTACTAACTTACCTCTCCAATAGCCTTTCTTTTGAATATGCATGTAAATACATATGGGTCTTAGGCCCACTTTCTCTAAAGTAATTTAAATTCCTGCTTCTTCTTTTTTTTTTTTTTTCCAGGGGGGTGGTGGTCGTTGTGATGGTAGTGGTGATGTTGATGCTACTGGGAATTGAACTCAGGGGCATTCTACCACTGAGCTACATCCCCAACCTTTCCTCCCACCCCTTCATTTTTATTTTGAGGCAGGATCTTGCTAATTGGCCTAAGCTAGCCTTGAACTTACGATCCTCTGCCTTCCAAATTGCTAGATTACAGGTGTGCATCAACACACCAACCTTAAATTCCTATATTTATAGAACAAAATGATCAGAACAATTCATGTGTTTTCAACATTTACTTTATTCTGATTGATACATATTTGATATTAATATATAATTTGGCTCTCTTCACTTCTGGGACTGACTCTCTGCTTCCTTCTTGTGATGCCAGTAATAAATGTTTCTAACTGCCCAGTCCCAATAATATATTGTAATGATCTCTTACCCAAAGGAATTTGGGAGGGGAGCAGGATTTTATGACTTCTTTCCACTATCCTTAAGTTGTTTTTGTTTTTGTTGGTTCAGGGCATTGAACCCAGGGACGCTTTACCACTGAGCTATATCCCCAGCCCTTTTTTGTTTTCTATTGACAGGGTCTTACTATGTTGCTGAGGCTAGCCTTGAATTTGCAATCCTTCTGCCTCAGCCTCTTGCCTCACTCACTGTAATTGCAGGCATGCACCACCACTCCTGGCTGCAGAAGGTTTTTGTTGTAGTATTTTTATTGATTTGGCAAATATAGGCTGTAATCAGTGAACTTTTTTTTTTTTAACTAGAGGTCAAACTTACTTATTCTATTATACTCTTTTCTTTTTAGTAGTGGCTTCTTCCAAAAATAGGTTACTAGGTAAACATCCTTAGAGAAGATACCACATTTCAGTTCAGCATTTGTTTATGTATCATTTTTTTTCTTTTTTATCTTTATTTCATTTGGAATGCCCCATAAAGTTAGTTTATTCCTCTGTTCTAAGGTCCTGAATTCTCAGGGCTCCTAATCTAGTACCCTGACCCCATCTCTGGACTTAGAGAAAAATCTCTAGGAAACAGAAGCTGTCCTGTACCAGACGCTTGTGGAAAGTGAAAGTGCAAACAGACAGAACAAAGGACCTGTGGCAACGGAGCTTTTTCTTTTTGAAAACCAGCAATTTTAAGAAAATGAAAGTGCTGTGGAATTTATTTGCCTTTGTTAGAATGGATGCCCATAAGAGTGAACTCCCACTTCTCGCTGCTTTGCTTCTCAGTGTTGGGCATTTTATCTCTTCAGTTGACTAAAATCATGCCTTACTCCTTCCTTTCATAGTTTTCTTTAGTTTCTGAATCAATGAAAGAAGCACACTGGTATTCAGGATTTTGCCTCATAGCAGGGTTTCTCAAGGAATGTTGCACAAGAACAGTGGACAACACCAGAAAGTTGCCCAGAACAACAGTTCTCACAGCTGAGTGTGCATTGGCACAACCTGGAATCTTGTAGAAAGGCAGATTCTCAGTCCACAGAGCTGGGCCCAGCAATCTTCATGTCTGACCCGCTCCCAGATCTTGTGAACACTGCTGGACTGCAGGTCCCTCAGTGAGGCTATAGACACTCTCTTTGGAGTAGTAATGTGTTATGGTAAAAAGAAAACTCTGACCAAATAAGGTTGGGAAGCTCTATGTTAATCAAGATTAAACAACAGGCCGGCTGGACTTCTTATGCCTGTGATTACTGATGAAACTTGTGGGCTGTCCAAGCAGTAGATAAAGCATACAGTAGGTTTCAAACTTTTCATAGATCATCTTAGGCAGCTAGCATTCCACAAGGTAGACTAGGAAACTTTACATGACATTCATCTGCTATTAAAAAAAGGTATCTTGGGGCTGGGGATGTGGCTCAAGCGGTAGCGCGCTCGCCTGGCATGCGTGCGGCCCGGGTTCAATCCTCAGCACCACATACAGACAAAGATGTTGTGTCTGCCGAGAACCAAAAAATAAATATTAAAAAAAATTCTCTCTCTCTCTCTCTCTCTCTCTCTCTCTCTCTCTCTCTCTCTCTCTTTTTTAAAAAAAAATAAAATAAAAAAAATTAAAAAAGGTATCTTTTGAGTCTATAATTCAATAAAGCACCATGTTTATTGAGAATAAACGTACCCCTGTTGTATGAACTATTAATCATTTTAAATATTTGACTCTTAAGTTATCTTTTAAAAATATTTGTGAAGGGCCTGGGGATGTGACTTCGTGGTAGAGCACTTGCCTGGCATGGTGGGGCCCTGGGTTCAATCTCCAGCACCGAAAACAAATGTGAAGGAAAAACTTGAAACTGATTTAGTTGCTTGTTTTTCCCAGTATGTGTTTCACTTTTATTGTGGGTGTGTCTGCTTGTTTTTTAATAGAGAAAAAAAATGTATTTCTCCCAGTGCTAGAGGCTGGAAGTTCCATGTCAGGTAGCCAGCACCTAGTTCTTCTCACTTCGTTATACATGGCAAGAGGGGGAGTGCATCTCCTGTGGGGTTTTGAAATTATGAGTTCCCCAGAAAACCTTACTTAGGTGGATTCAAGCATGGGATAGAACATTTCAATAGAAACAACCAAAAATATTTGAAGATTAGAAAAGCCTTCAACACAGTCAAAACTGGTATTATAATTGTGTAGCTTTGCATTCTGAGTTTGTACATGAGTTTTTATTTTGTTGTATTTTTGTGGTGCTGGGATTGGAACCCAGGGCCTTGCACATGCTAGGCAAGTGCTCTCCCACTGAGCCACACCTCTAGTCCCTGGTGCTGTGATTTCTATGAGAGCTGGCATGTTAGTAGGGACCTCAGTGTTTTTCTGTGAGACAGTAGCAGCACAACAGCTAAGATTTACTAATTCCCCATGCTGTTCTGAAAATAGTGTATTCTTTTTTTTTTTTTAAGAGAGAGAGAATTTTAATATTTATTTTTTAGTTTTCGGCGGACACAACATCTTTGTTTGTATGTGGTGCTGAGGATCGAACCCCGGGCCGCACGCATGCCAGGCGAGTGCACTACCGCTTGAGCCACATCCGCAGCCCTGAAAATATTGTATTCTAACAATCCAATGAGGATTATTGGTACTCCAGTCCCTCTTCCCCTGTACCCCCTACAGATGAGGAAACCGAGATGCCTAGTGGAAATGTTCCCTCATTTAGCTGTGGTCCACCAGGTAGTCATGATGCAACAGGTTTTTGAACATAGGCTCACCACTGTAAAGCATGTATTTTACTAATTGGCACTATGGCTTTTTAAACCCACATTTATGACCTTGTGATCATTACTTTGCGTATATTATCTCATTGTTCATAAAGTTAAAAAGGCAGTGGCTTCCTGTCATGAAGAAATTGAAGGAAGCACACTGTTTGTCAACAGTGTCACAATGTAAAAGAAGAACCTTGCTCATTGTAGACAATTTGGGAAATACAGAAAAGTACAGAGGAGATAAAAATAACCCATAATGTTATCTGGAGAGAACCTCCTTTAAAACACATTTTTTCATTAGAGAGGAAAAATAATTTATTTTAAAAAATTCTTTAACTGCACTTTATAGCACCTCAACTTGTTTGTTTTGTTGTTTTGTTGCAGTGCTGCGGAGCCAACACAGTGCCTGACTTATGTTAGGCAGGCACCCCAGCACTGAGCGCTATCCCCAGGCTAGAGGATATATATTCTACATAGTAACATATACATATTACTTGCACAGAGTAGGGTGTACATGTACTTATTTACTTGTTCATCTTTCAAATAAGAAATCCCTCTTTTAAAGTGGTTTTATAAATTTGCAGTTAGCATAATACAGTATCATAACTCAAATTTTTGGCATACCATGATGTGAAATCCTAACTCAATTTTTGAACCAAGTGACCTCTGTGCTTTTCCCTGATGAAATAAAAGCCTCTGGAAAGGCTCTGTGAAAGTCTAACTCAGGTTTGGAGATTACAGTTAAAAGCAGCAAACACATTTCTACCATAGTCACCAAGGCTCTCCACTGCCCCTGACAGGCTGTAAGTGTGCTGGGGTTTGGTGTGTGTAGGTTTTGCTTTAGTTTAGAATTTCTTCCCTACAGTCCTCGCGTTGTGATGTCGCTGGAGCAGCTAGCCCTGGGTCACACAGTGTGAGCTGTCAGTTTCTGGGCAGACTCTGGCCAGGAATCCACAGGGCAGCGGGGAAGCAGTGAACAGCGATTCTGCAGTTCCCGAACTGCCAGCCTGCCTATCTTCCCCGACACTGGTTTCTGCCACACCCTTGACCTGCCCTGAATGTTGCTGTTTTTCAGTCGCAAGGATGGTAGCTAGAGGGGAAATAGCAAGATTTTGGAGTCTGGAAAGCCTTCACATGGGTATGTGTACAGAGAATGGATCCTTCTGTTCAGGAGACTTTGCTGTCTTGACTCTCTCCAAGTTGCAGTTTGTGCACTCTCCCTTTCCCTCTCTCTCTCTCTCTCTCTCTCTCTCTCTCTCTCTCTCTCTCTCTGTGTGTGTGTGTGTGTGTGTGTGTGTGTTCTGGTCAGGTGTGAATGTGTACAATAAAGCTCATTCCTCCCAGGAAAGGGTCCTGAGGGGAGGTTTCATTGCAGACATAGTCCATCAAAGAGATTGACTTTGTTCATGGCACAGTACTTAGTATAAAAGAGAAAATAGTAAGAGTTAAGCATGGTCTTTTTTTTCTGTAAGAGCCGAGGGGTCTGGTCTTGGCTACTGGTACTGTTATTGATTGCTACTTATTCTACTTATTCATTTCATGAAATTTACTTTATTTAAGAGGTTATAAATACATAAAAATGTTCCTTTATTTAAAAAAATTTCTTTATTTAAGAGGTTGAAATACATAAAAATGTTCCTGGCTAAATTTAGGAGTGAGGTTGAAGGTTGTGAATTGATTTTGGGAGAATACTGTTTCAAAATTGATATTGCCTAGTCTTCGGTTATTTCACCGTCTCATCACACCCTTTTTTGTATTTTTAATTTCTTTATTACACTCACCCTAACTTAGTTTTTCTAAGTATTGACTACTGGACTAGTCCCTATCTGAATGCAAAAGAAATATTATGCTAAGAAGTTATAAAGTATAATCCCTGTATTCTTAAAAGAATCTGTGTATTCTCTTACTTGCTTAAATAAAAAAAATTACTACACAGAATTTTCTCTGCTGTAACAGATACAGTAGGATGCTTTAAAAACAGATCTTGTCTCTGTTTTTGCCTTAAATAGACGCCAGTAGCTTGCACTGAAATGAATGAGAATCGTAGGTGACAGCTTGAAGGCAGCCTTGGGCCTTGTCAGAGCAATGCTGTTTGGAGTTTGTGCTGTCTTCCTTGTTTTGATTGGTTCCTCTGCTGGCCTGGAGAAGACAAGGATGTGGTTATGGCTTCTGTCTCTGGCTGATTGTCAGAATCAGACTGGTGTTCCATTGTACTAACCCAAATTTAGAAAAAGGAAAAAGAGTTGCCCCCAGATTTCTATATTGAGAACACAAACCCTACCTTCACAGTGGCCTTGCTGGTCACTCAAGTGGCAGGGCTCAGTAATGCCAGCATCCCACACAGTACCCACTGAGTAAGGCCAGGATGAAAGGAGGGGGTGAGCTGGTGTCCTACTCTGGGAGTTGTTGCAAGGGAGGGATGGTGGCCTCCCTCTGACCTGCAGCATTCCTCCAGGCCTGGGAGATGATCTGGAGCTGCTTCCTCCCACATTCATGTAGAGACCCAGGGGACGCCTGACTCAGCCTCTCAGGGGAATGCTCTGTGTTGCTGAAGACTCATAGCATGTCAGAAGATTTCCTTGGAAAGCTTGTCCTTTGGAAATGGATTTTGAGGACCTGTTCCCCTCCCCATCATACCCTTACGGAATTGGGAGAAACCTGCTCCTGTGCCAGAGCACCCCTTTCACCCTGGGCTCAGCTTCAGTGGACTGGCCCTGGCTGTAAAGGGCTGGCAGCTGTCTCCTAGGCCTCCCTGCTGGGAAAGGCCAGCTATGGAGTTGTCTTCACTTTCCTGCTCCGAAAGTTCCCTTGAGCAGTGTGTTCCTAAGGCAGGTCTGTTATACTACATGTACATGTATGGTAAAATGACAGGTGCTATGTGAATTGACTGTAAATGATAAACTAATATAAAATAAGGAATAAAGCTCACCCATGGTGGGTTTTCTTTCACTTGAAAAAGCTGGTGAATGTTTGTGAGGCCCTTTGGGATACTTTGGTGATCCTTAGGGGAACGTCCAGTGAGAATAGACAGGGAGCCCTTCCCATTGATGTGAGCTAAGTGAGGCCAGAGGCGAGGCAGACTCCCCAGGATTGTTTTGGAGCATACACATCTAGTCTGAATCCAGCCCTACCATTGGGAGTAGTTAACATCTTTGAGCCACAGTTTCCTCCTCAATAAACGAACAGTAATAATCCAGAATGCTGTGAGGCTCACAGATGATTTATGTCAGGCTGAGTATGATGCCTGGAGTACACTATAGCTCACTCGGGGGATGCAGTGGAACTGGCCGGAATCTTGCTGGGTTCCTTCCACCAGTTAGCCAGTGAGAGGCAACTGTGGGAGCTGTAAGGGCTGTGAGACGCTGGCTGTGAGTGAAAGAAAAGAGGAGGCTTCCAGCACAGATCCTCAGGTGCCAGAGAGGATGGACAAAAAAAGCCGTCATCAATGCCAGAAACCCAAGGAAGAACAGCAACTAGCTGAAAAGAGGAAACAGAAACCTAGGGACAAGCCAAAAGTGAAACCAGAGGGCTTAGTGGGGTTTGGCAGCCCACACTTGTAATCCCAGCAACTAGGGAAGCTGAGGCAGGAGGGATCACAAGTTCAAGGACAGTCTGGGCAACTTAGACCCTGTCACAACATAAATAAAAAACTGAAAAGAGCTAGGGATGTAGCTCGATGGTGGAACACTTGCCTACCAGGTGTGAGCCCCTGGGATTCAATCTCCAGCACTGCTTTTAAAAAGAAAAAAAAAGAAAACCTGAGGGCTCAAAACAAGATGCAGAGAAACCCCAAACTTGAATCCTAGGTCTGAATAGGAAACAGGATGGAGATCAACCTAGAGTAGGAGGAAGCAGAGCTGCTGGGCTGGTGGTGTGTGGGGTGGGTGGGTGGGGGATCCTAGAGGTGCTGGCTGCCCAGTCTCCTGGTGCAGACCTACCCTTGCAAGTCCCGTGAGACCCATTTTACAGATGAGCACTGTCAGGCTCTTTCAAAAAGTGATCTAGAGCATATGTGAGGCAATTTTAGGGTAAGTTTTCATTTTAAATTGAGAGGGGGGAAATTTATTTACTGGTAGTTTAAGACTTTTATACCCTTTTTCAGAGGTTTGCTACAAATTTAGTTTAGTCATAATATAACTGGCTTCTGTCTGTTCTGGGCAGCCAAAGTCAAACATGGCCCCAAGTGGTATGCTGATGTAAAGCTGTATATATTGGGAGAACCATCTTATTTTTTGCAGTACAGGGGAGTGAACTCGGGCTCTTTCTCTCTGAGCTACATCATTTGTTATTTTTTTTATTTTGAGACAGGGTCTCACTAAATTACCCAGGCTTGCCTTGAACTTGCAATCCTCCTGCCTCAGCCTCCCGAGCTTGAATTATAGACATGTGCCACCATGTCTATAATGGCTGGGAGACTTATCTTTAAACAATCCTTAGACTTTATGAGAGGTATCAGTGAGGGCACTTATGTTCGTTGCTGGGGCCCTTTTTTATTATATTATAATTCAGTATTTCTAAAGATTAAAAAATACTATTTATGGAGAATGATTTAAAAGTCTACATTGGGCTTAAAAGTGACTTAGGTGACAGTGATATTTTACATTCTAGAGTGTGAAAGATATTTCATGCTGTAATTCATTCAGCTAGCACTGACTAGTAAGCATGTTCCTCATCCTTGAGAAAGTCAGTGGGAACAGCTATAAGCTAACTTAAGTGTAAGAACTTGAACATACACATGGTAAGTATTTTGAAAGAGGTAAAGCTGATGTGTTTCTAGGACATTGAAGACAGATTGTTACTGTAGGGGATCAGGGAATAATGTGAGAAGAGAACTGAAAAATCATGGAATTCATCACCAGGAACTGACAAACTTTTAAAGGATGATTCGGAAGTTGACAGGCTGTTTTGGGAGGGAGGTTGCTGCATGTGGAGAAGTCAGCAAAAAGATCTTTCTCTTTTTATTGGAACAGAGAATACTCTTTGGTACCAGATGGCTATAGCAGAGCTTTCTGTGCAATCAGAATCCATTTCTCTGCAACCTGTGGCTTCCTGCATGGATAGGCAGTGAAAGACATGCCTCTTGCACAATCCATTCTTGTTATGTAGTTTAAGTAAGGTTAGTCTGAAAGTCCATTGGTTTCCAAATTTGGCCAGGCATCAGAAAGAATCATTTCAGGGAGCTTTTTGAAGACAGATTCTCAGCAAACACTCCCACCCACCCACCTTGATTCAGTGGTCCTGAGTGGGGCAGGACCACTGAACCAGAATGAGAGTGTTTGCTGAGAAAGCTTTTCTAAACATTCTCCATGTGATTGAGTACCCTAGGTGTCTGGGAACCATTAACGAGGAGTGGGTTGGGTGCCCTGGCAGCCAAGTGGCATGCTTTGACACTGCTTGTTCCCTCTGTGTGCATCTCAGTGGTTTGAGGGTCACTTTCTGGGTTGAGGCATTCAGCCATGGTTTTAACCCTTGGAGCAGCTCCCTGTGAAAGCCACTCAGGTCTGTGCACACAGCTGCCTGCCTCTGCCAGCCATTTCCGCTTTTGAGATGGGAAGTCCGAATTGCTTATCTCAACCTTGAGGAAGTCAGTAGGGTGATCAGCAGGAGGTTTCTGAAGTACATGTTTTTAACAGATTGTTCAAAGCCTGGGAATGTCCCCAAAATAAGATGAGGGAAATCCCCTCTGAGAAGCCTGCTGGCTGGGAGAGGGTGCTGCTCGTTAGCTACTGTGCTGGTAATAGCTGGCCCATGGTGGAAGTATTGTCTTCAGACCAAGCTCTGCTGAAGTTGAAGTTTGGCATCTTAATTCTCACCTTCCATCTGTTTAACAAAAATGCTCCACATCTGCCTTCTCATCCCTCCACCCTCTCTCAGCTAGCTATTCAGGGCAGGGACGTTTTCCTCTTTTACAAATGAGAAAACAGAGGTCAGAGAGGTGTAGGCCTTTCCCAAGATGGCCACTCTGGGACTCAAATCCAGATCTTGGGATTTCCAGTCTAGTTCTTTTAAAATCCTGGCACTTAAGTGTGTAAAATATAAGCCATATGGGAAAGAGACCTTTTGTTTGTCATGAGGACAAAGCTCCAACAGGCTGTGGGCAAATAGGAAGGTGTTGTAGAAAGCAGCACTGCATTGTTGGTGCCTTTCGTGAATCCTGACCCCCAAGTTCATCTTGAATCAGTTGCCAGGTATGATCCTCTTATCTTTATTTATTGGTTTTGCAGTGTTAGGGATGCAACCCAGGGGTGCTCTGCCATTGAGATCTATCATCAGCCTTTTTAAATTTGAGTTGCTAAGTTGCCCAAGCTGGCCTTGAACTTGGTGTTTTTCAGCCTCAGACTCCTGAGTTGCCAGGATTGCAGGCACATGCCGCCATGCCCAGCCAGGTGTAATCCTTTCACACATGTAAAACCTGAGTTCAGACAGAAGAATGTTATTTGTCTGAGGAGTGTAGGGGCTGCTTATTGTTGGCTTTTTTTTTTTTTTCCTTATGTCTTCTTTACTTGTAAAAGTCCTACTGATGTAAGATATGGCACATCCTCTGTGGATACAACACTGTTCTGCATTCTTAACTCCTGAGGCCAGCTCTGGCCAGGACTGGAAATATGGACGTGTGAACTCTGGGAGGTGGTGATGGTGAGTTCTCCTCAGGTGGCAGCCGTAGCTGGTCAGTTGGTCAGTTCATCCAGGAAGTACACAGACTTGGAGCATAGAGGAGACCTTTGAGGCTAAACCTCAAGATGCTGCCATGTAAGGGGCAGGGCTAGGAAAGGGGCACATGGTGCCTTGGGATGAAGGTTGCTCAAGTAAGGTGCTCAGGAGACTTGGGAGGATGGCATTTCCAGGAGTGATGGCTGCCAGTGATTGTTAAATGAGAGTGTTCACTCACTGACTACGTGTTTGGAATTGGCGGTACTCTGTGGAAAAAACTCATTCTAGCCAGAGGTATGTGCTGACGTCAGTATGGAGAGCTTTAGAAGATAAAGGGGACTCTTCCTGCTTGGCTGAAGCATTAAGAAATGCTGTGCAAGGAGAACTCTGGCTGCTGTCATGTTTATGATAGCTAGAAGTTTAGGCTTTTAAAGGTGATTTCAGTTTGGAGCAGAGTTGGCTTCGTATTTACAGCAGCATTTTAAAAAATGGCTTTTCCATACTTATTTTCTCCAACAAAACAGTAGAGTTATCATTGAGAATGCAGAGAAACTACATCCCATGCTCTGCTGGTAGGAATGTGAACTGATGTAGCCACAATGGAAAACAGGATACAGCCTCCTCAAAAAACTAACACTACAAAATCACCCTGTGCTTCAATTTTTTTCTTTCTAGGTGTATAACTGAAACAATTCAAAGTAGAGTCCCCAAAAGAAATTTGCACACCCACCTTAATGGCAGCATTATTCATTTTAGTAGAGATGAAAGCAATCCAAATGTCCATCCACAAGTAAGAAGATAAGCTGAATGGGGTGTATACATAAAAATAGAATATCATGCTACCATTAAAAAGGAAATTCTGGGGTAGGGGCTCAGCGGTAACACGCTTGCCTGGCATATGCGAGGCACTGGGTTCAATTCTCAGCACCAAGTAAAAATAAATAAAGGTCTATCAACAACTAAAGAATTTTTTTAAAAAAAATTCTGACACATGCTACAACATAGATGAACCTTGAGGACATTTTGCTCAGTGAAACAAAGGGACATACTGTATGTGATTTCACTCATAGGAAGTATCTAAAGTAGTCAAAATCAAAGGGAAAGAAAGTTGAAAAGTGGTTGCCCAGGAGTGGGGACAGGAAGAGAGGAAGTTGTACTTGATGGGTATGGGGGTTTCGGTTTTGCAAGATGAAAAAGTTCTAGAGAGCTGTTGCACAACAGTGTGAACACACTTAGCACTTCTGAACTGTATCATTAAAAAGGGGGGTGGGTGTTTGTTTTATCATAATAATTTCCCCAGGTTTTACTGAAAAACATTGAGATTGATTGATTGATCGATATATGCATACATATTGAGGATAGAACCCAGGGGCATTTTACCACTGAGCTACATCCCTTAGCTTTTTTAAATTTTTTATTTTGAGACAGGGTCTCGCTAAGTTGCTAAGGCTGGTCTTGAACTCATCAGCCTCCTGAGTTGCTGGGATTACAGGTGTGCATCACTGTACCAGCTTGAGAACTTATAATTGTTCTACATCACACAAAATTCCCCTGAATAAAGGGTTCCCATTACTAAATTTCAGCTTAGCTGAGGGTTTTGAAGTCCTTTGCAGTTGGTAAGGAAGTGACCCTGAAGAGGATGGAGACGGCAGCAGCCTAGGCCTGTAGGTCTGGGTCATTTAAAGAGGTCTGTCTCTCACCAAGAGGTAGGTGTGGGTGTTGGCACCCAGTGGGTACACATAGGGTTTTCATTTAAACTGCAGGTGGGTGTTTCTCCATCAGCAATTTGTAGTTCAGTTTAAAACAAAAACAAACAAAAAAATAACTACTTATTGCATGTGTTTGCCACACAGAAGCTCCTTTAAGTAGAATGGAATCAGATTACAGGAAGGCCTTGGAATACCTCGGAATACTGACATGGAATACTTTCATAATGCAATAGATAATTGCTGTGTAATTTCTTGTGAAATCATGAAACCACCATTTTAAGTTTACCTTGGAAGTATTGTATAGCTTGTCTCAGGGAGGGAGACAGGAGCCCCAAACACTAGCTGGAGAGTTTTCTAGCTAGGATCTGCGATGAACACTGGTGAGAGTCGGGGAGACGTGTGTTTCCATCCTGGCTCTGATCCAGCACTTGTGTAGCTCAGTTTAATAACTTAACTTTTTGGAACCTCAATTTCTTCATGGGCAATTTGTAGTTCAGTTGGAAAACACTTATCGAATGCTTTCTGTATGTCAAGTATTATGATAGAATCTAAAAATAGATTCTGTCCTCCCCTGAAAGGAAGTCACTGTCTTTAAAGGGAAACAAAGATAAGGACAGTGAGCACAGATGCAGCATTATGATACAGCACCAATTTCCCTCTAATCTAGACACATACTGAAAAGTCAGCTCTATAAAACACATCTAAATTATAGGATAAAAACACAAGAATCATTAGCTTAGAAGGAACTTAAAGTCAGGAATATAGTTAAGGTCATGAAGGGGAAAGGATTAAAACAGAAAACTGCATCAGGTCATTGACAGGCCCAATTGAGAACTGTAAGCTGGGGTAGGAAGCAAAGCTTAGCAAAGCACCAGAGAATCAGCAATTATGGCTATTCTCCAGAAGGGTATAAAGTACTAAAGTTTTAGGGCAAGGGGGTTTAATATCTGCCTAGTAGTTTTTGTCTGGTTACCAACAGCAGAGGGACTACAAGGGAGGTAGTACTGCTGGTGGGTAAAAGTGAGAGGCCCGATGCACACAGCTGGATGTATTGGGACTTCAGTTTACTTGTCTGTAATTGGGTACCCAGTTATAGTACCAACCATATAGCATTGCCAGGAGGATTATATGAGTTGATACACCCCAAAAGGCTTAAATTGGTACCTGGCACATCAAGCACCACATTAAAGAATGTCTGGTGCTTCTGTACTGTTTTTTACTTTGCAAAGTGCATTTAAACATCATCATTTCATTTGAGGCTTACAACAGATCAGTAACAATTACTGTTGAGAATTTACAATCAGCCCTGAGAGATGGGTATTTATTATTATTCACATTCAATGGATAAAAAGACACAGAAAGTCCAAAAACTCACACTCAAATAAATAAATAAAAACTTTGCAGCACTGTCATTTGAAGGCAGGTCATCTGACCCCCAAACCATGCTTTTAAGTCAATGTATCATATAGCCATGCATTACTTAATGACTAGGGCACATTCTGAGAAATGCATTGTTATGCAATTCTATGATTGTGAACCTCCTATAGTGTTCCTACTAAGACAGAATAATATAGCCTAGGATACACCTGAGCCTTTGCTCTTAGGCTATAAACCCATACAGTGTGTTCCTGTAGTGAATACTGTAGGCATTTGTAACCATGAACCAATTTTATATCTAAACTTAAGAAAGGTACAGGAAAAACACGGAGAACTTTTCTACCGCATTTTAATCTTTGAAAAAAAAATGTTTTGTAGTTGTAGATGAACAACATGTCTTTATTTTGTTTATTTATTTTTTGTTATTATTTTTTTGCTACCAAGGAATGAACTCAGGGGCACTTGGCCTCTGAGCCACATCCCCAGCCCTATTTTATATTTTATTTCAAGACAGGGTTTCACTGAGTTGCTTAGCGCCTTGCTTTCGCTTAAGCAGGCTTTGAACTCAGAGATCCTCCTGCCTCAGCCTCCTACACTGCTGGGATTACAGGCATGTGTAATTGCGCCTGGCTCCGTTTTGTTTATTTTTATATGGTACTAAGGATCGAACCCAGTGCCCCACACATGCTAGGCAAGCACTCTGCAATTGAGCTGAAGCCTTAGCCCCTCCATTTTAATCTATGGTACCACTGAAATGTAATTATGTAGTTGACTGAAATGGCCATTTCCTCCCATTTGTCTAGTATTTATTGGGCACATAGGTGTGCCAGAGAGTTGTCTAGTTACTAGGATTGCAAATAATGATAGATCAGATTAGTTATTACATTGGTAACTTTTATTCAAGCCAGACAATAAAATGTAGTAGATGGTGATGTCTGCTACAGAGGGAAATAAACTGGGGAGGATGATATAGTTTTAAATGGGATGGTCCAGAAGTGCTTGCTGGGAGGGGTGCTGGGTGCAGAGGCAGCAAGCCCTGGGCAGAGGGCAGTGCCTGTTTTGTTTGTAGTCAGGACACCAATCAGGGCCAGAGCAGAATGGGAGGGGTAGGAGGCACAATGTGTGCCTAGGGAGGGCCTTGGGACTTTGGCTCTCTCTTCTGTGACTGGTTTTGAGCAAAGTAATACCTGAGACTGAAGAATGATGTAGCACCATTATTCTGGCTGCTTTGGAGAGAATCCTCTGTTGGGGCAGCCAGATTGAATGAGCTCCAGCCATGTACCCAGGCCTGGTGATGGGAGACCAGTGAAAGGTGGTCAGATTCTGGCTACCATAGCTACCATAGAAGTCAAAGGCAAACTTAGTTTGCTGGTGAGTCACACGTGGGATGTGAAGGGCAGCAGGAGGAGAATGACCTGTGAATATACAAAACATGTAAACCTGCTCAACTGCAGCTAGATGGGGAAAATTAAAGTTGAAAGAGGTCAAGTGACTTGCTCCAAGGGCATTTAGCTGGAAAGGCAGTGAAGCCAGGATATTTATTTACCCAAGTATTTGTTTTTAAAGTAAGTAATTTTATTTTGAATTAACAAGTAACAATTGTACAATCCTACATAGGATACAGTATGATGTATAGGTGCATTTATTGTGTTATGTCCAAATGAGGCAGTTAGAGTATTCATTACTTCTAGCATTTTTTATTCCTTTGTTGCATCCAGGGATTTTTTTATTCTATCCTTTCCCTTTTGCACACTGCCTGTCTCCCACCCCAGGCCCCTGCCCTGCCTCTCCCAGACAGTAAGGTCCAGTGACTACCTTTAATGTCTGAAATGTTATTATGCTAATGTTCTGAGTCACCTGATCTATGTGTTCTTGCACCTCCTTTCCACAGTGCTCAGTAGATACTCCTCCATGGTGTGGAAACCACTGCTAGAAATCTTTCTCATGACCCACCTCGTTCTCCTGTGTTTATGGTAGCAGCTCAGAGGTTTCAGTGTTCCAGGTCCATGTCCAGAGGGTTCCATTCTCATATCTCCTGTAAAGTTGAACGCTTCTTCAATGGGTTCTCTTCTCATTAGACTTGTTTAAATTGTGGATTGTGCACAATCATTACTTTTACTGATTTTCACAGCAACAGTCAGATTAGATGGTAGGACCCTCCCTGGGCAGATATTGTTTGGTTCTGTGAGGGAGAAAGTGCAGTTATCAGGGCTCTGCTCTGAGTGGGAGACCTGACACCTCTATTTTTACTGAGCTGCTGCTACTCTTCCTCTTCTTCCTCCCTCCCTCCCTCCTTCCCTTCTTCCCTCTCTCTTTCTTTCTTTCTTTCTCCCTTCTTCTTTCCTTCCTTCCTTCCTTCCTTTTTTTTTTTTTTTTTTGGCTCAACTGCAGCTAAAATGTGATAAGGAAAAATGCTGTTGGTTCCAGGCAGTGCCAGATCACTGTTGGCTGACATCTGAAGATTCCTGCGGCTTTGGGCCTCTTACAAACCTTGGTTTTGTATATATTGTGCTCAGCCTGGAGCACTAGAACATTTCAGACATTAAAGATAGTCACTGGACCTTTCTGTGTGGGAAGCTGCCAGGATTGGAGGAGGCTTTTAGTTTTAGTGCTATCTCTTTTTTAGGCTAAGATGTACTTGTGTGTGGAAAAAAATTATACTTGCTTCCCCAAACTTTCTTCCCCTAGCCTCCTAAAACACAATACCCCAGGAAAGTGCACTAGTCAAGGTAACCTCCAGTTCTTTTTTTTTTTTTAAAACATTTTTTTTAACACAATGCCTTTATTTTTATGTGGTGCTGAGGATCAAACCCGGGTCCTGCCCGTGCTAGGCAAGCGCTCTACCCCTGAGCTCAACCCCAGCCCAAGGTAACCTCCAGTTCTGACCTTAGGGGAGAAAGCGGAAGTTACACATTTTAAAAGGAGCCCTCCCTATGCTTGGTACAGGCTTGAGTATGTTTCTCTCACCTACACGCACACCCAGAATCAGACTGCAGAACCACCACCAGCCCTGCACTCCCTGGGGTGAGAAGTTCCAATAAGAAAGAGGGGGTGGGGAGAATGGAAAGTGGGTCCTGCTAGGTGGTGTCATCCTTGCCACCTGTTGGTTCAAGAGACAGACACAGAGTGGGTTCCCTGCCTTTGTCCTCCCTGCACTTCTACTGGAGTTCCACTGACCCTGCTGGGCCCCTGACAGTGCTGTCCTCTCTCCCTTGGTGAAGCAGGGAGAAGCGAGGGCCCAGCCAAGGCTCTGGAGGGCTTCCCATTTTGGTGCTCAGATCCAGGAACATCCCTTTCTCTGCAGCCCCATGTCTGAGGCATTCCCTTTCAGTTTCACTCCCCAGTCCCTGGGTAAGATTAGGGATGGGAACAGGAGTGGGGGGTTGAGGCGGGGAAAAGATGCTAGGCACCATGCACCTGCCTAGAACCCCAACTTGGTCCCTACTGAGAGCTGGAACTGGGCCAGTAGCATCATCAATTCATCCAGGGTTCACTGACTTTTCTGTATTCGCTGCACCAGCCTAGGCAGTTACACTCCAGGGGCACAGGTGTGCAGACCAGTGGGTACAGCTGGCTCATCCTAGGCTCACTATAGGGCTCTGGAAAGGAGGTGACTGCAGCTATGTTGTGGGATTTCCAGGTGGCAGGGGCACCCTGCAGTGGGGAAAGCAGTTAAAAAGCATGGGCTCATCAGTAGACGTGTCTGGTTAGAGTGCCCCTGACATTGTGTTCAAAGCTTGGGCACACAGGACAGGGGCAACCAGTGGAAAAGTAGCTGGAGCAAAGTGTGAAAGGAGTGGCTAGGGCCAGGCTGGGAAAGGCCCAAGCTGGCCAAGTAACCACTCAGTCACGGCTCTGTCTACCCACCATCTGCTTTGTGAGCATGGTGCCTCTGCTTTTCCAGCTTGAATTCTTTATCATAATCTTTATCCTGTCTGTATTTGGAGAAGAAAATCTAAGAATCCAGCACATGAAATACAGTTCACGTGGTTAATTTTTCAGAGTGTTTATAACCCCCATTGTTGCAAAGTCCTTCAGTAATTTTTCCTATTTTTAGTGTAAGAATTTGAGGCTTTGCTTAAAAATCCATTACTCTCTACAACACAGCCAAAGTGTTGAGGGAAGGAGAGGACTGAGGCAAGTAGGAAGCAGGGAGGAGGTCCTGGGATGGTCCAAGGCTACATGTGGGTCTGCAAAGCTACTGGGATGTATCCATCCAGCTGTGATGGGCTGGGAATAGAAAATGCACCTTGGATTTAGCAGCATATAAAAAGTTTTTTTAAAAAGTTCTTCAGTATAGAAATAGGCTTGTTCACAGAGAGTAAAGTTAGTAGAAATGTAGATTTGCAAGTCCAAAGTCAAGCAGAGCACAGCTGTGCTCTGATCTGTCAAGCCCTTCCTCCTTCCTTCTGTACTAGTTTTCTTCCTCTGGTATTCCTTTTTTAAATCCTTGTAGGAGCTTGGGGTTTTCTGAAATCATGTTGACTTCATCCTCTTTCTCTCTGCAAGCTTGAGCTTAACCTCTCCATCAACCTTGGACTTCAGTCCCCACAGCCCTTTCCCCAGTGCTTCACCTTGTTGCCACTGGCTCCTTCTAATCTCATTTCTCCCAGCTGGTTTCTCTGGCTTCATTCTCCTCCCCCTCCTCCAATCCTTCCTTCACATTATAGCAAAGTTGTTATTTAGCCCAGCCCTTGTCACCTTCAGTGCCATCACCACAATAACACTCTTGCCAAGCCCCAGCTGCTCATCAAGGATGCTAGGAGCTTGACGCATGTTCTGTCACTACATTCTTCAAAAAGAAGTGTGTGAAACTCAGAGAGATGAGTTGCTCAGGTCCAGGACCATGCCTGTAGAGGGTGAGGGCTGGAACTTAGCCCACACCTCAGCAACACTAGTATCTCCTCCCTCTACAGCATCAGCAGACCTCTATTCAAAAGCTGTCACTCCCTGGCTCAACCCTAAGAAAAGCCCCCATGGCTTGCTTTAGTCCTTGAGAGAGCCTCCACAGTGAGCCTCTCTCACCCTGCCCCCTCACTTTTCAGTCTCATCTGTCATTCCATGCATGAGTGAATACCATGGGGGATAATTTCCAAGACCCCCAGTGGATCCCTGAAATCATGGGTAATACCAAACTATGTTTTTTCCTTATATATGCATACCAATGAGAAAGTTTAATTTATAAATTAGGCACCATGAGAGATCAACAATAATGACAAATAATAAAATAGAGCCATTGTATATTGTAATATTATAAAACATGAATTGTTTTTCTGGAATTTTTCATTTAATATTTTTGGACTGTGGTTGACCATAACCTGGGAAAATGGAACTGCAGATAATAGGAGAACTTCTATACTACTGTCTGTGTAGCATGTGCTTCAGATTCCACTCTTTTGCTCTCAGTCAAAAGCCATCTGAGTATCATGAATAGATAGCCACTGCTTCTGTTTTTCTGTTTTATTACCTTCTTCCTGAAACTCTACCCTAGCTTACCAGAGTAATGTCCCTGGCCTGCTGAAGTCAAGGAGTATCCTTTGCTTAATTTTTTTGTCCCCCAGCACCTGCTACTCATCCCATTACAGAAAATAGTGATGGAGACATCCCTCAGCTTGTACAGAAGGTTCAAGGGTATCAATCTCAAAGAAGAAACATCTCCATTCAGTGACAGATGATTAGTTAGCATTGGTGAGAGAAAGCCTTTGTCCCAATATAGAAAATCTTGATAGCAAGGTAGTGAAACCAAAAATTCTACATGTATCCTTAAAAGGTCTGTCTCACCCAGGCAGGGTGGTGCATGCCTGTAATCCCAGCAACTCAGGAAGCTGAGGCAGGATGATAAGTTAGAAGCGAGACTGGGCAGCTTAGTGAGACCCTCTCTCAAAATTAAAGATAAGAAGGGTTGGGGATGTAGCTGAGTAGCAGAGTGCTTGCCTAGCCTGAGTTCAGTCTCCAGTACCACAAAATAAATGAATGCATAATAGACCTGTCTCTTGTAGTAAAGATACCATGTAATTCCAATTCTGAGAGTTCCAGTCCTTTTCATATGTGGACAATAGTAAGAATGAGCTGGGGATTTAATAGTACTATTGCCTTGCAGATGGAAGCAGAATACTTTTTAAAAGTGATCATAATTTTCAGTTTCTTTACTTCCTCTAGTATGTCATCATATTGCTTAGAAACATTATATCTGTATTTTTCTGTTTTGAGGCATAAATTTTCAACTAAATCACACATAGTTTACCTTAGCTCACAAAATAATTGTATTAGCAGTGCTCTCTGAAATGTCCCACTTCTCACTTAACAGAACCCCTGACTCCAGCTCCTCAGAATCAGTTGCTATTTCTGGATTAATAAATATGTCAGTAGATGTTTTCTAATGATTTCTTACTTGAGTAAGATGAAACTGATAATTTTCCCTGAGGAGTATGTTATCAAAGGTAGTTTATTTTGTCATATGAAAAAACTTGTTATCTATGTTTTCTTTTATTTTGTTATTATCTGTGCCTTTTCAACCATGCCCTTCCTCTCTCTTTCTCTAGTTTCTTCAGATGGAGGTACTGAGTCCTCTGCCTTAGTCGATGATAACGGTAGCGAGGAGGACTTCAGCTATGAAGAACTCTGTCAGGCCAATCCTCGGTATCTACAGCCAGGCGGGGAACAGCTGGCCATTAATGAGGTACCAGAAATCCACACAACAGTGACATTTATTGGACACTGGATTTGCAGGGTCCAGAACTACTTCAGAGGTTGCTATCTGATTATTTTTTGCTAAGCATTTTCTAAACCCTAGAACTCTGATTCCTATTTTGGGGATAGGGGTGTAGTTTGGTGGTAGAGCACTTGGCCTAGCATGTATGAAGCCCTGGGTTTAGTCCCCAGCTCTGAAAAAATTGGCTGGAGGGGTAGCCCAATGGTAGAGCATAAATGAGGCCTTAGGTTCAATATCTAGCACTGAAAAAAAAAAAAAAAAAAAAGCAAGCAAACAAAACATACCAAAAAAATAAAACCATGCATATACAAGAACAACACTGTGTTTTTTGCATTCGCCAGAAAAATGTCTGTGATCAAGCTTTCCAAGTAACTGAAGCTTATCCTTTAAGTAATTAGAGCAGCAATCGTTAGCACTCAGGTCTTGCTTTTTAGTTTATGAAATGCACTCCCATGAGCCAATTACATTGGCTCTTGTAATTTTCAACTGCAATCTAAAATGTAAAAGTTAACATTAGTAATGCCCTGAAATGGATTTTGTAGCAAATGATAAAGCTGGAATTAATCATGTGATTCTCACTCCCAATCTAATGTTCTTTCTACCACTTTGCAGCTTTAATTCTTTTTACAGAAATTTTTCTAGAAGGCAGGCACCTCAATCTTCGAACACTCTTAAGCAGAGTGTGTGGAGTGTAACTGAGGTCTGTTAGCCTCCCTACTGAGATCTCCTGTCATTATTCTAAACATGATATAAGCCAAGTATCCCTAAACTTAAACCCCCAAATCTGAAGCTCTTTAAGCAATAACATGACATTCAAAAAGCTTAAGATTTTGGATTTTGGATTAGAATTATCAACCAGTAAAGACTATGCAAATGTTCCAAAATCCAGAAAACTCAGAAATCTGAATCACTGCTGGTCACAGGCCTTTTTGTCTGTAAGAGCTAAGGGGAGGCAGAATCAACTCTTCCCAGTGAATGAGCCATGTCTGTTCTTGACTTTTTCAATAACTGTTAAATATCCCAAGATCAAGCCATTGTCTTTAATTGTAGTAAACTATAAAGTTGAATATCGAATTGGGAATTAGTATGAGTAATACACCTCTGGGAGAACATGTGCTGGACTTCCATTAACACATACAACTAACATTAGGATGCTAGGCTCCAACATCTGCAGAAACCAAATATTCCAGATATTCAAGGTTTTTAGTTAACTGACCTAGAGCTAAGTGAGCTGTTTATACAGTCCCCAATTTACAATGTTTCAGCCTTTTTTTTTATTTTACCATGATGTGAAAACAATACTCATGTATTCAGTAGAAATATACTTTCAATTTTGAGTTCTGCTCTTTTCAGGCTAACAATGCATTCCATCCCTCCATCCACCCACCCAACCAACCATCCATCCATCCATCCATCCATCCATTCTTTTTCACTTTCATTTTACAGTGTTCCGTGTATTACCTGAGCTATTTAACATATTATAAAAGGGTTTGTTAGATAATTTTGCCCAACTATAGGCTAACAGGAGTGTTCTGAGCATGTTTATGTTAGGGCAGGCTACGCTGTGATGTAAGGTAGGTTAGGGGTATTAAATGCATTTTGGATGTAGGATATTTTTAATTTACAATGAGCTTATGCGGAGGTAACCCCATTGTAAATCAAGCGGCATCTGTACATCTTTTAAAAGTGGATTTGGGGGCTGGGGTTATGTGGCTTAGTGGCAGAGCATTTGCCTCGTACGTGTGAGGTATTGGGCTTAATCCTCAGCACCACATGAAAATGAATAAATGCAGATATTGTGTCATGTATAACTAAAAAAAGTATATTAAAAAAAGTGGGTTTGGATTTTCTTTTAAGAACAGGTTGGAGATGCCCACCTGGTGCTTTTCCCCCAATATGTTTTCCTCTATTGATTTTTGTATAACCAGTGAAAGTAAGGATTGACTGGACGTCACCAGGTGTCTGAACAAGAACTAGGAGAGGTCAGGGTCACCAAGATAGAGCCCATACAGCAGCTCCCTTGCTTCTGCCTGTTCTCAACATGAAGCCTGTCCTGTCTCTGTTCCAGCTGATCAGCGATGGCAGCGTGGTCTGCGCAGAAGCTCTCTGGGACCATGTGACCATGGATGACCAGGAACTGGGCTTCAAGGCCGGGGATGTCATCCAGGTCCTGGAAGCCTCGAACAAAGACTGGTGGTGGGGCCGGAACGAGGATAAGGAGGCCTGGTTCCCTGCAAGCTTTGTCAGAGTAAGTGTGTGGCCCTTTGTGCTTTTTGGAAGTATCTGTGGTGGAACAGCGGACTCCTTTCAGGCAGCTCTCCCCCTTATTCAGGTCTAGCTCTTTGGTGATTTTTTGTTTTCGGTCCCACATACCAGTCAAACCTGTAAGAAACCAGGTTAGTCCAAATAAAAAATTTAATGAAGGTAAACAAATTATTTGGCAGTGCTGCTGTTTCTTGGAGTGTGTTGGCAGGGCTGTGGCTCTGCTAAGGCCATAAAGATGGAAGCTGTGACCAGATCTCATAACTGGTCACAGACAAGTGGGAAGCCATGAAGTCTTCACCTCCTCCTTCCTCACGTCACCTGTCACCTGTGTGTGCACTGCAGCTTCGAGTCAATCAGGAAGAGCTGTCTGAGAATTCTAGCGGTACACATGGTGAGGAGCAGGAGGAGGATACCAGCACAAGCCACCACAAGCACTCTGAGAACAAGCACCAGATGCGGACAAATGTCATCCAGGAGATCATGAACACTGAACGAGTGTACATCAAACACCTCAAGGACATCTGCGAGGTAAGGTGCAGGCCCCAGGGCCTTGCTGTAGGTCAGAGCCCATGGTTGCAGGACACGACCCCACCTCCTCCTTACAAGCACACTTTCCTATACTTCTCATTTCTCCTTACCTCTGCTCCTGCCCATCTAGCCCCTGCCCAGATCCATTAAACACCTGCTATCTACATTGCTGAGTTTAATGGGCTGTGGCTATTTTACCTGCTCTTGCAGCCAGTCCTTATTTATTCGCATACATATATAAATGAATCTATGTATACACAGAGATGGGGGTCTCGCTGTGTTGCCCAGGCTTGCCTCCAACTCCTGGGCTCAAGGGAGTCTCTTGTCTCAGCCTTCTGAGTAGCCAGTCCTCTTTAAAGGGCACTTTGCAACTTTTTCCTTCAGGACTTAACTCCTGGGAGTATTTAAAGTGATTGAACCCACTTGACTTTACAGTTGAAGGTTGTCACTTTCTCCAAGCCCCCAGTGTCTAATCACTGACTCATAGATGAAATTCAGAGTCGTTAGATATAAGTGAAAAAATTTTAAGCTTTATCCTAGGCTATATTTTATGGTGTCATGATATTCTCAGCTATCATTTATTTTATGTTCTTGTCCTAATTTTAGAGAACTGAACTTTAGCAGATGTGAGTCTGCAAGGCTCCTTTCTTCCCTATTGCTATGTGTCTTATAGACCTTGTCTGAGTATTCTGCTGAGCTCTGGCCTGCCAGGTCTGATCATTCCGGCTGTCCTACTGTGAATGCTGAGATCTGCACTATCAATTCAACTGTGACCATTCAGCACTAGATACAAGCTAAGGCAGAGTACTGTCCATTCTGTACTTAGACAATCTGCCACATGGACCTACTGATGTTTTGCTTACTTGTGCCAACCTTCTTATTCTGTGTCAATGTGTGGTGAATGAAGTGTCTTTAAAGTAACATATAAAGACCACCGTATGACTCAGCTATCCCACTCCTTGGTGTTTTTCAAAAAGATCTAAAACTGACATATCACAGCAATATAGACACCTAATGTTTATAGCAACACAATTCACAATAGCTAAATTATGGAATCAACCCATAGCCTTATCAGTAAATGAACTGATTAAGAAATTGTGTTCAGGCGTGTTGACTCACTCCTGTAATGCCAGCGTCTAGGGAGGTTGAGACCGGAAGATCTCGAGTTCAAAGCCAGCCTCAGCAAAAGTGAGGTGCTAAGCAACTCAATGAGACCCTGTCTCTGAATAAAATATAAATAGGGCTGGGGATGTGGCTCAGTTGGTTGAGTGCCCCTGAGTTCGATTCCCGGTACCAAAAAAAAAGGAAAGAAATTGTGGTGTATGAATACAATGGAATTCTACTCGGCCATAACAAAGAATGCAATAATGGCATTTGCCAATAAATGGATGGAAATGGCGAATATCTTGCTAAGTGAAATTAATCAAATTCAGAAACTCAAAAGTCAAATGTTTTCCTTCATATGCAGTAACTAGAGTAAAGTAAAGGAAAGGGGCAGAGAAAGATAAGATTACATAAGGAACCAATCAAATATAAATAGATAAATGAAATAAAGTCTGAAGGAGAAGAAGGGAGGGGAGAAGAGTAAAAGGGGAGATCATGAACTGAAATCAAATCCCATGCACCCGACTACTATATGTAACTGTAAAGCTCTGATTAAAAAAAAAGTCACAAAAAATAAAATGGCATTTTAGGAAAATCAGAATAACTGCTAATCATTGTCAAATATTTATCATGCTCCATTTCTTTGCCTCGATTAACTCAGTTACTAAACATTTTTATTGGGCAATCCTGTTAGCCCTCTAATGCAGATAAGGAAACTGAGGCAAGAAAGTAAAGTGGTAGAGTTGGGATTTAAACCTAGGCAGTCTGTCCCAGAGCCTGCACTCTGAACTATTGCATTGTGTTATTATCCTGTTAAAATTCATACCAAAAGTAAGTGGTATGTATTTTATTTAAAGGTCAGTTCTGGGACTGTGGTTGTGGTACAGAGGTAGAGTAAGAAAATTAATTAGCACTCTTAGTTAGGGCAGTCCTCTGATTAAAGTTGTACACATTTTTGCTGTATAGTGAAAGTGGAATCCTTGTGTTAGATGTCCTTGGCGTCTTGCCATGATTGACAATGAGCAGAGCTGCATTAGCTATTCAGCAAGCAGTCACATTCCATGTTTGACAAGGGTTCTCAGCTGTGCAATGGAATTAGGGATGGGAGAATGATTGTCTTTAAGAATTTAGATTAGTGTGACAGTACTAATTTTTAAGCTCTGGTATTTGAAACTAGTTTCTGGAAGCTTTAAATCCAACCACATGAAACTTTTCATTTTTCTTTTTGTGTTTTTTTTCCCCCCTAAATATTTATTCTGGGGTGGGGATATACTCAGTTGTTGAGCACTTTCCCAGCCTGTATTAAGCCTGGGGTTTGATCCTCAGCATTGCATTTCTTTGACCTTTCAAATAAAAAAGGTTTCTTTTGTATTTTGCAGGGCTATATTCGACAGTGCCGCAAGCACACGGGAATGTTCACTGTTCAACAGCTAGCCACTATTTTTGGAAACATTGAAGACATTTACAAGTTCCAAAGAAAGTTCCTGAAAGACCTTGAGAAACAGTATAACAAAGAGGAACCTCACTTAAGTGAAATAGGATCCTGCTTCCTTCAGCATGTATGTTACCGATGCTTCTTTACTAATAACATCTGGTTAAGTAATAATTTTAAAATGCGACTCCACTAAAAATAGGAGTCTTTTTTCTTTATTTTGGTTTGTCGCTGTAATTGTTTGCTTGATTAATTTTCCGTAGAATAGAGATGTCACTTGTAAAATTAGGTTGGGTGGTTTCTCAATACCCCAAGGCAATTTTTTCAATATCTTTTTGTTCAGTTTGGGATTATATTTGGAGTAATAGTATCCGTTAAGTGTCTGTTAGGTTTCAAGCACTGTTTTTCGAGGTTTCTCATTGGCTCCTCTACATTCATTAGGTTGATATGATTATCTTCTCCATTTTACAGATGAGGAAACCAAGGCCCAGAGAGTAAATGACCCAAGGTCACACATTACTAAGTAGTTGGCATGTGACATTGTGATTGTTTCAAAACATTCCACTAACAGTGACATGAGTTTATCATTATTTACCAGTGATTGGCTATTACTATTTTATATACTAAGATTTCAGGAAAAGACAATTTTATTTCCAGCCAAAATATCAGGGAATAATCATAGTAATAATGTTAGTGACAGCAACACCACTTTTTCAGTTCTTGGGTTCTGGGCCTGAGAGCTTTTGAGCTGTTTCCTCAGGGTGGGTAGACCTTAAATCGCTGATCATCATGTTTTGGTGTGAAGATGGGCCCTATGGGTACCTGGAGCTTGTCTAGGGCATTATAATAGACCTGTGAGGTCAGAGTAGCAGGTCCTTGTAGAGGAGAAGTAAGAGAGGCTTCAGAGGTGAGGGAATTAACAGGAGAGCAGGCTGGTGAGTGTCCTGAGGGCTAGAGAGAATTGCTGCTGCCACCAGGGAGGGTACTGGTGAGGGACTGGGAGATGGGAAAAGAGATATATCAGAAGGGGTATTTTTTAGGAAAGTGTGACAAGTGGTTATAGGTGACAAAGAAAAAAACATTAGTCAGAACTGCCTTACAGGGTTTTGAGTCTCAAAAATTAACAAGTAGCTTAGGAAAATCTGTTTTCTAGGGAAATAGGGGCTTAGTTTGACATTCTGTGTTTGAGCACACTCAAGCCTCCACCATCCAGCAGGGCAGGGCCAGGCATGGGAAGGAAGGAAAGGCAGCTCTGGTGGGGGCTGAACACTTGTGAGTATACTGCCCAGTGGGTGAGGGTCAGGCAAAGGCAACATTCAGGGATGTGGAGCAATGCCCAGGGACAGGGCCTTGAATGCAGATACCCTGTTGACCCAAAAGGGTGGAGGAAGGGAGGGAGCCCACAATACAGAGAGGAGAAAGGGAAGAATGCAGCTCTGAAATCCAGAAAGGTAGATGGTCTTGATGGTCTTTCTTGAGGCAGGAAAGTGACACGTGTGAAAATCAGGCCTGGGAGAAGTAGGCAGAATTGTGGGGAGGGGAGGAGGTGAAGGAGGCATGGAGTCAAAGAGTGTATCAGTGAGCCGGGCACCGAGAAGCATACCTATAATCCTCGCAACTCCAGAGGCTGAAATAGGAGGTCTCAAGTTCAAGACTAGCCTGAACAATTTGGCGAGAACCTGTCTCAAAATTTAAAAAGGCTTGGGGGGCTATAGGTATAGCTCAGCAGTAAAGCATTCATGCGTTCAATCCCCAGTGCCCCTCAAAAATAAAAAGATCTTATCAGAGAAGTAAAGAAGAGCTGGCTAGAGAGAATCGGGTTTCCAGCAACACTTTTTTCTCTGCCACTTCATCTACAAATCCAAGCTGGGTGAAGAGGGGATGGCAGAGGTCCTGCTCCTCCATCTTTCCATGACAGAAGCCAGAGCCTTTGCCAGTGCCCATTGCTGTTGCCCAGGTGTGGAAGCCACTACACAATGGCGTAGGTCACCTTGTGTCTCATGACCTGTCCTTGCTGCAGTGATCCTTCCTCCTTTTCAGGAGTGTCCCCTTAGATGACCCAGAGTCACCCATAACCTGATAAGGCTGCTTTCCCCCTCCAGCAAGAGGGCTTTGCCATCTATTCTGAGTATTGCAACAACCACCCAGGAGCCTGCGTGGAGCTCTCCAACCTCATGAAGCAGGGCAAGTACAGGCACTTCTTCGAAGCTTGTCGCCTGCTTCAGCAGATGATTGACATCGCCTTGGATGGGTTCCTCCTCACGCCAGTGCAGAAGATCTGCAAATACCCTCTGCAGCTGGCAGAGCTGCTCAAGTACACCACGCAGGAGCACAGGTGAGGGAGCTGCCATGGGACCTTCAGGGCAGATGGGCAGAGATGGCATTGCCCTGAACCTGTGCCTAACCAGTGTTTCTGCAGTGGCTGGGACAGATGGATATAAATGGCAATCTTTAGAGCTGTTGGTTTTTAGGGTAAAGGTTAGTTATGTTTATGACTGTCAACTATTGAAAATTCTAAAGAAAAAAAAAAAAAAGAAGAAGCCTTATAGAGTATTTGAAGAGGCTCCAGAATAGGCATTTTTAGAGATATAAAAACATAAGGGTAATTCTTAAACTGTGTCATGAGTGTGTGCAGGTTTTTACTATATTGTTATTTCTTACCATTTAGAAATACTGGATGAATATTTTTTCGTAGTAGTTAATGAATTCATTGGTTAAGTAGACAGGTGTGACTATAGTGGTCGCCCTGTATCTGAGAGGGAGACATTCCAGAAACCTCTATGGATACCTAAAACCACAGATACTACTGAACCCTATATAGATGCATAGACTATGTTCTTTCCTGTATCTACATATCTGAAAAAGTTTCATATATAAATGAGGCACAGTAGGAGATTAACAATAACAATAACAAAACAGTTATAACAAAAATACTATAATAAAAGTTACCTAAAGCTTATGAATTATTTCTGGATTTTTTCATTTAATGTTTTCAGAGTAAGGTTGACCATGGGGAACTGAAACCACTGAAAACAACTAGATAAGGAAGGACTGATTAACCTGGATAAGGAGGATCACTGTACCAACCTGCAGAGTATAGAGTGTGAATCATTCTTTTGCCTTCTTTGCCTCTGAATTCTTGGAGAGACCAGGCTTAAAAAGGGAAGCTTTTATAATAGATTGGAAGGTGAAGAGTAAGAGATGGCCACTGAACACTAGGCCTAGGTACTAGACCTAGTTTAAAGAATTAGAACCAAAGTGTGTGTGTGTGTGTGTGTGTGTATGTAAGCGCACGTATCTTTCTGTCTCCAGTGGAAAAGTCAGAAAAGTTCAGTAAGAAACACAAATGTGGATGTCAAGAGAGAGCCACTAATTTGTGAAAGTGTTTTTTAAAAGAATGAACAGGCATCATGACAAGGAGCTAGAGAAAATAGATAATTCAGAAGCAAAGCCTCCTTGAAAAATATGCACAGGCAGCTTACTGCATTCCAAGGTAGAGAAGTTGTAGTCCAAGTTCACCCCACTCTTCAACAGTGACTTTTCTTTTTCTTTTCCTCTTTTGTACTGGGGATTGAACCCAGGGCACTTTACCACTGAGCTATGTCCCAGATGTTTTATTTTTTATTCTGAGATAGTATCTTGCTTAAGTTGCTTAGAGCCTCAAAATAATTTATAAATATATATATGAACTGTTCTGCACACACACACACACACACACATATATGAAACAGATTAACAAAATATATGAAATAAAGTGGCAAAAAGCCCATTTCTTTGTCTTCAGTAAAACAGAGCAAAAATTCTAAAGAAAAAGAGAAGCCTTATATTCTACTTTTTTTTCCTAGGATTGTACCAAAAAATTTACTTTGCACCCTTTTTCTAAAGACCTCTCTGGGGCATTCAATCCTGTTATTTTGACAGCCCCCATGTATCATTTTTGTTCCTCTTTTCTGCTCTGCTTCTGTGGGAATAGTCCTGTGTAAAGACAGTGAGATCTGCTTTATGGCAAATGTTGGTATTTCCAAAAAAAAATCTAAAACTGACATATCATAGCAATACATACAGTCACATAATGTTTATAGCAGCACAATTCACCATAGCTAAATTATGGAATCAACCCACAGCCTTATCAGTAAATGAATGGAGTTTAGCTGTGTTCTGTAGATAGACAGCAGCATCTGCTTTCAAGGCTTTTCTCCCTTGCTGTGCAGAAGGATTCTAATTCAGTCCATTTGAGTTAACCCTGTGGCAGTGTCTGTCCTGCTAGTCACCATAAGAGACTGAAAAGTTCAGCCGTCAGCTGGATGGTTGGTTTACATATCCCCAGGTCATCAACGCTAAGCTAAACCTGACTGTGACACTTTCAGACACCGCTGTGTTGCATCCTGTGTAGATTAGAACTGTGGTTTCAGTGTTTTCAGTACTTATGGTTTTAGAGGCATGGGGATGAGGACTAGCTAGGAGGTTATTTTAGTTTGACTGCAGCATCCAGAAAACACTTCTTAGTGTTTTCTAAATGAAGACCTACTGGTGAGACAAAGGTTCTGTGAGCACAGACACAATTCCTCACTTAAGACTGTGGCTTGTATCCTCTCATGGCCCTTCCTGAATAGGGGAAAGAGAAGACAGTACTCTTGAAATGGTTAGAGTGATTTTTAAAGTACTTTGTATAGCAGAACTGGCTATGTCAAAATCAAAGCAATAATGAAGACCATTCTTTCTGTATTATCAAAAATAACCCCTAGTCACCATGACCAAAACTTAAGTTTTCTTGTGGCATTTACTTTCATTCATTGTGATTTCTGGGAAGTGAATGAAAACATTCTTATTCCAAAGAATTCTGAATTGCATTCCGTCAGCTTCCTTAACCTATGCAAACTGTAGTCTATTCATGGGGAAACAAGGAGAAGGGAACAATGGCTATTATTTAAATGCCACTTTGTCTAGACTATTAGTGTACAAATCAGGGATCCAAAGCATTATTTTGTCAGTCCTCATTTGTGAGTTGTGTGTTATGTGATTGAAATTAACTTCCCATTTTGCAGTGATTACAACAATATAAAGGCAGCCTATGAGGCCATGAAGAATGTGGCCTGTTTGATCAATGAGCGTAAACGCAAGCTGGAGAGCGTCGACAAGATTGCTCGCTGGCAGGTGTCCATTGTGGGCTGGGAGGTAAGTGGACTATCTCACACACACAAACACACACACACACACACAAAAAAAAATGCCCCTCCACTCTTTCCTGCACCTTTGACCTGGTGATGATTTACTTGAACATCCTGCGATTGACACTTTGTTTTTGGCTTTAATGATATACATTACTATTAATGGTCCTTGTATTTTGAGGCACTGTTGATTCCTAAGTTGAGAAGGAAATTGTTACCTACCCCATATGCCACTATGGGCGTTATATAATACAAATGTACTGTCTGTTTTAGCCAATAATAATCATCTAAAAAATATGCCTGCTGTTTTATTTATACATACCTATGTTAAATACATGTATGCTTGCAAATAGAGACAGTAGTTAGAGCCTGTATTTTATTTACCTCATGTCTGGCACTGTTCTAAGCCAGTTACATCTATGAACTCATTTAATCCTCTTAGCAGTCCTATAAAGTAGATAATGTTATTACACCCAATTAGCAGAGGAGAAAATGGAGCACAGAAGGGTTAAATGTCTTGCCTGAGGACACAAACAGTAGAATTCAAACCAAGCAGGCACCTGGCTGCAGAGTCTTTGCTGGTAACCACTGTGCCATAGCTCCTACGAATAAGCCAGCCACACTCAGATTGTTTTTAGACCAAGAAGAATTCTTCCTACAATCTCTTCATTGGTCAAAAGAACTTATTCTCCCAGAGGATTGAGAGTTTGGAGTGAGGAGTTAGAAGTTTAATGGAAGTAGACTGTAACCGTGAAAGTGGGAGAGAAATACTTACGTTTCAAAGACTTTTTTTTTTAGATTTTTTGAAGTTTGGACAGGCCTCAGACTCCCTTATTTTGTATGTGAAGAATCTAGGGCACAGAGTTGCTTCAGGCAAGTAAATAGAAGAACTATTTTGGAGTTAAGCTCTTTTGCCTCCAAAAAATATTATGTATGACTGGGATTAAAGGAGAGTAAAATCTTATAAAACAAAGACCAGTGTCATACCAAATATTATAAAGTAACATTGGATTAGATCCAACCTAAATATTGTGGAAGTGTTTTTCTTTTTCATTTTGGACTGACATTTAGGGAATAATTTAGTGTCAGAAGTTTACTAATTACTCAGTGGCAATTTGCTGCCTGACCTTTGTTTCCAAGACCCTAGACAAGTCAGGGAGCTGTGATGTTTCTGACTCAAAAGCCTACAGGAGTCTGTGGCACCACACTGTGTCCCTGTACTGGAAAAACCTCCTTGATGCTTCCTTATTCTTGAAGGATCAGTCTTATTCAGCTATCACTTGAGATCTGAAGCTATCACTTCGGGGGTCCTGCCTGCCTATCTGTGCAGACAGGCAGTGTGTGGTCTCTGGATTCCCGTCTCTGGAAAATCCAAGAGAGATTATAGGTCTGTGTCTCAAAAGACTCAAAGGAATCAGAATTAGAAGATCTGAAAGTGTGTTTTCATCCTTCCAGGGATTGGATATTCTAGATCGAAGCTCAGAATTGATTCATTCAGGAGAATTGACCAAAATCACTAAGCAGGGCAAGAGCCAGCAGCGGACCTTCTTCCTGTTTGACCATCAGTTGGTGTCCTGCAAGAAGGACCTGCTACGCAGGGACATGCTGTACTACAAGGGTCGCATGGACATGGACGAGATAGATCTTGTGGATGTGGAGGATGGGCGGGACAAGGACTGGAACCTCAATGTGAGAAACGCCTTCAAGCTGGTCAGTAGGACCACAGACGAGGTTCACCTGTTCTGTGCCAAAAAACAGGAAGACAAGGCAAAGTGGCTGCAGGCCTGTGCGGATGAGAGGCGTCGGGTGCAGGAGGACCAGGAGATGGGTAAGCAGCCCTGGGCACCCAGGGCTTATCAGCCTCTGCTTTCTAGCTTCATTTTCTGCCTCTCATGCTTGCTGTGTTCCCAGCCCACTCCCTCAGAGCTAAATCCCACCATTGGGAAAAAAGAAAGGATTTGCAAATTCTAAATACTTCTGACCCAAGATGACAGAAGTGGTTCCTGCAGACAGTATTTATTAGATATTTATGCATGTTACTCTGTTCCACATTTATAGAGATTGTCTCTGAAAGACCTTGGGATGTGGTTGCTTTTATTATGCCATTTTTACAGATGAGAACTTGAACCTAAGGAAGCAGCCCACTCTTACCATGTGGCACAGTAGCATTTAAAACCAGCTTAGCGTGATGTAGATACCGAGTGTACTATGGCAACCCCACCCCTACCCCCCACCACCCCAGGCCATTAGAAGTACCAGATGATTCTTGAGGCTTCAGCAGTGCAGAACACTTCAAATTTACATTGCTGACTCCATCTATCCAGACCCAATTCTGCCTCTTATGTTTTTCTGTTGTTGTCACCTACGAAATATGCTCCATACGTTGCAGTTAAAGCCATGTTTGTTCATATTTGTTATGCTTGTACAGGTTGAGCATTCTTAATTTTAAAATCCCAAATCTAAAATGCTCCAAAATTAGAAACTTTTTGAATATCAACATGACGTCACAAGTGGAAAATTCCTCAGCTGGCTCATGTGACCTGTTGCACTCAGAAAGCAGGAACACTAAAAGTACTATATAAAATTACCTTCAGGCAATGTATGAGGGGTTTATGAAACATAGTGGATTTTGTGTTTATACTTGGGCACTGTCCCCAAAATATGCCGTTGTGTTTGTGCGAGTATTGAAAAATCTGAAATGTGACACATTTCTGATCCCGAGCATTTCAGGGATACTCGACCTGTACTGCTGGTTTGTCTTCACAGTCTCTCCTGATCTTGAGCTATTGCATGGCCCCATGAGACTGAAGCTTCCATGTGGCCTTAATGATGGTAGCACCCACAATCTCTAAACCCAAGTTTCAGAGTCCCCCAAACACTAAAGTCGTGAGTGCACCTTACTGAAGGGAAGTCAGGGTGCTATAGGGACTGAAGGTCCTTAAAGATGAAATTGGTGAAAGAAAATTGTCTCTGCAGCCCAAGTCATTCCAGACTGCAAAGATCCTGGGGTCCAGGATGGAGCTCAGGGGCTACCCCGCTCATCCTCACCCGCTGCTGGGAGGGAAACCAAGTCATCCCCATGTTGCATATAACCAGTTGCTGTCTTGAGCCTTGGCTATGGCTTTGTTCTCACTCATGGGAGGTTTTTTGTGGGTTCTTGTTTTAGAGTTGAAAGGATTTACAAGTCAGGCTAAGCCATTGTCAGAAGCAAGAATATATTCAGAGAGAAGAATGAATGAGGGGAATGAGTAGGGGGATGAATGAATGAGGCCAGGAAGGTTGTGAACTGGGTGCTTATGGGATGAAATGGGATCCAAGCCTCTGCCCAGGACATTATGCCAGTCTGGGTACATGATACTTGGGCAGACGCTGAAGGGGGAAATGCCAAGGGGCCACAGTATCTTGCCTGAAGGAGACATCAGTACCAATCAGGGACAGATGCTGGTCATGGGAAGGGAGGGTCATGCAGAGTTGGAGTCTGGGTCCCAAGAGTGACTCAGGGCTTTATTCGTTGTTTTTGGTAGTAGGGGTTGAATTCAGGTGTACTTATCACTAAGCTACATCCCCCAGCCCTTTTTATCTTGAGACAGGCCTCAGTAAGTTACCTAGGCTGACCTTGAGAAGTGAAAGCAGAGCCCAGATGATGTCCAATCAAAAGAAGTACCTGCCTCCAGGGGGAAGGCTTTCTGCTTCCTGCTCCCTGCTAGAGAAGACAGGGCCAGCACCAACTGCTGCTCAGTCTTCCACCTCTCTCTGAATCTCCTCAGCTTTTCTAGTGTTGCTTATTTTCATCCAGTTCACCTAGAACCCAGACACCAGACACCCTTGTTCCTTTGCTGCAGAACTTGAGCATAAAGGACACTCAGGGCACACATGCACATAGCTGGAGTAGAGTCCAGTACCCAGTCCTCCAACAGCACTTTTGTTCAGGTAGAATCAAGGCCTTATAGAACTCCCTCTGCACACAGGGAGCAAACCCTGGGCCCCTTGGCTGCACTGTCTCCTCCTAGGGCCTTGTGCAGTAGAGTGGTGAGGGCAACCACTTGTGAACACTTGCCCAAGAATGTCTGGCTTTACACAGAGTCTCTGTGGTTATTCATAGCAACCCATTTTATTCTTGGTGATGTCTGGCTTTGGAGCCACCCTAGGACAGTCTTTCTACCCTTGATTTTGCTTCAGATTGTGGTGCAGGTGTTGCTCTGAAACATCACGTTTTGAATATAGATCATATTTGTTTCTTAATACAGGAATGGAAATTTCAGAAAATCAAAAGAAACTCGCCATGTTAAATGCTCAGAAGGCAGGACATGGAAAGTCAAAAGGTAAGGCTTGAAGTAGCGTTGATCTCCTGAATGTGCATTAGTATCAGAATGAGAGAAGAGGGGGCAGTTATTAACTTCTGTCAAAGGGACAGACCCAAGTAATGGTCAATTGGAGATGGTCTGTATTTGGTTTATGTTGTTTGGGTTTTGGTTTTTTGTTTTGCTTTGTTGTTGTTTAAAAATCTGGGGGTACTTTACCAGTGAGCACTTCTCTGCACCCCCTCCCCTTTGATACTAGGGGTTGAACTCAGGGGCACTCTACCACTGAGCCACATCCCCAGCCTTTTATTGTATTTTATTTAGAGACAGGGTCTCATTGAGTTGCTTAGTGCCTCGCTTTTGCTAAAGTTGGCTTTGAACTCATGATCCTCCTGCCTCAGCCTCCTGAGCTACTGGTATTATAGGTGTATGTCACTGCGCCCAGCATTTTAAAAATTTCTATTTGTTCTTTTTAATTACATACGACAGTAGAAACTATTTTGATAAATTTATACAAACATGGAATATAATCTTACTCTAATTAGGATCCCAGTCTTATAGATATACATGATGTTGAGATTCACTGTGGTACTATTCATATATGAACATAGGAAAGTTGTGTCCAGTTCATTCTGCTATCTTTCCTATTCCTATCCGCTCTCCCTTCCCTTCATTCCTTTGTCTAATCCAATGAACTTCTAGTCCCCCCACCCCCCATTTTGTGGGATTGTGTATTTCACTTAATATGATAGTCTCTAGTCCCATTCATATACCAGCAAATGTCATATTGTCATATTCTTTATGACTGAGTAATATGGCATAATATATATATATCATATTTTCTTTATCCATTCATTTGTTGATGGGCATCTAGCTTGGTTCTATAGCTTAGTGATTGTGAATTGAGCTGCTATAAACATTGATATTGTTGCATCACTGCAGTATGCTGATTTTAAGTTCTTTGGATATATACCAAGGAGTGGTATAACTGGGTCAAATGGTGGTTCCATTCCAAGTTTTTTGAGGAATCTCCATACTGCTCTTTAGAATGGTTACACCAATCTGCAGTCCCACCAGCAATGTCTGAGTGTACTCTTTTCTCCACATCCTCACCAACATTTATTATTACTTGTATTCTTGATAAGTGCCATTCTGATTGGAGAGAGGTGAAATCCCAGTGTAGTTTAATTTGTATTTCTCTAATTGCTAGAGATGTTGCATCCCAAGCCCTTTTAATGTTTTATTTGAGACAGGGTCTCATTAAGTTGCTCAGGGGCCTCACTAAGTTACTAAGGCTGGCCTTGAACCTGTGATCTTCCTACCTTATACTCTCAGTGGCTGGGATTACAGGTGTGCACCACCGTGCTTGGCTGAAGTTGATTTTGAATGTGGGTGCAGCAAATGTCTCTGAGCTGGTACCTGAGGTTCTGCAGACCTCATAATTCCTTGTACCCTTCAGAGAAAGATGCTGATACCCACCAGGTCACAAGAGACTCTTTCCTCTCTGGGCATGAGGAAGAAATCTGTACATTCAGAGCATCAAGAGAGTTAAACATAAAAGAGTGAGTGGAGTTTATTCAGTGTGAGCCTCTTCATATAATGCACATTAGAATTGCCTGGCAGGGACATGAGGACATCCACACCAGACCACACACCTGGGTCCTGATGCACACACACAGATTATTCCATAAAGTACTAAGGATTTAACCAAGGGTACTTTGCAACTGGGCCATATCCCTAGCCCTTTTTTATTTTTATTTTTTTGGTACCGGTCATTGAACTCAAGAGCACTCCACTACTGAGCCACATCCCCAGCCCTGTTTTGTGTTTTATTTAGAGATAGGGTCTCACTGAGTTGCTTAGTGCCTCGCCATTGCTGAGGTTGGCTTTAAACTCGGGATCCTCCTCAGATCCTCAACCTCAGCTTCCCCAGCCACTGGGATTACAGGCATGTGCCATTGCGCCCAGCCCTTTTTTATTTTTTTGAGGCAGGGTTTCACTGAATTGTTAGGTCCTTGCTAAGTTGCTGAAGTTGGCCTCAAATTTGCAACCCCCCTGCCTCAGCCTCTTGAGCTGCTGGGATTATAGATGTGTGCCACCATGCCCAGCCATTCAGTATTTTTCTACTTGAGAAGACAAAAGCAAGATCAGTTAAATCCAGTGATCTGATAGGCCCTCAATTAATTGGCTAAGATTACCAAATGACACTTAGCACTCCCCTACTTTCTCTGTGCACGTTTTTCCCCACTGAGTATCTTCAAGGCAGAAAATCCATTTTATTTTTTGTATCTCTCGTAGTGGCAGGTAACTAGAAAATATGACTTGGTTAGAATATGTTAGTCTCTCTCTCTGGATGTTCTACAGGTCATTCTCGGAGCAGCTAGGTTTCTAAAGACTGAAAGGAGCACTGACATTTTTGAGTGAGATTACCATATTGGGCACTTCTCCTGGGTTCTTCTTTCATCCTCCCCATCTCCCTGTAAGATAAGGAAAGCCCTGTGACAAGCTGGGGCAGGAGTGGATTCTGAACCAGTCAGCTTCTGAAGGCTCTCTTTTATCATTTTATGTTGACTTACTTTCTTACCTTTGATCTTTTAGTTAATTTTAATAAGCCTTTTAATGACCTCTGTACAGATATAAAATACATACCCTGATGAAGCAGGGTTCAAGTGACTAGGTATCCCTCTTTGAAACATTTTACCTATATTGACTCATTTTATTCTTTATAACAATCTGGTACTGTTGTCCCCTTTTTAGAAATTAGGGAACTATGGAATAGACATCACAATTGCTGTATGTATATAGGTGAACGTATGACCAATGTGATTCTGCAATCTGTACAATCAGAAAAATGAGAAATTATACCCCAGTTGATTCAAATGTATGAATTGCCAAGATCATTGTAATGTCATGTGTAGCTAATAAAAAAAAAAGAAATTAGGGAACTAAGGCACAGAGAAGTCAAACTCTTGCCTATAAATAACTGCAACTAGTCGGTGGCAGAATAGGCTTTTAGCTGAGGTGAGATGAGCTCCAGGTTTTCATTTAAAGCATGTTTTTGCTTTCCAACCCAACTGGCAGCCCAGTTCTAATTCTTTTAACTTACTGCTGTGTGACCATAGGTGATTTACATAACTTCTCTGGGTTTCAATTCCCGTACCTGGATGGTATTAAGAGGATTAAATGAGATAATCTATGCCAGGCTTCCCACGTGGTATTTGAATGTACCATTTCTTAGGATAGCTATTCGGTATTCTTATGGTTAATATGAATTAAAAATTAGCTAAGATCTTTGAGTCTTGACACTTTTCTTTTTCCTTTGTGGTTCTCTTGAGTGACTCTCAATCAATGTTCTATCTTCCTCCCCACCCCCGGGGTTAGACTATAGCGGATGCCCTGTTGCCCCACCGCACCAGAACCTGCATCCCCTCCACCAGCGCCACATCACCGTGCCTACCAGCATCCCCCAGCAACAGGTGTTTGCCCTGGCAGAACCCAAGAGAAAGCCTTCCCTCTTCTGGCATACCTTCCATAAACTCGCCCCTTTCAGGAAGTGAGCAACAGGCCCATACTTCCCCCGAGGGACTGTGAAGAGGAGAACCATGCTCATTTCTTTTGTGTGAAATCCAGGGAAATTCACTTCAGAGATCCTGCTGCTTTCGTGGAAAGGAGGAGAAGGTCATGACACATAGCGCTGCCCTGCATGAGAAGCCCCAAGGGGCACTCTGAGGTGGCTGGGACTTTGGAACCAGGGTCAAGTTATACAGGAATGCTGCTGTGGTAGCTCCACAAGCCCCACTAGTGATGTGGACACTCCTGCAGTTTCAGAGCACCGAGAGCTTTTCAGTGCTAAGGAAATGACTCAATTAGAGGATTGAGTCTGCATTTGATTTTGAAGAGAATCAACGATGGGGAGTAGCTATGATGCTGCCTCTCCCTACCATGTGTCTGGTCACACTTAGAAGGTGAGCTTTTACTCCCTCTGGTAGTATTAGGGGATCAACAGCTGCTTGGAGATGACCAGGGTGTTCCCTGGTGTCACCTGTGTCTGCACAGTTGCCAAATGCAGGCCTCATCTTGCAAGGTGCCTCTTCTTCAAGCTAGTCGGGAAAATTACATCCGTCTCCTGGCAGCACAGCTTGAGATGTGGGGACAATGAGGCATCCTCCAGGTCATGCTACTTTCAAGGCCAGCTTGTTTGTCCTTGGCAAGTCGGATCCTCACCTGCCTGTGTGCCTTGTGTAACTCCCTGAGCAGAAATCACATCTCACTTATTCATCCTAACCAAGAAACAGCATTCGAACAACTGTTTGCAATATAAAAGCTTATTTACTTAATTTTTTAATGACACGAGAATGCACCAGTTGGAAAGCATTCTTTAAAACATCCTGCGCATCTTCCAACAGTTGTCTCCGATGTCTTCATCAGTAAAATCGCAACTCGGAAGAACCCATGAAGAAAACACAGGGCAGAACAATCCTGCTTCTCTGGGGTTTAAAGCTGCCTTTGTTCTATAAACTCAAAACAGTGGAGATTCATTGCCTGTGCAAGACCCCTTAGCAAAATATCTAGGCTCAAAGATAGGAGTCTTTTTTTAATGGAGGCCACACAGGTTGATGCCTGCAGATAATAATCTCCTTTTCTTTGCCTATACTGAGAAGTATGATGAAAGTAACTTTTAAATAGTCTGGAGAAGACAGGCTCTGCACTCAGTGTGCTAACTAGGGGATATTGTGTCACATAGTTTGTGGATTTCTGTTTGAGAAGCTCATTTTTTTGTATGCTATTCTTGCAAAGTTTCTTCCCCCAAGTTTCTTCAGACCCAAGCTTGAGAATAAACAAGTCTACAAAGTTAAAGAGGAAGATGTTAACTTTAAGGATGTAGTTCCTTCCTTCTCCCCTGCCTTGCCATATGCAGAGTTATTCATGCATCAAGAAAACATAACTCTGGACCTCTCTGCTGGGCCCTTAGGGCATTTTGTGACTATTCAAATGCCTGCTTACATTGGCTTGCTGAGAGTTTGCCTTGCCCTGTGGTTTACAGCCTCAGGGTTGCTTCTTTCTCACCATAGGTCCCTTGACAGAAGAGGTGCTATGGCTTCATGCATTGGTTGTGTTTATATGTGTGTGTCCATGAATAACTGTTTCAACCTCAGTTGCATTTATATAACTGACATTTTTACTAACAAAATGTTATGATATATTTTGAAAACTACTTTTCTGTGCTAAATAGAGTTGTTTGTATGTACAGCAATTTTGAATAGGTTTTTGTTGTTTTTAATGTAATATAAGAGAATTGCTTTAAGGTAGTAAAGAATATCATTTACTTATGTTACATTTTCAGTGAGGATTCATTCGAGTAAGGAGTCAGAGGGCTTCCATTTGCTAGTATTGGCCAATTAGCAGTGAGCAAAGGCTTTAAGGTTTTGTGACCAGTCTTAACATGTTTCCCAGCTGAGTCCTAACTTCCAGTTCCCATCTACCTCCATGGACTCCCTAACAGAGAATCCTGAACACCAGGACATGTTTTGATTAAGTCAGGGTCAGTTCAAGACCTGGGATTGTGAGAATCAGTTTTATAAAGCGTGATGGTCATTTGATGATGTCATTTGATTATATACCTGGCCTGGGTGGATTCTACTTGGATTCTGAGGTGATTTTGAAAACTGCTAACATATATATTTTTTTAAAGGCTAGAACATCCTTTGACTTCTTAAATATGTCTAGCTTGGGTTTTACTACTAAAAGAACAGAAGGCCTCAGGTATTCTTGTTTTCAGCTTGCCATACTTCCTTTTTGATTTAAGTCATGTTCTACTTGGAGAGAAAAAAAGAGGCAACAAAAAGCCCCTGCCTATGTGAATTTTATTGGGAAACCCCACCTCCACCCACTGCCCAATCTCTCTATCTTCTCCACCCCCAACCCTGGGTGGGCCTTTTTATTTTTTGGCCTTATAAATATGTACAATTTTTATGATTTTATGTACCAGTTTAAAAAATAAACTTAAATTTCTTTTAAAAGTCAGGCTTTGATGACTTCACTGGATGACAACATTTGGATGAATTTCATTAGTGTATCACAATTTGCTAACTCGGTGAAAGACAGTTGAAATGGCCGTGAGCAGCTTTCTCAGTTTTGATATACCTAAATGGATGAGAACCCTGCAGTGAATTGTAAGCAATTCTAAACAATATTTGAAAAGTCCTAGAGAAGGAACATTCTTGGTCTTTGGCCTGCTAACAAGGAAGAGGGTAACAAGCAGTTTGCCAGCACTGTCAAGGGATACTGTGCCCATGGTTTGTTTTCAGTAAATCTGGGTTTTGTCTCCGGTTGGTAGATATGATTTTGTTATTGAAAACATATCACCACCATCAATGCCATATCCAAATATTGTACCCTTTTATACCTAATCTATTTGAAGACTAATGCCACATCCTATGTTGTTATTGTATAGCAAAAGTGTTTTATTTCAAAATTTACTTCACAATTGAAATCTTTTGTAAAAACCAGGTGATTCAGCATCTGGCCAGGTAGAAATCTCTGCATGCCTAAATTGCTGATATTCCTGAATACAAATCAACCTACTTTCCTAGTAAGAATAGAAGAGCCTGATTGCCCAGAGCTGGGGGAGTATACTGCATTATTCTTGCATGAAGGAGAGGAAAACCAGTGAAGTGTCTGTAAAAGGACAGTGCCAACAAGTGTGAATAAACATCTTTTCAATGAATGGCTTACAGACCAGGGATGTTGGACCCAACTTATAGATTAAACTGCTAGCAAAGTTTTCCCTGTAATATGCTTCACCTAACTATTAGCAACTATTCTTGCTAATCTTGTTTATTTTCAGGATGTAATGCAAATGGAGTACAAAAAATTTGGGGAAAAAGTGGAAATTTTTAGCTGGTCTTGGAAGGATTTAAAAAAAAACAACAGAAGCTTAAATGTTTCATGTAAATTTACCTAGTAGAACATACTTTTTATTACTGCTTTTAGTTATCACATTGGCATTGTCATTTGTATTTAGAAAATACTTTAAACCAACTCTGTAATTTAATAATTAGTCTTTTTGTACATAATAGAACCCATTGTGTATGACTTGCTTACCCACTTTGCAAGGCTTTGGTAATTTTTAACTCATCCATATAAAGATGATGTTGTCTGTATAAGTCAGTGATGCTTCCAAACTGGTGGATTAGCTTTGACAGCTAAAGTCTGGTCTACAAGAATACTGTAACTTGATATGTATTTTTGTTGAAATTCTTTTTGTAAAAGAAAAAATTATTTACAATGTTATTTGAATGATTTATTGTAAATGCTGTGAATCTATATTTGTTGTTTTGTATCTGTATATTAAAATTAATTTCCCAAACTGGTCTTAGTAATTCATTTGAGTAGTAAAATAAGATGATGCTCTGTTTAAAAAGAAGAAAGAGGCCATGAATGCCAGGAGTCTGAGATGGGAAGACCCTTTTCTGTCCTCATTTCTTCTGGCAACAACTCATTAATCAACCAGATCAAACCTCTGGGGAGGTGTAAGAGAAAGAAGGCTCTGAGGGGAACCACGAGGGGCCACTTGACTGAAAAAGCCACAAACCAATGGAATCAGACTGATGTAAGCAGAATAGGAAATAGGAAGTCCTAGTTTGCTTTTGCTTTTTGGTTTTGGGAGCTGCACCCAAGGCCTCCCGCATGCTCTTCGCAAGCTGCGCTCCCAGCCTGGAAGTCCTGGTTTGTTGTAGCAGCTTTTTCAAGGGATGGAGAATGGGTGGCCCAAATGTTCCCCCTTGCAACAGCTACAAGGCAAGATCCCTCCACTAGGAGGTGACTTGGGGTCCCAGGATAACCCTTTGAATGTGGGGTGGATACGAATTTCCTTATCTAATTAACAGCTCAGAAAAACCAAGTAAATAGCCCATTGTTTGCTGTGACTAATCAGAAAAGGGTTCCTAAGAAAGCTGCCAAGTGCTTCTTGCTGGTTGTTTACTCCTAGGTCCACCTACTTCAGAGTTAGCTGCTGGCTAAGGGAAGGCTGTGGGTGGGTGGGAAGCAGGGTGGTCTACAATGGTACCATACATAGGAATGGAAATAATTGAAGGACAACGGCATGAATTCACATGTATCAGCTGCCTGCTCTATGCACTGGGGAGCTAGAATGTGTGAATCTTCTGAAGGAGCTTGTGGGGTCAAAGGGGAGCATAAATAGGGAACTAAGCAACACCAGAGCTGCATAGCTGTTACTCAGCCATGAGAGTGGAGTCCTCTTCCAAGGTGAGTATCTTGCGAGGGGCATCACACACTGGTGGGGGAAAGGGTGTGAGCTCCCCTGGGTTAACCATGTCAGACAGGAGCAGAAATGGAGCTGAGACCATGGTCTCAGTGTGACCAGAATGGTAAGCTGAAGTTGGATGGCCAAGGCCCTGTGGCCCATGGTGGCATTTGTGATTTCCTAATGTGATCACACAGTTTAAGGGAGGTTGCAACAAAGATGTCCTATTTAGGAGCTGGCTGGGTTGCAGTGAAAAAGGGCAGATGTTAAACCAGAGGCAGAGGGATTTCATGGGAGACAGTTGCTCAGGCATAAGAACAAGGCAGGAGAGCAGGAGGTGGATGTGCAGGCTACTTGGTGGCCCTGGCAGCTCTCATAGGAAAGATGGAAGGACTCTGGTCAAGCCTGATGTGATGAGTGACTGGGAGTGCCATATACGGAGACTGAAGAGTGGCTTGGTAGTGGGACCTGGAGACTCATCCTTGCATTGCTAACCATCTGGCTTATCCTGTCAGCAAATGTAGCATGGATCTCAGGAGAGAGGTCAGGCTGGAAATAGGTTGGGGAATGGAGGAATCAGAGCAGGGTGGGCCACACACAGCCCTGAAGTCTTGTGTGGCCAGAGGATCCCTCTGGCAGCTAGACATTGCTGTTTGGAGCCCACCACATGAAGGGACATCAAGTATCTGGGTGTAGCAGTTAAGAGATGAGTGTAAGCCGTCGGGTGGCCAAGAAGCCAAGTCCAGGTAATGTATACCTGCAAATCCAGTTCCATCCCCCGGGACCTTATGTTAGTTTGCTGTACTGATGAGGAATGGAATCATTTGGAGAGGAGGGTTGGGGTGTTGCAAGCCCCTAAAAAGTGAGGCTTGTCCTCACTGGCATACATCCCCCAATGTGGCCTCTGCATTCAAGCCTCCTGCACCTCCCAGAAACAGACTTGGGGAATTTTGTCCTCCTGAAACTGTTTTAGATAAATGTTCATGGGCAGACTTAGAAGAAATGAAGAGTCAAACGGCAAGACATTGAAGAAAAGGTCACACCATGTTTTTCTCAGCTGCAGGTAGAGAAGTGTGTATGAAGGCAATGAACTCTGAATCCTTAGCTACCCAAAGACCTAACAGCAAAAGAAATTTGACCATAGTAGTCCTGGCTCAGGATCCAGCTGAGACCCGGTCACTGTTACAGTCTTAATTCTTGTCCTGTTGATTCACAATGGACCTTAGGTCCACTGAGAAGTTGCTTAGGAAAAGCCTGAACATCATTTTAAGGAAAGAAACCTGACATGGAGATTCCTTCCTTCGGATTCCACGTGGAGGAACACCTTGTTTTATTAAAATGGTGGGAGAAGGGAGTTTTCTGCACTAGCGAGTGCTAGTAGCTAAAGCTACCTTTCTCAAGCCTTGCCGTGAATTTTGAAGCTCTTCCAAGACATCTTGTGCCTTCCTCCATCCCCTCCCCTTCCTGCTATTTTGCAGTTATGTCCACTAGGGAATTGTATGGCAGGAAGATGTGATTTTCTTTAGTTTGCCCTGGATTCCTGATTTGCACAGCACCTGGGTCCAGCCCGCAGCCCTAGGGTTCAGGTAAGCACATGGGGAGGGGATTTCTTCACCTTCAGGTTAAGGCTTCTGGTCCTAAACAGCTGTTGTAATGTCAGCGAGAGTTAATCTGGCCTCATTTGCAAAATAGATGTCTTACAGAGTTTCCGATAGTAGGAAGGGGAATGGGATGTTTCAAAATTCATTCTTAAGATGGTAAATAAGGGCTGGGGCTATAACTCAGTGGCAGAGCACTTGCCTAGCATGTATGAGGTACTGGGTTCAATCCTTAGCACCACATAAAAATAAATAAAGCCATTATGTCCACCTACAACTACCAAAAAAAAAAAAAAATTTTAAGAGAGTAAATAGAAGAGAAAAGCAGATCTTGAAAAAATTTTAGAACTCTGCAAACCAGCTGAGAGAAAAGAGAAAAACCATATAATAATGTTCATAAAAATAACTGACCTTTCAGGAGAGCTTTCTAGAGAAGATTGCAGGCTAATTAACACAAATATTAATGTGTACATTTTTATATTTATGGCTATGCTAGTGTAGTAAATATTCTCAATATATGTTGAAGAGAAAATATAAGATGTACAATGCACAGAACACATGGAAGAAAATACAGTCAATAGAGGCAACTTTGAGATATTTAGATTCTTGGGCTGCCAAATGTGGGAGGGATGTCGGGGTGTTAGTTCATCTCTCACATTTTATGCACAAGGAGGCTGAGATTCTGGAAGCAGGGGCTTGGAAACCCAGTAAAAACCACTCAGCTGGTTTCTGGCAGGCAGATGTGTATTAAGTCAGCCTTTGGGGAGAATAGGATTTTTCTTTTTAAAGTGTAAAAGAGTAGTATTTATTCAAGTGAGAAGAAAAGAGACAGAGCTCCCAAAACGCAAGTAGGGGCCCAAGAGAGGCTTCCCAGAAATAAGAATCTTGAAGAGTAAAAACCCTTAACCTTGGCTGTGAGTTAGAGAAAATTAGTCAGAAAGGCCACTGGATAACCCTGTGTCAAGAGACTCAATAGTGAGAGAGAAATATAGGTAATAGAAGAAGAGACCCAAAAGTAAGACATTAAGTCAGAACCTACTTTATTTGGGACTAAAAACAAGTAATCCCAAGTCACTTGTAGTCCCTTCCATGTCAGAATACCAGGTCCAGATCACAGCATTCAGCAGGTGGCTGCACTATGGCTTGATGCTTTCAGGTTGCTCACCTTCATCTCAGGCAGTGGCTATGCCTGAGGGTCTGTGTGCCACGTGTCCTCAGCCACTCTGAGCCTTGGTCTGACTGTGGGTGTACACAAGCCCTCCTCGCTTCTGATGAGAGGCCAGACCTTGGGCAGCTGACACTTTGCCTTAGTCAGCATGTGGGCTTAGTTGTCATGTCAAAGATGGGTTGTAAGTGCAAGACTCATGCACAGAATCTAGGATTCTTCCTATGCCTAAACTGTTTCCCTCCTTGAGGAGTCCACCATGGCCCACCACCCTGTGTGCACCCATCACAGGAAAAGGAAAAGAACCCAAGGAATGACACACCCCTTCCCCTTTCTATAGTCCACAATTGCACACATCATTTTGCCATTCCCATTGGCCAGAATCTGGTTTCATGGTCAAATCCAAGGAGGAAGGGAGGCTGGGAAGTGCAGTCTATTGGGGGCAGCCAGGAGCCCAGCTGAAATTGCTATTGCCTGTAAGAAAGTGAGAGGGATGTTGGAGATAGCCAGCCATCTCCACCCAAAGACTGACAGAGCTCAGATTTAACACCCAGACCTCTCTTTAAGGGTTGAAGGGTTGTGGAGACACAGTTGGAACTAAGATAATATTTAATTCATTCACTCATTCTACAAATATTTGATGGTGGGGTATCAAAAATAATGAAATGAAAAGATGGAGTCACTACCTTCAAAAAGTATTAAACTTGATTGGTGGTTACTGATTGGTAACCACCTAGGTGAGGTATGGAGAGCATGTGAGGTGTAGGGGTGCAGCAAGAGGAGAGAGAGAGAGTGTGAAGCTGCTCACAGGGAAAGATTGGAGACTTAGAAGGGGTCCTACCCCCAGTGCCTTCTGGAGAAAGTCCAGACAGGAGTTCAAAGCTGAGGTGATCACTGAGGTTGAACTAATGAAGCTGAGCATTCAACCCATAGTTTTGTGAGAGGCACAGATGCCATTTTTTTTCAAAATAACATTAATAAAATTTCTGCTATATATACTTTTTTTGTGTGCAAACCCTCAATGTTCTACATCAAAGCGCAAGCCCTCATCTAAATTTTATTATACTACCACAACTTTTTTCATTGGTTATTTGGGAGCAAAGTGTGTTCAATTAAAAATATCCATTGAAGATTGTCTGTGTGCTAAGCACAGAGCATAAGCAAGTTAGATATTTTCTGCCTTAGTCAGCATGTGGGCTTGGTTGTCACCAACTATGCAAAACTCAGAAGAATTATAGAAGGACAAATATTTACTTTTATGTTAATTCTTCTCTAGCTGGTAAACAAAATGGAGTTTTTCTCACTTGACACCTTCATGATCTTGTGATCTTTTCTGCACTGGAGTGATAGAACATACCAGAACCTATGGAACACTGTGAAGGCAATTCTAACAGGGAAATTTATAACTATGAGTGGAATAACTTGTAATGCACAAACTCCCAACAAAGCCTGGTGACTGGAATTAAGATTTGACCACTATTATCAGTCACTTCTGAGTTACACAAAAGATGCAGGTGCAGGTTATTCATGGATTTGGCTCTAAGGAAACACAAGTCAGTTTCCAGAAATGCCATAAGTTTGTGACTTCAAAGGGAAACATCTGTATTTCCTTTTCCAAAAAATACTCTTAGCCTTAGGCTGAGCCCTGTGATCCTTAGAGACTTCCACAAGATGGCGGTATAGTCTTTTGTTTGGCAGAAGCTAGTTTTTTGTTTTTTTTTTTTTTAATTTTTTTTTCTTAGCATTTTTTTTATTAATTTTTATTGTTGGTTGTTCAAAACATTACATAGTTCTTGGTATATCATATTTCACACTTTGATTCAAGTGGGATATGAACTCCCATTTTTACCCCGTATGAAGCTAGTTATTTTGAATGACTGAATCCAAGCATCTTTATTTTAAAAATACTTACCTAGAAATATGTGTGTAATGCTATAAAAAGTTTTTAAACAGGAAAATATCCCATAACCCCACCATTTCTAGAAAAATGTTTACTTTTAGTTTAAATAAAAACATCTACCTTTAGTTTACCAATATGCATTTATTGGTTTATACCATTCTATTTCCTACATCACCTTCTGTTTCTACATGTTATTTAGTGTGCACCTTTTAACCATTGTAGATAAGGCTTTGGTCATCTCTGTGTTTGGCACACAAATCTTGGATCATGATGAAGAATTCTAGAGATGGGTCACAGATAGGGGTGTCTTTTGCTTTATACCTTTCCAAAAGGTTGGGCAGATCTACATTGCTGACAGCAGCACATGAAGATCTGAGTTATGACCAGCTGTACTAACCTATGTGTTCATTTTGCTTCAAGTCCTAAAATACCTACCATGATAATATTTGTTTCATTTGATAAGTATTTGTTTCAAGTTTAATACTGAGTACTGAAAATATAACGATGTGGGAAATCCTGTCAGGTGGGGAGCCAGAATTTTAATCCTACAGTTATGTCATCAAATGTAAAACCCCTACCATGATAGGTACCATGGAAGAGAGGCACATGAAACTATATGCACTTTCCTGTGGAGGTTGGATTTTGTCAGGAGTCCCATGAATTTGAGTATCCATCCACATTACTGCAGGCGCTTATATAATCTGTTCCCTTTGTTTGGAACACTCTTCCTAGTTATCTCTTCCTCCCTTGTTCACAATTCAGCCCCTTGAGGTTTCTTTGTCTTTGCTCCTGATGAGGTTCTAAAGCAAATCAAAGATCTGGGGTGGAGGGGGAGGGACACCATTTATACAGAAAAGGACTTGAAAATGCACTTCTCCCAAATTGTGTGACCTTTGTGTGTGTGTGTGTGCGCATGCATGCGCACATACACACATATGCGTGTGAGCAGATCCTTCATGGATCTACATTCAAAGAATATATTTAATCACAGTATGACTACTTGGAATGCTTTACTTTTTTCCTTTTTCTTTGAGACAGGATCTCACTAAAGTGCTTAGTGAAAAACCTCACTAAATTGCTAAGGTTGGCCTCAAACTGGGATCCTCTTGCCTCAGGATCCTCAGTTGTTGGGATTATAGGCATGATCCATTGTATCCACCTAATTTTTTAATTTAGTATGTTATTGTGGTAAAATATATGTTAACATAAAATTTATCACGTTAATCATTTTAAGTGCACGATTTAGTGGTATTAATCCATGTGGCATTATCATACAACCATCACCTCATCCATCTCTAGAACTTTTTCATCTTTTCAAAGTGAAACTCTGTACCCATTAGATACAAGTTCCTGATTAACCCTAATTTCCCCAATCCCTGGAAACCCCTGCCCTCCTTTCTCTACGTGCTTTACTATTTTAGATGCCTCCTAAGAGTGGCTCATACAGAAATTTGTTTGGCTAGCTTGTTTTTGCATAGCATAATATTCTCAAGATTCATCCATGTTGTAGCATGGGTCAGAATCCCCTTCCTATTTAAGACTGAACATTATTTCATTGCAAGCACATACCACCTTTTGTGTGTCCATCTATCTACTGATGGGCATGATGGGTTTTCCCACTTTTTGGCTATTACAAACAACGGTATTCTAAACATGAGTTCTCAGTTCAAATCTCTGTTTTCAATTTATTCAGAAATATTCCCAGAAGTGAAATTGCTGGATCAGATAGATGGTAATTCTACGATTACTTTATTGTTTATAATGTGCTTTTTTCATGTACATTATGATCAAATTTGGGCTTTTCATCAGCCCTGTGAGTAAGCATTCTTCTCTGGCTCCAGGAAGTGGTTTTATAGATTGGATACAAAATGTCCCTCAGAGGTCATGTGTTGAAGGTTTGGTCCCCAATGCAGTGACGGTCAGAGGTGGGGCTTGCAGGAAGTGAATTGGATCACGAGGACTTTGATTTCATCAGTGGATAAATCCACTGGTGTACTCTTAGCTGATGGCATTGTTAGGAGGTAGTAGAAACTTCAGGAGGTGGGGCCTAATTGGAGGAGTAGGTCATGGGGGTGGGTGGGGGAGTGGTGGGGGCATGCCCTGGAAGGGTATTTCTTATCCAAGGCCCCTTTCTCTCTCTCTCCTTCCTGGTTACCTTGAGGTGAGCATGGCCTTCTGCCATGTTTCTGCCTTGCCACAGCAGTGAAGCCAGGTTATCTTAGACTGAGGACTCTGAAACCATGAGTCAAACAACCTTTCTTCGTTAAGTTGGTTTTCTCAGGTATTTTGTCACAGTGACAAAATTGAAAAGATAAATAAAAGAGTATCCTGATCTCAAACTTGGCTTCCTCATTTATCATCACCATTAAGAATGATCCTAATTACTTATGTTACCTCCTAAAGACAATGTTTTCCTTATTGCAACCACTGTGGTCAGCTCCCAGCTTTCTACTCTCATCTGCCCTGACCATACTGTCCCTCGTCTGAGTAAGGATGGGCCCATTTCCCACTGCAAAGGAGCAGAGTCTGTGTTCACAGCACCAGTGACAAAGGTTTCTCCTTTCTCTTTCTGTTTCTGTCTTCTAGCTCAGACTCTGTCATCTGGACCATGAGGATCTGGTGGTTCCTGCTTGCCATGGGAGTCTATACAGGGAGCATAAACTCACAGGACACGTGCAGGCAAGGGCACCCTGGCATCCCAGGGAATCCTGGTCACAATGGCCTGCCTGGGAGAGATGGAAGAGATGGAGCAAAGGGTGAAAAGGGGAATGCAGGTACTCACCACTTGGTGGCTTTCTGCTGTCCTCCATTGATGCCGTCAACCCCTTATCACATCTGTTTATTCTCTGTGTGGTTTCCCAGTCACCCACTGAACCCTCATCATTCACATGTCAAACACTTATCAAGAACCCGCTCATATCAGATTTTGCACTGGGTGCTGGAATGGAGTGAGGACTGGACTGACATGACCCTGCCCTCACGGGCTTCTCCTCCACTGGGGATACTGTTTGAAGTTAGGCACAGTAAGACATTAATAATAGCTGATGATAAAATATAACATTTGTAACACTATACTGGGATAAAATTGCCAGCATCACTACTCTTGCCCTTGGAGGACATAAAATAAGGGTTACTTAAATACAAGAACTGTGATCCTGAGACAGTCTATCTAATAACTTAGATGGCCACTAAGTGACTAATAGGCAGGAAGCACACACAGGGTAGAAAAAGGGATGATTCACATTCTGACCAGGATAGAGTGGATAATGTGAGAATCCATCCTGCTACCCAATATGTCATGCAACTTAAAGCTACACATTGCTTATTTTTATATGGAGGCCTGACAATCTATTAAGTGGGCGGGGTGAGGCTGAAGTTTACCAGGAGGCAACTTTATTCCTTTCCAACCACCACCATGCAAACATACTCTGTGAAGTCTTCTCTTGAATAATATCTCTGGAAAATCCATGCTGTTTTAGTCACATTTAGTTATTAGACCTGTCTCATTTCTGGGTAGTAGAAAGTCCAGTGCAAGTTAATAGGAAAACTTAAGTCTTAATGAACCCAAGTATTTTATCCTCCCAGTGGACCACAATGGTGTGTTTGTTTTATTTTTTAAAATATGGGGTTTGAATTTTTATTTTAGAATATTTTACATACACAAAACAGATGGATGATACATAAGAAGGAATAAGGTAAAACATACAACCAATACAAGTTTCTTTCTTCCCTATTGAATCTCTTGCATTTTTTCTTCAGTTGTATCCATTCTTTCTAGTTTTACGTTTCTTAGAAGTATATGTTTTATATATTTTCCATATATATATATTGCATATAACTTTATTTCTTAGAAAAATATTTAATCATATTGCTCACACTAACAATTCACATATTCTTCATCTTTTCCTTTTAAATTGTTTGTATGCTTTATAATGAATGCATGTTTAGTACATGACCTGTCCACAATTCAGATGCACGTAAATGTGCATTGGTGAGGTCCACATTCATGCTTTGTTACTTGAGGTTGTGTGATTAAGAAAGCTTAGAGGTCACTGCTGGAGAGATTGCAAGAATTGAGAATTAAGCAGGGAAACAAAAGAGAAAGACTTATGGCTGGAGAGGGAGAAGAGGAGAACAGGAAAGGAATTATTAATGTAAGGATGATTCCCACTTGGAGGTCCCACAGTACCCAGGGCTTGCTTGGGAACATTGGCTCTGAGCTGCTTGGAGTCCCTCAGTGACCACAATTATGAACATCAGTGTCTCCAGCCACACATTTCTTTCTCAACCTTCTTTGTTGCTCATGTGTGGCACATCTTACAAGTGGATGCTTGGGAAGTGACCTGATTCATTATATAACTCACTCATCTAACACAGATAAGAGGCCCAGGTGCTCACTCATGCCTGCCTCTCTCCACCCAAGGAGGGAGTGCCCATTGGGGCTAGTCACCCCCAGCACTCTCCTCCGTACACCACCCATGGAGGCCAGTGGCCAGAAAAATCAGATTTGGAATTTCAACTCTTCTGTTTTCTTCTTTTCCACCTAGGAGAACCAGGACATCCTGGTGGCCCAGGGAAGGATGGAATGAGCGGGGAGAAAGGAGAACGAGGTCAGAAGCTGGCTTCCTATTTAACCATGCTCTAATGTGGAACTAACACGACTTCACCATAGCTATTATGTGCTTGCTACTATGGATAAGTCCTTATATGGCTCTGAGGATGTCCCAACAACAGAGGCCATTCAGTTCTTGCTCTCCAGAAGCCCATGACAAGCACAGGGATCCACAAGCTTTTTGTGTAAAAGGCCAGATAATAAAATATTTTCAGCTCTGCATCGTGTCTATTAAACTGTGCCATTGTCGTGAAAAGCAGCCATAGATGCTACATAAATAAATGTGGCTGTGTTTCAGTGAAGCTGTTGTGTATAAAGACTGAAATTTGAGCCCCTAGTTTTCACATATCACAGAATATTATATTTGAAAGCAGTATGGAGATTCCTGGGAAAGCTGGAAATGGAACCACCATTTGACCCAGCTATTCCCCTGCTCAGACTATTCCCTTAAGACTTTAAAAGAGCGTACTATAGGGATACTGCTACATCGATGTTCATAGCAGCACAATTCACAATAGCTAGACTGTGGAACCAACCTAGATGCCCTTCAATAGATGAATGGATAAAAAAAAAAAGTGGCATTTATACACAATGGAGTATTACTCAGCAATAAAAAATGACAAAATCATGGCATTTGCAGGGAGATGGATGGCATTAGAGCAGATTATGCTAAGTGAAGCTAGCCAATCACTAAAAAACAAATGCCAAATGTCTTCTTTGATATAAGGAGGGCAACTAAGAACAGAGCAGGGAGGAAGAGCATGAGAAGAAGATCACCATTAAACAGGGACGAGAGGTGGGAGGGAAAGGGAGAGAGAAGGGAAATTGCATGGAAATTGAAGGAGACCCTCATTGTTATACAAAATTACATATAAGAGGAAGTAAGGGGAAAGGAGAAAAAAATCAAGAGAGAGAAATGAATTACAGTAGATGGGGTAGAGAGAAAAGATGGGAGGGGAGGGGGGGGGATAGTAGGGGATAGGAAAGACAGCAGAATACAACAGACACTAGTATGGCAATATGTAAAAAAGTGGATGTGTAACCGATGTGATTCTGCAATCTGTATACGGGGTAAAAATGGGGGTTCATAATCCGCTTGAATCAAATGTATGAAATATGATGTCAAGAGCTTTGTAATGTTTTGAACAACCAATAATAATAAAAAAAGAATATTATATTTGACAATTTAAACACGTAAACCATTCTTAGCTTGTGGGCTGTTACAAAAACATAAGGACAGATTTGGCCAATGGGAGACAGTCTGATGAACCCTGACTTACTGAATAAGCACAAAGGAAGAAGAATTTGGACTCAGTGCATCTGGCCCCACTGCATGGAGAGGGTGGCCCTGGAATTGGGATGAATGCTGGCAGTTGGCTACCAATGGAGAGAAAGATGGTTCTCTGTATCTTGCTCTAAGTGCTTCTCATGTATGGACTCAGTGGCTACAAGAGCCCTGTGAACTTGGAAGCATTACTGTCCTGATTTCATAGATGAGAACAGAGGTGTAGGAGGTTTACTCATTGGCCTGACATCCCATGAGCACAAGGGATGGAGAGAGGATGGAGTCCTGGCATTGACCTCCAGAATCCATGCTTGCAACCACTATGTTCCATTTTGGGCAGAAGCAACTCAGAAGCACCAAGCATCTATAGAATAAAGAAAACCATAATACAACTGGTAGAATGAGCAGGCTGGGGCTGGACATTAGAGACGGATGAATGCCATACTCGAGACTTGACTTTGTGTCACAAGAAATTTCTTAGGGGGCATCACTTCACTAGGTCTGAGAAACTGTTAACTAAGTATCCTGAATCAATCTGCTGTCTGCAGTGCTGCCCTGCTCTGAAGAGTGTTTCTCTTAATGTTTGGCCTTGTTTCATGGTCAACATGGTGGACTTAGATGGTAAAGGGTTATCATTTCTCATTTAGGAGACAGGAGTCAAAAGGTGTTTTGTGTATGAGAGTGTACATGCATGTATGTGTGCACACATGCCTGTAATTTGGGAGTTAATTAATTTCTAAACCCTGAGAAGATACTGAACCTCAGCACTACTCCATCTCAATTAAATGTTCAATAACAGAAAAGCCAAAGTTGTTCACAAGGGAATATTTAACAAACCATTTCTTTTTTTCTCTTCCTCTATTCAGGAGCAGATGGAAAAGTTGAAGCAAAAGGCATCAAAGGTGATCAAGGCTCCAGAGGGTCCCCAGGGAAGCATGGGCCAAAGGGATCTGTTGGACCCATGGGAGAGAAAGGGCTCCAAGGAGAGACTGGCCCTAAGGGGCAGAAGGGGGATAAAGGTGAGGTGGGTCCCACTGGTCCAGAAGGTCTAACAGGCAATGATGGACCTTTGGGCCCCACTGGCTTACCTGGCCCTGTAGGTCCCATTGGCAAGCCGGGTCCCAGGGGAGAAGCTGGACCTATGGGACCCCAGGGAGAGCCAGGAGTCCGGGGAGTAAGAGGCTGGAAAGGGGATCGAGGAGAAAAAGGAAAAATGGGTGAGACTCCAGTCTTGCCAAAGAGTGCTTTCACTGTGGGTCTCACAGTGCTGAGCAAGTTTCCTCCTTCAGATGTACCCATTCAATTCGACAAGATCTTATATAACGAATTCAACCATTATAATGTAGCTACGGGGAAATTCACTTGCCACGTTGCTGGGGTCTATTACTTCACCTACCACATCACTGTTTTCTCCCGGAATGTGCAGGTATCTTTGGTCAAAAATGGGGTAAAAATACTGCATACCAAGGATGGTTATATGAGTTCTGAGGACCAGGCCTCCAATGGTATGGTCCTGGAGCTGAAGCTTGGGGATGAGGTGTGGATGCAGGTGACAGGAGGAGAGAGGTTCAATGGCTTGTTTGCAGATGAGGATGATGACACAACGTTCACAGGCTTCCTTCTCTTCAGCAGCTCATGACACAGAAGACTGTACATCTGCATCACCATTGGTCAGAATTAGCTTTTATAATTCCTTTGATTATTGTAATAATCTCTAAAAGGTGCAAATGGGAAAAATCACTTGTGAAAATGGTTCTGTGTCAATATTCCAAAGAGTAAATTTTTAAACAGTTGCCCTGTTTTGTTTTGTTTTTTTGTTTTTTTTTTTTTGCAGTACTAGGGATCGAACTCAAGGCCTTGTGGATACAAAGCAAGCAATCCACTCCTGAGATACATCTCCAGTCCCTGTTTAATATAATTTATTTAATGTTTTTCATCATTCCCATGATTGGGGGAACCCCTTGCGTGTTTCTGATAGGAAGAGTACTGCTACCACTCAGAGCTCTAAGGAGATGTATTATGATTTAGTGCTCATCTATGCTTCTGAGGACATCAGTGAGAAAGAAAAATAAGCTCTGTGGGAGGGCACTTGCCTGGTGTGTGTGAGGCCCTTGGTTCCATGCCCAGTATGACACACAAAAAAAAATGCTTATTCCACTTAGTGCTGATAAGAGCTTTAGGTTGATGACAATGAAATCCCAGAAGGCTGCAGATACTTTGCTTACTTTCTAATTTAGGTTTTCAATGCTACTCAGTCCAACTGTAATGTCCACAGCCCAGGAGAGCTAAGGCAGTGGAATAGCTTATGGAGAGGCCAAGGAAGTCATCAGAGATGGGATATGAGGTAGAAGGTTTACTCAGAAATGCTTATGGAGGAGATCTAGCAGTGATGGGCTTGACAGATCCTTTGCCAGAAAGACCAGTGGCAACATTTTGGACAGGTGCACCTCTATTTCACATGGGGCTTCCTCTACTTTGCCAGAAAAATAGCACCTCCTGTCTCTCACAAGACTTTGTCCAGGGACATCTTCTGGGACAAGCACTGCCCTTTCACAGTACTGTGATCTTCACTGGTGACCACAGCGGGAGGGATTTTTATAAGTTAGGCTACAGAAGCAGTGACATTATTAATTGGCTTAGTTTGCACTATTCCTTATATTCCCAGCATCCCAAGGAGCAGCTATCCTGGTGTGCAACAAAGCAGCTTTCTACAGATAACACTAACTTTTCCTAATTCCCCTCATACCTAAAAGAAAGCCAGTGGACACTGGAAATGTTTACCTGGACATTCTGACCAGAACTTGCTCTTATTGTTCCCTTGACTAGGTTTTTTTGGGAATGGAAAGGGAAATATAGGGACATGATGTCCTCTTTTTCCTCTAAGGATAACACACTAATAAATAATCGTCCTGACTCTGTATTCATTTTCTAGGACTGCTACAACCAAGAACCACAAATTGGTGGTTAAAAAAAAAACAACAGAAATGTATGCTTTCATAGTTCTGGAGGCCATATGTTCAAGGCCATATGTCAGCAGGCCAGGCTCCTTCTGAGTATTTGAGAGAAGGTCCTTCTTTGGTGTGACCAGCTTCTGGTAGCCCATGGCAGCATTTGGCTTGTGGCAGCATCACTCCAATCTCTATCCCCACTTCACATGGTTGTCTTCTTTCTGTATGTGCATGTGTCCAAAATTCCCTCTTCTTACAGATTTCCTTAGGGTCTGCTTTAACCCAGTATGACCCATCTTAACCCATTTACATCTGCAAAGACCCTATTTCCATATAAGGTCACATTTGCCACTATCATGGATTGGGATTTCAATATCATTTTTGTGAGATACAATTCAATTCATTAACATCTGCCTCCCCCACAAATTAGGTGCCCTTCCCATATACAGAAAATATCCCCCCATCCTGATATCCCCCAAAGTTTCAACAATTTCATCATCAACTGTTAAGTCCAAAATCTCACCATCAAATCATTTAAATCAGTTATAGGAGAGGGGTAGTCTGTGATTTATCCTGGGGAAAAATATTCCTCCATCAGTAAAACCTATGAAATCAGACAAGTTATCTTCTTTCCCAATATAATGATGGTCTAGGTATGGAATAGACATTCTCATTTCAAAAGGTAAAAAGAGGAAGGAGAAAGAGCTTGCAGGTTCCAAGGTAGTCCAAAACCGTAGAAAAATTCCATTAGGCCTTTTCACTATTCGACTTCTAAAGATATTTTTTTCAGTACTGGGGATTGAACCTAACCAGGACCTTGCTGAGCTATCTCCCCATCCCTAATTTCAAAGGTTTCTTAATGATTTATGCAAGAGAGAAAAAAAGTTACTGGTTGTGGACACCAGTTACAGAGGTAGAGGAACAGGAGAGGGGTAAGTTTACTAAGAGAGTAGGTTAAAGGGAAACTTGTCCCTCAGACCTGTAGTGGACACTTGTTTAGACAGGTCCCATCTATTTCCCCATCTTCCAGTAAAGGCACCCTACTGTCTGTATCCTAATGTGGAAAAGTCTTTCAGATGGTGTAAACTCCACACTGCTTGTTGGACATGGGATACAGGACTGGTTAAACAGAATAGCACCTCCTGACCATGGTAACAGTTGCAAGATGGCACTTGATCTGATCAGAACCAATGATGTTCAATCTGCAACTTAGCTGGGCTTGCTAACCACAGATGTGCTCTTCTTTAGTTGAAATTAGAAGGGGGAGGTTGAAGGCTTGAAGCTCCTGGCAGCTTCTTACTAATCTGTATAGCCTGAGAATGAAGCCAAACAGCTAGACATAATCTAGTTGCTGTGGTTTAAATGGGTCGCTCAAATTTTGTGTGTTGGAAACTTTATCTCCATATTCATATGTTTGGAGGAGGGGCCTTTGAGAGTTGATTGGAATTATTATGAGGTCATGAGGGTGGGGTCCCTATGATGATATTAGTGGCTTTCTAAGAAGAGGAAGAGAGATCTGAACTGGCACTCTTGCTCTTCCTTGCCATGTGATGCTCTCCACCATGTTATGGTACAGCAAAAAGGCTCTCCCAAGATGCTGGTGCCATGCTCCATGGACATTCCAGTCTTTGGAACTGTAAGACATAAACCTTTTTATTAATAAATGACCGGTCTCAGTCACTTGTAAGCAACAGAATATGTAGTAAGAGATCAGTTCTGATGGCATTGTTTGGGCCTCTAAATCCAGTTGTGCCTAAAGGCAGAGCCATCCTTGGGCTATTTTGTTGGGTGAGCCAACAAATTTTCTTTGCTTAAACCAATTTCATGCAGGTGTTGTCATTTCTATCACCTTCTTCTAAAAGAATATTAAGTGGTCCCTAGTCCAAGGATAGGGGAAGCATGATCATAGTGGGAAAAGCCCAAGACTGAGAGTTGATATATATAAATTGCTGATTCAGCCAGGATAAGGGATTTGAATTAGATGAGCTATTTAGCTTTTCTGTGCCCCTGATTTTTATTGAGCAATGAAAGCCAAACTGAAAAATTTCACAGGGTCCCAATTCTAGTCTAAAATTCTGCAATTAATTACATATACTTAAGTCAACTTGATATACTTTTCTATACTGAGAATTTAAACTGTATGTAATTATAAGATTTGCCTAAGCAAAAAAAAAAAAAAAAAAAAAAAGACTATTGGCAACCTTTGAGTTTGAAAGAATCATTCTTGGCATGAGTTTTTTAGTCCTTTACATGATCTTACTGTAAGCACTGCTCCTCAAACCAAAAATAAGACCTTTTGGATGATGTTTCACCAGGGTTACCAGGTGGTGACAGTTAATTATGCACATAACATTTACAAATAATGTGTTGATTGTAACTTGTGTGTGGTTCTAGGGTAGCTTCTAATCTCTGGGGTAAATATTTAAGCTTGGTCTTTTGCTTTTCGGTCATGAGAAGAGCAGTGTTGCTCCACCAAGTACTCCCACCATGACATCCTGTCTTACCACAGCATAAAAACTATGGGTCTGCCTAGTCAAGGACTGGAACCTCAAAAACTATGAACCAAAATAAAATTTTCTCCTTGTGTTAAAACAAAAGGACTCAAGTTTAGTGCATGTTTAAGCTATGGAATTTTCCACACCACAACATGGGACATGCCATTTGACAGAATGTGCCATTTGAGATTGGGATTGTCCTAGAAACCACAGGATTTACAGGTGTTCTATCTATAGTCAACCATCAACACAGTTTAGGGTGGTATGTTTGTTCCCTAGGGATGAGGGATTTTTCTGAATTATCACTATAAGCAGGCTGCACTGCTATAGATAAAATATTTTAAAATTACAGTTGGCCTTACATATCTGTGGGTTTTCAACTCCAGATAAAACAAACCACAGATCAAAAAATTTGGAAAAACAATTTTGTCTGCAGTAAACATGTACAATTTTTTTGTTATGATTTCTTAGGCAATACAGTATAACTATTTTCATAACATGTATATTGTATTAGGTATCTTCAGTAATCTAGACAGGATTTAAACTCTATAAGGGGATGTATGTAGATTTTATGCATATCCTATGCCATTTTATTTAAAGGACTGGAGCATCCTCAGAGTTTGGTATCTGCAGGGGGTCTTGGAACTGATGTTCCATGGATAACAAGATATGAATGTATTTGGTGACTATGCAAAATGTTAGAAGTATACAGACATAGAAATAATGTCTTTTATAGATTTTTTTGGTTTTCTTTTATTTACATTTCCTGTGGAACAGAAGGAGGATATGGTAAGGCAAGTGAGGGAGACAGAGTGTAAAATTTAAGTAGGCACTGCTCTCAGTTCTAGTCTAGCATGTGCATGGCCTCTAGAGTGGATGCCTCCTTAAATTCCCACAAGACACCTCTTATTACAGAATGACTAACTATAGTCATTTTTTGAGCATGAATGTCCTTATTTTTTGGCAGCTTTGCATTTTTTCAGTTGCAATAATCCAGGCTGTTTTTCCCCAGTACAAATTCTGGTTTTGCTATGGTCCCAATGGTAGGAATACTTGCACCAATTCTCATCTAACTTAGGAACAAAATTTACAGACTGACATATGCATAAAGGAAAAAAAAACTTTTATGACTAGCACATAGGAAAGATGTTCTTATGATATTCTTTTTTTGTGGGACAAATATAGAAGACATGATGTAAAACATGTTTTAAAGGACTTCAAAAGATAAAGTAGACTTGGGTGAGTCTAATCTGTCATTTGCAATTATTTTTCACTGGTTGTCTGTGAATCTGGAATGCAGTTTTAACTAACTCTGTCAGGCTGTCTGAGACAAAAGACACCTTGTTAACTTAGCACCAGTCATTATCCACTGAGGGAGCATGTAAGCTTAAGTGTTTACATTATAAATGGTGGGTACCCTTGCATAAAACCCATCCTGGGCTAAAGAAGCTGTCAGATCTGAAACACATTTTTCACTAAGATGATAAAATAAACATTTTTGACTAATATATTCTCTCTCTTTCTTTCTTTTAAATGATACATTTGCCACCACTTTGTAAGGGGCTGGTTGCTCCTCTAAGGACATAAGAGCCGGCTGCCACAAGGAAACATGAGCCACTAAGAAGTGATCAACTACTGATAGTGTGATATTGATCAACATGGAGTTAGAAATTTGGTGATTTTTAAATAACTTTAAATCTTTGATTTAAAAAAGCAGAAAATGAAATCACAACTGAGCATATATAAACAATGAAATAAAGAATTTATAATTTTTAGGAATTCTATAGGAATGGTCTTTTAAACCCAATTTCAGTTGTTATTTATCATCTCTATCATTATCAATTGGGATTTTTCTTCCTACCAGGATAAAGTGAAAATTCCATTTTGAGGGGCTGGGGATGTAGCTCAAGTGGTAGTGCGCTCACCAGGTATGCACAAAGCACTGGGTTTGATCCTCAACACCACATAAAAAATAAAATACTTTGTCCACCTAAAACTAAAAAAAAATAAATATTAAAAAAAAGAAAATTGATTTTGAACCAAAAATTTGAGGGGGGAAGGGTGAGAAGTTGTCTACAGATTGTATGCACTTGGCTTTCACTCTGGTTTTCTGGAACTTTGGAGAAGTTTTCTGGACTGCTCAAAGCCAACAGATAATGTGAAAATGAGCAAAGCTTTACCCTAGGACAAAATATTCAGGATGAGATAAAGCTCTGAAGATACTTCAGTGAAGAACTTTTTAAAAAAAAAAAAAAAAAATGTGACAGTAAGCCAGGTATTTTGGTGCGCACTGTAATCCCAGAGATTTTGGAGGCTGACACAGAGGGTGGAAAGTTTGATTTTTTCATTAGTTCACAGAAGACTCAATGCCCTCCCCATTTAGACACTGATTTATAGGAATCAGGCAGTATCTGGCTCCTGCATAAAGCTGCCATCTCATTCAGATGAGGAGCGGACAAGCTTGTCTTAGCAGGCTCTCCCTCCTGTCTACTTTCCTGGGTCATCTTCTCATCCCACTCCCAATCCACCAAGCTTTACTTCTGTAGAAGGGTCAATTCTCAAAGGGCTGGTCTTGTGTTGATTCCTCATTCTGCACCCTATTTCACTGAGACCAGAGAGGCAGGTCTGTCTCTGGGCACTGTGATTCAGGGCTTGTCCAGGCACATCTGAGACCTCCTTTTGGTAGGCCAGGCCCCTTTTCACAACCCCCTTTCTAACCACTGATTCCCCATCACTATTCATATTAGTTTCTCAAGGTTAACAACACTTCCCTGTTAAAGCCCCTTCGTTTCCTCCCTACCAACCCCTATAAAGTAGACAATGAACCTAATACACGTTCCTTTCTGCAGATGGGAACACAAAAGCCTAATAAGGTTAAGCTTTGGTCTTGGACAAGAACTTGGACCTGAATCCAAATCTAGTGTGGCTGCCATTCGTTTAGAGGGGGCTAGGGCTGTCCGAAGAGTTTCCCATGTTTTCCCAAACTAGCACCATCATTCTTCCATTTCAATTCCTAAGATCAGAATTTCCTATGGCCTTCCATCCCACAGTCCCACCTCTTTTCCTTTCTGTATAGTTGCTTGAAGTTTGGGGAGATTCTAATTGATATTGTAATTCATTATAATTTTACGAGTCAAAATAGATTAGTCACGAATAGTTAATTCACTCAACTGCACACAATAACACTTACGTGTAGTCTTAAACTATCTGTGAGAATGGAGACAAGATGGGCCAGACTGATTCGACTGCGTGCTATCTCTTGTGGATTCTTCCACAGGTTTTGGCAGTGAGTCATCCTGGAGAAGTAATCAAGAACTCACCTTGCTGCGACCTATGTATTCGTTTCTTGCTCCTGGAAAAATTCAAATTTTATAAAGATTCTTCCCGCCTGGTTCAAGTCACCTAAGGCGCGATAAGTCCTATCTGTTCCTTACTTCAGACACACGGGGGCGCACGACCGCAGCGGCTGCGGAGAAGGTAGCGGGGCGACGCTCTTGCGAGGACGTACTCACGTCCTGAAGGCCTTTCGCCCTGATCCGGAAGCTCGGGCGTCGCATGGTGCGGCGTGGGCCGCTGCCTTGGAAACGAGGAGTAGTGCGCTCCCCGCTGGAGCTGCGGCGCCCTAGCTACGGCCCTGGTCTGGGGGAAGAGGTTACTCAGAGTGCACGATGCTGTGTGCCCGAAGACTGGGCAGCCTAGCAGCCGGACTAGCGGCTCTGCGGCCGGGGCGAGCCGCTCGGGGCAGTCTCGGAGCCGGGATTCAGGCTCGAAGGGTCAGCACCAGCTGGTCCCCGGTGGGCGCCGCATTCAATGTCAAACCGCAGGGCCGCCGCCTGGACTTGTTCAGCGAGCGCCGGGTGAGCGGCGTGGGAGGGGGCTCCCCAAGTCCGCAGGACCAGCGGCGTTCCGGACTAGGTCATTCGGGTCTTGGAGGAACTGGATAGCAAAACGTTGCACTGTGGGGTGTCTTTTGCCCTCTTGGTAACCTTGCTTGCTACCTCTTTGAGGGTCCTATTTAAAGGAGGATTGGCGAGGCAGTCTTTAGTGGCCCCTCCCTAAGTTGTGGGGTCCTGGAGCTGCGTCTGCGTGAGCAGCCTGTTACCACTGAATTTAAGATAGTTGGTTCTGGCAGTAGCAGTGAATTTGGTCTGCGGGTCCCGCCCTCTCCCCATACTCAGCCCCACCCCTGCTAAAGTTTGTTTTTGCTTCTAACCTACAGTAGTGCCTTATGAGGCCTTGCCCTGTAAGTTCACAGGTGATATCAGGTTGCCGTTTTGCAGGATCACACTTGTTTTCGGCCGCGTAAATAGTAATCCCATTGACCCCTAAGTTCCATTACCCATTCATTTATCATTTCAAAGCTGTGTTCTTATATATATATTCTTTTAAAACACAGAACTCCGTTGAGCCGAGCCTGAGTTCTAGAGTTCTGTGGTTAGAGTTGATTACATTGATTTACCCCAGGAAGTCATTAAACTGGGTGGTTTTGGTTCTTATTTCTGTATCCATTCTGCCTATCATGGTGTCTGACATTAAGCAGGCACTCCTGAATGAATGAATAAATGAATGAACGAACAAACCAATAAACGAATGAAAAGTCAAAGAAAGTCAAGCTTGAAAAGGACTTGTTTGATTCCTGTTTTACTTTGCATGTATAGATTTTGTTCATTTAGGTTAAGGATCAGTTTTGTTTTTGAGTTTCAAAATTTCTTCGTTGTACTATTGCCTTCCTTATAAAGAGGAATCTAGGATATGTTTGCGGTGAACTTACTTGTATGTTTGTTTCTATCTTGTCCCCTTCATTAACTTTAAAATTCTTTTTGCATGATATTTCATATGGGTACATAATGTTGGTATTAGTTGGTTTGAGGAGAACTACCTATAATTACTGAATAGAAAGATGGAAGGATAAGCTTCGTTTTGAATGGATAATATATATAGCTAGTTTTAGCTTTTTTTCTTTTGTGCATTATGTACTGATAGCATATTTTCTTTTGCCTTAAAAAAAAGTTTGTGTAGTTTTTATGATTACTTTGTCAGGTATTCCAAGATTTAGAATTCTTGAGAGCAATCTGGAAGATTGTACAGGAAAGCTTATTCTTTAATCAAATTAAATCACTGTAAATAATTAAATTTTTTTGGTTCCCATTCTACTCTGCCTCCAAATGTATTTTATTCGTTTTTTTTTAATTTTTTTCATATTCTTGAAGAGAGTTTAACAACTTCATTCATCTCTTTTTGTGCAAACAGTGGGCTTTATCAGACTTGTAACTTTTATAGTTGGTGTTTCCAAAATATCTCCATGATATTAATCTATAAAGTTAAGCATCTGCTCCATTTGCTTGTTTCCTTCACTGAGTTCCCCTATGTGTTATTGGGCATCTCATTAAAAAATGAAGGTCAGAGTTCCCGTCTCTAGGAGCTCATCTTCTCAGAAGAGAAGACTTTCAGATATATAAATTGCAGTAAATTGGAAAAAATGTGAACTTTGCAGATGTAAAGAACAGGTACAAGTTCTGGCTTTCCCACCATCAATGAGTGGTCTCAGCATGTTTTTGCTAACCTAAAACATATTTGGGTATCTAAAAGGATAGTCATACTTCCTGCTCTAGGATTATGTGATTTAGATGAGAGACCCTACATAAAGTACACGGCACACTTCATGACATGTAATTGATGCATACTAACTGTTTGTTTTTTTCCCCTCCCTTCCTGAGGGTGTTAACTAGAATGTTTGAACTGGTATAAGAGAGTGGTCATTCCTAATAGATTAGTGATTTTTGTCTTTTTAAAATACTGAAATGTCTTTGGAAAGTATAAATTTTGCTGCCAGTTTTAGTTTGTGATTTAGTTTAATGTGTTCATTAAGTTTTTCTGAATATTTACGTGCTTTATAATTAATTCATCCTCCCTATTTTATAATTGTAGAATAATTGATATTCTGTACTGAGACCTTACTCTATGCTAAGCATGATCATAAATACTTTACATATACTTTGTAATTCAGCATGCCTATTATGAGAATAGATACTGTCATCCTCATTGTACCTGATGAAGACATTGAAGCCTAGGATAAGAAATAACTTGGTCAAAGTTACAAGCTAATAATGATTATCACTAACATCAAGTAAGTGCTTTCAGTGTGCCAGGCACTGTTATAGTGTTGTTTACAAGTATTATTTTGTTTAATTGTCCTGATTTGAAGCTACAGTGGTGACAGAACTGAATTGAATTCATATCATTCTATTTTTGTTTTTTATGAAAATTGAGGAAAAGTTAAATACTTAACATCTTCAGTCTAATCTTTGTGGAGTGATACAGGTAATGTGATGTGATAGCCACAGTGACAGGTATCATGATATACCAATGAAAACCAGGATTCCCTTCATGAAAAATGTATTTTTAGTTAATACAACCCCATCATAACTTTGGTTTAAACTATACTTATTGTTTGGATTTAAGGGTCTTTTTGGAGTTCCTGAGCTCAGCGCACCAGAGGGGTTTTATATTGCCCAAGAAGAAGCCTTGAGAAAGACAGAGTTGCTGGTGGAGCGCGCATGTTCTACCCCTCCTGGGCCCCAGACCGTTCTCATCTTTGACGAGCTCTCTGATGCTTTGTGTAGAGTGGCTGACTTGGTAAGACACTTTGTCTAAGACTCGAGACTATCTCTTTTTCAAATGATTAACATTTAAATAAAGTTTGTCCTTTGTTTTTTTAAGATTAATATTAGACTAAGCTTAAAAATGCCTGAAATTATTTGAGAGCTGTTGGGTATAAGTTATGTTGAAGTATGACAATGGGAATGGGGAAAATATATAGGAAAGGTGATATTTATAACTAATCTACTATGTATATATGTAATAAAATATTCATGTAATATGTAATTAAAGAATGATTACTAATACAGCAAAGATTTTTTTTTTAACAAAGGTCCCTTATTCATGAAAGCTTCTATCAAAATTCTAATGGAATTTTTTTGTACATTTATAACATAAGTCCCCTTTTTCATAAGAGGAATAAACATTTTTTATAAACCTTTCAGTATTGCCTTTTCTCATGTCAAACCAATTATTTTTAATTACATTTTAAAATTGAAATAGAATTACAACTAGATCTTTTCATCAACTGAGAAACCCAGTGCTGAGAAAAGTGTGATTTTCTCTCAGCCCCAAAACGGCAGATCTTGCTTAGTGAAGGTGATTAGTGGTACACATAATCTAAATTTATGATCATTCATGATTCAGTCTATGTGATATTTAACTATATACCTCTTTCCTCACATTCCCTCAATGCTGAGCCGAATACTATACTATGAATACAGTTATGAACACAACAGACACAATCTCTGGCTAAATGGAGCTTATATTCTGGTGTTTCCTTGTTTTTAGATCTTACTAGGTAGACAGTAGGCCCAGGTGATACCTTTACCTGGATAGCTTTACCTCTCAGCGTATCTCCACCCACCTCTCATCCTTACCGATGGCAACCACTAATCTGTTCTCCATCCCTATAGTTTTTGTCTTTTCTGGAATGGCATGTAAATGGAACCCAGTATACCTTTTGAGACTATCTTCTTTCACTCAGCATACTTCCTCATTTTTTGGTTATTTTTCTTTTTTAGAAAATTTCTTTCCTCCTCTACATTTGAATTGAGCAGTAACACATTTCAGATGATTATACACCACTATAATAGTCATAGTTTTAAGAAAATTGATAAATTATCATATTTTAAAGGATCTTCCTCAGGAATGAAATTTGGGGCTCTCAGTAGACAGTTCTCAGTTCAGTTATACTGGGTTTTCTTCATCTTCCTCTGGTATGTGCATAGGACATGTTTCTTTGATGCTGGAGGAGCTATGGAGATGCACTGCCAGAGGAGCCTTATCCATCTAATTGTTTCATTGAAATCTGAAAAGGAAAATGTATGTTATAGATTTTACTTATATTTATCGTCAAAGGTTGGCTTTGATAGTCAGAATCCTGGAATTCACTGTTTATTTTTTGTCATAGTCTCCATCTTAATTAAGCCGTGTTCTAGAATTTTACTCTACATTTTTGTTTTTGCTTTTTACTAAAAGATTTTGAAATTTCTGCCCTAAATCTTGTCCTGTCTTGAATTTAAAAAAAATATTTGTAATGTATAATAGTACCTCATTTTAAAAACTTCTAAAATCTAGAAAATGATTTATATGCATAAATCTTGGTCAAATAATTCAAAGAATGTTTTTCCTTTTCAAATTTTTAAGATGTTATTACTTATATGATCAATATCATTGTAGTAAGGCAATAGTTTTATAAATTCTCAGCAAATGGTCATTTTGTTATTCTTTTTTTAAAACAGTTTTTATGTAATAGAATTATTTTCCTCAACACCATTATAAATAGACTTTTAAAATGTGTGCTAGAGTTTTGATTTTTAACATTGTAACTTCTGCAACATGTAGATTTTTAATTTATAAAATATGTTGTAAATTTTACATAGCTTGTTTTTCAAGTGCTTTAGTATAAAATATTATTTTATTGTTCCCTGTTGTTACAAAAGATGTATCAAACTACGGATTTGAATGTTTCTGCATTAAAAGTTATTTGATAATAAAATTAGGAAATTTTACTTTGTGGTGATTTTATTTCATGTTAGAGCCATGCACATCATTTTGGAGAATAAAGAAAGTATGTAATATTTTGTAGTTTCCCTGCATTTCATTTTCTATTGCAATGATTGTAGTTATCATGAAAACTCAAATCTAGTTTTACATGATTTCATTTTTTAAAAAAATTTGTGCTCATTTTAACTCTAGTGATTAACATAGCAGCAGCAGTTGTCATTGCATGCCATATTAAATGGGGTCAGGAATTCATATTTTACTAAAAGAGCTATAAAGAGAATGTGTCTTTGTTTTCTGCACAAAGCCTAGAATGTGGTTGTTGGTTTTAAGATTATACTATGTGTTGAATATTTTAAAAAGCACCTCTCAGTTATTCTCTGGGGCCAGGTTAACACATGAGAACCATATTGCAAACAGTTTTAGTAACAAAGTTTTAGCATATTTGAAACCAGGGTCTGTTCTTTTGAACTATAGGATTAGGAAGAATTTGTTTGGTGGTCATTTGAGAGAAAAACTTCACTAAAATCAAGTTCATGGAAATATTTTCTTTGGAATGAAACAAACTTGGTTCCAGGGAATAACAGAATTAATAAATGTCTAGAAAGAAGTTGCTTTGCCATTCTAGTTGAGGGAAAATTCAGTAATGGAAATGCACAGGTCGAGCCAAATGGCACATTTTAAAACAGGTTTTCATTTTCACTCTCAGATCTTGGAAGCCAGCGATCTGTCACATTCGCTTTTGGTTTTGTCTTTTTTCCTTTATTAGGCTGATTTTGTGAAAATTGCACACCCTGAGCCAGCATTCAGAGAGGCTGCAGAAGAAACCTGTAGAAGTATTGGCACCATGGTAGAAAAGTATGTGCTGTCTTCTCCACTCCAGTGCTAGGAGACAGGGTTTTGTGGATTTGCGCTTCAGGCAATTTTGTGCATAGTGCTTGTCTGGGTTCTACAGGATGGGAAGTGGTGTGTGAGTGTGTGACCACTGGGCAACTGTCCAGAGGGTTGGAGAAAGGGAGGGCTCTGGGAGCAGGTTCACCTCCCAGCCAGTGACTTTGGCTAGTTACTTATCTCCCCTCAATTCCTTTCCTTTTCTGTAAATGAGATAATGAAGTCAATCCTTCCTTTTAGGCTTGCTGTGAGGATTGGATAAGATAAATGTAAGTGCTTATAAGGTGTCAGGTACATAGCAAACACCCAGTAACTTTCATCATCATTATTGTTTATGTTAAATAAGGGCATTTTAGTATCTCAGTGGCAAATTGGAGTTCCTAGATTATCACATGATTAAATTGCTGTTGCATAAATGGCTAGGGGCCATAAGGCGAGAAGCCAAAATTACATATACACAGTGCCCTTGCAGTCCTGTTGAATTGGAATTAGGAGGGCCTTAAGGGGACTGTAAAACTTTGTGGGAGGGCTGAGGCAGGCTGAAGCTGAGGCTATGATGAAGTGAGTTTTTAAAAAGTGATTTTGAGGTAAATTGAAATGTTTTTAAGCCATTTATGAGCACTCTAAAGTGCTTGTTAAAATAACTTAAATGTGGACAGTGCTATATTCCAAAGCACTTAGGTGCAAGATACCATGTCAGATGTGTATAAAGCTAAGCTTGCCTGACATGAATTTACTTAGGACAGGAAAACAGGGCCCAGGCAACATTGTTAAGACCGTTTCATAAAGCAAAAGTTGGGGGTTGGGGTACTTTCTCCATTGAGATGAAAGTTGGATGGTAGACTCTTTCCTCCTGAGCTTTGCCTAACAGCAGGCTGGCTACATGGGCAGTGGTTTATTAGTATGAGGAGTGTATTCAGGTACACACATGATCTCACTTAATCCTTACAATAACCTAAGATCTAAATAATTTGCCCAAGGTCACAGACCAGTAGTAGGGACAGATCTGCATCTGGATGTGGCAGTAAAGCTTAGGTCCTATGCTTTCCTTTCCAGTATACGTCTGCCACTCCCACCCAGGTGAATACAGGAAGTTTAGGTTCAGAGTGCTGAGTTCAGGACTGGAAAACCTGTCCATTAAGCCTCCTGCCAATCCTTACTCTTTTCCTCTTATTAAAAAAGAGATAGGCATGGGTATTTCTCTCCTTGCTTCTTTTCTATGCTTTTTGGGCCTAACTACTGACTATGGATTTGAACTTACTCTTTTATATTGTAGGACAGTGAATACCTTTGACATTTTACCTAACAGACTGCCTGCTTCTATACTATATAGTTCTGTTTCTAATAAGACTATTCCTGGTCCAAATAAAGGAAAGGGGGGGGTAACTAAATCTACCCCCGACTTGTAACCTCTGGGCATGAATATGTTACAATCTCATATGGTTTCTTTTTTTAGGTAGAGAGTAAAGAATAAGATTTAAGAAAATCAGTGATTTTTTTTTTCATTTTTAATTTTTTCTAGGTTGAACACGAATGTGGAATTATATCAAAGTTTGCAGAAATTACTATCTGATAAAAAGCTTGTGGATTCCCTTGATGTAGAAACCAGGTATTCATTCCTTTGCATTTGTTATGACTGTGACTCTAGTGGTAAAGCTGAGAGTTTTCCCTTTGGAGTATCCTCTGCACACATAGCTCCCTGCAATGTTCCTCCCCATATATCTCCATGACTCCTGCAGTTTTTCTAAGACTCTACTCAAATGATAGATCCTCTTCCCACCAGGTCAGGCCCCATTCTCTTATCTTGCTTTATTTTTCTTCAATGCCCCAGTAATTTCCAACAGCATCTTGTCCATTTGTTTATTTATCATCATTTTACCTCACTAAATTTGGTTCACTGAGGCAACATGTAGTAGATGATTTCACCAATGAATGAATGAACTATAAACATTTGATAATTACGCTTACCTTTATGCTTAAAGTTCCATAATTGATACCATTGGAAGATATTAGCAAATTGATTTATTTACTGTGGATATCAATATCTTTGAAATGATTTGCTTTGGTTCATTAAATTACTTTATTAGCTAGATGCATGGCATCTGCCTGTAATCTCAGCTACTAGGGAGGCTGAGGCAGGAGGATCACAAGTTTGAAGCCATTGTGGGCAGCTTAGTGAGATCCTGTCTCAACAGAAAAAAGAGGATATAGCTCAGTGGTAGTGTGCCACTGGGTTCAATCATAAAAAAAAAAAAAAAATACAGATTAATAAGTATGAATCAAAAAGTCAAATTTCTAAGTCAATACATAAGAATATTTGATATATGACCTTGGATATCTCAGTTTTTTGGTCACATTTGTTTATAAAATAAGTATAATAGGGTTTTTCATTTATTTGCTCATATTTGGATCATAATGTACAGATTTTTGTTTTTCACCTTATTTGGATCTGCTTATCTTTTTTTTTTTTTTTTTTTTTTTTTTTTTAATGGGACACTTATTTCCTTTGGCTCCAAATTTTTCTTTCTCCTGCTTCTTTCTCCTTGTCTCTCTATATGTGGCTATGATTCCCAACTGAAGCCCTATTCCATGGGGACCAGTTGGTAATGGAATCTTGCTACTCCGTGTAGAGTATGAGTACCATGCAGTATGAGTAGCAAAATGAGCTCAGCGTTTGGTGGATTATTTTCATCTGACTGGCAGGTATGCCGGTACCTGACCTTGTTTTACTTCATTGATCCTGGTAGCTCGGTATACTAGTAAAGTTAGCTGTGTTGTCAGAATATTTGGTTTCATTATAATTTTAGGCTTCAGCATTGTATTTGCCTTCGTTAGCAAAACAAGTAAAAGTTGAATACCTATTAATGGTGCCAGATTTATACTTTAAAAAGTAACAATGAACAATATTAAAAATAAGATTATTCAATCTGATTTTTTTAAAAAAAATATTTTTTAGATGTTGATGGACCTTTATTTTATTCATTTATTTATATGTAGTGCTGAGAATTGAACCTAGTGCCTCACACATGCTAGACAGGCATTCTACCACTGAGCCCCAGCCCCAGCCCCTTCAATCTGATTTTTACTGAGGATTGACAGTTTAATTGCAGACTATCAGACCGTCTTGTATGCAAAGGACTTTTACTTATAGGATATATTCTATATTTCTAGATGTTACTAAAAAATGCTGATAGGAACTTTCGAATAACAAAATGAGAAATACATTTGGGAAGAATAAGCTACATGGAATATCAGTAGTCTAAAAAGGAAAAGCTTTGAAAGTGGGAGAAGGCTAGAATTTGAAGTAATAATTAATGAAATATCATGACACTTGCATATCAATCAGATGTGTTAGCTGGCAACCAGAAAGAACTATATTCTAGTTTTTATGTATTGTAAAGTATAAGTATAATGGCTAAAACAGATTTATTGATTTAATAAAGTATCTTGTCATGATAAGTTAATATATAGAAAAAATTATTTGAATTTAGTAGTTCATTATCTTACTAAATCCATTCCATGAAATATTAATTCTATCAGATATTCAGAACTTTTCTTAGAAGGGTTTTCTTGGTCCAGAAGTTCGAGAATCTGACATTTGTTTCCCCATTGGAGAATTTTAATACTTTAGAGTCTCTGAGAACCCAACCACAAAGAAACCTGTTTAACTTGGGACTTTCCAAAACCATATAGTCTGTATGCAAAAAACATAGAAAACTCACTTTCCAAACAATATAATGGAGGGAAAACCCCAGCCACAATAGTAACAAAAGCTGTAATTTACTTTGGAATTAATTCCCAAGGTCTGTGCAGAACCTGAACCTGGCATGGGTGCCTGCGCATGGACCCTTCCTTGTTCCCCAGTATGAGAAACAACTGGGAGAAATGTTCTTAGATAAGAAGGAAGAAAGTTTAATATTGTTCTCTACTGACCTGTAAGTTTAGTGCTCTTGTTTCTATATCTAAAAGAGACTTCATTGTTTTTGTTACTTAAATTATTTTGAAGTCTTAGAGAATAAATATGAAAGCATAGGTAAAAAAAAATTACTTAGAAGAGCATTATACATAAGCCAGTCAATAGTCTATTAGATCAATGAAAAGCAAAATTTCAGACACATGTAAGACTATATTTGGTATATGATAGAGGTGCCATTGCATATTAGTGTGAAAAACTTGGTTTTCAGTAAATGAATAAGCATTTTGGGGAGGAAAAGTAGATTGATTAAAGATTAAATATTTTTAGAAGAAATCACAAAAACATTGTTGATCCTGGGATGTGGAAGATCTTTCTTGGCATGATACGGAAGAGAGAAGACTGATGGATTTAATTACATAAAAATTGCAGATTTGGTGTGGCAGAACTGCATTTAAAGTTAAAATCCACAATGAGACAAATGTTACTTACATGACAAAGGGTTAATGCATTTAATTATGTTGAGACCTTACAAATTACTTGGTGATAAAAAGCAAGAAAGCCAGCTGTCTTATAGAAAAATGAGCAAAAAAATTCTTGTGAGACTTTCATTTCACAAAATAAGGGATAGCAACACGTGGTAAAAAATGTCTAGAGCATGGAGATGTAGCTGTGGGATTAGACTGTCAGAGTCGGGTATTGACTCAGTAGTTCTCTAAGCCTTAGTTTTATTCTTCCTTGGACAGGATTAAAAAGCATGTCATAAGATTACAAAGAAGTTTAAATGAAATAATTCATGTAAGTGCTGTGTTCAGTACGTGGCATCCAAAAAAATGGGATCTGCCATCATTGAAGAAAGGCAGAATAAAGCAAAAAGCCCATCAAGTCAACAAAGTTGAAACAGAATAAGAATAGTGATGTTAATGGGTTGAAATAGAAGGGTTCCCTTTCTAGTTAAATGTAAACTGATAAGTCTTTAGGAAGGACAATATGGTAATATATGTCAATGTGTGTATTTTTTGATCAGTTTAATTTCTTGGAATTTATCCTAAGGAAACAAACAAGGCTAAAGACACCTACTTAGCAGGAGTGGGAAAAATGGGAACTATTTTTAGTCCATAGAACAAAACACAAATTTTTAAAGTCATCTTTTTGAAGAATGTTTAATATAGGGAGATCTATTCATGTTTGTGATGTGTTTTTTAAGTTTTTATTAGTACATTAAAATTATACATAATAGTGGGATTCACTGTGACATGTCCATACGTGCACATAACATAATTTTGTTAATTTTCATTCCCCAGGATCTCCCGTTTCCCTAACCTGATACCTCCCCCTTATCTCCTTCCTCTAGTCTCCTGACATTCTATTTTCATGAGATCCCACCCCCTTTTTTCTTTATTTTCCCCTCTAGCTTCCACATATGAGAGAAAACATATGACCCTTGACTCTCTAAGTCTGGCTTATTTTGCTTGACCCTCTCAAGCTCTGTTCATTTTCCTGCAAATGACATAATTTCATTCTTTGTGATATAATGTTACAAGAAAAAGAAATACAAACGTGTACGTGTGTGTGTGTGTGTGTGTGTGTGTGTGTGAGTGTGTGTATGGGTCTCAATTATTCTAAATAAATAATATAGCATATTGAAAGTAGATTGGGGCTAGGATATAGCTCAGCAGCAAAGTGCTTGCCTCTTATTCGCAAAGCCTTGCGCTTGATCCCCAGTTCCAAAAGAAAGAAGATTGGATGGAAGTACAAGAGTTTTAATAGTGGTTATCATTGGTGGGATTAATGATTTTAGTACATAATTTCTCATACATTTCTTAATAAAGTAATGTATAATAGAGTAAATTTATCTGATCAATTCCCATTACCAGTTTATCAGCCCTGCTATCTTTCTTCTCTCTTATTAAAACAGAAAATTTATTGTATAGTCTTGAATTTCTATAATATGGGACTCTTGTATCTTAAATTATTGTTGCTTAAAGTTAATAAATTCCAGTTATATTGTCCTAAAAAAAACCAACAGAAAATTACTTAGAGAGGGGTAGGTTCTTAGGTGAACTATTTAGAAAGAGAAAGGAAGGTGGGCTTGAGTGAAGCACTCTACATTATTTAAGAAAGAATATAAGTGACTACATTATTAGTTTTCAGAATTTCAGAGGAACTTTAATTCTGATTATTTAAAATATCTCAGACACATTAATCAGGAAGATAAATATATCTCTTTTGAGACAGCCAAAAGAGTATATCAAATATTTATCTGGCCTATCTCCAGAAAAAAAGCATTAAAAAATATATTGTTGACAGAAAAAGGTATTACAATTGAAATCAGTTCCAAACAAAAAGCAGGATTAGAGAGAAAGAAAACAGTTTTCCTTAGCCAAGAAACTTGGCTTCCGGCATAGCATCAAAGAACTGAACATTCGAAGTAGCTGCTACTATTTGGAAGAAAAACCGAAAATCTCATGCAAAGGGCCTTTGAAAAATCATCCAAGTATAAACTGTTTTATGTTTTTAATTTTGGGGATTTGGATGAAGTTGAAATAAATAAGTAATTATGATGGCGACTTTAACAGGTTTGCACTGAATAAGGGAATAGCTCTTACATGACAAGCTAATGATACTTATCAGTCAGCTAGATGTTTTTTCTGACTTCTGAGATATTAAGCTTCTTGTTTAAAACAGATAAATTATGTGTGTGCTTGTATGTGTGTTGAAACAACTTTTGGCAATAAGTTTTAAAAGGGTTGATTCAACGATGACAATAACAACAAAAAACCCACTGATTTTTGTTAATAAATTTTATTAATGATTATAACCTGGACTCTTTTATATTAGGCGAGTGGCCGAACTATTTATGTTTGATTTTGAAATCAGCGGGATCCATCTAGATGAAGAAAAGGTAAATCTTTCCTCTGTATTTGATCCCTCTTGTTTTACTAGCATTTATAGTTGACATCTTTGTTGCAGAGTGCTTATTTAGTGCTTGAATATTTATATTACAAAAATGCTCAGGTCGGGGTGGGGGCTGGGGTTGTGGCTCAATGGTAGAGTGCTTGCTTTGCATGAGTGAGGCTCTGGGTTCGATCCTCAGCACCACATAAATAAATAAATATTTTTAAAAATGCTCAGGTCATTGTTATGGAATTCTCCCATAGGCTGTGTTTGAATGTAGTGCGCTCTGGAAGCTGGGCTATCACAATTAAAAAATGGCTTGAGACAGTTGGGATGCTTGAGATGTCATGGAATTAGGGTAAGATGCGCAATATCAGAAAAGATCAGCAAGCAAATAGGCTAGATCATTGACCGTCGAAAGTACAGGGGATTTCCTTAAGTGCCCTTATTCACATTGCCCATGTTTTTGACAGATCCACACACTTTTGTTCTGGCAGCAATAAGTGTAGGTCACAATGTTTACACTGGAATGAAGGGCTTGATACATTGTCCAGACCTCTTGTTTTACAGATGTGGAAACAGGACAAAGTGATTTGTTCAAGTTCTTATCCTTAGTTCCCAGGACTTCTCTTCCTGGCCACTGCTCTTTCTAGAACATGACATCCTAAGAAACTGAGTGCTGCATTTTTTTCTTTAAAGGTAACAATGTTTTTCCAAATAAATATAGTATAATTAAACCATTTACTTAGGAACAGATTAGTTTATCAGGATGTCTTTGAAAGTAAATGGCAGTCTTGAGGATATACCATAGCCCTCCATATTCATGGGTTCCACATCTGGATTTAACTAACTACAGATGGGAAATATTCAGAGAAATAATTTCATCTATACTGACATGTATAGACTTTTTTTTGTCACTAGTCCCCCCAAAAATTCAGTGTGTAACTACTTAACATGGCATTTACATTGTATTAGGTAACAGAGATGGTTTAAAGTAAATGGAAAAATATACATAGGTTCTATGCAAATATAATAATACCATTTTATATAAAGGTCTTGAGCATCTGTGGACTTTGGTATTGGTGGAGGGAAGGGGAGTATCTTGGAACCTATCCCTTGTAGATGCTGAGGGATGATTGTATATAATATACAATAAATTCTGTCATTTTGATAGGCACTGGGTTTGAATATTAGTGGGTCCACACACGTCTGGCGTTTTTATGTAATTTCAAGGATTTTGCACCTGACTCTTGGTCTGACCCTGAGCTGGGATGTGCTTTCCCATGAGGTCACAAGGTCAATGGGTTCTACTATAAATTCATAAAGTAAACACCTTTGCCCCTCTCCAGACCAGTTATTTATTAGTACTTTTCTATACTGGTGATATATACCATATTCTCTGACTCACTTGGAAGAAAGTTTCAGAGGCAGTTTACATTTTTTCCCATTCTAGTACTCTCATATCTTAATTAGTAATCAAGTCAAATTACCTTGACTATTGACTAGATAATTGCACTGGCCTACAAAGGCTTTATCTTCCTAATTGTCATTATAATTTACATCACCTGAGCTTTGCTATATTAAAGCATATGTTTCACATCATATCTTCCTGATAACTTTGAGAGTGGTACCATTATTTCCGTTTTATTGATAAAAAACTGGTGAACCTAGAGGTTGTGGGATGCTATTATGTAAAGTCATACAGACTCCTGTAGGCACGCTGTTGCTCTGTCTAATCTGCATCTGAACATTAAGAATCTTTCTTAAAGCATCAATTTGTTAGATTCTCCCACCGAGAATCTCTCAGTGCTTTCCTTTGTTTAGTGCTCCATTGCAGCTCATCACACCTGTCTTCCGTCTGTGTGTTTGTGTGGTGTGGGGTATGTCCTCCTCCTTGCCAGGTTTGCCTGGCTAAAATCCCCTGGACATTCATCTTCAGGACATATGGTCTGTGTATCAGTTCCCCAGGTGGAATTTTGTATTCATCTTAACTCATTTTACTTGCTTCACTCATATGGCATGTATCCTTATTGAATATAGGCATTTATCTGCCTTTTATTTAAGTTGTTACTGTTGCATCACTTATCTCTAAGGCTTATCAAAGACTGAGAGCATACATCATATTTTTTAATGTGTAACAATTTTAGACTTAGTGAAATATCAAATCACTGAGTCATGAATCATTGTAATGCTAGTTAACATTAATTGAATTTGATATCTTCAGAAGGAATATCACTAGTAGAGATCTTTATGGATAATTATAATATTTTATATAATCTTTATAAAAATGCTTTCTGTAACTTGTTGACAAATCATATGTGTTCTGTTTGAGCAATATAAACATTGCTGCTTTATCTAACATGTGTCCTTACAGTATATTACTCTTTCCTAGTAACTAATTCCCCGGGGAACCCATCAGCATTAGAGATGTAAGAAAAGTAAATCTGCTAAATTTTGTTACAACTTCCATGTTTGTTCTCAAAGGTGCCCCACAAGGATAGGGTATAAGGAACACGTTACATGTTTTAGAAGAGAGAGCATGAAGTAAACCCCGACATAATCTACAAATATAAAGGCCTACATTCTTTACAGTCTTTTTTTTTCTTTCTTTCTTTGAGATGGGGATCTCATTGTGTTACCTAGGCTGCCCTCCCACTCCTGGGCTCAAGTGATCCTCCTGCTTCAGCCTCCCAAGTAGCTAAGACTTTAGATGTTCACCTCTGAACCTGACAATTTTGTTTAAATTTTATTTTAAGACCTCATGAATATAGTAAAGTGAATGTAAGTGTATTTTTTACAGTTATTTAATAACAAGTTCATAGAATTTTTAGAGATTTCAAAGTATTGCATATTTAATTGCCACAGAACAAAGAAATGGTATGTCTAGCAGATTGTTGAAATCAGAACATGAACTCAGTGTTTATTTTTCCTTTTACTAGGTGATACAAATATTTGAAATTATTAATTTTATCACATTTTAGTATTTTTATAGTGAAAGCTTTGGGGAAAATTTTTGAACTACAATGTAGTTTCTAGACATCGTTTGTCTTTTCAGTTATTCTACTAGTTACCATTAGGTGGTGATACATGGCCATACCAGAAACAAAACAGGCAAAGAAATCTGAGCCAAAAAGCCATTGGATCTCTGAAAACTTATGTTTCTCACAAAGTTTTGAATTTTCTATATTGAAAACTTTGTGTTATTATTACAGAGTTAATTTTTTTTCAGCTTTTTATCAAACATACATCTGCATCTTAAGTATTTAAGTTTTTAAACAATTAGTACTGCTTAATCACTTTTTAAGGTATAAAATATTTACCTTAGAATCTATTAATAGCTATTAGAAGATTAATAGATTTTAGAATCTATTAATAGCTATTGCCCCCTTCCTAGAAAGATTTGCAGATAATTGACCTGAAGCCCCCTCATGAGCCTAGTTTAGAAGCCCATCTGGTTCTCTAGTTACAAATAACTGGAAATCCATACCTTGTCCTCTAGTAGACCTGACTAATTATGTGAACTGTAGTTTATCTTTCATCTGAAAACATTTGTGGCAACTCCTTCAATAATGCACATTTCCTCAGGAGATTGTGTTTCATAAAGCTGTGGCTACAAGATAAAACTTCTATGGTTCTGTTGGTACCATCCACATCCTCACCACTGACAATCTGAGGGCCTGGCAGGTACAGGGACCATGTGCCACGTGCTGGGTGCATTTGCACAGAGCAGAGGACACTGCCCTGCTGTGTGAGGCCTCAGTCTAATGGCTTTATTTCTATTGTTCTACAGCAGCCCAAGAGTATGCAAAATCAGAACTTTTATTTTTTTTTAAATTTTTTGTAGATGGACAGAATGGTTTTATTTTATTTTATTCTAAACTAGTGCCTCACTTGTGCTAGGCAAGCACTCTGCCAAGTGAGCTACAGCCCCAGCCCCCAAATCAGAACTTTTAAAGCGGGCTTTCCTCTTGTGTGTGTTCTCTACTCTTCTGTGAAATACTCTCTTACTTCCCTTTCCCTCTGCCCTTTATTCTAATCTTTTAAGAGTAAATATATTTTCTAGTTCTGCCCTTTAAATATTAGTTTTTCTTAGTCTAAAAATACTTTGTAAGTGCCCCTATTGAACAGATATTAACCAGCACTCTATTCTCTGGCTCACTTAAGGAAGGCTTTTTTTGGGTGGGGTTGGGGGACAGAGGAGGATTCTGTTTTTCACATTATTAATTTCAAGGATTGGTAACATAATTGCATTAGACATAAAATAGAACTCTAGAAGTTGTAAAACTCTTAAAATATACAAACATTATAAAATCAAAGATAATTTTTTATTGAGATCTTAAATAATTAATCAACATCAAGATATATTTTTTTAATTGATGATTTTACTCTTTAAATTTGTTTTTATGTACAAAAACATCTGTAGGACATATTTTAATGCATTCAGACATAATAAAAATGTTTTCTTACTTATGCCTCTCAACTCAAATATTCGGTGTCCAGAAACATTGTCATAAATCAATTGCATGATATTTTTATTTCATGTTGTAATACATTGGTGTTAATGAGGTCAAAGTGTTGCCAAGGAAAGTAGAAGTACTCTGACTATTCTGATCCTATTTTTTTTAACCATACAATTTATTTTTATTTTTTTTTTAATCATACATGACAGCAGAATGTATTTTGACATATAATACATACATGGAATGTACATACATCAATCATATTGTCTATTCTATTCTGCTGCCCTTCCTATTCCCCCTACTCCTCCCCTCCTCTCCCATCCTTTCTCTCTATCCAATCTAATGTGACACACTTTTTTTTCTTTTTCTCATCACAATATCATATATGTATTCTGTATAACAATGAGGTTCTCCTTCCATCTTCAGTGCAACTCCCCTTCTCCCTCTTTTTCACTCCCACCTCTCTTCCCTATTTAGTGGTAGTGTTCTTCTCATGCTCTTCCTCCCTATCCCATTTTGAGTCACCCCCCTCATATCAGAGAAGACATTCGGCATTTGTTTTTTAGGGATTGACTAACTTCACTTAGCATAATCTGCTCTAATGCCATCCATTTGCCTGCAAATGCCATGATCTTGTTATTTTTTAGTGCTGAGTAATATTCCATTGTGTATAAATGCCACATTTTTAAAATCCATTCATCTATTGAAGGGCATTGAGGTTGGTTCCACATTCTAGTTATTGTGAATTGTGCTGCTATAAACATTGAATCAACATCAAGATATTAAATGTTCTTTATCAGCTAGATATGTGTTGATTTCCTACCTTTATATATTGTCTATTAAATTAATTGTGAAATATTAATTAAAAATACTCTTAAATAACTTTTACTCCTCCCACATGTAGCGTAAAAGAGCAGTGGACCTTAATGTTAAAATTTTGGATTTGAGTAGTAAATTTCTCATGGGAACCAACTTTCCCAGCAAGATTGAGAAGCATCTCTTACCAGACCACATTCGTCATAACTTTGTACGTGATGGGGATCATGTGGTAGTCGATGGTCTGCATGCAGAAGCACCAAATGACTTGGTATGTATTTTTCATTCTCTTTATTGTTTAGGTCCCATCTAGACATACTAAACAATGTATGTTGCTGCTGTTTTAACCAAAAATTTGGTGATAAATTAAAATTCTTTATGTTACTAAGTTTTAAACTTTTAACTAATGGGATCATTAATTCTGTAAATGCTTTGAATAATGAAAATGATTTAATTTTTCATGTCTCATAAAAAATTTCCTTCTTCTTTTTTTTGGGGGGCGGTGGTGGTACCAGAGATTGAATTCAGGGGAACTTAACTACTGAGCCACTTCCCCAGCACTTTTTAAAATTTTATTCAGAGACAGGGTCTCACTGAATTGCTTAAGGCCGAGTAAGTTGCTGAGGCTGGCTTTGAACTCACGATCCTCCTGCCTTAGCCTTTTGAGCTGCTGGGGTTACAGGTGTGCACCACCATGCCTGACTTAAAAAATTCCTTTGTTTTAGAAGATGATAAAAAACAACAATGACTGACTTTATAGACTGCTGAGATTTTTAATGCATGAAGTCTTTACCTGATTAAAGATGCTTTATGTATAGAGAAATAGCACTGGGTCAAAGTTTGTCCCACCAGACCCTAGCTGTAGCTCCAGTCGAGTATTCTGTTGTGACCCATACTATTTTATTGCTCTGAAAACTTTATTCACCTTGTATAAATCAGTATTTAATTTTGAAAGTGATGATTATAGATAAAGTGGTGAGATTAGGACTATGTTATTGTTGCATAGGACTTTATGTTGTGGATTTTTATATCTTGCACTTTTTAAATATAGGTTCGAGAAGCTGCTTATAGGATTTTTCTTTATCCCAATGCCAGTCAATTGAAATATTTAGAAGAATTGCTAAGCAACAGAGACCTCCTGGCAAAGTTAGTAGGCTATTCTACATTTTCCCACAGGGCTCTCCAAGGAACAATAGCTCAAAAGCCAGGTAAGCCTATTTATTCACCTTTTAAGGACAAAATGGGGTTTTAAATGAAAATGAACTTCTGATATATATATGTATGTATAAATGATATAGCTCAGTACTCACATATGCTAAGCAGGTACCTACCACTGAGCTATCTCCCCAGTCCCAAACTTCTGATTTTAAACAGCTATAAATGAGTGTTTTGTTTTGAATACACTCAGATAACCATTTATTGGATTTTTGACATCTTTTGATGGGAATGATCTTTAAATAGAGCTAATAATTTGGTATATGTTCTTTTCAGCTAAGGTTATTTATTTCATGCATGAAATGGGAGTAAATCAAATCCAAAGTTTCATTTGATGATAGTTTACATTCTTTTCATTCTAATTCAATTAATTTCTATATTTGACATAAGCAAATTGGTTAGAATTAGGGTGAGAGGATGGAAGATTAATATTTTTACTAAGGTCAAAGTTAACTATAAATATAAAAACACATAGTCCCACAAATCTACCTTTCATAGAGAATAGTACTGCATGGGAAGGTTTATGCTAGGTGGGGTTAAGGGATAGCGTCTATCCTTGAGTTTACAATAAACTTACCTCGTGCTATGTTGAATCCTTTATGATTCATCATGTTTAAGAGAAAATGTTATACAATGATCATAATATATATATATATATACATACATATATATATATAAAATAAGTCTTTTCAAAGACATTTTTTAAATCTCAGCTTTGATTTAGGCAGTGAATCAGGATTAGGTGGGTGAAATGGTGCAGCTGTTTAGATTCAAGATGAATTTTGGAGGTCAAAGTTATAAGACTTGGTGCAGGTTGAAAGGGAGGAGGAGATGCATCTGGATGCAGGCAACGAAAGCAAACTCTTTAGGGGGAAGATCACATCCATAATTCTATGCTATTTTTCTTTCTTACATGTTTATCCCTTCTTTCTTAATCATGTTCATGTGTTCCCTAAATTCTTTTAAACCTATCCAATTTTGTTTTCCACTCTTTCATACATATCTATTTTCCCTTGACCTGTTTAAGGCTTTTTGTGAGTCCATAGGCATGTCACACTCATTTGGGTCTGGGTGACTTTGCTCATACTTTGTTTTTCAGTGCTCAGCATCCAATCCACCTCTTTCATGAAGCCTGTTAAACTTTTTTACTTTCCTTGAGCTCTTTTGTCCTTGAAACCTTTATGTGCATACAATTTTTTTTTTCAGGGCTGAGGATGGACCTTGCCCATGCTAGGCAATTACTCTACCATTGAGTTATACCATCAGCCAAGCAGTTAAAATTTGTTTCATATAATTTAGCTCCTAAATAGGCTCATATGTACATCATTCATTATATGTATATTTTTAAATTTTGTGTTATTCCTATAGTCACTGTTATTATCACTTTGATTATAATACTAATTTTTATTTTTATATAATTATAAAATATAGTATTTGGACTATTATTCAGAGCTTATTCTGACATTATCACATTTAATTTTTCTAAGGTTTTGTGAAGTAGGCATCCTATCCACAGATAAAGAATATAAGTTTAGGATATTTTGCTAAAACATGGCAGAGCTAGAACCTAAACACATATTCTATAAAGTTACCTCCATAGGCTTCTTGAAAGCCAGTCTGTTTTTATTCATTGACTCAAGAAGTTTTCACTTAGTGCCTACTATATGTCAGATATCATTCTAGGCACTGGAAATGGGTCAGTGTAGAAAACAGTATAGGAAATTGGCATTCTTAGAAGGGAATACAGTTAAGAACTCAGTAAGTGGGTCGAGTATGTGTGGGGGGCAGCATTACAGTTTCACATACAATTGTTATCTGAAAGGGCTTGCTGAGAATATGATGTGTGAGTGTAGACCCAAAAGGGGTGCAAGAAAGATTCTGTTGCCATCTAGAGAGAAGGTTCTGAGCAGAAGCATGAGCAAGTACCAAACTTTTGAGACAAAATGACTGACATGTTTGAGGAAAAGTACAAAGGGCAAAATGGAGTGGAGGAAGGGGAGGATGGAAAGAGGTGAAAACAGAGGTGTTGGCAGGGAGGTCTGCATGAAGTGGGGCCTTGACTTAAGTGAAACGAAAAGACATTGCAGGCATTGGGTGAGAAATGAAATGATCTGACATATCTAGTGATAAGTCATGTGCTGCTGATGTCAAGAAAGTGCAATGGGGTGGGAGTGACGGAATGACATTTGGAAACGATTTTGCAATAATCATAATAAGAAATGATGCATCTTGATCAGATTGGGAGCAGTGCAGCTGGTAAAGATGGGGTCAGAGTTAGATATAGAGTATTTTTTTCCTTCTTTCCAATTTTTTTTTGGTGCATTATGGTTGTATATAATTGTGGAATTTATTGTTACATATTCATACATGCACACAATATAACAATATAATATGGCCAGTATCACTCCCTAGCACTTACCCCTCTTTCCCTCTTTCTACCCCATGGTCCTTTCCCTCTTCTGATCTCCCTTTGATCTTCATGAGTTACCCCCACCTCACTTCTTTTCCCTTTTCCTCTTTCACTTCCACATATAAGAGAAAATGTAATGGCACCTGACCTTCTGAGTTTGGCTTATTTCACTTAATATAATTCTAGTTCCTGGCTATAGAGTATTTTGATGTGAGAGCCAAAGGTTTTGACTTAAGCAAATGGAAAGAGAGTGAGTTACTATTAACTGAGATAGGAAGGCCAAAACCTTGTTTTGGTTTAAGTTAAATTTGAGATAGAAGTTGGCATTCAAGTGGCAAAGCTGAGTAGGAAGTTAGATATTCAAACATGGAGTTGAGAGTGTTCTGAGCTAGAAATGTACATTTGAATCTTTATATGAATTATTGTGCCAAGGGAGTATATTAGTGAGAAGGAAGGAAAGCAAATAGAGCATGTGCTCCTGGAGGCCATGAAAAAGAAAGTCTTAAGAAGGGAGTGAGTTGACTGTAATGCTGTGGGAAGATCAAGTAGGAAGAGAGGACTAGGGACTGTCATTAGCTCAAGTGCTATGGATTAGAGCTCACTGGAACTGCAGCAACCTCAGCCATATATCAATGCTGACAAATCACCTTGTTCACTGAGTGGTTGGTGTGGTGGTGGTATTTTGGAGTGAGACTCTATGAATACAGTTACATAGATAGGCTGTGACCTGTATCCTTGAGGGTACTTATAATTGGTTAATAATGAGCCCAGGTGTATACATGTAAAAGTAGATATTAATAGTACAGGTTGGCAGAGCTTTACTGCCAAATGATTAGTATAGACAAAACAGTGCCATAGGACTTTATGGAGTCAGTAAGTTTGTCAGATGCTTAGGTGGCAGTTGAGATCTCATGAAGGAGGTGCACAGGGAAGAGATGGGAGTCTTCACAGGTATAAGGATGGCAGAGAAAAGGGTAAATGAGGGTAAGATGGACATTCATGTGATGGGTGAATTAGGAAATAACTGCAGCGAGTGAGGCATTTATTTTTAGGAGTTTCAAATTTAGTCCTTTTAATATGACAATTTTTACAGATCCTTTTTTTTTTTTTTTTTGTAGCAGAGATTGAATTCAGGGGTGGTTTACACTGAGCTACATCTCCAGCCCTTTTTAGTTTTGATTTTGAGACAGGGTCTTGAAAAATTGTTTAGGGTCTTGCTAAGTTGTTTAGCTTGGCCTCAAACTTTGAATTTTGCCTCAGCCTCTTGAGTTACTAAAGTTTATAGGCGTGTATCCCCACACCCAGCTCTAGATAGATTCTTTGAGGCAGATTATTATGACCAGAAAAATTAAGTGGGTAAATGTAGCAAAATATGGTTGTCAAGAAATAAAAAGTAGGGGCTGGGGGTGTAGGTCAAGCGGTAGCACGCTCACCTGGCATGTGCGGGGCGCTGGGTTCGATCCTCAGCATCACATAAATGAAGATATTGTGTCCACCGAAAACTAAAAAATAAATATTAAAAAAATTCTCTCTCTCTCTCTCTCACTCTCTCTTTCTCTTAAAAAAAAAAGAAATAAAAAGTATACACCGTGATTTATTTATAAATAGTCCTAAATGGTAGCTGGTATGATATTCTTAAGTGAGATTTCATTTTCGAATACATAACAATTTTCTTTTTTCTTTCTGTAATTGCTAATACCACTAATATGAAATATGAAGCAGTATCTTCAAAATTAATCTATCCAAGACTTGTTAAGTATTGACAGTGGCAAGAAGCCCTATGGCTTCATGGTTTAGGTTAACCTCCATTCTTTCCTTAGACTTTTCACTCAGAAAGGAGATAACTTAAATTGAAGAGAGGGCAAGAAACTTAAAACCATATAAAAGATCATCTGGAACATATAAAAACAATGTTTGTGGTAAACTAAAATACACATGAAAGCTCTATACACAGTCAGTGGCAAAAAGTGCCAAATGAAAAAATACACATAAAACATTTCCTTTTGTGGGAAATAATGGCAATTTTATTATATTACTTTTATAGATTTATAAATTATAAGGACACAGTATTTTAATATACACTTAAAAAATTCTGTTAGACCTTAAAATATTTAATGTTATAGTTTTGCTTTATCTTATTTTGGTATTACCTCAAATAGATTATTCTATACTTGTTTATAAAAATAAGAATAGTGAATATTTTAATTTTCTTTCAATTTTCAGTAAATCATACTTCATGATTTTTAAAAAAATTTTTTTTTAGTTGTAGATGGACACAATATCTTCATTTTTATTTGTTTATTTTTATGTGGTGCTGGGGACCAAACCCAGGGCCCCATGCATGTGAAGCAAGCGCTCTACTACTGAGCTATAACCCCAGCCCATATTTCACGATTTTTAAAATTTAATTTTTAGCAAATCATATTTCAAAAGTATACTACTTCTTTTTATGAACAAACCTGTCTAGCTATCTCTTTAAAACTTAGGAAAAAATTGGACATGCCTAAGATATAATTTTTTTCTCTTATCCATATAGATAGAATCACATTGAAATTTTGAATGTTTTCTTTTAGCCTTTCACTGACAATTTTAAGTTTGGGGTATAACCTAAGGATTTAGATTCTTACTATGCCAGGGTTTTATTTGTTTATTTGTGTGTTTTGTACTGGGGAGCACTTAACCACTGAGTCATCCCCACTCCTTTTTATTTTTTATTTTGAGACAGGGTCTGGCTAAGATGCTTAGAGTCTCGCTTAGTTGCTGAACCTGCAATTGGCTTTGAACCTGTAATCCTCCAGCCTCAGCCTCTAGAGGGGTTGGTATTACAGGATAATGTACCATCATGCCTGGCTTACTATGCTAGTTTAATTTATTTTTCTGATTAATTAGAAAAGAGATTATCTATAAATGTTTATTATATAACAGGTTAGCAACCCTGCTTCAGTTTGAAAATCACCACTTTAAGGGAGTTGTATGTAGATTATGATTATCACAATATAATTTTCTCAGGTATGTTCATGTTACTTCTCATAATTGAAACTGTTTTCTTTGGATTTTATTTTTAGAGACTGTCATGCAGTTCCTTGAGAAACTATCTGACAAACTTTGTGAAAGGTTAGTTTTTCTTCTGCTATTTAGTGTTAAATGTTATATAGTTTTTTAAATAGAGAACTTAATATATAAAATAAATTAAGAAGTGACCTGTTAAGAGTATGTTGGAATATTAGCTATGCAGACCACTCAGCAAGACATATTCACTGTGAAGATCTACTTTGAAAGAATACGGTGGTTTTCTTAAAGTGCCAATCTTGACAATTTAGGTGGTCCACCGTCATTAATCCATTGTCTTTAGCAACCCATTATTTGTGTGTAATTTAAAAATGTTCCCAAAGCCTTCTTGAATGTATTTATTTTAACCTGTAGAGTTAATTTTATAACAAGCATGTAAAGTATCATTTCTCATCTTTCCAGCTAAGTACAAGAAATTCACAGATGTGGTGGATTAATCTGTTTGGCATTTTGTGAATTTTAAGAGTGGCTCTGCCTCAATGTTTTGTACATCAAGCTAAAATATTTCCCTCTGTTTGGTTGGGTTCTTTTGTTACAATGCTGACTTTCCTGCCCAGTTCTTTCATTATGCCTTTGTCCTTGCCTTTGATTGATGCTCTTCTAGTTCTAGCGGAGGGGTAAAATATGACTGCCCTTAAATAGCTAGGGTTCCAGAAAGGGGCACATGTGGTTTGTAAAAGAGGGCCAGGTCATCTCTTTTCTTTCTTTTAATGCTTTCTAAAATTTCAGTAGCCTTTTTTGACTATTACAACACATTCTTTGTTAGCTCAAATTTCTGTTTTGGATTAGATGGTCATGTTTTGGAACATATTGCTTTCTAATTTGGTTTACATTTATCAATTCTAAAATCTTCTTAATACCAGTGAACCATTGGGTTTTTGAGGAGGGAATGTTAGGCAATTATTTAAGAATTAATTCTGTTTAGCTTGGTGTGGCACACACCTGTAATCCCAGCTACTTGGGGGTTGAGACAGGGGGATTGCAAGTTAGATGCTAGTCCGGGCAATGTACCGAGACCTAGTCTTAAATTTTAAAATATATTTTTTAAACATTTTAAAAAACATTCCTAATTGCTCAATTTTAATGCAAACCAGACAGTTTCAAAATAACAAACAATTTATAAAATTGAGCTGGGGAAGTAGATGCATCTCAGGGATAGAACACTTGTGGGTTCAATCCCCAGTGCTTCAAAACAAAACCAACCCAATTTATTGTACTTTGCTGTGATGGTTAAGTGGTGCAGTGTTCTTTCTCCACTTATATGTGTTTATAGGTAGTATTTCAGCTAACATATCTATATAATTTTATAGTTATATAGGAGTTAATTCTAATGAAAAATTTATATTTTATAAATATTAAAGACTTGTTGAATTATTGCCAAACTTGTGTATTTCTATAGGGAAAAAATTATGAACAGAAATCTTAATTATCTATATTAATATTCTTTTATAGAGAATATTGTGTAAGTTTCTTACCTTTTTAAAGCAAGATTTTAAAGCACTTTTTTTTAATAGTGCTTTTTAAAGTACTATTTTTGGAGTAAAAATTTTGATTTTAATAATGCTTTTTAAGATAGGCATATCTGTATAATGCTTTTTTTAAGATAGGAATTGAAATGATATACTAATTTATGCAGTCTTGTCTCTTCTAATACTTTAGTAAAATTTGGATTAATACTAGTTTACATTTGTTCATAGATTATATCTAATTTTATCATGAATATTGGAAAGTTAGTTCTTTCATAATTATTAAAGTTTTGTCCTAATAAATAATGATAAACCTGTTTTACAGAACTATAAAAGATTTTGAGATGATGCGACAGATGAAAATGAAGCTAAATCCTCAAAATTCTGTAAGTAAATATTTTGGAATATTTTTATTATGAGTAGGCTATCAACTGAAATGATTCTCTCTTGATTCTAGAACTTTCTTGTGATATGCTGGAGGTCTATGTTGTTTTGTTTTTGATGCTTGGTTTGGCGATTAAAGGTATTGAAATATTTGATCCAGAAATTTGAGTGTGTGTATGTGTATGTGTGTATGTGCACTAACATTATGAGCATTCATGCCAGGGCTGCTTTTATTCTACAGAAAGTTGGCTTCTCAATTTGAAGCATCCTTTAATGAGACTCAGTGAAGACTCAATCTAGCAGTTGGTAATTTTAACCATCGACATTAATACTGATGTTTACATGCTCACTTATTTGTTTGCTAATTTATGGTGCTCAGTTAAGTAGATCAGTGTTAACTGACAAAGTATATCCCTTTCTAAAAACATACATTGTTTTCAATATAAAGCACATGATTGTATGACCTTATACTGTAGAGTAAGGGTCATTACAACCAGCATGCTGCCCAAGTGATGGAGATGCTCTGAAAGTGATGGGATTCCAAATGTCAGGACCCTTGTTCCCATTTAGTTTAGAGCCTCGTCAAGATTTCTGGAGTTATATATGCCTTTCTGTTTTAATCTTTTTTACTACTGTGACTAAGCGACCTGACCAGCACAATTGTAAATGAAGAAAAGTTCATTTGAGAGCTCATGGTTTCAGAGGTCTTAGTCCATAGAAGGCCAGTTCCATTCCTTGGGGCTTGAGGTGAGGCAGAATATCATGGCAGAAGAGTGTGGCAGAGGGAGGCAGCTCACATAGTAATCAGGAAGCACAGAGAGAGAGTCTCCACACTCAAGATACAAAATATATACCCCAAAGCTATACCCCAATTGCCATCTCCTTCAGCCATACCCTTCACTTCAGTTACTACTCAATTAATCCCTATCAGGGAATTAAATCACTGATTGGATTAAGACTCTTGCAAGCTAATCATTTCTCCTCTGAACCTTCTTGCATTGTTTCACATGTGAGCTTTTGGAGGATACCAAAACCATAACACCTTCTTTCATAGGTGCTGCTGTTGGTAATTCTTGATTCAATAGCAGCTACTACCACAGGAATAATTTAGGGTACAGGGCCTTGCATATTTAGAAACTAAATGCCAGCTTCTCAGATACAGCCACTGTGAAACAGATTTTAAATTGCTGGATTTGATGGGATTAGAGTAGTATGTTAATCTGTTAATTTATGATAGGAACCATATTTAGCAAAATTACTAGTATTGGTTATCTGCACTCTTTGGCTTGGTGGATAGGTCTACTTAAGAAACCAGATAAGAGATCAGAATATGGTTTGGTGAATATGGAAACAGAAAAAATGAGTTGCCAGAAGCAAATTCAATAAAACCTGATATGACTTTAAACTATTCTTCCTAGGCATTTTTGTGCAGTTTATTAACTATTATATATTATTCTGCAGATATTTGTGAGGTGCCCACTCTCCTTATGAGTTTCTGTTCTGGTGAATGTTGCCACCACTCACCCTGCTGCCCTAGTCAGCACCTCCACTTCCTGTAGATCAGTGGTTTCCAAAATGTGGTCTCTGGACCAGAAACATCACTTGGAGATTTGGTAGAAATATAAATTCTCCAGCCCCTTATCAGACCCATTGAGTCAGAGAGCCTGGAGCAAGCCCCATGAGATGAATTTTAACAAATCCTCCAGGGTAGTTCACATCCTCACTTATTAGTTCTTACACATTCTGCTATCTCAAGAACATGCCCAAAGATGGAAATGGGTTCTTGCTTCCCTTTGCCTATTGCCACAGCCTTAGTTGGATCATTATTATTTGTCACTCACATCATAATTGTAGTTGCTTAATTGGTTTTCTAGCCTTTTATTCTTGCTCCCTTCAAAACCATACCAGATTCAGACTGTTTAGCAATGTGCCCAGCCCAGTGTTAGCAGAGAGTAGGTGCCAACACTTATTTGAAATATGAATAAGTGAATAGATTCTCACCTAAGAGGTATTTTTTTCTAAAAGCAGATCTGCTCTTGTCACTCTTTTATTTAAAATTCTTCAATAACTCCTTACCATTCTTAGATTTCCCTTCCAATTTCTTTGTGTCTTCCACCAGGCCCTTCAGGATTCAGGCCTGTTTATCTTTTAGGTCTCATCTCCTACTACCCCTTTAAGTTGAGTTTAGCGTTCTTTATTCTTGTCTAATACCTGTGTGGTACCCATGTGCCTTTTATGTTTACTTTTGTTTAGCTTACTCTTGATGTACTTTATTGTTTATGTGCCAGCCACATACATATGGCATGGTAGGTAGCTTGTGATCATGTAACATGGAAAAGAAAACCTCATTATTTGAGGAGATAATGCTGACCTTAAATTTTAGAGGGTGATGTTGACAAGAAAAACAGCCTGTATTTATGCCAGACATTGTATTTAATAATCTAAGTGCATTTAGCAGTCCTATTTGGGATGTGTTGTTGGTTCATTCAACAAATATTTTTTGAGTGACTACCATGTACCAGGCACTGTCCAGAGTGCCAGGATACAATAGAGAATCATACAAACAAAGTTGCTGGCCTTATGCAGTTTTCAGTTTGGTGTGGATTGAAAACTTGAACCTGACGGTCTGACTTCACAGTCTAGGCTCTTCACCAGTCTTTTTGCCACCTGGACACCTTGTAGGGAGGATGATCTATTCAAATGTTCAAGCTTTCCTTTTTTTTTTTTTTTTTAACCATTTGTCAAAAACAAGTATTATTGTGATATTTCTTTATGACAAATTTTCTTTGCTAAGATTAGAGTTAATTCTACCCACTTACATTGTAAATTATTGCTTTCAGTTTTGGGATCTGCCCTAATCTTCATGCTTACATTTAGAAAGAAGCCTAATCTAATCTTTAGTATTTTAATCATAGTGCAGTACGTTTTTAAAGATTAATACCTGGGTTACATTTTGTGAAATTTTCTTCACAGCTCATTTAATTTGTTAAAGTTGTCTTTGGTTTACATTTTTTAGTAAAGTAATGTATTCATTTTGAGATGGGGTTTCCCTATGTTGCCTGGGCTGGCCTTGAACTCCCCACCTCGGCCTCCAGAGTAGTTGGTACTACAGGCATGTACCACGGCACCTGGCTTTAGTTTACACTTCAGAATTACACTTGTTTATCTTTATCCCAAATTCTAGGATTAGGTCTTCTTTATCCATTGAATTAGGAGAAGCCAAATTCCTCCAGGCTATGAATTTTTAGGGTTTTTATAAAATTTTTCTGATATACATTAACTGACTTACATTCTTTAAGCAGGCTGATTTACAGTAACTGGTTTACGTGTTATAAGTTTGGCTACATTACCAATAAAAAATTTGAAACTGTCAATATCTTCATCACTATGAATTATTTGATTGTAGGAACTGATGCCTTGGGATCCCCCCTACTACAGTGGTGTGATTCGTGCAGAGAGGTAAGTTTTCCAAGAAATACACATGTAAGAAGGAAAAAGGAAAGTAATATTTACTGAGAACTTTGCACATTAATTATGCAGCTACTGTCATGCACTCAGGTGCCCACCTTACACATGTGTTTCCCCTCAAACCCATCCCCTCTGTTGGTAGGTACACTTCTGCCCACAAATTTTTAAAATCTGGATTGCAAAGTTGTGCTGTGTCATAGGATCATGCTTTACCTCCCCCCCACTGGTTCATTCTTACGTTGCTTGTGTCATTTCCTTCTTTAAAACTTTGAAATATCTTCCCACAGCATCCAGCATCTGTCTTCTCTCCAACCTTTCCTGTGCATAGGTTCCTGGTTCTCTTCCTAGACTATGGGCATTTAAATGCTGGGACTTTGCTAGAACCCTTACTGTCTCCCCTTGCTGGTCCAGGGTAGGTGCTCAGCAAATGTTTGTTGAACCATTGAGGGAACAAAGCAGTACTTCCTCATTCCTATGTGATTTCCATATGTTTTCTCATTTTTATTAGAATATTTTGTCAACATGTTTTTGGCACATTCAGAGGGATATAAATGAACTAAAAATTTTAGGAAACAAGTTGATCAAAGCAGTCTTCTAGCTTCTATATTGTCTTTCTTTGTTAAAGTATTAGATATATCTTTTTTCCCTAAACATATTCTATTTCTTTCATTTGTATATTTACTTATAACCCAAGAATATAGAGATCTGTTTAAAATTAACCCATTGGAAAATGTATGTCCCCAGCAATTTTATATGCCCAGAGGGATTTTTTTTTGGAAAAAAATCTCAGAATCCTACCCTTTAACATTTTGTTTACATTTTTCTCTTATAAATCTTTTTTTTTTTTTGCATTTTACTTAAAATATTTTTTATTTGTTTTAATTAGTTATACATGACAGTAGAGTGCATTTATGTACTTTGATGTATAAATGGGGTATAATTTCTCATTTTTCTCATTGTACATGTTGTAGAATCACATTGGTCATGCAGTCATATATGTACATAAGGTAGTAAAGTCTGTTTCATTCTATTATTCTTTATATCCCCATAACCCCTCCCATCCCTTCACCCTTCTCTACCTAATCTAAAGTAATTATTTTTCCCTGCCCACCTTATTGTGGATTAGCATCCTCATATTAGAGAAAACATTTGACCTTTGGGATTGGTTTATTTCGCTTACCACGATATTCTCCAATTCTATCCATTTACTGGCAAATGCCCTAATTTCATTCTTCTTTAAAACTGAGTATATTCCATCAAATATATATATACCACATTTTCTTCATCCATTCATCTGTTGAAGGGCACCTAGATAATTTTTGATGTAGGTAATTTGACTAAGGTTATGATTTATTTGAGTAATAGAATAAAATATGTTTTTTTTGTCTTTCTCCTTACTAAAACATAGGTGTATCTTGATGATGTATTTATTTGGTGTAAGCTTTAAAATATTCTTATTCCTATGCATTATTAAGCATCAAGTAAAGGGTAGAAGGAACCTTTCTAAAATTAGACTATAATTTTTAATTATTTCTTTTGTCATTTGTTGAAATAGCAGAAAAAAATTACTTTATATGACCTCTTCTACATCAGCAGGATGAGATGTCCTAAGATAATTCTACATCAGATAATTCATTTTCTTGTCTTTGACCTTTATTCATTACTGTTCACAAAACCATTGATAAAGCATAATTAACACCAAACCTTTAGGTAATAATATTTGATCAGCTATTTTTTTTTTGCACATGTATCTCAAATTCAGTATAATAATTTAGCCATGATAAACAGGGATTTATAGTATATTATGGCTTAACATATGATATTATTTCAAAGTGGCTCTTTTTTTTTTGGTTAAAAACTTCAGACCCTGCTCATGAAAATATAATTTTTCTTCTAAAATTCTTTTAAAGAAAGATTTAATCTTATTGCTTACTCTGTTAAAAATGTGGCATAAAGGTATACTAACACTTACTTATTAATGTTTTCCATTTTTAAAGTATTTGATTTGATTTTTGATATTGAGAAATAATGCAAATTGAATGTATTTGGTTCTGATTTTTGCTATCGTGGTTTGTGTGTGGTATTACTTCCATATCATGTTCCCCACCCCTGATCATTTTAATTAACGCCTTAGCCTTAAAGTGGTATTTTTGTCCTTTAACTATATTCTGTAAGTATAACATGCCTGAATGATGGTTCTGTGGAAATTTCACATGAATATTCAAAGATTTGGAAAGATATAATCAATAGAAGTTTAAAGCATATTTATTAATTAGGCATCTGAGATCCCTCAGAAGTTTGATGTGGTTTTAAGCAAAAGCTATCAAATAAAGGATAGTAATGTCTTCTCCATTTCTGCTAAAAATACAATATTGAGAAGTCTTTCTGTTGCTGACCAACTCTAGAGTCGGGACTTACAGATCCCTGATCCCCCAGTAGTTATAGAGCTCTCACTCCTCAACATGCCACAGAGACATGGTCTTTTTGCCAAGTTCTCCATTAGAAAGAGTGGAAATACCAGAGACAGCTATTCCTGTGGCCAGGAACACATTCCTAGAAGCTAGAAGGAATAGCAAATCCTGGCCACCATTTAAGGGGCCACATGATCTTTACTCTCTCAGCCTTTCAGCAGGGTTATTTCTAAAACTGATTATAGTTGCCTGACTTCATGGGTCAGGCTTAAGGAGATGTTAGTATTGTTAGTAGATACATAATATTATTATATGGAATTGTCTATTTGTGGACTCTCTTCTAAGAAGTGATCTACTCTACGATGCTTTTTAGGTACTCTCCGACTCCTTTTAAAGGAGAGGGCAGATCTCCCTTTTTAAAAAAATACTCGTCAAAAGTATAGTGAACATTTCACATGAATTTTAGAATGCTCTTCAGAGAGCTTTTGATGACAGATTAAGAATGAATACTAAAAGAGAGAAGACCGTGTTGTCTGTGCTTCCCAGCATCACAGTATCCAGGGTGGAAGTGCCCTGCATCCATCTAGCAGAATGGCTTTCTGCTGTTGATCAATTTCCTCTTCCAGGTTGAGGGGTCACCACTGCATTCAAAATAAAATTGGAGCTCTCGTTCAGGGTCTTAAATGATCTGGTCATGCTTTTCTTTTAACAACAAATAAAAAGGTGTATATCCTCATTTCTCAAGCATTCAACAATTCGTATTGATTCTCTAAAATTTTTTGAAAGATGAGTGTTTTAAAGGTGGCACTGACCTTTAAAAGATTTTAGAGAATACTTAGAGAGGATCCCATGAAGTGGACCATCCCCTAGAAGAATTTCCAGGATGGCAAGTATCCAGGTTGGCTCTAGCCTGCCATTTTGATTTTTTTTTTCCCCACCAGTTGTCTTCCTCCAAACCTTTCCTCAGCTAAACTAAACTCTCTTCTCTAGTCAGACCCCTTGTCTCACAGACAGAATCTGTGTTTGGTGAGCAATCAGATTTTCCTTCCTAGTGTTTCTTCCTCATCTGCAAAATCTTGCTGAGTGTGCCTACCTGCCTGATGGCCACGTGGGGCTTTAACTTATTTTAACTAACATTTCATACTAGTTCATTTACTTGGCTATTAACTCAGGAAAAGGGATGCAGAAATGCTTCAGAAGGGATTGTGAGATTGGGGTTTTTTAAACATCTATTTTAAGTAGCTTACCGGGAATAAATGATGGTATTTGGGTTTGAGGTTTTAATAATCTTGATTGATTAGAGTGGGAAGAGAAGCATAGGTAATAGATGAGAAAGAAGGGGAAAATATAATAATTTGGGTTGAGGTTAGAGGAATGGAACAAAGAAAAGATTTTTAAATCCTTGATAAATTCATAGAATTTTAGATAAAGACATAAATATGTGGGTGGACACAAAATGAAAACTAGAAGGGGCCTTTCCTTGATTGGAACTTTTCTTCAAGCTAAATGCCAGGGACTATTTTTCTTGCTTTTATGTCAAACACTCCAGATTTATTTCCGTTTCCTAAATGTCTCTCCAAAGAAGAAAAGAACCTATTTAGAAGTAAGAGGAGAAATCAATATTTTTTAAACCAACCAAAGATTGATCTGAGAAAATACTGGATAAAGAACCATAGGTATATCTTAAAAAGAGCAACTCATTGTTTTCTTTTTTTAAGTTTTAGTGTTAAATTCTTACGGGAAGGCAAAATTAATTCTTTCAGCTATGAAAAGTATACATGATTTTATTTGAAATTAAATTTTGTTTTGGAATAAATAATATATTCATATGATTTAAAAAAATTAAAACAACATTAAAAAGTGTTCATTAAGAAATGTTGATCTTATCCTTGCCTCTACCCCCAGAGGTCATCATTTTAGAGTTGTTTAATGTACCTGTGCAGTGTTTGGGTTTTGTTTTTAATCCTTTGGGGTCTTGGCTCTTTTCTGCAATAATGAGTTTCAGTGAATCATATTTTATTTATTTTGCTGCTATTTTACATTAAGATGCCATTGGGAAGTGGAATTCAATATTGTCTATTCCTTGTTAAGGTATAATCTCAAAATCTTAAGAACATTTATATAATGAAAATAGGGGTGTTTTGTGTTTTAAATTATTCAGAAAACACTGGGCTCTCACAGAAGGACTTCTGATTGGTATGTGAAATTATATCTTTATTTGTTTGCATAGATGTAGGGACCTCCATGGATTTAAAGTTAAAAATTAACCTTTATTATGAAAACTTACAAAATAACAGTAGAATGACATGATTAACTCCTATATGTTCTTCTCTTGGATTCAATGATTATCAAGATTTGCTAGATTTGCTTCATGTATCCCTTTTTCCCTTTTATTTCTCTTATCTTTTGGCATTCTTTACTCCTTTCCCTCATGGCTTTACTTCTTTGCTTGTTACTGAATATTTTAAAGTAATCTTAGCACTCCAGTTATCCTCCTCTTATGTATTTATCATATATCTCTAAAAAACATGAACATCTTACATAACTCCAATGCCATTATTACCTAGTACCAATAGCAGTTTGTTGTCACTATCTAATATCTAGACTTTAGTCATACTTCCTTGATAGTATCTATATTAGATTTCTGTTATAACAAAATACCTTAATCAACTTATTATACATTGGAAAGGTTTTTTGTTTTTGTTTTTGTTCACAGTTTTAGAAGCTTAAGTCCATGATCCATTGGCCTTGCTGATTTGGGGCCTGTGGCAGAGCAACACTTCATGGTGAGGAACATGTGGTAGAGAAAGTTGCTCACCTCATGTCAGCTGGGAAGAAAGAGAGAGACAAGAAGGGGTCAGGGTCCCAGTGTCCATTTCAAGGACATCCCCCAGTGACTAAACTTCCTTCCACTAGGCCCCATCTCCTAAAGGTTCTCCCACTTCCCAATAGCACCATGGGTCAAGACCAACACTTTAACACATGCCTTTTGGGGGGACATTCAAGATCCAAATTATAGCAGCATTAAATCTGCTTTTTCTTTTTCCTTTCCCCTCCAGTTAGCTTGTTGGAATTCAGATCCAGACAAGGCCTATACATTTCACTTGGTTTTTCTGTCTCTTGCTCAATAACAATTTTCCATATCTCATGTCTGCTGCATCCATATTATGAAGCAATTGTTGAAGAGACCATGTGTTTGTCTTATAAGAACCTTCTGGATTTATCTGGTTGTTTCTTTTTTTCTTTCTTTTTTAATTTTTAGTTGTAGGTGGACACTTTATTTTACTTATTTATTTTTATATGATGATGAGGATCGAACCCAGTGCCCCACAGGTGCTAGGCAAGTGTTCTACCACTGAGCTACAGCCCCAGCCCTATCTGGTTGCTTCTTTGTGGTGTCATTTCATTGGTTGCTCACATGCTACCATTTCTGTAACCTGGATGGTATATCTAAAGACTGTATGTTAAATGTTTCCTGTTTTTGGCAGGGACACTCATAGATTCACTCAGCTAGAAAGTAAATTACATGTTGTTATCAGCAATGTGAAAGCATCCAGTTCCGCATCATTCCCCCCTTTGGCTTCTCACTAGTGTTTATGAGACCTAGTTGATCCTGAGAAGTTTTCTGGCGGGAGAAGTGGGTGATGATTGCTCCTGTTCTGAGCCAGAAGAGAGGAGGGGTCTGAGGACAATATTTTCACATTCTCTGCTCTTTTCAAGTGTGCATTTTGCCTGGCCCTTAAATATCCTCTGGCAGGCCATCTCTTTCATTCTGTAATGAACCTCTGAGCATTGGAAAAGCTTTAGGCAAGAGCTCTGAGCTTCCATCATCTTTTTTCCCCAAGGCTTTTGGGAAGAAAAATCCTGCCTGTTTTTCTTTCTACAGTTTCCACTTGTGCCTTCTCACCAGGATTTATTTCCTCACTTCCCCGGGGATGGTGGTGGTGGGGGGGGTAGACCTAGACACTGGCTCCCAACATTTCAGCAGCTCTAAATGGGGGGATAGCTACAGGTAGAAGTCTCACTGCTGTCGTAAGACTTGTTTCTAGCGACTATGGTTGGGATGCTGTCACCTGGTGCCACTTCTGTGTGCTATTATTATCCTTTCTCCAGTCAGGCCTACTGATTCACTTTATTCTCCATAGTGGTGATGGAATTACACTATCTTTGTTCAGCCTTGATTTCCAGTGATATCTGCAGCTAATCTGCACCCCTAAGGATTATTATTCCACGATTACCAGGAAGTTTGGCAGAAGCAATGTTCTTGCTTCTAGGTTGACAAATCAAGATAAAACCAACTTGACCATGGGGGGTTCTTTATGAAATGGAAGGAGGAAAAGGTCTTCTTCATTTTTAGTGCTATATAATTACCTGAAAGACAAATAGATTCCAGTATCACTCAGCTCTTTCACTGCTACCATACCTTAATTTAACCAAAGAAAACAGTAGCTCTCCCTGTGGCGTTCTACACTAAACATTTCAAAATGCCATCCAACTATAACATTATAATCATACTCAGACAATCATTTCTGATGCCAAAAGCATTCCAGTACACTGTTCTTTTGATTAAGTTAAAAATAGTTCCTCTGACAATATTGTCACATACTGTGCTCTTTTCAAGTGTGCATTTTGCCTGGCCCACACATGTCCTCTGGCAGGCCATCTCATTCATTCTGTAATGAACCTCTGAGCATTTATTTTAAGCCTTTTGATGCAAAAGTTCTGTCTCATACCTGCTTTCATTTATTGAATAGAGTGAGACTGAAGCCTGTGTTTACCTGCAGTTTTAACTTGGATCCATTGACTGCACTTAATTGTGTTTTATACTTTCACTAAGTTCAGTGCCAAGATTTTTGGAAATAATATCCAAATTCTTTCTTAACCTTAATTCCCTGTGCATCAGAATTTGAAATTCAATGTGACTCAGAGTATGCTTCATATGGACAAAGATACATTGTTTTTTTTTTTTAAATAAACAAAAATCTCAATGATGAATGGAGAATTCTTCAGTTGAAAAATCTCTTTTTCACTGAAAAAGAGATATTTCTTTGCTTATTTCAATCATAATTAGTATTCATGATGAGGATTTTGATATATTGTTAAATTTTATTGTTTTTTATTTTATTTTTTGTGGTGTTGGGGATTGAACTCACACCCCAGGCATGCCAGGCAAATTCTCAACCACAAAGGTATATCCCAGCCCCAAATTCCATTATTTGTGCTAAAAAAGACCTAATCATACTTATGCCATTTTACCATTTTGATTATAATTTGTTCTGATTTTTTGAAAATTGAAAATTTGTAAATCCATAGGTAGCAGATTTTTAACCAGAACAAATAGCAGATCACTTACTGAATTTCACTCAGTAACTATGATAGATAATTATTTTCTTCCTGTTTCTTTCTTTAGAGGAATCAAAGGTTCCTTATTTTTGGAACCAAATCAGGAGAATTCTTTACAACACATTAGTAGTAAAATTCTCTTAGCAAACTCTAAAAGAGCTAGATGTGGTGGCATGTACCTATAGTCCCAGCTGCTTGGGAAGTTGAGGTAGGAGAATTGCTTGAGTCCAGGAGTTTGAGACTGGGCAATCCCATCTTAACAACAGCAAACAAACAAAAAGAGAAAAGGAAACTAAGAGTTTTCAGTGATGACTGGACAGTATCCCATGTAAATTTTCAAGATGTACTTAAATGTGATTCTGTTTGCATTGGTTGTGGCTCCAATATGCTGGAAGGGTTGATGTGTCACCTATATTAAATGCTTTTCCATGGTTCTGGGTCTCTGTGATAGAAGAAAAAGTTCTTTTATGGTATATTTTGTAATATCCACAAAAATAAAAAGCTCTGGGGCTGTGGTTGTGACTCAATGGTAGAGTGCTCGCCTAGCACATGTGAGGTGCTGGGTTCAATCCTCAGCACCACATAAAAATAAATAAACAAAATAAAGGTATTTATTTTGATAAGAACCATAAAGGTATGGTTCTTAAGCACAGAACCATATGTGTGTGTGTGTGTGTGTGTGTGTGTGTGTGTGTGTATGAGAAAGAGAGAGGAGAGAGAGAGAGAGAGAGAGAGAGAGAGAGAGAGAGAGGGAGGGAGAGAGAGAGAGGGAGAGAAAGAGAAAGTTCTGATAAAGATGTTGCAACTACATATCCACAGCCAGATCTTGCCCCACTTGCCCCATGAGGCAGGAAGAGCATCCACCTCCTGAGCCTGGCTTGGGTGGCCATGTCTGAGGCATCCTGAAGGGGTCCTAAGGAATGGGGAGGCCAAAGGCCTGTGACCACTGAGGTATCACATTGGAAGCTAGGACCAAAATAGACGTGGGTCTCGTAGGGGAGTTCAGCTGCCTCTTGGCTGGTCTGTATGAGGAATGGTTCCTTAGTTCCCCTCAGACACTATTGTAGCTGCTGTTTTTTGAATCCTTTCATCCTTTCTGGTTCTTCTTCAGGAAGGAATTAAGTTTCCTTTGGTAAAGTCACTGAGGGTGTGGTGCAGCATGCAGGTAGAAGTTAGGTTTGAGGTGACTGAGTAACATCTAGGGTAATCAAGCTTGACTGAGCTGTATGTTCTCTTCATTTCAATTCCTTTGAGCCCTTGCTGGTGCTTGTTCTTCCACTTAGGATGCCTTCCTCTCTGCTGGAACCTCATCTTTTTTTTTTCCAAGTCCTCCTTTGTAATTCTCTCTGATCTTCCCATTCTCATTCTCTCCCAACTGGCAGGCAGAATTAATTGCAGCCTCATCTTTGTGCCAGAGACCTGGTTATACTGCTTGTGTGTCCTTTATCATTTGGATTAATCATTCTTTATGGGTACAGTGTCTGTCTACATTGAGGAGTTACCTGGCACATAGTAGGTGATTCATGAATGTTTACTGCATTAACTCAGGCTTCTTAACAATATTGCATTTCATTTTATAGGTGACAGCAGCTTTGAGGAGTATAAAGGAATTAGCAGAAGTAAGAACCACTGTTTTCACTCTGGCTCTGCCACTCTAACTGTAGTCATAAAAGTGGCTGCAGTTACTGAGTGTTGGCTTTGCTCCGGGAGCAGGGCCAGGTTCTTTGCCTGTGTTGAAACTGTGAAGTATCATTCCCATTTTCTCAGTGAGGAAATTGAGGCCTCAAAGAAGCAAATAACTTGCTTAAAGCACAGAACCAGTAAGAAAGAGAGCCAGTATTTCAACTTCAAGCCCAGGACTCTTTCTCCTATTCCCGACTGCCTTGGAATTATCACAAGCCTCTTGGGGCCTCACTTTACTCAAGTGAAATTAGGAAATCATTCTTAAATTACCTATCTCACAGCATCACAAAAGATCTAAAAGAAATTCTTGATGAGAAATGCTTTGCAAATTTTATTTTTTAATTTTTTTTAAATTTTAATTTCCTGTTTGATACCTTTTTTGAGAGAGAGAGAGAGAGAATTTTTTTTTATATTTATTTTTTAGTTTTCGGCAGACACAACATCTTTATTTGTATGTGGTGCTGAGGATCGAACCCGGGCCACACGCACGCTGGGCGAGCACACTACAGCTTCACATCCCCAGCCCCAGCTTTGCAAATTTTAAAGCACTATGACCGTGTGAGATACTACTGTCAAACCACTTCACCAGTTACATTAACTTTATCATAAACACCAATCTCTTCCTTTCTAATAGCTTCTTCCCCTTGGTCTGCAGACCTGCTAAGATATCCCTTATCTTAAATATAAATAATTACTTCTCACTTGAGTCATTTTTTTTCTTCCAAACTCCCCCATCTCCTATAGTAGTTTATCCTGGATCCTCTTCCTTTTTATTCTCTGATGTAATCTGATGTGTAACCCTGTTAGTCTACCCAGCTCATTTTCCAAAGTTATCAGCCATTTACCAGTCAGTAACTTGTTTAAGTCCTTAACATTCCTGATACCTTCAGTTCTTGACAGTGCTTACTGCTTCCTTTCCTTCTTTCTTAAACATATACCTTCAACTTCCTGTTCTTCACTTTGTAATCACCACAATCATTTCTCTTTGTAGTTCTTTTCTCTGAATCTGTGGCTTTTAATCTTTTTGCTCACTGTTATGCAGCTGCAGGGATGAACTTAGGGTTGTAAGTCCCCAATTACAGTCAGTAAGTAGCTCCCTGCCTCTCTCATTCAGGAAAGCATTTTGAAAAATGTGCATAAGAATGAGTGATACATACAGTCTTAGTGCTTTCTTTAGTACTTGCTTTAATTTGTAACAAATGTTTGTGAAAAACTACTTCAATACCTGAATCTAAACAAAGACATGCTCTTTTGATCGTTTTAAAAAGAAAATCTCTTTCTATATACTTATTAGTTGTAATAGGAAGATTATCATCTTGTAAACATGTTTTCTGTTTCCCATTGTAAAATGTGAGTAATGACACCACCTTTGGGATTATTTTGCTATTAAATGAGATATGTATAAAGGGCTAAGCCCAGTGTCATACTGAGGACTCACAAAATGTTGCATTCATCATCGTTGTCATTGTCATAATGAGCTTGGTCGGGATTTTTTTTTTTGTAGATTAAATTAGGGAAATTGTACATATTTATAATATTGAACCCTTTCTTCCCATATTAATCATGAATGTTTGCATTTTAGACTCTTTTCTATATCACTAGCAGAATAATCTTTCTAAACTAAACCATAGGGTTTCTTCTCCTTTGCCTCTGCTCTCACATTGAGTACACTCTGGGAATACCTGGCACATGGTGGCCAATAGATCTACTACTGAGCTCATTGGTGCCCAATAAAATTAGCCAAATAAACATTTATATATCTGTATCTCTACACAACAGAACAGATCAGGAGGGTAAGCTAGAAGGGGAGGAATCAAGACATATTATCTAAAATTGATAAGCCAGTAAAATATTTAATTATTTAAAAAGTGGTAGAGATAACAAACAGAGGAGCTAAAATACATTCTGTAAAAGTTCCAAATTACTATACTTAAAAGAAAAAGAAAATGCAGCCCACATAGCCAAAAAAATAAAATAAAGGAAGCATTAGAAGAACATATCAGAATTATACTGGCAAGAGTGAAGATGGTAGCATTTTTATACACTATTTAGAGGAATGTAAAAAAACTTTTTTGGCAGGATAATTTGGTAATACCTATCAAAATTTAAAATTTCATTTCCTCAATTTGCCTTATAGACAAGCTTAATCAGGTATGACAATGGTGTTCATTGTGGTGTCAGTTTAATAGAGAGAAATTAATGGCAGGTAACTGTTACCCAGTAGAAGTAGCAGTGGACCAAGGCAGGAAGATGAGTTGGGGTGTGGCCATATGGGTGCACTTTTTATAACAGAGTTAAAATACATAAAACCGATTAAAAGTCTGGGCTCTTTTTATTGTAATCATGTGTAGACAATTGCAGGTGATGTCAGTGACTGGATACTTTCTTTCCCCATTGAAGCTCCCACTGCCGGTGTTCACTACAGAGGAGGAGATGCATTAAGTTACGGCAGGTTTTCTGTAGATGATTACACACTGACCAAAGAGAAAAAGATAGAGCTTTATATATTGACAACAAGATAGAGTCCTCCCTATTCCTGGGACTACAAAATAAACATATAGTGTACATATTTTTAGGTTAAACAAGGAAGTTACAGCATAGTGTGAATGGTATAATTCCATTTGTAGAAAAATTTTATATATATGTAAACTTCTATATGTGTACATAGAAAATTGTTTATAAAGATCTGCAAGAAATTGTTAACAGTAGTTGCCACTGGGGATGGAAACAATGAGTCAGGGGAAAAGATTATATACTTTTTGCCTTTTGTGTACTATAATTTGAAATCCTCCCCTGCCTTCTTCTGGCGGTACTGGGGATTGAACCCAGGAGACCTCATGCTTGCTAAGCATGTGCTCTAACACTTACCTATACCCCCACCCTCAAATTTAAAGAAAAAACAAAAACCAGGGAGTTTTACATTACTTTTCATATTCTATTATTTTATTTAATGTGTATAAAACTTACACATAGACTGATGTTGTGTAACCTTATATTCTATACTTAATTTTTTTTTTCTCTAAGATAAATTGTTTCCTTGAGTTTTGCCTGACTACCACATATGGGTGTCATGGGCATTAGGTAAGTCAATAAATATTTTTAGGTTGTAGTTTAATATAGCAGACTGTGTTGTTATTAGTTTTACTGTGTTTCTTTTCTGTAGAAATAAACGTTATGTGCTCATTATAATCTTAGGCAGGGTTTGATTTTAAGATGTAAAGCTTCTTTTTATTCTTCTTTATTTTTATCTTGATATTTATTATCTAACAACCAAAAGGTGAATTGTCTTTTATGATAAAATTAATCCAGCTAGAGCAACATGTGGTTAAATTTTATTTGTTTATTCACGTTCTGTCTGTGGTTTGAATTTGGCCTTATGATTTTAAGGCCAATCTGTTCCAATTTAATATTATAAAAGATAAATTAATTATTTATTTTTCACAAAATAGAGTTCCATTTTGAGGTTCTTTTCATTTGAACTATATTCTCACCAGTTTTTCTGCCTGCTAAATCTGTCCACTTCTGATGTATAGGTGTTGAAATGTCCAACTATATTAGGGGATGCATCTATTTTTCTTTGCAGTTCTGTCAGTTTTTACCTTTTTTTTTTTTTTTTTTTTTGAGATGGAGTTTTTCTGTGCAGTGTAGGCAAGTCTCGAACTCCTGATCTCAAGTGATTCTCTCCTGCCTCAGCCTTCCTACTGCTGAGACTACAAGTACATACCACCAAGCCTGACATAGTTTGTTTTCTGCTTTTGTTGTTATGTTTAGACATTTTGAAGGATTATTACATCTTTCTGGAGAATTGATTCCTTTTTCATTATATGATGCTTCTTTTTAATAAGTTTCCCTTGCTCTGAAGTCGGCTGTATCTGAAATTAATGTAACTATATTAACTTTCATTATTGTTAATGTGTGTAACTTTCTATATTCCTTTTCCATGTGTCTACCTTTATAGATGAGTTTTTTTATAGACAATGTAAATTTAATCCACTGAGGCAACCTTTCTTTTAATTGGTAAATTTAGACAATTGACATTTAAAGTGATTAGTGCTGTAGTTGAATTAACATTAAACATTTGTGATGTGCTATCATCATTCATTGTCCCCCTCTTTGAGGGGGTTTGGTTTCCCACTCTTTTTCTGCCTTTCATGTTTTTTTCTTCCTTTTGTGTTTTTAATTGAACATTGTACATTGTACATAATTCCATTTTTCTCTCCTCTAATTTTGCACTTTTTTAAACATTTGCCCTGAAGTTTGCAATATACATTTACAAATAATCAGGATTCTTAAAACACGGCTATCATGTATTTCACTTATCCATAATCACCTAATATATTGTTTCTATTATTATTTTTAACAAACTTTTAACATACAATTTATCTTGGAGAAAAAAATTTAGAACATAAGTTTACATGATACTCTATGTATAAGTTTTGTAAACATTAAATTATTAAGAATATGGAAAAGCAATTGGTATTAATTTCAAATGATTATGAACAAATATACTATAAAGTAATATAAACTTCCTATTTTAAAAAAGGATCTGTGGGGGCTGGGGATGTGGCTCAAGCGGTAGCGCGCTTGCCTGGCATGCGTGCGGCCCGGGTTCGATCCTCAGCACCACATACAAACAAAGATGTTGTGACCGCCGATAACTAAAAAATAAATATTAAAAAATTCTCTGTCTCTCTCTCTCTCTCTCTCCTTCTCTCTGTCTCTCTCTTAAAAAAAAAAAGGATCTGTTAGATCATTTACAATAAGAAAAAATATTTTATCTTTATTTATTCCTTCTCTAAGGAATTTTCTTTTATTTGGTTTCCTTTTATTTGGTTCCCTGTTTTTTACCTATGTCAGTTTATAGTGGGTAGAAAATAGCACATGCATATAATTTATAAATATATTTGTAGTAAGGTTGAATACTCAAAAGTTAGTTCATTGGTGGGGTGTATAGTCAAAAGGTTTACAGAGCAGATCATACACCACAATGCAGTCCGGTTCTTAAGTGTGGTGCACCCTATCTCTGCCCTGTGGCCCTGCCTATGTGTTGTACACTGTTGTTTTCCATTTATCGCTGTTTCATGAACTGTGTCACGTTGAGCTTCATCATCTCTAGAAGTTACAAGTCTATTTTATGCCATCATGCTTTTATTGTACTGCTGCTTCTGCCTGGAATTCCCCCATGACTACCTTCTCTTCTGTCCCTCGCCTCCCCTTCCAGCCAGCTCCGATTCATCCTTCATTCCTGTCTGAGAGACCTCCATGGTTCTCCTCTGTCCTTCTCAAATAAGTCTTCATGCTCACCTCCTCCTCTCACCGTGCAGTGCTCCTTTACTCATTCCCTGACTATTGATTGAGCACCAACTGTGCCCACTGTTCCAGGCTGGGGACATGCAACATGGGCTGTTCACCTCTCTGCCTCCACTGCTGTGAGTCCATAGAGACAAAGACTCTTCCTTCCTTTCCTCTACCAGCCAGCAGCTTTGTTGACATTGGGCATAAGTGAATGAACCCAGGACTGGGGGTGCTGGGCCACTGATACCTCCTTCAACAGAAGAATCTTCTTGTTATGAAAAATGGATGGGAAATTATGTTGTGCTATTGTGGATGAATCTAATTTGCTGTGCAATTTATTTTCACTCATGAAATCCAATCATTCATTTGTACTAAGCATATATTTCTGTATATTTTATATATGTTTATATAAATGCATTAAATCAAAAAATAGAATTGTAATGAGCACCTACATTTAGTCTAGAACCATTCTTTTTGCTGCACTTGTAAATCTTGGCCTGATTTAATGACTTAGAAATAAACATTCAAATCAAATATTTTGGATCTGTTTATGTTGGAATATATAGGGCTTAAAAAAGTTATTTTTGGATGAGGAATAATTAAGTTTGCCAATTTTGTTGCCCTGAATTTAAAAACATGCAATTATAAAACAAATACATTAAAATGTGATTGTTTATATTCCAGGCATATTTTTTTTCAAATATTTTACCAGTGAGAATTTTAAATTTTCTTAGTGTGTATCAGTATTTTATTTAATATTTATATGCTATGCCATATTTTTTTAGAATGTAATATATTTTATAAAGTTTATCATTATAATTGAAACTGGTCATGTTTTGTGTATGAGTATGTATAAAAGAATATGTATAGTGTAGGTGATTGAGACAGACTCCTAATTAGATCAATGAAAGATTGAAACTGAAAAGGATCAAGATTGGGGAATGAAATGTCTACCTTAATTACTGTATTCCTAATAATATTAATGATAACTGGACTGTCATCTGAATATCCCTGAAATTATAGAAATAAAATAGTTCCTCAGTGTTTGCTGGGGATTGGTTCCAGTATTCTTGCAGATATGGAAAATCTAGGATACTTAAGTCCCATATATAAAATGACATAGTATTTGCATAAAATCTATGCATATTCTCTGGGAGACTTTAAATCATCTTTTGCTTATAATAGCTAGTACAATATAAATGCTCTGTAAATAGTTATCCTGAATTGTTTAGGGAACAGTGACAAGGAAAAATATTTGTACATGTACATCAGAAACACAACTTTTCTGAGAGTTTTCTGTTGAGGTTGTTTGAATCCTTGGATGTGGAACCCGAGAATACTGAGGACCAATTGCATATCTTTATGTTTTGAATCCTTTTTTAGCCATTATGGTCCTAAGTATTGAATGAAAAGTTAACTGAACTTACCTTGAAAAGTTGAAAAGTAAATGCTGTTAAACTTCTCTTCCTTCTCTTAGGTACAATATCGAGCCCAGTTTATACTGTCCATTTTTTTCCCTTGGAGCTTGCATGGAAGGCCTGAATATTTTGTTTAACAAGCTGTTGGGCATTTCGTTATATGCAGAGCAGCCTGCAAAAGGAGAGGTGTGGTGTGAAGATGTCCGAAAGCTGGTAAGCCTCCCACTTAATGTGCAGTCCCACAGCTCTGCCCCTTTGGTTTTGGTAATCAAGTTGACAGAAGTTAGCTTCGTCCTAATGGAGGGTATCCCACCTTATTTCTGATTCATAAAATAATCCAGATACCATTTTGATTTTGACACTATAGAGGTTCTAAACATGGTAGCAGAATTAGTTCTCCAAAAAAATTTGAGTAATTTGATGGAAGGTTGAATCTTCATATCTGGATCTTCATATGTTTACAAATTCTAGCTATAGGAAGTTTTGTCATTACCACTTATTTACCTGCAGTGCAGTGTCTCTTTTGGTTAGTTCCAAAATCCATTGATACCCTTCTTTCCTTTCTAACTCCTTCCCATGTCATAGATGTTATCCCTCCATCAGTACTAACTATTATTACATGTTCTGATTTATTTGATTTCTTTGACAATAACTGAAGCCTGGAGTTTGTTCTTCTCCTGTTAAGGTTCACTTTATTTGAGGAGTGAATATTTTAAATTTTTTTTTCAGATTTTAAGGCTTTCTTGACTCAAACATTTGTCCCTGAAACTTTGTGTTGTTGTCTTATTCATTTTTGCCTGCATGCTTTCTCATTGCACCTACTTCACTCTGTTCAGCAGCATGAGTTGTCTCTCTGGTTCTGGGCCATGTGTGCATGGATAGGTGTGACAGGGGGATTGAAAAAGAGAATTGATGGAACTAATCACTTTACCATGGAAGTTACTAAATATCCGTTTGTATTTCACTAACTTTCCAAAATGATCAAGACTGATAAAATGCAGAAATGTAATTAAAAAAAAACAACAACTGGTAACCGAAGACTGAGAGGACAAAGTGCAAGTAATGAGGAGCTGTCACTGGTATTCCAGAACATGGGCTTACTGGGGCAGCACTGTGTGCTAGTTGTGTTCACTGCTGTATCCCAAATGCCTTAATCAAGTCCTGACCTAGTAGGTGCTTTGTGATGTTTGTTGAATGAATGAATACTTACTTGCAGGAAACTTTAAAGCACAAAATTGAGGTTTTCTCTAATAGGATTATCAAGGTCAGAACAAACAAAAGAAGGCAAGGTGGAGACAGTGGCTGTGTCTTACCTTTAAACTGGGCCTCTTTTGTAAGGCTCTTTTTGGAGAGGGAATAAAAAAAGTATCACTGATTTTTCAACTGAAGCTAAGAGCTGCATCTTCTTGTTTTTCATTCCAGGGATTATAATTCACTTGTACTTATGTAATTATATTCCAAGATGTAAAGGAAAAAATAATTTTGCCACTAAAATTGTCCAGCCAACACTTCTTCCCAACTCATTAGGATGGGTTGTAAAATCATCTCTGAAGAACAATGGTTGGTGCTAGTATTATAGAAGATGGGCAGTCAGAACAAAGGATTCCCATGAAAAGAATTTTCTCTCCTGGATAGAATTTTCAATTAAAACTATTTGAGAGATGGAGCAAAAGAGGATGAGGGAAGAGAGAGTCTACCTTGTGGTAATGTGGAATGTGGGAAGTAAAGTCAGTATTTGTGACTATGGATTTTTAATATATAGGCTCTTGTGTTAGAAGTATTTTCCCACTTAGAGTTTCCGATGGGCTCATTCACCACTAAATTTAAAATTGTTTTCTAGGCTGTCGTCCACGAATCTGAAGGATTATTGGGATACATTTACTGTGATTTTTTCCAGCGAGCAGACAAACCACATCAGGTGATCTTTTCTTTACAGAGATTAGCAATTTACTTTTATTCATGTGAACTTTATGTATCATTTTTATAGTTTCATAATATTTAAAAGGCACTAATGCTAGATACTAAATATATACATTTGAAAATAGGATAATATTTGAAAACAATAAAGGTCATAGAAATAACTGCATAAATATGTATCTGTCACTTTTATCTGGAACATGATATTAATGATAGTAATAATGATAGCTGCCATTTTATGTGCCCCTTTTTGTGCCAACCAATGCATGGAGCCTTTTTATACACATCCTGTATCTATTAATGTTCTATCTCATATCTATTAATGTTCAACCTTTTGAACTAGGCTCTAATATTATGAGGAAACTAAGTCCAGAAAGGTTATGTATTTACCTAGAGACTCACAGCTGAAAGTTCTAGGGTTTGAATCTAAACATTCTGACTGGAGCCCCAGTTCTTAACTCATCTCCATGCTTGACAATGAACCTAATTCAAAATTTCAGAACATATATCCATATGGAAACCTTACCTACCAATTAGCTCCTTGTATGGAAGATGTTAGGTTCATTTCTTTTCCTTTGGCCAGCAAATTTGGTATGGAGCTAATCAGCTTTAGCAGTTTATGCAACTTGATGAGAGATGTCAAGAAATGAGATTATCAATTATAGAAATAATGATACCTGACATTGAATAGTGATTCACAGTTACTAAGGGATTTCACAGATGTGAACTTAGGAAATCTGGATGACCACTTTGGGATGAGACAAGATACTCTTTACATTCCAGAGATAAGTGACACTTATAAAGGGAGATTATGTTCCAAGATGATTTGTCTAGTAGGTGTCAAAATGGGGACGAGAGTATAGGCTCTGAGTCCTGTGTACTTCCCCTTTGCCCAAATAGGTAATAGAAACTCCAGTTAAGTAATTAACAGCTCTGGCTCCTAGTAGTTAACCTGGATTCAGATCCAAGATACAATGATTCTAACTGGGTGTTGTTGGACATATTATTTAACATTTACAAGACACATTTCAGTTTGCCCACTTGGAAAGTGACATAACTCCCTTATGGGGTATTTGTGAGGAATAAGTGATAGAGTGGGTGAATCTCAGTGTGGTGCCTGCTCCAGAGGGAGTTCCTTCAGATTTATTGCTTCAGGATCATTTAGGCCCCTCACTTCTGAGTGATACAAATAACAGACATGGTAAGTACCCCCTAGTTCATTGTTTGACACGTAATAGAGACTCAACATAAATATTAGTGTCCCTTCCCCAGTAGCTGTTGTTTGTCCCTTCCTAGTTACTTGAGAACACCTTGAGGGTGTGGATCTAGGCTCTCTGTTGACTTGTTTCCTACATCTGGCACAGCATCAGTTCAGTGTGTGTTTTAGCACTGGGTGAATGAATCAGTCAATACAAGCTCAATATATTGCCGGTGCTATAAAGAATTAAAATTTTAGCAGAGTAAAAAATGTCAAGAAAAGGTATCTTTTTAAATATACAGAATAAAAATAGAATAAATTAAAGTTTGAACTTACATCTCAGTGTGGTTTTATATTAATGAATATAATAGTATGATGACTCTCTTGCTCTTTAGATTGCCTAATACTTTCACCTCATCGTATGTTTTCTGATTCTCAAAGGATTGCCATTTTACAATTCGAGGAGGCAGGTTAAAAGAAGATGGAGACTATCAACTCCCAGTTGTAGTTCTTATGCTGAATCTTCCCCATTCCTCAAGGAACTCACCTACCTTATTAACTCCTGGAATGATGGAAAATCTTTTCCATGAAATGGGACATGCCATGCATTCTATGCTGGGACGAACTCGATACCAACATGTCACTGGTGAGCTATGAAGAGAACTTTCATTTAATATAATTCTTTAAAAACTTGAATATTTTTCTTAATTGGAAAAAGGTTGTGCTGTTTGAAAAATGCGATCATTTAATAATGTTCTTTATCTTAGATTAATTAAATTTTTATTAAAAAATTTATTAGATCTTATTAAGTTTTTCACTTTATAAAAAATCGTAATTATAAGTTATCTTAATTGTGCAAAATACTGTGATTTTTTACATTTCCATACATGCATACATACATAAATGCATATTGTCATACAGCCTGACCATTTTATGCTTTTTTTCATCCTTGTTAACAGCTCTCACCAGAGCATAAGTCTCCATTGCCTGTTTTTTGAATATGTATCTTTTTTCATTTTCTAATGTTTTACATGGAATTTATGTTTGTGGCTTTGTGAGTACCTTGTGTATGTGTGTGATAGAGGGAGAGGGAAAGAGAAATGCTTATGTATCTCCTTAGCACCTAGCACAAAGTTAGTGAATGAATAAGTAAATGAATGTTGCCTCTTTTATCTGTTAAAAATCAAAGTAGTAAAGCACATTTAAAAAGCATGATAAAGTGCATTTCATTTTTCTTATACTATTATCCTTTGTATAGAATGATAGTTCTGCTTTGTTAGTTTTTTATGTTGACATGTGACCATATTTAATGATATTCTAGACATTCCTCTTAGTTGTCTTATCTCTAATTCTTAAGCTCACTCCCGTAAATAGTCAGCATTTGACCACCTGGGAAATTGTTGGCACACATTACTTATTAACTAACTTTATACACACAGTATTGGGCAAGGAGAAGGTAATTGGAAAGACTATATAGATAGACTGAACAGAATCATAAATTGTCACCAAAAAGTCCTTTCAGGATTTGTGGCTTTAAGTAATTTTGTGTTTAAAATATTGATTTTTCTTTACTAAGGAATGACTTTGTTACAAAAAGCAATAGATAGATTGAATAAAGTACTTTTAAAACAAATAAAGAATAAAAACATTGGGTAATGGAATTCAGTGAATTAAATACAAATGCTATATTAATTGTGAGAATGTTTTAATTTCTATTTCAAGTATACCAGCATAGCAAAAGACAGGTTTGTTTGTAGAGGGTGTGAGCTGTTGCTTTATAAGGTGTTTCAGCAGCTGTGCAAATATTTGGTTATACTTTTGATATAAAGAAAAATATATAGGATTATAATAAACTTTTCTGCAAATATGTACAATAATTTTTATAGAAGTATTGATTTAATGAATTAAAACTGATCATAGTTCATCAGAAATACAAATAAAAGTTTTAAAAGTATACATAAAAAAGTAAGATAAATATGTTGATTTGACTTATACCAAATATTTTTCTTTCTTCCCATTTTAGGAACCAGGTGCCCCACTGATTTTGCTGAGGTTCCATCTATTCTGATGGAGTACTTTTCAAATGATTATCGAGTGGTTAACCAGTTTGCCAGACATTATCAAACTGGGCAGGTAGGAACTACTAATTCAGCTCAAACATCCTTAATTCAAAAAGCCTAAATCCAAAATGCTCCAATATCCAAAACTTTTTGAGTGTTGACATGATGCCACAAATGGAAAATTTAACCCCTGAGCTCATGTGACCAGTCATAGTCAAAATGCAGGTGCACTAAAATGTATGTAGAATTACCTTCAATCTGTGTATAAGTTAAGATGTTTGTGAAACAAATGAATTTTATGTTTAGATTTTGGCCTCATCCCCAAAATATCTCATATATGCATATGCAAATATCCCCCAATCTGAAAAAAAAAAACAAAACTTGAAATACTCCTGGTCCCAGATATTTTAGATAAGGGGTAATACTCAGATGATATTGGTCATTTTGTCTTTAGGGTTTAGATGATTGACTTTTATGATAGTGATGATCGGCTGGATAATTTTGAATACTTGGTACTTTTTCAGAACTCTGTCACCCTCTCCTAGTACCAGATTCCTTTTATTTTTTTTTTTTTTTTTTAGGTTTTCTTATTGATTCCCTTTTCCTCCCCTTGGACTAGAGACTCATAGTCCTAGCATATAGTCATATGTAAAAACATAACTACCCCTTATTATATGCCAAGTTATCTACTATTTAGTTCACCACCCCATGAGGAAAGTTCTGTGTCCTGTTTTCCAAATAACTATGTAGGAATTTTCTTGGTAGAGCACTTGAGCCTGTCTTACTTCAAAGAGCCTTTGTTTCTAAATGTTTGTTTCCATGGCCTCAGTTTTATGTTGTGCATATTTCCCAATGTCCTTGCATATTTTTTTTATCTATATAATGCTAAGTCTTAAAATCCCTTAATTTAAGGTTTAGATTTCAATGGAGCATTGTAATTTTAAAGGTTTTTAAATTAAAATGGGAAATACCTTGTGGTAAGTTAGCTATAATATCAATGTTGCGCTGCTTGCATTAGAAAATATATTTCTTCTCTAACAACTTTGATTGCATAGTATTACATTAGCTGGGGTTTTCTCCCCTAATAATGTACCTCCCTGTTGCCAGAGTTAATTATATTCATCTTTGAGTCTCCAGGCCCTAGAGTTGCCTAGTCCAAAAAAGGGACCTAACCCACCTTTATTTGTGATTCTTGTTCTGATTATATCTATAGATGCATTGTATGATTTGGTCATTTCTTTTTGTGGACTTGAGTCTATCTATCATTTTCAACAATAGATAATGGATGGGTTTCTTGGTAATTAATCTGATCAAGTCTTTCTTATAATTTACTTCAGTTATTAAGATGGTAAGATTGAAATATTTGGGACTGGGGCTGTAGCTCAGAGGTGGAGTGCCTGCCTAGTGCCTGTGAGGCACAGGGTTTGATACTCAGCACCACATATAAATAAATAAAATAAAGGTATTGTGTTCATCTAGAACTAAAAAAATATTTTAAAAATGAAATACTTGTAATTTAATTAGCTATTTGTTCATCATAATGCAAAGAGGTGCTCTGAGGATTATGTAGACATGGCCAAATAGCTAACCTGTCCATGGGGTTAGCTACATATTTGGGGGCTTAGGAATGATTAGGAATTTTGTAATTGTTTCCTGTCTGAGGCCTGTTGGAGCATAGCTAGGTACACAGTGTGAGGTCATAGGGAGATCCTAGCTCAGACTGTCTGGGAGCATTAGGGAGAAGCTGGAGAAGGTGTGCTAGAGGAACAAGGTCTTGGAAAAGGATGTAGAAGAGGCAGTGTGCCAGCCAGCAATCAGTAGCCCTGATCCATGTCTGTCTTTTTTTTTTTTTTTTGTAATTTTTAAATTTTGATTCAGGGTCCTGCTTAGATGCTGAGGGTCTCACTGTATTGCTGAGGCGGCCTTGGACTTGCAGTCTTCTGCCTCTTCCTCCCAAATCTCTGAGATTACAGGTGTGCACCCTGTGCCTGACTGCCCTAATCCATTTCATCAGATATTTATTGATGACATAGTAAGAACACGAGGTTCTCAGTCAGGAAATTCAAGTGGAGTTTATGTTTAATACCAGTCACTGTTGTCCATATCTGAGAAACAGCCATGAATAAGTAAGTCAGCATTCCAGGACTCATGCCTTTAATTCTTAGGGAAACAGGCAAAGCCAAATGCAGTGCATTTGTACCTATGGGAAAGCCCCTGAGAAGCCTAGAGACGTCTTCAAGAGGGCTTATGGTGAGGCAGAGGGTGTGGTTAGAGGAAAAGGAGGAGAGAAGCAGCCAGAAAAGGCCCAGGGATGGAGAGTAGGGCCATATGATGAAGGTTCAGATCCTAAACAAAAGTTTGAACTGTATCCTGTTGTTTATGTGTGGTGGGGGTGGTGAAGTGTGAATCATTGAAGAGTTGTAAGTAGAGAAGTGAGATTATCAGACTTTTTTTTGGAAAATGACCCTGGTATCTAGAAGGTATACAGATTGAGGAGAGATGAGCTTGGAGTCTGAGAGAAGCATTCCTCATGTCAGTGAGCTACCAAGGTTTCCCGAAGAACAGGACTGGGACTATGTATGGTCCAGGGCTTAGACTACCACTTCCCTCATGGTTCATGAGCTTGTGTACAAGTTGCACAGGGCACAGCCCTGGCCTCCGAGCCTACATATCTGGGGCTCTCTGTAACCCCTGCTATTGCCTGCCCTGCTCATCCCTAGAAGTTGTATCAGTCTTGGCACCCTTTTCCCCACGTACCTTTTAATCCCAGCCCATCTCCCAACACTGCCCCTCATCACTGGAGTGAGTTTCAGCATTGTTTTTACAGAACTTTGCTGTCTCACTTCCTCACTCCTCTGCCCCAACACCCATTTTCTCCTCAGCCTTTGGCAAACATCTTCCCTGGATTTCGTCTTGGAACCTGTGGTCTGGCTTGCTCTTTAGTGGTGAAGGCAATGGCAATCAGGCGGTGACGCGGGTCACATTGTGCACTGCAATGGGGATGGCAAGGGGGAACAGGATGCTCCAACCCTGTGAGACTTAGGAAGGACTTGGGCTACTTAGATAGCAGAGCAAGGAAAAAGGAAAAGTCAGATTTCACATGAGAGAATTCTGGAAGAGGGTCAAGTTTGAGAGGGAATTTGTATAGAGTTCTTACTTTGGTTGGGTATATCAGAGAGCATCATTATTGTCCAGAATGCCATTGGTAATACAAGTCTAAAATATAGTAGTCACATGGACACTGCCAATATATGGAATTACATGGCAAAGCAATGACAGCTGAAGTACAGGGAGATGGGAAATTGCCCATTCAGAGAAGCAGGAGGCATCTCAAATTAGCCAGCCTTGTTAGTAGGGGAGCTGTCTGGGGAGCATGTGAACACAGGTATGAGAAGCACACAAGTGTAAGGAAGACTGCAAATTGACTAGAAGCCTTTCAGATTTTGAAAAATAAAATTTTTGTTTTGAAAAAATAAGTTAAATCTTGGGCCAAAATTCATCATTGATTCTAATGTCAATTTTCAAATATTACAATTTCTTGACTGAGCAAGCAGAGGAGTGGAGAAGGGTTAGAGTCACTGCTTGGAGAGAGATATAATGTCCAAAAAAAGGAGAGAGCTTCTCAGTGCCTATATTCTTACTGAATTCTTTAGTAAGAAAAACCATTTTTGAACTAGATGGTTGTAAGAAAATAAAAGGCCCCAAATACCCTCTAGTATAGATGAGATGGAAGAAGGAATTAAGCTACTTTGAATTAATCCAGCTTTCAGACTCAGAAGTCATGTCCAGTGCCCTTAAGGGACTTGCAGACACAGTCTCTGAAGAATTTAAAATAAATTTGTGATTTCACGGAGAAGGGAAAGCATGCCTGAAGGTAAGAGATGGACGGATAAATGCTTTAAGCTTCACAAAGGGCTTGCCTTTTCTTGTTACTAATTAAGACACCAAATGACTTGAGGTTTTTCATTTTAAGGGCAGTCCTAGCCTTAAGGATAAGAAGTTAATTCCCTAAAATCCAAGTCTTTGTAAATAAATACATTTAAGCTCATAAGGAAAAATAACACGGTCACATCTTTATGCTAAATTTCCTATTCTGTTGCATTTCAGGAAACGATTTTAATATTGTGAGATACATTCCAGAAACCTCTAATAACCTATCAGTGATTTATTGACACCTACAAGTATTTTATCTGAACTAGAGCATAATGGAGCCAATGAATTCCTTTTGGTTGGAGAATTACAAGTATGCTTATCTGATGTGCAGGTGCCACACAGATAACAAATGCCAGGTGCTCATTTGAGATTCAAAACTGTCTCAACAAGCTGAAGCATCAAAGCGCAAGTAGCATGTATTATATATTGATCAGTAGCCCAGGTACAGAGAGGGGTACACACTGGATAACAGCCCAGGTTTTTAAACATAATAAACTTAATATGGGTCAGTAGTCTGATGGCATTTTTCCACAAACTTCATCCCTTCTATGGCTGCATTAGTGGACCTGTGGTGTTTAAGGACATACAAGGTTATAGTCTCTTTTCTTAGTGCTTATTGGTTCTGACCTTCATCCCTTTCCATTTGCTTGAAGTGAACGTAGAATTATATCTATTGGGGTCCCACACTTCTGAAAGCATGATCCTTGTCTTCCCTAAACCATTTGAAAATAAGCAATCTTTTTCCCCCTGAAACTACTATTCATTGTTGGTTACCTATTTATATTTAATATCATAGTTACTCCCACCCCCAGTCTGTTATAAAATCATAAGTGCTCTTTGCAATTATTGCATTCTTGTATGTAAGGAGAAGAGATAGTCTTAGACTCTACACCTAACAGTGAAAACATTAAGCACCTGCATTCTGCAGTTTGAAGCCTGACCCTTACCCCATCCCCAAACACCCCAGTGGGGAAGCTAGGCTACCTCTGACACTCACAAAATTTGAGTACCCAGAATTTTCCTCTTCTTTTTTTCACTGTCCCCAGATATTGATTCCTAAACACAGAATCTTTTTGTCCCTACCTTAGATTTGTGATCTTTTCATTTCAGGTTTTAGGTAAATTTCTGAAAATAAGCCAAAGTTTAATACTCTGCCTTTTCTTCACATTTCTGAGGTTCTATTCCCATCCCATTTTTTTTTTCAGACCATATTTCTACCCAGGACTCTTTTAACTATGTAACTGAATTAGCTTAGCCAAAATCCTGAATAGAACAGATCCTTGATTGTCCGTCCTGCCCTTCCCTGGCAGCAACTGCTGCTCCATCTTCTTTTTTTCCTGATTCTCACAACTCCCTCCACACACCTCACACTCTCCTCACCTTACCCCCACTTCCCCCCGCATACCCCTATTGCCCTCTGCATGTGGTGATGAGCTGGGCTCTCCATCCCTTTCTCCAGGGATCTGTCATATACCAAGGACTCAGGTCTATGTACTGGTCTGTTTGTAGGATTTTTCTTTTATTTCATTGTGTAAGTATCTATTCTCATACTGGTGCCATACTGTTTTTATTACTACAGCTTTACAGCTTTACAGCTTTATAATACACCCTCAAATATGATGGGATAAGTTTTCCTCAATTTGTTCTTCAAAAAATTTGTTATCTAGCCTAGGGTCTTTGTGTTCTTTCCTATCCATTTTAGAATCAAGTTATCTATTTTCTTGAAAACTTTTTATAAGAATTTGCTCAGAATTGCATCATAGATCAATTTGGAGAGATCTAATATCTCTGAATATTGAATTTTCAAATATATGACTATGGCATATTTCTTCACTTGTTAGTTTTTTTTTTTTTAAATTCTTTTAAAGTTTATTGTTTTCCTAAGGGCATTTTTCGACTTTTATTAGACTTAGTCTTGAGAGCCCCAACTTTTGACCCCACTGTGAATAGTATGTTTTTTAAAATTATATTTTGTATTTGTTGTTGGTGTTTTAAAATGCAGTTTTTATCATTATTGTATATTAGTCTTCAACAACCTTGCTAAAATTATTACATTAATAACTTGTCCATAGAATTTTTAAAGTATTTCTGTTGTGAATAATGACAGTTGTATTCTTTCTTTCCAGTCCATTTATTTTTTGTTTCTTTTTGGCATACAGTTCTACTTTCTAGAACCTCCCATACAGTGATGAGTAAAAGTTGTAAATGGACATTACTTGCCTTATTGCTGAATTAGAATTATACATAATAGTGTAGGACTCGTTATGCCATATTTGTACATGTACATAACATGGTTAGATCAGTTTCACTCTCCAGTACCTTCTATTCTCCTGCCCTGTCCTCCCCTATCCACTTGCTATACTCTACTTATCTTCCTTCTATTATTATTATTATTATTATTTTATTAGTTGTTCAAAACATTACAAAACTCTTGACATATCATATTTCATACATTTGATTCAAGCAGATTATGAACTCCCATTTTTACCCCGCATACATATTGCAGATTCACATCAGTTCCACATCCACTTTTTTACATATTGCCATACTAGTATCTGTTGTATTCTGCTGCCCTTCCTATCCTCTACTATCCACCCTCCCTTCCCCTCCCCTCCCCTCTCCTCCCATCTTCTCTCTCTACCCCATCTACTGTAATTCATTTCTCTCTCTTGTTTTTTTATCCCCTTTCCCCTCACTTCCTCTTATATGTAATTTTGTATAACAATGAGGGTCTCCTTCCTTTACCATGCAATTTCCCTTCTCTCTCTCTTTCCTCCCCCCTCTCGACCCTGTTTAATGGTGATCTTCTTCTCATGCTCTTCCTCCCTATTCTGTTCTTAGTTGCTGTCCTTATATCAAAGATGACATTTGGCATTTGTTTTTTAGGGATTGGCTAGCTTCACTTAGCATAATCTGCTCTAGTGCCATCCATTTCCCTGCAAATTCCATGATTTTGTCATGTTTTAGTGCAGAGTAATACTCCATTGTGTATAAATGCCACATTTTTTTTTTTTATCCATTCATCTATTGAAGGGCATCTAGGTTGGTTCCACAGTCTTGCTATTGTGAATTGTGCTGCTATGAACATCGACGTAGCAGTATCCCTATAGTACGCTCTTTTAAGGTCTTCAGGGAATAGTCCGAGAAGGGCAATAGCTGGGTCAAATGGTGGTTTCATTCCCAGCTTTCCCAGGAATCTCCATACTGCTTTCCAAATTGGCCGCACCAATTTGCAGTCCCACCAGCAATGTACAAGTGTATACTTTTCCCCACATCCTCGCCAGCACTTGTTGTTGTTTGACTTCATAATGGCTGCCAATCTTACTGGAGTGAGAATGGTATCTTAGGGTGGTTTTGATTTGCATTTCTCTGATTGCTAGAGATGGTGAACATTTTTTCATGTACTTGTTGATTGATTGTATGTCCTCCTCTGAGAAGTGTCTGTTCAGGTCCTTGGCCCATTTGTTGATTGGGTTATTTGTTATCTTATTGTCTAATTTTTTGAGATCTTTGTATACTCTGGATATTAGGGCTCTATCTGAAGTGTGAGGAGTAAAAATTTGTTCCCAGGATGTAGGCTCCCTATTTACCTCTCTTATTGTTTCTCTTGCTGAGAAAAAACTTTTTAGTTTAAGTAAGTCCCATTTGTTGATTCTAGTTATTAACTCTTGGGCTATGAGTGTCGTATTAAGGAATTTGGAGCCTGACCCCACAATATGTAGATAGGAGCCAACTTTTTCTTCTATCAGACACAGAGTCTCTGATTTGATATCAAGCTCCTTGATCCATTTTGTGCATGGCGAGAAAAGGGGATTCAGTTTCATTTTGTTGCATATGGATTTCCAGTTTTCCCAGCACCATTTGTTGAAGATGCTATCCTTCCAGCATTGCATGCTTTTAGCCCCTTTATCAAATATAAGATAGTTTTAACTTTGTGGATTAATCTCTGTGTCCTCTATTCTGTACCCTTGGTCCACCCGCCTGTTTTGGTACCAGTACCATGCTGTTTTTGTTACTATTGCTCTGTAGTATAGTTTGAAATCTGGTATCGCTATGCCGCCTGATTCACACTTCCTGCTTAGAGTTGCTTTTGCTGTTCTGGGTCTTTTATTTTTCCATATGAATTTCATGATTGCTTTATCTATTTCTACAAGAAATGCCATTGGGATTTTGATTGGCATTGCATTAAACCTATAAAGAACTTTTGCTAATATCGCCATTTTGATGATGTTAGTTCTGCCTATCCATGAACAGGGTATATTTTTCCATCTTCTAAGATCTTCTATTTCTCTCTTTAGGGTTTTGTAGTTTTCATTGTATAAATCTTTCACCTTTTTTGTTAGGTTGATTCCCAAGTATTTTATTTTTTTTGAGGATATTGTGAATGGGGTGTTTTTTCTCATTTCCATTTCAGAAGTTTTGTCACTGATATACAGGAATGCCTTTGATTTATGCGTGTTGATTTTATATCCTGCCACTTTGCTGAATTCATTTATTAGTTCTAGTAGTTTCTTTGTAGACCCTTTTGGGTCTTCTAGGTATAAAATCATGTTGTCCGCAAATAGTGATAATTTAAGTTCTTCTTTTCCTATTTTTATGCCTTTAATTTCTTTCGTCTGTCTAATTGCTCTGGCCAGTGTTTTGAGAAATATATTGAATAGAAGTGGTGATAGAGGGCATCCCAGTCTTGTTCCAGATTTTAGAGGGAATGCCTTCAACTTTTCTCCATTCAGAATGATGCTAGCCTGAGGCTTAGCATAGATAACTTTTACAATGTTGAGGTAAGTTCCTGTTATCCCTTGTTTTTCTAATGTTTTCAACATAAAGGGATGCTGTACTTTGTTGAATGCTTTTTCTGTGTCTATCGAGATGATCATATGGTTCTTATCTTTAAGTCTATTGATGTGGTGAATAACATTTATTGATTTCCGTATATTGAACCATCCTTGCATCCCAAGGATGAATCCTACTTGATCATGGTACACAATTTTTTTGATGTGTTTTTGTATCCGATTCGCCAGAATTTTATTGAGGATTTTTGCATATAGGTTCATCAGAGATATTGGTCTGTAGTTTTCTTTCTTTGAGGTGTCTTTTTCTGGTTTCGGAATCAGGGTGATATTGGTCTCATAGAATGAATTTGGAAGAGCTCCCTCTTTTTCTATTTCCTGAAATAACTTGAAAAGTATTGGTATTAATTCTTCTTTAAAGGTTTTGTAAAACTCCGCTGTATACCCATCTGGTCCTGGGCTTTTCTTGGTTGGTAGTCTTTTGATGGCTTCTTCTATTTCATCCATTGATATTGGTCTGTTCAAATTGTGTGTATCCTCCTGACTCAGTCTGGGCAAATCATATGACTTAAGAAATTTATCAATGTCTTCACTATCTTGTATTTTATTGGAATATAGAGTTTCAATATAATTTCTAATTGTCTTCTGTATTTCTGTAGCATCTGTTGTGATATTGCCTTTTTCATCCCGTATGTTAGTAATTTGAGTTCTCTTCTTCTCTTCGTTAGCATGGCTAAGGGTCTGTAGATCTTATTCATTTTTTCGAAGAACCAACTTTTAGTTTTGTCAAGTTTTTCAGTAGTTTCTTTTGTTTCAATTTCATTGATTTCTGCTCTGATTTTAATTATTTCTTGCCTTGTAGTACATTTGCTGTTGTTTTGCTCTTCCTTTTCTAGGGTTTTGAGATGAAGTGTGAGCTCATTTATTTGTTGGTTTTTTTCTTTTTTTGAGGAATGACCTTCAGGCGATGAATTTTCCTCTTAAATCTGCTTTCATTGTGTCCCATAGATTCCGATATGTTGTGTCTGCATTTTCATTTATCTCTAAGAATTTTTTGATTTCCTCCATTATGTCTTCTGTAACCCATTGATCATTCAGTAACATATTGTTCATTTTCCATGTGATGTAGGATTTTTCCTTCCTTCTTTTATCATTGATTTCCAGTTTCATTCCATTATGATCAGATAAAATGCATGGTATTATCTCCACTCCTTTATATTTACTGAGGGTTGCCCTATGGCATAATATATGGTCTATTTTTGAGAATGATCCGTGTGCTACTGAGAAAAAAGTATATCCACTTGATGATGGTTGATATATTCTATATATGTCAGTTAAGTCTAGGTTATTGATTGTAATATTGAGTTCTATAGTTTCTTTATTCAGCTTTTGTTTGGAGGATCTGTCCAATGGCGAGAGATCCTGAAGTTACCCATAATTATTGTGTTGTGGTGTATTTGATTCTTGAATTTGAGGAGAGTTTGTTTTATGAAAGTCGTAGCACCCTTATTTGGCGCATAAATATTGATAATTGTTTTGTCTTGTTGGTGAATGGCTCCTTTTAACAGTATATAATGTCCTTTCTTATCCCTTTTGATTAACTTAGTCTTGAAGTCGATTTTATTCGATATGAGGATGGCCACCCCTGCTTGCTTATGAGGACCGTGTGCATGGTATATTTTTTCCCAACCTTTCACCTTCAGCCTGTGTATGTCTTTCCAATCAGATGTGTCTCCTGGAGGCAGCATATTGTTGGATTTGTTTTTTTAATCCATGTTACCACCCTATGTTGCTTTATTGGAGAGTTTAAGCCATTAACGTTTAGAGTTACTATTGATATATGGTTTGTACTACCAGCCATATTTGATTACTTATCTTTTTTTTTTTTTTAATTTGGTTTGTTTCTCCATGATTAGCTTTCCCCCCGCCCACCCTCTGGCTTTACTGAGGTACTTCACACTGTTGGTTTTGGTTATTGTTTTTCATTTCTTCCTCGTGTAGTGTTTTGCTCAAGATGCTTTGCAATGCTTGTTTTCTGGCTGCAAATTCTTTTAACTTTTGTTTATCATGAAAGATTTTTATCTTGTTGTCGTACCTGAAGCTTAATTTTGGTGGATACAAAATTCTTGGATGGCACCCATTGTCTTTCAGTGTTTGATATACGTTGTTCCAGGATCTTCTTGCTTTCAGCGTCTGTGATGAAATATCCGTTGTTAACCTTATTGGTTTACCCCTGAATGTAATCTGCCTCCTTTCTCTTGTAGCTTTTAATATTTTCTCTTTGTTATGAAGTTATCCAATATTCAGAACAATGTGTCTTAGCGTTGGTCTACTGTGATTTTGTATGCTCTGTGTCCTGTATTCATCTACAATTTGTACATTCGTTTCCTTTTTAATTTCTGGAAAGTTTTGTATAATTATTTCAGTCAGTAGGTTGCTCATTCCCTTGGTTTGAACCTCTATACCTTCCTCTATCCTGATGACTCTTAAGTTTGTTTTTTTTATGTTATCCCATATCTGTTGGATGTTTTTCTCGTGATTTTTTAGCAGCCTTTCTGAGTTGGCTAGACTCTTTTCAAGATGATATATTTTGTCTTCATTATCTGTCGTTCTGGCTTCTACTTGCTCCACTCTGTTAGTGATACTCTCATTTGAGTTTTTAATTTGGTTTATAGTTTCCTTCATTTCTAAAATTATTGTTGATATTTTTTATAATCTCTATCTCCTGATAAAGATGCTTATTTGCTTCTTTTATCTGTTTATGTAATTCATTTTCAATGTGTTCTTTCATTGTTTGAACTTGCTGTCTCATATCCTTTTTAATATTCCATTCCATCTGTCTAAGGTATTCCTTGAGTTCTTTATTTGACCAGTTTTCTGATTCCTCTAGGTCCTCCTGAATATTTAGGCTGTTCTGCATTGTTTGTACTCCTTTTCTTCCTTACTTTTTCATGCTGCTCATGTTACTTCTTGTTCTGTTTGACTGCTGAGTTACTCTTTACTCCTATAAATTTATTTGATGCTTGGGAGAAAAGGTATTAGAAGGGAAGGGAAGAAGTCACTAAAGAGAATGATGGTAAACAGGTAGAATTCAAGGAAAGGGGAATAAGGAAATTGACAAGCAATGAAAAGACAAAAGAAAAAAATAGAAAAGAAAAAAAGAAAAAAAATTTTAAAAAAATAATCAAAAAAGTAGAAATAAAAAATAAATAAAAAATTTAAAAAATGAAAATGAAAAAAAAACCCAAATTAAAAAAAATTTAATAAATGCAGTCTTAGAGTTCCATTAACTTCTCTTCCAGCAGGTGGAGCTGTGCCCATTAGGCCAAGCTTCTCCTCTCTATATGCAGGAACCAATCACTGTGCAGCTGCTCCTCCTCCCCGACTGGGCGGGTCTCCAATCCTGAGTGCCTAGTCACTTCCCCACTTTTCCTCCAGCCAGGTCCTCCTCACCGATGATGCTCACCACAATACTGGCTACATGCCAGGTCTGCTGCTCACGGGAGCCCTATTTTCTTGAATGACTGGGCACACTCTCCCTGCTTGCCCTTCCCTCGGACCCTAAGTTTGTGGAGCTTGGGGCTGAGAACCCTCAGGGTATTTTGCTTGCCCTCCGGTAGCCACGCCCCTGGTAGCTGGTGCAAGAGACCTCAGTTGTCAGCACTGGTGGAAGAGGTAGCCGGGAGTTCCGCGCCTCGGGTCCCGCGCCATTCCTGATTCCCTCGATCTGGCTATCACGCTCATGGGAGAGCTGGGAGGGGCCCTTGAGGTTTCCCCGCTGTGTGGAGAGGGAAGGCTAGGGGGTTGCACACCTGTCGCCGCCGGTTTCAATGAAGTTATCTCCTCCGCTGCATTCTGGTGATGTCAGTTCTCTGCCATGGTGGTATCCCATGCAAATGGCGACAGTTCGTTCCCTTTGCTGGGTGACCAATGCAACAGGTGGGTCCTGACTGGCTCTCCCAAGCCCCATCTCAATCCTTTGGCCACTGCCTATGAAGGCTCGGTTGGTATTAACCTCCACAGATTCAGAATGGCCGACCAGTTGTTTCAGCAGGATCGTTTAGTGCTGAGTCACAGCGGTTTGTCTTCGAGATGCAGGCAAATGGGAGCTTGAATTCAGCCGATCCAGGCTCGGTGTGTGTTCTGAGAGGCACAGACTGTTCGCCCAGATCCACGTCAGCTCAGCATTGCCTAGTGATCCTGAGCAAACAGCATTTCGATGGTTTAAGACTCCCTATGCCTGCGCAGCTGAAGAGGTCAGAGACTTGATCTCTCCGCGCCCGCTGCCATGTTGGATCTATTATTATTATTGTTATTATTTTAATTAGTGTATTATAATTTTAAATATTATGTATACACACATATAGAGAAACAGGATTCATTGTGGTATATTTGTACATGGACACAGCATAGCATAATTTAGTAGATTTCATTCCCCAATACTTCCCCATACCCTCCCTCCCTCCAGTGCCCTTCCTCTATTGGAGTTGATCTTGATTTTACAAGGAAATGTTTCTAATGTTTTATTATAAAAAAAGATACTTGCTATAGATTTGGTGGAGATGCCAGAAAAAGAAAATTCCTTCCAATTTTCAGTTTGCAAGTTTTTTAAAAAAATATTTAAATCATTAATGGATATTATATTTTATCAGTCAGATTTTTCTTGTATCTTTTGAGGTACTGGATTGTTCTTCTCCTTTAATTTTCTAATGTTGTGAATATAAATGTTAAAGATTAAATCATCTTTGAATTCTAGGATTAAGCAACCTTCTTCCTAAATTTTTTTATGACTCTTCATTATAGCGCTAATGTTTGCTAATATGTTGCATGTAGAACATTTTTGGATTTGAGAGAAATCAGCTAATGATTTTTCTTTGTCTTATTGTTCTTCATTGGTATTAAGTACATACCATTTTATAAAATGAGCTGGTATGTGTTCCTTCTTTTTCTGTTCTCTACAAGTATTTTTATAAAATGATAATCATCTGTTCCTTCAAACTTTGACAAAATTCATCCATAAAACTATTCACGGTTTGCTATTTTCTGAAGGAGTATTTTTTTAAATGACTGATTCTTTAGTAGTCATATGACTCTTTGGGCCTTCTTTTCTTCTTAGTAAGCTTTGCTAAGTTATAATTTTCTAGAAATCTATTTATTTATGTTCTTTAGGTTATTGTCATAAAGTTATTTATAGTATTCTTTTATCTTTCAAATTCTGTTAAATCTATAATTATGTGCTTTTTCATTCCTAGTATTGTTTCCTCATTTTTTTCCCCTATTAATGTTGGCCTGAGTTTGGCTATCTCATTAGTGTTTTCAAAAAACTAATACTAACTTTGTTCCTCTCTATTTTGTTTGTTTTAGTTCATTAATAGTTTTTACTTTTGTTATTAATCTCTTCTTCCTCCTTTCTTTTTCCTTCCCTGATTTCTTAAGGTAAACTTTAGCTAATTGTTAGTCTTATAACACACACATTTTTGGGGGCTACTGAGTTTGGAACATAGGGTCACTCTACCACTGAAATACATACATCCCCAGCCTGTTTTTATTTTATTTTATTTTTTTTAATTTTGAGACAGGATTTTGCTATATTGCCTAGGCTGGCCTCAGCTTCCTGAGTCACTGATATTACAGACTTGTGCCACCACACCTGAGGTGCATTCAAATTTTTATGCTATAAACTTTTGATTTCATGATGTAGTGCTTTATTTAGCTGCATTCTATGATGTTATTACAAAGTATTTATAATGTTCTGATTTCCATTGCAGTTTTAACCAAGGACTTGTTTAGAAACATAATTTAAAAATTTTAAACCTTTGCAGGGGATGTATTTATCTAATCATTACTGATATCTAATTAATTTATTACATATTGATTCTTTGCTGTTTGTTAATGTCTATTTATGGCCTCTTGTGCTGATAGTGTTTTGGAAGTAGTCTGTCAGTACTTGAGCAGCTTGTCTATTATGTGGCTGGTGGATTCCCTCCAGGTCTGTTAAGTTAACCTTCTAATTCTATTGTTTAGATCTTTGAAATATAACTTTTTTGGCCTACCAAAATCTTCTAGTAGGATGTAGAAGAAGTAAAAATCTTCTACTAGGATGATGAATATGTCATTTCCCATTTTGTTCTATTTTTTGCTGTCTGTATATTTTGAGAATATTTTATTAAATGCATATAAAATCATAGAGTTTTTTTTATCTTCCTAATGAACTATTCTTTCCTTCCATCGCCTCCCATGTGCGAGACTCTGGGTTCGATCCTCGAACAAAATAAACAAGTGAAATAAAGGTGTTGTGTCCAACTACAACTAAAAAAATAAATAAGAAATAAAATAAAAAAAGTAATTATTTTAGAAATTTTTTTCCTGGTAATTTTGAAACTCATCACCAAATACATCCAATTGAGTTTGTGAGAGAACCTATATTTTAGGTATAGTTTTGTCCATTAGCCATTATAACAAAATGTTTCCTGTTAGTTTTCTTTCTCATGAAATATTTATCAAACCACAAATAATGGAAATCAAAGCTCATTATTTTATATGTTTGTTCTGTCTAGGAGTCTATGGTGTGGGTATGTGGTTACCCATGCTGTGTAGACACTAAGACCTGGACAGGTCAACTGATTTGCCAAATCATACAGTGGTAACATGGGGTTAGTAGATTTATTATTTTTACATGTACATTTGATCAATCAATGTTAGATGTTACATGTTAAAGTTGATCAATCAATGTTAGAACCTTGTAGGCGTTTTCTTTTTCCAGTTTTTCCTAGTTAAAAATCCCTTAATAGGAAAAGGCCTATTCTTCTGACGGAATATCTTGCAAAATACAGTACCCATAACTATTTTAAGTGTTTTTTTTAGAACAGTAAAATTCAAGTATTTTTATTTTAGAACTGCATCATTATAAGATTTAGTTTGTTGCCTTGGGTTTGAAAGTCAGCCCAAGGCGAAAATTGCTTAAGATCTATTTCCCAGGAGACATACAGACTTGTAATAAATCTTCTCCTGTCATTCTTTCAGGAGATATAAATAAGGATTGAAGGTCAAAATTACAGTGCAGCTAGAACTAGATTAGTTTTGGCAGCTTTAGGTTGTTTGGGAATTTTTCTTATTTTTCAGCTTTAATGCTTCTCAGTTATGTCTAGACAAAAACATTGATGTGGGAGGTAGAGATGGGTCTGATTCTGGCCTAACCGCCTTGCACAGGTGACCTTAGACCAGTCACTGCACTTGTCACTTGTCTGCTCATTTACTTATTACTTAAAAAATTAAGCGTTTAGAAACTAAAATTAACAATTCATCCAAACCTGCTTCAAAAGTTTTGTTAGTCAAGTTTATAGTATTCGTGAACTTTTTTCTAATGGAAATCAGACCTCTATCACATATCAAAATGCTTATTTATTTATTTATTGAGCCCAGGACCGCATGCAAACTAAACACTCTACCATAGAGCCACACCCTCTCCAAAGTGTTTAATGTCCGACCTCATGGAACCCAAAGCCTTCTACCCTCTCTTTCTTTAAGCCCTCAACAGGCCCATGATAATACATAAGTATCTTAAAATATTTTTGTTTTAAATCTCAGATCATCTTAGTTTGTTAGAAAAAAACCACTAACAATCGAGTAAACATTAAAAGATATTATTACCTGTGAAGTTAGGCCTAACATTATCTCTGTGTATTGAGGCAGCATTTTGAATATATTGATTATGTATCATCTGTATTACTGATTATAGCAAAACAGTGAGTTGAAACATGCTGCTATCCTGTTATTTCTCCATTATAGATATGAAGGGAGATTTAGTGCTTGGGATCAAGCTGGGAAATGGGAGCTGCTGACTCAAAACCTGGGCAGCTTTAGTGTTTGGCTTTGTGCCTCTGGAATATTTTCTCAAATTAGATGACCATACCTCAACAAGTTGTTTTTTTAAATATTTTTTTCTATCTTATTTTTTAGTTGTAGTTGGACACAATACCTGTATTTTATTTATTTATTTTTATGGTGCTGAGGATCAAACCCAGGGCCTTGCATTCTACCGCTGAGCCACAACCCTAGCCCCTTCAACAAGTTTTATATAATTAGACCGAACATGTCCCCAGTGGACATCAATGGTAGGAGTTCTTTAGGGAGGAGTTGAATTGTTACCATAACAAGGATTTATAACAGAAAATGTCTTAACTTTTAATATTTATGCATCTTCTAAAATAATAAACTTTCTGAATAGCCATAAATACAAGAAGGTATTTTATCATAGAGGGTTGGCTCTGTAAGAATATGATGCCAAACTTATAGCATTAATAAATTAGACTAGTGTGATTATGAAGTAAAATAGAAATGGTCTGGCAAGTTTATGAGGTTACATGCTTACAAGTTAAGCTCACGGCAAAATATTCAGAGAATTCAGGTGGTGCCGAGTATGTTAAAGCATTTGTATTTTCTAAAATACTTTCTAGTTGGGCTTGGTGGTATACTCCTATAATCCCAGCAACTCTAGAGGCTGAGGCAGGAGGCCAGCCTCAGCAACTTAGTAAGGCCCTTTCTCAAAAAAGGGGTTTGCGGCACTGAGGATGTGGCTCAGTGGTTAAGCACCTCTGGGTTCAATCCCTAGTACCAAAAAACAAAAAAATAAATAAATAAAATAAAAATCTTTTCAAAATGTTGTGCTCTGTTGATATAATAGAAAAGCTGTTATTTTTTGTTTCAGTGATTTTGTTCATATGTATGGTCAACCAACATTGTAGTTTTTGTTTGTCCCAAGAATACAGTCAACTTGTTCCTCTCTTTAAAGTGTAGGCTGTGGCTAGCTGGCACAGTGCTTGGCATTCATTTGAAGAGCCCAGTAAGTTAGTTATTACTAGGTGACAATGTGATCTATCACCTAGGACAGAGCATATTTAAGAAGGAATAGGGCATTATTACTTGTCACACAAAGACCGTGGTCTTGGGCTGGGGTTATAGCTCAGCGGCAGAGCGCTTGCCTTGCACGTTAAGGCACTGGGTTTAATCCTCAGCACCACATGAAAATAAATAAAGATATTAAAAAAAAGACAGTGGTCTTAATTTAGGACTATTGGGCCTATATCTGCATGTGGTCATGAGCTATGATGGACTTTAAAAATCCAAATGTTTTAGGTTCAGGGATCTGAATTTATTCTGTTGAATTAATACATTTCACAAGTTGATTAAATAATTGTTACCTCATTGAATCTTTGGCTAATTTGGTACAGAGGTGTTTTTATTCTCATTTTACAAATGACAAAACAGAATACTGGGAGACTTCTTGCAAATGAGTAGCAATAGAAAATCCAAGACAGGTCCAGTCCTCTGTCTTTCACACATTGCCATTTCTTATGGGCAGTTTTTCTACTTGTGGATTCACATTATTTCATTTTGCTCACCTTTGTTTTTCAAGTCATTATAATGGTTATGTTTTTCTTAGTCAGGGCATCTCAAACTTGACTATGCATGAAATCACCTGGGGTTCTGGTCAAAACATAGATTCTAATTTAGTGGATATGACATGGTGCCAAGGTCTTGTCTAAGAAGTTCCTATAGATGCTGATGCTGCTGGTCTCTACTTGGCTTTAGGCTTCATAGAGTTGGATAGTTATTATTATTATAATTATAGTTAGGCCAAAAATATCTGTGATTCTGAGTAAGAAACCAGACTTTACCTTCTTGACATGAGAAAGGGTCAGTTTTATGGTCTTTCATCACCCCATTTTGACCATAATTGTATTCTGACATTAAAAGAGAGAGAAGAAAGAAAAAAAAATGAACCGTAAGGCAGTCTTTATTCAAAGGGATCATCTACACTGGGGTTTTATGATAAGGCAGCAGATCCTACTCAACTCTGAATGCAACAAAAGTAGGGATTTATAATCAAGGAGCAAGATGGCAATGTCAGTGGATAAGAGAGATTAAAGAGGATTCTAGCTAAACAAATTTAATAGACTGCTCGGTGACAGCAGACAAGGTGATCAGACATCACTGGGGTGATGGTGCAGATGAAGAGGAACCTGATGACATACTGAAGATGATCAGATTTTGAGATTCTGGCTAAACTGACTGCTATGGCTTGGATATGATTTGAGTGTGTTCCTCATTGGTTTGTGTGTTGGAAGCTGAGCACTAGAGTGGCATGTTGAGGTGGTAGAACTTGTGGGGAGGTAGGGCTTTACTGGAAGGTAGTTAGTTAGGTCCTTGGGGGTACTGCCCTGAGAAGGGATTAACAGAGTTCTTACAGGACCCTGATTAGTTCCTATGAGAGCAGGCTGTCATAAAAAAGCAAGCGTGGCCTGTCTCTGGCTTCCTGTCTCTCCGTGTATTCTCTTCTGCACCCACTCCCACCATTGTTGTGCCATCTGCCAAAAGGCCTCCACCAATCAGATGGAGCTGCCTAATCTTGGACTTTCAGACTCTTTTGGCTCTGTGATCTAAATAAACCAGTTTTCTTTATAGAACACCCAGCTTCAGTTTTTTGTTACAACAGCAGCAAAGACTTAGCAGGACTCTTCTAAAACTGAGTCAGGACCTAATCTGAGAGTTGGGAGGAACTTCAGTAGAGTTTGGTTAAAGAGATATTGTTTGTTATTCTTCTCAAGGTACCTAGAATAGTAGCTTATACTGAGAATTTTATTGAACAAATGGATGAATAGTTGGTACTTTAGCATATTTACATTTTTGCATTTCATTTTACCATTTTATTTCCTTTGAAAGTATATCACATACATTTCTAATCCTCATTGCTGTTTGTTGACTCTCTGCATTATTTAAGTTAAGGTGCAAAATCCTCACAAATTAACTTAAAATGATTAGAGTTGGCATATTTAAACATCATTGTAATTAGTACAGTTTGATGCTTTCTGTCAAAAAGTTAAGCCCTAGAGGAAATAGAGGCTTAAATCCTCTTCTTTTGTTCCTTGAGCCTATAGGAACTAGCATAATAAAAATGGCTTTTTTCCCCCTAATAGTATTTTGAAAAATAACAAGGTCTGCTAGAATATAAGTTCCTTGAGAACTGGGATTTTTATCTGTTTTGTTCACTCATTTACCAACTGTATCAGTCACATAATGGGCTGTCAGTCAGCAAATATTTGTTGAGTGAACTTTCTTTTGGCTAAAACCCATTGACTCCCTTCCTTGAGAGTACTAAAGCATGCTGTCTTATCATAAATGCTGCATTGGAAGTTCTTCATAATAGTTTCTAATGTCTAATTCTTGACTTAAAGGGGTGGCTCACTCTTTATACAGGTTTTTTGCCTTTGCTTTTTTAAAAGCCCAAATGGTATTACTTAGGAAGATCTACACTGATGAGGATTTTCCTCCCCACCCAGGATGTAGAAAGTTCAAAGGGCACAGCTGTCAACCTAAGTACAGAAAAAAACAGATCAAATCCTAACTCTTCTTGAACCCATGGAGAGCTGAGGTCACCAGGTCTTATAGTTGTCTCAATCTAAGGAGACACAGATTGGCTTGGCTGCTGTAGAACACTGAGTGACAGATCTAACTGCCCTACAAGGGGTAAGAAAAATCGGGTAACACAGATTCTTAGAAGCCAATTGTAGACTGGCTATCAGTCTGGTATTTTCAAGGGCTCTGATACAGGGGAAGTTTGCCCTCACTCATACTCTATTTTCTATATACCTCTACCAGGTGCTTGTGAAAACTACTGGGAGTAGGGTGAGAGGCCAGGTGGAGTGTGCAGGCCTAGAGGAGGTACTTCAGGAGCAGCACAGAACCCTGACACTCTGCTCAAAGATGACTCATTGAACAGAATCAGTCTTAGAGAATTTAAAAGAGCAGATAATTAAAATAGCTTTTGGACAGGTATTGAAAGAACTCTTTTAAAGGATATTATCCCCTATACTTAAAAAAAAAAAAAAGTAATGTGGCTAAGATGAGGAACATATGTAAACAGATGGGGAGAAGAGAAGGAATATGAGAGAGTTAGTCAAATGAAAATGCTAGAAATAAAGCCCCGGTTCACATATGATCACTTCCTTTGAGGAATGTGTAGCATTTTTGATACATTAGTAGGATTCTTTTGAATCTTTAACAAGTGTGGCAGTATCTAGATCTATACACTTGACACAGCTGATGAAAAAAACATTGAATTTAAAGACAGGTCAATAGAAATCACCCCAGTTGAAATACATAGGGAGAAAAGGAGTTGGTGAATAAAAGATAAAGAGGAAGCAGAGCATCCAAGAACCTTGGGACAGTCTCAACCAGTGTAACATATAAGCAATTTGAGTTCCAGAAAGGAGAAGAGAGAACAAGTTGGAAGAAGTATTTGAAGGAACAGTAGCTGATAATTTTCCAAAAATAATAAAAATCAAACCAGAAATCCAAGAAGCTTCAAGAAACCAAGCAGGATAAATGACAAAAATAATATACCTAGATACAGTACACTGTGATCAAATTGCTGGAAACCAAATAAAAAGAGAAAACCTTGAATGCAATCTGAGGAGGAAAAAAGACATTACAAACAAATCTAAGAAATATAGTCAACATTTCTTCAAACTGTGCAGCTCCAAACTCTAGAACCATTGCATGGAATATATTTGATTAAAATGCCATCAGAAGCATAACATTTTCTGAGTAGTACCAGTCTTTTAGAAAACGTGAACTGGAGCCTGCAGATGAAAAACTGACTCATTGTTTGATAATCAGTTGTACTTACAGTGAAAAAATATTTTTAAAAAATGAGTTAATGACCAGATTTTGTGGCAGATATTAAAATATAGACTGTATATTAATTAAATTAGATTTTTTCCCCCAAAACCTTAATCAGCAGTTTGGAGAAAGTGTCCTCCTATAAAACTGTGTAGTTTGGTTAAAAATATGTGGCTATTTTAGCCAGGTACTGAGGTGCATGCTTGTATTTCCAGCCACTCAGGGGGCTAAGGCAGGATGATTGCAAATTCGAGGCCAGCCTCTGCAATTGAGCGAGACCCTGTCTCAAAATAAAAAGAACTGGGATTAATGTGGCTATTTTATAAATAAAAAGAAATGTAACATATAAACAGGAATCTATAAAAGTACATTTCTTATTTAGAACCTGTTAGGTGCTAAAGAAAGAGAACTATTTAGCTATCATTCCTGTCTCCTAAGAACTTGTAAATCTAAAACAGACTACATTTACAGAATATGTAGACAAAATAGTAAAATGTAAATTAAGTTTGTCAGTCAATGATTATTGTATTATATAAGATGGTAGAAATAATAAGTAGCACTAGCTACCTTTTTTATTTAGCACCTACTCTATGTTAAACTTGACATACTGAGTTTTTAAAATATATTATCTTGTTTGATTCTCATCTAATCCCATGAAAAGATAATATTAACATTTTGCATATGAGGAAATGTAGCTTAGAGAGAAGTTCAGTAAATTGCCCAGCATGAAGCCACTAAGCTGATAAGTTGTACAGGATTCAAGCTTAGTTTGGTCTGGCTTCAGAACCTACATTCTTTCCTTTATGTTGCAGTGAAGCACAGTAGTAGGTTTCACATCCAGACAGGTGTTGGCTTTGAAGCAGACTACAGTATCAGTTCTACATTGACAAGTCTAAGAAGGGGTCATGGAAATGTTTCTGGATAACTGGATAATGGAAAGTGACCATTTCTGTGGTCAGGAGTTTGGCTGTTTCCAAATGAGAAAATAGAATACTAGGAGACTTCTTACAAATGAGTAGCAATAGAAAATCCAATCATTTCCATCATTCTTAATAGACCCAAAGAACTCTCCAGACCTGACATTTTTTTGTACATTCTTTAACATAATTGGTTAATATGAGCTTTATTCTTGATTTACAGCATTCCTAATATGCTGGTAGGATTTAAAAAAAAAATCTTTAACAAGTAGGAGAGTGTCCAGATCCTAAGAAGAACTAAGCAATTATATGTCATTATATTTGAATTTAGAGATGAGCGGGAAGCAGGTATTTTCTATCTTGGTAATTATCAAGATTGAAGTAGAATCTGGTAAAACATGCAACTGATTATGTGATCACATAATTTATTCCACAGACTTTGGCAAATTTTCATTTTAGTGAATGCTATATTATTCAATGTTCTAGTGTTTAAAATGTATTTTCATTTATATCTAGTTGCTTATTACCTGTAATTTGAGATGTGATCATTATCTGTTTCTTTAGTATATCATATGTGAGAATCTTGAATTTAGGAGACAATAATATGAAACATCTGCACTATTCTGTGAATATAACCACTTTTGGAATTATAGCCTAAGTTACTTCAATATTGGTTATCATGACTGATTGATAAAGTGAAATTTGCAGAATAATATTTGACCAGGAAACTTTTCTAAATTGAAGCTTATTTTTTAACTTGTCAATATTGTTTATTTAGTAACAATTTTTAAAATTTTGCATATAACTTAAAAATTAGTTTGTTATTTAAGTTGATTTTGGTTTAAATTTGTTATTTTATTTTAAAAAGGTAATATTTTCTAAGAGATTAAGTATATAACTCTTGCATCATGAGCTGAAATACATTTATTCCAGCCAACTAACAACCAAACTAGATTTTAAAAAAAGGATTTTAAGAATCAGAGCCAACTTGAATTAGTTTCCAATTTACACTTTACTTCATGTAAATGTATCATTTAATATATAGTTTGATGAGTTAATGATTCTATCTGAATTCTAGGATTTCATTTCTATCCATTTTAAAAATATTTTTTGATAAATGTTCTTTGTACTTATTACAATATATATAGTAGGTCTTAGATAGATATATAACTTTTAGATTTGTTTTTTTTTTTACATTTTACACTTTGAAATAATCATAGGTACAAGACAGGCCTCCATATTCCTTTACTCAGTAACATTTTATTTAACCCCATGTGGGTTTTTTTGAAAACATAATTTTTGATAAATTGTTTTTAGTTGTTCTTATGCTTGTGTGTGCTCTTCTTCACATATTTTGTTTTAATGCAAACCTGGCAGGGAAGGGATTAAACCTCACTGAATCTGTACTGGAATATTTGCCCTTTCTATAAATGTTTGAACCTTGAGGATATTGGCCTCCAAATAAATGAGCTACTTCAGAAAGGAATGGAAAGGGGAATGTTGCCTTTGGCTTGTAGAGCTAAGACTTGGCATTTCCGGTAATTGTCTACAGAGCAAAGAGCTGAGCCTTTCACGCAGGCTAAGTGCAGCTGTGGGCCAAGCAGCTGGCCTGCCTGTCCTCCCCTCCCAGGTCCACACTTTTGCCTCAACAGGATGCCTTTCAATTGCCCTTCTACTTCTCCCTGTCTTTATCCACCTCTGGTTCCCCCATATCCTGATCAGGGCCTTCGGTCGGGGCAGCTTGCTTCTGCCAAAACACACCTCAGTGCAAAGAGGTGTCACTGCAGTGGATTGGTGTGTGTGACACCTGCACAATTTTGCCTCATCTCTTTAACCCTCAGACTCCCACTCCCTCCCAGCCACTTCCTCTGGGCTCAGGGAGAGTTCATGCCAAAGGGGGACCTTCTGGGTCTCCTCCCATCTGCTCTTCTCACTGAACTATTCTTTTCCCTGTCATCTGTACTGCTTTCCTTCCTGCCTTCTCAAGAGCTCACCTCATGCTCTTCTTTCTACAGCTTGAGCTTTTGTCCCCTCTAAGGGCCATCAGCATTTTTTTTTCTTAAGCCAGCATAAGCATTTCCTAACCTTAAACAAAAATTTCTCCTTCTGCCCAACCTTCCCAACTGCTGCTGCTTCCCTCCCTCACTGTGCACTTCTCAGCCATTTCCAAAAACAGGCCAGGTGGTGTGTGCTCACCTTCTGTCTCTCCCCATTCCTCCTCTTCAGTTCATGGGAACTTAGCTACTGAGAGCATCAGTGCAGATGCTAAGCATTGTCTGCCAACTGTAGCCTTCTAAGGGATTTTCCTAATCCATTCCTGCCTGTTCAGCATCTACTTTGTAGCCAGAGAAATTTTAGAACACAAAACTGACCCCACAAAGTCTTTACTTAAAATTCCCCAGTGGTTTCCCATGGAGTGATGCCTGACGGTGGAGCCAGGGCTCTTGGTTGGCTTGCCTGGGAGTTGCTGAATGGATTGATCCATCTGGGTTCCCTCTTTCATTCCCTGGGCTCTTCTCCACCTTCTTCCAGAAGCCCTGCTCTTTTCTGACTTTTGAATCTCTTGTTTCTTCTGCTTAAAATGCTTCTTTCTCCCTCCCACCCATCCGTCTCTTATCCAGCTAACACCCATTTCATTCTGCAGTGTTTTACTTCTATGTCATCTCCCCAGTCGTGGCTCTCATACTGTCCTGAAGCACTGTACCTTCTTAGCACTCATTGTTGTTAGTAATTGAAATAGGTGCTTACATGGAGAAGCTAACCAGGAAGCTCTTGGGCAGGTATCCTCTCTATTGTTCACCATTTTTGGTCCCTCATGCCTAATGCAGTAGCACTTACAGTGATCTTTATGGCTGTTAGTTAAATGAGAAACTGTCATCCTTTCACGTGTACTTGTGTTGTGAAAATAAAACTATTAAAACTTTGTGAAGCATGAAATATCTCCTAGGTGTAGCGTGAATCCTGTCAACATAAGCTGTCATATAAAGTAAGGTTTAAAGAACCTGAACATTTTGCTACAAGCAGTTGGCAGGTGTGACTTAATTAAATCTTGACTTTAAAAAAATCCCCATTTGAGGAAATTTTTCTTTCATACCAGATGGGTATCAGAAAGCCCCAGGCCTTTGACCTATACCACAATTTACACTACATGACTTGTTTCAGTTTGTGTTTTAACTCTAAAATCATCTTTTCTTCCTGGTTTGCTTTTCTTTCTTTTAAAATTTTATTTTAATTTGTTATATATGACAGCAGAATGCATTACAATTCATAGTACACATATAGAGCACAATTTTTCATGTCTCTGGTTGTACACAAAGTAGAATCACTCTACTCATGTTTTCATACATGTACTTAGGGTAATGATGTCCTCATTCCACCCTCTTTCCTATCCCCTTGTCCCCCTCCCTTTCCCTCCTCCCCCCCTTGCCCTATCTAGAGTTCATCTAATCCTCCCATGCCGGCTGCCCCAACCACGTTATGAATCATGGTTTGCTCTTCTTATAAAGTGGAATGAGAACAGGAAAGGCTGCAGATTTGGTCTGAGCCACCATCAAACTTTCACTTAAGAAGTGAATCACTGATGGTGATTATTATATTCATCCATTCCTTCAGCCAACCTTTACTGAGTCGCTGCTGTGGGCCAGGCCCTGTTCTTTGCCCCAGGCACAGAGATGGCAGTGGCTGATTCCCATTCTACATATGAGTCTACGGTCTCATTCACAGGCCAATAATATAGGCTGGACAAGTAGACTACTGAGTTACCTGCTACCATCTCTTATATAAAGTGTTTCTCTTTAAAGGGGCTGTTAACGTAAATTTAAAATATAGTTGTATTAACTTAATTTACAATAGATTGTAAGTAGAGTTGTATAAAGTGGTAGCTTTCTTCAATAACCATCAATATTAATGATGTTAAAGATTGAGCAAAGTACTTATTCTACTGCATTAGTAAGTTATTTCCAAGAGGATGTGTATGTTATAGGATTAGGCCTAATTAGTATCACAGAGAAAGCCTTACATCATATAGGGGCTTTGTACTGAGTGTCCAAGTTTTATAATTCTTTCAGGTTGGAAAAATAAGAATCTCCAATTTATTATCATGCCAATTTGTCAAGATATCAATTCAAGTTTAATACTACTGGCACCATGGATTATCATGGATTATCATTATTTCTTGACATTTTAATCTTTTAGTCCAATAGTCAGTTATTTCGTGCACTTAAAAGTCAAGAGAGCACTTGAACAGTCTCTCATGGAAACAAAGGAACAGAAAAAGTATTCCTGTGGGGTTTTAAATAGATTGTAAAGATCAGTGCCAATGTCATTTCTCCCTTTAATCCTGCCTTTTCATGTGCAAACCCTTATTTGACAGTTTGAAATTAAATGGAATGTCTTCATCTGTGCCATCAACTAAAATATTTAAAAGTTATTTGAAAACTATAATGAGATTCTGTTTTTCATTTTCAACATAATGTTATTTTTAAATTTCCTGACTCAAAAACATACATAATACAATGACTTGTTAATCAGTTTACTCACATATATCTTCTTTTATTTTATTAAGCCATTGCCAAAAAATATGGTGTCTCGTCTCTGTGAATCTAAGAAGGTTTGTGCTGCTGCCGATATGCAACTTCAGGTGTGTATGCAACTTTGTTCCAAAGTTTTCCAGAGTCATTATCCCCTATAAATATAGAACTTTAAATTCTTGCCAGTGCTACACATTTATTATAATAATTATGCTTCTAAGACATCTTTCATCTGAGTTCAAAGAAGTTTGCCAAAATTGACTCTTCAATCCTTGCACTGTCCTTACAAGGTAGGTGTTACATAAGGTTTTCTTCCATTTTTAGCTGGAAAATCAAAGCCTAGAAGGACTATAAACTTCTAAATCAGACATTTCAAATAGCCAAGTTAGGGCTCAAACCCAATCATATATATTCTTACTCATTTGTTATCTTTATCTAAACTTGGTGGTTTTAGATGGGAAATTTAAACTGTAATTATTGTTAATTTTAGATAATATTCGAAACTAATTTCCCAGGTTCCTGAATAAAGAAAAATTTTATGAACCATGTGTGCCAGGTCTGCATGATACCAGATGTTTAGATATTTGTAACTACTGAGATTGTTTATGGAGTTCTTACTGTTTTCATCAGATCTTGAGAGTTGTGTCAGCACAGCCTAAACACTAATCTTTTATCTTACACAGTATTAACTTTATAATGATCCACTTGCCTGTTTAAGAGTGAAAACACTATTTGTTTTATAGTTTTATAAAATTTAGTCTTAGAAGGTAACAAGTGAGCTCTATTTTTGTTATACCTTAAAATATATATTTCAGGGCCAGAGGTATAGCTCATTGGTAAAAGCACTTGCACAAATGATAGAGCATACATACACAAGGCCCTGGGTTGGAACCCTAGCACTTCAGAAAAAGAAGAAAAATGTGTGTATATGTGTGTGTGTGTGTGTGTGTGTGAGTGTATGTACACACACACACATATAAAATGCATTAGACAAAGCCATGAATTTATATTTGATTGATGTTATTTCATGTCTATATTTGTCAGTATAATTAAAAAAGGATTTCTGAGTTATTTTTAAAAATTAATATTACTTGGCAAAAAACTTGTGATTTGCTGGTATATGTATTAGGAAACCTGCCTTTTTCTAAAAGTCTTTGCTATAGCTTTCTTTTTTGAACAGTTGTTCTAATGATCTTCCTTTAAGATGAAAAAAATCTTTTCTTCCTTTCACTCTCCAAAAGATTAGCCAGAGATAGAGAAAGAGGGGGAAATTCTTGCCAGTAGAGATACTCGTATCCAGTTTTCACATTATGCTTATAATATGGAATCAAACAAAGATGAAAAGGAAGTGAATCAGCTTTCTAAGGGGGAATAAACAGTATTTTTTAAATTGTAAATTTTTTTAAATCATGCATAATTTTAAAATAGGCTCTTTATTTTTCCATGGCTATACGTTTCTTTAGCCTGCTGGGTTGGCAGATTGACTGATGTCTTCAGAATTATTTCATTTATCAGCAAATCAGCATGAAATAATATACATTTATTTTGCTGATTTTGAACTTATAGTTCAAAAAAGGCATTCTATGTTTATATCATTTGTTAAAGGCATAATTGAAGAAATGAAACTCTTACATTTTGACTTGTCTATAGATTGAGACAAAAACTACCTCAGTTCAGGTTACAATTAAGTTTTAATTCCTAATAATTTACTGAGAAGAATAGGTAAGACATAGATGAGTAATTTCAGCTTCTTTGATTATTCATTGTTACTCATTATAGAATATAGAATTGAAAGAGCTGTTTTTAGCTATATGTTTAGATTACCAGTTAGAGGAAAGCAATATTTATATTTAGGAAATGTCTATATTTTTAGGAAAGGTTTTAACTTGGCTTTATAATTTAGAACCATAATGCTATATCTAGATTAAGCCAGAAGCTAGAGGTCATTTAAATTTTTTCTTTTATCCAGACTAATCCTCACTTCTTTCAAGTCAACAGCTGCACATTCTCTACAAATTCCACTTCTGAATCAGAAAGATACATATCAGAGGCATAATTGCATGTCAAAGTTTTTCCTTTAAATAAAGTATTTTCGCCTTTCTTGTATCAGGTAAATTCCAAACCATGTTAAGATTGAAGTGAAATGTTGGCAGCAAAAATACCCTTTATCTTTACTTTGGATTTTCTATGCAAAATTTAGTTTTCAGTACTTTGAAAACACAGAGTTCATATTCAGACTTTCTTTGATGTTTTATTCTCCTATTATGTTTCAATGACCTATGTCCTTTATTCAGAGGTGAATGATCCTGCTCTCCTGGCCCCACATTGAGCCAGAATTGCCCAAACGTGGCAGCTGCTTCCTTCATACTTCTGACACCAGGGGTGCAGTCTCATGTGGCCCTCACTCCAGACTCCAACAGCTGCATCAGGATTCTTTATAACACCTGTACTCACCATGTGCTAGATGACTGTGCCTACCAACTTCATCCCACCTACTTAGTGTTCCTTCATCTCCAGTCACAAGACTACAGTTCTGTTCATTTAACTTTTCCTATTTGAGATCTATCTGAAATTTTGAAAGAAACCAAACATGATTTGTTAGATTTTAGGTGTCACAAGTTGTCACTCTTCTTTTTTTTTTCTTCATATTTCTAATTTCATATATAATGACAAAGTTTCACTTTTGTGGCCACAAATTTTAACTTGCAGCATTACACATAAAGAATACTTGTGGATAAATTTCAAAAGTCTTTAATATCCTTAATCATGAAAAGGTTGAGAACATTTCTTTTAATATTTGACATGGTCATAACTGTGGTACACAGTGTATCTCAAATCATGTATGTTTATTTTTTAAAATATTTAGTTTTTAGTTGTAGTTGGACATAATGCCTTTATTTATTTATTTTTATGTGGTGCTGAGGATCGAACCCAGGGCTTCACACTTGCTAGGCAAGTGCTCTACCGCTGAGCCACAACCCCAGCCCTCATATATGTTTATATTTCTGAACATTTTCAACTATGGTTTATACTTATTATTCTCGTTCTCTCATGACATCTTTGGTTGACCCCCTTCTTTCTTTTTTAACCTTTTACGTATTTTATTAATACATTTTAGTTGTACATAATGAATGGGATTCATTGTTATGTATTTGTACATGCAGAAGATATCAACAATATAATTTGGCCACTATCACTTCCTAGCATTTCACCCCTCCCTCCCCACCTCTCATCTCCTGGATCCTTTCCTTTGCTTTTCTTGAGATTCCACCTGCCTCCTCTTTTTTTTTTTTTTCTCTTTTCCTCTCTAGTTTCCGCGTATGAGAGAAAACATATTACCTTTGACCTTCTGAGTTTAGCTTATTTCACTTAACAAAATGGTCTCTAGTTCCATCCATTTTCCTGCACATGGCATAATTTCATTTTTCTTTATGGCTCTGTGAAACTCCATTGTGTATATATACCACATTTTATTTATCTGTTCATCCATTGATAGACGCCTACACTGGTTTCATAGTTTGGCTATCGTGAATTTTGCTGCTACAAACATGGATATACATGTATCATTGTAGTATGATGACTTTAATTCTTTAGGATAAATACCAAGGAGTGGTATAACTAGGTCATTTGGTGGTTCTATGCCTAGACTTTTGAGGCACCTCCATACTGATTTCCATAGTGGTTGTTCTAATTATAATCCCACTAACAGTGTAAAAAGTATTCATTTTTTCTCCACATTCTCTCCAGCATTTATTTTTGTTTGCATTTTTTGATGGATATAAGATGAAATTTCACTGTACTCTTGATTTTCATTTCCCTAATTGCTAATGTGCTAATGATGTTGAACATTTTTCATATTTTTGTTGGCTATTTCTATTTCTTCTTTTGAAAAGTTTCTGTTTAATTTATTTGCCCATTCATTATTTAGGTAATTTGATTTTCTGGTGTTAAGTTATTTTGAGTTCTTTATATATTCTAGATATTAATCCTCTGTCAGAAAAGTATCGAGCAAAGTTCTTCTCTCATTTCATGGGTTATCTCTTTACATTCTTAATTCTTACCTTTGCTGTGCAGAAGCTTTTTAATTTGATGCTATTCCATTATTTCCTAAGTGTTAGGTGTCCTATTGAGAAAGTCATTGCCTGTGCCTATATGCTAGAGTGTCGATCCTTCATTTTCTTCTAGGAATTGCATAGTTTCTGGTCTAATTCCTAGGTCTTTGATCCATTTCAAGTTGATTTTTGTGCGGGGTGAGAGATAAGAATCTAGTTTCATTCTTCTACAAATGGATAAATCATATTTCCCAGCACCATCTAAATGTTAAAAAGGCTGTCTTTTCTCCAATGTGTGTTTTTGGCATCTTTGTCAAGGATCAGATGACCATAGATGTGGATTTCTCTGTATCTCCTTCTCTGTACCACTGGTCTATGTGTCTGTTTTTATGCTCGTATCATGCTGTTTTTTATAATTTGAAACCAGATACTGTGATGCCTCCAGCTTTGTTTTTTGGCTTAAGATTGCTTTGACTATTCTAGGTCTTTGATTCTTCCAAATGAATTTTAGGCCATTTTTTTCTAGTTCTGTGAAGAATGTCATTGGTATTTTGATGGGGACTGCATTGAATCTATATATTGTTTTTGGTAGTATGGCAATTTTAACAACATTAATTCTGCCTCTCCATGAACATGAGAGGTCTTTCCATATTCTTTTGTCTTCAAGTTCTTTTTTCAATGTTCTATAGTTTTTATTGTAGAGGTCTTTCACTTCCTTGGTTAGATTTATTCCTAGGTTGGTTTTGAGGGTGGTTTTAAGGCTATTGTGAATGGAATTTTTTTATTGATTTCTTTTTCAGCAGATTTATTATTGGTGTATAGAAAAGATGTTGATTTTTGTATCTGGCTACTTTGCCAAATTTGTTTATTAGCAGTCTTTTGGTAGATTTTTTTTGGAGGGAGGCAGTGATCATTTGACTTCCTTTCCTATTTTTATCTCTTTCATTTCCTTCTCTTGCTTTATTTCTCTGACTAGAAGTTCTAGCACTATATTAAATAGGAGTAATGAGAGTGGACATCCTTGTTTTGTTCAGATTTTAAAGGAAATGCTTTCAGTTTTTCCCTATTTACTGTGAGGTTGGGTTTGGGTTTTTCGTATATAGCTTTTATTATGTTGAGCTAGGTTATTTCTATCCCTAGTTTTTTCAGTCTTTTTGTTTGTTTGTTTTTTTAGGAATAGGTTCTGAATTGTTGAAGTCTTTCTCTCCATATATTGGGATGACTAAGTGATTTTTGTTCTTAATTCTATTTATGTGATTAATTACATTTATTGATTTTCATATGTTAAACCATCCTTGCATCTCTGAAATAAAACCAATTTAGTCATGATGTTCAATCTTCCTAATACGTTGTTGAACACAGTTTGCTAATGTTTTAGTATTTTTGCATCTGAGTTCATCAGAGATATTGGTCTGTAGTTTTCTTTCCTTGATAGGTCCTTTAGTCAATCCCATCTTAAATTTGAGGGTGAACTATCAAAACTAATAGATATTTTTATCTATCTAGGTCTTTTATGCCACTCTGGATCAAATCTACCATGGGGAGCATCCCCTGAGGAAACCAACCACAGACATCCTCAAGGAAACACAGGAGAAATTTTATGGCTTACCCTACGTTCCGAATACTGTGAGTCTAGCATTTTAATCCCTTGTATGCTATTGAATGACTTTGCTGGTGTTTCTGTAGGTGGTGATCCAAGCAATAGAAACTGAGCTCATATTGGCTTAAGCAAAGGAGTGAATTTATTGAATTTTGTAACTGGAGGTGCAGGAGGGTGTCTGGTTCTAGCCAAAATGGATCTAGGTCACCAGTAATATTTTGGGAAAGGTTTCTTTTTCCATTTGTCCCCTCTGTTCTTCTCTTGAGTTCTTTGCATTTTCAGAAAGGTTTTTCTGACTAGGTGGTGTGATGGCTACCAGTAAATCTAGGTTTATCTCCTCTGTCTTAGTCTAATAGACAGCTAATATAAAAGTACTGTATAAACTTCACAATGTAAAAGGAATGTCAACTGGTTTTATTTATTATAGAATTAGATACTAGAACATATTGTGCTGAGATTCAGTTAATCACTAAACTAGAATTGTCCAGTGAACTGTCAATGTTAACACTCAGACATTCATGGGAATAATTTATAATTACCATTTTATCTGTATGATATTCTTTTTCAATAGTTTCTTATTAGAAGCTTAATCATCTTCTCTAAATGTAAAATGCTAGTCATACTAAACAATTTCTTTGTTATATTCTGGATATTGAACCCAAAAGTACTTTACTACTGAGCTGCAACCCCAGTCCTTTTTATTTTTATTTTGAGACAGGGTCTTGCTAAGTTGCTGGGAGGCTGGAACTCTTGCTTCAGCTTTTCAATTACTAGAATTATGGTCTTCTACCACTGGTCCCAGTTCTAAATATCTTTTTTAAAAATTTTTCTAATAGTGTTAGGGATCAAAACCAGTGCCTTTCAAATGCTAAGCATGAGCTCTACCACTCTACTCCTAACTACCTATTGTTGCTCACATATAATTCATTGTTCTATTATTGCAAACTATTGAACTCTTGATTATCTGTATTAGTGAGAAATTGTAGTGCCAAAAATAATATAACAATTCACCCGTGGAATACATAACATAACAGTTGCCTAGATTCTGCTAGCTTTTTCCTGTTTTCAAAATATTTACTGATTCATGGGTTTGGGGACTTGTATATTTTTGCTCTCATTTTATAGTCCACTTTGCTTATTTAAAAAATTGATGGGAGTTAAACTCCATGTAGTTACAATATAACTAGTAAGTAGTGAAATTGTAGGAAGAACAAAAAGAGGAAACATCTGGGAGGCTTTCTGTTTTAGTCAGCTTTTATGCTGCTGTGACTAAAGGACATGATTAGAATAATTGTAGAGGAGGAAAGGTTTACTTAGGGTTTTCAGAGTTCTCAGTCCATAGACAGCAGGCTTCATTCCCCAGGGATGGAGGTGAGGCAGGATATCATGGAAGAATAGTGTGGCAGAGGGAAGTGGCTCACATGATGATCAGAAAGCAGAGAGAGAGATCCCTACTTGCCAGGAGCAAATATATTGCCCAAAGCCACACCACCAATGCCCTACCTCCTCCAGCCACATCCCATCTGCCTCCAGTTACCACTCAGTTAACCTCATCAGGGATTAATCCATTGATTAGTTTAAGGCTATCACAACCTGATTATATCCCCTCTGAACCCTCTTGTATTGTCTCACAGGTGAGCTTTTGGGGGACACCTCACATACAAACCATAACACTTTCCAAAGCTACAGAAGTTCATCTGTGACTGAGTTGCTTGCCTCCTGCATGTCTTTATCTTATCTTTTTTAAAAAAATTAAATTAAACTCCTTTTTATTTAAAACCAATAGCATACAGCATAAAAATTGGACATATTTATGTGTTATCATTCTTAAGTCTTATGATAATATAGCTATGCCTATTTTTATAATAGAACCCAAACTTCCTTTATCATCTAAGTTTCTTCTATGCAATCATCTAATATATAAGAGTGAAATGACACTGGCAATCATATTCTGAACCAATGATCTATAAGTCATTTTTAACTTAAAAGGAAGGATGATATAAAGTCCACTCTTCTTATCCTATTCCTTTTGGAAAAATAAAAAGATTTATCTCTTCACTGGGGTTATCTCTCACATTCACATTCAGTAGCATCTTAGTGTAAGTTGTTTTAAGAGATCCTTAGGAGAAGTTTAGCTATGTTTAGAGAAGACATTATTTTAAAGCTTGTGTATTGTATTTTGGGGGCTCTTTTTCTTTTATTTGGTACTGGGAATTGAACCCAGGGATGCTTTACCACTGACTTGCATTCACAGCTCTTTTTATTTTTTGTATTTTGAGATAAGATCTCACTAAGTTGCTGAGGCTGGCCTTGAGCTTGTAATCTTCCTGTGTGTCATACACACACACACACACACACACACAAACACACAAATGCACATATGTATTTTAATGTCTGACACTTTGCTTGATTTGCACAAATATTGCACTCTTCCTACTTAGAAATTTTACATTTCCTCATTCATCAATTCATTCATTAATCCTATAACAAACATTTCCATAAAAATAAAGAATAAAGGAACTCCTAAATGTAACATTCATAGAAAGACTAGGAATACAAAATATGTAAGAAGTCGGAAGAAACAAAACGGTTATTACTTGCAGATAATTGATTTTCTGCAAATAAAAGAAAAAGTATCCACAGGTAGGTTGTTAAAATTAGAGAAGTTAGCAAGTTTTCTGCATGTCATTAATATATTAAAATTAATTCCATCTCTATCTATAACAGACAAATTGAAAATAATTTTATGGATATTATTAAAAGGAACAAAAAGTGTAAAATATCTACCAAAATAATCTTTTTTAAAAAGTATATTGTCTTTTTGTCAAAAATGATAAAACCTTACTCAAACTATTTTCAAAATTATAATTCAACTAAAAACTATACATTTATGGAGAGCAAAATTTAACCTCAAAAAGATGTCACATTTTCTCCAAATAATCCAAGCATTTAATATTATAATGTCATTCTCTATATGTTTCTTTGAACCTATCAAGCTAATTATGTAATTTTATACAGAAGAGCAGTGGCCAGGACAATTTTGAAGAACCACAAGTTGTTTAACTTGCCCATTTGGGATTTAGATAGTTACAGGGGCTGGGGTATAGCTCAGTGGTAGAGCACCTGTCAAGCATGTGCAAGTCTCACAGTTTCATCCCTGACACTGCAAAATAAATAAATAAATAAAACCATAAAGACACAATAGCAACAAAAGCCAAATATTGCTATAGGAATTTAGATAGGGTAATACTGCTGTGAGGATGCATAGTGGAATAGATGCAAGAGCCCAAAAGCAGACTCAATACATTTTCCATTCTTGACTACAAGCTGGGTTGACAGCTTGGATATGTGGGCTCAGAAGGATTATCAACACCGCCCTCCTCCAGTTTTAAAATGGTGCTGTAGAAATTGCAAGTACTTATAGAAAACATGAAAACTGGATATCTGTCTCCCATGCAATATAAAAAGTAAAATGGGCTAAAGACCCAAATGTAGGAAGTAAAATTCTCAATTTCTAGAAAATAATATGAAAAAATATCTTTAATATAGTATTTTTTTATACTCAAAGTCATCTTGTATAAAAGGCGCTAATCATAAAGCAAGTAATTGTTAAATTTATGTTGAAATTTAAAAATACAAGTTAAATATAATATTAAAATATGAAAATCTGTGCATCAAAAATATTTTAAAGCTGAAATAGAAGTAGAAAGTGGAAGCAGATATTTCAGTATGTATTCAACACATATTTTTCCATGTTTTTTATTTTTAAAATTTTCAATTGCCATCTTGGCAAAGAGTATTTTTAAAGTACTTTGGGCAAACAACTTGGATACACAATAAATCACACAAAATGATCTCAGTATTAATCAAGGAATGCTACTTACAAACACCTTATAATATGATTTTACTCTTACCAGTTTGGCAAAAAGTAAAACGGTTGAAAATAACCAAATGTTGGCAAGGATATTGAGTCACAGGAAGTCTTACACACTGCAGGTTCAAGTGCAAATTGGCACAACCACTTTGGACAACAATTTGACATTATCTTTTTACATTGAATATGGACATACCCTATGGTCCAGTGAAACTCTTATTTACATAATGTATTATATTTTTTCTGCCAGATATACTTTCTGTACTGTGTGTTAAAAATAGGAAGGTTTATAAGAATTTGTAAAAACTCTTTTTTAAAAAAAAGGGGAGGCCAGGGACAGTGGTGCATGACCAGATAATCCCAGTTACTTGGGAGGCTGAGGCAAGAGAATCGAATGTTTGAGGCCAGCCTCAGCCTCAGCAACTTAGTGAGGCCCTACAACTTAGCAAGACCTGTCTCAAAATAAAAAATAAAAAGGAACCAACCCTAGATGCTCTTCAGTAAATGAATGGATAAAGGAAATGTGATATATATAAAATGGAATTTTATTCAGCCTTAAAAAAGAATGAAATTATGACATTTGTAGGTAAATGGATGGAGTTGGAGAATATCATGCTAAGTGAAATAAGCCAATCCTAAAAAAACCAAAGACCAAATGTTTTCTCTGATAAGTGGATGCTGATTTATAATGGGGTGGACAGCTAAGGAAGAATGAAGGAACTTTGCTTTGGGCAAAGGGGAGTGAAGGGAGGGGATGGGGCATGAGGGTGCGAAGGATGGTGGAATGAGACGGACATTATTACTCTATGCACATGTATGGTTGCATTATAGTGTGACTCTTTGAAGCGCATTCTGCTGTCATATATTACTAATTAGAACAATAAAGGTGGTGGGGGTGCTGGAATGTGACTCAGTGGTAAAGAGCCCCATGGGTTAATCCCCAGTACTAAATAAATGAATAAATAAATAAAGGGAGCCTGGTTTTGGGTGAGAGGAAGAAGAAGGAGGAAGAACCCAAGTGATCATCAACAGGAAAATGGAGAAATAATTTGTGGCATCTTCATCAAATAGAATACTATACAATAGTAGAAATCAAAGAATATAGATGGTGAACCTAACAGGCACAAGGCAAAGTAAGTGAATTTCTTAGGAATCAAAGTAATACATTTATATAAAGTTCAAATCATGCAAAGCTAGGTAGTCCATTATCATAGATATAAGGGAATAATAAGCACAGAATTCAGATAGTGCATACCTCTGGCCAAAGAATGGACCAGAGAAATCTTAGCAATATTTAATGTTTTGAACTGATTGGTGGATATAAGTGGTTGGTGACTTTGCATTCTACTTTGTTAATGGAAATACATCATTGGTATATATTTTTCAGTTTGAAAAACTGGTTTGCGCTGTAGTGTGTAGGGTAAAGAGTGGGTTTGGGGAGACCTGCTGGGGGTTATTATATGCCTTGACAAAGCTGATGGTGGTTTGAGCTAGCATAGCAGCCGTGGGAAAGGAAGGTTAGAAAGGACTTGAGGACTGTGCAGAAGGCAGAGTTGATGAGACCAAGGGTGGGATGCTGCATAGGCAGAGGTGCTGAGCAGCACTGAGGGAGGTAGAGTGCTAGGGAGGCTGTAACGTTCATGTAGGACAGAAGAGGACTTTATTGTGCTCACCTGTAAACTTGCTTCCAGAAATTGTTTCTTTGCCATGAATAATTTTATTTCACCAAATTAAGCCATGAGAAAAGGAAAATATAATTCAAATAACAACCTAGAGATTATTTATAGTTTTTATAGTCTATACATATTACATGGATGTGTGTAATGTGGTCTAAGCTATTAGACATGGCCTATGTATGTGTCTTATTAGTATTTCTGAAGTGCATTGATGACTCATCTTGTGGATAAAGTGTCCTGTCAATTATCTTTGGGAAATATTGATTTAAACAACATTAAGCCAGCGCCTCTCCTCCAGGACCTTCAACGTACTAATGAGTACTGTGAGTCTTTGGTGCTCTATCCCCACTTGTTAACCTTGGATGTCTTCCTAGATTATTTCTAGGCCCTAGACCTGTGTGGTACATGTTTTGGAAAACTGCCTTTATATTACTTGTAACTATGTTGCTGTAACAGATAATGATGTAGTTCCACCATTGTTCCATATTAAATTATGGATGTTACTCTACAAAAAAATAAATAGCCTTATTGTGTCAGCAATTTATTAATATTTATGTGAGTGCTAAATCACTCTAAAAATATAGACAAGTTTAATTCTTTCTTTCTACTAATATTAGTTTGACGCTAAAAATCCAATGTTCCTGCTCAGTTGTGAATAGAGAGCAGTTTTACAACATGTACCGACAGGCTTGTGTTGTATTGTGACCACTTCTTTTCCATTTAGAGTATAGTGAGATATGTGTGTTTTGTTTTTATACTAATAATCCTCTCTTGGCCTCAAAACCTTTTGTTTCTAAGGGATTGTGCATCTTTCCTTTGTTTAGTTCAAAGAGTAAAACATGTTATATTTTTGCTTTAATAGTGTTCCATGGTTGTAGTTTTGCCTTTTCATACATCTCTCTGAAGTGGTTTAGACAGTCAAGTCTGAAGAGGTCTGGAATGAAACTTTTTTCCAGACTTTGACCCTCTGACTATGCCCTGATGAGTATTTTTCAGGCACAGAACATGAGCAACTGGCTCCATGAAGAGACTACAGTTTCTGAAGATCTGTTAATGATGCAGTTGTATTTCAGTATTTTGAACTAAGTTGTAGATTTGTGAATTTTGGTTGTAAAGCAGTGTCTCCGGCCCAACTCTTCTCTGGGGAGTGCTGTTACCTGAATAAATCTCATGGCCAGTGAGACACTCTCTGATCCTTTTCTGAGCTCAAATTGAAAACAGTAAATGTATACAGAAAAAGAAAGTCCTGAGCACTGTAAGTCTTTGAATGAAAATATCTTAATAATGTGTCTAAGAAGGTTGTCTGTCTTCTCAGTTTGTAATTTAATGCTTACCATCCTGATGACATAAAAGTTGCTTAAGGAAGACCTATTTCAGGAAAAGTTACTGAAGCATATATTGATATTTAGACATCATTATAACAAACACCAACAAAGAATGTGCAAAGAGGACATATTGTGAATAGTACCCATTACACATTTAGGTTTCGTTTCTGTATCTGGCACAAACTTCTTAGAGTGACATAGAGTTAGAAGTTGGTTAAAGTGGCACACCAATCATTCCATTTCACTTGAGGCAGGGAAGATGGGAATTTACATAATCTATATGTAAATGTCTGTACATTTACTTAGATGTGTGCTGCATGCTTACTGGGGAAGAAAGCAAATATACCTGATTTCTGCAACACACTTAAGGTATATTATTTTCAATAGGCTGCTGCTTCAGGAAACTGCTTTCTATTAAAACTTATTTCTACTAAGTCTAATTATACAGAAGGGATATGTATATATTTCACATTGGCATGATTTCCCATTTTTGCATACCCTGTTGTTAGAAAACGGGAGAGTTCTGCTGAATTTATTCAGACACATAAAATGTGACTTTATTTGTTATTGAGCATAAAGAAAACTACAGTATTTCCAAATCCCAATGTATATATTTGCACATGAATTTATTTGTATTATTTATATTATAGATAATGTTTATAAATTATTTTTAAAAATTGACACATTTATAATGTATACTTGCTTGTGTGTTATATTTTTATTAAGTGCCTACTGTGTACTATACACGATATAGGTGATAGGACATAACAATGAATAAAATGGACCAAAATCCTTGACCTCATGGATTCTATACAGGAATGACTTGTATTTACATGCACATTCATTGATGGTTGATATCTGGCTGCCCCGTCAGACATTTTATTATGAAGCAAAGTATTTCTTGAGCTCTTCAAATTGCTTTCAGTTTTGAGCAAATCAATTGAAACTAAAAACTGAGAAGATTGGGACATTCTGTTGCATAGTACAGCAAATGCAGGGGACATGTTGGGACCCTAGTGTTTAGTTTCTAGGGAGAGGCTTCTTCGTGTAGAGCATTCATGAGGAAGAGAGGTGCCTTTTGTGTTTTCATCAGACTTCTGCATTCATTCTCCCTGGATTATCTGGTAACCCACTTCCATTACTATTGCATTAGCAAGCATTTGTTGAGGTGTAGTATTCCCTGGGCATGGTGCCTGCTGGACAATGGGAGGTTAAGCAAAGGGAAAAGGAAGGTTGAGAAGACTGCAAGATTGGTTTGAACCACGGGGTGACCATCAGACAGACCTGGGTGTTTGGTGCTTGACAGGTTGGGAGGTAGTGGTGGGAAGTGACATCCATTGCTTTAATGGGGCCATCTGTGGGGCTGGGGCTGGCAGTCAGAGAAATATAGTGTCCAGTAGAGGTAGCTGCTTTATATGGTGCAGAGATCATGAGTTGAGTTTGATGTGACTGTAGAATATTCAGCTGTCAGATCTGCGGGTCTGAATCCCATGGAACAGTTCAAGGCAGGAGCTCTGTAGATTTGTGAGTCGTTATCTAGAAAGAGTACGAGAAGCTATTGGAATAGACAGTATAGAACAGAGTCTGCTGGGTGAGGCTGGGGGAATCTAAGAGACACCACCAAGGAATAGTCAATCTGTGAGGGACAGGAGCATCTGTCAAAGGGTGCAAACTGGCCCAAGTCAACCACCAGCAAAACCCAAAATCTTAAACATATTATTTTCTTTTCTGCTCTCACAACAATCACGACAGTATAAAGGTCTTCTGCTCTTTTCTGTTATTTTAGGGCTACATTGACTATATGTAGTTTGAAATATTGTTTATAGAACATTTGTTTTGGATGTGTGTTCTGAGTTCCCAAATAACAGAATAATAAATGAACTCTTTATACAATTTATATGTAATCTGAGGGTTTCCCACGTTGAAATTGCTTGATTTTTGGAGCAGATTCCTAAAATGACATTGCTGTGGCCATGATTATATGTACAAAGGAAAGTAAATGCTAATTTACCAGTTGGGAAATGGAGTTCAGCCAGTGGTAAAGACAGATGTTTATATTGTGTGTGCATCTCAGATTAACTTTCAAATAGTCCTCCTGACCATGTGGAAAGACAGACAGGGATAGCAGATGAAATTAATATTTACTATGTGAGTTTTATTTTTTTAATAATCTCAAAAAGAAGAAAAATGCAAGCACCTACCATGTGAAAATGATATTTTTATACACAATTTTGGTGTGTAATTAAGGCTTTGATTTATTATCATGGAGTTTTTTTTCCTATTCAGTCAGTAGTCAATTTTTAAGAGCTTCTTTGTTCAAAAAATGTATGTGTGTGTGTGTATGTGTGTGTGTGTGTGTGTGTACGCGCGCATGCGCGCATATCTATCTTTCTCTATGCACATATGTTGGGGGGGCAGAGAGTGTGTGTACGCGCGCATGCGTGCATATCTATCTCTATGCACATATGTTGGGGGGGCAGAGAGAGAAAAATGCATAAAGTTAGCTGATATTTGAGCATTCATATTTATTTTAACAATTGATGTTATATTTTAATGCTGAATGTATAAAGCTTTTCATAGGTGACCTCACAATTACATTTTTATTTTTTTATTTTATAATTGGTTTTGGCAGTGCTAAAGATTGAACCCATTACCTTACCATGCTAAGCAACTGTGATAGTAGGAGCAAATGTGACTCCATTTTGTTTTATGACTTCATCCTGTAAAACAACCATGCCAAGTAGAAGAATCATGACTGGAGCAAGATGTTCTTTTCCTTTTGCTATAGAAACCTTTAAGAACACGGAACTACCTAATGGGGTATTGTTTCTGTAATAGGGTAATGGGGCTCTGTTTCTATAACTGGGGTGACTGGGCTAACTGTGATTGCTTAGGCTTCCCTCCACTTGACTGCACTGTCCCGCGTCTGTAACCTGGCTTGCTTGCATTGGCTAGACCCCCTGAATATCCCTTTTGTGGTTTTCAGGCTTATAAGGAGTGCCCTTGCAATTGTTCGGGGCTGATCAGGGGAACAGCTTTATGTTCTGGTCAGCCTCCACCGGTGTGCTTCAATAAAGGCTTGATTCGATTATACGTGAGTGGTCTGGAAGTCAGTTTATGAAACCCTGGGACAAAGCTTTAACTGTAACACAACCTTCTACCACTGAGCTACTCTCCAGCTCCCAATATCACAATTTTAGTTCAACTACTAGGAAATTGTATCACTGCTTATTGATCTTATGTAGTATCAAAATTTTGGTGATTTTATTTTAAAATCTTTCATTTTAGAATGAAAAAGCAGTAATATAATTATCTATTAAAGAAGTTATCTAATAAATGATAATTTTTATTAAATAAATTTTTCCTTCTTGATTAAAAGGGCAATCAGATATTTTCCAATTATTTATTTTAGAGGTAGGTAAGAGAAACCATGTTCACATGATTGGGGGACATCTCTTTATTATAGATATCTGAGGTCTGCTTTTGACCTTTGTTCTTCTTATCTCACACTTGTCCAGATATTGGTTTAAAGAAGGGCATAGAGGTCTTTTTCAATGTCTACAAAAATATATTGCCCATTCAACAATGGAACAAGCGCCCCAGAGAGTAGTTAAAGTTTACTATTCTCTCTCTCCAGAGAACATTCAACTTAAATTATGTGGTAAAATGCTATTCCTTCTTCTTAAGTTTTTCCTGGGGAATAAGTTCTGTTTCCTCCTATTCTTGTTCCCTGGTCTCCTGCAAATGGAAACTTGTGTGGGGTGAAGGCTCTGCCCAGGTTGAGCTACTTTGTAGTATTGGTTGTTGCTAAGCAAATGTTGGATGAAAGAAAACAATATTTATTTTTGTTTTTTTTTTTTTATCTTAAATTCAAAAACATCTGGGGCATATCTAGAAACACCTAAGTGGTTAATTGCATGTTAAATTCCTTTCCTCTTTGGCTGTGTAAACAACTGAGAAAATATTTACCTTCTCTGTCATGCTAGATTTATTTATGACTTTGTAACTAAAACACAGAAGTGTTATAAATTGAAATCTTTAATCTCACGATTGACTCATTTTCTAAAAATTTATATGGTTTTAGTTTGTGGGACAGCTGCAACTCTAGATTTCACCGATTTAGTCATGAGGAAATTGTATGACTGCCCGGGTTGTTTTTATAATATAGGACTTTGAGCCAAGTCACCAACTTTCATTTTATCTTGGTTTTCATGAATAGTGTTGCACTTTTATTTGGTCTGAAATTTGACATGGGCTGAATATCATGAACTGAAAATCCAGAATATTAGAAGTTCTTTCTTTACTGGGTAAACTTTTGTATTTTAAATGACGCACATGTGTCTTTTAGATTTAAGCTATTTACATTTCAGGAAGGCTTTTCTTTGGTGATTCTGTAAGGTCAATCAGGTTTTGTTCTCATCCACAAGGAATGTGAGCAGGAGGCAGGTCTCTCACTATTATTATTCATGAAGTGATGGGTGCCCAGTTTAATGCCTGTTTACCTCAGCCTTATCATCAGCAGGACCTCCAAGGGCAATATTAGCCCTATAGAAACATTGCAATGTAGAGTATTACTTTTAAAATTTTATTACATTTTGAGTAATATATGCATGTGTTTAGAAATTCATAAATTATAAAAGTTTATAATATAGTTTCCTTCCTACCTTGATTCTCCTCTTGGTTCCTTTCCTGAAAGCAACCTGGGTTACTATTGGTTGCACACTGATTTAAAGATAGAATTACCTCTGGTAAATATAAAGACAAAATCTTCAGTTCTCAGTCACTTCCTTTCCTTACTGCTTTTCCTCCTAATCGGCTGACTTCAGACTGGGAAATTATAATGCTCCCCTAAATTATAATGCTCTCCAAACAGCCATTAGTGACATTCTGAATATTAACTTGATTATAACACTGCTCCCCTTAGCATCCTTCCGTTGCTTCCATTACACTTAATCTGAAGGTCAGGGCCCTCTGCCCTCCCATAAGTTCCTGTATGGCTTGGTCACCCCAGTATCATCCAGCTCAACATGCCCTGTTTCCTTTGGCACTGGGTCCTTGGCACGTGTGCTTTGGCTCTCTCTTTCCTGCTCATTTTTGCCTCTGTTTGAAATGTCATTTCTTCAGCTCTGGTCAGTCCCTCTGTTATACCATGTCATAGCACCAGGGCCCTTTTCCTCAGATCAGTCATGTTCCCAACTAGGGTGAAATTTCAGCTGGAGTGAAATTCACACAAGAGGACAACTCATTTCTGATTTGTTCATTATTTTCCTTGCATAGTTACTTATCACAGTAGGTATCCAGTAAAATTGAAGATTTTTAAAACCTTTTTATTGAGAATATAATTCACATAAACTGTACTCATTCTTGAATTTTTAGAAATGCATTTACCTGTGTAACTACTACCAGATCAAGATGTATGATTATAGCAGCTCAGAGACTCCTGTAGCACTTATACACTTTGTACCCAGTTGTTGTAGTTTAGATCTAGAATGTTCCCCAAAGGCTCATGTGTTGAAGACTTGGGTGCCTAGTGTAACAGTGTTCAAAAGTGACCTAAATAAGAAGTGGATGGTTGATGGGACAGAGGCTGAGTAGAATGGGTTTCAAGAAAAAATGAAAAGAGAAAAATTGGAGACAGCAAAAATAGACATCTTGGATGTTTTCCTGCAAGAAAAGGAGAGAAATCAGACTTGACGGGTGTGCAGGGATAGAGATATTCAGGGTGAGGTTGTTCATTTGATTGATTTCATTTTGATTTTTAATAAGAATAATAACAGATGCACAGGCTAATGAGAAAAATCTATTAAAACTGCAAAAACAAAAAACAAAGAAAAAAAAGCAAAAAATTGTCAAGAAACAATAAAAACCCCTGATGATTCAGGAGAGAGGGAGGAAATCACTGGAAGAGATGAGAGAAAACTTTGTTATATGCCTACAGGGGTTAGCATTTGCTGGGAGCAAAGAGGGGGAGGGTCATTAGCCAAAAGTGTGAATGGGATAGTAGTGCTGGTGTCTGAGAGGAACATGCAGGAGTGGGAGTCAGGGGAGCAAAAACATGAGGTAGGATTGTGGCCAGCGTGGGGGGCCCTCTTGAGAGTAGTAGCATTTGAAAGGAGAGCATTGGGACTGGCTGATCAGTGAATCAAGGGGCCAGAATAGTTTCCTACTGCTGTAGCAAATTATTACAATTTAGTGGCTGAAAACAGCATAAAAATATATTCTCGTATAGTTCTAGAGGCCAGAAATCCAAAATCAATCTGAAGGAGCTAAAATCAATGAGTCAGCAAGACTGGTCCTTTCTGGGGGGTCCAGGGGAGACTCCATCCCTTGCTTTTATCTTCTAGAAGCTGATGGCATACTTTATCTCCTGGCCACATCGCTCTAGTCTCTGCCTTCCTGTGACATCACTTTCCCTCTCTGACCTTCTTGCCTCCTGCTTATAAGGATTCTTGTGATTGTATTTAGGGCTCACTTGGATAATCCAGAATAATCTCACTAGGATAGTCCCTAGATATTTATCTTAATCACATATTCAAAATCCATTTTCCTACGTTAGGTAACATTCAGAGGTTCTAAGAATTAAGATGCAGTTTTCTTTGGGAGAAGGGACATTATTCTTTCTACCATGCAAGGCATTTGAAAGATTAGCTATGGAGACATTGATATTGGTGGGATTATAACAGGAATAGGACTGGTGAAAAATGAAACCAAACAAAAGTAAAAAATAGTCAAGAAACAAGTGGGACTAACTGATGATCCCACTAATGACTGCAGCAGAAGAGTCAACATAGTCCATAGTCAGAGAAATTAGAGTTGGAACTGTTCTTGAGAAGGAGAAAGGAAGGATGTCTGGAACTGGCAGGGAACACAAAGAACACAGCTGCTTCTCCTCCAGGCCAATGATAGGTGAAATTTGGGAGAAAGCAGCCATCTTTTGAACAGATTGTAAGGGTATTAGAGTTCTTGGTGGGGACACAGGTTTCTTATAGAACAAAAGGGTGAAGGGAACATGCAAAGAAGACAGATGAAAATTCAGATGATTTTGCTGATGACTGAATTTCAAAAAGTTCAGTAGATTATGGGGGAGGAGAAAGACTAGGCAGAAAATGGGATACAGAGTGCTTTGAGGAGCCTAGTGCTACCTGTGGTCATTGATGTCAGTAAGCTGGATGGTATCAAGGCTAGTGATTTGTTGTGGTGAACTTGGGAGAGTGGGAGAGTGGGAAGCCTTGGCAGAGTACCTGGAGCCCTGGGAACCCCACTAATCAGTGGTGAAGCCAGTGGAGGGTTGGTCCCATTCAGAGTGCATGGAGTAGAGTAAGGCAAACTCAAGATCCACCACACTGCAGAAACTGAGTCACAAAGGAGGAGGGTACAGAAGATGGTATGTTTTGGATGTTAGTTTACAGAAGGAAAGTACATGTTTCTGGGTTTTGGTTTTTTTTTGTTGTTGTTCCTGATGCTCTGGGTAATGGCAGAGGCCAGGTTGTACATTTAGTTTTATGCTAAGCTAAGAAGCTTTGCCTTAGATTTCCAAACTTTAAAGTTGTGTTATAGGGCTGGGGATGTGCATCAAGCGGTAGCACGCTTGCCTGGCATGCGTGCGGCCCAGGTTCGATCCTCAGCACCACATACAAAGATGTTGTGTCCGCCAAATACTAAAAAATAAATATTAAAATTCTCTTAGTCTCCCTCTCTCTCACTCTCTCTTTAAAAAAAATAAAATAAATAAAATAAAGTTGTGTTATAGGGACAGAATAGAGGCGGGCGGGTGGGGGGGATTACTTAGTTTATCTAAGATGTCCATGCAGCATTGGCATACATATTCCCTATCATTTGAACTGGGCATTTCTCAGTTTATAAAATAAATTCCAGATGGACTAAACACTTTCATGGAAAAAGTAATACCTTAAAAGTGATTTAAAATTAGAGGCAAACCAGTTGGTTTTAAAAATTTAAAGAACCATGATAAATGTTATTACTTAAAGAGCTCATACAAATAAAATGATAACAGAACAAAAAAAAATTTTTTTTAGATCTCAATATTCATGGGATAATGGACAAAGAACATAAGAGAGTCACAAAAGAGGAAAATAGTAAATGATTAATATGTTTGAAAAATTGTTTGATTTTCCTAGCTCTCCAGAATATGCAAGTAGAAATAGGAGTGAACTGACATATTCATGTATCAAATTAATAAATGTTTTATAAAACGACACCATGCTAGTACCAGTGTTGATATACTGGGGTAGATATTTTTATATTTGTAACATAGGAGGATAAATAGCTTTGTCAGTAAGGGTGAAGAACCCGAAGAGCTTACATACCCCTTAAGATAATAATGTAAATTTTAGGGATTTATTCTAAAGAACCAAAAAGAAATCCGAATAAAGTTTGATACTTGATGATTACCACATGTACAAAAAATTGGTAAGAGTCCACATTAAAGGAATATTAGGTAAACTATGGCATGTCCATATGGTTGTCATTAGACCTGCTCAATAATAGTCCAGCTTGCATGATTCTGGCACGTAGTAGAATTGCACTTTCTTGCCCCATGCAATTAGTTGTGGCCATGTGACTCAGTTTGACCAAAGAAATGTGAACAGAAGAGATATCATTGCTAGACTGTGGCTTTGAGGGCTACTGTACTGTCCCTCCCCTTGGCCCATCAACCAGTGGTATTCTGGATGGCATAGGCTTTGATGGACAATTAGATGCTGATTACTTGGGAAGAGCATGGTGACCTGAGATGGACGGTTGTATACTCAAGAAAGAAACAAACACATGGTTTGGGGAGTTTAGGTTATTGCATTGTTACTTGGCATAACCTCACTAAAGCAATCCATATGATCAAAGAATATCCTGCATTTTAATGTTTACAAATAATTCTTAAATTAGGTAAAGAATTGTTTAGGGTACCCAGTCTCTGGTATTTTGTTATAGCAATTCTAAGACATGAAGTTTAAATTTTGTTCATCAAACATTTTTCAAGAACCTGTTCACTGTGTATGCATAGTGCATTGGTACCTTGCACAGAATGGATGGTATTCTTGGCACTCATCTGTAGGCCAACATCTGGCCTTCCTTCACCCCTAGTGTGTTTTCCCAGACTCTTCTCTTATTTGAAGTTAGTATTCGCATTCCATTTGCTTGATCTGAAGCCCTGCTCCCAAACATTATTCTCTTGGCCTCAACCCTTTTTTTTTTTTTTTTTTTTTGGACTGGGGATTGAACTCAGGGGCACTCAACCACTGGGCCACATCCTTGGCCCTGTTTTGTACTGTATTTAGAGACAGGGTCTTACTGAGTTGCTTAGCTTTTGCTTACTTTTGCTGAGGCTGGCTTTGAACTCGCAATCCTCCTGCCTCAGCCTCTGGAGCAGCTAGGATACAGGTATGCGCCACCACACCTGGCTCTTGGTATGAAATCTAGTTCAAGGTTCTATGTCCATTTTTCAGCATTATAGAAGGCCTGCAGATAACCTCAAGGATGCATAATGCTTTGTGCACTTGAAGACTTTAGCCTTCAAATAAATTCCTAACAGTGGTACTGCTGTGCACAGTTTATATTCTGTACACATTGCAAAGTTACAGTCCAAGTTGTTTTCCCTTGACAATCTTATTTGCTGATTTTAACTTTTACTCATACTCTTATTTTTGTTTCCAATTTTTTTTAGTAGCAAACCAACATCTTTCCCTATTTTTCCCCATCTTTTTATATGAAGTATCTGTCATTTTTTATGTTTATATTGATTTTTCCTTTTGTTACTGAATTTTATAGAAATATTAAAATTTTATCCTTTTTGTTATATTCCCCCATTTTGTTATTTATCATTTATTACTTTATTAATGTTGAGAAGATTTTATTTTTGTTGGTTTGCTTGTTTGTCATTGGTATTAAAGCTAACAGACTTAGTTTTCTATCATGCTTAAAAACCTTCTTAACCCAAGATTCTTTAAATTTTTGCCCACATTTTCTTCTTGTGAACTCTTATGATTTTGTTTTTCACTTTAAAATCTTTGTTTATTTAAATTTATTTTGGTGTAAGTTATGAGATTTGAAATCCAGTGTTAGCTTTTCTGATGGATTTTGGAATAACCATCCTTCCCCCTTGGATTTGAGAAAGTCTGCTTTGTCCGATGCCGAGTTCTCTTACACCAGAAAGTTTGCATTCTTGGCCTACCACTTCAGGGGTTCTTATGCAGGCTGAATAGTCATGTTTGGAGCTTTGGTTGACAGTTGGTTTTTAGCACAGATATCCTTTGCTTCACTATCCCATTAATCTGGCTATACCTTTCATTGTATGGTATATTTATCATGTTCTTTTTAGATGTTCCTTAACATCTTGCTAAATATTTTCATCTCATGAATTTTTTTTTGGCCATTTTGAATGGGAAATTTATCTCTTCTTTTTTTCTAGCTAATGATCATTAATATGTAAGTTATTTGTTTTAGTTTGTTGATTCTGTGGCTGGCAGTCTTTTTAATTATAATCATTCATGCTTATTAATTGCACATATTAATGAGATTCACCATCCATCACTCATGGTATTTCCATGCATGCATACATCCTGTAGTGATTGTGTCCATCCACATTTCTTCCTTCCTCCCACTCCCAGACCCTGCTGGACCCATTCCCAGTCCCTAAAATTCCCTCTTCTACTTACAGATTGTCTGTTTCTTTCTTCTTCGTTTCCGTATACATCTGTGTAATACTTGTTTTTCTGTGTTTGGCTTATTTCTCTTAACATAATGCTTTTCAGTTCCATCCACTTTCCTGTAGGTGACAGATTTTTTTTCCAGTTCTCTTTATCCATTCATTTGTTGATGGACACCTAACTGATTCCACAGCTTATATATTGCAAATAGTGCACAGTAACATGGGTGTATAGGTGTCCCTTTTGTGTGCTGGCTTCTTCATTTCCTTTCCATAGTGGCTGTACTAACTTACATTCTCACCAAAAGTGTATAAATGTTTCATTTCCTCCACATTCTTTGAGGCTGATAATCTTAATGAACACTTACCATTTCTGATACTTAGGGGTTTCCTAGATTTCTAGAAGTATTTATAAATAATGATTTTACTGCCCTTTCCAATATTTACATGTTTCCGTTTGTCCTTGACTATTTCAATGGTTTGAACTTTCAAAATAATGCTAAATAATAACGGAGAAGATGAACATTCTTGTTTTATTTATGGTTTTAATGGATGATTCTGGTTTGATCTATTATTTGAAAGAGGGCTAATTTGTGTATTTGAGAGAAGAGAAGATTCCAGGTAAAGAGTGGCATGTTTGAATTCCAAAGACAGGAACATGAAAGTTATGTGTGGAAGTAGATTGTATAAAGTGAAAACTGTTTTAGAGAAGTTAACGCATGAGCAGAGGTGGCTCCGAGGAGGAGGGTAAGCTTAATTAGGCACAGTGTACCTACCCATACAGGAGGAAGAGAGTATGGAGCTCTAGAATCAGATGGCTGAAGTTGTGGGTCTTGTATATCTGATCTCTGTCTAGAAGATGATGTAATGTACAACCTATAGGCTGTGATGAAGATCAAATGCAATAACTGCTTCAGAAGTACTCAACTCAATGTCTGACACATGATAAACAAGAAACAACTGTTATTATTATTGGAAATATAATAAATGATGCAGTACTTGAAAGGGGATTTTAAGTGACTAAAAAGGATGTGTGGAAAAATAATATCATCAGTTGCATGTCACATCGGTCAGAACAGGAAAAAAACAATTAAAATTGGTTTTGATTGGCTAAAATTGATTAACATCTGTGTATTCAGCATTCTTCCCACAGTGAGTTTTGAGGGTGACCCCCTGTTCCTCAAAGATAACCATTTTCCAGGCCACCTATTCTTCACAATAATGCATGGAAAGTCACCTGAGCACCAACATAGCAGATTTTTGCCCTGGTAATGGCCTTCCATAGCCATATGTGGTTATTAATGTGTTAGAATAGTTTATCTTAGTGTCTTTGGCACATCTTAATTTGTAATATGTATATGTAATAATTATAAAAAAGAGTGCCTGGTTAGTTGCTTTTTTAACATACACTCTCTTCAGATCCCTGACTTAGTGTGACGCAATCATTCTTTTCACATGTGTATGTTTTTCTATGTCCCGGGGAAGCTTTGAAATACTTGTTGATTTATGGAGAATGAAAAGTGAACCAAACTTTCTTAGAACATTTTAAAAAACTCTGACACTTAAAAGCCAAAATCAAACAGTATTTGAAATGATTTATAAAATTACAGCAGTAACTTTTTTTCCACTTAAGCCAAAGTACAGTCTAAACAACCCTTTCACCCTGCTAAGTCCTTTAAATGGAAGCAATGTATGTCTATAAATCAAATAATAGTTTACATTTATTTCATAACCACCTTTTCTAACTCATTTTCACTCTTAAAACTTAGTACATCCTCTGAAAAGTTGAACCAGTCCTGCATCGAATTAAAATTGAAGTGAGTAAAGAAATACATTAAAAGAAAGACTGTGGAGATTGATATGTTGCCAAAGCTCAGCTTAGAGAAGCACAGTATTGAAAGAAAGTAGAACAATATGACATGCTCTTATTAGAATAAGAGAATTCAGCTCTAAGCAGCTTTGTCTCACTAGTGAGTAACAAAACAGTCTCTCTGGTGCCGTAATCTCAACTAGCCTTCTGGCACTGTTCCTTGGAGTCCACAAAACACTGTAATTTGAATTATTTTCCAATAACTTCTTATTTCAAACAGTTTTTTGTTTAAATTTTATTTTGATTTTATTATATTTTAATGGCTCTCTCTACTAATTTTTTTTATTTCTTTAGTTGAACAATAAGTTCTCTCTCGGGCAAGTTCTGTATCTTTTTATTTTTTTCTTTCTTTCACAGTGTCTAGCCTAGCTGGGCACACAATAGATTATCAATAACTTCTTGCTGATGAACTGTCTGTTCAGCAGCTACTGATAAGGTAGCTGCTAATAAGCTGGATATTCCTGGGAGGCCCTCATAGCTCCTGAACTGCTATCCTTAGATTTTTGTGTAAAATTAGGCTAGATCACATGCTGTTTGGTGCTGTGTTGGGGTACCCAGGTCCCAAAGATGTTTCCTGGCATTGAAGACATACCAAGAGTGACAGGGCTATTCCTGGCAAGGTGGACATTGGTTGTGACAGTGGGAATCATGAAGCCCGTCAGGGGCTACCCAGGCATCATGGAACCTGGGCCTATTATCTGACCTGACTGGGGTGGATGAGTGGTAGCATCTGATGGAGGGCAGGGAGGTAGATGGCTGCTGATGAGGCATCATGCCAGGATGCCCTGCTGTTCCACAGGGGCCAGGCAAGGTCCTCTTGTACATCTGTTGAGGGTTCTGGCCATGCTGCTGCTGTTGTCATTTGCTGTCAGGCATATTTCAGCTGTTCCATGTGGAAGTTCTGGAATTCAGTAAGCAACTACTGCCTCTGTTGTTCTAGGGCTTTGTTCTCTCTCTGTTCATGATGGTGTCCAGCTCCTCAAAACATCTAAGTTTGATTTTTGTTTGTTTATTTGTGTCTTGGCCAGGAGAGCTACCAGGGACTTGATCTTTGTCTCTTCCATAGCAGCCAGGCGCTTGACTTTGATGGTAGCCAAGGTGAGAGTAGCTGCTGCCACCGTGACAACATTTCCTTCAGAAATCTCATATTCCGCTTTCTTCTTCTTATATCACATTTTCTTTCTTTAGATTTGTCAGTGAGTTCCTTGTTCCTCTTCAGTCCTTTTCTTCTGATTTGATATCCTCACTAACTTAGCTATTCTGTTCCTTCTCACCGTTTTTTTTTATATTCTCCATCTAGTACTTCATCACCTTCTTCTGTTTTATTTTCCAATTTGAATAGCTCATTGTTCATAAGTTGCAAAAATAGTTCCCATGTCTATTCACCCAGCTTTCCCATTGATAGTATACTACCTAGCCATAGTGGGTTGTCAAATTCAGGCTGTTAACCTTGGTGCAATACCATTAACTCAGTAATCTGAATTACTTTTGCATAATCTACTTGTACATTTTTATTACTTCTGAAATTTACTACCCTTTTTTTCCCAGAAAAACACTACATCTCAAAACAGCTGAAACCAACTTATAAATTTAATCTATAACATAAATTCCCTTTTTTTCTATAGATGGTAATCAGATTTCAGGTATACCATGAAGATAGGAACAATACAAGTGGGGTCAGTAGAAACTTGCATATCACTGAGTCTGTATCCTGTTACTGTGTTAGAAAAATACAAATATTTTGAAATGTTACCCACAGAGAGCCCCAGAGGCTCTCTTTCTTCAGGGTCTCCTTGACTGATAGGTAAAAGCAGTATATGCTATGAAATCACCCATTTTAAACTTTTTGCATGTTAGATCATATCTACTTCAGTAGCACTGACTTTCTTACCTTTATCCTTAAACTGTTAACTCATTAGCTTTTAAGTATTTTGACCAAACCCATGGTAATAAATGCATTTTACATTGTGATCTATTGTACAAATATGTATAAGTACATTTAAGTATATATGTATATGCACGTGTGGATGAAAAGCTGAAACAGACTAAAAGTTACCTTTACTATATGCACAGTTTTTTTATTATTTTCTCTTCTGCTTGTTTATCTCTTTAATGCTAGTCCCAACTCCTGACCTGATTTTACAAACCCCTGGTAGATAATGACCCACAGTCCAAAAAAGTCCATTTTAACCTATCTTGCTCATGATTTAGCTTATTTCATCTTCTTTGCCAAGTCAATCATAAAACTTTTTTCATATAGAGATGTTTTAGAACAAAATTATTTAAAACAATAGAACTATAACTCCTGCTAGATCCCAGCACTTCCATTTCTTCTCATGTGTGTTATTTTATTGGACCGACAGATGAGTGTATATATATATGTATTAGATAGTTTGGAAATGATATGATGCAGTGCTGTGAGAATTCTGTTGTAGATAGGGAAGTGTTAAATTTTGCCTCATGAAGTCAGAAATGACATTTTATCTGGGCCTGGTCGCTTCTAATTCAGATTTTACCATAGATTGAATCACACTAGGGAGAAAGGAATGAGGACCAAGTGAGATGTGATAGGAGGTGTTAGAGAATATATCAGTCTAGGGTTGCTTGCTGATAGGGAGTTTGTTTTGATAGCAGGGACTTTGGGTAGGGTTGAAAATAAGACAGGGATCAAATAGTAGAGAGTCCATTATGTCTGGTGAAAAGCTTATGTACAAGCTTGGAGGGAATTGGGAGACCTTAGAGGTTTGAAGTTTGTAAGCAGAGTACTGGCATGAGCAGATAGAAATTATAGGGAAATAGATAAGGTTTAGGTATGGGGATGGCCTAAGGGAGACAGAGATAGAAGAAAGGAAGTTAAAAATCTATCCAAGTCCTAGATTAAAGCAAAAATTAAAATATAGTGAATATTACCATATACTTAAAAACGTCAATTTTTTTCTTTGTGAAAGTAGTCTACTAGATCATTTTGATGTTTTATTCTCTTAGCAACACATTTACAAAAATTACTTGAAAATATATTTTATCCAGTCTTTTAATTGTTTCATTCTGGAGGGTTGTTGGAAATAACCAAATCCATCATGCTATGAAAACAGAAGTTTCAAGCTGGGCCTCTGGCTCAGTGGTAGCACACTTGCCTAGCATGTGTGAACACTGGGTTCCATTCTTAGCACCACATATAAATAAATAAAGGTCTATCAACAACTGAAAAAAGCAAAAAACAGAAGTTTCTACTGTGCAATTTCCTGTGCTGCTTATTATGCTTTGCTTTATGTTCTATTTTGGGAGATTTCGTTAATTTTATCCCCTTACTCTCCCACTATTTTTCATTTGGTTTTGGGACTTCTTCCTGTTCTTTTCTTTCTTTTCTAGTGCATCCTTATCTTCTTTAATGAATGTAACTTTTTTGGTCACAGAAAACATATATGCACATAGATCCTGCCCTAAAGGTCATGTAATCTAGGCAAGAGATGAGCAAAATCTAAATCTGGACACTGAGGGTAGGAATGTAAGTCAGGGTAAAACTACAGGAATATTTTGAAATAAAATTGTCAGGACTTGAGAATTGATTAACATTAATTGAAGGAAAAAATCAAGAGTTGTTGCTGATCTCCAGCCTATGAAGAACACCTTTGAAAAGCCCCCAGTTCAATGATGAAAGACTGAAAATGTTCCCCTAAAATAATAAGACAACAATGTCTGCCTTTGCAACTTCAGTTCAATATTAAACTAGAGGTTTTAACAAGAGCTAATAGGCAATAAAAATAAATGTATTCATACTAAAAAGGAAGAAGTAAAATGGGGATCTGTTTGGTATGGTCCTATATATAGAAAATCCTGAAGAATACATACAGAAAAAAATATTAGCGTGAATAAAAAAGCTTAACATATAGATTTATAAGGACATACAAAGCTATTAGTTCATTTTAGCCTTAAGCCATTTCTCATTGCTGATCTTTTCAAAGATCAAACCTTGAACCTTCAAATTTAGGCAATATAAAAAAATCCAAACATACTTATATAACTCACATATAATATATAAAATGCTATAGCATTGTAACCTAATGCTAGTTGATACTATTTTGCTTTTTGTTATTTAACTGATTTTGGGTTTTTTTTAGACAAAAACAACAGCAGAGTGCATTACAACTATTATTACACATATAGAGCACACTTTTTCATATCTTTGTATGTAAAGTGAGTTTACGCCAATTCATGTCTTCATACATACACTTTGTTGTTTTTTTGCATTACAATTCTTATTACACACATAGACCACAATTTTTCATATCTCTGTATATAAAGTAGGTTGACACACAATTCGTGTCTTCATAAATGTACTTTGAATAATGATGTCCATCACATTCCACCATGCTTGCTAATTCTACCTGCCTCCTCCCTTCCCCTCCCACCCCTCTTCCCTATCTATAATTCATCTATTCCTCCCATGCTCCCCCTCCCTACTCCACTATGAGTCAGCCTCCTTATACAGAGAAAATATTCGGCATTTGTTTTTCGTGGGATTAGCTAACTTCACTTAGCATTATCTTCTCCAACACCGTCCATTTACCTGCAAATGCCATGATTTTATTCTCTTTTATTGCTGAGTAAAATTCCAAAGGACCTGAACAGACACTTCTCAGATGAGGATATGCAATCAAACAACAAATATATGGAAAAAAAAATGCTCATCATCTGTAGCAATCAGAGAAATGCAAATCAAAACTACTCTAAGATATCATCTCACTCCAGTCAGAATGGCAGCCATTATGAAGACAAACAGTAGTAATAGTTGGTGAGGATATGGGGAAAAAGGGACACTCATACATTGCTGGTGGGACTGCAAATTGGTGCAGCCAATATGGAAAGCAGTATGGAGATTCCTTAGAAATCTGGGAATGGAACCACCATTTGACCCAGCTATCCCTCTCTTTGAACTATACCCAAAGGACTTAAAAACAGCATACTACATGGACACAGCCACATCCATGTTTATAGCAGCACAATTCACAGTAGCTAAACTGTGGAGCCAACCTAGATATACCCTTCAGTGGATGAATGGATAAAAAAAAAAGTTGATACTATTTTGATATGAGCAGGTTTAATAAATTTCAGGGCTGCTTTATTTATGTGTATACTAATTTTAACTAAGGGTGTTGATTATTTTTACCTAATCCTTTTTGTAAAAAAAAATTCATTAATATGTGCTATTTGGCATTATCCAAATTCTCAATGTTTCAGCTACAACTCTGTTTGTTTGTTTCCTCTTTCTTCCTCCTTCTCCTCCTCCTTTTCCTTTTTCTTTTTCCTTTTTTAGTTTCTTGGGGGTTTTTTTGTAAAAAAATTGCTAAAAGCTATTTCATCAGGAAGTTTGGAAACTCTTCAGATGAGATAATCAGAGGGTATTGATGTTGGTAGAAAGCAAACAACCCTAACAATTTCCATGGATCAGTCATGTATTTTATTCCTGTCAGTTATGTTGAACAAAATGCAGGTAGCAACATGCCCTGCAGATGACAAACTGTCACATGCCCTGGGCTATACTTGAGAACATGCAGTTAATAAACTTCTGGAATGCCTTCATAGCATTCCTGAGGGGTGGAGGAGGTGGCTGTGAAGTATTCCTGGGGGTGAAAGTGTTTTTTACCATCTTTATTAACTCACTTTCATCCAGCAAGAGAAAAATCCTTGGTAAGACATATTTCCTAATTGCACATGTCCAGTTGTATACATCTTAAGTAATATAAAGGAGTGAGATTCATTTGTCCATATGACCTGGAGGGATCTTTCAACAGGAGAATTAGAAAATAAGTTTGGAAAGCAGTGGTTGTTCCAACCAAGGAAGTTGAGTGAATATCATTTAAAGTTTAATAGGCAAGAGCTAGTGAGATGAAGATGTAGATATGTAGACACCAGACTTCATAGATTTCAGATGAAATCATATAACTAATCAGGAAGAATCTAGGATGAGTCTTAATTCCATGAGAAGCATTTTAATTTTGATTTGTCACTTCAGAAATTCAGGGGTGTGTGACCGTAACTTGTATATTACCTATTCATTGACAGCTTTTTAATTTTAGTGATTATCGAAACTAATTATGAGAAAGATTTGGACTTATAAATGTATATTTTATATAAATTGCAGTAAATTCTTGTGTCTAATTCTTAAACTTATTTTATCATCCTCTGTGTGCATATTTGTTGAAGACACTGTGCTAGTAACAAGATACAAAGAGGTACGTAGGGTCCTCTCTGCTCACCAAAGGATTAAGTTGGTAGCTGGCAAATAAAGCCATCCCAGAGGGCCAGCAGTGCAAGCTTGATGACTCCTTTCTCTTATTTAACCCACATAACTGTTCTATGAGGTGGGTGTGACACAGTTACGTTTGAAAGATTAGGGAGAGCAAGATTATGGATCTGGTGATGGTTACGCAGCCACATTGAAACAGTCAGTGATTCTTTATGTCAAGTCTTCCTCAGGAGTCTATGTGGCTGTGAGTACAGGGTCCTTAGTATCCACTTAAGATCCACTACCCAGCATGTCATGAGCATTCAATGAATTTTGGAAAGAGGGATGGATGATTTTTGAGTCTGTTTATCCATTTTGAGTTATGCTTCTAGGTAAAGAGGAAAGAACTATGTGTCTATATGACAGTGAAGCCCTGATATTAACAAACACATACTTGAGGCTCTAGGAATACAGGAGAAATTAGAACAGCCTTAGGTTTTCTCTACAAAAATTTTAAAGGCACAAGAAAAGCTCTTTTGTAATAGGGATGGCATTTTGAAAATATTAAACTAGTGCATCTGTCCCATATATCCTCCCTAAACCAGTCTCATGTGCTGGCTGATTAGGTTAATGGGGAGCCCAGCAGGGTATCTCCATGATAGAGAAGTGGCTTTGAAAGTCAGGACTTCAGTGCCATAGTGGGGAGGTACACCAACCCTGAAGGGACCCAAGGAGGCCCATATGACCATCCTTGAGAGCCCAGTCACGCCCACAAAGAGGCCAAATCACTCCCACAAAGAGGACCAGCACAAGTAGAGATCCAAGGCACAAGTGGGCCCCTACTGCCACAAACAGAGGCCTAACTGCCTGTGGGCAGGAAACAGTACTAGTAGGCAGTAAGCAGTGTCTTTTTTTTTTTTTTTAATTATCAGAAAAGTTTTTATTGATTAAAGTATTATTTGAATAGATACTGAAGAAAGTGAGAAAAAGAGACATATGGTTACTTGTAGGGGAAGAGTTTCTGGGGCAGAGAGAAAAGCAAGGACAAGGACCTATGGGATTCAGAGCTTGCTCCCTGTCTATTGTGTTTTGGACCAGCAAGTCACCAGTGTGGCTGCAGGAGAGTGATGGAGGCAGAGACAGGAGATGAAGTCTAACCTAAGAGGATCAAAGGAAGAAATTCTAGGGTTCTCCTTGCCAATATCATGCAAGAAGTTGATAGGCTCTTTTGATACCAAATCATTCTGTTTGTCCTTGTCCTTTTTATATTCTAAGTTGCTCTTACAGGGCAGGGATACAGTCTGTCTGGTATCCCAAGGTGAGTGGAGAACTTAGTTCTCAAGCTTACTGCCAGCCCTGATGGGTGCAGTCGAGTGGAGAGAGACTCTGCCCACATTGGGACCACATCTCTGCACACCTGCTTCCCTTGCATACCTACTTGCATGCTCTCTAGAGGTGATGCACCTTCCTTCGGACTTTCTTTCCTTTGAGAAGTTGCTCCCTGCTGCATCACTGTTTTTATATTCCTCTGTACAAAGGGGCAGAAAATCCCGTTGTCTACAAAGGACGATCACATCCTTTTTTAGTTTTCCTTTCATAGTTTTTTTTTTTTTTTTTTCTGATCCTATATACATACCTACTTCCTTTGCTGGGTGGTTTGTAATCATATGAAGACAAAAGCAGTACCCTCTTCTTTTGGTTCCTGTACTACACCTGTCTTATATGACTAACTACCAAAGACTGCCCTGATGTAGCTATTCCTGCCAAGGTCTCTGTTGTTTTCCGGTGGCTTCCTGACCATGGAAGCTGGAATCCTCTGTATTATTGGACCATGACTTCTCTAGAATGAAGGGGCAATCTACCTTTTTCTCTTAAGATGTTACAGTCAACAGAAAAAGCCATGTTGAGAATTTTTACTAGGAAGGAATGAAGCCAACATTCCTTAATTCCAACTGTGCTTGTTGCTTGTTTTTAATTTATTATCTCATTTAATTAGATCAGTATACTTTTTCATATTTCACCTAATAAATGTATTATCGTCCTTGCTCTTCTAATATGTTAGTTTTTAATAGGTGTGTAAGACTAGATTTCCAGGGATTTTATTTTACAAAAATTTTTAATTTCATATATAAATAAAATTGACAGTTGAAGTTGACATACTAAAAAGACTCCTATTTAATATGTTGTGCATCATTAGCACTATACCACCTACCACCCCGTTGTGCTAGGGCCATGGGACAGGCAAGGAAGGCCCATAAAGATGAGATACAAGCTACAGGGTTTATTGAAAAATGTTTACCGGGAGGCCTGGTGGTGAAAAACTGCACAGATATACCTCTGCTACATGCAGTTCCTCCAGTACCTAGCTAGAAAGTCACGACTCTTTCTCCTCACAATGCTTTGTCCAGAGGCTGCGGGGAACTCTGGTGCTCTTGTCTGCAGCAGTTACTGCAGGCAGGCAGTATTTTATAGGTTAAGTTGCAAAAGCAATGACATCATCAGTATTCGCCTGCTCTGCTCCTTGTATGGACCAACATCCCAAGGAGAACTGTCTGGTATACATGCAGAAAGCAGCTTTTTACAGAGAACACCAGCTTGCCCTAATACCCAGAATACATGAGAGAAAGGCAGTGTCCTTAAATATATCTGGAGATTCTAGCCCAGATTTGCTCCTATTGTTCCCTTAACTTGGCTAGGTTCTTGGGGACAGAAAGGGGACATTCAAGGGCATGCTGTTTTATTGTCCCTTTTTTCTTCAAGGAGGATATAAGCAGTGTGCCTGTCCTGTTGCTATTAATTGCCTAAAGAGAATTGGATTGTTAGGAAGGATTTTTTTTTATATAACACTGGGCCTAGTCTCTTTAAAGTAGGTTATAATACTGTCATTAGTATAGAAAATATTTTCTTAGTTGTCATTAGGATGTTTTGGGATTCTCATGAAATGATATTTTTATAAATTATTCAGATTTTATATGCCGATGTTGACAAGGATGTGTGTCTGATACATATTTTTACATATTGGAGTGCAGGGTTAACATTTTAGTCTATAATTCTATTATTGCTTGTGTAAGAACTTCATTTTCAGCTGTAAAAATAGCTCTGTGATGTGTTTTGATATGTGCTTTAGCAGATATGGTAGAAATGAAGTGGAAAATTATAGGTGTCTGATGTAACAGGAATGTGGCTTGTTGGGGTGTCAGTAATTCGAAATCAGGGTGGTTGTACAGTTAGTTTCTTTCCTTCATCTCACAAGCCAAAGGTGAGTGGATAGGTCTGGTAAGCTGGCATCTTCCCAACACATGGCTTTTATTTTGTCCAAAGTAGAGTTCTAATTTTTACGTTTTTCCAAGCTAACAGGAAAGGCCTTTAAGAAGTATAGGTACCCCTCCAGTATTTCTAGTTGGTTTTTTTTTCTCTTATGCTGTTTCTTAAAACAGTAAGGTTATGATATGAGTTTTCTGCTGCTGTGGAATAGTCACCATAAATATAGTGACATCCAACAGTGTACATCTCACATTCCTGGGGGTCAGGCATCTGTACTGCTTAGCACTTCCTGTGCTTAGGGCCTCAGAAGGCTGTGGCAATGATGTCAGTCAGGCTGTGGTTTCATCTGGGGCTTGACTACTTTACCAGGTTGTCGGTGGAACTCATTTCTTTGTGGCAGTGGGACTGACAGACTTCTTGCTATCTATAGATGGCCCACAGATCCTAGAGTAACCCCCTGTCCATGTCATAATGGCTTCTCTCAGCTTATAGAGACCCCTTCTTCAGGTCTTGCAGGCCTCCCGGGTTCCAGAGACTCCCTCCTAGTTCTAGAGGACCCCTAGGTGTCTGACAGTGGGATTTCCCAACATGGCTGTAACTTCCTTTCACTACTACAAGAGGCTTTCTAGGGTGAGTGGGCTAGAGACAGATATCATGTATGAACATCAGTCTGAAAGAATCACATAGTGTCCCCCCACCTGTCCAGCCAGCCAACCAGCAGAGTCTACTGAATTTCTGTTATGCTCTGACAGGTACAGTGCTGAGTCTACACTCCGACAGATCATGTGGTTCATGATCTAAAGAAAATTTCAGTATAGAATGACACACACTAAGGAAGCAATGGATACCATCCCTATTTGCATGCAGTTTGTATTGTCTCATAATAAGATTGTTTTAAAATATATTTTAGGTAAATGCATTTATACACATATCACTGGAAATGAAGAAATGATGCTCCATTTAATAGTACAATTAAGAGAAATGGTTGGTTTCATCACTCACTGTTTAATGTGTGGTGAGCAAGTTCTAGTTCCTATTCCAGGTTTGAAAGGGAAAATAGTAAAGAGCTACATTGCTGCCTTTCCATTCCTAGAAAATCATAAAGTCAGAGAAGAGAAACAGGAAAATAAAAACTCTCAAAGGGTCTCACATTCTTTGAAGAGTTCTAAGGCAAATAACATTACCCACGGGGCTCTTGACATGCTGCTCCACCAGCTCTATGTTCTGTCTTTCAGATGGGTTCACTGAGATTATCTAACCCAAGACAAGTTTAGATAACCATGCCTTGGGATAATGTTAGGATTTGAATGTCTGCATTTCTAGCAAGAATACAAGGAAAATTATGAAGACGTTTGCATCATTTGTTTTTGAAACCAGACCTGTCTGTCAAACATTGAGGGAAGGGTGGACACTTGTCCGCTTGACAATTCCCCCCTAAAAAGAAGAAAATTTTGATTTACAAGGAAGAAAATGAGCTAATTCCAGTGCTTAACCTGAAATGCTGTCTTACATTTTTTCAGATGAAAGAGTAAAATAGAAACAAGGATGTAATGTTAAGTTAAATTAGAAGGAATTCAGCAATTGTGTTCAAATAGCAGTGGAATTGTAGGTCTAGTTGTCCATAAAGTTACAAACCTCTGATGAAAGGTGTCAAGTAGGTATAATTGATTTAGCAGGTTATGAGGTCTGGGAAGGGTGTAGCACCAAACTCAAGCCTGTAATTAAAGAGCAAGACACAGCCAGAATACCTATGTCCAGGTAGGGATGATACTCTAAGGCAGATGTGGCAGCTTAGGCAGTGGTGTGTCACAGAAATCCTGATGTCTCTTTCTACAGTTCTGAAAGGGCTTATTTTTACTACTCTGTTTATATGGAATTCAGTTATGAGTTGATGAAACTAAGAGACCTAGACTTTTTTTTTTTTTTTTTTTTAAAGCTCAAATCAGGATGCTGTTGAAGTAGGCCTGCTCTCAAGATGAAACAAAACTGTATTCAGGTCAAATCTAAACAAAGTTAAATTCAGCATATATTGCAAAGGTTGACAAACTAGATCTGGCAGATCACCATGAAGAAAACATTTCAAAGAGAAAGCTCCCTAACTGTGTGCTATGTATTTCACTCTGAGAGATGCTTGTATGATCCATAGCACCAGAGCCAATATAACTTCAGTCCACGTCCTATTACTAAAGATATCATCTCTTCCAAATTGCTTCATATGTGAAAGATCACCAATGGTCCACATTTTAAGCAACATTTAGCAGACTGAGTTTTCAGAATAACATCAAAAATATACAAGACCCCTTTTTAAATAAGACAGACTATACAGAACTGTGTGTGCATTATAAGTGAATTCCAAAGACCCAGCCCTTTAAATTAAAAATGTAGTCAGTCACAGTTTTCTATTCTGAAATTGAACCATAGATGGCCTGGGTGGTTTACTTTCTTCTAAATACTATGAAAATTATGAAGACGTTTGCATAGGGTGAAAAGTCTCTGTCTACCTCTCTGCTTCTTTGATTCAAGAGGCTCTCCTGACTGAAGACACTTGGGCCACATTTCTAGTACACAGCTTCTCCCATCAAGGGCACAGCCTCTCTTGAGCCTCTGGGAGCCAGTGTGCCTGGTGTGCCTGGGGTGAGGAGTGTCTTGTGAAAGATAGAGTTAAGGCCTTGTTACTGTGACTGAGAGGGAGATGACAGCCAGCTGTGCAAGTGTATCTGCATAGCATGGGTGGCAGCCATCAGGAGTCAGAGCCCCTGTGCCACCAGTGCTAGATACTGCCTTCACAGATGGTGCACTCACAGGCAGGAACTGGACATGGTTCTTTCCTTCAGCACAGGACTCCCAGGTTCCCCACCTTGTTTTCAATCATCTTTTTGCAGAAAAGGGAGAGTAGACATTGAGGGTTATTGTCGGCCTAAATTGTTTGGAGTGCTCCTGCATACCTCCCTAACCTGCCCAGTCCAGGCAGATTAATTATCTTAAAGAACTGCACACATTTAGAGAGTAACTGCCACATGGCATTATCTTTAAACTCACTGCGTGTTGAGTAGGGGGTTCAGAGAATGTCCTAAGATTAGTCGCACTTCTGTGATGAAAGAACCATCTTTTCAGAAATATTTGTTTCTTAACATATTAACTAGAATTTGCTTATCTAGTTCATAGAGTTGGAGTAAGGATTATATTTATATCTTATTTCCTAGAGAATTAGAGAATGATTGTCACCCAAAAGAAAATCCCATTTTTTTAAAAGTTTAAATGTCAGACAAAGTATACCATAGAAGTATATGATTGCATGCTTCTCTAGTTTCAAGAGTTATAGTGTGGATCATACTTTATTTATGTTTTTAGGGAGTTATGAGATTGATTATGGAATAGTTATTGATCTTAAGAGCTCTGGTTCTTTTACAAAAAAATTTTTAATGTCAGGTAAAGGTTATTTTAGAAGAAAGTAGAAGACCATGTATTAAATTCATTTCAGAAAAGTAAAAAATTTAAAGTCCAAGTGTTGAGAATAGAGTTCATAATCCAGCTTCTGCTGAGACAGTTTTACAAAGAGAAAAACGCTGTCCTGCTCTTATGCATCTGTACCTGTGTGGCCCTCCTCTTCCTGGCCAGAGTGTGGGGGTTTTCAATTTTTCAGTACAGAGAAAGAGCAATATTATGGAAGTTTCCACTGGAACAGTATTCTCCCATGAAAATCCACATGGCCTTTCTTATAATAGCTACATCCTTGTTCTCAGAAAGAATGGATACTTTCTCTCAAAATTCTCTGTGATACCCACAACCAGGTATTCCTTGCTGTCCAAAGAACTGTGAAAGTCCAGCCCTGCTACATGATCAATCCTCTTGCCATCCTCCTGGGTTTTCCTCTCTACATTTCTATTGCAGAAGTGAATCCCAGAGTGACAAACTTGAACATGTGATTAGGTGGCAGTTTCTTCCTTGTCATGATTAGAAAATAAGCTGAACAGGCTTAGGGAAGGCAGGGAGCTCTGAGAATTTCTTCACCTTTTCATCAAGATGCTGCAGAAGTCAGGGGTTACCTTTGGTTCATAGTGTTAGTCTTTTATTTATGGAAAAAAAAACAACCTCAGATTTCAGCTTCTCTGCCTTCATATAAACAATTTTTCAATTCTATCCCATTTTTCTTATGTTCTTGCCTTTTTGACTCGTCATCAAATAATAGTAATGCAGCCACATCAATGTTTATAGCAGCTCAATTCACAGTAGCTAAACTATGCAACCAGCATAGATGCCCTTCAGTAGATGAATGTATAAATAAACTGTGGTATATATACACAATGGAATATTACTCAACATTAAAAGAGAATAAAATTATGGCATTTACCAATAAATGAATGAAGTTGAAGAATATCATGCTAAGCGAATTAAGCCAATCCCAAAAAACCAAAAGTCGGATGTTCTCTGTATGTGCTGATCCATAATGGGGGGAGGTCCATGGGGAAAATGGGAGAACTGTGACTGGGCAAAGGGGAGGTAGGAGACATCTTGTACAGCCAGAGAAATGTTGTTCTGCAATTGTGTAAAATAAATCAAAATGCAATAAGCTGTCATATATACCTAATTAGAAGTAATAAATGGATAAAATTTTTTAAATTATGATAAAATATGGATATGTTTAGCTTTAGAAAAACTAGTTCATATGAAGAACAGTTCTTGCAGCAAATGGTCATTGCAAAGTAAAACTTATCAAAATAAGTAAACTCATGAGTTTTTTTTCTAAATTGTCAAATGAAATAAAATGTATTAAAATTAGTTTAAGTAAGTAAACTCAATTAAGAAAGTTAAACATATTTGGAGGTATACACACACACACACACACACACAAGGAAATCTGTTTGAAGATTATATTCACATCATTTAAGAATTTCTTTGTGTATGTATTAGTCAGCCGGAGCTGCCATAATAAATACCCTACACTGGGAAGCTTAAACAAATGAAATTTCTTCTGCGTTTGTTTCTGTGGGTTTGTTTCTCCTAAGGCCTCTCTCTTGTATTGCATATGACTGCCTTCTCTATATCCTTGCTGGGCCTTTCCTTTCTGCACATGCTGTAGTATCTTTGTCCAAATATCTTCTTTTTCTGAGGGTACCAGCCTTCTTTTAATCACCTCTTTAAAGTCCCTATCTCCAGATACACTTACATTCTGATGTTAGGGCTTCACATATAAATTTTAGGGAGACACAATTGAGCTCATAATAGTGTATAAAATGTGAAAATATTAATATTGTGAATGACATAGCTCTGTAGGAGAAACTTAAAACATGCACAGGTTTCTATGTTTCCATTGTGCTCTCATATATAATATTCCTAAAATTCAAAGACTGAATTATTTCTCTTGCTGTCTTTCTGGTTTTGCAGGCCTGGCAGCTGAGATTCAGCCACCTTGTGGGCTATGGTGCCAAATATTACTCTTACCTGATGTCCAGAGCTGTAGCGTCCATGGTTTGGAAGGAATGTTTTCTACAGGATCCTTTTAACAGGTAATAAGGGCTGTGTAAGTTTATAAAACATTGCCTCCTTCAACCATAGTAATCCCTATCACACTATATCCAACATCAATCACTTGGAACCCAGGTGACCCTGGCAGGAAGTGGGAACTCTGTGAGACAGACTCATCTTGGGGCCCTGCCCTCCAGTGAGCCTCTTCCTGTGGCAATGGTGGCCTTGAACTTCCACCTTACTCCACAGCTCTGTGTTCTGTAGAATTGCCTGGTACCCTCCACATGCCTCCACTGACCCCGTGTAACTCTTCGGCTTCTGCACAAGACGACCCATTGCTGCTTTCCCATTCTGCTCCCTTGTATTTTCTCCATTTTTCCAGCCACTCCTGCTGTCAGTGCCTTCTGCTTTCAGAGCTTCCTGTCACTTTTGACAGGCTTCTTGACTTTGGCACACGCATCCAAAGTTTTACCCATGAGGATATAGTTTTTTCCTCTACTGCCCAACAAAGTTTTTTTAACTCTTCCCTACTTGGGAGCAGCACCATAAGCAGCATTGTTTGTTGACAGTAACATGGTTTTTTTTTCTGGATATTACCCCTCTGTCTTCTTTTGGAACATTTTCCTTCCCTGGGGAGACAGTCTCCATGGAAGGCAGGAGCAGTCTCAAGAAGGGGCTGCTTCACTGACAGACCCTGATGCAGCGCCCTTCCTGGTGGCCATCAAGATAGCATGGGTGGCAGTTGAATTTCCGCATGCATTTCTTTCTGCCTTGACATCAAAGGGCCCCCACCTTGCCTCAGGTGTACATCATCAGATTAATCTGTGGTTTAGACAATAGAGTCTGGTGCATTCCAAAATAGAAGGTTGACTAAGGTATTTGGTCCACTCCCAGAAGCATAATTCATCAGATCATCCCAAGAAGCCAGGCACAGTAGCGCATGCCCATAATCCTAGCAGCTCTGGAGGCTGAGTAGGAGGATCTTGAGTTCAAAGCCAGCCTCAATAAAAGTGAGGCACTAAGCAACTCACTGAGACCCCATCTCTAAATAAAATACAATAAAAGGCTTGGGGATGTGGCTCAGTGGTTGAGTGCCCCTGAGTTCAATCCCCAGTACCCACTCACTGTCTCTACCCCTTCCCCCCGCAAAAAAAAAAAAAAAAAAAAAAAAAGAAAAAGACAGATCAGCCCACAAATCTAGTTACCTTTAACAATTGAGTAAGGAAACAGGGCAGGTCAATTTCAGTTATGAACAGATCATGCCCACCACCACCTCCCCCAGAACAGAGGCAGGAGAGGGGAATAGGAGTGTAGAAACCTGGGAGAGGCAGTCCTATTTTCCCATTCACTTAGGAAATACTGGTAGTACTTGCATTGGGAGGAGAGATACAGGGGATTTTCTGGTGCTCCTGGATTTGACCTCCCCTGAAACTCTCACAGGACTCCCTCCAACAATAAAAACCAATAGAAAGTGAAGTTTGGGTCTCATAATGCCTTAGAAGGTGCTTCCTTTGAAAGTAAACCAGTAATCATGATCTGATGTCATATCTCCTCACAACCCAAATAAACATGTCTTCAAATACTTTCTGGCAGTTCTGGTGGGTGACTATTATCTTTACCACTTTAACATGGTTTAAAATACACATCCTGTTAGAGTTTTAGCGTGCCCTGGAGTTGACATATGACATTCACAGCAGTTTGGCTTCAACAGCTACGTTTTATAGTAAACTGAGGTTCAGTGGAGAGAGGTTCAGAGTGATTTGTTCAGGGCTTCATTGTTGACAATGGTCAATGGTCATTTTGGTCTTCTTCCAGTTCCTTGCTCCTGTCTGTCTCTTTCACACCTCTCAGCTTTCAGTTTGACACAGATTTGGCTTTTCTCAGCAGTTAATAGTCACATTCAATTCTAAAATCTTTTGAACTTAAATCTGATGTCATAGAATTTTTAAATGTTTTACAGCTTGGTACCCACATGTTATTTTGTCTTGCCCTTTGCAGACTGCAGACACTTGGTCTGCTTTTTGGATTTTATTATTTTCAAAGGATCTACAGCCAAACTTGACCCATAGTAAATCAGTTTCAGGGACTGCAACTCTTTACTGGAGATTTCTATAAAATGGGCAAAATATTATCTTGTTTGAAGGAACTATACTTTACTAGAAAACCACATACTATTAAAAACATATATTTCCAAATATTTGTATCTTAGTTATGTGTGCATTCTTGCCTAGACATGTAGTTGTCGTACTTTTATGAACACATAAAAATAAGCTAGTAAAAGTGCTCAGTAGACTAGAAAATTCCTAACCTCTGTCAAAGGGTCCTTTTGATCCCACTTGTGATCAATAATCAGGCAGAGAGCCTTTATCAGGTCCTGAAGAGTGGAAGCAAGCTTGGAGCAGGAAAAGGGGTGCTGCCTCCTGTGGCCTGGAGGGGACCCTAAGCCGCCCGACCAGGGGTCAGGCAAGGGTCTTGTCCCTCCATGAGAGGGCCACACCTCTGTGCAGGCTTCCTGCCTTGCCTTAGCATTCATTTCAGGGTGTGACTGTGGTGTTTGATGCAAACATGCTTTTGATGCTGTAATGCTCTCAAAAGGTCCAATTAGAGACCATGTATATAGGTTCACTAAGTTACCTGGGTATAAAGATGTTCCAGAGCCAGTGGAATGAAAATAATCTCAAAATTTACCTAAGTCATCTCATCACAATGTATAGTCAATTGTGTTAAAAGAATAACATTTTTCATAAAACATAAAGGAATAGCATTAGTTTGTTTCTAAGTGTCATTAATGTGGGGAATTTCAATCTATAAAAAGGTCTCAGCTGTAATCCCAGTGACTTGGGAGGCCAAGGCAGGAGGACCACACGTTCAAGGCTGGCCTCAGCAACTTAGCAAGATCCTGTCACAGAAAAAAAAAAAAAAAAAAGTGAAATAGGACTTGGGACATAACTCAGTGATATAGTGCCCCTGGATCCAATCACTAATACTGAAATAAAAGAAGGAAGGAAGGAAGAAAGAAAAGTCTCCAAGGGGCAGTGGGTGTTACTCCTTAGTACAACATTTGCCTAGCATGCATGAGGCCCTGGGTTTGATACCCTAGCACAGCAAAAAAAAAAAAATAAAAATAAAAAAATAAAAAATAAAAAAAATAAAAAGTTTTACAAACCTGCCTTTCTGTGTATAGACAGTGTTCTCTGTGGAAGTCAGTGTCACATAGGTACAGCTCACTGGTGAAGAGTCTGAGAAGCTGAGAACCACCTGCATTTCCGTCTCTGCCTTCACCACTAGCACACACACAGTCAAGTCTTCTGGTCCTTTAGCTGTGGTTCTGGGCTGAGGTTTGCTGCTGTCATCTACCCTCTCCTGCCAGCTGTCTTTCCTGCACTCTTATTTCAGAGTGTTATTTATCTGTCTTTGTTAGGTGCCGTCTCAAATTGTTTTCAGAAAGTAAAGACTGGCATGAATAATTTCAAACCTTCTTTTAAAATAATCCTAAACTCTGTACAGAATAGGATATCATCTTTTACTTATTCTATACTACATAAACTAAATAATCCTTTCTATAAAGAGAGGCTGCCTGCTAAAAAAAAAAAAAAAAACAGAAAGCCAAAAATTCTGTTATCCTGATAACAGTGAATGTATCACACCTGGTTTTATGTATTTATTTTAGAATCATTCAAAAATCAGAATTCAGTTTTTAAAAGTAAGAAAATAATCTAGGGCTGACTTGTCACATGGTGGAAAGTTTTCTGAATGTGGCACCAGAGTGGCTTCCTTTGAATAACTCAAGATGGGAGTCCATGGAGTCCAGCAAGCCCTGCCAGCAAGTGTGGCTAACACTCTCCTCTTCTCTAGGGCCGCTGGCGAGCGCTATCGCAGGGAGATGCTGGCCCACGGCGGGGGCAAGGAGCCCATGCTCATGGTTCAAGGTAAAACAAAACCAAATGTAGAAACTTTTCCTTGATGTGTGCTTGTTGTGTTTCCTTCTTTTTAAAGATTCTGTGAGTTTTCCGTTTTAGTTTCCACTTTCAGAATATTACTGAGATACTAATAGAAAATTGTTAAATTAGTCCTAAAATTCTCAAAAAATGCAGTGTTATATTTTAACAGCTCATAATGTGTTTTTCCCCTGTTTATTGTTTTCAGCATAGAGAACTCATTTATTTCTTCTTTATTTTTTTTTCTTAGAAATACCAAGGCACCAAGGTAGATTTTTTACCTATTGAAAAATAAAACCTAATTAAATCACCTTTTTTGTGGTATCACAATGTCTTTTTTCCTATGAAATTTTTGAGTGTTTTTTAAAATATTTTTTTTAGTTGTAGATGGACACAGTCTCTTTATTTATTTATTTTTTTGTGGTGCTGAAGATTGATCCAGTGCCTCACATATGCGAGGCAGGCACTCTACCATTGAGCTACAGCCCCAACCACTGAGTGGTTTTTTTTTTTTTTTTTTTAAAGAGAGAGTGGGAGAGAGAGAGAGAGAGAGAGAGAGAGAGAGAATTTTTTTTTAATATTTATTTTTTAGTTCTCGGCGGACACAACATCTTTGTATGTGGTGCTAAGGATTGATCCCGGGCCGCATGCATGCCAGGAGCGCGCTACCGCGTGAGCCACATCCCCAGCCCGAGTGGTTATTTTTATATATGAATATTTTCACAGAAAATTTAACTGCAGTTGTAAGTGGCCATTATGATTTTTTGTGGAATGTTTGCCCAAATATTTTAGTAAGATGCAAGTATTATTGAATACTCTCAATATATTAACAAATATTTGCAGCTTAACCTTCTGACTGTTGGACAAAATTGCATTTAGGAAATAACTCCCAGTATTGGGGAAGTGTAATTTTCATTGTAGCAATGGAGTAGGTCCTGATAGTAATTGGTCTAACTTAAATGTGTCTTTGCCTATATAGATTGAATCTAATTCCTATTACCCTTTTTAGCATTCCTCCAGATCGCCTTCAACCGTTCATTTATTCATCAAATATTTATTGAGTGCTGATAACATGCTAGGCAAAATTTTAAGTGTAAGAGGTAAAGTACAGAAATCCTACTTTTGTGGTGTTTGCATTTATTCATTCAGCTTTTTCAGGTGGGACAGGTATTCATCCAGGTTCCATATGTTTAACACCACAAAGGTTTATGAAACAAATCATTACACCCAGTGATCCCACAGTTCCAAGTAGCCATTAGTGGAATATGCCTCGAAATTGTCATCTTTTGATAATAGTGCACATTGATGCTTATGGGCCTTTCTTGAACTTTACTACAGCCAGAACTGGTTTGATTGATTGAGACCTGATCTTGCTATGTTATCCAGGCTGGCCTCCATCTCCTAGGAAGAAGGAATCCTTCCTAATCCTCCTGAGTAGCTTAGACTTTGTAGTGCATGCCACTGCACCCAGATAGAATTTTTATGCATTGGTTGATTTAATCTCCTTGGTAACTCTTTGAGGTAGAAATTATCATTACCTCCATTTTACAGATGATTAAACAGGCCAGGTCCCTTTCCCATGCGCAAGGCAGTGAATAGAAGAGCCAGAATTCAAACCTGGTACTTCCAAGAGCAGAAACCAAGCTTTTCTGCAACCTATGAAACAGGATACCTAGCCAAAGATCTGCTATGGACCCAGGAAAAAGTGAAATTAATTGGCTAATAATAGTAAGCAACTGATTTTTAAAATTGTGTACTTTTTTTTATTAGTTGCTCATGATACTACAATGATCTTGACATATCATACATTTGATTCAAATGGGGTATGAATTCTCATTTTTCCACGTGATACAGACTGCAAGATCACATTGGTTATAGAGCCACATATATACATACAGCAATACTAGTGTCCATTGTATTCTGCTGCCCTTCCTATATACCCCCCTCCCCTTCCCTCCCCTCCCATCATCTCTCTCTACCTAATCTACTGTGACACATTTCTCTCTCTTTTATTCTTCCTCCTCACACCATCATATATGTATTTTGTATAATGATGAGGGTCTCCTTCCATCTTCCGTGCAATTCCCCTTCTCCCTCCCATTCCCTCCCACCTCTCTTCCCTGTTTAGTGGTAATCTTCTTCTCATGCTCTTCCTCCCTACTCTATTTTGAGTCACCCCCCACCTTATATCAGAGTAGACATTTGGCATTTGTCTTTTAGGGATTGGCTAGCTTCACTTAGCATAATCTGCTCTAATGCCATCCATTTCCCTGCAAATGCCATGATCTTGTTATTTTTTTTAGTGCTGAGTAATATTCCATTGTGTATAAATGCCACTTTTTTTTATCCATTCATCTATTGAAGGGCATCTAGGTTGGTTCCATAGTCTAGCTATTGTGAATTGTGCTGCTATGAACATTGATGTAGCTGTGTCCCTGTAGTATGCTCTTTTTAGGTCTTTTGGGTATAGTCCGAGAAGGGGAATAGCTGGGTCAAATGGTGGTTCCATTCCCAGCTTTCCAAGGAATCTCCATACTGCTTTCCAAATTGGCTGCACCAATTTGCAGTCCCACCAACAATGTACAAGTGTACCTTTTCCCCCCACATCCTTGCCAGCACTTGTTATTGTTTGACTTTATAATGGCTGCCATTCTTACTGGAGATGGTATCTTAGAGTGGTTTTAATTTGCATTTCTCTGATTGCTAGATGGTGAGCATTTTTTCGTTTATTTGTTGATTGTATATCCTCCTCTGAGAAGTGTCTGTTCAGATCCTTGGCCCATTTGTTGATTGGGTTATTGTTTTTTTGTTGTTGTTGTTGTTTAACTTTTTGAGTTCTTTGTATACTCTGGAGATTAGAGCTCTATCTGAAGTGTGAGGGGTAAGAATTTGTTCCCAGGATGGTAGACTCCCTATTTACCTCACTTATTATTTCTCTTGCTGAGAAAAAAACTTTTTAGTTTGAACACGTCCCATTTGTTGATTTGATTCTTGATTTTTAACTCTTGTGATATAGGTGTCCTATTAAGGAATTTGGAGCCTGATGAGATGGAGTTTAGGGCCAACTTTTTCTTCTATTAGACGCAGAGTCTCTGGTTTGATTCCTAGCTCCTTGATCCATTTTGAGTTAACTTTTGTGCATGGTGAGAGAAAGGGATTCAATTTCATTTTGTTGCATATGGATTTCCAGTTCTCCCAGCACCATTTGTTGAAGATGCTATCCTTTCTCCATTTAAAATTGTGTAACTGGTGGTTTGCAGTGCTGTGTAGACAATCCTCCATGAATTGAGAATGGGAGAGATGCACCTGAATTCCTTCCTCTTGGAGATAGTTCCTGTTAGGTGTGACCTCTGGAAGCTCTGCTTACCTGTTCTTTTTGAGGCCAAACTCTAAATGCTGTCCACAAATAAATATTAATTTTCATATAGTTCTATCAAAAGAAAAATTAATATTTTGGCAAGTGTATTTTATAATTAATAATTTGGCTAGTGTTTTTTCTATTCTGTTCCTGACAATAGTGCAACTGTCTTGCTAAAAATTCTGTTCTTTATCCAAAACATTTTGTGCTAAGAAATTTAATATTTTTTGCACTAAAATCCACATAACTCTTGAGAAAAATGTCAGTGGTTGAAACCAGAGGTGCTAAAGTATTCAGATTCCAGTTAACACCAATAGAACAATTCTGCTTTTACACTTTAATATTTTTCTTCATGTTGTTCTGTCAGATCTCATTAATTCGCATGACTTGTTGCTTGCCAAAGATGAATGGGGGACCCGTAAAGAGGGTATGCTTATTGTCATTCAATCGGGTTGGATTTATAAGACAAGACCTGTAGTAGCTTCTCATTTTCTTTCATGCCACCAGCCTATACCCCAAAACAGAATAACTTAGATGATGACTCATAACCTCAATTTTGGGGTATGCCTAGGAGTGATTGGTAAAGTTACTGAGATTTGTGATATAAAAGCATATTCAATCTAGTTGGGATCACTCTTATGAAAATACAACTTTTTTAATAAGTGTTTTATATATTTTAACTACTTACTACATAAGTATTAAAAAAATCTATTATGTAGCAAGAAGCAAATAGAATACTTACCTTCAAATTATGTACCTTCCTGAGTAAATCACAACTCTATTTACCTTCCCCATCAAGACTTTTGTTTCAGATGAACTCCAAGCCATTCCTTAGTACCCCAGTGTCTATGTATTGTGCTTGCAGTCTTTGAATGATATATATCAGAGCAATCAAATAGAGACAGCTTTTGATCTTTGAATAATAAATACTGCATGGGTACACTTTTAGATTACTTATCTTTTCCAGAATGAATCATCCTTTAGGAACTTGGCTGTGCTCATTCACTGAATTCCTCTGCAGTTTTAGTCCCCGCTTACAGAAGAGCCTCAGTGGTCAGAACCCCATCTAAAGCAAGTCCCAGAGAACACAGAATTCCTTTTTTTCTTTTTTCCCTTGTTTGCACCACATTCATCAGTTAAAGTCCACTGCTAGGCAACCAAGAGTCTCTCTAACTCCAGGCTACAAGGCATTTATTTAGCAGTTCCCTTTGCCTAACTCTGTACAGAGAGATCTGCACAGGAAGCTCAGCAGGGGCCTTTCTTAAAGAGTCGCATTTTTTTCTTTTCAACACCCTAAATACCACTTGAAGAGAACACCATAGTGTTTAAAACACTATTTCCTCCTTTAGAGAAGAAAACCATCGTGGAATAGAACTGGATTTGCAGTTAATAGTTCTGCTACTGTAGGAGGAGCTGTAGGGAGGTATAATGTGATTTGACTCCAAAACACTTTCTGATCCTCTTCTCCTGTTATCAGTCCATCTCTGAAGTAATGTGTATGTGTATACATGTGTGCACACAGAGCAATAAAAAACATTATAGATAGTATGACCTTATCAATTTTTAAACACATTCATAGCTTATATAAAGATGTACATGAAAAGTATGATATTTGGTTATTCCCCCACTGAACCAATGTGGCAATGCCCAACTGAAACCAACTTTCTTGTTGCTGAGCATTCTGGGTGAGGTTTAGTCCTCTGTTCAGTTGTCAATGTGAAGGTTTTCTGCTGTTCCTTCATATACCCCACAGTGTTTTTCAGCTTATGTTAAGGATCATATTTCTGAGCAATAAGAGAACTGAATTTTTTTTATTAAAACCATGATGGTATGACATTTCCATTCATTTTGCCATTTTGTAAAATATATACTGGAATGTTTTTTAAGTTGTACTGTGATTAGCTTGATGCAGGGTTCAGTTTCCATTCAGATTCCAGTTAACACCAATAGAACAATATCCATTTACAGTTTCCATTACAATCATTTTAGAAAATGTATAGTTTTTTAGAAAGATAAACATGCCCTAAGATTTGTTGAGTAGCAAGGAAGTCATATTTTGGCCTTACTAGGAAGCAGACTTGTTTTCTTATTACAAATAGAAGAGTGGAATTATATGGCTTTTCAGGCTAGAAACTATACATGTCTTCCTCTGTAAAGTATTTTATTTTATTTGTTTTATATTATTGAAAATTACATTATTGAAAGTTCTTGCATATGGCCCTTCCTGAATTTTTAGGTTTAGATAGCCAGAAAAAAAAAAAAAAAAGAAACTATTAAAAACTTGTCATGAAGTAGGTTCTGTCTGCAGTCACCTAATTTAATTCCCTGTCATGTCAGTCCTCATTTTTGTGAATAAAGAAACTTGGTCAGGGTTTATACTCTCTCCACTGCTGTCTTGCCCATGGGAATTTTGATTTGAAATTGACCTGATGTCTACCAAATGGGAGAACCAAGTGACTTGATCCTTGAGGCCTCGTAGTACCCTAATGAACTACTTCCTAATGATCCTCAAGTCTTTTGTGTTATTGTTTTAATGTTGCAACCTAACTATTCTCACTGCCCCGGGAAAGACCTGCCTGATGAACTGCTGCAGATCAGGAGTAAATCTTTGTTTCCTATATGCTCCTTTAGACTTTGGTGGCAAAGCTAGCCAATGGTTTTCTAACTTTGTGATCCTGGGGAAAAATTCTCTCCAGGTTCAGGATTCTGCCTCTGGCTTCATCGGTCCTGGTGCTCTTGCCCTGGCCCTACATAAAGATGTTTTAGAGGGGATGGAAAAATTTTAATATTCCAGGAGTCTGTTGGTAAATATTAAACACTTTTATTTTTGTGCTCCTTTCTAGAAAGAATCTTTTAGCTTTATTTTTATGTCTCTAGTTTGTAAGGAGATACAAAGTAATAACTAGACAGAGTTTTAAAAAAAACAAAGATCAGATAAGTCGAGAAGAAATAGTAGATAAATGAGTCAGTTATCAGAAAATTGAAACTCCTTCCAAACTGACTCAGAATGAAGGTCTAGAAGCCCTCAGGGCCTTACCTTAAGCTGATTAAAATTATTTAGTACTTTACATTTCTTCAGAGCTTTATACTTGCCAAAACGCATTCACTTTTGCCATAATTATCCTACATCATCTCTGTAGCTCATTAAATATTATTTTTGTTCACAGCACAAACTAGAGGATCATGGCTTATACTCCAAAATGTCACCCCCCCAATACCCCCAAGGAGATTAATATAAGCAGTTTATAAAGACTTTTGCTCTCTTCTTTAAAAACCTTGGTTCCAGTACCGTTGAGTATTTCCAGCTGAGATCATGCCATGCTCCAGTAAAGAACCAGGGATCTTTGGAGAAATGGCTGATTCTAGGCCTGGAGCAGGGAAGATACAAAATTAACCTGTAGCATGTTGTAATGCCAGAAAATGAGGATTGATCAGAAACACATGTTGCATATGTCACAGACAGTCAGGAGCCCACTGACAGAACTCTCAATGGCAAAAGCTGGGACAATTTGAGGAATCAATTAATGCAGTATAACACTGAGTATAAAATATAGACCCATACTGATGTCAATTATATGAATGAATAATGATGCAGAGTTCAGTTTCAATACGCAAATTTCCCATGAAGTGTGGGCTGTGCAGAGTGACTTCCTTCAAAGAACGTGTGCAATGGGGAGAAAAGGAGGCACCTTACAGTGGAGAAATCTGATACAGGCTGCCTCTGTCATGTGGTCATGGTCAATATCAACAATAATCAGTCATATATATAGTACCTACTCTTGTGCTGTGATGAGAAGAGTACTTTGCCTCTGTGGTCTTCTTACACAAAACCCACAGCCCCAGTCTAATCATGAGAAAAACATCAAATGAAACAAATTGAGGACATTCTACTACACACCTAAACAACACTCCTCAGAACTGTCAAGGTCATCAAAAACAGGGAGATCTAAGGAGGAGCCAAAGGACATAACTACATGTAGTATGGCCTCCTGGATGGGATGCTGGAACAGAAAAAGGACATTAAATAAAAACTAAGGAGCTTTGAATACAGTATGTGTTTAGTTAATAATGCTCTGTCAGTATTGGCTCATTAGTTCTGACAAATGTGCCACACCATTATAAGATATTAGTAATAGGGAACGCTGGCTTGGTAAGATTTTTATGCCCCCCATGGATCCATCCTCATGATACTTTTTATTTGCCACATCATGGCCACTGAGAACCATGGGAGACACCATAGTCAGCAGGGGAGGCAACAGCTACCTGGAGTGTAATATGTGAGAACGAATAAAATAGAAATGCAAAGGCAAAAGCGAGGCCTGCTGGTCTAAACAGGTCAGCCACTGTGTGGAATTCAGTGCAAAAGCACCTGAGCCAAGGAGATCCAATTCCTAAATCACCCAAGAGACCCTGAGTGGAATTGCCTATCAAATAGCCCTTCTGCCCCAACAGTTCTAGTGATGAGAAACCTGGTTTTTTACAAGGCAAATTTGTTTCGCCTTTAGATAGCTTTAATTGATGAGATGACACATTTTTTCAAATTGACCCAAAATATCCAGTTGATACATCATCTTAGGTAATGAACATTAGTCCTCTTTTTTTTTTTTTTTTTTTTTTTAGTAACCCGATTACCAACCTAATAGGCAATAGGCCAAATATGCTTATCGCGTGGCTGTAATGTTGGTGTTATTTGTACAAGACAAACATGAGGGCAGTCAAGGAGCAGCAAGTCCTGTCTGTCAGCAAAAGTACAGCCGACATTTAAAGTAAGAAAGCTAAATAAACTGTCATTGTTCTACATCAGCTTGATTAATTTGCCCTATTGTCGAAGTGTAGGCATAGTTCCTTAAACAGAAAAGGCATTTTTTATTGTTTTATAGCACTGAAAATTAGTAGTTATTCTAGTTTTAAAATATGCAGTTAACTTTTAACTATCCAATTGGATTAATCCCTAAATATTGGCATTATGTGGCAAAAAACTGGCCTGCTCAGTTAGATGCATGCTGCCTTTGGATGATTATTCCTGAGTTTATTGTTTTAAATGTCTCTTTGCTTCTTAATATTTTAATCAAGTGGAATTTTTAAGAGAGAGATAAGTACTAACACCTGACAGGTTCTGCCTGTCATCTATGCCCCCTGTGTGGAGGCCCAGCATTAGTGAGTGCCAGAGCATGCCCAAGGGCCATGTGCCTTGGCTAATGAGTGCCCTCCCCAGAATGTACTGCACATTTGTAAATGACTTGAGGGAAAAAAAAAACCCTCACACAGCTTTATTAAGTATGAAAAGATGATTTGAAGGTACTAACATACCAAACAAATCTATGCTCTTCGAAGTAAATCATTCTAATGAATCTCAATGGGTTGTTCACAGACTTACATAGACTCTTTCCATTCCCTGTTATAACAAGAAAGGCTTACCTGTCCTTCTTGACTGCCTCCTTTACTCTACCTACTTTCCTGCCATAATTTTATCATATATTATTTCATTTATTAGCTTATTATGGTCTCTGCCTCCAGTAAAGTCCTAATTCTCTGAGGGGAGTTAAACTAGTCACGTTCATGGCTGCACCTGCAGCTTGGTTGTAAGGCTCAATGCGTAGGTCTTTAATAAAGATTGTTAACTGAGCATATGTATCAATATCAAAATCGACTTCAAGAGTCAGATGTTTCTTGTTCTATAAAAAAATGTTAGAGCAAGAACTGGTTTTTATTTGCCTGGTTCTGAAATCTTTATATCACAAATATACTTCCAAGTATTTTATAGGCCTAAATATTTTTGTGAATCTCTATAATAATGTAAAAGAAAAACTATAGATAGCAAAGGTATTGTATACATCGGTGTTCACTCCCTCTTGTTCTCTTCCTGTCACTGTGTCACCTCTCAGATATCTGGGTAGGAGTTTGGCCTCTGCCTCCTACCACCACCTGCATAGTTCCTTTCCCCCACTGAACCTTGATCAGAACCCGGTGGGCCTTCCCCTTCACTGGCATCTGTCCTTTTAGGTTAGACTTTGTTAGCAGGACAGAAGATGCCTAAGTGAATGCCACCATTTGGTTTCCCAAGATGGCACATGTTCTAGTGTTTTTATTAGCTTTCCTCCTAAATACCATGCACATTTATCATACTACACATGACCAGTGTTCTATAAGAGAGAGTAAAATAGATCATTCTTTCATTGTATAATTGTTATAATGGAAGACCACCAAGTCAACCTGGTATAGTAGAGTTAGGTTGTATTCTGTAAAGATCAGATGCATCCACCCTTCCAGTAGCTACTCAAGTGTATGTACAATAGAAAGGAAAAAGCCAAACTTTGAACTAAAGAGATTCCTAGAATATGAGATGCAAAGAACTAAAGCTAAAGTTTTTAAGATACAGGTATGCAGAAGGGACAGTGTGTGGTGGCTGTAAGTGAAGCCCTTGATGAAAGAGTGGCAATTTTCAATTTTCTAAAAAAAATTAACTCTGAAACACCATGAATAAGCAATTGCTGTGGGAAATTGGTGTTATAACACATCAGGTTAATTATCACACTAGATACTGTTCAGCACTCTGTAAGTTTTACAATATAGGGCAAGAAAAGCTATGTGACATATTAATCTCTTCACATCAAACAAGAAAGTCAGCCTTTGTAAGGAAACGATAGTCTTTCTTCTGCTCTCTTATACTAAACTTAACCCAGAAGCCTCTACTATCCCTTGATCCCCCTACCCCAGTTTTAACAGACAGAGTTTTAACTTTTTTTTTCTTTTTAATTGAGATGGGGTCTCACTATGTTGCTCAGGCTGGTCTCAAACTCCTGGGCTCAAGCTATCCTGTTACAGGTGGCAGCGACTATAGGTATGCACCTAGGTACCTGACTAGAATTTTGACTTCTCACCTGAAAATCCTCTGTCAGTTCTGTATGGCATTTCATTTGTCTTAATCACTTTTCATTTCAGTATAATGTCTTGATTCTGTCCAGGGGTGAGTGAGTATTGATGGTAATACAACCAGAGAGAAGGGTCTGGTGGGAACCCTGTTAGACAAGAGGAAGGTTCCTGCATTTCCCCTTTATGTTGTTGCTGGTCAGAGTTCAGCACTTCTCACGAAACCCTGAATCAGAAGTTCCTGCCTAAATCATTTCAGATCATTAGCACTCTGTTTTCAATAGCATGCAGGAAGGAAATCCACTCTGCAGGAAAGGCAGTGACATAATGAAATAATGAAAGTGGGTTGAATGTGATACAGGAGCATCTCTGATGTAGCTGCCACTTGTTCTTATATGTCACATATAAGGAGATGGAGGTCTGGGAAGCTGACTGGCCCCTGAGTGCTGCAGGGCTATTAAATACCATGGTCAGGAGTCACCTTGCTGTTTTGCTTTTGGGGCCCTTGAGGTGTCTGACTAACTCACGGTGTACCTATTCTGATCCCTCTTGAGGCTCAGTTCTTGGACACTGTCTTTGTCTTCAACTTCTTTTTATTACTGGTTGCATTTGGTGTGTAATGCTTGTTTTGAGTGTTGTCTTTGAATGGTAGCAAGCTGTTTTTTACTTATATGTACATTTGTTGGGTCTTTTTTGCATTTGTTTAACTATTTGAGATAACGTGTCTGGAATTTGACTTTATTTCAGGACTGAGAAAATATCTTGTAGTAGACTCATGGTGAAAAATATACCACCAATCCATTTTTGTTTTGAATGAACGTATACTACCTTCTAAAATATGTAAATAATATTCTTTCAGTGCTTTGATTACTTAAGGGAAATTTCTAAAATGTTCTGTAAAGGTATTGATTACAGATGGTGTTCTTAATTGGTTTTTTAACCTTAGAAATGTGTGCTGTGGGCAGTGGACTAAAAACAGCTTAGAAAAGCAGATATCATTTCCCTAAAGCTCTTGATCTAGATTCAAGGGCCAAGGCAGTGAGGAGCCATGAATATCTTGGGCAGGACTGATGTTGGGGATATACTGATGAATTCACATTTGGAAAGTTTAACAATAAAAGGTTTAAAAATCATAATCACAGAGATTTAGAGCACCTTTTAGTTGAAGAAGTAAAACTGACATTTGCTAACTGACTTGGAAATTTTCTCATAGATCATAGGGACTAGCAAAGTCTTTTGGTTTAACTGGATCATTTCCTAGAAGATCATTTATAAGCTGTCCTCTGCTGTTTATTCGAGTCTTTCAACTAGCTCTAAAAGAAACGATTTCCTTTTGACTGTTATATAACATTATTAATAATGAAATTTGATTATGCAATTAGCATACCTAAGCCCAATTATCTTTTTTATTTAGTAGTTCATCTTTACATTAAAGTTTTTCTTATAGAATAATCCCTCCTTAATCTCAGAGTTTTCACATCTCAAATATTTGAGTAGCATTATCAAGTTATTTTTCTGACCCATCACCTAAGTTGGAGCATGTCAGGTAACATGTTTAGTTCCTTACTGTTTCCCAAGTACCAAATGTACATTTCGTTTGCTTAAGTTGTAGGGTTAAAGAAGGCCTACCTCAGCTTATATTTCCTCTTCAAACAGTTTAAACAAAATCAAGCTTTCCAAATTCTTAAAACCTTAAGTCACACACTCAAAATAATAGAAATTTCAACACTAGATTTATTTTTGTCTTCTTTACGTGTACATGCATTTCACATTAGGATACGGATTTATTAAAATGTTACAACAGTCTTACATACCAGTTTCCCAAAAATAAGTGATACTTTATGTTGGATATTAACCAGTAAATCTCATTTCTACTAACTTTTATATTTTAGACTTGAATGAACAGGGGAGAGTTACAGTAGTCACAGTAACTATAATAATGAGGGCAATAACAATAACTACACCTGAAAGCATTTTGGGGGGTATTCCTGATGTGCAGAGTGTTATTATCTAAACTGTCTAAGGGGTGTTTGCTAACTTATATACCTAAGGTCACCCAGTAGCGAGGGCCTAGAATCAGGATCCAGATTCAGGCACAGTGACTCAGTCTTCTGTGGGCGAGTAATTCCTTCTTTTTCAGGTTTTGCCATGAAGCTTTTGCTTTGGAAATAGGCATATGCATATTCCACTGTATTTTTCCCCTTGCTCTTTTATAATTTTGGCAACTGAGTTAACTTATCAGAAATATACTGATGCTCCAAGAAGATCTTGGTGAGTTCTCAGCAAGATATTAGGGGGACAAAGCTGCAAGATGGCATATGCCAACTAGAATTGATAAGGTACTCACTGCCTTACATACAGTACAAGATTTTATAACAAAATTAAGTTATGTTATTTTGTCGAATGTGAATGTATGCATGCAGAATAAGATTTGTACTTTACAACACACTCATTTGGCAGGAGCCTTCTTTTCTTGCACAGCAGAAAAGGGATAAATGACAAAAGCATAATATGGAATGAGAGGTAGAATTTGATAGCTTTAGGATTTCAACATAAGTTCAATAATGAAGGTAAATGGCAACTCAGAATAATAGCCAAGTAAACAGAATCCCTAATCTTTGGCTTATTTAGATATTTACTCAATATAGCTTCTAAAATAGCTGAGAACTTTTTGGAGGAAAGAAATGGAAGTGAGCACCTGCATTCTCAGGTAAAGGCTTCCTTTTCATAAATGCACTGATTCTTCAAGAGGGTGTGTGCATGTTTAATGTGTGGGTGTGTTTGTCTAAGGAAGACATTGAGCTCCAAAAGGCAAAATGTTTCATAACCCAAAAATGTAATTGTGAATGGAATTATTAAACCTAATTTTTAAATTAAAATAAGCTCACATGTGAACCAAGCACTTATGTGAGCCCAACTTCTCTCTAGCAGGGCTCCATTTCAATCTAACCAATAACTCCAGCCTCTCTCTTATTTGAACAGCAACAGCTACTATTCCAGCCTAGAGAGAAGTGGAGTTCTTCAGTTCAGAGGAAGAGAGGAATTTCACTTTTTGGCTGATGGTCTAATTTCCCCAGAAACTGATTGTAGATAGTGGGAATTAACCTTTAGCAAAAGATGTGGGCAACCACAACCTTGTAGAAGAGGAATACTTCAAAGTTGAGAAGGCAAGTCACACAGTTGCCTGAGGCTTGGGAGAAAGATCTGGAATGAGAATTCTGATCTCATAAAATTCACTTAAGATTTTTCAAACAGCCAAGCCAGCCTTTGTAGCTATAATTCTCAATCAGTCTGAGCTGAGTTTGGCACATATAATATTTTCCATTTAAAAAATAGCTATTAACTATTAACAGTATATTTTTAGAATTGGTCGTGCTTGTGGGAATGCTCAGATCTCCTTTTCACAAATTCCCATGTCTGTATAAATAATCTACTTTTCTGTATATCCACAGTATTGTCATGTTTGGTGGAGTGGGAGAGTAGAGCCCTGGTGAATCTAAAGCTCTGGTTATGGTACTTCTAAATGTCTTCTTTTATTAATTAATTAACTAATTTATTTATTCATTCATTTTGATTGAGGTAGACAGAACATAAAATTTATCATTTACCATCTTCCAGTATACAATTCAGAAGCATCCATCACCATTATCCATCTCTAGAACTTTCTCATTACCCTAGTGATCTCTGCTTGATAAATTTTCTAACAGAAAAATTGATTGGTTTTAGTTACATCTTTAATTTGTTTACTTTATTGGATAGAAAGTTATCTTATGAAAAAAGCTCAAAAAATAAATAAGCAATGATTCATGAGCTTATAGTTTTAATTTTTTTTTTTTTTTTAGTTGTCAATGGACTTTTGTTTTACTTTGTCATATGTGATGCTGAGAATCAAACCCAGTGCCTCACACATGCTAGGCAAACACTCTACCACTAAGCTACAACCCCAGCCCATGAGCTTATAGTTTTAAGATTTGTGATAGTAACAGATAATCATAGGACAGTCAACTTATACAAAAATGATGAGTAACCTCATCCTTCAACTCTTGAACTGGGAAGTAGATTTTCATAGACTTTCAGGTCTGATTGTTATTATTGCCAGTTACTAAGCAGTTTTTTTTTTTGCATTAAATACACTCTTAATTAATCCTCATAGTAATTTAGCTATGTAGATAACTTGATGCCAATTTCATGAACTTCAAACATTATATTAGACTCTGGTATTTTACTTTTCATCACTCACAGGAGAAATGAGGCTTAGGGAAGTTAAGTGACTGGACTGAGGTCCCTTCACCCCAGTTGGTTTACCCAGGGTGATAACTTACCAAACACTTGCTCCAACCATCAGGATATATTGCCTTTAGAGATATCTAAAATTGTGTTTAAAAAAGGATTGTTTTCCTCCTTTGGATTCTTTCAAAGGAAAACTTTTGTTTGGTCAAAAGAGAATTAAACTGTCATTTTAAGTTATAAAAGGCCACCGTATACCAGATAATGTTCCATTCAGTTCTAAATTCAAGACAGCATAGTGCCCCTCTGGCTGTTTTAGAATCGCAGGGTAGTTCCTCTGTTTATTTTCATAGCTGGGCTGGTGAGTCTCCCAGGACTAGGAGTCCCCCAGGACATTTCCTTCATGTAGCCTGAGGCTCTTTTTGATTCACTGAACTGTCTCTAAAATACCTGCAGGCCTCAAATATATTAAACCTGTCTGAGCAGCATACAATTAATTAATCTAAACCAAGTACAGTGATTAGCTATTAGCTTTGATTTTAAAGAACCAGTGAGCCATTTTTCCTGGCCACCTTGGCCTGTAAATGCTGGCCACTTCTGATCTGTGTTGGAACTTTATTCACCTGACCTACAATATAGAGCACCCAAACCTCACCTCTTGGGAACTTGGATCTGTGAAACCCAGGATTGAATGGAAATTTTCTTCTCTGATTCCACAAGGACAGAAGCAGTTTCAGGAGGACCCACCAAGGATGGATCAAGATATCCCACCCTACATTTTCCTAACCAAACTCCACATCCCTGTCCAGGCTGTGTGGCACTGAGACTCTCTCTCTTCTCGCCTTAGCCAGGAACACCTCCTGTTTGGGAGAGAAGAGATTGGGCATTAAATTTGTCTTGTCTCTCACCTGGACTTTAGTTATCAAAGAAGAGACAGCATCATTTAAATGAAAAATATGCTCTCCTAGAACAAACTCGGCAAAGTTGGTCCTTAATCAAAAATGTTCATGTCTGCCAGACATCATTAAATCTCAATTGGAACTCTTCTTGAAAGAAGTAAAGAACCAACTCTGGCTTACTAAAACAGAAGAGGCATTTTTTTGGAACAATATGGAGGAGGCCACAGAATCAAAGGGAGAAATCAGAACAGGGATCAGAAAGGAACCAGTGTGTTCTTTAAAGTCCTAGTGCCAGAATGGGTCTGGCACCAGTAATCTGCTCAGGCTTCAGTTCCAGGAAGAATACACCTGACTGTCCTGGTCAGCAACCTGAAGGCAGAGGGGTGCTTTGATGAAGATTCCCATCAGGCTGTATTCATCAGCCCACAGCAAAGTGTTGATGTTTGCCATCTGATATGCCTTTGTTGGGGGCCTGACCTTTGCATGGTAGGATGGTGCCACCAGTTGTAGCACTCCACGGTGTCAAACAAAAATGTCTTCTGGTGTTGCCAAATGCCGTCTGGGGAACAAAATCACCCTCACCTGAGCATATAGTAAAATTGTTCCTCTAACAAGACAGCAAATGGGTGTCAAAATAGAAAAATGAGCAGCATCCAGTAAGGCTTTCCTCTATGCTCCATCCAACCTGGGCCCTATTCCGGGTTGTAACCCAGCTTCCAGTCTGTGGGGTGATTGGTTCTACATGATTCCTCACAGACTCTCTGCCTCCTCATAGAACTGTGACATCTCCTGACTGTCCATGCCCAGTTATTCATCACTCCCTCTCCTGTACCATCTCTGTACCTGGTACATACCTCTGTTTTCCATGAACATTTGTATTCTGGTGATTTTCTCCCCAGCTAATGAACTTTCTAAGAACAGAAATTGGGCCTTACTTATATCTGCTGTCTTACATAGTGTTTGGCACATAGATACTGGGTAAATTTTATTTTTAATAACTCCATGAACAGATTTTCAGTCCAAATGGAATAAAGAATGGTTACACTTCTGCCAGCTGCAGGGTTGCTAGAGCCTGGCAGGCAGAGGCTGTCATTTCAGAACTCCAATAGGGGGTCCACACCCAGGCAATTCCTATCTACCTTTCTACTAAGGGGCACACCATGAAAACCCCATTTTAGCAGAACCCCACAGACTCCAGTGCCTGACCTAATCACCAGTCTTTTCCTTGGAGAGGGAACTCCACCAGGGTGCCTTCTGGCACCTGATTTTCAAGCTCAGAACAGGCTGAACTGATATATGAAAGAAGCTTCTGAGAAGTGTTTTCCTCATAGAAGAGCCAATAACTGATAAATACAAAGCCCTGTTGCTGGTAACCAAAATATATCTTGTTTTTAAATCTTTTTAATAAAAATATTGCTCTGACCTCCCAAGAGTGCTCCATCTGGGAGATTTCTTAAGCAAATTAGCAAGTCCAGAGTCACAGCTCCCACACAACTCCACTGTTCTGCCAGGGCTTCTTGGGTCACCTCCAATCCTCCACAGATTTTCAGGTTATTTTTATGCAAATCCATTTGACCACTTAGGTGTTTTTCCAGCTAGTTGAGCTATGCCCTTGGGTCTTAGCCATCATAACTTTGAACAGTGTCCCACATAAATTCTAATTTTGCTTGATGTGATTGTTCTCAATTCCACTTGAGAAATATTTTTTAGTTTAGTTAAATAGAAAATCACATCTTTCTTGTGCAGTATGTTTCAAGTTCTAGTTGTCAGAAGAATGTCCACCTCTACTTTTCAGGTTTAATAGGTTTCCTCCAGTCCTTCTGAGCTGCAATTCTTACACTTTAGAATGTTCTAGAAACCCTGAGAGGGCTTGTTAAAACACATATTGCTGGGCTACCCCCAGTTCTGATTTAGTTCATCTTGGCTGGGATCAATGTTTTGCATTTCTAACTAGTCCTCAGGTACCACCAATAAGATTGGTCTCTACGTTTAGACCCATTAGATCATAATTCCTGTAAGAGTCTCAGTAATTCTTGTATATTTTATAACATCTTTGTGAGATTGGAGATGTGGCTCAATGGTAGAGCATCTGCCTAGCATGTGTAAGGCCCTGGGTTTAATTCAGAGTACCACAAAAATAAATAAATGAATAACATCTTCTTCATAAATAATGTGTGATTTTTTTTTTCCTGCCAGCTTAAAAATCACATTAGGCACTCAGGTACTGATAAAGAGAAATGAATGAATGGATGAGCCCTTAACAAAGGTTCTGTTTGTAGTACTTAATTGATCTTTCTTCATCTTTTACTAAACTTTTATCAAACTCAATCATATATTTATTTTGTTGGGCATCCTTAGTTGGTATTAAGCAATATATGAAATAGACTCAGAGAGGAGATGCAATTCTTTTACTTATTTTTCAAGGCTTAAAATAATTCTAATATTTTTTAATTATCCCAGCAATCTCCTAAATTTTCAAAATTAAACAATATACTATTTCAGCCCAGGCACTTAGTTAAGGGAGCCAGAACAAGATTGTGTCTTTGCAGGGTTGGTTTAGAGGCATATTCAAACTGCCAACCAGTTGCTCTCAATCATGTTTGTAAGAAGTAATATTAGTCATACATCCAAAAGGCCATTTAAGGAGTTAAAGAGTTCAGGCCATGATCATGCTGATTTTTAAATGGAGGTCTGGTTAGATTATTTGGTGTATTACAAAATAATAGGGCGTTCACTTATAGCTTTGTACATGTATTGAATTCATACTGGAGCTGGCAGGAATTTTTCTAGGTGAAGCATGGAAATATGCATAGATAGGAGCCCCTTAAACATGTAAGGGCTTCTGTTGCAAGGAGTTGCCACAGTTACTTGGAGGCCACCCAGAAAACATCCTTACGCGCAAAACTCTTAGGCACCACTTCTCCCAGTATCACGCCAAGACCAGAACTCCAGCCACAATCAAAGTTAAGAGCATTGTGCTCTGATATGTCATGAAGTCAGTGCCTGTCCATGAGTGTCCCAGTGATACACGGCTGAGCAAAGCCAGTACCCCTGCTGCCCTCCCAGCAGAATCCAATTTGTTTCTGTTCCAAATGTGTGCTATAAAACAGAATTGTTCAAGAACCAATGAGCATTTTGGTTGTCTTTAAGGGTAAGGGGACCCTGAATAAGTTGGCTACATAGGGTCGTGGGTATCATGCAGAAACAAGGGGAATTTTTTTCAGTATTTTTCCACACAAGAATGCTGATATTTAAATATGAATCATATTTATGTATGTATGTTATCTTATAGAATTTGAATGCATGAGGAATATATCTTAGTTCCTAAAGAGCATGGGATCTGGGATCAAATTGATAGGGTTAAAAAAGAAAAAAACAAACCTAAGAGTTGTATGACTGCTTTGTCATCTTGTTTGTGAGGTGGGTCCCTCACAGGTGCACTTTGAGGAGCAAGTGAGTTAGCACTGTTAGTATAGTGCCTGGCACTCAGTAAACACGCTGTAAGTAGCTCTAGTCATTTGTTGGTGGTACAGATGGTGATCTCTGACAAACCCTTTCTAGACCCCCTGTCTAGGTTAGTCCCCTCAGGTGGCATCTCTCTCCACTCTATTTCGAGCTCCTGTCAACAGCCACTTGGGGGAGTAGCACACAGTGCAACTTGAGAACCTTAACCGCTTCAGGAGTTAGTCTTGAAACCCATTTGACATCATAATTTACTTTAGTCAGGCCTACAATAGTCACCCTGTATTTGAAGCTTATGAAACACACCACTATGAGTAGAGCGGTAAGAATGTAGTTCTTTAACTACTAATTATTTATTATCTATCCCTGTGAGTAGGATGACTAGATGTAACTTAACTCACTATTTTCCTTTTCACAAACTAATATGGGCAACGTGTGTCCTGTTGCAGTTTTGCTTTTCTTCTATTGCTATTGACATATTTCTCTTTCCATTTGTGAAGTTTTTAATTATTTTTGTGAATCCTTTTGAAAAAAAGCACATCCATTTCCCCTGCAATTTGGGTTGTTTCTTCCATGAAATAAATACATTTGCCACCTCCACCCACTTACAGAGTTATAGCTCCAGTCTATTCTCAAGAAGGTCCTAAGAAAGTACAAATCTAATATCACCATTTTGAAACTAAACCTTGTAGACAAAGGAGATATCGTTTTCAGCTTAAAAAAAACAAAAACAAAAACATAGTGTTCTTAGAATTTTTTTTGACTATACACATACCAGCCAACTTCAATTTTTCTTATTGTGGAACTACCTGAAACATTGGATTTTTCTTTTAAATCTCTGTGTTGGTGTTTGATCATGTTGACACTTGTAAAACATGTAAATCTAATCAGAGTGAGGCTACTGTAACAATGTACCCAGAGAATTTTTGTACTTAACTGTTATTCTTGTTCCCCTCGGGTCCTGATCTGCTCCTTTTTGCAACTTCCATCTTTAGCAATCACACTGATAAAATTACCAAGCCATTTAAGCTCTCACCATATTTTATGAGAAAAGACCACAAGTGTGTTTTTCTCAGGTCACCATAGTCTCTCTTCTCTAAAATGCAGGAATGGTTCAGATGGGAAATTGGAGTAGGAAGCGTGCTAGTTAGATCTGTCTGCCGAGGAGAAAGCAAGGTCATATTTATGTTGGCAGTTGGTTGAGTTGAAGTGAACCACTTCAAAGGAATAGGAAGGTCATACTTACTTGAATAGGTTGGCTCCGAATAAATGGTTTTACCTTCTGACAGTCCTAGTCATTTAATTATAAACGACCAATCTTGTAATTATAGAAATGTTTCAAATATTAAAAGGAAGAAAACGGTATAATGGGTTAGCACATTTGACTGAAAGCCCTGTCTAAATATTTTCTCCACAAATATGCTCTGCATCAAGAAACCTGGCACATAGGAAATGCGCAAAGACTGATTTATAATCAGATTGAGTCTACTTACGTAACCTTCATCTAGAAAGTACAGTGTAAATGTGCAACCTGAGTGATCATCAGAGACCCAGCATTCCCCTCATTAGTCACTTATCTGGATAAAAGGAGAGACCTGCTTTCATCCTTAAGAATTATTTTACTGTGTAAAAGAAAATTGCATTTTGAACATTAGTAATACAAACTAAGCCATGGCAATGATATTCTCTTCCAGTAACTTCTGCTTAACTCCTAAGGTGGAGCCATTAAAATTTGAACTTAAATGAGGATAAAAATATTTTGATCTGCAATTGAAAATATTATAATATTCTTGCTATTGTCAGCTACACTAGGCCTAGTTAGTGGCTTTCGAGTATGGATTTAGAGCTACCATTTTTATGTTGGCCTGTTTCCAGTCTTGTACACACCACCTGGTGGGAATGACCACATCCATGTCTTAAACTCGGACTCTCCTCAGACCATTACATTTTCACTGCCATCTGCACATTGGATATCTCCACATGGAGCATCTCCTTGCTTATTAAATTTGGCAAGCAGTTGTTCTTTGCTGTCCTGCTTTTCCTGTGCCCCAGCTCAATTTTCCCTTCTTGTCCCATTGGTGAGTAGTTCAGAGCTCAGATTGTTCTTGGCTAACCACACCACAAAGCCAGTAACTTTGTGTCCAACAGACATTTTGTATTTTATATTGCACCCTCCCTAAAAGACCCAAATTTCAATCTAAATCCTCCTCAACTTTTAAGTTTCTGCTCAGATCTCATCTTCACAAACCTGAATCTCCCCATTGGAACACTCTCTCTCTCTGTTCTCCCAATGACTATGTTGTTAACATCCAAAACTCACTTCTGACCAAAATTTTATGTTGAAAAATTTCAAACATTTGACAGAGTTGAATGAATAATATGCTAACACTCAAATGCTTGCCATTTGGGTTCTATAAAATAAAAATTCATTATAATAACATTTTGAAATATTTTTATCTGTTCTTCCTTCTATCTGCCCATCAATCTATCATATACTTTAATGCATTTCAGAGTAAGTAGCAGATGTCAATACATTTTACCACTAGACACTTTGGCTCATAATGCATTCATTAGCACTTGATTTTTGTTTACTTTTTTTAGTTAAAAATTCTTAGACAAGATGCGCAAATCTTAAACATTTCAGTCAATTAATTTTGACCCATGTACATACCTATATAATTCTAATCACTATCCAGATATAGAAAATTACTATCACATCTCAAAGATATTCTATGACACTTCTTCTAGACACTTCATAATTTTACACTGATGTGTGTAACCATTACATTTTAGTTCCTAGCTGAAGTATAAGAGGGGGTCAAGGTTAACTTCCCCACATGGGTACCCTCTTCGGTAGTTTGCCTTTACACCCAGCAAATATTCAATTCCCATTTATTAAATTGCTTCAGAGATTACATAGGAAAATAGAATATTCTGGCAATCTTTTAAAGTCTTGGTATTGGAAATAGTTTTACAGGGTTGATCCCTCAAACTAAATGTCAGTACAGAGCCTCTACAGTCCTTGGTTTAAAGAAACCAAGAATATAGATTGAAGCAACAAGATTGGTTTCATGAATCTTTGCCTTTGGTTTCCTTGGAGTGAAGAACATAGATAAATTGAGGTTTGTATTAATTTGCCAGACAGTGCTTCCTTGCTTTTTGTTCCTTCTTAGTTTATAACAACGGTGTATATTAGATGAGGAAATTTGAGTATCAGGGCTTTTCAGTGACTTGTATATTACACAATTAGTAATTTCCAAAGGTATGAGTTCTCTAAGACAGGGACCTGGAGGAAAGCCAGTAACTTGATTCTGATGTAAGATTTACACTTGATTGGTTTTGAAGTGTGTAGAACTCAGTAATAAAACTCAGTAAGTAATTAAACTTACTATATTCTGAATCATACCAGTCAAACATAACTAGAAAACTCAGTCTTCTAACATCATTCCAACTGGCTAACGACAGCTTCAGTAACAAAAAGTCTTGGGAAATATATTTGGCCCTAAATCTGTAAGCTAAGTACTGGTTAAAGAATAAAAATGCTTTAAAATAAAAAAATAGCTTCAGGGCCCTCATAGTGCCCAGGGCTTTATGAAATAGTCTCATAGTCATGTTACAGAGCCAAATCTTCTCCTGAAAAGCCAGAGCGTTTGATTTGAATCCATGTCCTTGTCCCTCCTGGTGTCCCCCAATAATGTGGTGCTTATCTCCTCTGGTTGCAGGTATGCTTCAGAAGTGTCCTTCTATTGATGACTTTGTGAACGCCCTTGTTTCTGACTTGGATCTGGATTTTGAAACTTTCCTCATGGATTCTAAATAATGGAAATACCTTGGATCTTTTAAATCAAAGTCATGTAGATATTAACTATTTCTTACAAATGTTATTGCTGTGAGAACTCATTTCTGATTTCAGTATTCACTTATGTAATAACTCCTGACAAACCTTAAACTGATGGAACTTGAAATAAATAACTTGTTTGAATTATACTTGCTTTTCACCTGTTATGGCAAATTTGGGACATATGGTAATCTCTTCAGGCAAACTAGTAAAATCTACACTCTAAATGAAGGTGCTACATGTTAAAGTTCGGGCATTTCTGTATTATGATCACTGTTCCCCTAAATTTTCCCCCTTCTTTTTGATCTTTAATACTTTAGAGACTTAGTTAAAAGCAAAATTATTTCGGTTTAGGACACAGATTGAAGCAGTCTTCAGATGGATCACACATATAGTTTTTAAAATAATTTACCATTTCTTAAGACCACTATACTAGACTGAAACACACTCTTGAGTAACAGTAACCAGGAACAAGTACAGTTTCCAAATTACTTGTAATTACTTGCATTGACTTTTCTGATTGTTCAGAGACTACACAGATGGACTCAGGAGTGAGAGATGTTGAACTTATACTTTTCTGGCTTGCCAAGGTCAAGCAACAGGTACATAGGGAACAGGATTCAAACTGTATCTTTCTTTATCCAGAATTTAGCTGCTTTCTGCTGTTGCATACTGTGTTATTGCCTTCTTGTTAATATCAGGAAAGAAACCATTTAATGGGTTTTTCCCACCATTAAAGTCAAGAAGTTAATTATAGCTTTTCAGTTTGAAATGCTGTCTGCCAACAGCCTCTTTCTGCTTCTCACTAAATGACCGATGGTGAAGCAGAAAGAGTCAAAATCTCCCCAAGTAGGACACACATTCAAGCTATTCACAGACTGTGAAGGAGTGTCTACAAGCTCATAAACAGATGGGACCAGATGAAGAGATGTCATCAGTGAGCCTCATGCCCAGTCCCCCTGGATGCCAAGGGCCCTGACCCTTCCTCCTTTCTCACCTCCTATCCACATGTGCAAATCCAAACTTACAACAACTGAAAAGCAGAGCAAATGGCATACCATTTGCTGTAGTTTATCCCTCTTCCTGCTCCTCCTGTTCTGAGTTTCTCTAAACAGCAACACTTGGAAACTGCAGCTCACAGGAAACATACAAGCAGAGAGCAAGGCAATCCTGGCCATGGCATCTGCTCAGCGCCCAAAGCAAAATCGGGAAAGGGGTTGGGGTGGTGTTGGCAATAGGAAGTGCCCCAGTGCCAGTGCCCGAGGAAGCATAGAACTGATTCTGTGTCCCACCCTATTTATTCTCAGTATCGAGCCAGGGAGAAAAAGATCTTATCCTTGCAGACTTGCACTAGCAGATGCCAGCTCCGTTCTGGGAAATGGACTTGGAGAACTCCACCTGCCAGTCAGTTACAGACGAATCTGAAAAGGTGCTTTCACCAGCTCCAGGTGTCCCGACAGTGACAAACCCCTGCGTCTTTATAAATGTTTTTTTCAGTTGAGTGGAAACAGAAAAGGAAATCTATGTGGAGCCTACAGGAAACATTCTTCCGTCACCTGGAAGGTGTGGAAGTTGTAATTTTGAAAATTATTTTTAAAAGGAGGTAAAGCACACTGTAGAAAATCTTTCTGGTATTCTTGAGATTAAGAAAACATGATATTTATGAAGCTGAAATCCATAGAAAAGATACAAAGGGGGAAAGACAATAAGATAATCTGAGGAGGGAGATAAGTAAAATAAGAAAAAAAATTTTTTCAGAGAAACTGAAACCACAGCACAATGGTTTAGAACATAGAGAAGCAGAAAAGAGCAAAATTGTCAAGATGAGCTTGAGAAACTGTGAGAATGCAGGTTAAAGGGATGTAATGGCAGCAGATGGTGAGGATGCAGGGTGGAAAGGCCTCTTCTGAATCACAGAACTACAGAGAATGAAGCCAGGAAAATGAGAACCAAAGGAATCACCAGAAATAAATTCTTCTGTACTCCTGTTTTCCCAAACCAGCGAACAGCAGTTCATAAGTGATCCCATGAATAAATGCTATGCAATGAATTAAAGTTTTTTTGAGCAGGAAAGAACAAAAAGTGCAGAATTTAAAAGGGGAATCCTTGATGGTTGTACAAATATCCTTGTACAACAAATATCACTGTAAATATCCTTAATGCCCCTAAACCATGTATTTAAGAATGGGCCCAAAACGGTAAATTTTATGAATATTATGCACAATATTTTAAAAAGAAAAATTCTGAATTCCAGACTCAAAAAGTAAAAGGATCCAACACATAGAAACATTCTGCTTTTTTTGAGAGGTAACATATAAATAAAATTATGACCCCTCATATCCCAAATTGGGCTTTGCAGAACACTTCTGAGGAACCGTTCCTTAGTGTCCCATAAACTCATAAGGATCCTGTCATTAAATGCACAGAAACCTTGAAAGTTCACTGCACATATTAGCAAATTTAAGATTACTAAACATATGTAGCATTGCATGCATGACTCAGTATTTCCCAAATATATCTGACTATAGTACCCATCCTCCTTTTGGAGTATCTATTGACATTTTTCACATGACTGGGGAATAATTACTGAAAGCATTCAGCTAAAAGTAACAGACTTACCTATAACAAAACAAAAATCGTGGTCATCCCAGAATACAATTGGTCATCACCATTAAGGGCCAGGGGACAATTTAAAAAGTTTGGAGAGGTAAAGACAGTGATGCAAAGTGACACTTTCAGATAATAGGAGGGTGTAGGAAACATCTCAGCTTTAAAAATTATCGAAAGACATCTACAAAATATTCCATCCACAGCTGTGGAACACACATTCTTTTCATCAGCACATGGAACTTTTTCCAAAATAGATCATATTTTAGTCCATACAGCAAATCTTAACAAATACAGAAAATCAAAGTAATTTTTTTGTGGCTTATTGAATGATGACAGAATGTAACTAGACACCAACAGCAAGAGAGAAACTAAGGAATTGTACAAACACATATAGGTTGAACAATGTACTTATGAATGAACAGTGGGGGTCACTGAAGAAATTGGGGGGAAGTTAAAAAATTCTTAGAATCAAATGAAAATGGAAACAACATACCAGAATCAATGGGGTACAGCTAGAGCAGTACTAAGAGGGAAGCTTATAGCTAGAAGTGCCATAAGAAGGAGGGAGGCAGGAGGGAGGGGGGGAGAGAGACAGAGAGAGAGAGAGAGCCTAAATAAATAAAACAATGATGTGTCTCAAGATGTTAGAAAAACTAGAACAAAAAAATCCCAAAATCAGTAGAAGGAAAGAAATAATAAAAATCAGAGCAGAAGTAATGAAATAGAAATTAGAAAAACAAAGCAAATAACCAAAGAAACAGAATAGAGTCTTGGAAAAGACAGACAAAATCCACAAACCTGTAACCTCTTAGCCAAACTAACCAAAAGGGAGGGAGGGAGAGAGAGAATCCAAAATAAATAAAATTAGAGACAAAAAAAAAGGATATATTACAACAGATACCATGAAAATCCATAGGATAACTAGCGAATATTTAGAAATATTGGATGCTGACAAACTGGAAAATTTGGAAGAAATGGACAAATTTCTAGATGCATATAATTTAACATAATTGAATCAAGAAAATACAAAATACCCATGTTTCTTCAGGCTCCTAAGTGTCCACCCTGACAGGACCATGGAGTGTTGACTGACCTCATGACCCACCCCAGCCACCTGGCCTTCTGCAGTGCGCCATCTTCGTGCTTGGAGCATCGGCGCCCATGGACAGATGTGAAGTAAAAAATGATGTTACCCATTAGACAAAGAGAAGAACTTGTTTCAGAGAAGGGTAGAGGTGAAAGGAGAGGCAGAAACCTTCCGGAATATTTATCAGTAAACCAGAATTTAGATGGTATGATGATGGCAAGGTAGGATTGGTAAATATGTCAGCTACATCTTTATCTAAATCATGACTCAGTCTTGATTTAGAAAAAATGTGTAGGAAATGGGAACCAGGTACAAGGTTGTGGTTGGCCATCAGAGACTTCACTTAAGGTTGATATACTACTTCATCTGCATCGTTTGAACTGTCATCCAGGTAACAGTCCTCTACTCAATCTATTAAAACATAATGAAGAACTCACTCTAGTGCCTTACTGAAATTCAGATGCATGACCTTAATAACACTCTCATGGTCAGAGGTTGATTGCAGGTCCACAGGCACTGTGCTTGTCATGCTTATAAACATTTTCTCCTCTGGCAATCTTTGGGGGAAATGACCACCAACAGAGTGACACTTAGAGGAGATGATATAAAAGCCACCTTCGCCCAGTGTGTTAGTACATACCTGTTGTTCCAGCTATTCAGGAAGCTGAGGCAGGGGACACTTGACCCCAGGAGTTCAAGCTCAGCCTTGGAAACATAAGGAGATTCATATCAAAACACAAAAACAATGATAAAATGTATATGGGTGCCAGTTGCAGACACTTCCTAGAAGGAACTGGCCATAAGTAAAACTTGGAAATAAATGACAGGTATGAATTGGAAGACTGACTCAAAAAGGAACTCAAGATATCTGTGGTTAATAGACCTTGACAACATGTAAAGCTCCAACTTCCTCCAAGAAGTTCTCATTTTATAATGTAAAATAACAAAGGATTCAGGAACATAAAAGATTCAGGATATGTAAATATGTCAACTGCATAAACATTAAGTGTACTTCACCTTGGGAGACCCAAAGTACCAAACAGAACGTTGTATACATTTTCCCTTCCAAAATGCACATAGTTGGATGTGGTGTTGCATGCCTATAGATGCAGTTGCTTTCGAGACTTGTGTCCAGTAGTCTGAGACCAGCCTGGGCATCAAAACAAGATCTCGTCTCAAAAACAAACAAAACAAAAAACCATAAACATGTTCTTTTACAGGGTGCCATGTGGATTGTCAAGTGGCATGTCATTTTTTAGAAATTTTTTCAAATGGTCCACATTACTTATATGTCTTAAAGACAAATCACATTTGACTTGTAAAATCAAACTCATCTTCCATCCCAAATACTCCTAAGTTCCTCTCTTGATCAATGGCATTGCCATCTTCCAAGTTGCTCAAGTGGAGCCCCACTGGTTCACTGGCTCCTCACCCTCATGCTTGATATTTACCTTCTCTGTCATACTTAATGTGTTCATTATTTATCTGTAATCCAGAGAACATGCCTTACTCATTGTGGCTTCCTTTTTGCCAAACTCAATTGCCAAATACGTATCAGAAAACCAATAAAGCCCTCCAGTGTAGTCTGGCTATGAAGGTCCAGGGATTGAAAGGAGGAACTATCAGGAAATACTGTGTAGCAGGCTTAACACAGAAGGAATTTCACATTTGGATTGGGGTTTCCCTGGAAGCTTAAAAAATAAATCAGATGCCTAGTATGAGTGAGGCCCTGGGTTTGATCCCCCACATCACAATAAATAAAAACAAAAAAGCAAAAACACTCCATCAGATCTAGTTATCACTTAAAGCAACTGAGATAAGTTATGAAATTTTTCCTTTTTGCCCTTATCACTACTTTAAGATGAATCTACAAAAATTATATGATGGTTAATTAAATGTGTCAACTTGACTGGGCCTCAGAGTGCCCAGATTAAACATTGTTTCTGGGAGTCTCCATGAGGATGTGTCAAGATGAGATCAGTGTTTAAATCAGGGGACTCAGTAAATCAGTGGTCCTCCCTAATGTAAGTGGGCCTCATCCAATCTGTTGAGGATCTAAAAAGAATTTTTTTTAAATGGAAGAAGAATTTGCCCTTTTTGCTTCCTGTCCACCTGCTAACCTGGGACATCTGTCTTCACCTGCCCTCAGACTGAGACCAGCTCCCCTGACTCAGACTAGAATTTCATCATGGAGTTCCTGGGTCTGGAGATGGCAGATGGCCGACTGTGGGACTTGTTAGCCTCCATAATCATATGGCCAATTCCTCATAATAAATCTCTCCATAGCTATGTGCATGTGTGTGTGTGCACATGCATGTGCACATGAGTGTATCTGGTATGGGTCCTGTTTCTCTGGAGAACTCCGACTGATACAACCTATCAAGAAACTACCGTGTTGTTTGGAATTTACATAGGACACCAAGGAAACCAAGACCAAACCAGCCACAACAAAGAAATCCTACCACAGCTGTATATTTCCATTAGGATTTGTGTAGAATCCTCTTTTGACCTATTGCAGCTGTTACTTTCTGTTCCAACATACTTTTTGTGAATTCTTTGTAGAAAAGGCATACCTGCCAGGAGGGAGCTCTTTGTGGCAAAACCCAGATCTCTGACTCAAATACAAATCACCTGCTAGTTCATTGGGCCAGAAGATGGGAGGCTCCAAGAAGCAAACACCCACCGGAAACGTCTTGGGGAAAGTTTCTTCACAGCTTTTTATGTTGACTCAGCATCAAAGAAGTTATTTTTGCTCTTTCTTACCCATCATGCAGGAGGAGGGGCTGTTTACTAAGAGCTTGGAGCAGGTAGGAAACATCTTCACATGCAAAGGGTCATACATTGTAGCTAGAACCTGCCAGGCTGTGTTTCGAAGTCCACCAGTTCTGAACATTTCAATTTTAAGTTTTTCCAACTCCTAAAAAAATACTGTTTTAAGGCAAATTATTAAATCTCATTAAATTTAGTAAAAGTACCAGATTGTGCTTCTATTTCTTCAGATATTCCTTTCAAATTCAATCATTAGAGATTGCCGTACAGAGCTAATTGAAGGCTTTCTTATTTTTACAAAGAAGAAAGGTGGGGGTTGTGGAGAGAAGGCCTGGTCACTCTGGCCATGGGCTATGGGATAACCCGGCACCACAGCATGTCAGAAGAGCTGTCCGCACAGCCACAGAGGCCACATGGAGGGATGAACCAGAATTGTTTGCCAGCAAAGGCATCCTAAATTTAAAAATCTGAGCTGAATAGGAATAAAGCACAGAATGAGGGCTTAGCCCTGATTCAAAAGGACCGCTTGCTGCCTGGAGGGCAGGGCAGGCTCCATCCAGAGTCCTCCAAGACTCCTACACTCCCTTCTTTCCAAGACCAATGGCGTCTTCAGGGGTACATGCCTTAGGAGAGGCAAGGTTTAGATTAAACAACTTGTTACAGTTGGAGAAAAAGCATGTGCGTACTAAGAGCAAAGATTGTAAATGTGCACAAAACGAGGATTGCTGAGAAAGATTAAAGATAAGCAGTGTAAATACCTCTGCCCAGCACAATATGTTTCTAATAGTGCTCTCATTGTTTGCAGATTGTTTATTAAATTAGCGAGTTCCATACCACAGATGGCTCTTTATGGCTCACTGTGTGTCCTTAAAGTCCTTTTGCTTTTTAGCTTGGAAAAAAAAAAAAAAAGCCAGAACGACATGGATACCAAACTTCCAGAGTGATGAATCACGAATGCAGCAACAGGAAAGAATAAGAATCTTATCCCTGTTGGCTAGAAATCCTTTGGTTTGATCCCCAAACATCACATGTGAATGCACAGCAAGCCCTTGTTGCTCAGGAGAAGTCAAAGGCCAGGGGATCTACTCAGGATGGCATTAGCTGACTTCCTGTGCTAGAGCAGCATTAACCCAGCTGGAGCCGTGGAACACAACCCTGCCCTCACTAGAGGATACACGTGCATGTGTAAGATACAAAGTGTGACACCTGTAGCATGGATGTTTGTTTTATTCTCACCTCTTCCTGTGTAGATCAATTTAGACTGAATTAATTACTGCTCATTTATTGAACACCAGACTGGGTGCTACAGATATGAATTGAACATGAGTCTTGCTCTCCAGGTACCAATAGTGTAGTCTGTAGGTACTAAGTAACCCAGGGAATCTTGGTGTGATGCTGCAAGTGGACAAGGATTTGAGAGGACAATTGAGGGAGAATTTGAAGTAAGTGATAGAGAGAGAAGTCACTGGAAGGAAGGTTCCAGTGCCAGGCTGAGGGAGTTGCCTTCTCCATTTGGAAGTCAGAAAGTCTATTCTTGGAAGATGAAGTAACAAAGGATTCAAAGTCATTTGTCCAAACCCATAGACTGTACACCACCAAGAGTGTACACTGTGTACACTATGGACCCTGGATGATAATGACATAAGTTTGTTGATTTTAGCCAATGCACCACTCTTGTGGGGGACATTGATGGAAAAGGGGGGCTGTGCACATGCAGGGACAGGGCAAAGGTGGGAAACCTCTGTACCTTTGTCTTAATTTTTATTGTGAACATAAAACTGCTTTAAAGCATAAGGTCTAATTTTTTTAAAAAATGATTATTGCCTTCAAGAACCAGGGAGACTCAAGACTTAGAAAGATTATTTTACATTCATTTCCCCTACAAAATGAATGATGCTCTGTTCATTCTTGCCAATTCTGTCTTCTTCCTGTCTTTTTTTTTTTTTCCCCGTATGTTTTTGTTTTGTTTCTTTGAAATGGATCTCACTCTGTTGCCCAGGCTAGTCTTAAACTCTTGGAATCAAGCGATGCACCTGCCTCAGCCTCTCAGGTTGCTAGGGCCACAGGTACAGGCCACTGCATCCAGTTTCCCTCCTCTCCTTTCTCCACGCCTCCCTCTGATTGTGGAATCACCCGTCACCTGAACTGGCTCAGTCCCTCCCAGAGAACCCTTCTAAAGCACATCACAAAAGCCCGCACTGAGTCCTTGTTAAACATTTGAAAATACCTGCCAGCGATCAGCATGAAACTAAAGGCTGACCGCAGTCTGGTCCTGTGCACAGTGGCCTCATTTCCCTCAGGTGTTCTGTTTCAAGCTGCTGCTTCTGCCTACTCCACAGTGCACCGTCCCTCCTACTCCACAGACTCCAGTCTTGCTCTTCCTTCAAGGTTCACCCATCACTTACTTGAAGCCACAGGAAGATTTCCCTCCTTTGACTCATGGCCTGTAATTAAGTCCTCTTAGAAGGTTTCACATTGTTCTGGTCTTTTATATTGTACTTATCTGTGAACCTGTCCAAAGGCCCTCCGGAACTGTCATTCCCTAAGGTGAAAGGCCATATGCTAACTTTTGGTGGGTGGGCCCCTTACAGTGTATCTTGTACATCACAGAACCTCCATATTTAGCAAGGGGATAATGTCTGTTTGAAGGAGTGCCTGTGCTGTGTTTACATCTCTGCTTTTCCTTCTAAATCATGAAAGGGGATGGTCTGCAGAGAGACAGAGTTAAGAGAAGTGATGGAGAAACCTGGTCTGCGTGACCTCTGTCCTCAGCACCCAGCAATGCCCAGCGCCCATTGGGGCAAACTGTTGACCTGAACAGGCTGGAAGGGATTGGAGGATGCTGGCCAAGGGCAGGGATGGTTTTGCACTGTGGAATAGGGTAGCACTGAGGCTGCAGAGAGTCAGGGAGGATACTGAGTCAACAGCTCCCACTGAATGTGGGACTGAAGAAATGGTGGATGGAGAAGGAAGCCAGAGGAAAAGGAAGAATGAAAGATGAGGAAATAGAAGCAATAAATATAGAATATTCTTTCAAAGAAACTTATTCAAGATAACGGGAAGGAGAGAGATGGAATGGCTTATAACATGGTCAGCTGCCCCTAAGGAGCATAGGGACCTGTACCAGTTCACTGTGGAGGCAGCAGGGGTGACCCCAGAGATATGGGAAACTTGTGCTGTATCACACACCACTCACCCTCACAGAGCCTCACACTTGTGAACCTAGTTTGCTGTGTTCAGTACTGTGCATCACATTCTCCTCCTCCTCCTCCTCCTTCTCCTCCTCCTCCTCCTCCTCTTCCTCCGTCTTCTTTTAGCATCTGTAGAATTTATTCAGCATAACCACAGAGGCATTGTCTTCATGCTGTCACACACAGATACAGCACAATATTCGTATTTAGCCCAAGTGCATTCCTTCTGAGGCTCATTTGTATGTCTTCATATGCCACAGCCCATCATTTAAATAATGGATATTTTCAATGCCAATGCCATTGCTGAGTTTCTCAATGTCTTCTGCAGACATCATCATGACTCCAACACACAGAGCATGCTCTTTGCCTTCTGTCATGATTGAAACAGTGGTAGCTACTGCAGCAGGGTAAAGCTTAGATCTAGGAGAAGTTAAGCCTGGACACCTGATTTTCTTCCACTGAGTACAAATGTGATGGCGCCTTTATCAATCTGCTGGTGTGGCAGAATAAAAGGATATTTGTGAAGTAAACTTAGGGTTGGATAAAAAGGCCCTTCTCCTTGTTTAAAAAACAGTGATTCTCCATTTACTATAAAGATTTCTATAAGTTCATGGCATTGGACTATTTTGACAGGCTTGCTCTTAGGCATAATTCGATTAAGCCAAGGTTCAGTACTTGAAAATTGCCCTATCGATTGGTTCTTAATGACCTTAATAAATGATGTTTTGAACTGGATGCCGTTGGACACATTTTCTTTTTCATCAAATTTCTTGAACACGATCCAAGGTGAAGGGGGCAACAAGAAGGCCAGAATGGGAAAGAAATTGAATTAGCCAGGGATCCCCTTACACAAGGAAGGCCAGCACTGACAATAGGAGCTGTTGTTACCCAGAAGCTCCACATTTTTAAAACAGACATTGTGATGGTTAATTTTATGTGTCAACTTGGCTGGACCATGGTACCCAGATGGGGACCATGGTACCCAGATGGGGACCATGGTGGTCAGACATTATTTTGGATGTTTCTATGGTATTTATAATTGACATATAAGTCGGTAGAGTTTAATAAAGCAGATTGCCACCTCAGAATGTGGATGAGCCTCATCCAATCAGTTGCAGGCCTAAATAGAACATAGACCAAAGGACTTACTCTACCCCCACCTCCAGAGCAAGAGGGACACCTCAAGAATCCTGACTTGGGGCTTCATCAGCATGGTCGGCTCTCCTGGTTTTCCACCTTCCAGTCAATCCTGAAGATTTTGGAACTGCTAGCCTCCATTATCCACATAATTGGTGAGTCAGTTCCTTAAAACCAATCTCATTCTCAAGATGATCATTGTGTATACACACACACACACACACACACACACACACACACGATGTATGTGTATATATTTCGTGTATTATATATAAATACATATCTAGATCTATATGCTTATTCTATTTATATATTTTATATAGAGATAGATAAAAAAGCACATACATCCAATTAATGCTGTTTCTGTAGAGAACCCCGATTTGAAGAAAGGATTTGAAGAAAGCAGACCTCATGCAGGAGAGGGAGCCAACGATGGCAGATCCTTACCCCTAGTGAATGAGCTGAAAAGAATCACACAGAGGGGAGAAAGGAAGGCAAACTGGCCTTCTGCAGAAGTCTGAAAACCACCCTGGTGGGAAGGGTGGCCAGATGTATGTGTGGCTCCTATCAGTGACCCAGGGCGTGCAGACTGTCTGGGTCTGCTCGACATAAGGAATATCTTGCTAAAAATCTGAGCGGCTGACAGTGGAAATGCCTGATCAGGAGCGGCCGAGCATCCCTCAGGGATCCTTCAGAAGGGAGTCCTGTCCAGGAGGAAGGCTGGGTTAGCTCAGGCACCTTTTCACTTTGTCATTGGAAAATGAAGACCATTGTTGGGGACCCTATTTATTCCTCCAGGATCTTTGGGAGAAAACATGTCAGCTGTTAGGACACAGTGCAGACATTTCCCAGTGCTTCTCTAAGTTATCTTGGTTGTCCCTTACTGCTTAACCCTCTTAAGTGACTAATGGGCACCAGCCCTTGCAAAAAATGCCTAAGAACTCCCAGTTTCCTATGGTTTCTGTGTCTTTTATCTTTTCCTTCTTCTCTAGCTTCAGATGTGTGTGTCTTCCTACCTTTAAAAAGTTCCATCTCCTCCTCTTACCATATTGGCAAATAGAGCACTAATTCTGTGGGAAGCTTCTTGACCATCCCAGACCCACAGAAGCACATCTCCTGCCAGACTCCATTGGACTTTATACCCATCTTGGTTACAGAACAGAAGAAAAATGAACCAGATATAATTTTTTCTTGTGAAAAAAGAAACGAAAAGAAAAGAAAGAAAGCAGTACCTGGCTCTTGCTTGTTAAGGCCTAAATTCATTAAGGGATTTAACTTCCATTTACCCCACAGGAGAAGTGAAGATAAGAAGTAGAGGCAGCCAGAACAGGGAGGGGAGACGAAGGTGATGATAATATTCTTGAGGGGTGTCCCATAGGATTTAGGCCTAGGCCCCATTTACACTCAGAACTGTTGATGGTGGTTTGCTGATTGTGAGGAGCTTGGGCCTCTGGATGAACATTAGAACTGGCCTGGAAGAGTGATTCTGTGTCCAAGCTCAGCCTAGAAGCTAAGGAGCCTGGGAGATCTTCCCTAGGGAGCAGACCAAATTGCTGGAAAGAAGTTGTTCACTGTCTCTCCTTCTGTAAGATCTGCAGAGCACGCGAATGTCCTCGCCTCCATCCTCTGCACCCTCTGTTCTGTTACATGGTTTCATAATACAAATTAAGTCACAAATGCATAGGAACTAGGTGAATGTAGCAAGATAATGCAGATGCTGTATGGATCATGGAAGACTAAAGCAAGATGTCCACTGGGTAGTATAACAAAATACCAGACATGGGGTGGCTTATAAAAAACAGAAATGTATTGCTCACAATAAAATGGGAAGTCCAAGATCAAGGTGCCTCTAGATTCAGTGTCTTGTGAATGCCTCCTTTCTGGTTCATGGACAGCAACTTCGTGTGTTTTCTCAGAAGAAGGTGTGAGGCTGTCTCTGGCCTTCTTTGTAAGGGCACTTACCTCATTCCTGGAGGGTCCACCCTGGTGAGCTAATCTCATCCCAACGTCTCCACCTCCAACACCATCATCCTGAAGTTTTAAGATTTCAACACAACAACTTCAGAGGAACACAAACGCTCAGACCGTAACACCAAGGGATCTAGAGAGTGGGAGCTGAAAGAAAAGAGCCCTGGGCTCACTAAGAAGGAGACTTTCAGATCCATTTAAGAAAATGAAAATGAGAACCTAAACTCAAGGATTGCGCCTGGCAGAGGGGTCTCCCCAGGCTGTGGCAGGGCACATCTCCTCCAGCACTCCACAGCAGCTTCTGTACCCCCAGGCCGACACTGCCACCCATCGTCCTCTGCACTCTGGATGTCCACTTCCATGGCCTCCAGCCTCATGGAGGTGCCTGGGCCGCGCACAGCCTCTCCCTCAGTGCTGACCTTATATTAATTTTGTTGGTGGTCAGCATCTAGGCTTTGAATCATCTGCCCTGCCCCATTTTTCTCATGATTCCTGTGCTTTATAAAATTTGTCAGAATCCCCCTCCCCGACTATGTAAAGCTCATGTGAATGATCTTAGGGTAAACCTACATTGTTGTTGTTAATATCTCTCTCTCTCTCTCTCTCTCTCTCACTCACTCACTCTTTCGAGTAGTCTGACTATAAATTTATCAATCTTGTGCTAGGTGTGGTGGTGTACGCTTGTAATCTCAGTGGCTCGGGAGGCTGAGGCAGGAGGATTGCAAGTTCAAAGCCAGCCTCAGTAAAAGCGAGATGCTAAGCAACTCAGTGAGACCCTGTCTCTAAATAAAATACAGAAATAAGGCTGGGGATGTGGCTCAGTGGCTGAGTGCCCCTGAGTTCAATCCCTGTACTGAAAAAAATAAAATAATAAATTGACCAAATGTTAGACTTTTTTGGTCCTCTTTTTACATTTGTTTTTATTATTTTTTTCCAGGAAGAGGTTAATGAGCATTTAATAGAAAAATGCATATAAGTACCTAGCACATCAGATGGGGAAGAGTAAACCTCTAATAAATGGTATTTTTATAAATTCCATTAGTGGTATTATATAAAAGTAAGAAGGTAATTAACATTTCCTGAATACCCACATTAAACCAAATTCTTCCTATATATGTGTATATATAGATATATGTATGTGAGTATGAAACTACATATATATATATATGTACATATGTATATATATATATATATATATATATATATATATTCCTTTACTTTTTATGACCCTGTGATAATTAGTTGTTAAAATACCTCTTTTTAAAGTTTTTATTAGTTCTGTTCTATTTTTATTAATTTAAGATCTATCTATTCTCTTCTTCAATTTTCATTATATTTTTCTTGTTCTTATTTTCTTATTCTCAGGTGAATGTGGTTCAGTAACTTAATTTTCAGCCCCTTTTTCCAAAATATAATTTTAAGACTATAAATTTTCTTCTAAGAACTGCTTTAATTGCATTTCAGAAATTTTAACATATAGTGTTTTCATCGTCATTATCATTCAGTTCAAAATATAATCTCCTACAGTGTAATGCATGCTTTAGATGCATTGTGGTCAGAGTAGATATTCTGTATCATTTCAGTCCTATGAAATCTACAGAAGCCTTGTGGCTCTATATATGCATGATCAATACTGTAATTATATAATATATGTTTGGAAAAAGTATTTTTTAAATATGTTTTTTAGTTGTTGATGGACCCTTATTTTATTCACTTATTTATATGCAGTGCTGAGAATTGAACCCAGTGCCTCACACATGCGAGGTAAGCATGTTGCTTTGGTTCTGGAGTATCCCTCAAACTCTCATGTTTTACAACCAACCTGATCTCCAACCTGTGAAACTATTGGGATGTGGTGGAAACTTTTAGAGGTTGGGCTCTAGTGGAAGGAAGTTAGCTTTAAAGGGGATGTTGAACCCCATCCCCTTTCTCTCTTTTTTTGCTTCCTAGCCACCATAATGTGAGCAGTTTTGCTTCACCACAAGCTCTCCCCTCTGATATGGGGCCTTTTTATAGGCCCAACGTGATGGGATCAAGCAACCATAAACTGAAACCTCTGAAACCAGTGAGCTAAAATAAACATTTCTTTAAGTTGATTGTCTCAGGCATTTTGTCACAGCAATGGAAATCTGACTAACACAAAAAATTGGTACCCAAAAGAAAGGTTGTTTCTGTGAAAATATTTGACAATATGATTCATAAGCTATTGGAATTGGTTTGAGGAAGATATTTGGAAGTTTGAAGAAACAGGTGGAGAACACCTAGAATGTTGTACATAGAACTTACTGGGCAATTCTGATGGGAAAAGAAGACTATTCCTATTCTTATAGGAATGCAGGCAGTAAAGGCCATGTTCATGAGGTTTCAGATGGAAATGGGGACTCTACTGAGAATTGGAATTGATGCCATTTGTGTTCTTTTGGCAAAAACTTGTGTACAGAAAATATGGCTTGAGTGCATTTCAGTATTTAGCAAGACCCCCACCCACCCACCCATCACAGGTTCAAGGGTATAAGAGTGTAAACCCATTTCAAAGACTTTGCTTTGAGAAAAGAGTACCAGAGCATCCTATTCACCCAGCTCCATGTAGGGAGCTGTTTCTTCGTGTCATCCAGCCAGCCTCTCAGAGCCCGCTGCAGCTATGGTCCAAGCAGGCACAGCTACTGTTTGAGTCAGCAGCAGAAGCTGGCGTTATCTATGTAAGGCTCGTTTTGCAGGTATGCAGAATTCAAGAGTTACAGGATCATAGAGACTTCCACCAGGATTTCAAAGGAAAGCCTGAGGGTTCAGGCAGTGTGTGGTAGAGTTGAAGTTCTTGCAAGAAGTCCCTTAGTAGTCAACTTGTAAATCTCTGAGAATAAAGCTGAAGTGGCAATGGAGACTAGAGGAATTCAGAGATGGTAGACATGTGCCATTCCTCTGAGAGAGAAGCCACAGGCAGTAAAGACAGCCAGCCTGAGAGAGGGCCACATGGCCTGTAGCCCTCAGGACCTAGGGGCAGGGCTACCCAAGCTTTTTGGAGCTCATTTCATGCCACCATGAACCCAAGATGTCAGACATGTAGCTACAGGATTTAATGTTTGCCCTGTTTGGTCCCATCTCTCCTTTGTGTCCCTGTTCTTCCCTTTTTGAATGGGAATGTTTACCCTGTGACTGTCTCACCATTTTATGTTGGAATTATGTAACTTGTTTTTAATTTTCATAGGAGTTTGCAGTTAAGAGTTTGCTTTGTTTCTTAGAGGAGACTTTGAAGTTGGAGTTTTCAGCAAGGTTGAAACAGTTTAGACTTCAGGGACTCCTGGAGATGGACTAAATGCCTTTTACATTGTGAGATGTACACAAACCTTCAGGACCAGGGGTGAGATGTTATGATATGGATCTGGAGTGCCCTTCAAAGTCTAGGTATTGAAGACTTGTTCTCCATCCTGTAGAGTTATTGGGAGGTGATGGAAATTTTAGGAGGTGAGACCTACTGTAGGGAAATCAGAATGTGCCTTTGAAGGGGATATCTTTCTTGTTTCCCCAGATGCCATCATATATGCAGCTTTGCCATACCACATACTCACCGCCACAATATTCAGCCTCACTACAGACCCAAAGCATCTGGCTAAATGATCATAGATTGAAACCTCTGAAACCATGAACCAAAATAAACCTTTCTTTCCTGTAACATTTTTTGTCACAGCAACAGAATGCTAACACAGAAATTATATAGGCTATATCATGTATAATGTGTGTCACTATATATTTTAATATTCACATAGTTGGTTTTAAGATTCAAGCATATTTATCATTTTGTTTACTCTGTTCTGTCTTGCACCTCTCACTTGCCATGTGTGTTTGAAGGTTGCCTTTAGAGTTTTCTTTAATATCATTAAAGAAAGAGTCTGTCAGTTTTCACTTATCTATGAATGTCTTTATTTCATTCTTTATTTCTTCCAATGTTTTGTTATTAGACTTTCTCATTCCATTTTTGAAGCATATTTTTGCTGGCATAACGTTCTAGGTTAGAAGTGTTCTTTCATTACACTGGCTTTATACATGTCACTTTCTCTTGGCTTCCATTGTTGCTCTTGGGACACTGACTGTCAGTCCAAGACGTGCTTCTTTGAAAATCTTTTTATTCCCTCCCATTATGCCTCTTTTAAAGATTTTTCTCTTTTTGTAGTTTCATTAGGATATATCTAAGATTCATTTATCTCGTTTATTATTTATCAATTAACCTATTTGGGATTTATTAAGATACCTTGGGTTCATGGTTCAATTTTTTTTTTATCTGTTTGTAAAATTCTGGGTCCTTCACTCTCTCTTCTTCTGTTTTTCCATCCTTGGTTTATCCTTGTGTTCTCAGAGGTTTCAGAAGAGCAGTTCAATCTCATAGCTAACTATCTTTCTGGACTTGCTAAGGATACCTGAGTGTCTAAGCTCACTCTGAACTTCTGTTATTTCCAAGATCTCAACCAGTTTCATATTACATGATTGAATCTTGAATATTTTTAATAATACTTTGAGACATATTTCATCCAAATTTAAATTGTCTTTGATGGGACAGACATCACCAGGAACACAAGTTTTTTATATTCTTCAAAGAACTAAACATAAAATTACCCTATAGCTCAGCAATTCCACTCCTACTGCCAAAAAAATGACAGCAGGAACTCAAATATTTTAAACTAATATCCAATGAAGCTTTCTTCACAATAGCCCAAAGGATAGAAACAACCTATGAGAGAAGTGTCCAGCAAAAGATGGACCACACAAATGTGGCATATTTAGAAAATGGAGGATTACTCAGCCATAAAACGAATGGAATTCTGACACATGTACTGAATTCCATGGATAAACCTTGAAAATATTATGCAAATGAAATTAAACAAAGGATATATATTATATGGTTTGAGTTAACATGAAATATTTAGAATAAGCAAATATATAGTGACAAACCTTACCAGAGGCTAGAGATGGAGGCAATATAACCAGAGAGTTAGTGCCGAATGATTGTTTCTCTGGTTCTTTCTCATTTATTCCTGTTCATCTATCATTGAGTATTGCAGATTGAATTAGCAAAGTTAGAGGTCATAGGGTTTCTGTATCACACAGTGAAAAAGTTCTAGAAATAGCCATGACGGTTGCACAATGATGCAAATGTAATTAATGTCACTGAATTATACACTTAAAACGGTTAAGATGGGAAAGTCTTCTGTATCTTACCATAGTTTTTTAAAGTTAATAATGTAGGGCTGGAGTTCCGCTCAGTGGGTTGAGTACTTGCCTAACATGCAAGGCACTGGGTTCAATTTCCAGCTCTGGAAAAAAAAAAAAAAAAAAAAAAAAAATATATATATATATATATATATATATATTATTAAAAGATATCAAATTAGACCATAGGTGAATTTTGTAGGAATTATACCTCAAAAATGCAGGCTTTTTTTTTCAAAAAAGGAAACCTAAAATTATATATCAATGTTAATATCCCCACTCATATATGAATAAGTCGAGGCCAGGACTTGCATCCTTTCATTTTTATTTACCCCATAACTCTTTTAGTGTCTGCTATGTGGTATTCCCACTGACTGTGTCTTCATCTAAGCTTCATTGAAGATTAACCTATAGTTCTTGCTACATGATCTTTTGCCATAACAGTTTTCTTTCTGATCACAGCGGGTATGTTTACTTTTTTTTCTTACTCACCAGAGTGACAGACTTCAAAAGGCAATGTCTGATAGAAGTGCAAGTGTTTCTTCTTGCTTTTCCAATTGATGAAAGATTTCCATTTTGTTGTGAAATTGTAATTTTCTCACATACCAAGCTCATATTAATGCTCACAATCCTTATTTCTCTCTCTTTTCCTTTAATTTCCTCTTAACCACTCTTTATTAGTCTTTGTATCTTCAGAGATAGATAAACTATTATCACAGGAAATAGAAATATTCTAATACAAAATAATAAAAATTGAAACTGTTGTTATACAAAATAACTCTGCCATTGTAACTTCAACTTCTTTTTTTGTGGGGGAGGAGGGGATTGAACTCAGGCACTGAACCACTGAACCACTGAGCCACATCCCCAGCCCTAGTTTGTATTTTATTTAGAGACAGAGTCTCACTGAATTGCTTAGCGCTGAGGCTGGCTTTGATTTCTCCATCCTCCTGCCTCAGCGTCCCAAGCCGCTGGGATTACAAGTGTGTGCCACCATGCTCGGCACTGTAACTTCTTTCTGCAGGTTTTTTTAAAACATGAAACTTTGGTGCTTGCCTCAGCAGCATATACACTAAAATTGGAACAATACAAAGAAGATTAGTATGGGCTTTGTGCAAGGATTACATTCATTTTCATGAAGCTTTTCACCCAGTAGGGTAGAGGAAGGAAATCGGGGGAGGAAAGGAGGGAGGGCAAGAGGAGAAACTGGGGATTAAAATTGATCAAATTATGTAAGTGCACGTAAATATGCCACAATGAGACCCAGTATTCTGTATAATTATTATGTACCAATTTTTAAAATGAACATTTTCTCAGGCATAGTGGCACATATCTGTAATCCCACTGGCTTGGGAGGCTGAGGCAGGAGGATCTCAAGTATGTGGCCAGCCTCAGCAACTTAGTGAGACCTTAAGCAACTTAGCAAAATCCTGTCTCAAAATAAAAAATAAAAAGATTTGGGGATGTGGTTCAGTGGTTAAATGCCCCTGGGCTCAATCCCTGGTACAAAAAAAGAAAAAAGGAACATTTTATGTGTTTATTCCCTTGATTACAAATGGTAGAAAGCAAACTTAAACTAGCTTGATTAAAACAGTGGATTTCTTACAATAATGCTATCAGAGTATCTCCCAGCACCCAAGGACTACCATCAGTGGTTAGGATGCTCAAGGTGCAAATAAATCTAGGATCAAACATCCTGGGCTGCAGGCAGAGGTGGGGGCTACAGACTGAATGGTTCCACTGCCACTGCTCTTCTATGGACTAGAGACAAAGCCCTCCAGCCCTGCAGACCCGGGGAGCAGTGGAGTCAAATGGTTGCAGGGTCCCAAAGAGATCTTAACTCACCCTGCTTGCTTGCCTCCTGCCCTGATCTATAGAATGAGCAACAGAGGCTCACATAACCTGGAGTCAGATGTGGAGGAAACCATAAGTTCACCGGGCTACTCGCTTCCTTAAGGCAGAGGAACACCTAAACTGCCCCCAGAGGGTGGTGGTAACCAACTGCAAAGAAGCCCCTTTGGGAAGATCATGTCTCCAAGCAGGGTCGATTTCACTTTTGGACTTCCCGCCCACTGTCCTTGCCTCAGCGTTGAAGAGCTGCTCACCACTTTTGCTGCTGCTGCCCTTTTGGCACTGGGACTCTCATTCATCAAAGTGTTGCTTGTCCTTGTGGCTCATCTACACATTGGCCAGGCATCAGTTGAGAACCAAGTATGCAGGTGGCTATGGTCACAGGGATGAATCTGCTAGGTCTCCTCCTCAAGGAACTGTCAATCTAGCATGAGGAGGTATTTAAACAAACATTTATAACATATAGGAAGGTAGCGGAACTGTGGAAGGCGGGGTGAGGATACAGAGGAAAATGTGACGTCACATGGGAGCCAGGACCGGGACCAGGGCTTCAGGGTAGGCTTTGCTCTGAGAAAACAATTTATTAAATATGGATTTTTATTTTATTTTTAACAACTCAAATTTATGTAAAGAATTTAGAAAATGAAGAATAAGTGAGAACCTCAGCATATTGCCATCCCCCATTTTCTCAGTTATGTATTGCATATTTTGTTTCCTGTAAACTTTATTTATTTATTTATTTGTTGCCTAAAATGCAACAAAGTATTCCACTAAATGATTCTGAGGGTTTTTGAGAGAACTGATAAGGAGCACCCATCTCTTCACCCAAAGCAATTAAGAAACAGCAGGTGGAGAACCAGAGTATGAGCCTTACTCTTGATTGAGGTAAAATTGGAAGGCATTCACCATGAGAGACAGTGAGCTTGCTGACTCCCTTCTGTAGAAGAATCCTCCCAGGAAAAGCTTAGATCTAGGGAGCAGACAGCTTGTCACCTGCCCTGCCTTGACCCCCATAGCTAGAGAGAGAAAGAAGGGCAGCTACTGCCCCAAGTAAAGAATCTTTGGACACCTCTGCCAATGTCTGTACCCACCAACCACTGCAAAGCCCATGGCCTCTCTTTGGAGGGGAGGAAAAAGTGGGAAAAGAATTCAGGTTTGTGGAAACCCCACAAACCAAGGGAAGAGGCATCCTCCCGTGACATACAAAGGGCCTGAGAGTTGACTTAACTAACTCTGTTGTATACATAGGTTGTTTTTAAACAACATTGAACTAAGATTTCCTTGTAATTAATCTTTGTGTGAATTTATGGTAATTTCCTCAAGATAAATTCCTAGAAGAGGAATTCCTGGGCCGAAGGATTTAAACATGTTTATGTTTTAAAATGCATTTTGCCATATTTCCACCTAGAGAGTGTACATCAATTTAGGGCTGGGGATGGGACTCAGTGGTAGAGGGCTTGCCTAACATGCATGAGGCCCTAGGTTTGATCCCCAGCACCAAAAAAAAAAAAAAAAAAAAAAAAAAAAATTCACATTATCACACTGGTAATATGAGAATGTGTTTCCTTAACATGCATTTACTCTGGTTTAGTCCTTTCTTGTTGATCTTTGTGAACTTGATGGGCAAAACATCTGTGCTTCAGTGTTAAAAAAAAAATTCAATTTTGAACAGTGTTTTTTTTTATACCAGGAATTGATTGAACCTAGGGGCACTTAACCACTGGGCCACATCCCCAGCCTTTTTTTTGAGACAGGGTCTTGCTAGGTTGCTTGGGGCCTCACTAAATTGTTGAATCTAGCTTTGAATTTGCAATCCTCCTGACTTAGCCTCTGAGCTGCTGGGATTACAGGCATGTAGCACCACACCAGCCAATTTTGAGCAGTCTTGAGGGAGGAGTTTTTAAGGAAGACAATAGAAGAACAGGTGAGTGTTTTCAAAGGCTTAGAGCCCTGAGGTCATCCCTCTTCCTTTCACTTTTATACATAGATTTTATTTTCCAACTATGGAGACATCATATTGAAGTTGGGAAAGGATGATTCTGGAAAAAATACATTACTTAATAGTTCTATTGGCCTGAGGCAGGATGAGCCTAAATGTTCTCATCAAAAAATGGAACCAATACATGACCCAGAGTGGGCAGTGAATAAACCTGCACCCATTCTAGAATCATCTTCCTGTTTCTGGGATGGGCAGATCTGCAAGCAACCTCTTTCTCCCTCCCTCCCTTTTCTGTCTGTCTGTCTCTCCCAGACCTCACAGGGAGGAGGGGTGGCTGGCAGTGCTTTGGATACTTTCAGAATTTCTGACCCAAACACTACCCTGTAAACTCTCTGGACCCTGGAATTTCTACACCTGGTAGTGGTCCCAAGAGCCTATGTATATTGCCTATGATCCTCACATCTGGGGGATGACGGTGACATTCAGTGTCACCATCAGTCAGGATGTGCACCCACACCTGTGTGGAGTCTTTGCCAAGTTACCCTCCCCATCCCCCTACCCTCTCCAAAAAGGCAAGCCAGGGAAGGGAGTGTCCAGGCTCTCCTTGCTACTTCATTGTCTGACTTTGGTTCCCACCTATGACCTGCTTTTGTCCTCACACAGGCACCTTAGAAAAGATCTTGGATACCACCTCCGGTGGCCCTCAGGAGTCCTGGCATCAAGAGGCAGGTCCAGACCCAGCCTCAAGCTCCTCATCCATTATTCTGGGCACTCCTCCCTGCAGGAGCTGCTAGGCTCAGACTTTAAAAACCCCTTGTGTTTCTGGAATCTAGAAAAAGAAGGCAGGAAAGCTACCTATAATTGTCCTTCTAGAAAATCAGCAGCATCCTAAAGGGAGATGGAATATCAAAGCAGCTACCTACGGTAGCAGGCCACCCTCTGAACAAAGGTAAAGAGCTGGAAAACTGACCAGGTTTGGTAAATGGAACAAGGACTTGTTGAATGATTTGATGTCCTTTGTGCATCTGAACAATGTACCCTCCATCAGGGTGTGTGCATGTGTGTGTGTGTGTGGTGAGAGCAAGCGAGAGGGAAAGAGAGAAAAGGGCCAGCCCCAGGTGGGATCTTCATAAAGGCCATGGGCCAGATTTTCATCTCTCACTGTAGGAAATCCCTGCCACAAACAGCATTAGGAGTTTATTTACTTACACATTTAATTGTTTACATAGTTAATAATTTGGTTTATAAAATTCACCACCTGGCACAAGTACATGTTTAAAACATTTGTACACCACAACTGCAAATAAACCGCCTACCCAACAGTGGGGTTTTCAGGTGGCCCCTTGGTGTTCAGCTGAGATTGCCCTTAGGCTGGTCAGAAATCATTCCAACACTAACACAGCCGGAGGTCTGGCTCACAAGGATGCGGCTGCTTTCTTTCAACAACTATTTATGGGGCAGTAGGCATTGGCAAGTCCCTGTGTGCACAGCCATGAGAAGCTTGCAGATCTGGGAGCTGCTGCCATTGCCCTCAAGGAGAGAAGATGCAGACCAGAATGTGCCATTTCCAGGCAGAAGCCAGTTGCCTGCTGACCCATCATAGTAGAATAAGGCTGCACGGGCAGGCACAGATGTGGGTGGATGGGAGGAGGGCACCGTCCTTCCCCAGGGTCATGTGTGTGCACAGCACAGCTCAATCCTGACACGTGGTTTTTCACCAGGACTAGGCTGTGTCCCTCTTTGGTGCATCTCCCTACACCCTGCTCCTCACCCAGGTTCATTGCCACCTATCTTTCCCTCATCCTTATTGAGTGTTTTACCTCCCACTTCACAGGGAGTCCTTTCAATCTTGAAGTTTCTACTCCAGTGCCATCTACTCCAGGAGATCTCTCCTCCCACAGGGTCTCACCATGAGTGATGCCCTTATACTCACCTCATTTGCTCCCTTTGGAACAATGGGTCTGAAATCATCATGTGATTTTGAATACTTGTCTACTGTCACTCCTCCATCTAAAAGGTAAACTCATGACAGCAGAGACCTCATCTGTCTGGTTGCTGTTGACTCCCCAGCCTTTAGAAGAGAGGTTACCTGACTCACATGGTTACCCAAATGCTGTTTATTCAGCAAATGAATTATTTGTGCCGGGTCTCACCCACAACTTAAGATGAACATGGCTTCATTAATGGAGGTGCGATTGCAGCAGCTGTAGTGCATTTTAATTGTGTATGGATGGGCTTCAGGGGCCATTCAGAGGGCATCTAATTTTACATACAAGTTTTATGTTTGTGCATTTTCCTGGGATGGTTTTCCACAGTCAGCTCCATATTTCCAAAGGTTATCTATGACATTCTGCCTCCCACCAAATATGAGAAGCCTCCAGTGGAGTCCAGTGGTACCCTGAAGCTCCGTGTCTCTGCTAAGGCTGGGGTGGCAAGAGAAACAGAACAAACCCAGCTGGAGCCTTTTCTAGGAACTTGTAGTGTCTCACACAAAGCCTGAAATCCCTGGGAGTTTCATCAAGGTTCCTGGGGGACCGTGTGTGTGTATGTGTGTGTGTGTGTGTGTGTGTATGTGTGTTTGGGGGGGATAATGGGGGAGCCCTGGAGGACAGATTTTACACATTGACTTCCATCTACAGTTCTGCCACAGTCTGGCTGGGCACAAAATCACGAGCCACTCAAGCAGGAACAAACTTTATTTCCAAAACTCCTGCGAATGCCACACACATGGCCTTCTCCTGAGACACACTACCCCAATCGGAAGTCCCTCCTCCGGAATTCCCTCCTACCACACTTCCCCAACCAATGGGAACTCTCCAGGAGTCCTGCAAGAGCTCCAAAGTACCAGGCTGAGGCGGACAGCAGGGGTCTAATCTCCAATTGAATGCACATCTTAACATAATCATTATCATCTCAATGGCTTGCTGGTGTCAACTTTCAACCCAAAATGCCATGTGTTATTCCTACTTGGCTATGGCTCTCAGCATCTCCCCCCTTCTGTTTAATTAAGCACCAAGCATGTGGCTTAGGAACTGTGCCTGTTAGGCTATCCAGTACTACATATGGCTCTTACCCGTCATCGGATGAGCTGACCTCAAGGTGTTAGCCTCCTGTCTTAGGTTGGTACCACTGCAATTGGATCATACCCGTCACAGACTACCGGTCCAGCATACAGCCATACTTGTGGAAAGGCCTATGCACCAGTGTGAGGGGGTGAGGTTCTTTGCCTCACCTCTGTTGGCCCCCAAATTTGGCCTTTGCACCAGTGGGGGGGTGAGGTTCTTTGCCTCACCTCTGTTGGCCCCCAAATTTTAGACCATCACTAGCAGAAGGGAGGAGGATACAGAAATGCCACGACACTAAGCCAATTGACGGCTCCTCTGAAAAATTGTACCACCGGTGACACCATCAGCAAAGATACTCCAGCATTACCACAATTCGCTGCACCAACAGATAGTTCACAGTGCATACAAGTGATACATAGTCCAGGCAAGTTCTGCAAGCAGTTCAAAGCAGAGGAATCTATCAATAAGTCCATTTCCTCCCAAAGAAAATCGACTCCTTGATTGAGCATTACTTGTTGAGTTATTATTCATTGATGTATCAGTTTATACCATTTACTGTGATAGCTATCAAAGAAGCTATAGTTTGGTTTTATCTTTATCTTCACTGGCACTGTGATGAAGATAGGAATTCTGGCAATGATGGCTAAAAAAAAAATATGTAACATTCCAACAGGTACTAAGAAAACAATTTTCTGAACAATTTACATTATCCTGAACAGAATTATTAAATATAATGAAAAGGAAAGGTGAAAGTAAACAAACAGATCTGTTAACCTCCTTATTTGTTCACATATTAAAACAATCCTCAACAGCTGTTTACCCAATTTAAATTAAACCATTTAAATCACGTGAATAATAAAAATATTTGGATCCATTTTTTCATGAGCACTCCTCATATAATCTATGGACATAAGCACATACAGACATACAACACAAAACACAAGTGTGCACACATGACATACAACACATAAGACAATAGTAAAGGCCTTGTAGCTTACACAGGTGAAATCTCCATTGCAATGTTTAAAAAGTCCACAGTCAAAAAATAAGAACTGATCAGAAAACATTAACCTAGGTCTGTATGAGCTCAAAAAATAAAATAGAACTTTATGATGTGGGAAAGGGCAATAATAAAATAGATATTGAAAAAAGCATCCTGGTTACCACCTGGGTTTGACTCTTATTTGGATATCCCATCCTTTTTCCTGTAACTTGCATAATGGGTCTGAAGGTATTCCCACAAGCAAGCCCCAAGGTTTTTTACATTTGAAATAGGCTTTAATGGTGTTCACTATTCATTAGACTCCAGGTGTGGGAGAACCACTGTTGCAGATCAAGAATAGCCAAGCTGGAGCTCTGGATATCAGCTGTTATGGATTTGAGCCAAATCATCTTCTTTTTGCTCTGTAGAAATTGCTTTGTTTAGTCTCTGTGGAATCCAAATCGGCTGCTGTTCTCCCTGTGGAAACACACAAACAGAACCCCGACTCCAGACAGTCACTGGGTTAGGACCTTTCCATAGTCCTGTTAGAATATCCTTCCAAAGCACCTTAGGCTTATGTACATTTTTTTGGATACATATGACTTTCCGCAGTACTAAGCCCTGATGAATCCAAATTTAAAAAGTTTAGAGTAAAAAGGGGGATATATATCTTTGGGGGATATATACCCCTTTCCAATTCCCTCTTTTTGCTTTAATAAGTACATTTTAATAGTTTGATGAGCTCTTCAACTATGCCTTGTCCCTGTGGATTGTATGGGATTCCTGTTATATGAGTAATGCCAAATGATGAGCAAAATTGTTTAAAAGAGGTAGAAGTATAACCAGGACCATTATCGGTTTTTAACTGTTTTGGAACACCCACAGTGGCAAATTTTGTAAGCAATGAACTATAATATCTTTAGTTTTTTCTCCGGCATGAAGGGAGCCCATCAAAAATCCAGAAGAAGTATCAAATGTAACATGCAAATATTTTAATTTTCCAAATTCTGGCAAGTGTGTGACGTCCATCTGCCAAATATGATTAGGTATCAGTCCTCTAGGATTGACTCCAAGATTAACTTGTGGTAAAAAGGTCACACAATTTTGACATTGTATTATTATATGTCTGGCTTGTTCCTTAGTTATTTTAAAATGCTTTTGTAAAGTATTAGCATTGACATAGAACCTTTTATGAAAATTTATAGCTTCTTCTATTGTGGAGAAAATATGTATGTCATGTGTAGATTTATCTGCTAAATCATTGCCCAAACTAAGGGCTCCAGGCAATACTGTATGTGCCCTGATATATCCTATAAAGAATGGATCTTTTCTGTCCCAGATGAGACTTTGTATAGTGGAAAACAAAGAGAAAACAGTAGAGGAAGGGGAAATCCTATCAGCATCTTCAAGGGATACTATAGCATTAACAATATACTGACTATCAGAAAATAAATTAAATACAGAATCTTTGAACATCACAAAAGCTGGTAATACTGCATTAAGCTCCACCTTTTGAGCTGATTGTTTGGGTACTAAAAATGTAAAAGTTTGATCAGGGGTAACTACTGCTGCTGTACCATTATTTGACCCATCAGTGAATATATATGGAGCATTTATGATAGGTGTTTTTCTTGTCATTTTTGGAAAAACTACAGGATGTGAAGACCAAAAAGACAACAAAGGATTAGATGGTAAGTGATTATCAAATGAAATATTAGATTTACACATGATTATTGCCCAAGTATTTAACTCATTAGCTAGCTCATCAATTTGATCCATAGTATATGGAGTAATAATTTTATTGGGAGAAATTCCAAACACTCCCTTTGCTACTTTTATTCCTTTGAGTATTAATTGTCCTACAGCCTCAGGATACCTAGTAAGAATAGTGTTAGGAGAATAAGATAAATGTATCCACAATAATGGACCTTCTTGCCAAAATACTCCTGTAGGAATATTTTTTGTTGGTATTACAATAAATAATAAAGGCAAACTTATATCAATTCTATCCAAATGCATATTTTCCATATATGTTTCAATAATTTTTAATGCCTTTCTTGCTTCAGGCCAACATGCAGGGTGAATTTGGATCTGATGGACCTTTTAGGATATCAAATAAAGGTTCCAACTCTCCTGTTGGTATGCCTAGATAAGGCCTTATCCAATTTATGTCTCCCAATAACTTTTGAAAGTCGTTAAGTGATTTGAGTTGATCTACTCGTATTTGAATTTTTGGTGGAAGGATCATGATTGAGGATAATAGAACTCCTAAATAATTCATTGGAAAATTTAATTGTACTTTATCTATTGCTATCTCTAGATTATAATTTTTTAATAAATTTGTAAGTGTGGCATAACATTCTAGCAATGTGTTTTTATCTTTGTGTGCTAATAATACATCATCCATATAGTGAAATATTTGTAGTTCAGGATTTTGATTTCTAAGTGGCTGGATTGCTTTGTTAACATAAATTTGACACATAGTTGGGCTGTTAACCATCCCTTGAGGGAGTACTTTCCATTCATATCTCTGATCAGGACCTTCATGATTCAGTGCAGGAATAGTAAATGCAAAACGTGGACTATCCTCAGGATGAATTGGAATTGAAAAAAAACAATCTTTAATATCTATAACTAAAACATGCCAGGTTTTTGGCAAAGCAGACAATTGGGGAATCCCCGATTGAGCAGGTCCCATAATAACCATCTCATTATTAATGGCTCTTAAATCTTACAATAATCTCCATTTACCAGATTTCTTTTTGATGACAAAAATGGGAGTATTATGGGGAGATACGGAAGGTTGTATATGTCCCTCCGCTAATTGTTGTTTGACCAGGTCATGGGCTGCTTGTATCTTTTCTTTAGTCAGGGGCCACTGAGGAACCCATACTGGTCTTTCTGATTTCCAAGTAATTTTTATTGCCTCAGTGACCTCTTCTGAAAACCCAATCCATGTCTATTTATTCCTTGATCTATTTGAATTGGTGATGCTATACCTTGTTCTTGTTCTCCTAATCTTTTTTCTTTCCTGAAACCTTGTCTAGCCCTAATAGTGGGTGCATTTGTATTGATGTTATTTGTTAATGTCAAACCTAATTGATCTAGGACATCTCGTCCCCATAAATTTATAGGAAGAAGATCCAATACATATGGCTGTATAGTTCCTTCACATCCTTCAGGATCCTTCCAATAATACCATTGCACTTCTATGGGGATTAGTCGCCACTCCTAGGCCTCGAAGCGTTTGAGTGGCTTGTTGTAACGGCCAATGTTTTAGCCATTCTTGACGAGATATGATGCTAAGGTCTGCACCTGTATCAAGTAGCCCATTAAATTCATGTCCTTGAATATTTAGTTTTAGCATTGGGCAAGAATCTAAATTTAAAGACAGCATAGCCCAATCTATACCTGTGGAGCCTAATCCCCTGGAATCTCTTTCTACAGTACGACTGGAAAATTTATCATGCAGGCTGGGTATTATTAATAACTGTGCTATTCTATCTCCTGGTGAAATTACTGATATACCTCTTGGAGAACTAGCTATAATTTTTATTTCACCTTCATAATCGGGATCAATTACCCCAGGACTTATCAGAAGTCCTTTTTAGTGTAGAAGAACTGCGTCCCAATAATAAGCCTACTGTTCCTTGGGGAAGAGGTCCTTTTTCTCCTGTGGGAATGATTTGAACTCCCATCTCTGGAGTTAGTACTGCTCTGGCGGAGGCGCAGATGTCCAACCCTGCACTCCCTCTGGTTTGTCTAATGAGGGATTTAATGAATAATGTGTCCTGGGCACTACCCTGATGGTGTTGCTGGGTTCCTCCACTGCCCGGTATATTTGTGGTTGTGGGCCCCGGAGCATTGGGCCCCCTGTCCATTTTTTGGCAATGGAGCCCGATGCTTTTCTCCATGATATCGTGGATAAACACCTGGTCCTTGTCCATTTTTTGATAATGGAGTACCCTCTATGGTGGTTTGAGAATGGCATTCATTAGCCCAATGTCTCCCTTTATGGCATTGTGGGCAAATACCCGGTATTCTATTTCTTTGATACCTAGCTTTGTTAAACCCTCCTCCTATGGGGCAACTCCTTTTAAAATGTCCTATTTGTTCACAATTGTAGCATGTTTTTGGCCTAGCATCTAAAGCCTATTGTAGTGCAGCTGCCAAGACTTGCCCTTGTTCATTAATGTCTCTACATAATTTAATATATGTGTTTAAATCTTCATGTTTCCATGGTCTAATGACCTCTCTGCAGCAACGATTTGCTTGCTCATAAGCCAGTTGTTTTATTAATGGCATTGCTTGTTCTGTATTCCCAAAAACTCTGGCAGCTGTTTGAATAAGCCTATCTGCAAATTCAGCGTAAGGTTCATTAGCTCTCTGTATTCCCTTAGATAATTGACCTTGTAAATCTCCATGTCCTTGTAAAGTCTTCCATGCCCTAACTGCGTCTGCAGCAGTTTGTGCATATATAGCAGGATCATATTCAATTTGTTGCCGTTGACCCTCATAAGGTCCTTTTCCTAACAACATATCTAGATTTCTTTGAGGGTAACCGGCTGCTGCATTTCGCCTAGCTGTCTCTGTGCAAAATTCCTCATTGGCAATCTTCCATAACAAATATTGTCCTCCATTTCACACAGATTTACACATACTAGCCCAATCTGCTGGCGTCATGTCCAAGTTGGTAATGGATTCGACCAAGCTTACAGTGAAGGGTGCTTGAGGACCATAGGTTGTTACAGCCTCCTTTAACTGCTTCACTGTTTTGAAATCTAGAGCACGGTGAATTCGCTGCCCTCCTGCCTGCTCAAGTACAGGGCATGCTAATCTTTGAGGTCCTGTCTCAGGATCCCATCTATCAACTACTGGGGTTGGGGGCCCCATAGGATATGTTGTCTCTATAGGTGGAGCTGTTGGTTGGACACTTACACCCTCTGGTGATAGAAAGGTATTAGTAGCAGCCTCCTGTTGTAATTGTTTCCCTGATAGTTCTTCCTCCTTTAAATTTTCTTCCTCTGACTAGCTCAAGAGACCTTCTCTTTTACTTGATCTAAAATGTCTTTCTCCATGGTCTGAACCTCTAACAACTTACTTAACACTCTTTTGGTTTGTTTTTTACTAATTTCTAATCTACTATAAAGAACGCAACCCAACAAGATAACACAAAACAAAACCGGAACAGAATGAAACAAAAATGGAACAAAAAATCGTTGTATCAATTTTCCTATTTTCTTGAAATGTATTTTCGTGGTCTATCTCTATCTCTTCCTCAGGGCCGAAAAACTTCAAACCTTGAGCCAACCATTTTTCCCAGTTTGCCTGAGAAAGTTCTAGGGATAGGCAGCTTGAAACAAAAACAAAACGAATCAAAACAAGAACACATTGTTTTTTGAAATGGTCACCCATTCTCTTGCCCTCCATCAGGGCCAGCAATTTCACTTACCTCCAAGCTTCAGGCGTTCCCCGCACGGGCCGCCAAATGCCGCAGTCTGGCTGGGCACAAAATCACGAGCCACTCAAGCAGGAACAAACTTTATTTCCAAAACTCCTGCGAATGCCACGCACGCGGCCTTCTCCCTTCTCCAATCCGAAATCCCTCCTCTGGAATTCGCTCCTACCGCACTTCCCCAACCAATGGGAACTCTCCAGGAATCCCATGAGAGCTCCAAAGTAGCAGGCTGAGGCGGACAGCAGGGGTCTAGTCTCCAATTGAATGCACATCTTCACATAATCATTATCATCTCAATGGCTTGCTGGCGTCACTTTTCAACCAAAAATGTCATGTGTTATTCCTACTTGGCTATGGCTCTCAGCACAGTTCATTTAGGAAATACCTTTCATTGCTTTAGGAAAGGGAAGGGGGAGAGGTAGGTGAAAGTCCTTCTTACAAGTACAAGTTTCTTTGACCACAAAGGGGTCGGTCACATTCCAGTAAGACCATTGTAAATTTAAAAATAACGGAAATCGAAAATGCATTTAATACACCTAACCTACCAAACACCATAACTTAGCACAGCCTACCTTGAACACACTCAGCAAACTTCTGTTAGTCTACTGTTGGGTAAAATTGTCCAACACAAAGCCTCGTTTATAATAAAGTGTTGGGTATCTCATGGAATTTAATATAAGCACACTGTAGGGGGCCAGTAGTTTCTCTCATGATCGTGGGGCTTGCTAACAGCTGTTGTTATGTCATTTCTCAGCACCACAAGAGAGGATGTCACTAGGTTTCACTAGCCTGGTAAAAAGATCCATATTCAAAATTCCAAGTGCAGTTTCTGTTAAATGCACATTGCTTTTGAACCATTGTAATGTTGAAGTGTCTTAAGTTGAACCTTAGTAAGTTGGGGACTGAGATAGGGATTTGGGATAAAGAGATATATTGAGTCTCAAAGGAAATCCTGAGAAATTGAAATTCAAAAGGCACCCAGAAACAATTCCAGCTCCTGAGTTACAAGTCCTTGCCCCATACCCTTGACCATGCCCTTATAACAGGAGGGCAAAGTACAAGTGCAAGGAAAACTGGCACAAAATTGTGTAGCTCCACCCTGGCTCAACTCTAGTGTAGTCCCTAGCAGTAGCCTTCTGTAAACATTAACACCCCACACCAAGGAGTTGCTGCCCTTCCCTCTGGAGATAATCCTCATTCTTCCCTGAATGCCTATTTCTTGCCTTACCCCAAAGGCATCTCCCTTGGGATTGCTCCCATTCTCCCTTGAATATTTATCTACTTTTCTAAACAAACCTCTGTCTATGCCTTTGATTGGCATGTGCTGAAATTCAGTGCTCCCTCTTCTCTCTGGGAATGGCTCAGACCCTTGTTTGGGACATGTTTTCTCCCATGAAAGGAAATGTCTGTGCATATTTGGAGAGAAATTAAAGAAGAATCTGTTTTCATATGTAGTTAGTTATTCCCATGTCTAGAGTAATGGAGCCTGAGATGTCCCCATGGTGTAGCAACCTCTTTCTCCTCTGAGGGGATGCAGACAGACCCTCTGAGATATGCTCTGACCTTTGAAAAATTTACCTGATCCCTTCCAAGAATGAATCCTAAGAGAAAAACTTCAATGACTCAAGAATACTGGACTTTGCAGGCAACCCCTCTCCTCTGCCAGCCTCAGGACAGGGAGGGGCTGAACAACCTGAACTTAGACAAGAAGCTACCTAACCACCTTTGTTGAGGATCCAGGCATTGGTTGCCCCATGTAAGGAGCCAGGTACCTGCATCTACATGGGTCACCTGGAGATGTTTTATTCCTTGGCCATTCACCAGGTATCTTCTAATTCCAGGCAGGTCACACCACCCCAAAAGACCAACTAGCACTTCTTCCAACAGAGCAAATAACCTCATGGGGCCATAGAAAGAAAAGAGCAGAGAGAGGATTCAAGACTGAGAAAGTGAACTAGAAAACTGCAATGAGCAGCCTGTGAGCATTATTTTAATTTATGGGCTTCTAAGGTCACCAAGGACAATCAAGCTGAATCTCTGGACAAATGTGTAGCCCTTGTTTGTGGCTTTCCTCTTCTAGAGAGGAACAGCGTCTGCAGCTCTGTGACCTGCAGGGTTCTGCAATTCCTGATTTGTTCCCCCCTGGTCCATTGCTGTCTGCCCCAAGCATGCCTGCCAAGGAGCCCCAGAGCAGGGCCTTGTGTTTGGTGTCAATGAGGATCCTGTCTTCCCCTGGTTCCTTTGTTTGCAACAGTCCCTGATAGTAGGTGAATACCATCCTACAGAAATCCTAAGTCAGACAGATCTCTCTGTAGATCACTAGCTGGTGGCATCCAGTTGCTGTCAAATCTAGTTGGTCTCTAGATAGACTTCAGAAGAGACTTCTAAAATTTTAGCCACCAGGTATACTTTGCATTCAGTTCATAGTTTTAAAATTTGGCTGTCTCAACCACAAAGCAGCTCTTAGCAAATACAAAAAACTGATACAATTCCTTGCATCTTATCAGATCATAATGGAATGAAGTTGGAAATCAACATGAGCAAATCCTACAGAAACTATACAAACACATGGAGATTAAATAATCTACTTTTGAATAATGGCTGGAGGAGTGAAAAAATCAGGGTAAAAATTTTAAAATTCTTGGATTCAAATGAGAATAATGATAAAACACATCAGAACCTCTGGGGCACTATGAAGGCAGTTCTAAGAGGAAAGTTTATAGCTATGAGTGCCTGCATAAGAAAACCAGAAAGATCCCAAATAAACAACCTAATGATGCAGCTTGAGGCCCTTGAAAGAGAAGGAATCCATTCCAAAACCAGTAAGGAAATTATTAAGATCAGAGGAAAAAAAAGAAATTAAGAAAAAAATACAAAGGATTAATGAAACAGAGTTGGTTCTTTGAAAAAATACACAAAATTGATAAGCCCTTAGCCAAATTAACCAAAATAAAAAGAGAGAACACCCAAATCAATAAATTTAGAGATGAAAAAGGAGAAATCACCACTGACATCACAGAAATTCAGCAGATCATTAGGGTCTATTTTGAAAACTTATATTCCAATAAGTTGGAAAACCTAGAAGAAATGGATATGTTTCTAGACATATGATTTGCCAAAATTGAATAAAGAAGACGTAGAAAACCTAAACAGACCAATAACTTGAAATTAGAGAGAAGCAGTAATAAAAACCCTTCCAACAAAGATAAGCCCCGGAACATATGGACTCTCAGCTGAATTCTACCAGAGTTTTAAAGAAGAGCTAATGCCAATATTCCTCAAGTTATTCCACAAACTAGAAAAGCTGGAACACTATCAAATCCATTCTATAAAGCCAATATTACACTCATACCAAATCCAGATAAGGACACATGTATGAAAGAAAATTATAGACCCATATCTCTGATAAACTTAGGTATAAAAATACTAGCAAATCATGGTCAACAACATATTAAAGAAGATTGTACATCACAATCTTCTGGGGGAAAAAAACTGAAAGCATTTCCTTTACAATATGGCACAAGACAGTATTATTTTAGAAATTCTAGCCAGAGCAATTAGGCAAGAGAAGGAAATAAACAAACGGGATAAAAAGTAGAAAAAGAAGAAGCCAAATTATCACTGTTTGCAGATGATATGATCCTATATGTAGGGAAAAAAAACACAAACTCTACCAAAAGACTGCTAGAGCTAATACACAAATTGGGCAAAGTTGCAGGTTACAAAATCAGTATACAAAAATCATTAGCTTTTCTATATATACCAACAATGACTCATGCCACTGCACCCAGCTCATGGGTTAAAAAGGAAATCAGGGCTGGGGATGTGGCTCAGGCGGTAGCGCGCTCGCCTAGCATGCATGCGCCCCGGGTTCGATCCTCAGCACCACATACAAAACAAAGTTGTTGTGTCTGCCGATAACTAAAAAATAAATATTAAAAAAATTCTCTCTCTCCCTCTCTCTCTCTCTCCCTTTAAAAAAAAAAAAAGGAAATCAGAAAAACAATTCCATTCATAATAGCCTAAAAAATAAAAATACCTAGGAATAAATCTAACCAAGGAGGTGAAGACCTCTACAATGAAAACTATAGAACACTGAAGAAAGAAATTGAAGACCCAAAAAGATGTTCACAGATAGGCAGAATTAATATTGTTTAAATGGCATTACTACCAAAAAACAACATACAGATTCAATGCAATCCCCCATCAAAATACCAATGATATTCTACACAGAACTAGAAAAAAGATGTCCTAAAATTCATTTGGAAGAATTAAAGACCCAGAAGAGCCAAAGCAATCTTAAGCCAAAAAAGCAATGCTGTAGAAATTATAATCCCTGACTTCAAATTATAGTACAGAGTTATAGTAACAAAAACTGCATGGTACTGGCATAAAACCAGACATAGACTAGTGGTACAGAATAAAAGCCACAGAGACAAACCCAGATATTTACTGTCATCTGATTCTTGACAAAGGTGCCTAAAACATAAATTGAAGAAAAGACAGCCTTTTTAACAAATGGTGCTAGAAAAACTGCTTATCCATATGTTAAAGAATTAAACTAGACCCTTCTCTCTCACCTTACACAAAAATCAACTCAAAAAGGATTTAAAATCCAGGAATTAGGCCAGAAACTATGCAAGAAAATGTAGGGTCAACACTCCAGCATATAGGTGCAGGCAAGACTTTCTCAATAGGACCCCTAAAGCTTAGGAAATAATGTCAAGAGTTAATAAATGGGACAGCATCAAATTAAAAAGCTTCTGCACAGTAAAGAAAACAATTAAGAATGAAAAGAAAGAACCCATGGAATGGGAGAAAATCTTTGCTAACTTCTCTTCTTACAAAGGATTAATATCTAGAGTATATAAAGAACTCAAAAAACTTAACACCAAAAAACCCAAATGACCTACTTACTAAATGGGCAAATAAATTAAACAGATACTTCTCCAAAGAAGAAATAGAAATGGCCAACAAATATATGAAGAATGTTCAACATCTTTAACAATTAGAAAATTAAGATTACACTGAGATTTCATCTCATTCTAGTCAGAATGGCAGTCATCAAGAATGCAAGCAATAATAAATGCTGGAGAGGATGTGGAGAAAAAGGACCACCTTTACTCTGGTGGTAGAATTGTAAATTAGTTAGTACAACCACCATGGAAATCAGTATGGAGTTTCTTCAATAGACTAGACATGGGACTACCATATGGCCCAGGTATACCACTCCTCAGTATTTATCCTAAAGAATTGAAGTCGTCATAGTACAGTGATATATGTGTCCCCATGTTTATAGCAGCACAATCACAATAGCCAAACTATGGAAGCAGCCTAGGTGTTCATAAACAGATGAAAGCTTAAAGAAAATCTGGTATATATACACATTGGAGTTTCATTCAGCTGTAAAGAAAAATGAAATTATGCCATTTGCAGGAAAATGCATGGAACTTACGTTAAGTGAAATAAACCAAACTGAGAAGGCCAAGGTTCCTGTGTTTTCTTTCATATGTGGAAGCTAGAAAGGAAAAAAGAAAAGAAAGGAGTGGGGCAGATCTCATGAAAATCAAAGCGAGGTCAGTGGAAGAAAGGGATCAGGAAATGGGAGAAGGAGGGGGAAGTGTTGGGGAGTGATATTGACCAGATTATATTGTTATATTGTGAGCATGTATGAATATGTAACAGCAGACCCTATCATTATGTACAACTATAATGCACCAATAAAAAGTGTGGAAAGAAAAAAATTCGACTATCATGTCATGTTATTCCAGTGTTGCCAAATCATTCTGAAATGCACTATGGGGATGGCCAGCCTGCCTTTCCTGAAAGTCATGAATGAGTTAAACTGAATATGCATCAGTCATGAGCTAGTGCAGTGGCATGAGTTGAGGTTGGGTGTGGGGGCTCATAGTGAAGCCTGAATCAAATCCAAACTCTGTCTCCATAGCCCCATGGAAAGCCTTCCTCTCACACTCCAACTCTCACCATCTCAAGTTTGGTTCTTGGGGCTCCTACCAAATCCTGTTTTAGAAACTTTACTTGTTTTTCTTTCTGCCTGAAAGACTCTCCCCACAGATCTCCATGTGAGTGTTTCTTCTCAGAGGGGTCAACTTGAAGCCCAGCACCTCTAATATTCCCAGCTCCTTCATTACTGTGCACTTAAAACGGAGCATACCCCCAAACCCATCATAAGTCGAAAATAGCATGAGTGGAAAATGCATTTGATAAACATCTAAATTCCTTACGCTCTAGTTTAGTTTATTCTATCTTAAATGTGCTCAGAAAGCTTTCATTAGCTTACAATGCAGCAAAAAAAAAAAAAAAAACACATTGAAACACGAAGACTATTGTATAATAACAGCCTTGACTATCTTCTGTAACTTATTGAATATTGTACTGAAAGTGAAAATACGATGGCTGCCTGGGTATGCCTTTGTTCTATCGTAAGTTGGACAACTGTACATCCAACCATTGTAAGTTGGAAACTGTACACACGTCATCACTCGCTTTCCCATGTGCCTGCGTGATTTCCTTCATAGCACTCATTGGTAGAAGGAATCATCTCACCTATTTGTCTGTGTGACAGCAAATCACTGTTGTGCTTATCATAGCATCCCCGGCATGCAGGATAACATCAGGCATGGCAGTTGATTGATGGCCAATGTACATCTGTTCCCAGCACAGTAGGTCACAATAACTGCTCAGCACACACAGTGCATGGTATGTGAGAGCATCATCGAGTCCTCTGAACTCTCATGGAGGAGAAAGTGCAGGGAGGCTCTGGCTACGTGTGCAGCCAATCTGTGTCAGGCCAATGTGGAAAGCAGCCACCCCTCCAGCCTGGGAGTCCCAGCCCCCTGCACAGTATCCAGACAGAGAGTTAGTGGGTCATTCATCAGGACACATTATCAAAGGCTTGCGATTTGCAGACTTGCAGTTCCAGCAAGCACGGAGCAAACCAGTCTTTCAAGTGGCATCTGGCACGACCTGCAGCCTGTCACTGGATGGTTAGTGGGAATGTGTGGGCTGAGGGAATGCTGCTGTTGAAATCAAGTATAGAGTTTCCTGACCTCTGAGCATTTTTTTTTTTTTAACTCTTCAGATTTTGGATGCTGCAGTGAGAGAGGGACCCTTCTTACTTGTTATTCTCCTTTTAAGATATCAAGACATCTAGCATTTGACCAGGAAATCACCCATCTGATAGTTATTTCAAGACCTCTGCCCTTCTGAGATCCTGTCCTCAGACCTCAGCCTTTTAAAAAGCCTCAAGAATTCCCAAGCATTCCTTGATAAAGGAACTTACTTTTGTGAAGCCTGCATGCACAGTGGAACAGAAGAAGCCCAAGGGCAGTTACCTTAATTTTGCAAGAGGCCATGTGGTCATCTCTGGGAACAAATTCCATTTCTTATTTATTAGGTGCCTAGATTTCTTAGCAGACTTTAGGCAAGAACCCTCATGGGCCTCCAGGGTAGCTGTATTTCCCCAGGGCTTGATAATGTCCATTGTGTTACTCTTTTGGATTCCAAACCCTTTATTCCTCCACCTCATAATCACTACCCACCAAGTTTGGCTTCTAAGTTGCAGATGGCCCAGCAGATGGTCTCAGCATCAGAGAACAGGACAGAGTTTTCTGAGTGCTTTAGGAGGCATCTGGTTAGCTGAGCCAGACCCCAGTGAGAGGTGGAATGGGACTTGTGGGAACGATGGGCCCTAGCTGCGGTGGAGTTCAGTTTTGCCGACATTTGTGTGTTCCTCTGATGTCCCAATCGTTGGCTCTTAGGTTATGGAGTGGGCACTATCAGGGCTTCAGGGATCAGCTGAGATCAGGGACCCAGGAACTTGGACTTTGGTGGCTCTGATGGTTAAAGAGGCTGTTACGGCCGCAGACGCGGGCAGATGAGCTCGTGCGCTTACCCAGGCATCTCTGGTCAGGGATGTAGATGGAGACCTCTCTTCATCCCAATTACCCTGTCCAGGTAAACCAAAGTAGTTTGTTGCTATTTACTAGGCTACAAAGCACTCTGGAAACCCGAAAGAACATGTAGCTGAGGACTGGGCCCGAAAGGTTCCCCTCTTTCCAAGTCTTGCCCCAGATCTTCCACCTGCTGGATGAATAGAAGAGATGAGGGCCCATGTGGACGGAGTGGAGAAGAGAAGGAATCTGCCAGACCCACTCAGGGGTCACTGCCAAGAGCAGGACAGAGACCTGCTAACACTCAGTGGCCCTGTCCACCAGGACCCCTGATGGAAACCCAGCTGGTATCCCGCTCTGTCGAGGAAGACTACAGGAGGGACTGGCTGGGTCCCCACCCACAGAGGCCCAGGGCACAAAACATTGCACCCTTCAACCCTTACTTATAAAATGTGTAGCTTTTAGGAAGGGATGTATGCATATTCAAAAAGCATGGGTGAAAGTAGTATAAATTAAAGTCAGTAACTTCTGAACTATTGTTCAATGTGCAAAGAGTGTCAGTTTTATAATAAAGTTCCAGAAATGGATGGTGACAGTGCTATATAACATTATGGAAGTATTTAATAACACTGAGTTGTGAACTTATTGATGGTTAAGATGGTTAAATTTCTGTTTTAAACAAAGTTGGTGTTATTTTATTTGGACCTTTATTTTGTTCATTTATATGAGGTGCTGAGTATTGAACCCAGCGCCTCACACATGCTAGACAAGTGTTCTACCACTGAGCCACAACCCCAGTCCCAAGATGGCAAATTTTACATTATGTGTACTAACAAAAAGGACACATCCACAATAAATAAATAAATAAATATATATATATATATATATATATATATATATATATATATATATATATATATTATATATAATATAATATAATATAATAGGAAAAAAATCTGGCTTCTTCCTTATGGAAGAAATTTATCCAGATAAATTTATTTTACAATCATAGAGCAGGAATCAGCATCCCTCTGACCCCAGACATTCATTCTCTGCTAGTATCTGCCTGTCCCTCAGCCCTTCAGTGCCCTCTTTCTAGTTCCTTCAGGCCAAGAGCCTGAAAGAAGGCCTGGAGGTTGGAGCATGTCACCAGGGGGAATTCAAGAACTTTACAGTGTCAGCTCTAGTGGGGCTGGAACTGGAGCTCAGTGGTAGAGGTTTGTCCATCAGGTACGAGGCCCTGGGTTCCTTCCCTAGCATTGCAAACCAACAAACAACAACAAAATTGTTGCTTTGATTGCTAATTTTACCATTTTGGATAATCTATTTTTGTAGAACCCACTTTTTGTCCTCAAACTGCTCTAGTGTTATGCTTTTTGTGGGCCAAATAATTAAACTCTGACATTTGTTTGTTCTTTTGGCCACAAGCAAATACATGTTTAAGCAACAGCTTCCATGAATTATGTAATCTAAAAATACCAGAGTGGTTTAATTTTAGTTTTGTAGATTATGTAATTGAAAAGTAATTTTAAGTATAATGAAAAAAGTGATATATTTTTAAATTGGTAAAATAAGATGTCGAGAGCTATTTCTCATTTCACTTTTTGGAAGACCCAGAACGTTGGTGCCTCCCTTCTGCCCTTGGCTGACTTCTGTCCCCTGTCCCACCCACTGAAACTAATTTTCTTCCAGATTATCTGAGCAGAAGGCAAAAGAGACAATCACTCATATGTAATGAGCACAGTCATCTTTGGTATCAAGAGGGATTGGTTCCAGGCTCCTGCAGATACAACTTTGAGCATGCTTAAGCTCTTTATATGAGATGGCATAGTATTTGTGTAAACCTATGCACATCCTCCTGCACACTTTAAATTGTCTCTAGATGACTTACAATACCTACTACAATGTATATGCTATGCAAATTAGTGGCTATGTTGTTTTTTTAGGGGATTATGACGGGAAAAAAGTCTAGACATGTTGAATACAGAAGCAATTTTCCTCCAAAAAATATTTTCTATGTATGGTTGGTTGAATTCACAGATGCAGAACCTGTGAATAGGTTCTGTAATTTATAAGATGGGGTTCTAAGGGATTTAATATGTTAGCATGTATAATCCTTAACAGTCACACTGGGAGGTAGATACTGTTTTTAATCTTTATCCTATAGAGAAAGCTGAGGCACAGAGAAGTAACTTGCCTGGGATGACAGTTTCAAGTCCAGCATGTGTGCATTTCATCCCAAAGTTATACTTCCTGCCTTTGGAGAGCTGCCTGGTTCCCTTGGCAGCCCTCACCCCTTCCTCTGCCTGGGAAGACCCCATTTCTTTTGCAAGAACTTCCAGATGATTCTCTCTAATGAGTCTCCCCTGTTGGCTTGGGCAGCCACCACCATTCACATCTGCATGGTTGCATTTCTTGCTTCCTGTGAGATCATCTACTTCCACTTCCTCTTCCCTGTTCCTGTGGCCCACTGAGGTTCATGTTCTTTTTGTGTACTATAAGCATCTAGCACAGAATGCATAGTACACAAAAAGAACATGAACCTCAGTGTTGGCAAAAAGACTGAGGTTGGGCATAAAGCAGCTCCATCAGCACTTACTGAAGTCACAAAATGCTGAAGACACAAAAGATGGATTATTCCCTACCAGCCTGGGGCAGGTACTGAGTTGCCCAAGCATCTCCCAAAAGCCAGGCTTCTGGTGAGTGAGGATGGGAAGAGGTAGCTCAGTTCTTGAGAACTGGACCCCTTGCATTCCCAGATGGGGTCATGACAATGAAGCACATAAAGACTTCCCACTGAGCATGCCCAAAGATCCCAGGGGACATAACTGCCCCTTTGTACAGACCCCAGCATGGTTTGCAGTGCTGCTTGGGCTTCCAGGGTGCCTACTATTCTAGAAGGGACAGTTTGACGGCCCTGCAGCTTCTTGATGTCCCCACAGCTGGTCATGTCCCACTGCTTAGCTGCCTCTTCCATCCAGTCCTGCTAGGCTCTTGGTCATCCTGCTGCATGGTCCTCACCTGCACAATCTCTGTCCTTACTCACCACTCGCATAGACTCTGCTGGCTGCTGTCTAAAGCCAGTCCCCCTGCTCCTAGCCCTTTGTACTCACTCTCTTTCCAATTCCTTCCATCTCATCTAAATTGCTCTCCTTCTGAGGGCTCTGGCCAGGGTCCCTGGGGGCTTGTGGGGAGCTCTCTCGCTTCCTTAGTCCATGACTTGATACCTCAACTATGCAATTCAGAATTATTTGTGTTTCGTGTGGTTGCTTCAGCCATATCATGTTGCAAGCTCCCATATAATTTGTTGGCCTTTTCTCATTCCCCTGAGGTCTCTTTCAGTGTTTGTACTTTCCAATACTTTATCTCCTTGCCATTAATAACTATGTTTGGATTCTTGTCCTCCTTAGAGTAATAGCTTGCATTTTTTCCACATTGGCCCTCCTTTTATTTACTGCCCTTAATTATTGCCTCTTGCTATTTGTATTCTAGTCTCCTTGAGTGGGAGGCTGATTTAGTTTCAGTTAATGGACAGTCGTCCAACCCAGTCTTTTCAATAGGGAGGCAATGTCAAAAAGAATTAACTTTCCCAGGGACCCAATAGACATCGCCTTCTTCTTCCTTAGATAGTGCTTGCTCAGTTGACCATGTTCTTCCTGGTAGGACCTGTCACTGAGGCTGATGAAAGGACTCGGAGAGATGATCAATGATGAAAATGTAGATTTTCTGAGATCACTTTACTGGGAAGTAGATTCAATGACTTCTCTGTGTTCTTGCGGGTGAGACATTATTATGTCATGGATGGAGACTAACTCTATTTCCCATCTCTTTCACAGGATATAGATGGGATGTACTAGGGTAAGAGATTGCCTTAGTCCATTTTCTGTTGCTATAACGAACTACTCATGTTTGGCAACTTCATAAAATGAAGAGGTTTATTAACTTCAGAGTTCCAGAGGCATAAGAATATGGTGCCAGCATGGTGCCTAGCACAGATCATCCCTTGGCTGTGTCACAACATGGCAGAGAAATGGAAAGGCAACCAGCCACCTGCAGAAGAGGTCTCATGGTGAGAAAGCAAGCCAGAGATTCAGGGGCCAGGTTTGTTCTTTTCATAAGAACCCACCGTCATAGGTCCCATAAGAACTACTTTACTCTCTTAGCCCCAACCTCTTAAAGGTTCTACAACCTTCCAGCATGGCTAAACTGCAGATCAAGCTTCCAGTATGTGAACTTTTATGGAACACACTTAAACCATATTTAAATCATTGTAGGGGTTGCATTTACATTTGAGAAAAACCATCCCAACAGTTAATCCTGTTACCATGATGGTTATTTGGGGGAAAGTGGGGAGCACAGTGCCCCAGATAGAGTGTGAGGTGATGTATATGTTGATTTATGTTGATGAGAACATGATGACATGGCATGGTGCGATGAAGAAAGCTTTCCTGGAGTGGAAGGGTACTCTTCCTACAAGAACCCTATAAATAAAGAAAGGACTGTCCTACCCAGAAGGGCTCAAATCCACCCCTTGTAAAAATAGGATCTTCAACAGATTTAGATTCAACCTTTTCTGACTTACCATCCAGCCCTTAAGACATCATTTTTAGTACTTTTGCTTTTCTTCTGTTGTATGTCAGCTATTTATCTCAGGATCTTTAGAGTTATTTTGGTTTAGGAGAAAATGAGACTGAACAGGTTTACAATAGGCATTCCTGATCCAGGAGCCATCTTTGATCTCTGCACATCTCATCTTTGACTTTAAAGATGTTTTGCCTGTAACCCTATCTCAGGAGCTCATCTCCCACCTGAGATTGACAACTCAGAATCAACCGTCCTGGGAGCCAGGAACTCCAGGAAGGGATTTCAGCTGTGGGACAATTGGAGCCAAATCCCTACACTGATAGCATTTCCTAACTACTTCACCTCAGGTCCTGTTACCATGATGGTTATTTGGGGAACAGTGGGGAACACAGTGCCCCAAATATAGTGTGAGGTTGATGGATATGTTGATTTATGGTGATGGGAGCATGATGACAGAAGTTATTCTAAGGCAGCTGTTTTCCCTCTCTGGATCTCATTTTTCCCATATTGACTTGTTTATATGTGGGACTTAATTATATATGAGGCCCTTTCCAATTCAGATTTACTCTGTAGAGTTAAATTGGCAGGATACCTCATACCACCCCATCATGACTAAAGCCCATAGAATTGGGTGGATGATCGTCAAAGAATGGTGTGACTTATTCAAAATCCTATAGTTTGAGGCATCTCTAATCTGAAAATCCAAAATCTGAAAGTTTTTGAGCTCTGACATAAAGCCTCAAGGAGAAAATTCCACATTTTATCTCAGTTATAGCTGAAATGCAAGTGCACTAAAAATATTGTATGAAATTATCTTCAGGCTATGTGTATAAGTTTTATATGAAACATGAATGAATTTCATGGTTAGATTTGGGTCTTTTCCCCAACACACCTCATTATGTGTATGCAAAGATTCTAAAATCTGAAGGAAAAAAAAAATGGAAATCAGAAACTATTCTATTCCCAAGCACTTCAGATAAGGAATACTTACAGTTTCCATAAAGTACAACTTTTCTGGCCTTTTTATTTTTGAGAAAGAATGTTTTGAAGTGTTGTGAGGCCTAGAAAAAAATGTAGGATTCTTGTGTTTCCTTGACCAATTTGTGGAGGTTCACTCAATTTTCATACCTTTCTTGCAATTTTTGTTCTCTCACTGCAGCTCCACTGGCTCCTACCCCACCATGCTGTTTTTCAGGACTCCTTTGTAAGGCACAGGAAGTAAGGACCGAGCCCAATCCTCCGAAACACAAAGTAATTCAAAACAATAACAACGACAATAACAACAACAGCAACGCAAAAACCCAAAGTAATCATAGATCCTCAGGTAATCAGTTGCACTCTCTTAAACCTGGCGGTTAGAAGTATCACTGATACTCTGCTCTCGAGGGTCTCTGCAGCCCTATAAAACCTCTGCCGGGTGGTGTTCCCCCACCCCACCCCCCCCACCCCACCCCCCCACCCCCTTACCCCCCCACCCCCCCACCCCACCCCCACCCCCCACCCCCCCAGCCCCCACCCTGCATACTTAGGAAATCATCTGGTTTCCTCTGATTCAGCAATATCAAGATTTCAAAGAAAGGTTCAGTCCTCATTTTCAAGTTAATTTGAGACGATTTCAACTCAGTGAAACCAGAGGGAGTGGGGTGCATTCTTGCTCCCTGGGCAGGGGCATGTGACAGGTTGGCCAACATTCTTCCAGACCCAGAGTCCTAGTAACAGGCCAGGTTTATGTAGGGAGAAGAGGTGAGAAGGGAACTGATGTCTTAGTGCATGAAAACCGAGTGCCCATTCAGGGCAAGAAGGAGTCGGACGTCAGGGTGAGGAGACGCACGTTGTGCCTCATCACACGCTTCCCTCAGTCTCTCCTTATCTGGGCATCCTCCTGATCTTGCCACTCAAATGAAAATGCTGCTGTCCACTGACCAGTTAGGCCCAAAGTTTCCACCCCACAGGGCAGGCCCAGCATCTCAGGAAATAGGTCCATTGCATGGGTTATGGGGCCCAATTAGAAAAGAAAAGATGGTGTCCCTTATTTAAAAATTTTTGAGCTTCAGGAGTTTGACAGCAAGCTAAGCATGAATCCAAGCTCTGGGCCCTTCTGAGTATGGGGCCATCTGCAACCACACAAGTTATGTGCCCCAATGGCAGCCCTGACTCCAGGACATCTCCAAAACAACTGTGTGGCCATGGAAAGGCCAAGGTGGGTTTGTCACACTCAGGCCTATACAGAGCCCCCTGCATGTACATGTGTCATTGGGAGGCCCTTCTCCTCCCCTCTGTGGGCCCAATCAAAGGCACTGGCTTCTCTGAGGGCTCTTTGTTTAAATGAGAAAGGGCAGCAGTGTCCCGGATGGGAGGGAATGTGCTTCAGGTAGCCATCTAAACAGGCAGAGGCACAGAAAGGGAGGGGAGGGGAGGGCACGGCCTGCTGCTTTGGAGAGACTTCAGAGGAATGTGAGCCGAAGGCCCTCAAAGAAGCCACAACAAGGAAGAAATTCTTCCTCTCCCAGGCTCCTGCTAAGAGGACTGGTATCAGATTAATCACTCCAGCCAGCCGGCCTGCTGAAAAAGAAAGAGCACACTGCTGAGTGTAATAGCTGACCTTCCTGAACATAGTGGCCCCCGCCATGCCCTCTGTGGGGCATCTGCAGCAGTAAGTCCTGGGAAAGGCACCCTCAGGGAATTCTAGTCCTTTCCAAGGTGGAAGCTGTTACTGGCTTGGTCTGTTATCTCTGAGCTAGGTGTCCTGCATTTGAACCCCCTCAGCTAAAAGAAGGCTCTGGATCCCTGCAGGCTGTGATAGAGATTTGGAATTTTTGCCTGGGCCCTGCTAAAGAAACATCAGGAAACGAACTTACAAGTGTTATTAGGGACTTTCTCTGAATGGCCTTCCCAGGTTGTCCTGCTGTAATAAAAATCAAATGAAAACCAGAACATACAGACCACTGTGTGTGTGTGTGTGTGTGTGTGTGGTTTAGGGATCAAACCCAGGACCTTCTATATGCTAGGCAAGTGCTCTACCACTAAGTACATCCCCAGCTCACAACCAACCTTGCTTTCTTGTAAGCATTAGAATAGGACTTTCCAAGAGCTTGGTGGGCTACTTGTCTGCACAGAGTCCCAAGGGTGAGTTCTCACCATGGGTGTGGGTGTCTGTGGGCCATGGGGCCTTTATCCCTGACCTTGCCTCATCCTCTAGCCAGTGACTCCCGACTCATGCTGAGCAACTTTCCAACGATGCCACCATGTGGCACAATGCCAGTCACCCATTCCTTGATCATCCTCCTTGCTAAGCACCTCCTGTCTCCTCTTTTAATATCCAATACACACTTGGAAAATAGATTAAATGGTTACTAATGTTTTTCCAAAGTTGCTTTAGAGGTTATAGTTTCTACTCCTCCCCACCACAACCCCCAAATGCTTGTCATTCAATTTTTCTTAAGAGTTAAAAATATCTACCACCTTGATAACTTTTAGCTTTCTTTTCTCATCAATAAGAATATCCATCCCCTATTGGTTATATGCTTTGCGCTGTCTTCTCCCTATGGTTTGTCTTAACAATTCATGGTGACTTTAGTGATAAGCATGTTTATTTGAAATCTGAATGTCAGTGAGTGTGTCCATCTTTTTCTTTATAGTTTATGTTTTTTAATGTTTCATTAAAGAAATATTTCCTTATACAAGTCCCCTCCAAATTATCTCTTTTCTTTTATTCTAACACTTTCAAGTTTTGTTTTGAACATTTAGATATTTAATTCACAAGGAATTTATTTGGGGGGCAAGAGTGAACTGGACCTCCAATTTTATTTAAGATATTCACATAGAAATGAACTGAGCAAGCTGGGCATGGTGGAACATGCCTGTAATCCCAGCGGCTAGGGAGGCTGAGGCAGGAAGATCATAAGTTCAAAGTCAGCCTCAGCAAAACAGAGGGGCTAAGCAACTCAATGAGGCCCTTTCTCTAAATAAAATAGAAAATAGGGCTGGGGATGTAGCTCAGTGGCCGAGTACCCCTGAGTTCAATCCCAGGTACCTCCCTGCCCCCCAAAAAATGAACTGAGTACCCTGTGTTGGCAGTGCCACCTGTTGTATGTCATGTTTTCACGTGTCAGTGGCCTGATTTCTGAGCTCTCCAATATGTTCCACTTATCAGTTGGCTAATGCTGCACTGTCATAACCGTTTTCTCTTTTATAGAGTCTTGACATCTGATATGCACTGAACCGAGCTCATCTTCAGGAATGTCTTGACTATTCTTCACTCTTCCAGAAAATTCTTAGAATCGGTACCTCTCACAGAAAACCATCCGGGTTTTGATTGGAGCTTTATTGAATTTATTGTGAAAAGTATGCTAAAATCCCCACTGTGGAGGTCAGTAATCCCATTCACTGTGTCATTCGCCCATGGTGTATATTTTGTGCATATTTCTTTTGCTCACTTGTATATTTGAACCCATGCCATTGGGTTCATATACTGCTATACTTTCCTGTTGTTTCTTGTGATTATATAATGACCCCCTATAAATGGTCTAATGAAGATAGTTTTGCCTTATTGAATCAAGTTTACTTGATCTGATATAAATACAGCAAACCCAGCATTCCTTAGATTAGTTTTTCCTTGGATATTTTTTATGTCAATTTACTTCAAGCTTTCATTGTTTTGTTTTAGATATGCCTTTCGTCCATAGCCAGATTTCGTTTTTATGTAATCTGATGATCTTTGCATTTAATGTTAAGGTTTAGATGATTTACTCTAATTATAGCAATTGAGATATTAATAATATTATTTTGTACTCTCTATTTACCACCTTTTTTCTTCTCCTCCTTTTTTTGCCTTCTTTTTTAAACTTCAAGATTTCTTTATTCCAACTATTTGCTTCTCATGGTGTGGAAGTTATGTCATCTATCTCTCTCTCTCTTTTTTTTTTTTTTTTAGTAGGTTACACTTAAATTTTTGGATTGTATTCTTGAATTTATGGTGTCTAATGGTAGTATCTTTAACTTTCTTCTGAATAATGGAACTTAGAAACTTTAACTCTGATCTTATTTCTGGTCTCTCATGAAATCACTCTTGAGAATTTTAGTTCTACTTTTCTATCCTCTTAAAGCAATTCTGTTGATGTAGCACAATTAATAATAATTGTGACCTATTTTAAAGAGTAAAACTTGAGGTATTTTAACATGTGTACCTACCTCACCATAATCAAGACAATGAGCCACACTTTAATCCAAACCCTCTATCAATAAGAATTATCATGGCCACGTACAATTAATTCATAGCGATTTGCCCAGGTATTTATTTGATTTGTTTGCTTGTGATTGCTTCTTCCACTTTACTCTTCCAACCAAGTTAATTTCTCTTCATGTGTAGGCCATCTGTCTAATGTTCTCTCTGCATTTCATGGTATTAGCCTCTAAGTTTACCCTAACAGCTTTACACATGGATATTTATTATTGCTGATAAGTGGTAGTCTGTGAGGAGCCCCTTGAACAAATACTTTTTGTGGGTTCTTGGCTATAGAAACCATTTTAATCATTAAAATCAGCCCGTCAGCATCATTCTGGCAGCCCAATCACACATAATTCCAAGTGTTGAGAGCCATCTGTGGACTGTGCGTGGACTACATTGCACATCGCAGAGTAATGAGTAGACAACTTGGTGTCTGGGAACTTCCAGTGGACAGTTCCTCTGGCTGACTGCCTAAACACATTTGAGCCCTATTCAGCTCTGTCCAAGGCCCATACAGCACCTGAGATGGGGTGACCTGCTGTAGCCACACAGTCCCTCTGAGATGAGGTGACCTGCCAATATGCCAATCAACCTGTTGACTGCAAGACATCATGAAACAAGACTCCACCCCTGAAACCTTACCCCTTTGATGTACCCCCTTAAGTAAGCCATGGGAGCCATTTTCTAATTGTCTAGCTCAAGCTCCTGTGTGGATTGGATCTATCAGGGGCTTTGCCTTTTTTGAAACTATCTTTCTGATTTTGTCTTTTGTTCTTCACTAATTATTCTAGAGTTTAATTTCTTAGGTGGCTTACACCCTCCTGAGCAGAAAGGTAGGAACACATGTTAAAATACCTCCTGGCCGCCTCTCCATATCCAAGAATTTCAATGACTTATGCTTGGACCACAGAGAGTGATCTACTCACCAGGCTGCTCTCTGGAGCCAGTGCCTAGCTACAGGGACCTGGGATCACCATAGGTACAAATCTTCAAGTCTTTCAGAGTATTTATTGTCCTCATAAGTCAGGCACAGAGAGAGAGTCTCTTAAAGGGGAGACATAAAACTGTGCCCCACATGATACTTGCGCTAGCCTCTGGGGACGTGGAAGGAGATGTAGAAAACCTCAAGAAAGCTGCCACAAAGTGCCAGGGTTCCCCCAAGGTTCAGGACCCAGAGCAAGGCCCTTTTCACTTGAGTCTCAGGATGATATCATAGATGTGTAACCTTGTTCCTGAAAAATGTGCTCTGAATAGTTTCTTTCCCTTATCTTCAATAATCATTTTTTTCTGGAACTCCTAATATATATATATGTTACATTCTTTCCATTTCCTCAGATTCGATTTCCAATCAATTGATTTTCTTTTTAACCATGTCTTTTCTGTATTTATTGAGTCCAAAATTTCAATCACAGTTATCCCTCTGTGTCTGTAGGATCTGCATTCACCAATTAACCCAAATGCAGATTGAAAACATCTGAAAAAGAAATTGTGTCTGTACAGATTTTCTTTTTGTTATTCCCTGAAAAATATAGCATAACAACTATTGCATAGCATTTACATTGTATTAGAAATGATAAGTCATATAAAGATAATTCAAAGCCTATGAGAGAATATGCATGTATCATATGAAAATATTATACCATTTTATATATGGAACTTGAGCATTCCCAGATTTTTTGGCATCCTTGGTGGTCTTGGAAACAACCTCTGTAGATACTACGGGATGATGGTACTGTATTTTTCAGGTTCAGAAGTTCTATTTATTTGTTTTGCCAAATATGTTTGTTTTTGTTTCCCATAATTTGTATTTCTTTTATATCTAATCATTTGCAATATGTTCCCCATTGTCTTCTAGACGCTGGCTATATTATATTGAGCTCTTGAAGGTCTAGTCTTGCCCTTGGTTGTGTCTGCTGGTTTGTTCATGATGGATAATTTTCTCTTATGAGATAGCTTTGTGAAAGACAGGGAAGAGGGCTCTGTTTGGTCCTTTTTTCCTTGTTTTTTTTCTCTCTGTCCCTGCAAATGGACTTCTACAAAAGGTTTGCATGGGCAGCGCCTAAGCTTGAGGTGAGTCAGCTTCCATGGCTGTTCTTGGTTCTCTGGGTATTATGTGGTAATGAGTTTTTCCCAAGTCAGTTTTCATTCCCTGAGAGTATAGACAACTTTATCCATAGTGATGGGTCAGATCTCAGAACCCCACAGAGCATGTGAATCATGGCAAATACCTGGGCCCAGGATACGCTATGCCATCCGCTGAGACCTATTTCCCAGCAGCTGCCACTTCTGTGCATCTTCTGACTCACTGCTTCCTCCACACCTGTTGATCTGGCATCTGTGATCACCCCCTCATTCCCCACCCACCAAGGAAGGGACCTTTCCTTGCTGCTAGATCTTCCTAGAGGCATACAGGGGACTTCCTGCCAGGTATTGGGAGATTTCCTGGGAAATCTCAACCAGCTCCTCCAGTCTCCCACTTCTTCACCTCTGTCCTTCTGCATGATGGTGGAAAGCCCTGTCACCCAATTCTGGAGGTGCGTTCACCTCAAGGTGGGCCTAGCTGGGTCCTTGCAGCAAAACTGGGCCAACTTATTCTAATCTGGAAGTCTACCATGAACTAGGGGATGAAACATCTTCTGTCTCTCTGCCACTCCCACTCCATCCCTACCCACATCTCTTTGGAGAGCATGAGACCAGGCCCTCAAACTACCTGGTTAAACCTTTCCCACACAGCCAAGGGAGCAAATGCATTAATGTCTGTAAGTAGGGTAGCATAAAAATAGTTGGTTTTTATCACTGGGGTTGGGTTGGGATGAATTGAACCGGAGGGACGTGGAAACATGATGGCACATGGGGACAGGGTGTGTTGGACAGTATCTCCCTATGGTTCTTTCCTGGTGGCCATTGCATACATTTGGCCTAACACAAGTTCCCTTTGCTTTCACAGAAACCTGGATCCTTTTGGAGCTCCTTCATGACTAAAGCTGGCCTTGAGTGGGTCCGTTTGGATCTTAAGGAACACTGTAAGACCACATGCATGTCAGGTCCAGGCACTCTGAATTTGGTCCTCAAAGAGCTCAGTCAATGCCTGTTATGCTGACTTGACCTCGGGACAGAAAGGGAGTCTCCTTGGGATGAACCCTTCAGAGCTGACAAAACTCAGGCAACCACCCTATCCTTTCCCCACACCCGCAATGGCCAGCACAACCCCTGTCTTGGACACTGGCTGAAACACAGACTCAATCTTTCCTGCCCAGCTGCAGAAGCTTACAGAACTGGGACCACTGTGAGTTTCACCTTCTGTGCGTTCACCTCCAAATGTCCTTCTCTTTCCCTTTGGATGGAAACTGAGCCCTTGAAGAGGAAGTGACCATCCTTCCTATCCCTCCCAAGGGTTAGAGTTTAATGTAAGAAGGACTTTTTGTCAGCTCCCAGCTGCTGAGGTGACCTTAGCCGTTGTCTTAATAAACAGATGACACAGCGTGATTCAGCCTTGCCCTGTGTGCCTGGGCACGCTGAAGGCATTCATGAGCAGCAGAGGGAGGCGCAGCCACCACCTCTGTCTGGCAGGTGTTTCCTGCTCTTCTTCCAGTTCTTCTGTGGAGCATGTGCCCAAGTTATCTAAGTGCTGGGAAAGTGACCTCTTCTGGAGATGGCAGTGTGAGCCCCTGGGCTGAGGGTCTGCTACCATTTCCTCTCCTACTACCTGTGCACCTCAGGGAGATTACTCAGGAACTTTGGCTTTAATCTCCTCATCTGTCAAATGGCAGTGGATGAGCTGTCTGCAAGCCTCATTATAGAATCACCTGCAACTTGGCCCGAGGTGGTTGTGGGGATCTGTCTGTTTGGGTTGGTCCCAGGGAGTCCTGATTTAGACAATACATTACATCTAAAAAATGTTCCCACACATCGGTCAGGGTTGGCTATTAGCAAAAAGAGTGAAGGTAATAAGCACTGGTAAGGGCATGGAGAAAAGGGAACCCTTGGGCACTGTTGGTGGGAATGTAATTAGTGCAGCCATCATGGAAACCACCACGGAAGTTCCCCCAAAATACTAAAACTGGAATTAGCATATGATCCAGCCATCCAGCTACTGAGTCTACATCCAAAGGAATGAAATCCGTATGTTGAAGAGACATCTGCAGTTCCGCATTCACTGCAGCATTCGTCACAATAGACAAGATTTGGTCAACCTAAGTGTCCACTGATGGATGGTTGGGTAGAGACAATGTGGTATATGTGCATAATGGAATATTATTCGGGAAAAAAAAGGAAATCTGTCATTTGTGAAAAAGGATGAGCCCGGAGGATATATGCTAACTAACATAAGCAGGGCACAGGAAGAAAACGAATGCACGATCTCACTCCTATGTGGAATCTAAAATGTCTTATCCAAGTAGAGAGTAGAATAGTGGTTTTTCATAATTGGAAGGAGAAAGTTTAGGGAGATGTTTGTCAAAGGGTACAAAATTTCAGAAGACAGGAGTGGTAAATTGAAGAGACTTGGTGTACAGAATGATGACTATAGTTAATAATAAATGGAATTTTGAAAATACTAACAGAACAGATGTAAAGTGTTTTTCCTACAAAAATGATAATTATGTGAGAGGTTTCATCTTTTAATCGACTGTATTTATTCATTCCACAATAATTTATACTTCAAAATATCATGTTATACGTAGTAAATATATACAATTTTATGTGCCATTTTAAAAAATTAAAAAATATATTGTGGTAACACAAAATTTACTGTTTTAGTCATTTGTAAATATGCAGTTGAGTGCTATTAAACACATTCACGATGTTCCATAATCATCACCAACTATACCTAAAACTTTTTCGTTATCCCCAACAGAAACTCTGTACGCATTCAAACAAGAACTCCCTCTGCTCCCCTCTCCCCAGTCCCTGGCAACCTCTGTTTTACTTTCTGCCTATATGAATTTGACTACTCTAGAGGCCTCTTATATATGAGATCATACAGAATTCATCTTTCTGTCATATATTTTATTTAGTATCAAATCTTTGAGGTTCATCCATGCTGTTGCATGTGTCAGAAGTTTAGTTATAAGAATGAATAATATTGCATTGTATGTATGTTTCACATTTTTGTTATTCATTGATTCATCAATGGGTGAAGAACATTTTGGGGAGAGGAGGGGGAAAAAACATCAGCTGACCTCCCAGGGACCCCCAAATCTGTCAAAATCTATGGTCTGCAAACTTTTTATTTTTTTATTTTTTATTTTTTTGGTACTGGGTATGGAACCCAGAGGGGTTTCACCACTGAGCCACCTCCCCATCCCTTTTTTATATTTTATTTAGAGATAGGGTCTCACTAAGTTGCTGAGGCTGGCTTTGAAATTACAGTCCTCCTCCCTCAGCCTCCTGAGCCACTGGGATTGCAGGTGTGTGCCATGTGCCTGGGCAGTCTGCAAACTTTTGATAGCATCCTGGAATTTCCCTTCCAACAGTGTCTGGAAATGGTGGTGGAGGGGGAATCACAGCCAGGTCCTGCCACTTTTGGGGATAACAATAATGAGAGGAGAGGAAATTTCCCTGCAGAAGGCATGTGGCCGGTGAAGAAGGTGAGAGAAGTCAGCCTCTGGGACCCCTGGGACCCCAGGTTTCACCACAGAGCAAGAGGGCCCCAGAGAGCCTGTGAGATCTGACTCCTGTATTTTATAGAACAGGAAAAGCAAGATCCGGGGAAGAGGAGAGATGTGCCTGGGCCCCCTCAGCGGGTTGGCAGAAGTCAGACTAGAATAGTTCTTCTTTGTCCCTTGTCTTAGCGTCCATTTTCATCAAGCCCCACCTCCCCTCATGGATAATAGTCACTGGGCACCTGGAAAAATGTATCAGGCAATACTGGGAAATGGGTGAACATTAACTCTGGCCTTTGTGCGTCAAGTTCTCATTCAAATCTCAGAACTGTAGTAAGGCAGAGACAGTTGTGTTTCCATTTGGTAACGCAGTCACCTGGTGCTGAAAGAGACCACAGGACCTTGACAGGGTCCCACAGCTGTTACGTGTTGTGGGCAGGACTCATATTTGGTCCATCTGCTTCAGAACCTAAGCTTTCAACCACTGTATTCATTTGCCTTTTTATAAATCCAGCTCTTCTTTTGAGGAAAAATCCTTGAATCTGATTGATTACTATATCAACCTCAAATACAAAAGAGACATTTTGTCTGGTCTGATGCTAAAACAATTTCCCAAAAAGTAGATGAAGTTCAGAAATAAATGTATCAAGGGTCAGGAGAGTTCATATTAAGCCAATGAATCAATACACCACACAGATTTCTGAGCTTTATTTAATCATAATATCTGTTAAGCACCTACTGTATGCCATGTGGTGTTCCAGTCTGGAGATTTAATGATAAATAAGATAAAGTCTTTCCCTGTTTGGAACTTAATAATTATTTTGGAAGGCAGACTAGGAATAATAAATATTAATAATTGTTCTGTGTTGTGAAGAAAGTAATTAAGGCAATGGTGATGTAGCAGGGTACTGTGTAAAAAAAGATAAGGATGGTCAGGGAATGGCTTTCAGAGTGTGCACCGAAGTCAAAGTCTTTGGAGAAGACTGAGTCAGCCACCAAGAGAAGAGCAAGTGCAAATGCCCAGAGGTTGAAGAGAAGGGAGTCCTCAGAGAGCTGCTGAGAGAGCAGCATAACGTGATTGGGAGGTAGGCAAGGATTGACACAGGAGGGATGTGTCAGTCAGAATAATAGATTTGTTATTTATTTCAAGAACCAAGGGACTATGAGGGATCTGAAGGTTATTCATTCAATCAGCAAATGTATAATAAATATATGCAGCAACCAGTATTCTAGGTTAGAAATATGTCCTGTTTTGTGTTATTATGAAAATATCTGAAATTGAATATGATTATATTTTTGTTTGCTATTTTTTAATTTGTTCTTTTTAGTTATTCATGACAGTAGGATGTATTTTGACATATATGGAGTATAACTTCCCAATTTTGTTTTACGTGATATGGAGTTATGCTGATTGTGTATTCATATATGAACATAGGAAAGTTATGTCCAATTCATTATTACTGTCTTTCCCATTCCCATCCCCCTCCCTTCCCTGCATCCCCCTGTCCAGTCTGGTGAGCCTCCACTCCCCGCCCCCCACGCCCTGCCACGGGTCACCTATTGTGAGTCAGCATTCACATATCAGAGAGAATGTTAGGCCTTTGGGATTGGCTTATTTCATTTAGCATGATAGTCTCCAGTTCCAACCATTTACTGGCAAAATACCATAATTTCTTTGTACTTTATGGCTGAGTAATATTCCATTGTGATATATATCATATTTTCTTTATCCATTCATATGTTGAAGGGCACCCAGGTTGGTACCATAGCTTAGTTATTGTGAATTGAGCTGCTGTGAACACTGATGTGGCCCTGTCCCTATAGTATGCTGATTCTAAGCCCCTTGGGTATATGCTGAAGAGTGGGATAACATTGTAAAATGGTGGTTCCATTTCAAGTTTTCTGAGGAATCTCCATACTGCTTTCCAGTATTTTCCCCCACATCCTCACCAACATTTATTGTTACTTATATTCTTGATAATTGCCATTCTGACAGGAGTGAGATGAATCTCAGTATAGTTTTAATTTGGATTTCTGTAATTGCTAGTGATGTTGAACATTTTTTCATATATTTGTTGATAAATTGTGTTTCTTCTTCTGTGAAGTGTCTGTTCAGTTCCTTGGCCCATTTTATTTTTATTTTTTTGTTTATTTGTTTGGGCTTTTTTTTTGTTGTGTGTGTGTGTTAAGTTTTTCGATGGAACTGGGTATTTTGAAGAGGTTTACATGAGTTCAGTGGTGTCCACGTTGGAAGCACACAGCAAACTGTAAAAATGGAAAGATAAAAACCCTGACTTGCAGCTCAACAGGAAAGCAAGGCATGCACACAGACAATGATGAAATTGCTAGAAGCATCACAGTGGAAGCTTTCAGGGAAAGAATGTTGTAAACTGAGAAAACTTCACATAGGAATTAGTTAATGATTTAAGGCAGAGAGCTTGAATTCCTCAGGGAGACCTGGAGGTGAGAGCTGGCGAGGGTCATGGGCAGAGCAAATATCTGCTGCCGGGATAAAAGAAAAGGGTACACCGGCAGCTCAGCCAGTTCAACGTGCCCACAGCAGAGATTTGGGGACGGGGTAAGAGATTGGGACTGAACAGGAGCCTGAGGGAGGTGGAGCTGAGTTGACCAACCGGGCTCCTTGTGAAGGGCCTTGATTGCATGCTCAGTCTGGAGGAGCTGGAAGGTCAGAGAGGTTCTGTGGAGTTGATAAAGGAGGCGCATGATCTGATCTGAGGTTGGAAAGGGCCGTGAGTGATGTTGACGTATGGACAGTGGAACAGATCAGGACAGCGTCCCTGGGTCTCTGACCTGCTTGCTTGAGGTCAGGCGGATGAATCATGGCTATTTAGAGCTAGGAGACCAAGGATGAAGTTCCTCCCACTTAAAAGATGAAGAGGTTAATGGTCCTGTGTTTGGAAAAAGGCCAAAATCCTCTGATTTCCTCCATCTCAGGCCCCTCTCTCCCTCCCCAAGACAACCACCTTAAACTCTAGGGCATCATGCATGAATCACTATGTCGAAACTACTACAGGCCAGGCAATCTCTGAGATTCTTTCTAGAGCAGGCTGGGTATGTAGTTCGGTGTTTCACATGTGCAGACTCCTAGGTTTGATTCCTAGCACCACAATAAATAAATACTGAGAACATTTTACATATATAAAAACATTCCTCCTAGCTTTTTCCTGGGGCTTCCAGGTTTAATAACAAGTCTTTGGTTTGTTGTAACAACCCTCTGACTTCATTCTGCATGGACATGGCCATGAAACTCTGGGCTTCTGTTCAAGTTCAGTGGAACTGTATGTACTGCATGGCAGAAAGATCAGCCTGAGGTAGTCAAACATCCAGGGTTCAAACCTCACTCAGCTCTAGCACTGACCGGCTGGAAACATCTGAAAACGTTTGCACATTTTCTACCGTTCACTAAGTTTGGGGCTGGTTACTTCATCTTTTCTCAGGGTGAAATGTGAAGATCAAATGAAGTAATGGGTGTAAAAGTACTGAATAGAAAATGAGTCATTGTTAAATATTACACATTATTATCAGCAAAGCTCTGGGTGAAGACTCTGGTTTGAATAGATTAATGACTTTCAACAGAAATGTCCAGTGCATAAGGTGAGGCTGTTAAGTATTGAAATATAAACAAACCTTGAATAGACAAATACCATGAAATGCAAATATGCCCTTTGGTGGGGAGACTCATTTTGATAAAGTTGCTATGACTTAAAACTTTGAAATGTACCTCTTGGATGTATGTTCAAAGCTGGGGTAGGCTTGATGACCAGTGTACCTATTCACTCATTTGGACTGAAGTTTGATGAAAAACTAGTCAAGACACTAGACACCTCAAATGTGTTTAAAAACAGGAGGGATACCTTGTATGCTATTAGCATAATTTCTTGTGTCGTGTATATTTTTCTAAAATTCAAGCACCTGATCCATACTGACAGACTACACCATTTGTTTGAAGACTCATGGAAATGGATGTTGGGACTTTGGACCAATAATGAAAACGTCCTGGAGGATGCTGTAACCAGGATCCCAAATGCCAAAGTTGAAGAGCTACACAGAATGTGTGCTTAGAAGGAAAACAGAGTATTCCTTCAAAGGGACCTGTAAGACTGAGGAGGTGGGGCTGGCTTCTACGGGAGGGGGAAGTTAGCAAGTTTCTACTGGATTCAGAAACGATGCTTGGGAATTGTAGGAGATAGGCTCTTCTCGGATTTTTCCTGAGTCACTGGGAGACCTCAGGCTCTGTCTGGGCATTGCTTTCTTTACCACAAAGGGAAAAGAATTCCTTGGATTGCCGGGAGAGATGAACTAATTACAAGGACTGTAGCTCTCAGAGCTTGAAACCACACATACAGCCTGGTTTTTGTGTCTAATAACAAGTGACAATATTATACTTTAATGCCAGGGCTCATGTCCAAAGAAATCATTTTGGCCATTCCTTCAGAAATAGAACAACCACTTTTTCCCCCTTATTCTCCTCCAACTAATATCCAGACATCACATCATGCCTTTCCCCTTGATCTTTGGTGAGAGGCAAAGTCCACACTGTGAGGAAGAGTGGGGGAAGGGTCAGGGAAAGGGACAGGAAAATCTGGGTGCCTGAAGAAAAAGGTGAGAAGTTCTAACCATTCCAGACTGACAGATTGCTGGGCTACTTCTGGGCTATGTGACTTGGGCTTTTAAGAAATCTTTGAGTCCCTGGAGAGCCTAAGAGTTTGCCCTACATAAAACATTTCCCTTGATTGCCACACCACAGACTTGGTCTGTTTAGCCTGGGGAATTATTGATTGATTGATCAGTTCCTGTACAGGTCACAGCTCTCCAGAGAAAAAGAAGCAATAGTGTGTGTGTGTGTGTGTGTGTGTGTGTGTGTGTGTGTATCTCTTGATCTGTCAATCTCTCACTCCTAGTCACCTATCATCTATCTCTAATCAATATACTACTGTATATATTATCTGTATCTATCTCCTATTCATTCATCTATCTCTATCATCTATCTACTATTCTATCTATCATTCTATCAATCAATCTATCTATCTACCATCTATTTTACTAGAGGGAATTAGGATGGTTGTATGGAATTGGCTCATGCATTGCGAGGCTGAAATCTGCAGGGCAGGCTGGGGACCCAGGGGAGAGCTGTGATTCAGTGTAGAGGATGCAGACAGTTTGGGCAGAATTCCCTTTTCCTTGGGTGGACCTCAGTGTTTACTCTTAAAGTCCTTCCACTGATTGGATGAAGCCCACCCATGGAGAGTTATATGTCAGTCTCACCAAAGAGTATCTTCACAGCAACATCCAGACTAGTGTTTGGCCATATATTCTAGGACTGTGGCCTGGTCAAGCTGACACAGACAAGTTAACATCCCTGGACCCCTTCTCAGTATCTGAGATCCACAACGTTACTGGCAGTTGACAGGTTTATAAACTGAAAGCAGACATTTTCCAAAGAGACTTTCCATCACATCCTCACCAAGCTTCTACCTCAGGAAATACCATCTGCAAACGAGCTTTTGTCCTCAGGGTCAACCCCATGCCCGGGGATTCCTGTGCAGATTTATTCCACATTAGGTTCCTCCAGGAAATAGAGTCTACAGTAAGATGCACAGGGATGGGACCCTGGGCTGCATTTCTTTTGTTTCATTTCATGTGTTGGTCTGTGATTTGACTCAGGGGCTGTTAGACCACCGAGGAAACTGCTTCTCCATCTGCTGGGCCAGACGATGTTGCTGGAGAGCTGGAGACCGAGACTCTAGGAGTTGTCAGAAACACAATGAGGGCTAGGGAAGGAAGGAGAAGGCAATAACGAAAGAAGGAACAACTTCTTTCCTACAAGAATTCATTCCAATGCCCCTCTCTCTCATTAACCCCATACTTCCTGAATCTTCCATTTGAAAGACACTGTAGCTCCCTCTTAGTTTTCTCTCTCAAGATCCAGTGCTAGATTTCTGTGACATTAGTGTCAACACCTTCATTCTACAGAAAGATGCAACCCTCTGGTCACATCACCATAGGAGTTGATGCTGATTGGTTCTAGGTCCTTCAAGAACATACAAGTGCCGTGTGCAGGGGGGCAAGTCTAGAATTCCAGCAGCTCGGGAGGCTGAGGCCAAAAGATTGCAATTTCAAAGCCAGCCATAGCAACTTAGTGATGCCCTTAGCAACTCAGTGAGAACTTGTCTCTAAATAAAATATTAAAAGGGCTGGGGATGTGGTCACTGGTACTGAAAAACAACAGCAATAACAACAAAAATATACTAGCATGTTCCCTCAGGTCTGATAATAGGATCTGGGGAGGATTCTTGGGTTCCCTCAACTTTATGCTTGAGCTCCACCTCTGGTTGGCTCATTTATTAACCTCAATGCCTCAGTGAATTTATTTGCAGTTAAAATATATGAACAGTTCTTGGACATGATCAGAAGCTAGTGCCGAGGAGCCATGGAGGGACGGAGGGCGTGACCCTGGTGAGCAGGCAGAAGAGCCCACAGGTACAGGATGCACATGCATTGCTGCCTTCCCCAAGCCACAGGCCAGCCTCCCAGTCCCTGTAGATTTCCTGTGGATGCTGCTCAGCCAGGAAAAGAGCAAACAGCAATGGCAGTAGCATTTCTAAGACAAGGGTGTTTGTGGGGGCAGTGTTGAGAAAAAATAGATAATTTGGTAAGATGTTAGTCCTCAGGTAAGGATGAGTGGTTGATTTGGAAGTTGGTAGACAAAGATGTTTTGCCTTTAAGGCTGACTCAGACCTGATGGCACGGTTGGCTAGAGCTCTGGTTGAGCAGGACCCTGAGTCTGAAGCCTGGTGCTCTCAACGGGTGCAGGGAGGGGTGAGGCCACACAAGTAGATTTGTCATCCCTGTTAGCAGGTACCTCAGCCAAATCCTGCACCTACACCTGATGGTCAGCACCGGGCAGTGGAAGTTGGGACAGGCTCAAGGTGACCTAGATGATGGGGAAATGAGCTCACGCCTATCCCTGGACAGTGGCCACTTCTCATTAGTAGGAATTTTCTGTTTCTGGAGAGAGGTCAAATCCCTCTCACTCTGCACTTCCAAATTTCTGGAAGATTAACAATTTTAAAGAGTTTTTTTCATGTCATGACATTTGCTTAAAGATGAGCAAATCCTCTGGAGGGGGATGTTCAAGTCCCTGGGAGGGGCACACTGGACCCCTGTCGTCCTGCTCCTCACATCCCCTCAGCAAGCTGGGCCTTTCCTCATGCAGTTCTAGCTCCTTCCACCTCAGCCTCCTACCTGCCTGGTAAGTGCCATGGGAGTCTTCAGAGTAGACTTCCCTCCACCCCCGTGCTCCTTCCTGGCTGCCCAGAACATCACTGCTCCCCTGTGCCCAAGAATCTGCATTTATGTCTTTAGAGTTAAGAACTATTTAATAAATAGTTGAAAGGTCTGCCCCCCTCATATTTCGAAGTATCCACTTAAGCCCTGGCCTTGTATTTAGAATCCAGCAAACACTCTATACTACTATATAAACCCCTTTTAAATGACTGAATTGAGGATTGACACAAGGAAAGGCCTCTTAGGAGATTGCGCCTTCTGAGAGGAGTTAAGACTGTGTTCAGAACTTTAGGGAATTCGGTTCAGATCTGATAGATGGAGGCAGCGACATGGTGCCTCAGGCCTTGATGTGTGGCCGCCTGTTCTCCCAACCTGCTATTTAAGAGATCGCCAGCAGAGCGTTCTGCAGATCTTCTGTTTACTGTCAATAGTCAACCCAAGTAAGGAAAATCCCTCTGCATAGTTCTGCTGGTTAAATTTCACCCTAAACAAAACCTGATAGGACACAGCTATTTTGCTCTTACCTAGGAATAGCTTATGCCATCAAACTCAAGATAAAGAAAGAGAAAGAACCCTTTGTCTTTATTGACTTAGAATTGAAACCTCAGAAGACCACCCATGGATCTAGAGAAAGTGTTTTTGCTGCAAAGTTTTTAAAATTCCAGATTTCTGGAAAGACTAATTTGAAAGCAGGTATAAATCACTCCGACTTAAATGCTACTGGTAGTTCACAAAATGACCCAAACTGGGTCTGCTCCATCTTTGGAGTAAAAGGCTTGTGATCCTCCTTTGGCTGAACTGTGAGAGAATGAAAATTACTGTGAACCATCTCCTTTATTCAACATAATTATATCTATATACTCACATAGCAAGTTTTATTGATATTTGTTAGATAGGATAGAAGGTTTTGGAAATTCTCAAGACACCACTTAGTTTGAAAATGATTGACTTGATAAATTTAAACTTTACTTTCATAACTTTACTGGTTATGATACTTGATTTAAATTTTTTATTTGTGCCATTTTGATTCTTTACTACCTTCTCAAGTTATAATGGAACAAACTCATAATAGCAAGTAGCCAACAGCAAAGACCTTAATAATGGGAAACAAATGTCCTTTCCACATGGAACCCAGTACCACTTAACACAAGAGACTTGCCAATTGGGACATCAGGGTATCACTTTAAAATAAGAACATAACACTTTTTTTCAGGAAGTGTAAACTCTTCTCTCAAAATTTAGTAACGGTCTTACGAGCTCTGCTGAGGGGAAGGAAGAGATCGAGAAAGAAGGAAAGTCGAGCCATGAAGGAAAAAGAGTCTCCTGCAGTGACCACTGTGGCTCTGTGGACATTCTTTCCTTCCTTCAGTTTACTCTTTGGCTGGTAGACACCCAACTGACCTACAAAATGAAGGACCACAAAACTTTTTAAAAAGTTTTTCTCCCGCTGTTTTGTGTCATAAAATGAAGAGAAAAAAATAAGATCATGGGCTGGGGATGTGGCTCAAGCGGTAGCGCGCTCGCCTGGCATGCGTGCGGCCCGGGTTCGATCCTCAGCACCACATACTAACAAAGATGTTATGTCCACCGAAAACTAAGAAAAATAAATATTAAAATTCTCTCTCTCCCTCTCTCTCTCTCTCTTTAAAAAAAAAAAAAAAGATCATGATAAAATAAAATCTTGGAAAAAAACTTCTCAAAGTAATTCTGGGAATCTTTCAGTAGCTTGACATACCTGAGAAATATAACAAGGTAACTTACTAAGGATTTTGTGACATCCACCCTCTTAAAGTTTGGGGGACCAAAGAGGGTTTTCTCTGAAGGAACAGGACTTTGCACAACCCTCAAGTGGACTTCTGGTAAGAAATTTTAAAATATACCTGTATCCAAAAAACCAATAATTTTCTTACTGGACACATACATAAGAACAACAAGTATTGATTTTATTCACAAATAAAAAAGTCTTACAAAACTATTTGTATAGGAAAATGATAATTTACAAATTTATAAATTCTAGTTTGCAAAACAGTAATGCAATCTAAATTTATTCAAACTATCTTAAAGCAATGATGGTTTTTTCTTTTTCTTAGGTTATAGCAACACCTGATCTAAAGTAGAATATTTAAAAAATATATTCCATATACACAAAACTAGAAAACCCATGACTTGACTTGGTTGTGCTTGAAACCCTTGTCTCATTCTTGTCATGAGCTTCCACAGCATGGAAAACAGCGATGATGCCTGCTGGATCATATTTCTCCACGTAGATTTCCTGACTCCAGCAGCTGAGCTTATTGAAAGTTGTAGGATATTCCAACACTGTCAGATACAAATAGAATTTTTTCCTCAATTGTTTACAAAGAGTGTAAAATATAACATAATATGTTTCTAGAGTAAGTGGTGTCAGATGTCCTCATCTTGATAAAAATAACCCAGGACTTTTCAAATGTAGAATCAAATGAAATCCATTTTCAGCCCTAAGCATCTCTCTCTACTGATCAAAAGTGATGTTTTGGGATTTGGGGCCAAAGTCTCTTTCTCATCCGTCTGGCTTTCTTCAGCAAGCATCTGTCTTTAAAGTTAATCAGGACTCTCCATATGGAAAATATATTCAGGTTACACAAAGGAACACAACCCTGCCTACTTTGATCATCCATGTCATAACAGAGATGATCGGATTGCAAACAATGGCATACTTGTGTGAAATACATGAAGCCACTCAAGGAAAACTGGACTTGCATTTTCGTAGATGTCTTGTGGCCAAATCCTAAATATTTTATTAGAATTTCCTAAGGGCAATTTTCATAAGAGTTGGTGATTACCAAAGTTTAAGAATGACTAGCTTACACTAAAACAGGAAACAAAAAAAGAAAGTCCATTGGTTATGACCAGGCACTACGTAAACATGAATAAATCTGAGTTATCATGAGACATTGTGATTTTCTATTTCGGAGAAAAGAACTGAAGTCATGAGCAGAAACAGACACAGACAGCTAATATACCCATGTCAGAACGTAAAACTATGAATACAGAAATGGCCACAAGGAAGAGGGCTTGTTAAATTTTACTAATGTCTTACAAAGAAAGAAAATGTTGGGGTAATAAAAATGACCTAGAAAAGACAGATTAATTTTAATGTTCAATTTAAATGTTAGGTAAACGACACTTAATATGAGCCCAAACAAATATTTTAACGCCCTCTAACACACTGATGTTCAAAAGTCTATTTATTGTTTAAGTGTAAATGTGACAGCTAATAGGAAGGAGCAGTTAAAAGACAAAGGCCAGATCTGATCATGAATCTTTCAAGAGGGGGAAAAAAAAATCCTGCTCAATTAAATCCCTTTCTACTTAAGATTAAGAGCAAATGAGCTATCCCCTGCTTCATGACTGAACTGGTTTCATTTCTTTCTTAGTCCTGGAGACAATGATCGTTTGTAAATACTAAGGTGATAGAAGATGGAGCACCTTGACAGAAGCACCAGACTTCTAAATTCCATATCATCTGGCTAAAACAGGAGATTATGTGCTGTGTAATTCATAAGTAATATTAGAGGGACAACCGCAGAGTTCTGGTCAAACCACACTGGGCCTCTTACAGACTTTTCTACTTTTTCTTCTACTATGTAGTGTAGCATATTCTCATGGAAGATTACTTCAGTAGCAGGGGGAACCTGATATGCTGAGATCCCCAAAACCTTTAGTATAAGATACAATACAAATAAGAGATCACCATGTTTATAAATATCTCCTTTTTATAAAAGAAATCCTGTACCGTCTCAGCTCAGGCATAGAGACAGATGTGACAAGTGCTTCCATATCAACTAATTGAACATGAACATTAATGAATTTAACTTGCGCATCCAAGTATCTAGGATATGCACGTCAAGTGGTTTTGATGCCAGGGTGATGGGCCACCCTCTGCTGCCCACAGTAACTCAGGTTCCATCTCCTACCAGCACCAGAAGGTGTCGATGTGATAGAGGCTGAGGTTAGAAGTGAGATTCTGGAAAAGGGGTGTTCTCCGATTCCTGGTCAGTTAACTGCCTTTAATAAAACCAAGATTCAGACAGGTGGGACAAAGTCGATTTAACCACCTAAGCCAGTCAGTTTGGGATGATGAAAAAGTTACCTTATTCAACAGAAACACTAAATTTCAAACCCATTCTACATAAAAACTAATATTAAGAATCTGACATGTACTTTTAGCAGTACTTTTAGACTAAATGAGACTATTCCTGGAAAGAAAATGTCAGTGACAATGGATACTCCGGGTCTCCAGCCTTGTTAGACCACATTCACCATGAAAATGAGCATGAACACCTGGCTGTATCTTGCTATGTGTCCATCATCTCATAGGCTACCCTCAACCCACCAGTCTTTGAAGTTGTTCTTGAAGACTCGAAACTTCTGGTTTCGGAAATATGCAAATAGTCTGCCTAGAGTATCTCCTTGCTTCTCACTGAGCTTTCGGCTTACAGCTGGTCTGGCTCAGAAGCAACTAGTTGAAAGGCTTAAAATGCCATCAGTTTGGTTCAGATTTATTTTTTCTCCAGAAGCTGTGCAGGGTCCAGACTGCTCAGTCCATGAGCCTAACAGAGCGGTGCCCTTTGGGTTCCAGACACACACTTCCACTGCAGGAAGAAGAACAACGGCCTTTAGGCTTCCTAAAACAGTGAGAGAAGAAGAGCTTTAAAAACAATCCCTTCAAGCTGCTAAACTATAATAAAAGATGACTATGCATGGTTTTTACTAGTATTACCATGAATTTAATAATGCATGGACAAGAAATTCATTCAATCGTATTGTAATATCCAGGAACCCATATACTCCTGATAATAAAATTGAGGTTTCCATAACAACTCACAGTCACTCAATCTTTGCCAAGATTACTTAAAAGATGTTAATGTGACCCACAGTGATCACAGTGAATAAACAAAGTTTTTGCTGATTTCCAACCTCATCCAATCATTGAAATTATGTTTCTTCAGTGCTGGCTCCTTAAGAGCATTTATAGGTAAAGATTTTAGGTTCTTCATGCCTTTGTTTCAAAGAACAAAAATGATCAATGAATAGTACCATTCTTTATCTGTCAACTTAGTCTTTGAGTTCAAGACTTCCACCCCACTTTAGGAGAATGCACAGAAATAGGGAATGAAATTTTTCTTATCACGATCTTCCTGGAATGTCACAATCATCATAGGACAAACATCCTCAGTGAAGGGGAGCCATTTAATTTGTCCTTATCAGGAAAGGCACTGACCTCACTTCTGGAAGGGAGGAGGCCTCAGCCATCTGAAGGAGACCAAAAGGGAGTGGAACCCTCATCTCGCTTATTGACCCTTCACTGACTTATTTACCAGTAATTAGCATCAGTGACCTACATAAGTTTGTAGAAAAGTTTTTTTAGATCTTAAGAGATACAACTAGAATAAAAGCTCCAGATGTTCTTTTGAATACTAAGAGGTCATTTAATCAAATGTGTTGGTTAACAGACCTCATCATAATAACCACATTAACTCTATTGCAAAAGGCAAATTATCCTCAGTTTGCCTATGTGGAAAAAGTAGATTTCAGTAGACTGAAGGACTAGAATCCTAGTGTTCTCAAATCTTTTCTAAACTTCTTTTTGTTCCTTTAGGCTCACATTTAAAATGAAGTTTAAAAATTAACATCAAGAAAAGCTTTGCCTGTAAGTTAACAGACTGGCTTCATTCTCCCAAATATCTCAGCAAATAATGTGCTATATGCCTCAGTTCTGTTCCCCTCTGGGGGAGAAATTTATAAGGAAACTTGATTAAAATTGAGTCATATAGACTAAAGAAGGCTCTCACACCTATTTGCTTTATCCTGAACCATAACTATCATAATCAAATTCTGAGTGGTCTTAAACCACCCACAAGAAAATTACCCTGTAAAAATACAGTTTTTGGAAACAAACCTATCTTGCACTAGAAATCACAGACTCACACACAGAAATACATTGCCTTCCAGAATTCTGAATGAGCCCATATTATAAATATGACCTAACTTAAAATGAACCAAGGAATGGGTAGAATTAACTAGAAACCCTGTGTGTTCCTAGTAATAAGCTGCTGAAATTAAATACTTTATGAAATGTGTCCTCTGTCTTGGAAAATTGAACCTATTAGGAGAAATGTGATTGCTTTTTAAAATTTTGTATTTTAGAAAACAAAACAACAACAAGAAAAACTAATTGAGTTAAACACCTTACTGACCCCTAAAGTAAAGAGGCCTAGCTTCTGAAGGTTTACAGCTGTTGCTGCCTCTATTTTCCTTGGAAGATTAGGGTTCGTTCAGTATACTTCATGGATTCAGTAAATGCAACTAAATGGAAAATGCTTTTTAGAATCTGGAAAAGATTATCTCTTAAAACGGGCTCAGGGCTGGAGGTATAGCTCAGTGGGTTTCATTCCCAGAATCCCCTTACACACATAAATAAAGTGGACTTGAACTATTATTTACTGTTTTTTATTGTAGGGGGGAAATCAAAAAGGTTTACATTTTAATAATTCTTTTCTAAATTCAGAATGTCAAACTTAGGTTTACCTATGTGATCTAATAATTGTAAGGTAACACATCTTGAAAAATTATTAACAGCTTTTAAAATAAATCATGTTATGCAATAGAATAGTAACATTTTCTCAGCAGGTTCATTTTAGATGTGATTACAGCTTTCTTTTCAATTCATAATAATTGGAGTTGAAAGTATCTTTACTGACAATTTCTTGGACTTTTCTGAAAGGGAATTAATGTCACCTGTGCCAATCTTATGTATTAAAATGTGTTTCTCAAATTCACATTCATAAAGCTGTGGTAGCAGTGCTTACAAGCCATAGCCCCAATCCTCCAACACCACAAACAGAAGAAGGTGGACAATGAGTTGGTTCAGATAAGACTTAGGGTTTGTTTTATTCCCCCCCTTAGCAATTTACATCATGAACCAGGGGACAAACTACAAGATTGACGATGATGCTAACTAATTCTCTTTACTGACAAGACTCTGCAAAACCCTGGTTAGTCAGTTGGGAGCTGATAATCCTCCTTACTCAGACTTTTTCCATGACAATGGACACACAGAGGGTGCAACAGGCCTGGGGGAAGGTAACTCACTGGGGTAGCTGGCAGGGCAGCCAGGGCCTTGTTGCTCAAGGGTGGGACTCGCCTCCACCTGTTTTGCTGCACCCTCCCTTCCCTTACACGAGGCCTGGGTGGTAGGACTTGTTACCTGCTGGAGGCTGCTGGGCCTTCTCAGCCCCTAAGTTTTGTGGGGCACAATCCATTCTAAATTCTTCACCCTTTTCTTATTTATCATCATGAAAGCTATATGAATTATGGGGTGACTCAAAAAAACAGGATCAGTAAGTAACCTTCCCTAGCTACAAGTAGAGTTCAGATGAATGTAGTTTACATTTTTAAATTGGCCAATCTGTTTTTTCTTTGTTTATTTACCTCTTCTCCATTTTCCACGTTTTGAGACTAAGAACAACAGTGTTTTCTCTTCAAAGCTAAAAAATGTTTGCTGCATAGAATTCTCTAGCAAATTTCCTTGTAGTTTAAAAAAAAAAGAAAAGTTGTTATCTATGTAGTGATCATAAAAAGGAACACATCTACATCACGTTGCCTTTGGGCTAAGTTTTTGATATAAGTGGACAAGGATATGAAGTCTCCCGGAAGTGGAGGCCACACTCCGCAGCATGTGCAGCATGTTTTTTATTGCTTGCTCAGGCCTGAAGCCCTGGACTTGGTGCAGCAAGGACCAAACAGTGAGAGCAACAAGGCTGCGGTGCAGGGCAAGGTATTTTAGGCCCTGAGAGCTGATGGCACAGCTGTGACTAGCTCTTTCTACTCAAGGCTGACCTCATTCCAAAACTTATGCTGATAATGCAGGCACTTCCATTTAAGGAAACATACAGAAGCATCAAGTCAAATTCAGCAAAGTCCCTATCACCTGGAGGAGAAAGCAGAGGTGGTGCCAGTTCTACCAGAATCCTTCCTGCTCCAGCACTGCAGGGTACCAATCCCCATCTATCTGCACTGGCCACCACCACCCCTCTTGCCCCTAAATCTGATTTTAAAATGTTCTACATGGAAGAATCTTATGATGCATTTGCCTCTAGATCACAACCACCAATCAATATTCAACCAAATCGATAAATTGGCCAAAGTTGAACAATCCAGTAAACGATAGGAAAGAAGGGAAGAGGGGAGGAGTAGTTTTAGAACTAAATTTTTATCACCCTGACAATGAGTGAAGTGCACTGAAGATTGGGCACAATATATTTAGAAAATGAAGGTCAGGAATTGTTTGCGAGCTGCTCTGGTAACTAACCTGTCTCTTCAGTCAGTAAAGGAGACTGTACTAAGTAATCAGATTTATAAAGAAGAATTAAAAAAAAAATGCAGCTGCCCTTTATGGTCTTATAGAATAGCTCTATTAGTTAAAAAAAAAAAAAAAGACTATTGAAATTTATTTTAAAACATATCTACAATGTACATGAAATTATGAAAAATGGAGAAACCTTATCAGGATTCCCCCTGGGAATGGAGGCAAGTGTCCTTCCATTGAGCTATAGGCTAGCCCACGTTCACTGCAGGGAGTTCGGTTCCCCTCCCTCTGGTCTGCCCCAAGTCAACACTGCACTCATGCTGACTTTGGACACTGCCTTACCTGGAGGGATGTGGGAGTGGTGGGGTGCACAGTATCTCCACCCTCCGGATCTAGCTGGCTTTCAGTACTTAGTGCTTCCTGAGTTAGTGTTGATTCTGCCACTGTCTCCTTATATCTAGAAAAATCAGCAGTTTCTGTGAAGTTTCCAGAATGAGCTTGAATTGAAACAGCTCCACCAACCAGATCTTGACAACTGTTTGAATCCAAAGATGTTGAGCTTTTGTTTTCTGGATTGAGAGAATCAATTTCTTCTCCATTGAGTTCAGGATAGGAATCACAAAAAGAGATGTTGTCGCCACCCATGGGATTCTGCATCAGAGGCCAGGCATCGGAAAACTCGCCACACATGGACCTTGAAAGGGACCCGAAGAAAGTTGGCATGGTCTCCCCCACTGGAACTGCGTTTCTGAACACATGTTCAAAGGATCTTTAAATTTCATGGTGAGAAAGAACACTACTACAAAGCAGCATTTCAGCTACGATTTTAAGTCTTCTAAATGAAATAGCAGTTTCTTAAGTCAGGATTCTACTGCTTCTTATTGTTATAAAGTTGCATCGATACAGGGACCCAAAGTACTCCATTTACTTTAAGCCTGATTTCCTATACATATTTTTAATTAATATTCTTAAGCTAATATATGAGATATGCCATTTCCTATAGGAAATGAATATGCTAAACGAATATATAGTAAGTACATGGAAGTTACAGATGACAGAGGTGTCATAATATAGGACAAAAATAAACTTTGTGGAGAGAAAAGTACAAAGAATATTACATTGTCTATTAGCACCTTGAGAGACCTCCTTAATTTTTGCCAAAGAACTATCTCCCTCCAATATCCAGAATGTCATTAATAATATTTAAAAAGCAATGTTTCTATAGTTCCACATGAAAATTAGTAAGTTAAAAGAATGTATTATGTACAAGGGAATGTGAAAACATTGAAATGACTGTTACCTCTCTGGAAGGGTGGCCCTGGAATGCACCCCACAACCAAGCGCTGGCCGGTCAGTGCCGCAGGCCTCATCACAGCACAAGGACGGGATCAAGTGGACAGGCCCTGGGGAAGCCAGCAGAGGCATGAGGCATAGTGCTTTTCTCTGGAACTTTCTCTTTAATACCAATTCAGCATGGTTCTAGGAAATTTAGCTATTCCCCTTCGTTAACTTGAAGTTAACTTTTTCCTTATCTTAAAAAAAAATGATGAACCACTTCTATGAGATACCTAGAATAGTCAAACCCACAGGGACATAGGTAGACATGGGGCTTCCAGGAGCTGTGGGGATGGAATTGTACAGTAGGTTTTTTGTTTTTTTTTTTAATTAAAAAATTTTTTTTTTTTTTAGTTGTTGATAGTCCTTTATTTATTTTATGTGGTGCTGAGAATTGAACCCAATGCCTCACACATGCCAGGCAAGTGCGCTACGGCTGAGCCCCAGCCCCAGCCCTGTACACTAGGTTTTTTTTTTTCGATGTGGAATAAGCTTGTAATGCTGCTCATTTCCTTAGAATATTTTGAATTGTTCTTTCTTTGACTTGAAAATTTTTTAAATATTTATTTATTTATTACTAGGCTTCATTTTTTTCCCTACATTATTTTACTGGTGCATTGTAGTTGTACAGAATGCTGGGTTTGGTTCCTACATTACACTAGTGTTTAATGGAGACAGCTTCAGCTTGGGAAGTTCTGAGAGTTCTGGAGGTGGTTGGTGCTGATGGTTGCACAGCAATGTGAATGTACTTATGCCACTGAACTGTTCACTTAGAAATGGTTAAGATGGTCAGTGTTGTGTTCTGTGTATTTACCACAATAAAAAAATGATAAAAGGCTATGGGAAAGCATGTGAAATGAGACTCTCACACACTGCTGATGACAGGAGAAACAGTATAACTCCTCTGCTGAATGTGTAGTAATACAGACAAGAACCTAAAAATGTTCCAAGTCCTTAACTCAATGAACACATATGCCTATTTTTAATTGCTGACAATGTAAGTTAAAGCATAAGCAGATGTGTGCCCTCAGCTTCACAAACCATATGTTCACTGAAGAAGGAAAAAATTAAAAAATATATAGATTTTTTTTTTAGATAAGCATAATCTTTCCCAATCCTATAAAATGGAAATATTAATTTGGCCAACATTTTAGTGAGTGGCCTTCTAGACTTCTTGCTCTCTATGCACATTTAAGTATAATTTTGATTTTTATGAAACTATTAAGTTACCAAAGCACACAAGTACAAAGACATGTGTACATAGTTAAAAAAACTTGAAGAAATTATATATATTTACACATATTTATATTTGTTTTTGTGTGTTCCAAATTTTTCCATGGGGAATATCTATTTTTATAAATGGGAAATATTATGAAATTGATATTTATTTCCCTCTCAAAAAATTACTTTCATATATTGAGATACAACTGCAAACCATTGTTGACGGGAAGGACATCCAGGTAGACTTTATCTAAATCTCTCTCAAAGCAAGACCTCTGTATGGTACATTGGAACATACCATGGTGACTGGGAACTGTGACTGCCGGGACCTGCTCTGGTTCTACCACTAAGTAACCCAACAAATGTGTCATGCTCACTATGGGACATAATTTCAAATTATTTAAAAGCAAAAGGCACTACCATTCCTGGTAGAAATGGCTGATTTCAGAGAAAGTACAAGACGAACCTGGAATTCTTTTTGTGCCAGAAAGTAATAATGTGCTAGAAATATAAAGGGGACATGTCACAATAGCATATGAGCCAGTCTGAGGGAACGTCTACTGACCACATCTAGAAGAATTTGAACATCAAAATTACAAATGATTCCAAAGAATTTGTAACCACTGATTAAGGTTCACAAGTCTGGAGTCTAGACTAACTGAAGTAAATAAATAAGTGGGGAAGAAGGGAAAGTTCCTTCTTTTCATAGGAAGCCAAGTTGTAAATGTAGAAAGAATGATGGAATTAGAAGCCATTAGTAATACAAGTGTAATTCCACATCATGTACAACCACAAAATGGGAAGTTACACTCCATATATGTATGACATGTCGAAGTACATTCTACTGACATGTAAAACTAAAAAGAACAAATACAAAATTTAAAAAAAGAAACTATTATTAATGACTGGCTTAGGTAAAAATCATCAGGGATGCTAATCTCCTGGGTCAAAGTCGGAGTAGGAACAGGATAATTTACAAGTCTCAAAGTATCTTTCCCTATACTAATTAAAGATAGCAATAACTTTACAGTGGAGAAACCTGGCAGATACCCTTTAACTAAGTGGCCAAAGTCAACCTGCCAAGACATGTGACAGAGGGACACTGGTGCCTCCTGATCCAGTGTACTGAGAAGGATGTGGTGTGTTCCCTCTGCAATATTTCTGAATCTAATCCTGAGAAGAGTAGACAAACCCAAACTGAAGGTCACCCTGCAAAACTACTGACTGGCCTGTACTTTTCAAAAACATCAATGCCATGAAACACAAAGAAAGACTCAGGAAAAACTTCAGCTTAAAAGAGACCAAAGAAATTTGACAACTGAATGCAGCAGTGGTATCTGGTTTTCTTTGCCATGAAGGACATTATTGGATAGATAAGAAAACCGAATATGCTCTGTAGATTGTGAAACAGCATCGCATTAGTGCTAATTTCCTGATTTTAATACTTGTGCTATTCCATAAGAGAATGGTCTTGTTCATAGGAAATAAACACTGAAATATTAAGGGGAAAATGCACACATCTACACAATTGATATTTAAATGGCAAATAAAAATATGTACATATATACATGTATATATGAGGGGATGAAGCAAATCAGATAAAATATTAATATTTTTGAAATATGGGTAAAAGATAAGTAGAAATTCTTTGTCCTATCCTTTCTTTCTTTTTTTTTTTTTTAAAGAGAGAGAGAGAGAGGGAATTTTAATATTTATTTTTTAGTTTTCGGGGGACACAACATCTTTGTTTTATGTGGTGCTGAGGATCGAACCCGGGACGCACACATGCCAGGCGATCGCGCTACCGCTTGAGCCACATCCCCAGCCCTGTCCTATCCTTTCAATGTTTATATGTCAGAACTTAAGTCAGAATAAAATGTTAAAAGAAAAAAGGGTGCTGTCATGAGGAGGAAATGCTTATAATGACAAGCTACACTGAACTTGGACATTGGTATAAGGAATCTTCTGTGTTCTGTTTAGAGTTTGTATAAACCAGGCCACCTGTAGGTTTAATCTTTTGTATTACAGATTAATCTTTTGAATTAAAATTAGAGTTCATCTCTTAAGAAATTATTCCTACTTACTCTGATTCTAGTAGCAGTGTCCATGAAATATTGAAGAGGACACAATGATTGGGTGTGCTTGGGGATCACAAAGTTACTGTCAATAGCTAAGAGCCCGTTATCTATAGGCAAAGGCAAAACTGGATCCACACCCATCACAGAAAGTCTTATATTTTGCTTTTTAACCCATTTCTAAAATAAAAGATAGTAATGATCAGTAGAAAAAAAAAATCAGTTATGAGATTGAAACACTTCAGTCTGCAACTTTTTGAAAAGCAAGATTGGATAGTATCAGGAGGACAAGTCAACCTCACGGGGATATATTTAACTTAAAGCAAATAAAATGTGCTTAGGAGAGACTCGACATGGTGTAATTTAGCCTGGCATTTGTGGGTGCTAACAGAAATGCAGTTAGGGAGAGAAGGGAAGCTAGGATAAACTCAGGGAGGGCTGTTGGTCACATGCAATTTTAATTTGTAGAGTAGTGAGATCATTTAGTGGGGACTGGAATGGGACATGTAAGGTGCAAAAACCTCGTGCTGATGAAGACATGTAAACAGCAAAGGAAGTCAGTTTCACCTTTGCTCCCATTTGCCCAAGTGAGAAACCAATTTCCATTTAAATCACTTTCCTAAACTGTCATGTCTGTCAATAATCTGAGAAGCATTTATGGTTTGAGGAAAACTCTGACATGGACCTCTTTGCTCCTTTTAAGACATCACAAAAGACATTAAAATGGAAACATTAGGGTTGGGCATGGAGTTCAGTGGTTTGACTTGAAGGTTTCGTTTGAATTCACAAGATAAAGGATTAAAAACTTCTACTCTACATCAGGTCAACATGATTTCAAGTCAACCTGACTCAAAAAAGGAAAGGCAAACTTGCCTAGAAAGTTGCTGAAAAATGTTAGGTTTGAATGAGACGCTGTCTTTCTTGGCTTGCTTATGTACTCAGGGAGATTAAACCCATAGGCATTCTATCACTGAGAACACCCCCAGCCTTTTTTAATTTCATAGGCTCTTGTTAAATTGCTGACTCTGGCCTCAAAATTACAATCTTCCTGCCTCAGCCTCTGGAGTCTCTGAGATTACAGGTATCTGCCACTGTCCCCGGCTTTATTTTCTTTTTAATTGTGAAGAGATCTGACACTCCAACCAACAAAAGACAGTGGAGAATGATTTAACAAGATTAACTATAACTAGAAAACTGAGCCCAGCCACCTCACGGTGAGACCCATATGGACAATTCTTTGCAGTTTCAAACTCTGCCTTCCATTGGCTGTCTGACAGGCCCTTTGTGGTTGAACTTACCGTAGGTCTGGGCAGAATCCTGGTGGCACTGGCAACATGCTCTGTGAGCATATTCGCTGAGCTGAGGTCTGTCAAAGCACGACAGTTCAGAGCCATTGTACTGAATATCCTGTGATCTCAGAGACCCTAAAAACAGGAATGACAATTCTATCAGTGAATAGTATTTCCTCTATAAGGGAGTTCCATTAACACCATAATGCAGACTGGAACCATTCTAGCTTTTGTATTTTTAGAGAAAAAGTCTGCTATCACTGCAATTTTTGATTACAGATCCTGCTCGACTTTGCATGGGACCTGTAGTGATAGAAACATTTTGCTGATGAATTCAAGTGACAGAGAAAGTTGGTATCACCTTTGCCCACATTTGCCCAAGTAAGAAACCAATTTTCACCTGAAAACCCCATTGCAAGTTGAAGATGTTTAAATGCATTTAATACAACTAACTTACTAAACATTACAGCATGCCTAGCCTACTTGAAATGTGCTCAGAACACTTCCAGCAGCCTACAGTTTGACAGAATCATCTAGCACAAAGCGTATGGATAGTAAAGTGTTGAATATCCCATATAATTTAGAATGCTGTGCTGAACGTAGCTCTTGTGTGGGCATGCTTTCATGACACTGTACAGTCAAAAATCTGTTAAGTTGAATCAGGTAAGTCGAGGACTATTTCTTCTTATACACAAATATGAACTAATTGATTAAGAAAGCTCAGAATTTAGGGTATTTATGTTGCCAAATCTCAGGACAATTTTAATATTTGCCTTGTGGCACAGGGACATCCCAGCCTTGTCAGTGTTGTTATAAAGTCGTGTCATCCCTGGTGAGGTCCATTTTCATGTGCTCACTATCCTTCAGCAACTACTGATGCTTGCCTTTGCCACTGCTCTTGTCACACACTTGGATGACAATGATAATTAATAATAAGGAAATATAAAGAGTTAGAAACTTACAACTGGGTTTCTTCTCCATGAACTGTCTCTTACAGTAGATGACACACAGAATGAGGAGGGCCAGCAGCACAGTGGCCAGAGCACTACAGATGACCGCAGCCAGGGCTGTGTCCCGAGGGCTGGAAGCCGTGGACGCGATCTTCACAAGGTTGACCTTGCTGGTACCTAAAAATCACAGGAATGGGTTAGCGTGTTCTCAGCAAAGTACTGACACCATAGTTGGTGGGCACCTTTAGCAATGGCCTTCATACGGCAAAAGTAAGAGCTAAGAAAATCAGTGTGAGAGATTTTAAGATGAATCAAGTGCTCTCCTCTTGGAAAATTTTTTTAAAATTCTACATCTCCACCTTTTACCCCTAAATTTGTTGGATGTGCCTCCTCTTTGTTCCTTCACCACTGCAGACCCACAGTCCTAATACACCGTCTTTGGTCCACTAGAACAGAAAGCTGGCATCTGTAATCTGTCATCTTGACCTCTGGATCTCCACTACTTGGCACACAGCAGTGGTGGGGTAAAGGGAAATTTCCTCTCCTTGCTCTGAAGGTTCACTGATGTGAATGTTAATAGGCAGGTGAAACGGAGAAAAAGCAACACACGTTTCCATTTCCAGGCACATGGGCTCTCTAGGAGGGTAAATGCCAATAACACAAGGGGTTCAGAAGCCCTTCTTCACAGGGCAGAGGAGATAGAAATGTACACCATTTTTGAGGGGTAGTAAATGACTGTTGGGAAGAAGGAATGGGCCCTGAGACCAGACAGGGATTTGTGAACGATGCTTTGCAAACTGAATGAGATCAAAGAGCAGACAATAGCTTGCAAGAAGTCTGCCCAGGTGTGATGACCTTCCTCGCCTCCTTTCCTGCAACATGAATTTAACTTTCTCTGTTTGATGAAATTTCAGGGAGTGGACCTAACTCAATTGTGTTCACCTTAGGCAGCTCAGGTCTCTAGGTAGAAAAGGGAGTATCCGAGAAAAGCATTTTTCCAGCATCTGCTGATTCCCAAGTGTCTTTAATTCAAAATAATCCACATGCTAGTGTCTTATATTTGGAGGGAATATTCTCTGGACTCCTTCATTAGGTAATTAATTGGAATTAGGCCATTTATATTTTCAGGAATACTGGCCTAAAATATACTTTTTTGAGCAACTATAAGGTAAAACAAAGAGTTGGATCATCCACAAACTAATTGTAGGCCTCCCATTTCTGATAGAGTAAACATTTTGAGTTCTTTTAGATTTAAATTATCAATTATTATAATTAATATACTTATATAATATAATATAACTACTTTTATTAAATTAAAACCTCTATGTTTAGCAGAAAGGACTCATGCTATTGTATACAGAGGCAGGTATAGTAATGCACTATGAAAGCCAAGACAAGATGTTGTGTACTGCTTCATGGTCAAGGGTAGATTTGGGGACCGATGGTCTAAGTCAGTGTTTACTTGTATCACCTTGAGCCACTGACTTGGTCTCTCTGAGTCCAAGTTGACATCTGTTCAAATGGAATAAGTCATCCAGCTATTGACTTTTTAAAGGATTAAATGAAGTATTATGGAAAGTACTTTGGAGGGGCCTAAGTGCACCTAGTGCTACAGAATCATAAGCTATTGTGGTGATGATGATCATAGCTAGCATTTCTATTATCCTTAAGTTACCCAGCTGAGCACACACACACATAAATCAGAAATCTATATACAATGGGATCACATAAGATGATATTTAACTCAGCCCAAATGAATCAGAGAAAAATGAATTTGAGAGAGGAATAGCATCTACATGGAGGGGAAATTACAATTTTTCTACCCTTGAATAAATAGATCTCAAGTGAGCTCACTGGGGTGGGCCTCATTCTGCTTCTGCTTTGGGTCCTCAGTGCTCCATGTTGTTCCCCGGTGCTGTCCAAAGAAGCACAATGCATGCCTCACATGTAACTTTAATTGTCTAGAGGCCACATTTTTAAAAAGTCAAAAAACAAAACAAAACAAAACTTTAATCTACTTTACTTAACCAGAAGCTCTTAAAATATTTTAACATGTATTCAATATAAAAATTTTGCATTTTTTATTTTGTACAAAAATCTCAAAATTCACTGTGATTTTACAGAGACAGCTCATCTCAGTTCAGACTGTCCACATTTCAAGTGCTCAGTAGCTACATGTAGCCAATAGCTGATGACCATCCTAAAGGACATAAAAACTCCAGAGAATGAAGGTTTTTATCTATATTTGTATTTTACGGCACCTAAATGCAGGACAACTTGTCTTCTGGTGTCTTGGTGTCTTTCTTTTCAGCTCTGGCTACACATTCCCCAACCCCAATAAGATTGTTCTCCATAGTATGGCACTTGAGCCTGGAGCCAGAGAGAAACATTTGGGTTAATATTACTAAATCATGAAAACAGGATACCAGGAACAATTATATTGGAGCATGAGTCCTAGTATTTCTTGTCTCAATGATTTGGACCACAAAGATCAAAGTTTCTTCACCATCCATCTGTACCTTGGGCTTGGATGAATAGGGGCCCAAATTGTGTGTTTTAAAGGCCATTTATTTGTAAATATGTTTAATATTCACAAAATATTTAAATCACATAACTATATGGAAATGCTATAATAATCAAATAGAACATATTAAATGTTGACTATACAGTGATTTAAACAAATTACATTCATAGCCTGATAGAGATTAAATCTAAATCTGAAACAGCCTCAATCAGTGGACAGAATCACAAAAGGATGTATGAACACAGGCCCAGCTGTACAAACACAGGCAGATAAATAACTGAGTAGGAGCTTATGTTCCCGGCAAGTTAAAATAGCAGTCCACACGGAAGGGGAAGTGTCTTAGAAGCATAAGCATTATCTATTTGTGCCAAAGGGTAAAGCTGTGGGAAACTGTCATCCCACTTATATTTGTTCACTTCAGAGTGAAAACAGTTTCCTTAGCTAAACTCTGGATCACATAATCCAGCCCTGCTTAATACCCGGCTTTAGCAAAAGATGTCATCCAAAATAAGGCATAATACATTGATGTAAGCTGAAGATCTCAAAGTTTCCATGTTGTAACTTTTAAGTTAAGGTCATCAATTTATATAGAACTGGATATTCAGGAAAACTGTCATAAGAATAGGAATTTCAGGTTAAAGTAGAATTGCTGTAGAGTTCTCTAAATTGTCAATGTTTAAAATCCTTTCAAATTGTATTGGTCAACTTATTTGCCTTAAAATAAAAGGAACTGTCTCTAACTTATAAATGGATTTATAAGTTATACATGGAGTGAGGATTTATTTTTAACTTGGTATTTTGTAACCTTGGAATTATTTTCTCTAAACATAACAGTCTCGATAATATACACATTTCTAAGACAGAAAACTAACACTGTAATTTCTTTTTTTCTTGAATTGTTCTTTTTAGTTATATATGACAATAGAACGTATTATGATACACATACACATGGAGTGTAACTTCCCGTTATTGTGGTTGTACATGATGTGGAGTTATACTGATCATGTATTCATAATGAACATAAGAAAGTTATATAATTTCATTCTCCTGTCTTTCCCATTCCATCCCTTCTTATTTGACCCTACAGCCCCAACCAATCCTGTGAACCTCCCCTCCTCTCCCTCCCTTGCCTACTAATATGGTAATTTCAATGACATCAAGTTGCCATAATAATATCAGTTTTGAAGACAAGTACACCCATTGTGTCCATTCTCTATTCACTTTCCTATGCAATAACACGTAATGACAAACAAGAAAAATCCACAAGTTTTATCTCCCAATTTTTGACATTTATATAAGAAAAGCCATCCTGTTAATTCTTAAACCCTTAGTTCTCAAAGTAAATAGGTAAGAAGTAAGTAGAACTGCCTTCTTGCTTACATGTGCAAGTTTGTGACAACACTTAAGCAAACCATGATATTTACAGAAAATGGGATCATCATTTCTGGTTCATCATCTTTAGTTCTGTCACATCCAGCAAGGTCGATATAAATAAGGTAGCTGTGGAGATCGGAATGAATATCATCTGAGCTCCAAAAACTCATTCACATTGTGCTTTGTTTTAAAAGGCCTACTTTTGTATAATTTTTTTTTTATTTGAACAGTAAAAACAAATTGTTGAGGGGAAAAAGGGAGTTTTGTACTAGCTATAAAATGACTTCTATTAAGTTGTGGTTAATTGAGATGCTACTGAGAATTTCCCAGAAAACAACTTATCTACTCCAAACTAAAAAGTATTGTTTTGTTGATCTGTGGATACTTCAATGATGCTAACATTAAAGATTAATTCCACCCACATGCCTGGACCAAATACTTTGTCCATAGTTCACTAAGCATATTAAATGTCTGCAAGGAATTTTTCCTATACCTTATTAGGATTCTGACAATACTTCTGAAGAACTGGGAATAGGAACAGCCACATTGTTTTGGAAACAACTTTATCTAGAAAACAAAGGCATGCTTACCCTAACCAATTAAATTATTAAATTACTTTGCGTTTTTTTATAGCCACGTGCCTTGCTCACACCCCTAGAGGGATTTCATGGTTGTACTTAGGTAGAGTGGGGAAAGTTCACTGAGACCCCTTTGCCCTCCAGGTGGGGAAGACCTTGTGCTCCCTGCTCAGGGTTCAGAGCAAAGGGACCTTGGGCTGGAATCCGGGTCTTCTGATCCCATCCGGGAGATTGTACTGCTCCATGGATGTAGTGCCTAGTCCCTTCTTCCATGGCAAGAAGGAGAGGATGTTTTATGGGGGTGATGGAGTCTGGAAAGGCCACACGCAGAGAGAGAAATGGAACAAGGACATGCAAAGACAGACCCTGGAAGCACCGGACATTAAAGCATCTGGACCTGCCTGCGCTTTCCAGAGCCACAGCTTTGCTTTCTATTGATTGTCCTCCTTGTGTACCTTGGACTTCCTAGTACCTGATGTTTAGAAATCTGCTAAACAAAAGATCCTTTTTTTTTTTTTTTTCAGAGAACATTCCTGACAAAGGGCCCTGTTCAGGCAGGGCTGGCTGGAGAAGAACTGAGGTTCAAAATCCGGCTCTTGCCACTTCCCACCAGGACTGTGGACAAGAGTTTTCACTGGAGTCTTAGTTTCCTCCCAGGGAAGATGAGACAGTTCCACGATCCTTTGTGAGGCTGAGGCACTGAGCACTCCTCTTAGGACGGAGGAGCTGGTGCAGAATCAGTTGCAATGCGCTCCTGGAAACGCTGGCTGTCAGGGAAGTGCAGCCTCCACCCTGTGGCCTGGTGGCTTCTCTCTGTAGAAAGGAGTGTGGCCCTTACATCAAAGATTGAGATCAAGTAGGAGACTTTCACTGCTCTGCAATTTACACAGTAATATTCCACTGTGTATATATACCACAGTTTCTTTATCCATTCATCTATTGAAGGGCATCTAGGTTGGGTCTACAGTTTAGCTATTGTGAATTATGCTGCTATAACCATTGATGTGGCTGTGTCACTGTAGTATGCTGTTCTTAAGTCCTTTGGGTATAGACCGAGAAGTGGGATAGCTGGGTCAAATGGTGGCTACATTCCAAGTTTGAAATAGCTTTTGTTGGAAGAAGTGACTGAAAACTGCAGAAAGGAGTATGGCCCTTATATCAGAGATTGAGATCAAGTAGGAGACTTTCACTGCTCTGCAATTTACACTCCCTGTCTCAGCTGCTGTCCTGAGCTCCAGATTCATGCCTCCAATAAACTACTGACCATCTCCACTCAGATGAGGGAGCACTCTAAACTCAACAGCCAAAGAATGAGTTCGTCATTACAACCATGACCACCTCCCCTGATAAAACTCCCTGTTCCTCTCCCAAATCGTTCTCACCTGTCATTGCCGCTTTCTGTAATGCTCTCCCTCAGTGTGTGGGTCCTTCCTCAAATTCACCTACTCGGTGAGGTTTCCCCACCAAACTAAAATTGCAATCTCACCCCACTGCTTCCTACCAGCTTGCCTGCTTTCTTTCCTTCTATAGCACTTACTGCCACCTGACATTTTATATATTTGACCTGTTTGGTTCATTGTCATTTCCCCCGAGGTGGGAGTTATGGAACCCATCTGGCTTGTGCAAACACCCAGCTGTCTGTGGCTAGGCTGGCCCAGCATGCGGCCAAGCTTTCCAGCCTCTTTCACAGCCACGGGAGATAATGACCAAGGTAGAGTCACTGGGAAGGTGGGGTGGGCAGAAGAGGTGTGTGCGGCCTGTGGATCATTTCAACTTAGGGACAAATTGCTTGCCCTGGTATTTCTCTTCACAGAGAGCTGGAAGCTGAGTACAGCAACAACCTAGCTGTGATTGGAGGGATGAGGCAGGTAGATAGATATATAGAGGTTACACAGCAGCAGGGTGGGCAGCTGGCCTCTGAATTCATCCAGCACAGCTGTCTGCCTGGTGGGACTGGCTGGACTGTTACATAAGAGAGAGAGAAACTTCCATCACACTTAGGCCAAAATCCTTTTAGGCCTCTTCATTACCACAGCTTAGCCTTTAGCCTAACCAAGTATTTACTCCATACAGTTTCCCAAGGTCAGGGGTTTTTGTCAGTTTTGTTCACTACTGCATTTACAATATTTCTAAGGGATCTTGGCACATAGCTGGTTCCGGATAAATATTTGTTAAATAACAGAATGAATGAATGTTTATAAAAGAAATGAAACACTCTGAGAATTCCAAAAAGTTTATTTAATGGGGACTTGCCCCATCAATAAAATGAGATTATGGCAATGACATGTTTATTGGGTATCTCCTATCCTTGGCAATGTAGCTGGTGACAATGCAGATGGAAACAGCCTGGAGCAAAGACAGTTGTGTTTGCATGGACTGACTTGATGGAATATTAGTTTGACTGTGGATGAAAAAGCAAGGGCTATTCAGACTGATCAATACACAAACCTGAAGGTTAGGAGCTGTCTCTTCAGAATGAATACCAAACAAAAACAGCCTTCGCTAGACAATTTTGATTAGCACTCTAGGGAGACATCACAAAAGGGACCTTACTTTAGTTACTAGATGCCAAATATAATTTTAATTAATAATACATTTTAAATGATGCTGATTTATAATGGATGCCCAAAAGAAGTCAGAAAATTCAAAAGACCTTTTGGGAGAGGAACAGGGAGTTTTATTAGGGGAGATGGTCATGGTTGTAATGAGGAACTCATTCTTTGGCTGTTGAGTTTAGAGTGCTCCCCCATCTGAGTGGAGATGGTCAGTAGTTTATTGGAGGCATGAATCTGGAGCTCAGGACAGCAGCTGAGACAGGGAGCGTAAATTGCAGAGCAGTGAAAGTCTCCTACTTGATCTCAATCTCTGATATAAGGGCCATACTCCTTTCTGCAGTTTTCAGTCACTTCTTCCAACAAAAGCTATTTCAAACTTGGAATGCAGCCACCATTTGACCCAGCTATCCCACTTCTCGGTCTATACCCAAAGGACTTAAGAACAGCATACTACAGTGACACAGCCACATCAATGGTTATAGCAGCATAATTCACAATAGCTAAACTGTAGACCCAACCTAGATGCCCTTCAATAGATGAATGGATAAAGAAACTGTGGTATATATACACAGTGGAATATTACTCAGCATTAAAAGAGAATAAAATCATGGCATTTGCAGGTAAATGGATGGAGTTGGAGAATATCATGCTAAGTGAAGTAAGCCAATCCCAAAAAACTAAAGGCTTATTTTTTTCTCTCTCTCTGATAAGTAGATGCTGATCCATAATGGGTGAGGGTGATGGGGGGGACATGGGAGGAATGGAGGAACTTTGGATAGGGCAAAGGAGAGGGAAGATAAGGAGGGAGCATGGGGGTAGGAAAGATGGTGGAATGAGATGGATATCATTACCCTAGGTACATGTATGATTGCACGAATGGTGTGGCCCTACTTTGTGTATAACCAGAGAAGTGAAAATTGTGCTCCATTTGTATACAATGAATCAAAGAGCATTCTGCTGTCATGTATAACTGATTAGAATAAATAAATAAATAAATAAATAAAAATTTTTAAAAAGCTATTTCAAGCCAATTTAGAAACTACTAGGAGGATAGGATAAAGGAAACAATGGAATCTTCACATCATTTTTATCAAATTCTGCATATGAATCTTACACTTCTACTTACTCCCAACCTTCAAAACTATGCAGAGGCAGCATAAGATTGCCTGGAGCTGCTAACAAGAGCATCATTTCTCTTTTGTAGACAGTTCTCTAAGTCATTACCCACCCTATCATAGCTCCCACGTGCCCAACATCCCAGGGCCAGCCCTTTGCTTACTAACTTCCTAGGAATCATAATGATGCTTTACAGTAAGGGCTTTATACTTGAAAAAAGCCATACATATCCAGGAATATTTTTTTTTCATGTCAAACCACTAGTAAGTGGTTGGATCTAAATTTGAGCTTAGGTTTGTCTGACTCTAAAACTTATGCTCTCTCTCTCTCTTTTTAAAGTTATACTATATTCTTTACAACCATCTGGAGTAAAGAAAAATATTGTCATATGAAGGATTATTGCCTTCATATTATTTGTATAGGGGAATAAATTCTAGTTAATCAGTTAATACATACAATATGGTTTGACCTAATTAGAAACACAAATATGGCCTCACAAATTCAACCTGTTTTATCCCTAAGATTAAAGAGGCTACTGCATTTTATTAAAGGGAAAAGCAACATATGACCTTTAAACTTTATTTTTTCAACATTATTTTTATAGTCTATATGGTATAATTAGGTGAATACTGAATAAATATAGTAGGGAAGAACAAGTTGTAAATGAACTAATTATGTTTTCTGTCTGGGCTAATATCTTGTGTTTTCATCAAAGAGTTTAGCATATGAAATGACACATCTGGTTTCCTGCTCTATGATATATCTCTGGAAACTCCAACATAATCAGAAATGTGAGCATTTTTATTTGTTGATGACTACATTTTGGCACACGCAGTTCAATTAACAGCTAATTCTGGAATATAAACATACAAGTTAGACTTTTTAAAAATATTTCTCACTAAAATATTTTCTCTTGGACTTTTATATTTGTTTCAAGTAAACTACAATTCAATCTATTGCTTTCTGTGCTGTTCCACTGTTACCAGCAAAACTCTCAAACCAAATAAAGGTGTAACAAACTAAAACCTGAAGATGAATCTATTTCTAGCCTTGCCCTTTAATTAAAAAAAAAAAAAGATTTTTAACAATAAACTCTTTGCAATCTTAACTGAGGCAAGCTTTATCTTGTTAATCTAAACTGGTCAGACAAAAATATATATGGTAACATTTAACATATGAATTCCAGATGTAATATAAAAGTTGGCCAATAAACAAAATGGTTGAATTTTTTATCCATTTTATACCAAGCCCTCTGATAACTGGATAAATATAAAAGTGAAACTTCATCATTTATGTTTCCTTCATTGTAGATTTTAATTTTTTCAATAATTGATAAAATATCATTCCAAAAAGAGATTTTTCTATTTGTTTTTTCATCCATATCCATACCTATTTCTTAAAAATGTGACTGATTTTTCTTATCAGGGTAAAATATCCATAGGATTTACCTTAATGTTGTGCAACTATACCAATATCAACCACTCATTTCAGAACACTTTCAACATCCCCAAAGAAAACCTAGAAACCAAGTAGTCACTCCATTTCCCTCATGTCTCAGCCCCTGGCAAGCATTAATCTGCTTTCTGTCTATGTATTTGCCTATTCTGCATCTTTCATGTCATATAATATTATATATACTTTTGTATCTGGCTTCTATCATTTAGCATAATGTTTCCAAGGCTCATCCAAAGTTTAGAATGTATCAGAATTTCATTTCTGTTTATGGTAGAATGATATTCCATTGCATGAATATGCCATGTATTTGTTTATCCATTGGTCAGATTATAGATTTTTTTTAACACCTTTTGGCTTTTGTGAATAATGCTGTATGATTGTACAAGCTTTTCCTATATATGTTAAAACTTTATACAAAGACATTATAATTGTTCTACATACTATCAAAAGATTATTTATATGACATTAATGCTTAAGTTAATTTATAAGTCAGTTAAAAATATTTCCTGAGAAAGAACTAGAAGAGTTGAAAGAGATGATACCAGATGAGCTGAGTAGGGGCAGTTAAAATAGGAATTTGCAAACTACAATGAGGAGTTGAATTCTATTATAATAAAAATAGGAAGTACTCAATAACATCAGAATAAACATCTTCTGAAATGTATAGGGAACATTCTCCAGAATAGATTATATGTAAGGTAATAAAACAAGATTCAACAAGTCTGAAAAGATTGAAATTATACAAAATATTTTTTTGAATCACAATGGAATAAAACTAGAAATCAATAAAGGAAAGAAAATTCACAAATTTTCACAAATATTTGGAAATTAAACAACACACTCTTTAATAACCACTGAGTCAAAGAAGAAAGCACAAAGAAAATTAGAAAATATTTTCATATGAATGAAAACGTAACATGCCAAAACTTTTGGGATATATAGCAGTGCCTAAAAGGAAATTTATAGCAGTAAATGTCTACATTAAAAAAAGAAAAATCTAAAGTCAATAACCTAACCTACTTTGAAACATTAGAAAGTAAAAAAAGAACCAAAAATATGAAATGGAATAATATAAAAAGGATCATAGCCAAGATCAATGAAATAAGAAGAGAAAAAAATAATAATCAATAAAATAAAAAATTGCTTATTTGAAAACATAAGAAAAACCAACAAAACTTTAGATTGACTAAAAAAGGAGAGAATACTCAAACTACTAAAATCAAAAAGAAAAAGAGAACATCACTATTGACTATGCAGAAATAAAGTAGATCATATGAGAATTTATAAGAGATTTTATGTCAACATATGAGACAACTTAGATGAAATGGACATATTCCTATAAACACATGAATGAACAAAAATGACAAGAAGAAATAGAAAATATGAATAGACATATAATAATTAAGGAGTCCAAATTGGTAACCAAATACCTCACAGTAAAGAAAAACTCAGGACCAGAGGCCTTTTGATGAATTTTACTCCATATTTAAAGAATTAAATCCAGTCCTTCCTAACTCTTTCCAAAAATCTAAAAAAGAAAAGAATACTACCTAACTCATTCTATAAGGTCCACATTACCCTGTACCAAAGCCAGATAAAAGCTCTACAAAGGAAGAAAACTGCAAATCAAGATTCCTTGTAAATATATAGGCATAAACTGTAAGCAAATCAAACTAAGAAGCATAATCAAGGACTGCACATCATGACCAAAAGGGATTTGTTCCAGACAACGATGACTAATCATATAAAAATCAATCAATTTCTTATGAAATAGTGAAATGAAAGGGGAAAAAAATCCACAGTATCATCTCAGTTATGCTAAAAAATCATTTGACAAAATCTGTTACTCTCTCATGATAAAAGCACTCAATTAGGAAGTAAAGAGAACTTCCTCAATATGATAGAGGTCAGATATGAAAAACATCATATTTAGCAGTGAAAGATGAATGCTTTTTCCTAAAATAAAGAAGATGAAGATGCCCACCTTCCATTTCTACCTAACTAATACTAGAACTCCTAAACTAGAGTAAGCAGCCAAAAAAAGGGGGGGGGGGAAGGTATCCAAACTGGAAAGGAAGTAAAACTATCTCTATTTGCAGATGACATGATCTTACAAATAGAAAATCCTAAGGAATTAAAAAAAAAAAAAAAAAGAAAGAACTATTGGAACTAACAAGGATTCAATGAAATTGAAGCATAGAAATCAATATCCAAAATCATTATATTTTTATATAATAGCAATGAATCAAAAATTAAGAAATTCTGTTTATAAAATCATCAAAAAGACTAAAATACTTGAGAATAAATTTTACTAAGAAGGTACCATGTTTATACAGTGAAAATTTAAAAAAACAGTGTTAAAAAAGCTAAAAGACTAAAATAAATAGAAAGACATCCAATGTTCATAAATTGGAAGACTTAATATTTTTCAGATGACAGTAGTCTACCCCAAAGTAATATGTAGATTTGAAGCAATGCCTATCAAAATTTAACAGAGCTCTTTGCAGAAATGAAAAAAAAAAAAAATCATCCTAAAATACAAATGGCATTTCAAGGAACCCTGAAATAGGAAAAAAAAAAAAAAAAAAAAAAAAAAAACCTTGAAGAAGAAAAAATTTAGAGGACCCCTTCTTCCTTTTGATGACAACAAATATAGTAACAAAAAAAGAAAAAAATTGTGGTACTGGGATAGACATAGAACAATGGAACAGAATGGATAGCCCAGAAATAAAGTCCTACATTCATGACCAAATGATTTTTGGCAACACCATTCAATGGGAAGAGAAAGAGTCTCGTTAAACATGGTGCTCAGAAAACGATCTTTTTGCAGCTGGAAAACCTACAAAAGAATGAAGTTGGGTACTACCTCATATCACATTTACAAGTTAACTAAAAATGGATCAAAGATCTAAATTGAAGAGCCAAAACTAAAATACTTAAAGACACAGGGGAAAATCTCCATGATTTGGGGTTTGGAATGGTTTCTTATATATACAATGGAAGTATAGGAAAGAAAAGAAAAATAAATACATAAGGCTTTCTAAAAATGAAAATTTTTGTGCTTCATAGGCCATCAACAACAACATGAAATTATAACCCACAGAATGGGAAAAATCATTTATGAATTACATACTTGTAAAGGTTTAATATTCAGAATATATAAAGAATTCTTACAACTTGACAAGAAAAAGATACAAATGACCCAATTAAAAAATGGGCAAACACTCCCGTAGACAGAGAATTGGGTTTCCTAGAACAAATTGCTTTAAGACAGAATTATAATCCATGAAAAAAATGGACAAAGTACTCAAAATAGACATTTCTTCAAAGAAGATACATAAATGATGAATATCTGCAGGGAAAGATGTTCAGTCAACACTCAGCTAACCAAGGTGTTAGTGATGTCTAGTGTTTCAACTTGAGCAATATTTGTTGTCTGAGCAATTGGTATATTGATCGATTATGAGTCAGGTAAAGGAATGATAGAGTCAAGAATGGTACTTAGGTTTTGGAGTAAACCACCAGGTAAATTATGGTGCCATCTATTAATTTACAGAGATGGTACAAGTTTTATTTGGAAATGTTAAGTTTGAGGTATCTATTATCTATCCATATAGATGTATGAACTGGAGCAGAAAAGAGATAGTAGCTGCAGATATAAATTTGAAAATCATAAATATATAAGCAAGTAACATCCATAGCCAGGGGACTGATAAAACACCAACATGTATAGTATAGATAAAAGAATCCAGGGCAGAACCAGGTATGTGGTGAAATCAGATAGAACAGGATCCAGCATCTGAGATAAGGAGAAAATAAACAGGTATACTTTCAAGGAAGCCTGAAGAAGGATAAATTTCCAGAAAGAAGTTAAATCAAGCTTAACTGGGTGAATTCTTCTGATTCTTAAATAACTGGGCTACATTAAAATATTTTATTTTGGGAATTAAGTAGAGAAAGCAAATTTCAACATTTTGGAGAACAGTCTGATAGTTTGTGATTTTACAAAAATTATTGACTCTGCCAATCTGGAAATAAATTGATTATTGAGTGAATATGAACTAAAATGAAACCAAAATGTGATTTGGAAATATAATGCCACGAAATAGAAGAAGAGAAGCACAGTTCAGTGCAAATTTATAATACATAGTAAGTAGAATCCTTTATATAAGCAAGATTATTTAAATTAATATCACTTAAGAAAATATCACTTTACAAATGAGTGATAATAGAAGGACTATACAAAAATTTGCATCTTTTTCTTAAGAAATTATAGGTCTCTTTTGAAGCTTCTCCTAAATGTGTGTGTGTGTGTGTGTGTGTGTGTGTGTGTATATATAAATAAATTTTTTATTTATTTTTTTTGCTTGATTTCTCTCCTTGCCAGCATCTGGAACTGGTAAGACCAGCCCAGCCATCTTCTAACATCTGTATCTAGGTTAGCCAGTGTGTGCATGAAGTGGAGGTAAAGTGTATTATGTTAGACCACAGCCTTTGACTTGTGGCTAAGTTTCTAACTCAGTGTCAGATACTGTTTTAATTGATTTTTGGTTTTGAACTAGGAGCACATCAAAAACAGTGCAGCTATGTAAGCTGCAAGCTGTGTTGAGCAATGTTGTAGCATTTGTTTATAGATACAGAACTGAGCTTGATACTCCTTTTAAGTTCCCTTGGTAGGCACTGCCCTAATTACCAGCCCTTTCATGCTTTAAAATGCAAGTGAATCAAGGCAGAACCCCATGGTGCCCCAAGCTGTCTTTGTTATAATACTCATTCTGATGATTCATCAGTATGCTCTTATTATGAGCAGAACCCACCCCTAAGAAGTACAGTTCTGTGTCTTTATTTCCCTCTTGGATTACTGTGTCTAAGTTGTATCTAAGAGCAGAGTACCTGGTAAAAGCTGCCAGGATATTGCTGGAACAGAAGGACTCCATCCTATATTGGGTTGGCACTGACCTGCCCTCGACTGTGCCATTATGGGATGTGGGTGATTTTATTTAATTTTATTATTAATTAATTAATTTATTTTAAACTAATAGATTAAAAACAAAAATTGTCCTTATTAACAGGGTGCCATGTGATGTTTGATACTTGTATACATTGTGTGATGTTTAATTCAGGTTAAACATGTATCTCCTCAAACATTTATCATTTATTTATGGTGAAAACTTTCAAAATCCATTCTTCTGGCTTTTTGAAATGTGTTGAGTAAATTACTGTTATCTGTGGTCATCCTACTGTGCACTCCATAGCAGAACTTCCTGCTCTTGTCTGACTAAAGCGCTGCACCATTGAACAGTCTTTCCTCACCCCTCTCTCCACTCTCCTCAGCCTCCAGTAGCCACCATTCTACTCTCTACTTACAGGAGAGCAACATTTTGAGATTCTACATGTAAGTGAGATCGTGTGATATTGTCTTTCTGTGCTTGGCTTATTATAATGATCCCCGGTTCCATCATGGTTGCCATAAATGATAGGACTTCATTCTTTTTATGGCTAAATAATATTCTATTATGCATATGTACCACTTATTTTATCTTTAATCGACAAAAAGTAGTGTACAGGTTTATGGGGTCCAAGTTGATGTTTTGATACATGTATATATTGTATAATGATGAAATTAACTAGCATATCTATCACCTCAAGCATTTATCATTTCTTTGTAGTAAGAACATTAAAAATCATCTCTTCTGTATAGTTTATAAACTAAAAATAGAATTACCACATGACCCGAACATTCCACTAGTGGGTACTTATTTATTTATCCAAAGGAAATGAAGTCAGTATATGGAAAAAATGCCTGTGCTCCCATGTTCATTGCAACATTATTGACAACAGCCAAGATATGGAATCACCCTAAGTATCCATTAAAATTTGAATGAATTAAAAAAATGTGGAATTATATGCACAATTGAATACGATTAGGCCTTATAGATAAGGAAATCCTGTCATTTGTGAAAACATGGATGAAACTTAGAAGACATTGTGGAAAGTGAAATAAGCCAGGCACAGAAAGGAAACACTGCATGATCTCATACACGGAATTTAAAAATATTGATCTCAAAGAAGTTGACAGTTGAATGGTGGTTACCAGAGGGAGGGGTGGAGAGGGAAAGGGGAGACCATCCATGGGTACAATGTTCAGCTAGGAGGAATAAGTTCTGGCATTCTGCTGCATAGTAGGGTAACTACAGCTATTACTAATATAGGTAGTTATTTAGAACTCTACAGAGCAGAGCACAGACCTGAGATGCCCTGGGAAGGATCTCTGGGCCTCTCTCTTTCCATTAATCCTAGTACATCCATTTCTGTTTTCCTCTGTCCATCACTGTTTTATCACCATCAATCAGTTGCCTTAAATGTTGAAAGGTTACTTTAAATGTTGAAATAAAACCCATTTTTTTTTTCTTAAAACTGGGGGGAAGAGGGTACTGATATCTGTTCTTAGGTTTAAAACACTTAATGATTCACATTTACTCTCAAATTCTTATGAGTCATTTAAAAAATAGTTTCCTTTAGATTATTAATAAAACATTACTTTCAGCCACAAGACACTTAAAAAGATAGCCAACGTTCTAAGATGGTTTCCATTATCACATTTTTAACTTTTGAATTATAGAAGGAGAGGTCCAAATCTTGCAGTTATATGAATCAAAGCCATCCGTTGTATTCTGGAAAGCTTTCATCAAAATATGTTACTGATTTTTTTTTAACAAAAGAGGTATGTTATTAGAAAAATAGAAACTTCTTTAAATAACAACTTCTTACTCTATCAGTTCTTAGCTGCTACTTTATCTCTGCTCTTGAAAAATCTTAACTAAAGGCAGAGGAGCAGCTTTAGATCACTTTTCAGAGAGAGAAATAAGGTATGTGATTGACTGCTCATCGTTTGGTGCAGACAGAACATTACTCCAAACCAAAGAGTTAACATAAGAATGCAATATTAAGAACAGTTGCTTTTAATTAGACCTACAGATGAAGCAGAAAATGAGAGAGATGATAGCCCAGATAAATTAATAAACATAATAGTAACAGACGGAAATAGTAGACTCAGTGCAATAAACAGTTCACATATTAAAGCTGTATGTGCACAAACCTGATTTTACTAAGTGAGAAGTAAACTAGCAAACACACACTCGGAAGAACTGACTTGAAGTTTTGGTGAGGCTTCTGGTGGAGGCAGATCCTGAAATGGTGCTTAATTGATCAATTTAAGCACTTTGTTTTTGAGGGATCACAGATGGAATTTTTGAAAGGATTCAGATGGCTCAAAGTACATGCAAATCAAATCACCACATCGTATCTCACAAATATGTACAATTAACAGCAATTTAAAAAAAATAACAAGCAGGATTTAGATGGAAGCCTCCCTCGCTGTGGGCTGCATGCAGATGAGCAGATCATCATTCCCTTCTCTCTTCTCCTGGCTTTAAAACTTATCAGAAGGTGCTGCACACTCTAATGTGTAAACAGTTTTGCAGTCAACAATCGGGGTTCAAATCCTGGGTTTGCCATTTACAAGCAAATGTTAACCTCTTGTCTCAGTTTCTTTATTTGTAAAACCAGAAGTGACAGTACCTGCCTTAATAGGATTTTTGTGAGAACAAATTGCATGGTATGTGGCACATAGTCAAACTTTCCTAAGAGTAGGCCATGCATCTCCTGTTATTATTTGGAATCAGATATTATGCTATGTCAGGATCTAGATTGTCTCTTAACTGAAGCCATTTATACAGTAGGTGGGTGGCTGAGCAAATTGATGGAATAAATTATTTACAACTGATTGTTCCTGCATGTGTCCTCACATCTCTAGAGCATGGGAAAGTTAAAAAGGAAAGATAATGATAAAAACAAACCCAAATAGTTTGCTCTGGAAGTTTACATTTGTTTTTTACAAAGACTTAGATGCTACTATTTTTACCTAAAAATCTCAAAGGGCATTACCACAATGATCTGTTAATTGGTAACATTTAGCAACAGTTAGCAAACACAAAACAATCCTCAAAGAATATTGTGAATAAAATGGTAAAGCCAGTACTAATAAAACCCTTTAGAAGAAAAAAATTGGGGGTAGGCAAGTAAGAGAATTTTAAATATTATTTATCAGTTACAGAGATAGCTCTTGCAATGCTGTGCTGAGGCAAACCCTGACAAATCCTTAAAGGAATGCGTATGGTTAAGGTTCTCACTCTAGAGTTGAAGAAGACCAGCTATATCACCTGCACCTACTTTTCCTTATACACTTCTTCAGAATCTGCATGATTGAGATGCACACTGATAGTATTTTGACTTAGTATTATGACTAAGTATTATGACTTATTATTATGACTTCTGTGGTAATTTCAAAATATATTCCAAAGGTTTTTATTGAGTATTGTTGGTGTAAGGATTTACACAGACTGATTCTTTCTTCCCTAGCTGCTTGAGCACTGAGACCATGGCTTTGTTAAGTCTGGTCTGAAGCTACCCATCTACATATCTTAAGTTTGGCCTAAAGGTCTCCTCATACACAGTGAATTGCTCCCTAACTTGAGATGTAAAAGACTGTAACCTACTCTTGTAACAGGTTAATCTCAGCTAATCAAAAGACACTAAGACAGACGTTTAGACAAGACAGGCAGGAGCTAAAACCTCTTTCATTTTCTGGACCTCATTTCCTTTTCTGTGGCTATAAATATAACTTGCCCATGTGGCTGGGCAGAGCCATCTAAACCATTTTTGGTAGTGACTGCTGTCAGATTCTCGAATCGCAAATAAAACCAATTAAGATCATAACAATTAAATTTGTTATAATTTTGTTTTTTAATGGTTTAGATTTAACTATAAAGGATAGAAACGAAAACCAACATTAAGCAAAAATATCACTACATATTTAAATCACACGACAAAAGGGGACATGGAAGGAAAAGGGATTGATAGAAATGAGCCTGAAAGGGAAAGAGAAAAAAAATCTACATTTTCTTCCATAGGTACATGTTTGTCCAGGTCTGCTGTCAGTATTCAAAGGGTCTCCTGTTACTAACAAGGGTGGCAGTAGAGAAGTTCCAGGAGCACATGCTGATTTTCTTTGAGGACAAGTCAGTTGGACTTAGTTCAGTCACAAGAGGGGATTGGTGACACTCAGATGAACATCGTGGCATTCTGAATGACCAACATGGAGAGAGAGATTCTTACACTAGAGAGGAAGAGGATGAAGGGGAGAAGGAAGACCAGAAGACCACCTGGCTCTCCATAGCATTTCTAGCCCCAGATATAAACCGACCCATGAAAAGCACATCCAATGTTGGTGATATTCCAGCCAATTCTACCTTCACTCCTTGCCTTTATCTTTTAATTTTATCCCTCAAAGCTGGATACACTTAGTAGTCAAGAAAGTTGGTGATAGCATTTATTTGTCAATAAGCTGGCAGTATGAGGTAGAAATGTGGGTTTCTAATTATTCTGATGAAAATAACTGGCTATGTTTTCTGACTTGTATTACTAATCTGCTTGGTTACTAATACTGGTGTGAAAACTAAGCCAGAAGGGTCCAGGGCTCTACTTGGTGTGGGCTTGGTTCCTTGTTCAATGGAGATGGTCTTTTCCATGCAAACCTCCTCCAACCACATAAACAGCCTCCATGTGTTTTAACAGTCCCTCGGGCAGCCAAACTCCTTTATTTTTTTGGTAGCATCACACAGAACTCTCCTCACTGCTCCATTCCTCAGCACCCAAGTGTGTTAGTCAAATGAAAACATCATCTAAAACTGTGAAGTAAATTGATGGTACTCAACAACATAAGCACAAATCACTGAGCTTGTGCCAATATAGTTTTTTTTTTTTTTTTGGCTGCTGTTGTTCCTAAGCTGAAAACCACACTATCATAATTCATTCTGACTGCAATAATAAGTCCTTTGTATTTTGATTTCTGAAAAACTAAGATGTTAGCATAACCACTAAACCCTGTAGTATATACTTCTTTAGAAATTGTTTTTCCAATCCCCTTCCTAGAGGTTGCTTCTCCTTCCTCCCACAGCTGCCTTAGTTCTCATTTCCCTTTTCCCCTCTCAAATGCACGGTCTCCTACCTGACCTGTGTCCTGCCAGCTCAGGGCACACAGATCACTTCCCTTCTAGCCAGACTGGCCACAGAAGCCTGCTTGGCTCACACCACACTTTCACGGCTGGGAAGCCACCTAAGAAACAAGCAGAAAGCAGGGATTCTGAGTTGTCATCCTTCATGGTTTCCTCCCAACACGGGTGGGAGACACCAGGACCAAAGGGGTGGCACCTGGGAGAAGAAGGAGTATGATCTGCGCAAGCGTCCCAGCAACACCTCTCATGACTAGTTACTGAGTCACTGTTTGCTTTATTATCAACAATAAGTGGTAAATATGTTTAAATTTTTCTTTAAATTTGACTGGATTTTATTTATTAGTATAAAATGTGAATGTTTCTGTCCAGAAAATGAAAAGCAATGGTCCTTGTAAGGGATTGAGCTGAACAGATCTGTTTTCTTCTTAACAAGAAAAAAGAACATTATAGATGGACGAGATAAAAATAGAGTTTTCCAGTCTTTGAGATGCAGACAGTATCTAACACTAGCAGAAATGCGGTCATGAGACTGCAATAAAACTAAAGGAAAATAGCATGAAGGGATCCTCAGCAGCCCAGGGACAGGAGAGGGCAAGTGTGAAGAAGGAAGGGCTGAGAGTGTGGCTCAGTGGCAGAGCACTTGCCTAGCGCACACATGGCCCTGGGTTCAATCCCTAGCATTGAAAAAAAAAAAAGTCAGAACGAGAGGTCCTTGGTGGATGCATGGAGGATGTGGCTGGCAAGTGGCAGCATTCTGAAGTTTAACCATGAAACAGAGATGCATTACCACAAGGGGAGAAAAATCTAAGGTAGGGACTTGGCTGCTGGAAGACTGAAGTTCGTAGTAATGGAGACCTAGTAAATAATTTAATAAAATTTAGTTCCTACAATTTTCAATCTTGCTTCCAGATTATTTAGCCTAGAGATCTGTTTCCCACTGGGGTTGTATAGGTCCAATATTATCATGCATGTCTTTGAAGTGGGAAAGGAAGAAAAAAGGAAAGATAGAAAAAGCAGTTACCACAGGAGAGTGGCTGGTCAGGCAGGGAAATGAACTGTGGGCCATTATCGCCCACAGTTCTGACTCCATGATTGATTGAAGACATTTACCACCATGCCCTGTTCAAAGAAAGTCTGTTATGCCAAGAGTGAGTTCATTACTTGAGATTCTTCTTTGGCACTTGGTGGATTCTAAGTATAACTGTTTTGTACTTTAATTACTATAAATGCCATAATTAACACTGAAAAAAAAAAGTATAAGCCACAAAATGGCAACAGATTGTCTACAGTCTTTCTCTGCAAAGACAATAAAGTTAAAAGAAATTTTCCTGCTTTCAAGAATGTTTTTCTTCTTTTTATTATCTCACCAACCTATAAGGTCTTGTTGTGTTTATCTGACTGATGAAACAATGAAGCTTTTAAACTTCTACACCAAGAAACAGAAAAGACACCATAAAAGAAACACATTATTATGGCCTTGAACATCTGTGCTGAGGGCTAGCAGGCTCAAAAATAGTTGTGCTTCAATTGGGACTAAGACAGGATTGCCATCTGGGAATTGGAACAAAGACACAAAACTTGGGTCTCTGCCCTCCCTGTTCAGAGCAAGGAATCTCCTTAACTCTTTGAGTGCCAGACTCCATATGAAACCCTGACTCCATGTCCCTATGAAAGTATGGCCTTGTCTATGTTACCTCATCTGTGGAGAAGGCCTGGTTGAGACGGGCATGCTGTAGCCTAAGGACCCTGCATCCTGCAATCTCAGGTTCCCTGTCATTAGTAAAGTGGATAATTCTTATTTACCTTACTGCAGTATTTAAAGAAGTAATCTCCTGTGAAATTATTCTCAAATGATGAAACTCAAATTATTTCTACTCATTAACTTCCAACTAAGAAAAACTGTGTATATGTGCACAATTTAACTGGACTGATTTGGTCTAGTTTGTGAAAAGAGAAATGTAGATTAGACAGTATTTCCTGCTAACTCCAATTCCAGCAAAATTGTTACTGCTTATTGATTGATAATTTTACAACTAACAGGACTTAAAGGAAAGAGCAAAAGACTCTGGGTTAGACCAGACAGACTACACTTAAGATTTGGAACGTGAAACTGATTTAGGAATTCAACCCATCTTTTGTTGCCTCTTACAATTATTAGAGTCTTCTGGTACATGAAGAAAGAGAGACACAAAAATTAAATTATTTATCTGAAAATTCAGTGTTAGGACCAGGGCTCAAAATCAAGTTTTCTTCACAGTGAAGATTAAATGAGCCAATCCATGAAAGACATCAAACACATACCAGTTTGCATTAGTCTTCAGATGATCAAATGTGGTCATTATGCAAAACTACCAATTTTAGTTCCAATTAGGGTTAGAGATTAGTGAGAACACCCCCTGATTTAATTTTAGATTTAGACCTTTATCTGCGTCCCTGGGGCCTAAAATAATAGATAGCACTTATGATGATGCAAAATCTTATGGTATGATGTAAAATCTTGTTAATCTCTTCCAAATGTGTTTCTTGCCTTGGTTTAGGAAAAAAAAAAAATCAACCAAATGTTATTCCATGATTTTCACTGACCTCACAAGAAGCCAAAAAACCCCACAATTGTCCCTTGGTATCTTTGGGGGATCGATCTCCGATATCCCCTCTTCACTTGGATTCCAGAGTCCAAGGATGCTCAAGTCCCTTATAAAGATGGTTTTCATATATAACCTGCACCCTTGTATACTGAAATCATTTTAGATATCTCAATATCTAATAAAATATAAATAGTTGAGTATTGTTTAGGGAATGATGACAAGAAAGATGTATTCAGTGCAGATGTATTTCTTCTAATATTTTCATCGTTTGTTGAATCTGCAAATGTGAACTCTTAGATATGGAAAGCCAACTGTATAACCAATATGTTATTTAAAAATAACGTAGTTAAAGCAATCAAATAGAATATATTTAAACTAAATTAAATAAATTGCAATGATTAAATTAATTAAACTAATAATCAACTCTTGAGAAAGGGGTGGAAAACCTGTTCCTCAAAGTGCATGCATTCATCATACCTGCTGTAAATATTCTGCTTAACTCGAATATTAAGTTTCTGCTTTCTCTCTCATTCCCTGGAAACCTATTCTCAATGGCAGCCATTCCTGTAGTGAACATCTCCCAGCTCACAAGAGTCTCTTGGAGGGTCTACCTGATCTACACCCGACTCCATCCACTACACACACTGGGCTCCAGCCTGTTGAGTGGGCCATTCCCCTGCCCCTCCTTTAGGCCCTGACCAAAGCCCACCTTAGTTAGGCCTTTCCTCAACACCTTATCATAAATCACATCTCTTCTCTGGATCCTTTCAACTCCCTGAGGACAAGAAATTTAGTGTGTGGTTTTCACCTGGGATTCCTAGTGCCTTCATCTGTGCTTGGGATATTATCACTGAAGGACAGGGCAGCTGAGCTACCCAACACAGGGGAGATGTCTTTACGAAGCACTTTGCATTCCTGCATTCAAAAGGTATTCCTTGACGTGCTTCCTGAGTTGAACAGTCAAATAGTAAGAATTTTAAAATAATTTTTTTCTCGTTTTAAGACAAGCAAGTCTTCTAGCAAGCTCTTCAGGAATTATTAATTTTCAATGATATTTTCAAAAGTTCAATACTGGAGATTTTGCAGAAAGTCATGTAAAGACAAAATGTTATACCATAACCCTTGGGTCTCTTGATGGAAACATGAGACATGGTTAGAACATGATAATACATACATGCATGAATTTTAAAATAATGTGAGAATAAAAAGATGTCTAAACAACATCCTGAAGATGGTTCATAAAGAAAACCTCTCTGAGGCCACTCCAGGAAAGATAATGCTTAAAAGGCATCACTTTCCTTTTGGAGTTGACAGAAGTATCCCGTGTCTTCATCAGGAACAATCATTAGCAAAATGTATAACACATCTGTCAAAACTCTATGTCTCAGAAAACTTACGTTGAAAGAGTTTTAAAAAAAAAATCACTTCCTCCCTTTTTAAATGATAATTGTATGAGCCCACAGGGGACAGAGTTGTCTCCTGCACATGCCACCTCACAGAATTAAGTGCCCCAGAACTGATCTCTGAGCTTAATCTTTGGAGTATTTCCACTGCAGGGTTGGCATCAAGTGTTAGACTGTTTTTCTCCATAATCTCACATTTATTTATTTTTAGCATTTACTGGGTACACACACAAGTCACTGGTCCATTTGTAAAAGTCCACAACTTAGTGAAAGAGGCCTGCTGGACTTTATATTTTTTTAGATAAACTGCACTTAATCTAAAATTCACTTAATTTAGCGATACCCTTTAACAAACCACAACCTGTTTCTTCATGTGTAAATATTTAAACCAGCTCACCAGCTTTAAATGCCTAAAAAAGACCGAGGATAAGAGCTAAAGAAGTTAGATTTATTGGAGACTGGGTAATAGGCAACTGGGACAATTCTCAGAGGGCCTGATCAAAGTCTTCTGTCTCCTGAGCCTTTGGGCCTCCCAGACAGACTCAGGCAAACAGGGACCCTCAGCACTAGCTCCTGCCAGGTTCAAGGGGTGCTGTGAATTTAGTCACATTATTTATTTTTTCTCTTTTTTTTTTTTTTTCCACTGATAACAGACAAAGTTAATGGCTTACGGATATTTGGCAGTTTTATACTGGAAGAAAAGAATAAATGCAGAGCACATAAGTTTAAGAAACTTTAAAAAAGAATTTTCTGTTTTGTTGTAACTTTAATGAAACTGGAGCTTGGGAAAGACATTTGGAAGATATGTGTTGGAAATAGCCAAATAATCATACAAAGCAATTATGTTGACGATGCACTTTTTCTCTGAAGAGGTCAGGATGTGTAAACTGCCCAGCCAGTGTTTTCAACATCCCAGAAAATGAGAAGCATACTTTAACAAATTTTCAGCATATTTTTAACAACAATTGTTTTCCATGACAAGCAGATAAACTTTAAAAAAAAAAGATTGATCATTTTCAAGAGATATCATTCTGAAATGAATTGCAACAGCCTTTAGCTGGGAGGGGGCAGATAGCTCAGTGGTGGAGCACTTTCCTAGGATCCCCAGCCCCCTAGAGGGAAAAAAAAATCTTCCACAAATGTAATATGATCATCCTCTCTGCCCTTTTTTGGGGTCCAGGATAATAATGAGAACTATAATTATCATACTGAGAGGCATTAGAGAGAAACCTCAGGGGTCAGTCATTAGGATAAGGAGGTCTGTTTGTTCTACACTAAATGTCACAAAATTACAGAGTGTTTTGGGTTCTTGTGGCTGCTTTTTTAGTAAAAACTGACTCCTCCCTACTTGACTGCAGGCTGCCCTTACATTTCCTCTTGCATCCATCTCTCTGCCTCTAGGAGTTTCTTCCCCTCTTACAGTTCCCTCCACCATGGCTGGTTTGGTACAGCAATGCTTGCAATAAACAAACAAACAAACAAATAAAATGGATTCTAAGGGAGGGCTTGCAAGGTGTGTTTTCTCAACACAGAGCCAAAGTGCTGGGACTTCACAGGGACAACTGGTTGATGTTTGTGTTGTCAGCTGGGTTTCCGCATAAGCAACCTTTACCAGTGTTTCAAACTGTTTTCAATAAAATAATGAAATCACACAATAACACCAAACAAGAAAGAGACATGTTAAAGAAAAGCACTTCACTACAGAAAGTGGAAAGAAAGGCAGAAACAGCAATCCTATTTAAAGCCACCAATGAACGGATGAGTACAGGAAGGAATCCCTGCTTCAAATGTCAGAGGGCATGGCTGGCTTTCTAATCTGTATTCCACATGCTAGGGGCTGTTTTGTCTGTGCTAAATTTCCTTTGATCTCATTGTTCTATCTTTCTTATCCTACACGTTCTGGTTAGCAGGATTGCAGTAGGTAGATATCTGTTTAAAATGGGCAGGAGCACTCATGGTTTCTGAAGCAACCCCCACAGCCAGGTACCACAAGCAGCATGCCTGCCAGCAATCCCCTGGCTGGACATTCAGGAGTCTTGGTCTGAGGACCATAAACTACTTCAAAACCCTCAGTAAACTGAGCCCTTCATTAGGACTCTGTGGACCCATAATGCAGAGACTCCAGTAAGCGCTCTGGAAAATTAGGCCATCAAGTATTAGCAAACTCATCAGAAAAACTGATGCAGAAACAAAAGTAAAATCATACCTACACATAATAAAAATCACATGCTGTTTCCAGAAAGTGATTTTTGGATCCTATATACTCCCTTCTGTATCCCATTATATAGTCATTTTCTCTGATCAGATTCAAGAGTTTTTAGTCCCCAGGGATGATGAGTACTAGGTGCTGGGAGGGTACCAGGAACTGGTTTCTTAACCTCAGGGTTAGGAAGTAAAATATTCAGGAGAAAGCTGAAGTCAGCTTGGAATTTGCCACAAGGAACTTGCTGCTTCTCCTCTTCCCATGCCTCTGCCTCCCCTCCCTTCTCAAGAAAACCTGAAACCCATATTGGCATTGATTTCAAAAGACTCACACTTCATGTCCTCTTAAATTTGTTTTTGTTTTCTTTAAAAGAGGTGTTTGCCAGGCATTCTTACTACAAATATCTAGGGATTGCATTTAAGAAATTAAAAATAGTAGTGTCTTTGGACATTAATAGACTTGTGGGCATCAATCTGTCAGTTCATAAATGACTGCCTCATCCTGCCTGCATCCTGCCCTCACTGCTGAATGGCAATGTGTGTACTGGAGACAGCCTTAAAAGTCAGCTCAGTGCAAATACCTCTATGACACATTATTCAATACAGCCTTTAAAATAATGCTTATGAGTAATACGTGAAAAACTATAACCAAAGTGGGAAAAAGGTAAAAATAGCATATTTATATTTATGCTAGGATTGAACCCAAGGCCTCACAAATGCTATGCAGGTGTTCTACCATTAAGCCCTTAAATCTACATTTAAAAAATTAATTTAGAAAGAAAAACCTCAAAATGGTGTATGTTTTTTTGCTGTATTTTGTTAACACTGAGAATGTTTAGTTTAGGGGAATATTGCTGTTCCCCACCCTTTTTTCTATTAAATAGGGCTGGGGTTGTAGCTCAGTAGTAGAGCGCTTGCCTAGCAAGGGTAAGGCCCTAGCTTTGATCTTCAGTACCACATAAAATCAAATAAATAAAATAAAGTTTAAATTTAAAAAAAAACTTTTAAAAAGTTATCTTTAATGAGCAAATATTTCTTTAGAAAGTTCATTTAAAAGTTCACTTTGAAATTACTTGTATTTGTTATATAAGAAGACACTTCAAATTTCCTTTGGAAAATAATCATCTTTTAATAATGTGATTTATTACCTAATGGTACAAGGAACTGTTTTCTGTGTACCGAGCCACGTAAAATTCCTAAACAGTTACAGGTCAACATAGCTCCTGCTTTTTTTTTTTTTTTTTTTCTCCCATGCAGTGATTTATCTGATCTCTATCTCTTTGGAATCACGTGGCTTGTTTTACAAAGCCCCTGAGAACAAAGCAAACATCTAGGTTAAATACACTTAAATAAAGTTGTCCTCTGGTGAAAACCACTTTGAATTTTTTTCAAAACCATTTGTTCCAACCACAGTATTTGCTCCAAATTAAGTAAACATTGCTCAAAGAAATCGAACAAAATCTGCATTTCTTCCTTATCAGACCCAAGGCAGGATATAGTTCTAAAATTTCACGTGTGTTTTTCTCTATTTCTCCTGAATGTTCCAAATGGGTGCACACTGTTAGGATCAGAAGATTCAGTAAGAGCAAAGCCTGCAGTTGTTATTTCTATATCCAGTGTGCCTTTCATTGATCTCCAAGTTACAGTAATGCCACACGAATCACCCCTGTGCTCCCTGCCCACAGTCATCATTACCAACTGATGCTATTAGTGACCTGATGAAGGGGTTATGGGTGGACTGACTGATTACCATCACTAATCCATCATTATTTCAGGAGCAGGGGCTTCGTGCTCATCGGTGAGTAGTGGGGCTTGGAGCCTCGGGAATGGGCTACAAAGGCAAGAAACCAGCTGAAGGTAGGTGTCCTCAGCCAGTCTAGCCATGAGAGCTTTCTAAATGCCAAACTCCATGGTGGCCCCTTTAAGTATCATTCCCTGGTTACCCACCAGCAGAGGTGAAGTACCAGCAAGGCAAACATCAAAGCCTATGCACCATGGGATCCTCGCAGGAGGGGACACCAACCAGGCACCCTCCAAACAGCACACCTGGTGGGGCAGGCTCCGGGGGAGGGAGGGCAGGTGAGTTCACTGTGGAACAAGGCAGGCCAGCATGTAGACAGGCCCAGCTGCTCTTCTGGCTGGTATTATGTTACTGGATACTAGTTCACCTAGTTCTATCCCAAATTTATAGACCTGGCATTATCATCTCCATTTTCTAGGGAGCAAACAGAAATTCCAAGAAGGGAGAGGGTCTGCCTGAGCCTATGCGACAGTACAATACAGAGCCAAGATGCGAATCTGAACCCTGGGCCTCAGCCTCCAGAGTAGCGGGGACTCCAGGAACCTGCCGTTGCTCCTGATTGTAGATATTCTCAATTGCACATTTAAGCTGTAGAGAACATATCTGTGATCTGACGGCTGAATTCTCCTCAACTTACCATCATACCATTTCCTCTTGAGTGGCGTTGTAGCCAGGCAATGCCAGTCTCGCTGCTTCTCTTTGAACCACTGCCTCTGCTAAACACCACATCTCCTGGACAGTCCCGGGCTTCTTCATCAAGATAGCAGCTTCTCCAAACACCAAGAGAGAAGAGCTAAGCAGTCATTAAGAGCCCAAAGGAACAAGCCATTTTTTGAAGTCAACCCTGCCAGAGCCAGACACTGTTCAAGGCAGTCACATGATCTCACTTAGCACTTACCTTAACAGGTATCACTCCATTTAACAGGGGAAGAAATCTACCCCTAGGGGAATTTTGTCATTTCCCCAAATTATACCAGCCATCAACAGGTATGGAATCAGGGAGGCCCTTGGACAGGTGACAGAAACTTGGGAAGTTTTCAGCCTTGCATTTTCTATTGTTACTTAGTTCGTCTCAGATATTGCATAAATATAAGAAAATGTACTTACGTTCATTTAAAGTTACATTCGTGTTATTAGATGGCCATCCTCTTTAAAGAGGCTTTGATGTCTTGGGGCAAATTCAGACAACCTCATGGCAGAGGCCCCTAGAAATGTCTTAGGAGAAGCAAACTAATGCCACACTTTAACCACAGTCTCTAGTGGGACTTTTGACACTCTATTGAGAAAACCACAATTTTACTGAGCCAACAACTCCTCCCTAACTCTGTGCTGAGAACCTCCACCACCTGTGCTCTTCCAGCTTCGGAGTTCCTTGGCTCCTGCCTCACTCCTGCCTCACAGAGACAGAACCCTCCACACTCCTGCCATGGAATGAAGAAGCCCATCATGGTGGCTTGGCCAACCCACCTTCTGTGCTTGGATCCTCCTCCATCCACCTGGTCACACTCTAATTGTCTCATAGGAAATCCTCAATTTCAAAAGAAAGAAAGAAATCCTCAATTGTCAAATAAAACTTTCCCTCCAATCTTCAAACACACAGATGTGTCTCTTGCCTAAAAACTGAGACAGTTGTGCACAACATAACAATATTTTGGTCAATGACATAATGTGATGGCAGTGATCTCACAAGATGATATCATCTACTGACAACACAGGGTCTGAGTTCGTGTAAGCATACCCTATGATATCCACACAGCAATGGAATCCCCTAATGATTTGTCTCTCGGAACAAGTCCCATTGTTAAGCGACATAAAACTGCGAAATTAAAAAGCCCGGCATCACCCACACAGCTCTTTCACCCATCACCCTGTTTGCTTCTTCACAGGCAAACATCTGGAATGGGTGGTCTACGGTGGCCAACTCCATTCCATTCCTGATGTTAGCTTCTAATTTCATCATGATATTGCTCTGTTTCCACAACTCACTGCAGGGCTCTTATTGATGACATCAAAGACCTCAGGGCTTCCAAGTCCAGAGGACATTTCTAGTGTCCACTGACTTCTCTATCCAAAGCGTCAGGGCATGCTCCACTCTTGCTTTTGGTCCTTCTGTTTAGTCTCCTATTGTGTTTCCTCTCCTCAGGATGATCCTTTCAATCATGACTCAAAGGCCACTGTTCAGGAAAGCCACGCCTACCGCATCACACCATTGCTCATTATCCAGACATTCTTAGAGCACTGTGCACGGTGCCAGGAAGGGGACCCATCATTGTCACGTTTCGCACCTGCATGTGGGGTTTGTGTATACTGTTTGATTCAGAGTCAGGATTTATTTAACTACTCCCCCACTAGACTGTAAGCTCTGCAAAGAGAAAGGGCTCCGCTCCGCCTGTTCCCTACGTGTGGCTGGAAGTCAGCAGCCATTCAAGTGCAGTCAGCTATTGCTTAATGACAGGGATATATTCTAAGAATGCTTTATTAGGGGCCAGGTGTGGTGGCACTGTTATCCCAGCAGCTCTGGAGGCTGAGGCAGGAGGATTGTGAGTTCAAAGCCAGCCTCAGCAACATATTGAGGTCCTGAGCAACTCAGTGAGACCTTGTCTCCAAATCAAATATAAAAAGGGCTGGGGGATGTGGCTCAGTGGGTAAGCACCCCAGATCAATCCTCAGTACCAAAAAAAAAAAAAAAAAGCTTTATTAGGCAATTGTGTCACTGTGTGAAAAACATAGAGTAAGTTATACACTTACACAAACCTAGAGTTACAGCCTTCTACACACCAGGGCTATATGGTGTAGCCTATTGCTTCTCGCCTACAACTGTACAGTGTGTTACTGTACTAAATACTGCAGGTGACTGTAACACATGGTATTTGTGTATCTAAACATAGAAAATGTACAGCAAAAATATGAGGCAACAGAAAATTTTCAGCTCTGCTATAATCCTCTAGGACCACTGCAGGGTCCATCACGGAGTCACGAGGTCCATCACTGAGTCCATCACTGAGTGTAACATTAGGTGGCGCATGACCATTCTACAGGTCACCAAGAAAGGTGCCTCACAGGATGATGAAACGTGAACAGGCAAGTACAGAGCAAAGTGGGCTGTTAGAAGCATGAGGAAGAACTAGAGGACATAAGTGGTTGTGCTGACGACAGGGCCCCACACAGCATGCAGAACCTCCAATTGTAGGGGAGCTATGACCCTCAGGCTCCAGGGCTGCCTGGGACTGACTCCTGGGTTCCAGGAAGGCCCAGCTTCTTCATTACCCCATGCATCCCTGAAAAAAATTCCCATTCCTTGGGAAAGCATGGGAATCATCCCTTTCCTACAGCCAGGAGTCTCAACGATACAGGAACTCCTCAGGGGAAATCACGAAGAAGCAGCCTTTGTGGATGAGTTGAAAAGCCCGAAGTAGAAGAAATAAAAACATAAGGCGCCTTGCACAATTTCCTCCAAAGACTTCAAGATGTCCTTTGAGGAGATTATTTGCATTCTGGAATCATTCCCAAGAACAGAGCCAAAGGCAGCAAGCTTTCTTTTCCAGAGATAAGAATTACCGTACTAAAGAGGACCAGACTGTCTTACTTTGTGGTTTGAAAGGTCCTTCGCTGTGCACACTATATTTTTTACTTTGACAAATGATTTATTTTTCTTTACTTTCTAAAGAATTTCACACAAGGAGAATATCTATCTATCTATCTATCTATCTATCTATCTATCTATCTTTCTATGTTAAACTAATTTTCTTTTCAGAATTATACCTTTTAAGGGCTTCATAAGACATGAAAAGATGCATGTGGCCCATGTTCAAAGGCTAATTTGTGACATCTAAGCTTAGCCAAAGCCTCAAAGGCAAAATGTTCCAAAGTTTCAAACTTTTTACTAGATTATATTACATTTAAACCAAATACCATAAAGGGGGGGGGTGTGAAAAAACCTTTAATACTAACTAACTCTAAGCTGGGCAATACTGATTACTTCTCTGAGTGTCTGCATGACGGTTTGGGTTGAACTTGCTTCTTAACTTAAATCACAGCTGATTGAGCCCTGGATATGGCCAACTTGCTGAGTTTTAACTGGCAAAAGGACATGTCCTTTATGGGCTGTGCAACTGCATAAAGAACATCTCTCAGGATCCCTATATAACGGATTTCTAGAGGTTTTGTTAACTGGCAAACATTAAAGCAAACAACATAAGAAAAGTCAACATGCAGGACAGGTCATATAGTTTGATGTTTTTTTTGTAGGGAGACACAGAGCCTGGTAGAAAGAGCCCAATATTTGGTGTTAAGCATAGTTGGGTTGGAATACTGTCTCTGCCATGTACCAGCCAACATGGAAAGGTATTAACATCTCTGGATCCATATTCTCACTGACAAATTGGGGCTGATGATAGAATTTATTGAGAAGAGTAAGTCAAACAAATAAGCAAAGCACCTGTACTGTGACTGACAACTAACAGGCATTCAGTACTGCATTTGTTCAACTGCAGTTGAACTAAGAGGAGTGACCTGTTACCCTTCTTCCTATTCCAAATCAATATGGTTGATAACTTGTAACAAATACTTTTTATAGCTAAGGAAATATAGGGCCAAAAAGATTAACTCGTGAAGAGGAAAATGTACCATTGTCTCATTAATGGTTATATCCCTGGCAGAGAGTAAGACCTCTCTTCTCATTTATTTGTTAAGTTAGGGAATAAACCAAGTGAACTAGGAGTCCACCTAATGATACGCTAATGAGGGCAGGGGATTCACAGACAGGACTGTCTTTGGAAAGGCAGACACCACCACAGGATCATGTCTGGGGACTAAGAAAGGAGAACCCAGGAATGCATGGGGCCACAGCACAAAGACATTTAGCATTAGGGTCTGGACCACCTAGTTAATTGGAGTTGCCTGCATTATGTATCTAAATGAAAGATAAGAATTGAATGGAGCACAGCAGCAGCAAAATGTCTGCATCTCACTTTGAGATTCAAATCAATGGCAGTTTAAAGACTGAGACACACAACAAAGACGCTTTATGTCCTGCTAGGAGTGGGATAAAAGAATCCTATGAGCCCCATGGTAGAGATAGATTTGGCTCCTTTTGCCAAATGAAGAAAGGTTTAAGAAATAAAAACTTTGTAAAAGGCCCACTGCCCCTGCCTTGGCTTGACTTGACCGTGTTCACTCACAGTGTGGTTCGTAGGGAGGAGGGGGATCTCCACAAGGCACGCACTCCATGTCTTGAAAGCCAACAAGTTTAGTCTTCCTATAAAATCTGGAAGAGAAAGGAAAATAATCCTTGTTAGCACTGTCATCTATGCCCACATTTGCAGCCAACAAAATTTACATCATACCTGTGCTGCAGTCTCCATTACCAGTTCTGTGGTTAAAAGAAAAAAGTATGCAAAGCCTTCGTACAACAGTGTGTTAGAGAAGCACATCTACAGCCTTCCTGGGCAGGCAGCTGACACTCAATAATTACCTACTCCATTATATTACAGATTCGTCTCAGTCCACTCCCTTCCTATATTGGGGTTAGAGTACTAGTGAGGGAATATGAAGTTAGTGCTCTTTGGCATTTCTATTGTAAATTGAACTACAAAACTTTATAAATAAAGTGCTGCTTTTTTTTTTGTTTTTTTTTTTTTTTTTGAGAGAGAGAGAGAGAGAGAGAGAGAGAGAGAGAGAGAGAGAGAATTTTAATATTTATTTTTTAGTTCTCGGTGGACACAACATCTTTGTTTGTATGTGGTGCTGAGGATCGAACCCGGGCTGCGCGCATGCCAGGCGAGCACGCTACCGCCTGAGCCACATCCCCAGCCCTAAAGTGCTGGTTTTTAACATTTGATATGAAAGGACCAAAATGCCATGCAAAGCTTAAGAACAATGGAAAAATGTAGAGAGATACTTATACATCTTGATGTGGGATTTTCTAGGCACGATAAGAAACCAAAGTGGAAGAGATTGACAGCTTTGAATAAAAGATAAACAAATGAAATAAAGTAAAATAAAATCAAACAAAAACTTTTTTCTCTAAATTTTTATTTTATTTATTTATTTATTTATTTTAAACTGGGAATTGAACCCAGGGGCGCTTTACCACAGAGCTATATCCCCTCAATAAAAACTTGAAGCTGGGCATAGAGGCACATGCTTATAATCCCAATGGCTTTAGGCTGAGGCAAGAGGATCATGAGTTCAACGCTAGCCTCAGCAAAAGCAAGATGCTAGGCAACTCAGCGAGACTCTGTCTCTAAATAAAATTCAAAACAGGACTGGGGATGTGGCTCAATGTTTGAGTGCCCCTGAGTTCAATCCCTGGTACCTACCCCCTACAAGAAAAAAAAAAAAAAAACCCACAAAACTTGAAGACATCTGAAGGTCGAAAATAAAGCATCATCAACATAGATACCAGGTAACAAAGTTGAAAATTATCCTAATTATAGTATTATCCGTAACTTAAGTCTGAAAGGGAAAACTTAATCATTAGAGTAAAAGTGACACTACAATTGAAAAACAGGCAAAGAACATTCATCCCAAAAGAACATAAACTTAACAAGGTTAAGATTTTGTAAATAAAATAATCCCAGCAATTTAAGTAGCTGAGACAGAAGGATGACAATTCAAAGGCCAGTCTCAGCAACTTAGTGAGATCATGTCTCAAAATAAAAAATAAAAAAGGACTGGGATGTAGCTTGGCGGTAAAGCAACCCTGGGTTCAATCCACAGTAACAACGACAATGACAAAAACCCTAAAAAGCTCTATGCAATTAAAAAAATTTTAAATCCAATATTTAAATGCTTAAATTCATTATTAATCAAGGAAATGTGAGCTGAAGGGAAAATATAACATTTTTACTTAAAAACTGGTGCAGTGTTGGTATAATCAAAGGCAAATAGGTACACTTCAAGGGGCAATGTAAATTGTGACTTTTAAGAGGGAAATTTAGAAATATATCATCAAACTCAATAAAAGAGTTTACCTAGTATTCTCATTCTTAGAAATATATTTTAAAAAGATAATCAACTGGGCAAAGGTGTATGTGCACCAATAGAATCACCACAGCATTGTTTACGGGGATGGGAGTCAACTAAGCACAATCCAATGCCTACCAGTGCAAATAACCCACCAAGGTAGATCCAAGGCAATGGAGTAGAAAGTTGCCTTTAGAAATGATAGTGTGGATTTGATATACACGTTTTTTTAAATTCACAGAGTACCATTAAGTAAAAAGAAGAGAAGGGCACATAATTTTATTTTGTATAAATATGTACTTTCAGTAAATCCACTCAGATTATTAACCAATGCATGTGAAAATAAAAAATTTGTGTACACATTTGCGTTTTAAAAACGTTTAAAAGGGTGTAATACGCTAAACCGTAATAGTAGCTATTTTTAGATGGTAGAAGTTCATGTGACTTTTCTTTTTTTCTAGACATATAACTTCCAACTTTTCTATGGACAAAAATAGTGATATGGATCAAGTCTAAAAAGAACAGGTCAGATGCAATTATTTTGTGAAATTTTATAATTAGTAACACATCTGTATAATTTAAGGTTGAAGCAAAATTTGCCCTTGAAACTAGGTAAATCATTTCAAATTTTCAGATAACACTCAATAATTGCTCATCCTTCCATTTTCATTTGACTATGAAATGATAGTCCAAATGATATCTAATATAGTGACTTCCCATCTGATTTTAATGAAATTATTCATTTTGGAATTTATCAAGTAAAAATAAAAAGGAACAAAGTCGGAGGACTCACATTTCCTGCTCTTAAAACATATCACAAAGCTAAAATAGTCAAAACAGTGTGGTGCTAACATAAAGACAGATTGACAGATGGGTGGAATAAAAAGGAAAGCCCAGAAATAAACCCTTGCATATGGTCCATGGATCTTGACAAGGATGCCAAGACTGCTCAGGGAGGAGAGGAGAGTCCCTGCAAGAAATGGTGCTGGGAAAGTGGACAAAAGAATGAACCTGAACTCTCAACTTACATCACATAAAAAATTAACTCAAAATGGGCTAAAAGACCCGAAAGTAAGACTTAAACTATAAAACTCTGAATATCCTCTACTGTCATGTACAGCCAAAAAGAACAAATTTAAAAATCTTAAAAACCTACAAAACTCGGAGAAGAAAACAGGGGCAGCTTCATGCCATTTGATTAGGCAATACTTGTTTTGCATGACCCCAAAAGCACAGGGAGCAAAAACTGACAACCACATCAAACTTAAAACCTCTGCACACCAAAGGACCTGCCAAAGGGGTGAAGACGACCTGTGGAATGGGAGAAAATATTTGCAAATCCTGTATCTGTTAAGAGGTTGATATCCAAAATAGATAAAGACGGCAACTTTACGGCAACCAAAATCAAATAACCTGATTTTAAAAAGTGAGCTAAGGACTTTCTGCAAAGATGATATATGCCTGATCAACAAGCCCAGGAAAAGATGCTCACATCACTAGTCATCCGGGAACTGCGAATCAAAACCACACTGAGTTATCACTTCACACTCATTAGGATGACTGCTATCAAAAACAAAACAAAACAACAATAAGAAAATAACAAGTATTGGAGAGGGTGGAGAAATTGGAAGCCTCTGAACTGTTGGTAGGACTGTAAAAATGGTGCAGCCACTATGGAAAACACTATGGCAATTCCTCAAAATATTAAAAATAGAACTACCATATAACCCAGTAGGCCAATTTCAGGGTATAAGCCTCAAAAAATTCAAAGCCAAGTCTTAAATATTTGCACACATGTGTTCATCGGACCATTATTCTCAATAGCCAAGCGGTGGAAGAAATTCGAACATCCATTAACAAAGAAGTAGGTAAACAAAACATGCTATATGCTACAAAGGAATATTATTAACCTGTAAAAAGGAAGTGGATCCTATCACATGCTATTCAAGGGATGAAACCTGAAGACCTTATGCTAAGTGAAACAGGCCACAGTCTCTTGCATGCTAAGCTCATACAAGCTCTGTGCCTGAGCTACACCCCTGGCCCCTTACTTTCTCTTTATTTTGTGGAGGGTGCCATGGTTTGGGAACAGAGAAACATCTGCAACTTCATTTACTGGCCAAGGGACACAGGACACAATTTTTAAAAATGAAATGAAATGAAAGGAAACAGAGATATTATACAAGACATCTGTTTAAACTGGTTTCTAAAGCTCAACATTAACTCTTACTCTTGGCTTTAAGGGTGATAATGCCAAAAGGCAAAAGAAAACCACATTGGATTTCACCTAATCACTGTTTGATGAAAAGTGGCATATAAATGTATTTGTAAGCTGACAGTGAATGCGAAGAGAAATTTTAATTGATCTGAATCCAAATAATACTGGTTAACCTAGTGAATACTGAGTTTGAAAACTGCTATTTTTAAGAAAACCTATTGTAGACCATCAATTTTGCAACCAATGAACAGATTTCTGCATGGAGATGATGTAATTCCCAGCTCTGGTTTTATTTATTTTTATTTATTTTTTCATTAATTTTTTAATTTATATATGACAGCAGAATGCATTATAATTCTTATTACACACATAGAGCACAATTTTTCATATCTCTGGTTGTACACAAAGTATATTCACATAAATTTGTGTCTTCATACATGTACTTTGGATAATAATGTCCATCACATTCCACCACCATTTCTAACCCCATGCCCCCTCTCTTCCCCTCCCACCCCTCTGCCATATCTAGAGTTCCTCTGTTCCTATAATGGCCTTTCTTAACTCCAGGTCATATGCAGTTACTGTCCTGTAAATTATAATCAAGTCAAGGTAGAATTTTCTGAAGTACAGAAGTCAGATGCTGAAGAAGACTGTTCTCTCCTACAGCCTTAGCTTCATACTGTGGCTAAATGACAACACAACTTGTTCGGATAGGAGCCCAGACCTCACACAGTGTCATGGTCCCTGGAGACCCACCTGGTAACAGCAGTGGGATCTGAGCAAGAGGATGCAAAATGGCCCAAGGGGATTCCAGCAGCTTTCAGGGCAGATGGGGCGGGGCGGGTAGGTGAGGGTTCTAGGGCAGAGTGGATGCAGGGCACAGAATGAACAGAGACAGTAATTGTGATGAACCATGACCCCTTGTAAGACCTCCCAGTGAAATTGGACTTGGGCTTAATTAAACATGGGGCTCAGTAGTGTAGGTGAACCCCAGTCCCTCCAGTGACACGCTGCGTGACTTTGGGCAAGTCATTTGTCCACTCTCAGCATCAGTTTCCTCCCTTTTAAAAAGGGGATGTTATTAACTCCTACTTTACAGAGTGGTTTTGGTGATTAAATAAACTGCTTAGCACAAAGTAAGTGCTCAATAAATGTTTGCTGTCAAGTTACTGGAAGAAGGGAAGAGCTGGCAGGTATTACTTCAGGACTGGGTTCCAGTTTCCCTCAGAAGGGGTACAGGTCATGAGAGGCCCCTTGGCTACACTCCAAAAAAACAACTTCACAATGCCTTTGTTGGCCTCCAAGTCACAACTGGGCCATCATGTCCAGTATTTATTTAGTGCTTACTACCGACCAGGAGCTCTGTTAGGCACTTTACATGCATTATCTTTTTAATCCTCCCACCAATGCATCGGGTTGTTCTGAATATCAGGTGACAATTTTACTGGGGAGAAGAATGGATGTTGGAGAAGTTAAGTAGCTAGCTGGTCTGAAACTATTGAACAGCCAGGGAACAAGAGGACTGGCTTTCTCTTAACACTCCGAGGGCATTGAGGAGAGGCAATTTTCATAACAGCAGGTGTCCCGCAGGGCTGGAGCCTCTGGGCAGCAGCAGTTCTTTATTACAGTGAGGCTGAGGCTGCAGAGGGCAAATGGCACTAGAGATAACAATGCCCCCTATGTGTGACCTTGACATCACTTTTCTGGAAGCAATAGGCATTTTACTTGTTTTCTATTTGCCTAAGTTTTCCTGTTGGAAAAAACGGGTTTCAACTATTTGCCTTCTTCACATAAATATAGTCAACTAGAAGAGTACTTTAAAAATGATCTAAAAATAGCTGGGTGTGCTGGTGCCCAGCAAGTCAGGAGACTGAGGAAGGAGGTTTACAAGTTCAAGGCTAGGTGGGGCAACGTGGCGAGACCCTGTCTCAAAACAATAAATAAATAGATAGATAGATAGATAGATAAATAAATAAATAAATAAGGCTGAAGCTAGAGCTCAGGGGTAGAACAACCCTCAGTTCCATACCCAGTACCACAAATAACAATAACTAAATAGATAAATAAATAAAATGTTCTGAAAAGACCAGGTACAAGTTGCTATATAATTATCACCTACTTCACACATTAATGCTGGCTTAGAAAGGATGTAATTTTAAACTAATCATATAAACAAACTGAAACATCATTCAAGCATTTATTCATTTATAACTTTCCCTCATTTAAGTATTTACTTAAGAATGAGCCAACACTATAAAAACTAAAGCCATGGGCTCAGATGACAATGAAGGGGCAGAAGCAGGAGGAGCCATGTTTGGAGGGAGGTCCTGCGAGGGAGACCTGCTCTCCTGCTGCGTAGCGCATACACTCTGGTTCTGGTGTAAAGACTGAGGAGCTGGCTTTTATGAACCAAGTCCTTGGGTCCTGCCTTTTTAGTCACTGTCTCTGGGCACTGCCTACACCAGCTCATATATCCCCTGGGGAAGTCCTCTTCTCCCCCTCCCCTGGATAAAGAGCACAGACATGCGCAGACATACTTTCATCAGAAAACTGTAGGAGACGGACAACAGATAGGTCAGATGTTAAGTCATGTTCCTCAACTAGGTTCGCACAAGACCAAAATCCCGGGTAATGATATCCACAGACATCATTATAGATCTCGGATTAGACGGTTACTTCCTTTTAAATGACAGATTTATTGAGATATAATTCACATACAATATGACTCACACCTTTGAAAGTGCACCCTCAGTGGTTTTCAGTACACTCATAGAGGTGTGTAACCACCACCATGACCGATTCTAGAACGTTTTTCATCACCTCAACATGCAAGCTTTTAGCCTATAACATTCACCCCCATTTTCCCCAACCCACTCCCTCCCGAGTCCCCAGCAATCCTAATTGACTTTCCATCTCTACAGATTCGCCTATCCTGGACATTTCATGCAAATGGACTCATGTAATATGTGGTCTTTTGTGACTAGCTTCTTTCATTTAGCATAATGTTTTCCAGGTTCATCTGTCAAAATGTGTCAGCATTTCCTTTCCTCTCATTGCTGAATAGTGTCCCATTGTTCACACACACCCATGTTGTTTATCCATTCATCTGTTGATGGATTCCCAGCTCACAGCTCTGGAGGCTGGGAAGGCCAAAGCCAAGGAGCAGCATCTGGGGAGCCACACGGTGGCCTCACATGGCAGAAGGCAGAGGGCAGAAAGGAATGTGCTCTGTCAATGCCCTCCGTAATATAAGGACACCTGATTTGGGGAGGAGACACATTCGAAACACAGCAGGGTTGATTCAGATTTGGGGTTGTTATATATCATGCCACTATGAACATCAGTATATAAGTTCTTGTGTGGATGTAGGTTTTCAACAGAAGTGCTGGGTCTCATGGTAACTGTATGTTTAACATTTTCAAGAAATATCAGACTGTTTTCCAAGGTGGCCATACCACTTTATAGTTGCACCAAGAGTTCCAGAGACTCAAACAGGTATCTACATCCTGGCCAACAAATGTTATTGTCCATTTTTTTTTTTTTGTGAGAGCCATTTTAGTGGATGTAAAATAATACCTGTTGTGGTATTGATTTGTATTTCCCTGATGGCTACTGATGTTGGGCATCTTTTTGTGTGCCTATTGGCCATTTGTTTCATATTTTATTTTGAGGAATGTCTATTCAGACCCCGTGTCTTTATTTTAATTAGATTATTTGTTTTTCTTAAAAATTACTGAGTTGTGCTGGACGTAGTGGCACACTCCTGTAATCCCAGAGACTTAGGAGGATGAGGCAGGAGGATTGCAAGTTCAAGGTCAGCCTCAGCAACTTAGGGAGACCCTGTCTCAAAAAATAAAAAATAAAAAGGGCTGGGGATGTTGCTCAGTAGTAAACACCTCTAGGTTTAATCACCAATACCAAAAAAAAAAAAAAAAAAGAAAAAATCACTGAGTTGCAAGACTTCCTCATATATTCTAAACAGACAATCCCTTGTGAGACATGATTTGCAAATATTTTCTCCCTTTCTGTGGGGTGTCTTTTTGCTTTCCTGATAGTGTCCTTTATAGCACAAAGTTTTTAATTTTGATGAAGTCCAGCACAGCTATTGTTTTGTCTTGTTGCATATGTTTTTGGTATCAGATCCCTTCTTTTTTGTAACTCATTAGGGGTGGGGTCCCTGTATAAGGTCATTCTTGACTCACAAAGCCATTTCCTACCCATTTTCCACTCTCCAAGACCAAAGTTTTTTCTCTCCCTTGACCTCAACAGAAGAGCCCTCAAGACATCTGGTAAGAAGCATCCTGATCTGTGGAGTCCGGCCAGTCTTTTGACTATTGTGGACATGACTTCAAACTTCACGATAAACAAGCAAAGAAATCTTGCCTGAATCACCTTAAACCCTAAAGAAGACTTGGTTTCTTAATTTTGAAACATTATGAAAACCACAGAAAGTAATTCATGTAAAGTCACATTATAAGAAGAAATGTGTTATGGTTTGGATATGTGGTAGCCCCTAAAAGCTCCTGTGTTCATGCATGAGTGTTCAGAGGTGAGATTTTTGGACTGTGAGCGCTGTAACCTAAGCAGTCCATCCCAGTTTGAATGGACTGAGAGGTAACTAGGGGCAGATGGGGTATGGCTGGAGGAGGTGGGTCACTGGAGTGTGCCCTGGGAGGGTTCATCTTCCCTGTGGCCCCTTTCTACTTTTCTCTTTCTCTCCTTCTCTGCTTCCTGGCCACCTTGAGCTGAATAGTATTCTTGGCCATGCCCTCTCCCTCAGCTTGGACCCAGAGCCATGGAGTCTGACCAGGGACTGAACCTTTGAAACTACAAGTCCCCCCAAATATTTCCTCCTTTAGGTTGGTCTTGTCTGGTATTTTGGTCAGAGCAATGAAAAGCTAACAAAAAATGTTTGCTACTCTTATAACATTGCTGTTTCTGGTTGTTTCTGTCTTTTCTTTTTCTTTTTGCAATAAACCTGGTTTCTGCAGCTCCAGTTTCTGTTGTTGCCTCTTCTGTCTTTGCTCAGGAACTCTGGCTCCACTCAATGTGCCTTGAGTTATTGTGATATCCTGTTTTGTGTCTTTCCCTTCTCACCTAGTATAGCAATTCTCCCCACTCCTTTACATATTGACACCCTCACCTCTGAGTCTAGCCCTTCATTCAGATTCTACCCTCCAAATGTGTTTTATCTGGCCTGTCTCGTCCCATGGGCACTAGGAAACATTCTCCTCCCGGGCTTTGCCCCAGGTATGGTCCCTATCCCTGCCACAGTTCCCTCCAAATGGGGTAGAAAATAGCCGAGTGGGTTAAGTATAATCTTCTGCAGAGACCCAATACCTAAGGAACTTCAAAATGCAGGCATATAACACCAAAACATACTCAACAAAAGAAAAAACAGCTATTTTGGATTTTATCAAATTAAAAACTTGGTTTCAGTCCCCAGTATCACCCTCCAACACACACACACAAAGAAAATTAAAAACTTTTGTGCTGTAAAGGACTCCATCAAGACATTAAAAATTAACCTACAGGGCTGGGGATGTGGCTCAAGTGGTAGCGCGCTCGCCTGGCATGCGTGTGGCCCGGGTCCGATTCTCAGCACCACATACAAACAAAGATGTTGTGTTCGCCAATAACTAAAAAATAAATATTAAAAATAATTCTCTCTCTCTCTTTTTAAAAAAATTAACCTACAGATTGGGAGGAAATGTCAACAAATCATCTATCTTATAAAAGACTATCTTTTCTAGAATACATGAAGAACTCATATAAGTTTTCAGCATGCCTACTTAAGGTTTTTACCACTTATACCTGCTTATCTCTCCTTCTTGTCTATCTTCCCTTCTCCTGCCACTCTCTTGGACTTTCTGCAGTTTCTTAAATATACCAGATGCTCACATTGGGGCCTCTCGTCGATGTTCCCTCTTTCTGTACTCTTCTTCCCCTACATACCTGCTTGGCTAATTGCTTCAACTACTTCAAGTCTCTGCTTAGACCCCCCCTTTGCAATCAAGCTACTCTCATTCCCCAATTGAAAACTGTAACTTGCTGTAACCTATCCCCCTAATTGCCTTTATCTGCTTCAAATTCTTTTTTTCCATAGCAATTATCATCTACTATCTCTCTGCACACTTTTCTTCTTTATTTTTAAGTATTTTTAAAAACCCTATTAGGATATAAGCTCCATATGGGCGGGGATCTTTGCCATGTTATCTGTTAGTATATACCAAGGATCTAGAGCCACGCCTCTGAGCTGCTTGGCTGATATCTACTGAAACAGTGGTGGGTGATTTGCATCTCTGTGATTGCTAAGGAGGATGAGCTTTTCTTGTGATTACTAGCTATATGTTTCCTCTTTTGTGTTCCCTGCTCACTCCTTTGTCCATTTGTCCAAATTTTCTTTGTGATTCGTTTGTAGGAATTCCAGAGAATTTCATGCCACTGCTGCTTTGTCAGTATGCCTCTTCATTTGATTTGTAAGCAATCCATGCACAGCATGTGGTAGGCACTGAGAATCCAGTGGTGAATGTTGAGACCAGGAGTCACATGCACTCTGCAAATGTCTGTGGGCCAGTATCAGTGTGCATTCACGTTTAGAAGGGAACAAGAGAAATGTCTTTGAAAACAGGATTTAATTAAATAATTATGAGAATAAGAAGTTGCCAGACTCACCCTGGCAAGCAGTCCCCGCAGATGGCATCGCTGGTGACTGAACAATTGGCCTTCTGAAAGCGGTTCACCAGTGCACAGTCCAGACAAGGCTTGCATTTCTGGAAGCCCCAGTCTTCCTTGAACCTGTGCGGCCGGCATGTCACACACTGTGCATCCTCCCCATAGCCGAAGCCACATTCCTGCAGGGATTAACAGGCAATAGAAAGCTATTCAGACTTTGCAAGCGTGAAAAAGCAAAGACCGCTGGGATAAAATGAAGACCTGGTCTAATAATTACCAAGTGTCGCCCTTCCTCTATACAAAAGCAGCCCTTTCAGCAAGTTCAAATGTGTCTTCCACTGCTAATAATCTCTCTTACTGCGGTAAGTATACTTAGTCATCCACTTTATTCAAGAAGCCATGAGCAAGTGAATAAGAAAAGGTCTCCCAGACTCCTACTGTGGCATTATTGTTAGCTTATGGCAGAATTATGGCACTTTCTTCTTTTCTAATTAAACCAGTCATGTGAATGTCCAGAAGCTGAAGCCAGTGAAATGTTCAGACACTTACTCACTTATCAAGGCAGAAAGTAAGTGCATCAAAATCAAGGGTGATATTTTAGAAAATGAAGACAACTGCCTGAAAGATTTCAAAAGCTTAGGAGCCTAGAAAGTTATCCAGCAGAAACCTCTTTGAAATGCTTAGCAGCTTTTAATATTTTCTGAAAGTTGAAAGATTTTTACACATTTGTTAAAACAACATGAAATTTCTGTTCAGACAAAACTCTGTGGGACTAAAGGTCTCAAGCTTCTCCAGATGTGGACATCAGAACACAGAGCTGTTTCCCAAGGATAGCAAAACAAATGTCTCTCTGACCCACAGATGATCATTTCCACAGGTTCAAGAGTGAAATAAATTATAGTATGGCATAAGACATGATTACACAGCAGTCATAAAAACAATGCAGATGTGTTTAAAAAATGTTATAACATGGAATTAGAAGTATGATCCCATTGACTACAAACACAATAACCCGACTCCCATGTTTCTTTTGTAGAATTGTTTCCTAAAGAAAACCACTCCTTGACTGTTGCCCTGTCAGGTTTATGTGCACTCTGTAACCTCTGGGGTCATGGCAATCCAATATTCCTAACAATTATGCTAATGTGCTATGAAAGGTGGGAAATTTGAGGATGCAGTGCAGATGATATTAAGTTGGGAATTGGTTGGACTCATGTCTCAGTTTATTAACTATCCCAAGATACTGGTCCTTGATCATCTCCTAAGGAAAATTCACCACCAAATTTGAACCTGGAAAGTCACTGGAACTGTTGAAAAAGGAATCGTATTTCATAGCTTTCTAGATTTTTAGTAGTCACATTAAGAATTGCATGCAAATTAAAATGTCTGTTTATTGATTCTCAGTCCAACTCACAAAATCTCAATTATGAGAAAAAAATAACTCCTGGCATTTAATCAGTGTTCACTCCAGGCCAAGAACTTTATACATGCTATCTCAATAAGCAGCCATGATGACAGTCATGAGGGACACTGTCATTATGCCCATTGCACTGAGAGAGAGATGCAGGTTTGCAGAAGTGACATACCTTAAGTAAGGTATCGGGACCAGGATTGGAACCTACACAATTCAATGCCAGTCAGGCTTCATAACTGCTGCACTCTGAGGGCTGCTGGGTACTTTACGTATAGACATTACATATACATAGGAAGATGTCTGAAAGGTGACATTCTTGTACTTTGTGATGTGCATTAAATGAAAATAGGTATCAGCTTGACAGCTGCATGAAGAGCGCCTTTGCAGAGAGGGGCTGGGTCAGGCCATGAATATTAGCTACATGAAACAGAGGGAGCAGGGCTCAGACGAAATCGCTAAGAGACTCAGTTTCCTCATTCATAAACCCTGGATGCTCAAATGTAAGTTCCAACTAGTTCAAAATACCTATTCTTCTATAGAATTTATATATTTTTTAATTTCTCCATTCATTTGTGTTTGTATGCAAACCAATTAAGCAATACTAGCTGATCAAAAATTAAAATCAAAATCAACTAAGGGGATAGTACTGCTTGTAATCAGTAAACTACTCAGTAAAGGATACTGAGTATTCACTTCAGTCTAGGGTTTTTCACTACTTAACTCATTCACATTTTGGAAGAGCGATATCTTTTCTCCTCCTCTCAGTTACCCTGCCTGTCTTTCAAAGAAATACACATCTCGACCATATACTATAAAGAGTCGGGGAGGAAAACAAGTGAAGGGTCTCTTAATCCTAGTGCTCCAGCTACACAAAGTTTTAAAGCAAAGGCACAGACAGGAGAAAGAGAGAAAGCAACATGATTTGAAGAACTAACCCACAAATCAGAATTTCTTTAAAATTGTTCAGAGTTTATCGCTGTTGGCCATAGGTGGAATTATAATTTTTCATCATTCTGTAATAATTCATTGTTTGCAAAAAACATGCACCATTCTTGAAATGAAGAAAATGATAAAGAGGTATTTATTCAAAAAGAATTTCTCTGGACCTGTGCTAGGCCTTTGCAGGGAGGTCATTGTGAACGGCTTTGGTGCTTTGCACTGGGCATTGTGGCTCTGTGCTGGGACAGATGTGTGTTTTTGCTGAGCACTTTTGTTGCTGAGAGAGCTGTGAGCATGCGAAGGCTTTCTGTAAGTATAGAAGACAGCCTCCCACACACAGTCTCTGGGATCAAAGCACAGTGCACGTGACATGTGGGGGGGCGCGCATTGTTCACATGCTAGGCATCCCCATGGCAGAGGCTCTGGCAAGAGCAGAGGGTTTCAAAATCATGCTTTGATCCTGGCAACCTGGATGGCAACACACTCATGTACAGATTACAGCACAACAAAGAAGGAAACGCAAAAAGGAAGGGAAGTAGAAGAAGAGGAAATAAAGAGAAAGAGAAAAGAGATCTCAGAAAAAGAGATACATTCACAAAGTATGAATTTTTTTTTTTTTAAGGTCAGGTTGATATAGGAGAAAAAAACTATGTTTCCTACATTAGATCCAAAGATTTATGAGTTTGCATGCAACTGCCGCTGCTGGCTAAGTTACTCTGAGAACTCTCTGATCCTCAGGTTCTTCATGGAACCTGTGAGATGGAGATAATACCTGCCCCGTGGGGTTGTTTTGAAAAATGAACGGGAAAACATATAAACTCTACATCAAGCACAGAGTGGGCATCATTAAATAAATTATACCTATGGCTATTATTATTTTGGATTTTCTACAAACCAATAAAGCAACTTTACTGATTCAAGTATAATAAAGCTTCATTAGGGAACCCGGGGAACTTCTGACCTCTTTTTTTTTTTTTTGGTGGGGGTACTTGAAACATACCACTTTCCATCTAAAATACTTTAATTGAATAAAAATAATTCTAAAATGAGTTGCAATTTCCTTTTCTTTCTCTCTCTTTCCCTCCCTCCCTCCCTCCCTCCCTCCCTCCCTCCCTCCCTCCCTTCCTTCCTTCCTTCCTTCCTTCCTTCCTTCTTTCTTTCTTTCCCAGTACTGCATATGAAACCCAGGGTCTTACTCAGTAGAAAAGTGGTCAACCACTGAGCTACCTCCCCAGCCTTTTATTTTTTATTTTGAGACAGGATCTCACTAAGTTGCCCAGGCTGGCCTTGAATTTGCAATCCTCCTGCCTCAACAAATCCAAAATTTTTAATTAAAACAATATGAATGGTACACAAAATATAGCTGCACTTGGCCTCACTATGTCACCTGCTGTACTGTGCTGTCACACAAAAGACATGGCACCCTGTGTCTACACAGACACTTCTGCCTGCTTAATCCCTGCCAGGCAGTGCACTTTCACTCTTGGCTCCTACTGAGTGACCATCTCCAACAATGCACTTTTTCGCTTCATGAGGAACTAGAGAAGTGATCCAACTAGACACGAATTGAAAACAAATATCAATAGGAGTTTTGATGGTCTCATTTTTTGGTGGAACAGAAATGAAAAACAACAAAAGTTTTATTGTAGGGGAAGCCTTTGTGTTTATTTTTGGATCCCTGAATATATCCTAGAATTTTATTGTATATAAGGAACGCTTGCACCCTTGTGTTTTTGTTATACAATGTTCTGTGTCAATCACATGTCATTATATTTGGTAGAATGAACATCTTGTGAAATTTTTTCGCCCATTCTACACTGGACTAGATCATATATAGAAATCAAAGTCAGGCTCCACACATTTCATATTTTTGCTTTCATTATCTGGATATCAACTTACTATGTCTATTTAGAGTTTATGTGTTTTTCTGTCAACAGTAGTAAATTTCACTGGGGTGGGTTTAGATAAGGAGTTGAGATAAAACTGGCATCCAGTACTAGATGCAAAATACAAACATTGATTGAGCATATATCATGCACTTTCCTGAATGCTTATATGGAGATGGCTTATTTGAGAGAATTTTATTTAAAATATTTTTCCCTGAAGTATTTGCCATTTCCAAAAAGATAATATTAGAAAATCAGAATCTTCTTATTTTTAAACTTATAGAACTAGCTTACAGTTAGTTCCTGATAGTCTAAGAAATAAATGAAGAGACCATGCTACTGGAAAGCTTGAATCGAGTAGAAATTCAGAGAAGCTGTTTCCAAGGAATTAAAGTATAGTACAGTGTCCATAGCAGCAATCACTTTTTGAGTTGACTGTCATAATTCTAAAGCACCATAAACAGAGACTCTGTAATTATTTGTAATCCAGGCTATAAAGTAAACAGCATATAAATATTAAATTACCCTCAATATAAACGTCTGCTTTGATGTTTTTATTTCAGTCCGTAAAACCAGGTGGTTAAAATGCCTTGAAATCTTCCACAGTAAGTCCAATAAATAACCAAGGGAAAAAAGAAGTACAGCAGCTGAAAGGGAAACTCAGCAGCCTCCGCCGATCCACCACAATCACGGCTGGCACAGGCTGACTGTGCCTTTGCAAACTTGAGTCGTCTCCCTGGCTGGAGATCATTCCTTTTCTTTTTTATTACTTTGTATATTAAAAAGCACCACATGTACTGAGATTTTAAAAAAATCAAACAGTCACCCCTCTTCCCATCCCTAGTTTCTAACTTCCTACCCACTCCACACAGGCAAACACTGGCACCAGTTTGGGGGTAGCCTGCAGAAATCTCCTATGTGTGCACACACGTGCACATCTACCACACTGTTTTGCAGCTCATTTGTTTTTCCCACTCAAGGCATCTTGGAGAGATTTCCCTCTCAGCAAATGGAGAGAGTATTCCAGTATATGAATGTAGCTGAATTTATTTGCCTAGAATGGAGCTGGGACAGAGGAATCCATGTTTGACCAATTGTGTTGGCACTGATCAGAGGACCTAATTGTGCATCTAATGAAAACAATTACATTTTTTTTTTGTCTTTCCCCCATAACTTACATATAGACAGGGGTAATTTCTATAAATATATTACTTAATGCAGTAGGCAAATAAGTCAATCAGTAAGTAAATAAGTACGGGAATGAGCTAGGTTTAACCAAGATTCTCCTTGATCAAACTCCAGCCAAGCTCCTCTGAGCCAGTTTTTCATGAGACCTTGTCCTCAAGAGCCCAGTTACCCAAGAATCTTGTCAAGTCAGTTTAGCCAGAACTCCCCCTCCTCCATATCTGGTCAGGTCCCTTATCCTCCACCATCCCCCAGGTGATGTCTGTTCTGGTCACCCAGGCCTGTCTTAGTAAGAATCCTGTTCGGTCAGTTTTGCCAAAATCCCTGCTGACCCCTGATGCTTTCTCGGTAATTTTCCATCCGCTGAGCCCTAACCTGTCCCTTGGCTACAGATCCCCAGTTGCCCATGCTGCATTCAGAGTTGAGCCCAGTCCTATACTGTGGTCTTTCTCTGTATGTCAATAGTCCTGAGTCAAATCTATTTTGCCACATTATTTCCTATTTCTGGGTTTTTTTTGGACTTCTCCAGATTGCACTGGAGTTCTTTTCTCTTCATTTCATAAGAAGAGATGGGAGGGGACAGGTAAGGGAATGGAAGAGAAAAGAAGGTAGAGGAAAGATAAGTCCATCACTGGTCTAGGCTTTAGAATTAGATATATCGTTTCATTTTTATGGAGCATGGTCTACCATTAAAATCAATGGTAGGAATACATCTTAGCTTTAAAATATCATGGTCTTTATTTTTGAGATTATGACATGGTATCTAAAGGGCTTGAAGGAAATACCTAGCACTACCCCAAATCCCTAAGAAGACTTTTTGGTGAATAAACTTTCAGGTTAGAACACTATACACATATGTAAAATAATAATGCAATGAAAAAAAGTGTTCCTACTTCCTAAAATCAGAAGAGTGCGATCTTTGGTGTCTGATGCTACACCCGCTATTCCTTCCCCGCAAAGCCTGTCACTGTCCCTGACTCATAACAGGCCAGTGAGTGAGAAGTAAGTGCTGGTGAGTAAACAAATGGATGTACAAATATTGTTGAAGGCAGCTTTTCCTACAGACTGACTTTGTTTTTTTTAATTCCAGGGAGCAAAAGCATGTGAAGGCCACAGGAGTGGTTCCTGCTCGGTCAGGCCAGACAGACCTCCTGTGCTGCAGGTCAGTAGGGTGGAGGGGGGTAGGAAGGGGTGCTGGGTGGGGGTGGGGTGAGCAGGCTTCCTTATCTTGGTTCTGGATCCAGCTGGGCTGCTACCACCCACCCCAGCTGGCGGCAGCAGTAGCTCTGTCACTATGCCCAAGATTTTGAAGCCACATTTGGTGGCTGTCCAATAGCAAAATGACTCAAAGAAAACAGTCTCCCCAAATCCCCTTTTCTCTCTTGGTAAATGCAGCACTTAACAGAAACAAAAGTGAGTCCCTCCTCCATGGTGGAGGTACACTTTTCTCACACCATGGGGGAGAACCTCATGACACCCCCTGCTCCCCCCCCCCCGTGCCCCCCCCCCCCCCGCAGTATTCAGGAATCTTATTCTGGGACCTCAGGTCAAATGCACTATTTATTTGTACAGCCAATATGTTATTAACTTTGGTTCTCTGAACTTTAAAAGTTAAACGTTAAATACCACATTTGGATAGGAAAGAAATTATTTGTGGAGAAAATCTAGGACACGCAAATGGAAATGACAAATTAGATTTATGTGGCCAGTGCTTAGAAATCAACTTTTTAATTTCCTTTAATAAAACAACACCAAAGAGATATTTCCCCCCAACTTAAGAAAATCTCTAGTGGAGTTTTTTTTTTAAGAAAAATTACAAATGAGAGCTTGTTATTATCTGCCAAACATCCCTGGGCTTGATCAAGTGTCATGAAACATAAACAAAGTGAGCAATGTTGTCATTAAATGGCAGAAATAAATCTTTTTTTTTTTTTAATGGTTGCAAATTATGTGGGCTTTTGGTGACCTTCCTCATATGAGTAAAAACTGTTTTCAAAAATTAGACATCTTTAAAAACATGAAGTTGGATGCGCACCCTGTAGAGGAAAGTATGTTGTTGTTTACAAGAGTTAATTTTTTCACATTAACTAAAGTCATCCCAATAATTGGTTAGAAAAGCTTACTTTGAAAATCATGCCAGAGGCTTGAAGCCTGTTTCAAGTGGTTCATGCAAAAACTCGTTTCCTGATTTACTGCTGTGAGGCGATCATGTTAAAAGCACACTGTTGGCATTAACACCGCGAGGAGGAGGGGTGGCGGCTTGGCGCATTCTAGGCAGTAAGAATTAAAAGGCTAATGTGGTTACTTTGGGAAAACAAAAATCATCCTCTCCCACATATCCCAAAGCTAGGTTTATTTTCAAGAGCCGAAAAGATGCCCAATGGCCAAGTAATGCTCTGGGGCACAATAATGGTTCAAAATACCCACCAGGTGGTACACATGGAGCAAGGTGGATGATGTTTGTCATTTTTGACTCTGAAATGGGGAAACTATTCTCTATCATCTTTATTATAAACTTTCAAAAATGAAATTCTGTAATGGAAGAGAAATAAAGTAAATATGGCTCAATGGGACAAAAATCCTCCAAACAGACTCCAAATGGCTCAGTGACCTGTCATATATTTTCCCAAAAATACTATAAAGCTAACCATTTATTAAGCTGAATGACTAAAACGAACCTAAATGAGAGAGAGAGAGGATATTTGGGGCTTTAAGGGAAAGAGACTGGGAACCAAATAAGCTGGTGAGATGAGACTGTTCAAAATGCCACAGAGGGAGGGACATCATCTGGTGCGAGCAGTGTGGAGGAATGGAAACAGATGGGTGTTAGTGTCCAGGAACTGGTCACGAGGACAAGGGCACTTGGGGAGAGGAAGGAGAGGAAGAAAGTGTCCAAAAAGGCAGCTCCACGTGTGTTGTTAGGTCATCATGATTTGTATATGTCTCTGTTTTAGAAGCTGGTTCTAAGCCAGAATTTCTGGAAGAAGTTTCATCATTCTAAAGCTCCACTATCTAATTCACTACCTAACCTCATGGGGGACTTTCCTTAAATTTCATCAATCAAAATGAAATACAGTTAAATATCTAGTTTCTCAGTGAAACTGACTAGTCAACATTTCAAGTGTCCAAAGGCCACGATGGCTAATAAATCCCACATTGGATGGCAAAGACATAGACCATCATGGCAGACAGTTCTAGTGAACAGTAACATACTAGAGAAGCATCAAAACCAGAAAGACCATTACTCTCAAGTGATCCCCACCACTCCCCAAGCCTGGCACTATTATTAGCAGTGCCAATGCACACATCAATTAATTCCTTGGTGTCTGTTTCCCCCATCTATAAAATGGGAGTAATTATAATACCTATTTAAGATGTGTGGTGTAAGGATTTCAATTATTTAATATACAAAGATCACACAGATAGTGCTTGGCCAATACCATCTCTTTTGGATGCATGATACATATTGCAGTTGAATGATACCTATGATGACATAACAACGAAATACATATTTGAGAGAAAGTCCATTTTGTCATGTTAAGAGATGTTCATCTTTTATTTATTTATTATTATTTTTTTAAAGAGAGAGGGTAGAGAGAGAGAGAGAGGGAGAATTCTTTAATATTTATTTTTTAGTTTTCATCGGACACAACATCTTTTTTTGTATGTGGTGCTGAGGATCGAACCCGGGCCACACGCATGCCAGGCGAGTGCACTAGCGCTTGAGCCACATCCCCAGCCCAATGTTCATCTTTTAGATGAACCTAATCCAAATGTCCAGGTTTCGTGAAAGGTTCAAATAATAAAGGTTCAAATAAGTAATCTGTAAAAAGTAGCCAATGTAGGGCAGAGCATCAATGCACATAACCAATGTATGGCCAGGGCTGGAGCTGCTGTGCAGACTTCTCCTTGTCTAATAATTAGAAGGAACTGAAAAGAGGCCAGAGATCCACTGACCACACAACGGTAGGTGTGCCAAGGACACTCTGTCTCCAGGAACACAATTCCAATGCCCCAACAACATGTTTTAGATGGTAAAACCTAACTAACAATGGATAAGGTAGCCCAGACATTTCGAGAAAAAATAGAATTGAATGCCTTCCAAAGAAAATAATAATTAGGAGTAATAAAACCACAGATGGAAAGTGTAACTAGGCCTGCTTACCCAAAGCATTTCCAAGCTTTAGTTTTAAGACACAGATACATGTTTGCATCTGAAAGAACCTGATGACCTAGATGTATGCTCTTATAGACCTAGACACTGGGTATTAGGAAGCAGACAAACAGTTTAGTTATGCTTAATAGAGTGAAACAAGTAAAATAAGGATGTCAGCATGAAAGTTATTTGAAGGCTCTTTTGTCTGGTGAAAACGCCCTTTTTCCCCCCTAAACATAAAGAAAACTTTAGTTGTGGATATCAATAATTTGATCCAGCTTTTCTACTTTTTATAACCAACTTTAGAATGTTTTCTGTTTACTGTGTCTTCAAAATTTCAAACACCACAAGTAACCAAAATTGTAAGCCTCGGTTAAACATGCAAGGACTCTCAGACGCATTGCTTCATTACAAATTAAAAGGTAGCCCTCCAAATTATATGTTTAACATTCCAAATTAAGAAATATACATGTGTGTATGTATGTGTGTGTGTATATATATATATATATATATATATATACTTTATAAATAGAGTTGTCTAAAAATATCTTAGTCCTAGTCAAAAGAATAAATTTTCCCTCAATATCTAAAGCTTGGAAGTGATACTTAGCTCATAGGATTTATTTGTTAATTTAAGTGATTATCTGATTTTAACATACTGCTAGCTTTTATTTTGACTGAAAGATATATGCTATTGTTAAAGACTTAAATGTACCTTGGAAAGAAGATAGCAATTTAATGAATGGACTATGTAGAGCTTTCTAATTCCTAAGTAATTGCTTACAAAAACTCAAGCTCTCTGCCTTGATCAGTTAACTGAGAAATAAAAATGTTAATATTATTTCTATGCTGCATCTTAGAGCATGAGCCAGGTTCAATTACTAATTTTATTTACTATGAGCTAAAAAATCAAGATTAAAGACTTTGCAAAACTCATTATTCATGCTATACACAAATTCATTAGTTTTTATATTACCAGATTTAAGTGTTACTCTCCTCGCCCCTGAAAAATAACCTGAGGTTGATTGATTCGTTCACTCCTAGGGTAAAAAGTACCATGTGTCTGTCAGGAGCTGGGCATTCTTAGTATGAGAATGAGGATGAGAAGCTGGGTGATCTGTGTTGCTGCCCTCAAGGCAGACATTACTAACACGATGTATCAGAGTTGCACCAGCAGAATGGTGAGGGCTGCCACCTTTTCATCGATGCCAACGAAATAGGATTGAATCACTGTTTCAATATTGGAGGAAAGCTGCTAACCAGGGAAAAATATTTCTTCTGGATATCCATGGAAATATGAAATAGAGAAACTATTATGATGTTCTTAGAAGATAGATTTCTAAAAATACTATAAAAACTTTGTTTCTTTTTGAGACAGTGCCTCATTAAGTTATCCAGGCTGGCCTCCAACTCACAATCCTCTTGTCTCAGACTCCTAAAGAGCTGGAATTACAGGCCCATGCTACTGTGCCCACCTAAGACTTCATTTTTTTAGAGCAGTTTTAGGTTCACAGAAAGAGGAAGGCACAGAGACACTGTATGTATTTGTTGCCCTGCTCCTCCTCCCACGTACATAGCTCCATTCATTATCAACATCCTGTACTAGAAAGGTGTATTTGTTTAGATTGTTTTAGATTTCACTTAGTCCTATGTACTTAAGGTTACTCCATGTCTTCTCATGGCTTGGCAGCATACATTTTTTTTTTTTGTTATATATTTCTGTTTTATTCTGCTATGATCTAAGAACAGGCATTATATGATTTCTAGTCTTTTCAATTTGTTAAGGAGTATTTAATGATAAAAATGCAGTCTAGTTTGATGAAATTTCCATGTGAGCTCGAGAGATATGTGTATTTTGCTGGCGTCAGATGAAGTTGTCTGTAGATGTCAATTATATCCAGTTGACTGATGGTGCTGCTAACTTCAGCTATGTCCTTAAGTGACAATCTGCCTGTAGAAGTTGTCCATTTCTAACAGAGGGGAGGTGAAGTCCCCATCTATAATAGTGGATTCATCTTTACACTTCCATCAGTCTTTATTTCTGCTTCATTTTTAAAGGATAATTGCATGGGGTACAGAATGGTTATTTTCTCTCAACACTTCAGATAGTTCCCTCTCCTCCTCCTGCTCCCTCTACTTTCCTCCTGCTTGCATGCTCTCTGAGAAGTCAGATGTCACTCTCATCTCTGCTCCTCTGTAGGTAAGGTCTTTGTTCCTCTAGCTTCTTCAGGACTTTTCCTTTAATTTTTGTTTTTCCTATAGTTTGAAAATGGTATGCCCATGTACAGGTTTTTTGGATATTTATTTTTCTGGGTGTTCTCTGACCTTCCTGGATCTGTGGTTTGGTGTCTGATGTTGATTTGTAGAAATTCTAAGTCATATTGTTCTAAATATGTCTTCTGGTCCTTTCTCTCTTTCTGGTTTTCTCATTATGCATGTTCATGCCTTTTATAGCTGTACTATAATTCTTGGATATTTTGTTCTTTCTTTTTCAATCTTTTTATTTATTTATTTTTTTTATTGTTGGTTGTTCAAAACATTACATGGTTCTTGATATATCATATTTCACACTTTGATTCAAGTGGGTTATGAACTCCCATTTTTACCCCGCATACAGATTGCAAAATCGCATCAGTTACACATCCATTGATTTATATATTGCCATACTAATGTCTGTTGTATTCTGCTGCCTTTCCTATCCTTTACTATCCCCCCTCCCCTCCCCTCCCCTCCCCTCCCCTCCCCTCTTCTCTCTCTACCCCCTCTACTGCAGTTCATATCTCCCCCTTGTATTATTTTTCCCTTTCCCCTCGCTTCCTCTTGTATGTAATTTTGTATAACCCTGAGGGTCTCCTTCCATTTCCATGCAATTTCCCTTCTCCCTCCCTTTCCCTCCCACCTCTCATCCCTGTTTAATGTTAATCTTCTTCTCATGCTCTTCGTCCCTACTCTGTTCTTAGTTACTCTCCTTATATCAAAGAAGACATTTGGCATTTGTTTTTTAGGGATTGGCTGGCTTCACTTAGCATAATCTGCTCTAATGCCATTCATTTCCCTCCAAATTCTATGATTTTGTCATTTTTTAATGCAGAGTAATACTCCATTGCGTATAAATGCCACATTTTTTTTATCCATTCATCTATTGAAGAGCATCTAGGTTGGTTCCACAGTCTTGCTATTGTGAATTGTGCTGCTATGAACATCGATGTAGCAGTGTCCCTGTAGCATGCTCTATTTAGGTCTTTAGGGAATAGACCGAGAAGGGGAATAGCTGGGTCAAATGGTGGTTCCATTCCCAGCTTTCCAAGAAATCTCCATACTGCTTTCCAGATTGGCTGCACCAATTTGCAGTCCCACCAACAATGAACAAGTGTACCCTTTTCCCCACATCCTCGCCAGCACTTCTTTTTCAATCTTTTAATTTTTATTTTTTGAGATTTCTATGGATAAATATTCAAGCTCAGAGATTTTTTTGGTTAGCAAGGACCAGTTTACTTATAAGCCCATCAAAGGCCTTCTTCGTATCTGTTAGAGTCTTGGATCTCTAACATTTTTTTTATTCTTTCTAAGGATGTCCTTGTCTCTGCTTACACTGTCCATCTATGCTTGCATAATATCTATTTTATCCATTATGGCATATTAATCATAGTTGTTTTGAATCTGCTGCATTTGATTCTGATGCTTTCCCTCTTGCTTCAAATTGTGCTTTTTTTGCCTTTTAGTATGCCTTGTAGTTTTTTTGTTAAAATCGATGTCTGATGTACAGGGTAAAAAGAATGGCTATAAATAGGGCTCAGGTGATGTGCAGATAAGGCAGGAGGGGAGGGGAGGCATTCTATATTTCTGTGATTAGGCCTCAGTTTTTTGGTGGGCCTGTGCCCCTGGACTACAGAGTTCACAAGTATTTCAAGTTCCTCACACTCCACCTTATCGTGGGGAGTATTTAATGATAAATAAATATCATTAATTTTTTAGGGCTGGAGTTGAGTGTCTCCTTTTCCCCAGGGCAGTTAGGCTCTAGTAAAACCCCAGAAAGTTACTCTCTGGTAAACTGGTTTCTTTCCAGGACAGACCTTCTTAAGAACAGGGTGCTCTGGTATGTTTTCCGAACTGTTCCTTTTCTTCTCTCCCTGCCGGAAGAATGAAGTGGGTTTTCGGATATTTACTGTGAGAGTCTGATTATGTTGGAGGTAAAACAAAAGCATGTAAGACACTCTATGACTGGCTTCCTCTGGAGTTTTGAACTCTCGGAATTTTCTATACCTAGGCTCTGGCAATTTGTTAGTGCAAGTTCAGGTTTTCCTGCTCTAGTACTCTATCTAGAGTGCCCAAGGAGGTTTCTGCTGCAGTGTATTGTGATTCTCTGCCCAAATAGGGACAGTAGTTTTTCCTGTGGCCCTACTTCTCTTACAGATCTGAGAAGAACTGTTTTTAAGAACTAATTTCCAGCTTGTTCAGTTTTTATACAAGCTCCTAACATGTAGGACTATAAATCAGAGAAATAATTTTGTTTTTCATTTAAAAAATCAGGGCTGGTTGGATCATCATCTTCTGGTCTAATTATTTTAAGGTTATATTCTCCACATTCAAAGGATAAAGAGAAGAGAACAACTTCTTAGAAATAATTTACTCACCTCTTAGACTTTGGAAGGTTTCATTTGGACTTTCATAGAGATTTAGGAAAAGAAGGCCTTTTCAGGGATAGAAACATCCTCAACTATTTTCCTCTTGGTCCTATGGCATTTTTAACTACTCAGTTCACTGATCCTAGGTAAGTAGGTCTGCTACAAATGAATCTTTCCCCATCCAACCTGGTAAAACCCATGTCTCAAAATGCAAGTTACTACAATCAGTAGAGATTGAAAAGTATCTATTGAGATACTATAATTAACTAGACGTCAGAGAGCTTGAAGGTCAGTCAGTTTCAATCCAAATATAAAAGCTCAAGACACTGAAAGCCACCGCTCATGTAACACAACAACCATAGAGAAAAGCCATCTACCACGAACTACTTGTGGAATGCATGTTTCTTTGTTTCCTGTTGTTTATAGGTCATTGATCAAAAATCTACGAAAGACAAGACTCAACTTTAAATAATGGTAGTCTTAGAGGAAAAGAACTTCTCCTTTAAAAGTCACTTCAAATAAAAAGAAAAACCTATTGTCCCCTTTCTAACAGGAAGGTTTTGATGTTTCACTTAGAACAAAATATTACACCAATTCTTCACTACCAGTAACATCTTCCAAAGATCAAAAAATAAAGCAAATTAATGCACAGTTCTGAATAAGCAAGACTGTGAAATATAATAAGCCCTGCTATAACTCACTATTTCTTAATAAATATCAGTTTAAATGAACATATTTAAAGTACTCCTGGAAGTAACATATCCTCAGAGTAGTAAGACTAATAATATTTGAGTTGTCTAAGCAATGTTCAAAATGCTAGTTTGGAAAGGAACTGCTACCTTGGCGCATCTTTATTTAGGCCAATGCTGGACTGTCTCCTGACTAGCAAAGGTAAATTCAGTTAAAAAAAAAAAAAAAAAGCCCCAGTAAATGGTAACATCACCATTTTCTGTTATGAATGCTTTAAGTTTTCAGAAGAACATTGATTTTTTAAAAATTAAACCCCAAAGCCCTTGAAAATGTAATTCTTTCAATGAAACACTATAAACACTTAATTATGTAAACCAATAACATTTGTTGAATTTCAGTTTTTAGATCCTATCTATCTTGGCAAGGCACATGAATCAGAGGTATTAAAATGGGAATTGTATAATATATGACTAAATGACACAATGAAACAAGAATTCTGTCAATAGTATCCAAAGCTTCACTAATAATTAACTAAAAGAATTTAGTTCAAAAGAATGCATTTTACAAACACAGATATACAACTTTACCACATATCCAGAATGTACCTTAGACAACTCCATGCCTGGCCCACACTGTTTGCAGAGAATGCAATTTCCAGACCGGTCCCGGAATTCCTGTTGTCTGCAGTCTCCGGTTTCGCAAATGACTTTACATGACTGAGAATAAAATGTTTCACAAACATTATCTTAAAGTACTTTCATTATATTGTTTGCAAGAAAGGAATAATATCTTCACCATTAGTCACATAATCGCTGAGAGTAAATATCAACTTAGAGTGAGGTCAATTTAATTTTCACTTTAAAAAGAAAAACCACTTTCTGAGGAGTCAGTGGAACAAGTAAAATCAATAAACCTAATAATTATTTTCTGTATTCCAAAGAATACAGAATATTCATTCACTCTTTATAGAATGGCGTCCCCTTTTCTTGGAATTAACTACTTCCTCTAATATTCTTCTGAGGACTCAGGATAAAAATTATCTAGGGGATGATGTTTTTTCTAAGACGACATATTAAAGAACAGCCCTGCAGAGACCTAAGGTCCTTTTGCTACCTAAAAAAATCTGAATTAAATAACCAGATTTTTTGATCTTTAAGAAATATAAACATACTTAAGTATAATAAATTGAATAAGTAGATGGAATATATGCATATAGCCACAAGAACTTGCAATTATCCTTGAGATATATCTGCCATTTGGTTTTGATGGAGAATTTTCAACTTTTCCAGCTGTACTCCAGTAACTTAGAGATCATAAAAAAATATTATCTGGCAATCATGAGACCAGTAAAATGCTTGACGATGGTAGTTATGGTGGTGTAGATGATAAGAGTGGCCAAACTCTCTGAATTCTTCAAAGCAAAAGTGCTACCTATACATGAACTTACATCCTTACTGATTATACAAAGTCATTTCCTGGGATCTAGTAATATACTTGGTTCATAGAATATGTCTTAAATGAAATAACCACCCTTTGGCAAAAGCAAAGGATGTGGGTCATTTTCCAAAATAAGATTTTTTCCTCTTATTTTACCAAAAAATAAGTTCACTTTATTTCTATCATCCTTCAAAAATGTGCTTACCTGCTTCTTAACAGATAATATATTAAAAGTGTTGGACTTAATAGTATCACAGGATTGGTCAAGACATTCAGTTTTGTTTTCCTAAATGAAAATGAAAACCTTAGGGAGTACTGTGCAAACAGACACTGTTGTGTCTAATGCCTATCACACATAGGTGCACAGAAAATTGTTTTTGATGCTTATAATAAGGAGCAATCATTCTCTAAAAACACCCTTACCAAGTAGGAATATCTGTAATGATATTTACCAGCCTCCTTAAATAAAGTCAAAGTCTGAATCTCCATGTCCAGTGGGAGGGAAAGTGCAAGGTAAGGGTTGGGACTAGAAAATTCTTGGGAGTTAAAGGTCTAATAATCTTGTCTTACCTCTTTTAACTCCACCTAACTACCATATTGGTGGACTGATTTTACTTAGAGAGTAGGAATTTCCTTTTGAGAGTAGGAATTTCTCTTTGAGAAAGAAAATCTACAACCTCCCTCCTAGGCCATTTCTGCAATGTTTAACAACTTTAAGGAACAGAAAGGAAGTTTTCCTTACATCTACATAGATTCCAGACTCCAATTTGATTCCATTTCCTCTTAAATTGTCTTCCAAGATTTTAGGTACTGTGTTCAGTGCAAATAATTCTCTCTATATTTGTACATCCTTGTTAAATCTCAACATTAAATAAATTGAATACCTTCACAGATCTTTTGTCACACATTCAAACATTAAAATTTCCTTTAATACTTTTGTAAAAAAAAAACAAAAAAAACAAAAAAAAAAACCTTTATTTTATTTATTTATTTTTATGTGGTGCTGAGGATTGAACCCAGGTCCTCACATGTGCTAGGCGAGCAGTCTACTGCTGAGCGACCCCAGCCCATGCTTTTAATACTTTCTGTGACCAAGATGGATATAAATACCTACATCAAAATAATAACTTTAAAAATCCATTTTAAAGTATTCATAAACTCTAAGTCAATGACTCCAAGTCAGAATTTATGATCTTGTTGGAGTCTAGGATGTGTTAGAGACAGGTGTCTATAAATCCAAGATAATGTCATTATCCTACTGTTATAAATAACATAGCAACTTTATGACTTCACGTAAGTTTAAATAAAATAATTTCAATACTTGTTAAAAATTTCACACTTAGCAGCACTCTTTCACTTGATAATCAATTGCAAAAATGATCAAATGCAATTTGAAAGAAAGGAAAATTGTATGGGATCAGAAATAGAAAATAATCTTATATGAATCTTTTACCACATTCTTAAGAAAGGAAAGTTTACTTACCAAACAGCCTAGTAAAAGCATAATGGTGAAGAATGTTTTCTCTTGGTCTAGTGGTACTTTTAAAGCCATTGCTCTTATCAAATGTAGTTATCCCTGAAGAGTTCTAAATCAAAGATAAGAAAGATAACAGTTAACACCAAAAGCTCTAGTGACTAGACTCTGTATTTGCCCTATAATTTCTACCATTTTCTATATGCATGAACTACTAAATATTAGCTGGGTTTTAAAAGGAACCACTTTTTAAAAAGATACAATAGACAATATGTAATTCTTTAAAATTTAAAATTTAGATGATGAGAATGGTACTGTGCTTACATATTACACACATAACTACTGACTCTGAATTCTTAGGTTATACCTGCCATTATTTTCTATTCAGGTCTTTACAGTGCCCAGTCTTTTTCATATAGAAGAGAATTACATTCAAACAGTGATTTATAAACCTTCCATTTATATGAGTTCAGGCAGTGCCAACAGGATAATAACAGTGATAAAATAACAACACTTGCTAAGCACTGTGAGCCAGGTACTATTTTTAGCATGCTAGCTTATTTAATCCTTGCAACTACTCTAGAAAGTCAATACTATAATTCTTTCCATTTTAGAAATGGGAAAACTGAGACAGCAAGAGGGCTAGATAACCTGCTAAGATTACTCTGCTAGTAAGAAGTAGAAGTGGATGCAAACCTGAGCAGGGTGGCTCTTGGGTCCCTGTTCTACTGGGTCACATACACCCTGCAATACAATGGACTCTATTGAATAAAATCACTATACTTGGATCTTGGATGCTTCATCTCCACCATGGAGCAGACAGTTAAGATTGAGCATTTGTAAATTCTTCCCTAAAGCAGCACTGTGCAAATTATGTATTGGCAGAAAAATCAACATTCATGTTATTGAAACATGCAGAAGTCATTTCTAAGTGATGCAATGGGAGGCACTGATCAACATTTCAATAAAAAATAAACCCAGCCTTTTAATTTTCATCAGCAGTGATCCAAAAAAGAAATAAATCTGGATTCGTTCACAAATATATGCCAATTCAAAAGAAGACAATAAAAATAAATAAGGAAAGCGTCATCTGGTGGCCCCATTTATCAGGTAGAAAAACAATGGTTTGGTTTCTTCTAAAGTGGAATCTTCCTAAACTTATGAGAGGCCCCAGCAATCATTTGATTCCTTAGAAAGAAATGAGAGCAGAGAACCAAAAAACCAGAATGATGGGCCAAAGAGTTCAAGGAAAACAGTACAAAAACAACAACAGAGGAATCCATGCTGGGCAGGCTGCTGTCAGCTGCTGGTGGCAAAGCCACTGGGGGCTGAGCCTGCAGAGTGCCAAACCCAGAGGTATCATTTCAGCTGCCTTAGCAGGTCACATTGCCAGGGCAAGGAGAATCACTTTACATTAGTTGAATGAATGGTCCATTTTGAGCGAATCTAAACTTTTTCAGCTTCTTGGTGGTAGCTTTGTCTCTCCTGACATATTTCAAGGTCTTTTGGCAACTATCCAACCTTGCACCTTACTGCTTGTGTAGACAAAGGGTCGGGGTGGGGGAGCTGATCAAAAGATACAATCACATTCTATGAAACATATATTTAAGGTTATCCCTTTATGGATATTGAAAAATGTCATTTCTAAAAGTTAAATGCTTCTAATTTATGTAAGATTAAAATTAATATGAAAAAAAGGGTACAAGGATTGATTATCCCTTATATGAAATGTTTAAGACCAGAAGTGTTTCAGACTTCAGATTTTTTTGGATTTTGGAATATCTGCATATATGCAATGAGATATTTGGGGTATGGGGCCCCAGTCTCTATAATAAATTCATTTGTTTCATGTATACTTTATACATATAGCCTAACGGTGATTTTTTACAGTATTTTTAATAATTTTGCACATGAAAGAAAGTTTCAGCATGGAATTTTCCACTTTTGGTGTCATATTGGCACTCATAAAAGGTTCAGATTTGGGAGGTCTGTGAATTTTGGGTTAGAGGTTTTCAACCTGCAATGCCAAAGCATTTACACCAATAAGAGAAAAAGAGCTCAATAGACTGAATCCCTACATGCAGAAGACAAATAGTGAAGTGTTTCTTAGCAAGATTACACTAAGACTACACGTTTATAAAGAGATAAAAATAGAATCTGTCTCATAGGGTGTAGTGAGAATTAACTGGGAGAATACACAAAAAGTGCTAACCCAATGGCTAGAACAGAATAAATCTTTTTTTAATTTATTTTTTAGTTTTAGTGGATACGATATCTTTATTTTATTTTTATGTGGTGAGGATGGAACCCAGTGCCGCACACATGGTAGGCGAGGACTCTACCATTTGAGCCACAGCCCCAGGCCCCAGAATAAATCTTAATTAGTGATGGTTGCTGATGTTTGTGTTGCTGTTGTTATTGGGAGCATCACTAATTATCTGCATGAATCTGAATGAGCCACTTCACCTGGGGTCTCAGTTCCTCACCTCTCCATTGGGCAGAGTGATAGTACCCACCTCCTGAGACTCTATGAAGAGTGAATGAGTTTACCAGTCATAAAGCAATTAACCGAGAGTTAACTTTCTGGATCATTTTCAGTGCTATTGAAGTGTTAGCAACTATTGTCCTTCATGCTGTGATATTATTCTTGAGGATCAAACAAGCCAATATATATGACAGTCCTTGAAGACTGCAACCTGTGAGACCAATAAGAGACACTTGATGGCCACTAACAAGTGGCAGGCTACTTTTAGAATTCTAGAACTATAGGCCTGCAGAAAGCATAGGAAAACTAAGAATTCAAAGTGTGAACAAAGCATTTATGATGTTAAATACTATACTAAGGCTTTATAAAAAGCCTAACTTTTTCTCCTTAATACCATACTTTCAAGAATATATTTACCCCCATATGATGGGAGAAAAAACTGAAGGTGAAAAGACACAAATACTAGAACTGGTAAAACTCAAAATAAATTCATGCCTGGTGATTCCAAAAAGGGCTTCAAGTCAGGAGGATTGTATACTACTGACACCTTCCATTAGGGACAGTAGAATTTCATCAACAAAAACTGATGATAGATATAAGACAAATAATACATTTAACGATTTATCTATTTATTCAACCAACTTTGGATAAGCAGTTATCAGGAGCCTGAAAGAAGACAGCATTAGGTTAAGGAGGATACCACAAAGATTGTACTTATAGGCAGTTCACAGCTTAGCTGGGGTGGTGGTCTCCTAAATGGCTTTGAACGTAGCGTGGCCAACGAGCATTTTAGAAATAAACAATTTAGCTGGTGGGGTGTTATGAGTGTGACCTTGAATTTCCTGGAATAAAATGAAATTCCTGATGAAGTTCTTTGGCTCTCATAAAAGAAGGAAAATTTAATAAAATAACAGTGTTTAAGTAATGATATTTAAAATAAAAATAAGGTAATAAAAAGGTTATTTGTTGAAATTGCTTTTAAATTCAGAATCTGGCCCAAAGATAGAAAAATGCTTCTATATGTTTAAGAGTTCTATTTATTTGGGGCTGGCATGAATCATGCAAATGATTGTATGTAAAATGGGTCTGTCCTTTGGAGTTTTTACAGTCTACCAAAATATCCAGACCAGACAACATCTACTAACCATCTAGCATCTACTTTTGCAGAACATGTGTAGATACACTGGCCCTGGCTAAGCACTTAAAGGCTAATAATGCCTGCCTTACTCTAAGCTAGTAGCATAGAATTTCTGCAGCACTGTCTGCCATTCAGCAATACTAAGCAGGCTGGCAGTATCTGGAGAACCAGGCAAGCATTAAAGAACGGACATGAACCTAAAGCACAGAGCTGGCAAACATCCTGTTCAGCTGCACCAAAAGTGGCTCCTTATCAAATAAAGCTGTTCATTCTGCTCATTTGAGTGAATGATTACTAATGCAAATGTGTCCTAATTGGCCTCTGTTAAAAGAGACAGAAATCCAACAGGTGCTATAAATGCACACCTCTTGCACTTTCTGGACTAAAATCACAAATATCTGTGCTGGTGTGTCCACAGGCAAAGGGGCAAGGTCTCAGAGGCTGCAATTTATGGGAGTGTTACTGGGGAGAAGAAACTCCACGTTTCATTTCTTACTGGCTGGGCAGATGACTAGATCTGTCTGCAATGCCTGTCCTGCCAAATTGTCTGTCTAAGGTCTCTGGCATCTCCTTAAATCTAGCTAGGGATACCCTGGACTTAATCTCACTGTCTCATCTAGTTACTTCTCTTTTTAGCTTTAGTGTTGCATCTAACTGGCATTTATGTTCTTTAGCTATGGCAGCATGTGATTTTTAAAATCTATTTTTGATGTTAAAAATGAAGAACTTTCATGAAGCAGACAACCTGGCCACCACAAGTCCACATGGAGGTAACATGAGCAGAAACTGAGCATCAGGTGCCCTTCTGGGGAAGCCCACACACTTTCTAGTGCGCCCATTCCCACAATGCTCTGCTGTCCTACTAGACTCCCTTAACTGATTTTAGCACCTATCCAGCCATTCAAGTTTGCTACCAATCAGGGTCTGGGGACTTCATGACAAGGAAACTGATTTCACTCCAGATGGTAACTTATCCAAAGTATGTGCCCAATACATGTTAATGAAGAAATTTACCAATTAAGAATAATATTTTATCTCTTAGAGCTATAAGTGAGGAAACAATATATGAGAAAAATATGAGCAAACATAACTAAATATTGAAATAAAAGTTACTGTGGTACAACCAAATCCAGGTCAGGATCCCATTTCTTGACTGTATTCTATACTCAAGGCTGGGCATCTTTTATCCAAAATGCTTGGGACCAAAAGGGTTTCAGATTTTTGATTTCTTCAGATGTTGGAACATATACATAGTGAGGGATCTTGGGGATGGGACCCAAGTCTAAACATGAAATTTATTTATGTTTCATATATACCTTATCCACATACCCTGAAGGTAATTTTGCACAGCATATTAAATAATTTTGTGCATGAAAGGAAATTTCATGCTGTGGAATTTTCCACTTGTGGAGGTGTTTGGTCATTCAAAAAGGTTCAGATTTTGGAGAATTTCAGATTAGGGATGCTCAGCTTGTACTGACAAATATCACTTTGTCGAAGAAGGTCTGGTATTTATCAATCTAATTTTAACAATAAACAATAAGTAACCAGTCTTTTTTCTTTTCTATTATGATTCTAGGGATTGAGCCCAGGGCCTCAAACATGGTAGGCAAGCACTCTACCACTGAGCTACATCTTCGGCCCTTTTTACTTTGAGACTGTTTTTGTTAAGTGGTCCAGGCTGGCCTCAACTTTGTGATCTTCCTAACACAGTCTCCCTAGTAGGTGGGATTACAGTTATGTGCCACCATGCCAAACTAACAATACATAATTTTTCTGAGAACTATCTTTATATCTGATATTGCAAGTGACCCATATGAAGCTTGGAATAATTTGAATAATCTGGATACCTTTTTCAGAATTATTTAATTTTCTTTATTTTCCATTTCTTAAAAGGTATTTATTATTCAACACATGTGGTTCTCATGCAATAGGTAACAGTTTTCATCTAGTAACGGTATATTAACATTATGTAATGAAGCTCCATTCATCCCACACATTTTTAAATATGTAACAAGCTGAACCATTAAAGAAATATATCAACACTAAAGCAAACTGGCAGGCTTACAATTTATAAAATCAGCATTGAAACGAAGCCAATGCTATAAATACAGAATTTTACATTTTAATGGTGGAACATAAACTTTGGCTTAGAAATATTGTCAATCCCACATGTTGAAAGAATGAAAAATTAATTAGAAATTTAGGATACTGCTGTTTCCAAAAAGGACAATAACTCCAAGCCTCTAGCTATTCTGCAACTTACCCTTTAATGTCACTATATTCAAAAAATCATTCTATATGGTAGAGTTGGCAGCCCTTCTGCAGCCTAGAGAGCTCACAAAGGTGTGCTGTAATAAGAATATACATATTTCTGTTGGCTGAGGAAGGAGAATGGTTTCCCTTTCTCAAATCATGAACTGTTTTCTACTAAAAACTCTATAAGCTTTAAAACTTACAGTTGCAAAATATAGTATTTCCAGTTCCTCCAAAGTTCAAAAACATTTATTTATTTGTTTTTAATAGAACTTAACCTAGGGTGTGGTTTTCTAAGACTAATTGATTTTCTCTGAGTTGTAGGCTCTACCATCTTTGCTCCAGAGCAAACATTGTCAGAATTTGTAAAATATTCAATCAACAAGCACATAGTAAGTAAGGTACTTTTTCCAAAATTCATTAAATGTTTCTCTATTCTAAGGTACAAATAGAACAACTGTATCATCAATGATGAAGGGAGCCTCAAATATCTACACAGTTGATCTTAAGAAAACTGTGTACAATCATCTCTAAAACACAGCTGTCTAAATTTTTATTTTAGAAGGAAATCTGGATAGAATCCAAAACCAGTCTTTTCACCATTCAGAGTGTTCTTCTCTAGTATAAGTAGGCTCCATTCTTTTAGAATTTCCTCATATTAGACCCATCCAAGCTGACTGAAGAGGGGCTAAATAATAATCTTCAGAGATACAAGTTCCTTTGTTCCAAGTAATTGCTGATGGATGGTCATTCTCTTTCTAAATCCCAGGTTTTAAAACTTTGGTTTAAAAGGTACAGGCTTTGTGATGTGTGGACTGGACGATAACCCAATTCTGTTTAAACATCTTAGTTTTAAATGTAAATATTTTTGACAGATAAAATATGATGAATGAATGTACCGTTCAACTAGTAAATCATGGAAAGAAATTCTGCTCATACTGCTTTACCTTTCTTTATCTTCAGCTAGAAGTTTTCTTCACAAAGTCTATGAACATTTAATAATCAGCTGCCATGGGACAAAAGTATTGACTGTTCAGTGACTCTCTTCTCACACAGGCAGCTGTTGATTTATTTATTTGGAACATATACTTATTTAAGGTGGGCATTATTACTCATCCTGTAGTCAACACAGTTAAAATATGCTGGTCTTCTCCAGAATTTTAAATGCTTGATTTTAAATATTAATTTATCAGATTTAAAAAAAAACTTGTTTTTTTTCTTTTAGCATTAATGATGAATGGATTTTTTTTTTTTTTTTTGGTTGTGTCATGTTAATTTTTAAGGCTGGATCTGGTCCAGGGAGATTGAGGTAAGCTAGGTGCTGGTCAGAGATTTAAATAAGAGGAAAGGGAAACTGAAATTCTCTTCATCAGTGTCAGTAGAATTCCTTACTTAGGTTTTTAAGTCCCCAACATGTTCTAAATTTGTATAACAGAGCTATACCTAGTAAATTAAACCAATATATTAAATACAGCATGTGACATTAGCTGTCTCAACTCATTTATATTCTAAAATATACATAAATTAAAATGCAGAATCAACTCATTTATATTCTAAAATATACATAAATTAAAATTCAGAATCATCTGTTTAATCATCTGATTTATCTTCTATTCTTTGGAACAGCTTCTTTTATAGCTATTTAAATGTTAGCAATGGCCCATATTCAAGTCTTTTGATAGGAAAGGCATTTTACACTGTAGTGAATAAGGGTCTTTTATGCATCTTTAACTTCAAATTCAAGATCCAGCCCAGCCTGAACTGTCAAGACACTCTAGGAAAGAAAAAAAATCCAAATAAAAAATAGATAAAACATAAAGAAAAGAAAGAAAGAAACAGCTTCCATGATTGTACAGGGAAATACTAATACAATACCCCAGTTAACATCTATTGTAAAAAAAAAAAAATTCTAAAGTCTACAAAATCACGTGGCCTTGGCCTTGGTAATAAAGTGGATGTAATAAGACATTTTCATTAATTAAAAAGTAAAGAACTTAGAGAGCTCATGATAACACTTCATGTAATGATGTCAATGCAATATTTTGAAAATGCATGTCTATATTTTGTATTGTCTTCAGAACAACCCAATAAATAATACACAAAGAAAAATTCTTTTTAGTTACCTGCATCTCTGAATACATAAGAAACAGTTTTCTACCTTAGGACTCAATTCTCCCCTTTTCATTACATATATTTAAATTAGATAATAAGCAGTGCTTGAAATAAAAATATTTTTTTTGAAAGCAGCTTTGGCAAAAATGCCTGAGGTGAAATTCTTCCATAGACAACATACTTAGTAAATCCTGAACTAATGCAATGTAATCCTCACTTTCGAATCTAAGTATCTGATCATGAAATAACAACACTAAAATAAAATCTTCTGTTTACATAAGTCATGTTTAACAATACCCTTTTCCTGTTTATATAAAGAAATTATCTTGTAGTCAAAGAAAACTTATTGGAATAAAAAGAATGCCTTCATAAAATATTGAGTTAAACTGTTTAAAGAAATGCTGAGCAATGCTTATGATTTTGTTTGAAAACTGAGTCCCGTTATTAAAACGCAAAAAAAAAAAAAAAAGTGACATGATTTTTTTCACAATGATAGATGCAGGCTTGATGATTAGTTTACTGTTACCAAAACAGATCCCAGAATTTTGATCCCACCAAACTTTAATCTCTAAGAACATACTAGCTAAATTTCTATTCCATGAAATTACTTACAAACATTAACAAGGGCTGTGAGAACTGACTTCTTTTCTATCTAAATCGGTTACATGCTCTGCTCCTCAATGTACCAGTAAATACTGCTGACATTTAAGAATTTTTTCTTTTTCCATGGAAGGAATATGATAGAATCAAAAGTCCTTTTATTACCTCCTAGGCTGCAGTTCTGCAGTGGGGCCTGCAGATGAGTGCTCCAGAGACCCACCTTTCTAGCACGCGCCAGTTGGGGCGCTGGGGAGTACCTCTCGCAGGGACGCGGGGCAAACGTGTAAGGTCCGGGATAAGGACGATGCATATTTATTTACATACTCACATATATCTGCTCTACAAGCAGATTCTCTATTCGCAAGAACTCTAGTTAAAAAGTGTAAGTGTCCTCATCCCCAATGCCGAAGGAGACCAGCAAGCGTTGTCAAGGTCTGGACCCTGCACTGCGTCCCAGTGCCTCCTCAGCTGCCCCTGGCAGTCACTCCTCCCTGGGGTCTTGTGGTACAACTCAGTCTGCTCGCTCCCCTCTTCTACGTGTGAGCTGTCCCTGACTGCTCCCTCCCTCCGTGAGGCAGCCGCCTCTTCTCGAGGCTCCTATCTAGAAAGGATCCACCCGAGGCGAGGGCTGGGGTCCCTGCGCAGCGCAGCTTAGTCCTGGGAGGAGCGGGGCACTTACCTTCCCAGTCACCTGCAAGGCTCCGTCCGCTGGCGCGCCTCGTCGTGCCCTGCAGGTCGGGGCTGAAGCCAGGGATCGGGGGGAGCGCAGAACCGTTCTGGGTGCGGGCGCAGGGCACAGGGTACTGGGTGCAGGGCGCGGAGCTGGAGAGGGGGTCTTTTCTAGGCGCGCAAGCGGAGCACCTCCCAGCGCCGCTGGCTCGGCGCTCTGCGGTAGCCCGGCAACGGCTGCCGCCTCCCGGCGCCCCGCCCACCGGCTTTCGCCCCGCCCCCTGCTGACTTCAACTGGGCTCCTCCTGGCTTTCCCAGTCTCCCGCGCTGGGTGAGCAGACCCCAGCGCCGGCAGGAGCTGGTGAATGCGGGACACGGGTAGGGGAGAACCACGGAAGGGGATGGGGTAGCCAAGACCATGAACAGCTTGAACTTTCTTCGGAGAAAGGATGGAGCCTTCCTTCCCACCCCGGGTGTATTTCCCTAAGACCTTGGTGCCTTTCCCGTGCGGATCACATCCTAGGCAGAGCCAGCTTCTGCCTAAGAGGAAAGGCTCCAGAAAATGATGGCCAGATCTGTGAGCGTGGCACTGTAGCTTGGGTAGGTCAAGATCGTGATGACCCAGCTAACAGCAACCTCACTGATTAACGTGCAGTTTTTCAACAGATACTCTCCCGGGGCTCACTCGCTGGACAGGATCCTCTATAGGACAGGGGTACGTTCTAGCCAGTGCCAACCCAGTCCAGCAGCTAGAGTCATCCAAAGAACCTGAATATTCTGACCCCGAGGAACTGGAGAACAGGGTCTGGGCTCTGTGGCTTTACTAGAACTTTGTGTCAGGCTATTTACATAACCTCAGCTTGAGTTCATGCATTTAGGAAGCAGATCTAACAATGCCTACTTTGCTGTTGCGTTAAAAAGGGTGAGTAGATATTCATTGGGTGAATGGATGAATTGTTATCAGTAATTGCACATCCCATGATCACATATTTCAAACAATATAGTGTAACAGGTACCTGTGAAAAATACTTAAAAATGTTATCATTCTTAAGTATCACACCTCGATGTTTTATGCTTTAAATATTACATGTCTGGAACATAAATCACAACAGTGACTTATTTGTAGATAATTTACAAATGATGTGCATTTCCTTACTTGAACCTCAAGGTACCTGTCATTCCCCTAGCCTATATGACTGCCCTCATCTAGTGTCCCTAGAGCCCCATGAGCACCACCCATGTACCCTTCCAGCACTATGTTGAAGAAATGTCTCTATTGTGTTCCTTTCCCCAATTAGATTTTAATCCCTTTAGAATGAATTTTATTTTTTTAATATTCCATAACCTATAACACAGAGGATACTGAGTTTATCTTTAGTAAACTGAATTGTTGCTTCTTTCTTTGCAAGGTCTCAGGCATTCCTGCATCTCTTTCTCTTCAGACCAACACCTCCACCACAGTCCAGGTCCTCCCAGTCCCTCACCAGAATATTGCTACTGCCTGGGTCCTATTGCCTGCCTTTCAGGTTGCCACTGTTCAGTGAAGATTTACAGGCGGTTCTACCTTGTAAAGAATAGCTTCCACACTTCTTTGATTAGCATTCAAAGATTTCCCACTTGGGCTACACCCACCTTTCCAGCCTTATCTTTCTCTCTTCTAAACCTCCACTTTATATTCTGACCAAACTGGTCTGCTTGCCTTGCTGCACATTCGCCCTGAAGTTGCCCTTCCTTGGCAACAGTCTCCTCTTAATGCTCACATGTCTCCCTTACTTCTCTGACTTCTTTCTCCTATGTCAGGCAGCTCAAAAGCCACGACTCACATGAATTTTCCCCTAATTATGACCTATAATTCCTCTCAACAAAGTTTGGGATACTTTAGCACTTGCCACATCCTGCCTTGTGTCATGAATATCTGTGGTCTTAGTTTTCTGTCCCAAGGACTTAAAATGCTTCCAAAGAAGGAGGCTATTTTGTTCTAACTTGTATCTCTGATAGTATCAGTCATTCAAACAAATGTTCAATGAACTTTTTCTGAGTAGAATTCAATCTGCCAACCCAGGAACAACTTTCTCTGACTTCAGCCAAGTGCTCTTTTCCTCCCTGACCTCCTTTTGTATTTAGAGACAGTAGCACATTATTTAGTTCATTAAATCTTGAATCATTTCATGTGTCTTTGATTGATCTTCTCAGTTAGCCTGTTAGCTCACTATGGAAAGAGACTCCATTGTGAATGCACATGGGCTTTGGCACCAGACAATCTGGTCTTGCTGCCAACTTGGCATTCACTAGTTGTATAACCTTGGAGAAGTTAGTTAACTTCCCTAAGTTTCCTGTTCTTCATCTGTAACACGAGTTGCTTCCTTCATGGTTGTTAAATACCCTAAGGTATTTAGAGCACTTGACTAATATTTCACACATAGTAAGTGCTCACTAAATGGTACCATTTTCCATGGCACTATATTGCTTTTGTAGGGCATAGGACACTTAGCATCAATCAATAAGTTACACCTGAAATAATAATTGACAGTGGGGGGAAAGAATACTGAACCTCTGAACTCTAGACTGAGCATCTCATTCTTTAGAGAAGAGCCCATTAAGTTAAATAAATATTCTACACTTTGCTTTGAGTGTTTATATGATCTGAAAACAGTATCTGCGAAGAAACTCAGGCCCACAAATGAGCATCAATGGCAGTTCCAAAAGAATATGATCCTAGCCTCCTTCAGAATGAAAATGATGCTTAGAATCAGAACTGGAAACATTTTTCTCCCCTTAAAAGATTGCATATAATGCGTGTATTGAAATTTTTACTGGAAAAGTCAAATTGCTATGAGGATCTTGATGGAGGTTTGTTTTTAATATTTTATGTAAGGTTCATTTTCTGAAGCTAGTTTCATCAATATCTGAGCTGGCAAAAAATGTGTTTGGATAAGATATTTTCCCTACAAAGTTGAACTAGCAAAGTAACATATTTCTTAAACAAAAATGGTTTCAGTGATAAACTGGCTCACTGAAATCTCAAGGGGCAAATTGCCTGACTCCTAGTAATTTGTACTGTAAATCACTATTCCTTGGGAAAATGGAATAGAATGCAAGTTATGTGAAAATATGGAATTTAATTGGTTTAGTTCACAATGCTTGGCATATAGTAGGTATTCATTTAAAATTTGCTCAATGAATTAATTATTGGGAATGAGACTCTGAAAGGGAAATAGTTTGCCAATATATAGTTAGGAAAATAAGATGGAAAAAACCCCCAAGATTCAGCTATTTAAGTCATTCCCAGCACCCTCTGATATCAATTATAGACTATCAGTGGAGGGTTGGAGAGGACTGTGAGGCCAGAGGCTGAGTGATAGGCTCAAGGTCATGCCAAAAGTTACTGATAAAACTGAGATCAAAATGTGGTCTCCCTGAATCCTTACGTAATCTTCACTATACCAGTAGTGCATAAACCAATATACACAAAGATCAGGAGGCTGTTTTGTTTAAATAATGTCAAATTCGTGACATTTGTAGAGCAAAGTCGATATAAGTGTGCATGTGCACTCATCTTTGTGAGTTCATGACATGTTGGACCCAACCATCCCCATGGGCTAGACTCTTTTCATGGATTTAATGAGAAAAGAGATAACGATCATCTCTCCTTCCCCATAAATGTGGCGGACTCCTCCACAGAGGGCTAGGTTAAGGAACAGGCTGAATGGACCACAGCCTATGGTGCAAGACTATGGGTCTGTTAAAGAATTGGGGATATGGAATAGGATGAAGAAAACTGTACTTATCAGAATGCCTCTCAAAGAGAGTGGTTTATGTTGGAAGGAATGGTTTATAGCATCACTTGGCCCCCCACCTGCCCTTTCCTCTGACTCACTTCTCATCAAAGAGCAACTCAGGATGGATGGTGTACTGCTACCTGCTCAATCTAGAATGTGAGTGACCTCTAGGAGGAAACTGAATGCATACTGAGTAGCTTGCGACAGTAGAGGGGACATGAAGCACAGCCACCAGGGAGCTTCTCTCTGCCTACCTTTATCATTCTCACCCATTCCTCTAAAATAGTTTCACAAAAAATTAAAGAATCACTCTTTAAAGGGTCACCAAATTTTGTTAGCTTTTCCAGAGTGGCTTGGACTGATGTTATCCTCACAGGGAGAGATTTTGACCAACCAATGGCTGGTACTTGAGTTCAATTCTGTCTTAAAGCAGAGGATGAATGGATTACGGCTTGAGGTTATAGGTCAGCTGAAGCTAAACTCTACTAAAAATGTTTAGTGGCTTTTATAAAATACATCAAAAGAAGGAAATAAAGGGAGGGGGAAGGGAAGAAAGGGAAGGAAGGAAGGAAGCAAGGAAGCAAGCAAGCAAAGTGGAACCCATTACTTTGGGCAAAATTTTGGCTATAATGTTTGCTGACAATCAAGTTCAACTGTATGTAATAGGAAGAATCAACAGGCTAGCGCTAGGACAAAAGAATCTAAGATATTGTGAGGTCTTGAAAGCAGCATATAAGCATAAAATTTCATCAGTAACTAAATTAATTTTTATCCCAAGAAATATTTTTTTCCAAGAAAGAAAAAAAGAGTTAATAAAAATGCATTCAAGGATTCATAACATAATCAAATATGGTATGTAACCCATATCATGTATGAAACCATGTTGAATTTGACCATTGAAATTTCACAAAACTCCACTGTAGATCTATCTACCTTGAGGAATAATAGATTTAAATCAACTATTAAACTTTTCATGAGGGCTGGGGCTGTGGCTCAGCAGTGGAGCACTGGCCTAGCACATGCGAGGCGTTGGGTTCAATCCTCAGTGCCACATAAAAGTAAATAAATAAAATAAAGATATTTAAAAAAAAAAAAACTTTTCATGGATCCCACTGGCATCTCCTAAGAAGATATCAATTTTTTTTGGAAAACACTTAACAAGATGTGCTTATATAATGTGTGTATATATATATATATATATATATATATATATATATATATATAGAGAGAGAGAGAGAGAGAGAGAGAGAGAGAGAGAGAGATATTTAATTTTTTGTAAAAATTATTTTAGAAGTATGGTAAATTATGTGTTGTAATAATTGTGCTTATACAGCTTAGAAATATGAAGAAAAGGAACTGTTGGAAATTAACTGGGCAAATTCATTTGAGTGACAGTTCTATCATGGAAACAAACAAAAAAAAAAAGGACTGCAATAGGAAGTGGCTATCTTTATCTTTCAAAATAACATTGTTTTCTGACCAGCTCCACAGTGCATATGTTTTAGCAGTTGTTGGAAAAGAGCCCACACATGGTAGACAGGAAAGAACCCTGGGCCAGCCCTCAGAAAATTAGCTGTGTGACCTTAGCTAATGCTGCAGAGTTACTTTTCTATCATCTCAGTTTCCTCATCTGTACAATGGCCATAAAAATTCCAGTCATGCTTATTTCATGAAAATGATCTGATCAACCCCCTCACTTCACACACGAGAAAGCTGAGTAGTGAAGTGACTCTCTAAGGCCACATAGCTAATCAGTGACAGAATCAAGAAATAAAAGTCTTTTGAAGAGATGGCCTTTCTGCACTAACAAAGCTGCCATTGAAGCAATGGTTAGGAAAGTGCTTTGAAAAAATGTAATATACGCATTCCGTTCCATAGAAGTATGGGATATATCTACTCAATCACCATCAAGGTCATCTTGTGGCAATTAATTAAGAAATGCCTTTTAAGACTCTAACTATACCTTCAGCAATAGCCATTTTTCTTTTAAAAAATCAAATGCACTTTGTTTCATATCTCTTCAAAGACACAAGAAGTAAACAATTAACTGAATTAATTTAGACACTGAAGTGGGTTTTTCAAGGACTTGACTTGCCCAAGCTAGTTTTCTACAAAGCCTAAATTAATCAGATAATTGCTAATTCTCTCCTTTGTTTTGTGTTAAGAAAAGTCTGCGTTTGTTAAAACGAAGCTAGTAGCCAAAGAAATGCTCATTTAAAAAAAAAAAAAGTTTTAAACTCCAAATCTGAACCAAGTGAGCAAGTTCCTAAGCACACTAGTTCTTTAGGCATCACTTGTAGGCACCAATTTAAAAACTAACTTTTCTTCTCTGGATGTGAACATTAATACTGAACTTTAAGATAAATTTTTTAAAATCAGGATTTATCAAGATGACTTGTTGCATTATTGGTGGAAAAAAATTTTAAATGATCTCATGAGTAAAAATAAGAGTTAATTCTTTCTCATTGAGTTCTTATTGACAGACTTTAAAAAACATTGTCTGTTTAGAATGGTTCTAAATAATATCTACCTAACAACCATCAAGGTTTTAAAATTAAGCAAACAATGCTAATTAACCTCCTAATAGGAGGAAAATTTAGAAAGTCATTTAATTAATTGGCTTTGAAAAATTAATTATATATGAAAGGAGACTCATTAAGACCTTTCCTGTTTCATCAGAATTTCAGAGTCAAGAATAACTGGTTTATGGCTTATAATTTCTTTGTGGCTCAGCTAGCATAAAATAGGCAATTGTGATGATAATTAAATATTTTGCCCAAATAAACTTAGGTCTAGAATATTAAAACAAACTAGTGTGCACGTGGAGAGATCACTTTCCACTCTATTGAGTTCTTGCATTTCAGCCCAAAGATTTTACTTTAGGGAGGGGAGAATATTATTGAACTGATAAAGATATAACAATTAACTTTCAAATTCAGTGCAGCAACATAATTTGGTTTTGTAGAGCATTAACTAAAATGAAAATGTGACTAAAATACCTTATGTAACATAATAACTGTTGATTACTCAGATAGTTTTCATAAACAGTTGGCAAATTGCAACCTACAACAGCTGTCACTATAAATTTAAAGTAAATGTTAATTTAGGAATATTAACCTTGTGAACATTTCTGTAAACAAGGCTTGTGCTATTTCCAAAGGTTACAGAAAATCGCTAGTTTTTTTAGCCAAAACCTAGTGCCACTTTTCCCCCCACTGTTTTTAAATTCTTCAGTTTTACACATAAAAGGCTTTAATCACACTCCAATGCCTTTTCAGCAATTCCCTTGTGATTACAAACTGCATAAGGAAATGTATTTGATAGATTTACATCTTGAAGGTGAAAGAGTAAATAAACTAAAGAAATAGGATTACCAGAGGTGCATTTTTCTTTTCTTTTCTTTTTTTTTTTTTTTAAATAGAAACAACAAGGAATGCATTTTCAATAAACAAAGTTCCACTGCCTGTTTACTAACTAAAGTAACCTATAAATACTTAAAGCAGTTACAGTGCACAGGTCTCAGGGGCTGCAGCAGAGGTTGCATGCTAAAGTTAGCACCATTCTGTTTTGTCCTGTTTGCACAACTTATTTCCAAGTAAAATTTACATGACAGATTGCAAACCTTCTTGTACAAACTCCTAAAAAACTGCATCAAATTTACCCTGATACACACATACAGCAGAGTGTAGTATTCGGCTACAGATATGTTCGTTCTTAACTGATCAAAACCATCTTTTTTTCTTTCTTAGAACACATGTGGAAAAATGCAGTGGAAGCAACAACAACAAAAAAAATAAAACCCAGTACCTGCAACTGCTGAGATCTTTCCAGTACTCACCCTTTCAGCAGCCTGGTTTCTCCTTGGCAGCACTTCTATGCCAAATGCTTCTACCTTCCCAAAAATGTGTGTCAGCACAAGCCCGGACGAAACTTCAAATCCAGGAAAATGAAATTAACCATGCAGATCAAAGGCAGAGGAGCAGGGAGATGAAATGCCTGTAATCTGATCAGTGATCAGTTGCTGAACATCAAAGGCAGGGCTGAGCTTATATATATATGCATGGATATCAAGAAAGTTCGCTTTCAGCAGGTAGGTAGTTACCCTCCCGCCTCCTGTCCACACACTCTTTTGTTAACCACGGATCACGTTGCTTTCCTCCTCTTTTTTGCAAGGAGGCAATGCCGGTGGTTCCCCCATGCTTGGGTTGAGTGGCTGGATCCGGAGCTCTCTGGGTTCCCAAGCTGTGTGGTGGATTGTGTGTTGGAAGCTTTTCCTCCTGCCAGCGGGCTCCGCTTTATCCCTTTCATCTCGCTGAACTGCAGATCCCATGACATCATTCTGCGCCCTGGGACTGGTAGGAGAGCTATAATTCAGCCTGTGGGGGAGTTGGGCTCAAAGAGAAGCCAGAGTTTGCCTGATTTCTAATCACCTTCCTCCATTGTGCCTCACGTGGGACAGATTCTGTTATCTGCCTCCCAGCTGGAAGGGAGGGCAAGTGTCCCTGGTGAATGGAGGCTCCAAATGACAGCATTTAATTGCCTTTTGGTTGATAAAGATCACCATTTCCTACAAAGACTGTGTGTCAAATATTCAGAATAATTACACAGCAGCATCTAATTCTCAGACATTCCCCCCAAACACTTAGGTCACACTGATGGAGGGGCAGGATAACATTTAAAAATTTTGTTTTTGTTTTTTCAATGCGACAAGCCTTTAAGGATTTTAAGGAAACTGTCTTTCCTTGAAAAGTAAATTATTAGGATTTGACGATCAATCAAATGGTTTTCATGAAAGCAGTTAAGGAGGAGAAAACTGATAATGAATTCATCAGCAGACTAAGATCTGTCACCCTCCCACTTAACACCTTGGGCAGAGGCTTAATTTTAGTCTTGTTCTCTCAATTTATGGCTCTGAAAATTTGAATTTAAAATGTGTAGTTCTTAGGCATGATTCATTAATACTTTTTGAGCATTTTAAAATTTCACAAGAGAATTATGCAGAGGAAAGCACTTACCCTGTGATTACCCTAAGGCTGTGTTCCCTTGTCTTTTAGGACTTTCTCTAAACATGCAGTTTGGATTCTTCAGTAAAAATCACCACCTTAGTCTAATTTTCCATATTTTAAAATTAAATCTATTTTGCATTACTTAGAATTTTATTACTATTTTCCCTTAACAATGGCAGATTCAATACAGTAAAAGCATCTTATTTTCAGTATTTAATGAAATATAAAAGAAGAAGAAATTTTATCTTCATATAATCTGGGATAGGGTGCATTTCTGAATTCTAGATCTTTCATGGAATGAAGGAAAATTATTTTATTTTCTTTTATTTATTTATACCACTTAGTTATATCCCCAGCACCCAAAAATTATAATGGAAACTGATCAACTTTTAGAAGGTCAGTGAGGAATATTTTTGGAAAACCTAAAGAACCGTAGAATTTAATCTTTCTTTCTGTAAAATCCTTCTCTAATTGGATTCATCTAATTTTCCTTGACGCAATATTTGAAGATATAGTTTGTGATGTGTTTATCTCCAAACTTGTATGATTCTTGAACAAATTTTAATAGCAATAATATCACAGTGCATGAGTTGAGTATAACACTTAAACAGTTCCATTTATTTTTCAATATTTCTTTCTGTTGTCCTTTTCAAGGGCGGTGCTGGGGATAGAACCCTGGTCCTCATGCATGCACTGTATCTCAGAGGTATACCCTGGCCTCAATTTTTCTTTCATAATTTTTGTAACTGATACATCATTTCTCAAAGGTACCTCAGATGATATTTGAACCAGACATCATGATGCTTTATGGCTTCACTAAAGCAGATGGAGCAGTGGCACCTAGACTCCACACAACATTTCCTGGGCTCCTTGAACTCATAAACACAAAGAAAATATTAATGAGGACAAAATGTATCCAAGATGCTCATTTCTATTTTTTCCCCATCTTTAGATAATTTTTAAAATTTGTTGCTCATTTCTTTTCTGAGGTAGTTTAACTTTTCCTCTAGCATGGAATCTATATTATATCAACCTGGGATAAAGTTTACTATATAGTAATGATCAGCATATTGACATATTATTAACTAGATGCTCTGTAAGCAAGGTTATTCAGATAAGCAAGTGGATCCTGTCTTTATAGATTTCAACACTAATAGAAATGGGTGAGGAACTGGACTCAGATTCTTATACTTCTACTGAAAGCTTACAGAGGTATTTGAAAACTAGTTCTATTGAAAGCAAGGACTCACATGATCTCACTATTCAAGTTATCCTCAATTTATTCAAACCTCACCAAGCGCGATGGGTTGTTGAAGATACATCTAGTGATGCAATATCACCATCATATCACCAAGTCACTGACAATAACCTTGAATGTGTCCTTTTGTGGTCAAGAACCTCCCACGTATGAGATAAAAGGTTAGGGCCCAGTCTGTGCCCAGATGCAGAGTGTGGCTAAAGGCTGGCCTCCAATGAGGAGTGACCTCTTGACCCACAGATCATTAGCACTGCACTCAATTAACGGAGCTCCCTTCATCCTGAGAAGGGCCTGGACTACTGTTGTTTCTGAACAACACTGTGAAGGAGAGTACTGAGACACTTTTCTAACACCAAGAAACCTAGATTAGTGAAATTAAATCTGATGCTCCAGCAATGAGAGATTTACCATTACACGCTATAGACAGTCACATGTCACTGATGGCAGCGATTTTTTTTTTTTTTTTCTGGGAAACGTGTTGTTGAGTGAACATCACGGAGTGACTATACCATCTGACACAAACCCAGATGGTATAGTCTACGACACACCTTGGCCACCTGGTGCATGTGTATTATCGTCTACTGCTCTTAGGGCCACAGTGAAAAAAACGCATAAGATTAGATCAAGCACAAGAGAAAAATGGAACAATCAAGTGATGATGTGAACATGAGACGTATCAGACTGCTGGCAGAATAACGGGACATACTGTCTCACAGTAACCTTTTGTTTTTGTAAGTAGAATGATTATACCCTAAAATAATAACAAAAGTGTAATCAAATACATAAATGAATAACACAGAAATTGATTATTAAGAATAATTTACTGTACCAAATTTTATATGCTATACTTTTACGCATGTAGCAGCATGTGTTTATAACAGCATCAAAACACACACACAAACACACACAAGAGTAATGCTTTGCTATGACACCATCAGGTGTCAGAAAATTTTCAGGTCATTACACTCTTATGGGACCATCCTCATATGTAGTCTGTCATTGATCAAAGCATCATTATGTAGGCATGACTGTGCTCACCTATTCTAATAATACTGAGTTTTAGTATTTTACCCATGACTCCCAGTGCCATGTCACAGTACATATAACCTATCTTATTCTATTTGCCAAGTTGCATTTCAGCCACGTGGCTGTATAATGGGACTGGGGCAGTCACCCGATCCGCAGTGGAGAGCTCGGTGCTGCAGCTCACAGCTTTATGACTGAGACAACCTCAGCTGCCCAGAAGCAAGTGGGAGGGGACTTCCTGAGATTCTCAAGGGGCAGGGGCCTGAGTCTCCCGAGTTGCCAATGTGTCCTGTTTTTCTACCATCACCTGAAACACACTTTCTTTGTTTCATTACCTTGATAGTAGATCATGTAAATTTCTATAATTTTAAGATGTCTACTTAGGTAATGAGCTTTTTTCCCCCATCAAGATTCACAGTTTGGGGAGTTAGTTATTAAAAAAAAAAAAAAAAAAAAAACTCTAGAAAAGGGTCAACTTTAAAAACTCTGTTCAGAGGATATACCCTGGATTATATGATGTAAATATAACTTCATTACGTGTGTGTGTGTGTGTGTGTGTGTGTGTGTGTGTGTGTGTGAACAGTTTCAGATTGATAGAAAGACTGAGTGGTCAGGACAGAGATTTCTTATCTACCCCCTGTGCTCACACAGTTTCCCCTATAATTAGCATCTTGCATTACCATGGTATACTTGTGATAATTAATGAATTGGTATTGATATATTAACCAATATCCATAGCTTATACTATGAATACAGTTCTATGGATTTTGAAAAATGTATGATGTCATGTGTCTTCCATTATAGAGTCATACAGAAGAGTTTCACTGTCTTAAACATCCCCTTTGCATCACCTATTTATTCTTTCCCCAGAATAAGGCATAATATAGTGGTTCAGAACAACAACAGTTAATAACAAGCTGATTTATTATTAGTCCATTTTATGTTGCTATAACAAAATACCTAAGGATGAATACTTTATAAAGAAAAAAGGTTTATTTGGAACACATTTCTATTTAGGAGCATGCCACTGGTTTCTGCTTAGCTCTTATGAGGACCTCATGGTGAAACTGGTGTGAAAAATACCATATGGAAAGACTAGAAGCCAGAGAGATTCAGGGCCTGCAATTCAGGGCCTGAAATCTAATCTTATGCATTTTGTTCATTGTAGCCCTAGGAGCAGTAGGTGATAACACACACACACACCAGGTGGCCGAGGTGTGTCAGATGGTATAGTCACTCTGTGATGTTCACTCAATTTAAATTAACTTTAAGGGATTATTCTGTAGTCCCCTCCCTCTTGCTTGTGGGCAGCTGAGGTTGTCTCAGTCATAAAGCTGTGAACTGCAGCACGGAGCTCTCCACTGTGGATCGGGTGACTGCCCCAGTCCCATTATACAGGAGGTTGAGGTAGGAGGGCTGCAAGTTTGAGACCAGTTGCAACTTAGTGAGGCCTGAAGCAACTTGGTGTGTCCCAGTCAAAAAAATAAAAAGAAAGAAAGAAAAAGAAAAGTATCAGGAAAGCACAAAATGTATTTTAGGGGAAAGAATAGATTAGAATATCCCTGCTAAGTAAAACTGAACTGCCAAAGAAGGTGGTAGAGACGAGTCATTACTTTCAGACAATGAGAAATAGGCTAAGAAAATGCTTAGACATCAGCTTTCACTATATTTTTAAAGCAAAATTTTTAAGGCCAGATTAGATTTTTTTTTCTGTTCTACTACTTAAAACAGAAAATAAAGACAGTTTAACTCTGTGAGAAATCCTAGATGGCACAGCCATGATCTTTATCATAAAATCACCTCTGAGAAAATAAAACTCTAGTTTTGAGATAATTTTATACTTACAGAAGAATTGCAAAAAATAGTACAGAGAGTTCTCATAATCCCATACCCAGCTTTTTCATATGTGAACATCTTAAAAAACTATAGAACAACTGTCAAAATTAAAATATTAATCTTGGGGCTGGGGATGTGGCTCAAGCGGTAGCGTGCTCGCCTGGCATGCGTGTGGCCCGGGTTCGATCCTCAGCACCACATACAAACAAAGATGTTGTGTCCGCCGGGAACTGAAAAATGAAAATATTAAAAAAATTCTCTCTCTTAAAAAAAAAAATAAAATAAAATAAAATATTGATCTTGTTTCCAATCGAACTACAGAATTTATTCAGAAATTTTTCTCTACAGCATACAGTTGTACAGGTTCTGACAAATTCTTAGATTCGGGTATCCACTGCCACCGTTGCTACAGAACAGCCCCATCACAGGTCAATCTCATACTGCCCCTGTATGCCCTTACTCCTGGCAACCATAGATCTCTTTTCTCTCCCAGTCATTCTGCTCTTCCTTTGTGGGATTGCGAAGTCATTCGTATGGAAGATAGGTTTAATTTACAGGAATCTTCCAAACTGTTTTCCAAAGTGGCTGTCCCACCTTGCGTTACTTCCAACCACGTACGACTCTATTTATTCCCTAAATATAAAATCACCTTTCTACAAAACATCTTCCATGGCACAAGTGCTACTTCTCACTGGTAGACATTAACTCCCCTACAGAACACTTTATCACAGCGGCAGCCCACCTTGTGTTGGCCTCAGAGTTTAATTTCTATTCATTTTCCAGTTTTACAGATAACTGAAAAGCAAGTAAGAGATACATAGTTGGAAGTAGATATAAGGAATTTTGTGAAAGGAAACTATTCTAGTCAGCTTTCCACTTTTTAAAGTCCTAATTAGAGCCATGCTGCTTTGGTGGACGGCCGGGCTCTCATATCTGGCTGCTTTGGCTGGAAATCCAAGGCTTCTATGTGAACTTCTGAGGGTGAATAAGGCACTTTTAGCTTTAGCTGCATTATTTCTGAAATGGGGACAATAAGAGTATGTTAGTCAGCTTTCCATTGCTGTGACAAATACCTGAGATAAATCAACTTTAAGGGAAGAAAGGTTTATTTTGGCTCACAGGGTTTGAGACCATGGTTGCTTGGCGCTATTGCTTGGGCCTGTAGTGGCCTGTTACATCATGGCTGGAGCACATGTGGGAGCACATGTAGTGACATGTTACATGATGGCTGGAGCACTGTTCACTTTATGGTGGCCCGGAAACAAAGACAGCCAGAAGAGGCCATGTCTCAGTGTCTCCTTTGAGAGCACACCCCCAATGTCTCAACTTCCTCTAACCAGGCCCCACCTCCTAACGGTCCCCTCACCTCTCATAGCACCACAGGCTGAGGACCAAGCCTTCAACATATGAGCCCTTGGGAGAGAACCAAGGTCCAGAACATGACAAAGAGTAGCTACCTTGTAGGGTTCTTGGAACCTTTGAATTGCACCATGGCATATAGTAATTATGGAACCCACACTGACTTTCAGCTACTTAAAACATTGCTAAGGGGCTGGTGGTATTTACCTAGCATATGTGAGGCCCTGGGTTTAATTCCCAGCACTTGAAAAACATGCTTTAAAACAATAACTACTTCATTTTAGATTGTAGCAGGTAAGAAAAAAAATTATTTCCCTTTGCAAGAAAAAGTCCCTGTATTCTGCTTTTTCTAAGCATTTCTCACATTGAAGCCAAAAGCTACTTTGCATTTTGGCACAAACAACTTGTTTTATAGCAATTTGAAAGTGAAATTTCACTTTCCAATCAATACTTTGATTTTTTTTTTTAAATAAAAGTGGAAATTTTGATTTTTAAAAGATTGCTACTATGATGTTACAGTAATATTCAGTTGAAAAATCCAAAGAATATTATGACATTTTCCAGAAGGGGTATTTCATTCATGTTAGAATTCAAGCTTAAGTATGTACCATTCTTTAAATGAACATATGGCATTATAAATGAGATTCTTTCAAAATATGTGCATGCGCGCACGTGCGTGCGTGCGTGTGTGTGTGTGTGTGTGGGTGTGTGTGTGTAAATTTCAGGCTGACGGGGACTCTTATATGCATATGTTCAGCAAGATGGTGAGCTGAGCAAGTCTTCCACTATCAGAGAGGCAGAGAGCCCCACAAGAGAGAAGGATGTTTGGTCCTTCAAAAATACCCAAACTAGGGCTGGGGCTGTGGCTCAGAGGTAGAACTCTTGCCTGGCATGCGTGAGGCACTGGGTTCAATCCTCAGCACCACATAAAGTAAAATAAAGACATTGTGTCTACCTACAACTATAACTATAATCTATCTATCTATCTATCTATCTATCTATCTATCTATCTATCTATCTATCTCTCCCCCCAAACTAAAGGTATGGCAAAGAGCAGGAGTTTCCATGGGGACCAGCAAGCGCCTTTGCAGCACAACAGAGGTGGCCTGTGTAGGTGAGGTGGAAGGATTGTTGCAGAGAGCAGCATTTGTGACTCTTCTATTCTGGACTGGTGTGGGCTTCCTAAAAAGAGGGCAGAGACCCGAGGTTCCTGGGAGGAAACAGGTCTTCTTGTGCTTACGTCAAGAGTGTGTTTGCAGAGGGCTGCCTGGGAGGCATGATAACAGTCCCAACCTGTAAAAGAAGTCCAACTGGGAAGAAGTCAGGAGAGTGATCAGAGAAGGAAGGCCTTGAGGCTGACCATACATGGGGTGCTGGGAGAAGCAGTGGTGGGGATGTGTCCAGCCCTCCCTAGCATGCCCTGAGCACCTGGCAGCTCATTTGGTGTTTCCAAGAGGTTGAGAACACTGTGGAACTCTTCTTCTTCTTTATTTTTTGGTGGTGCATGAGGATTGAACTCAAGGCCTCGCACATGCTAGGCAAGTGCTCTGTCACTGAGTTACATCCCAATTCCTCAACTCCTCAACCCTCAGACCCCTTGTTGGTCTGAATCAACTTCTCAGTTCACAGGCCAGGAAACTGGAGGTTGGAAAGGCTAAGTCTCTTCCAAGGTCATGTGGCTAAAATCCATCCCAGGAACCTGTAACTATGAAGTTCATTCTGTTTCACTATTGTCTTTTTGGGGTGGGGGTGGAGGGAGGAGTACCAGGGATTGAATCCAGGGGCACTTAACCACTGAGACACATCCCCAGCCCTTTTACTTTCTTTCTTTCTTTCTTTTTTATTTTTTTAAATTTTGAGACAGGATCTTATTATGTTGCTTAGGGACTCACAAAGTGGCTTAGAGCCTCACTAAGTTGCTGAGGCTGGCTTTGAACTTGCAATCCTCCTGCTTCAGCCTCCTGAGCCTCTGGGATTTCACTATTGTCTTGTGGATTAAATATCTTTCTAAAATAGTTTCAATTTTCACAAATAGGTAGCTCTGCCAACTTAAGCATTCATATCTTCTGTAAATTAACCTAGGCTCCTTGGACCATAGTAATCCCCGACTGGAGCCTAACCCTTCTTTTTTAAAATGTTAAGTTTCTACCTATGTATTTCTGTGGTATATTGTTTGCCACTTATGTTATTCTCTTCATAAATGATGATGATTTTTCCAGTGTTGATAAAATTTCTTTTATAACATCATTTTGAGTTTTTGTTAACTTGCCCCTTAATCTGCAATACATTTTGCTAGTCCTTTATTTTCAGCATTTGTAGTTTTTCCATTTTTCCCTTTAAAAAGTAATGCCTTGAAGAATATTTATATTGCCAAAAGTGTTAAAATTCAAATTTTACTTTTCTCTGGTAACAAACACAGCATATATAGAAAAATGGATAAGTATAGAAAAATGAAGAAGTAAAAAAAAAAAGTCACCCATATTACCTGTAATTCGAACTTATTCTTCTTTTAAAAAATGATATAGATGTAAAGGATCAAAGCAAGAAGCAAGAGCCTCATTCTGCCCCAGAGGTAACCCCTGTCAGCGGTCATTTCACACCCTTCCAGACAGACAGTCCTTTGATTTGAGACCACAAACAGCTCAGCCACTTTTGTTGCTTCCTCTCTTCCCTTTTGGCCAATTCTGAATAGAGAAGGTAGCTCCACACTGTGATTGCTGTCAAGAGTGTTTTCCTCTCCTGTTTACTTAACCTTCTCGTTGGGGTCTCGAGTACTCCTTCAGTGGGATATTTAATACCTGAAATGTGTTGCTGCTGCTTTATTGGCTTCATCTCACCATTGCATTTATGGCAAAGCTTTAGGAAACAAATGCCCCCTGACAATCACTCCCTTTACTAGGAACATCTCTGACACTTGCGGAGAGATTGCAAAATAAGACGCTGCCCTCAAACGAGATTTCTGGAAGAAAGGTTTCTTGTGTTGGAATTAGGAAAGAAATTGCACCGCTTCCTCTCTGAAGGTCTAGCGTGAAAAGAGGAACTTGACTGAGATCAGAACATCAGAACAAGTGTCTTAAAGGACATGTGCATGCTGAACATGAGCACCTCCCTCCGCTCTCCACGCTGGTCTCATCACACACACCGACTCTGCCCAACTGCAGGGCAGCTTCCTCTGCAGGTGGTACATATGCCTCACAAAGACAACACAAGACACATTACATACTAAACACACACATACACAGCACAACCCTCACACAAATACACCACACACAGGCACAGATACACACACACACCCCCCATATGCCTCACACACATATATACTAGACACGCATCTTATATGACATGCCTTATACACACACATCACACATTCCACCCCATCCACCTCACACACACCTCCCACAGACACACACTACACACACCTCCCACACATATAAATATTACACATGTACGTACCCACTACATACACCTATACCTACACATCACACATACCTCATACACATAACACCACCCACACATACACCACACATAGATCTCACAGCAAACCTTGCACACACCACACACACCCTGCCCACCACACTATCTTACATCCACACAACATCTAATTTCACATACCTCCCACATATATACACACCACCACCACATGCACACATACACACCATACACACCAGGTACACAGACCTCATACAAAGACACACAGTATGCACAATGTACCACATACACAAGCCCCCCACACCTCATAGAAATACACATACAGAGGCTCATGCACCACACATAAACCTATGTTTCATACACCCATGCAACCACATAGACACACTATTTTTTTACACAAAAGGTGATTATGCTATACTCTGCTATATTGTTTTACAAGTATTTTTTGTATATTAAATATAGTAAAGAAATTTATTTCCAGCTGTTGTGTGTATATATATGTATAAAACACAATCAACTGAACTGTTAGCTCAGGGCGTAGTATTGTCTGCACAGACTCTTTCAGCTTGGTTTTGCTGTTGTATTTTACTCTATTTTACTTTACAAGTTTCCTTTCTAGCCTCATTTCTAATGTCATTTTCTATTCCCTTCCCTTCGTATCCATTCTTGTTATGATTTGGTTCTAGAAATGTTTCCCCCAAAGCTCACATTTTGAAAGCGTGATCCCCAGTGAAATTTAGGCATTTTTAACTTCTGAATCCTCATCGGTGGATTAATCCATCTGATGGAATAGTAATTTGAGTGGACTACTGAACAGTATCTATAAGCAATTGGGCATGGTTGGAGTAAGTGGGTCACTTGGGGGCATGCCCTTGGGAAATCTGTTTTGTTCCTATCTCCTCATTCTCTCTCTCTCTCTCTCTCTCTCTCTCTCTCTCTCTCTCTCTCTCTCTCTCTCCTTCATGGCTGCCATGAGCTGGGCAGCTTTCTTTCCACCATGCTTTTCTGACATGATGTTCTGCTTCACTCAGGACCAGAGTAATGAGTTGGCCGATCATGGATGAAACTGTGAGCCTTAAACAAATTTTTTAATTCTCTAATTTGGTCTTATTAGGTATTTTGGTCACAGCAATGAAAAATTAATTAGTACAACTCCTGTCCATTAATGAAAGTGAAAAAATTTCACATTTCCTCCTTTCCTTGATTCCTGAATTTCAGGTTATAATTAAGAAAACTCGAGCTCCCCGAACTGTTGACCTAGTTTTGTCCCAGCCTCCAAATCCCCTCTCCATGTATGAAGAGCTGCTCATTTATAGGGAAATGAGTGTTTGCCACACACAGATGGTGGAATTATACATTCATGCAGGATGATATAGCTGCATTTACTCAATTTGCCCTCTTGTGTCCAAGGAGAGTCGACAAGAATGTCTATGTCAACATCATTTACATGGCAGGAGGACAGCTTTGTCTCTGTTCTCAGTTGGAGACTCTTAGAAACCAGACGAGAAGTTATTGTGGTTCCATTTGTCCTGGTGGCTCATGCGGAGGGATTCTTGGCTAACCTGGAGATCTCAGGAATAGAAATAAGGCCAGAAGAGGTTGGTTTGCTTTTGACATAGTGGAGCCAAGGTCATTATTTTTTAAGGAATAGGATCTGAGTCAAGATTGTGGGAGTCCTAGGCTTGATTACAAGTTCCTCATGTAGAGTAGTGGTTAATTTTGTTTTCTTAAAGTATTTGAAATTAGTCTGCCTCAGCTTTCATGGTGAGAGAAATCAGGTGAACATTTGTGTCCATCCTCCTTCCAAGGGACAAGGGCTTATCCATTTTCCAGAGAAGCAAACATAACACGGCACCCCTAAAGTGTGGGGAAAGCTCTCCTGAGATAGGGGTGGGGACAGGAGATAGGAGGATTGGAAGATAAGAAAAGGTCAGGGGACACAATCCAGAATGTCTTCTAAAGGACTAGAGAGACACTGCCCACCTGTGTGGAACAAGATGGGATTCCATGAACCAACAGACAACCCATCTCCTTTGACTTCTCCCCAGCTCTGGCTTGTATATTTGGTAGAAGGTATCTAAACCTCTCTGGTAAGAGTGGGCCATCTCAAGCTTGCTTCTGTTTCTTAAAATTCTATGATTTTAAACTATGCACTCCTAGATGAACAGAGATGCTACATATGGAATCCATCTAGTGATAGCGACTATTCAAATACTTTTCTATGTACATATATCTATATATATATTGATATCTGAATCACATTCTGCCAAAATGTAATATAATAATTGGCTTGATGTTACTACAATGGAATACCTGAGATATCTAACTTATGAAGGAAAAAGATTTCTTTATTTGTTTGTTTGATTTTTATTTGTATATGACAGTGGAATGCATTACAATTCTTGTTACCCATATAGAGCACAATTTTTCATATCTCTGGTTGTATACCTAGTATATACACACCAATTTGTGTCTTCATACCTGTACTTTGGATAACAATATTCCTCACATTCCACCATCATTAATAACCCCATGCCCCTTCCCTTTCCCTCTCACCCCTCTGCCCTATCTAGAGTCTATTCCTCCCATGCTCCTTCTCCCTATCCCACTATGAATCAGCTTCCTTATATCAAAGAAAACATTCAGTATTTTTTTTTGGGGGGGGGGAATTGGCTAACTTCACTTATCATTATCTTATCTAACTCCATCCATTTACCTGCAAATGCCATGATTTTATTCTCATTTATTGCTGAGTAATATTCCATTGTTTATATATGCCACATTTTTTTATCCATTCATCTATTGAAAGACATCTAGATTGGTTCCACCGTTTATCTATTGTGAATTGTGCTGCTATAAACATTGATGTGGCTGTGTCCCTGTAGTATGCTATTTTTAAGTTCTTTGGGTATAGACCAAGGAGAGGGATAGCTGGGTCAAATGGTGGTTCCATTCCCAATTTTCCAAGAAATCTATATACTGCTCTCCAGATTGGCTGCACCAATTTGCAGTTCCACCAGCAGCATATGAGTGTACCTTTTCCCCCACATCCTCGCCAACACTTATTATGTTTGTCTTCATAATAGCTGCCATTCTGACTGGAGTGAGATAAAATCTTAGAGTGGTTTTGATTTGCATTTCTCTAATTGCTAGTGATGATAAAAATTTTTTCAAATATTTGTTGGTTGATTGTATATCATCTTCTGAGAAGTGTATGTTCAGGTCCTTGGCCCATTTATTGATTGGGTTATTTGTTTTTTTGGTTCTTTATATACCCTAGAGATTAGTGCTCTATCTGATGTGTGAGGGGTAAAGATTTGATCCCAAGATGTAGATTCTCTATTCACCTCACAGACTGTTTCTTTTCCTGAGAAGAAACTTTTTAGTTTGAATCCATTCCATTTATTGATTCTTGATTTTAATTCTTGTGCCAAAGAAGTCTTATTAAGGAAGTTGGGGCCTAATCCCACATGATGGAGATTAGGGCCTACTTTTTCTTCTGTTAGATGCAGGGTCTCTGGTTTTATTCCTAAATCTTTGATCCATTTTGAGTTGAGTTTTGTGCATGGTAAGAGATAGAGGTTAATTTCATTTTGTTGCACATGGATTCCAGTTTTTCCAGCATCATTTGTTGAAGAGGATATCTGGAAAAAGGTTTTTATTTAGATCATAGTTTTGGAGGGTCAAATTTCATGACTGGGCAGCCCCATTGATTCAGCTTCTGATGAGGGTGGTGCATGACCTTACACCATGTTGGGAGAATATATAGGGACATGTTGTCACATCTCAAATCATGAAACAGAGAGAGAGAGAGATGGGGCTAAGAATAACTCTTTTATAACAACCCTCCCATGAAAAGTAACTCAGATTCCCTTATTCACCTTAGAGAACATACCCCTAATGACCCACTGGGCCCCATTTCTTAAAGGTTCCACAATACCTCCTAATCCCTCCACACTGGGGATCAATCTTCAACACCTGGATCCTTTGGGAGACACTCAAATTATGTCCTAACTATGGCAAATAGGTACAATATCACTGGTAAGACCCAAATGACATTTAAAAAGTTGGGGTATTAGGTAGAAGGAGGTGGGTTAGTAAGTAGTAAATGATGGGCAAGAAAGACCATGAGCCATATAAATTTGTTAATGAGGGAAATTATTCATTAGTTTCTGCTACAGCTGTAGTGGATCTAATGCTTCACTTTATGTAATTTTGCAAAAAAAACTCCTTATCATTTGTTAGAAATATTTCCTGATCTGGCCACATTGTTCTCTCTTTAGTTTTACCTTTAAGTTTCATATTATGTCACCTCCAAGCAGGCAAAATAAGAACTCACCTTCCTTAGTGTTAACACTTTTAAATATTTGGAGACTCTTATCAAGTACCCATGTATCCCCTCTCCACCATTACCTGGGCCTAACTGCCAGGTCTTTTAATCTTAATGTGCAGGTCACTCCTTTGATCATTTTGGTGCTTTGCTCTGGAACCTCTCAATGATATCAACTTACTTCTCTTAACAAATATTGCTCTTGAGAATTCCAACTGTAGTCTTTGGAAAAAACAGATCACAGAATATTCCTTTACTGTTCCATGATGTAAATCCCTGGAGTATCAAACCCAACTCAAATCTTTCTTTCTGACTATAATTGAAGTTCTTTCAAGATTAATGTTAAGTGCCAGCTACTCAGGAGTTTGAGGCAGGAGGATCGTTTAAACCCAGGAGACCAGCCTAAGCAACAAAATGAGACCTTGTCTTTAAAAAAAAAAAAAAAGAAAGAAAAGAAAAAGAAAAACGTTACAGTTCAGTAGCCCTTCAAGTCTTTATCAACAATAAAATGTGTGGTAGCTTTAATTGTGGGATAACAGAAAAAGCCCTTTCAGCATTATCTGCTGATAAATTTGTCTCCACCTTCTTCTGGTTTGCTTAACTGGAGCTAGCTCAGTATTTTAATTGAAATAGATGTTACATATTATGAATACTAGTGAAAGAATGTTAAGGACTGAATGTTTGCATTCCCCAAAATCCATATATTGACATCTTATTCCCCAATGTGATGTATATTTGGGGATGGGTTTTTGAGAGTAGCAAGGTTTAGATAAGGTCATGGGGTGGGGCCCTCAGGATGGGATTAGTCACCAGAGAGCTTGCTTCCTTTCTCTCTGTGAGAGCACAAAGAGGTGCTTATAACACACAGCAATATGGCAGCTGCCTGCAAACCAAGGAACGTGGCCCTCACCAGGAACCAAATCTGCTGGCACCTTGCTCTTGGACTTGTCATCCTCCTGGACTGTGAGAAATTAACTTCTGTTGTTTAAACCTCCTAGTCTATAATATTTCATGATACTATAGGCTAACCAATATAGAGAGGATACATTGATTTAAATTCTCATTAAGCTATAATCATATTAACTATATATATACAATTCCTGAAACAAGTGTTTAATTGTAGTGTCTGGAATTAGAAAATGAATCACAGAGAGGAAAATGGCTGGGAGAAGGTTGCAAAATGAGTATGACACTGGAGAAAAGGCAGCCTTTTAAGCAAATGGTGCTGGGAAAACTGGATATCCATATGTAGAAGAATGAAACTAGATCCCTCTCTCTCACCCTGCACAAAAGTCAAATCAAACTGGATCAAAGACCTAGGAATTAGACCAGAGACTTTGCAACTGCTGGAAGAAAACATAGGCTTAACATACTGCCGCAAGCACTGACTTTCTTAACAAGATCTCTAAAACTCAAGAAAAAAAAATCAATAAGCAGGACAACATCGAATTAAAAATCTTCTGGACAGCGGAGGAAAAATTAGGAGCATAAAGAGAGAGCCCATAGAATTGGAGAAAATCATAGCTAGCAACTCCTCCAATGGGAATAACTGGAAGAATATATAAAGCGCTCAAAGAGCTAAATAAAAAACAACAATGGCAACAATAAATAACCCAATCAATAAATAGGAAAAAAAAACTAAACAGGGCTGAGGTTGTGGTTCAGGGGTAGAGCGCTCGCCTAGCACATGCGAGGCCCTGGGTTCGATCCTCAGCACCATATAAAAGTAATCAAATAAAATAAAGGTATTTTGTCCAATTACAAGTAAAAAATATTTTTTAAAAGAACTAAACAGACATTTCTCAAAAGAAAAAATACAAATGACCAACAAATACATGGAAATATGTTCAACATCCTTAGTAATTAGGGAAATACAAATCAATACTACATTGGGATTTCATCTCACTCTAGTTAGAATGGCAATCCTCAAGAGTAGATATGATATGGTGAGGATATGAAGGAAAGGTACAGTCTTACACTGTTGGTGGGACAGCACATTAATGCAACCACATTGGAAAGCAGTATGGAGATTCCTTAGGAAGACTAGGAATAGAACTACCATATGACTCAGCTATCCCAACTCCTTGGAATTTATCCTAAAGAACTAAAATCTGCATACTATAGTGATACAAGCATATCAATGTTTATAGCAGCACAATTCACAATAGCCAAGTCATGGGACCAGCCCAGATGCCTGTCAACGATGGATGGATTAAGTAAATGTGGTATAAATACACAAATGAGTTTTACTTGTCCATAAAAAAGAATGAAATATAGCATTTGCTAGTAGATGAAAATGAAGAGCATCATGCTAAGTAAAATAAGCCAGACTCAGAAAATCAAGGGTCAAATGTTTTCCTTCATATGTAGAACCTAGACCAAAATAAGGGAAAAAAGCAGGATGTCAGGAATCCCATGAAAATAGAAGGGCCATCAGCAGATTAGAGGAAGGGGAAGAGAGAGATAGGGGAGGGGAGGGAAAAGAAAGTACTGGGAACTGAAGTGGAGCAAACTATATTCCATGCATGTTTGATTATGTCAAAATATATGTATCACTAATAATGTACTGATAAAAACAAAAAATAAATAAAAATTTAGAAATGAGTATGAAAATGAAAGACAAATACTGTATATCCCACCATTTGACTTAGGAATTAGATAAATGCCTTATATAAATTAACATTCATTCTCTACATTTTTTTTTTAAGAGAGAGTGAGAGAGGGAGAGAGAGAGAGAGAGAGAATTTTCTTAATATTTATTTTTTAGTATTCGGCAGACACAACATCTCTGTTTGTATGTGGTGCTGAGGATCGAACCCGGGCCGCACGCATGGCAGGCGAGTGCGCTACCGCTTGAGCCACATCCCCAGCCCCTCATTCTCTACATTTCATATGAGGGATGGCACAGTATGGGTTCACAAAAAAAGTGGTTAAATAAATAAATTTTGTTAGGGAATGATCCATTTCTCAAATTTGATCCATTGCCTCTGTTGGATTAACATGTATTCATTTTTTCTAAGATATACTTTATTTTGTTATATACAAACTTTCCCCCCTCAATACATTATTTGCAAAAACATACATTGGAGGAAAGACAGTCTTTTTAAGAAATGGTGCTGGGAAAACTGGTTATCCATATGTAAAAAAATGAAACTGGACGTTTATATCTCACTGTGCATAAAAATCAACTCAAAATGGATCAAAGAGCTCAGAATTAGACCAGAAACTATGCAGCCCCTAGAAGAAAACGTAGAGTCAACATTCCAGCATATAGGTACAGACAATGACTTTCTCAATAGGACCCTGAGAGCTCAGGAATCATGCCAAGAGTTAATAAATAGGACAGCATTAAATTAAAATGCTTCTGCACAGCAAAGGAAACAATTAGGATTATGAAGAAAAAACGCAGGCAATGGGAGAAAATCTTTGCTAGGTACTTTTCTGACAGAGGATTAATGTCTAGAACATAGAAAGAGCTCAAAAAACTACACCAAAAAATCAGATAACCCAATTAATAAATGGGCAAATGAAACTAAACATGCTTCTCCAAAGAAGAAACACAAATGGCAACAAATACATAAAAAAATGCTCAACATCTTCAGCAATTAGGGAAATGCAAATCAAAACTACACTGAGATTTCACCTCGTACCTATCAGAATGGCAGTTATTAAGAATACAGATAATAATAAGTGCTGGAGAGAATGTGGAGAAAAAGGAACACTTTTACACTGTTGGTGGGACTGGAAATTAGTACAATCACTATCAGTATGGAGGCTCCAAAAAGATTAGGCATGGAACCACCACGTCCCAGCTATACCACTTCTCTGTAATTAACCTGAAGAACATGCTTATAGCAGCACAATTCACAATAGTTAAACCAAGCAACCATCCTAGGTGTCCATCAATGGATTTAAAAAAATGAAGAAAATGTGGTATATATATATACAATGGAACCTTATTCAGCCATAAAGAAAAATGAAATTATAGCATCTGCAGGAAAATGGATGGAACTTGAGACCATCATGTTGAGTGAAATAAGTCAAACTCAGAAGGGTAAGGATAGGGTCCTATGTTTTCTCTCATATGCAGAAGCTAGAAAGCAAAAAGGAAAACAAAGGCAGGGCCAATCTCCTAAAAATCAAATATGATAAGTAGAGGAAAGGGACCAAAGGGTGGATGTCTGGGAGGGAGTGGGGAAATGCTAGGGAGTGATATTGGTCAAATTAAGGTTTTATGTTATGTACATGTATGAATGAGTACCAAATCCCGTCAATATGAACAACTATAATGCACCAATAAAAATGTGGAAAAAAAATAAATTATTTGGCATTTTTCTCCAACCTATTTTTTTTTTTTTCATAGTGTTTCTCAGTTTCATGTGAAAATTTTTCTACTCTACCCAGTTTTGGTTTCCAGCATTTAAAAAAGACAGATGGATATTATTAAAAACTGTGCTTGCTTAATCTAACGTGAGTTAATACATAGGACATTATTAGTACTTAGGCGATTATTTTCTTCAGTACTAAATTTCATACTCCCTGGAGCTCAGATGGTTTGCCTCATAAGCAGTAACAGCATAGCATCTAATGGCTGTGAAAAATATTCAAAGGAGAGAGGAGATCTCTAAGGAATTTTTAGACAATAGACAGAAGAGCTTTGTAGATTAAATCAACCCCTTTTGAGTCACCTTCAGAAGTGAAATAGAACCTTCTGTTACAGACTGGAGAATCAGACTAATGCATATCTAACTTCTCAAAGTAGACATTGCTACTTAAGGACACTATTGAAGTTTGTGCATGAGATGCAGAGAAATCCCAGAAGGACTTTTCTGACTGGCAATTGCAACAAAGTAGATTTCTGTGATGGCATCTACCATTTGAGTTTTAAAGGATTCACTCTTTTGTAAAAAGTTTTGAAGTTAGAGATCTATTTTTCTCTCCTACTATATTTATTTTGCAAAATCATGTGTTGTATCTGAAAAGGGAGGCGTTTTCAGCTGAATTTGGTTCTTAGAATGGTAAGAAAATAAGATAAAGCATATCCAAAGATGTTTAGGAAAAGACTTTCATTTTGGTATGCCAGGTGATCACAACTTGAGTAAAGAAAAATATTCATTAAGTAGTTCTTAGAAAAATACTATGATTGACCCATCAGAAAAACACAGATCTGATCTGACCTTGAAGAAACTTATACCTAGGGACAAGGACAGATGTGTACACAAATAACATATATCTCTCTATAGAGAGCTGGAAAATATAGAGTTAGTGGAAAATATGCAAATGAGACTCTGTAAGAAGTTAGGCTTCAAATTCTAAATTGAAATGTGAAGCTTAAGTCTATCCAGAGGTGGATTCTGCAGGGAGTGTAGGCACTGTTTTCCTGTTAGAAGATGTTTTCTCCAAACTCAAAAAGTAAACTTGAATTCCCATCTCCTCTTTCTGTTGCCCAGGCAATTATGTGGGTTATAAATCTGAGGGGATGCGAAGCCCATTAAGTTCATCCAGCAGAACGCTCATTTCCTCCTCCTGCCTTCCGTGTGTGCGGTTGCCCTCTCAGCACACTGATCAAACGCGAGGTCTGTGGACTCCCGTGGCTCTGCCTGAAGCCCAGGAGGCAAAGACCAAGACTTAATTTCGTCCCAAGCAGAACCTGCACATTCCAGAATGTGAGTGTTTCTGGGTCCGTCCTGCATCGCCAGCTCGTTTTCTTTCAGCGTTTGTCTGGGTGAACATTTCCCAAAGTGATGAAACAGGAGCCTCAGAAACCTTTGCAGCTGCTCAGGGCCTGCAGTTCACGCTTTTCTGCACCGCAGCACTCACCCTGTGACTGGTACCGAGGCCACGTGGGCAGCGGCAGCGCTAGGCCCTTCACCCCAGTCTCTTTCACTGGGTGCTGTGGGTCCTGGAGGTCCTGGGACCGCAGACCGGGGAGGCGATACCAGGAATGCTAGTACGACAGACAGACAGACAAGGGGACCACGCAGAGCCGGGAGCATTGCTGGAGTGGATCCTGTTTAGAAATCACCCTCCAGGTTGATCTTTCAGTTAGAAGTTACTGTAATAATATAAAGGGGGGAGGAAGAAGGACAGAGGGGAGGGAGACAAGAAAAGGGAAATGGAAGGGAGGGAAGGGAAAGGAAAAAAGATCAGGAAGGAAGGAGAAGAAAGAGAAGAAGGAGGAGGAAGTGAGTAGGGAAGGAAACATATTCTAAGAGAAAAAGGGAAAGATCTTTCATATTCTTCTTAAAGTGTTTTAATTAAAAGTATTTCATATATCTAAATGCATTCAGGTGGACTTCATCAAAATCTTAAATTTCTATTCAACAAAAAACACCATCCGGAAACTGAAATGCAAACCACAAGACTATGAGAAGATATTCACAAATAAGTACGCCAGACACAAACTTCTTCAGAATAAATGAAAACTTCTTACAGAGAAAGAGGAAAGGAAAATGATCTGAGTTTTTCAACTAAGCATTTCACCAAAAAGGATCTCTAAATACTACACAAGTGAATGCAGGTGTTGTGGTTTAGATATGAAGTGTCCCCCGCAGACTCATGTGCTGAAGGCTTGGTGCCCAATGCAATAGGGTCCAGAAAGGGGTATTTGGGGAAGTGACTAGATTAGGAGGACTCTGACTTTGTCAATGGATTAACCCATTGAACAACTCATATTTGATGGCATTATTAGGAGGATATGGAAACTATAGGCTGTGGGACCTGATTGGGTCACTGGAAACATGCCATAAAAGGACATATTTTTCCTCTGGCCCCTTCCTTTCTTTCTCTCTTTCGGCTTTCTGCAGCCATGAGGTGAACAGCTTTCTTCCCCCACACCCTTCTGCCATGATGTTCAGCCCAAAGCAATGGAGCTAGCCAATCATGGACTGCAACTTCTGAAACTGTGAGCCAAAATAAATCTCTCCTCCTCTAAGTTGTTTCTCTCAGGTAATTTGTCCCAGTGGCAACAAGTTAACTAACACAGCAGATGTCAAGCACTATTATTCATAAGGAAAATACAAATTAAAATCACAGTGAGATACCACCAGACACTCACCCAAATAGCCAAAATTGAAAATGACTGACAGTAACATGTGTTCGTAAGGTTTGCAGTAACTGAAATTCTTATCTATCACTGATGCTAAAAGTGCTTTAGCAAACTATTTTTACAGTTCTTATTAAGTTTAAGTATACAACTACTCTAAGATTTAGCAATTCAAGTTCTAGGACATATTCAAGAGAGATGAAGACGTATGATCACAAACAAAAATATCCAAAAAGTTACAGACACTTCATGCATAATGGCCAAACCTGGGGAAAAAGTAAAATATCCACAATAGAGTACTTGATAAATAATTGTGTGGTATTCATACAGTGAAATACTTTGCAACAATACAACACTATTGGAACTACTGGTACATACAAAACCAGCTATGAATCTCAAGGATGTTGAGTTTTAAAATAGCAGACAGATTTATTATATTAATTCGTTCATATGAATTTTAAGAAATGGCACAATTGATAAATGACTGAAGTCAGAATTGTGACTTCAAGGGTGGTATAAACTAGGAAAGAAAACAGGTAAATCTTACAGGGTCATGAATATGTTCTCTATACTATTTTAGGTGGCAGTGACTTGGGTATATACATACATAAAAAATTCATCAAGCAACACCCTTAAGATTCATATCCTTTATCTATAGCATTATTCAAAATTTTAAAGTAAGAACATGAGGAACAACAGAGAACAATGCTAACGAGTTTTGTGTAGTGCCAGCATTTTGTTATACTTGTTTTTCATGTTTTTATTAAAACATGAAACAGTGCATACTAGATGTGAGCCATCCCCACATTCCATGCCCCTTCCTTGGTCCCCAGAGGCCATGGCTATCCTGAAGCAAGTTTGCATCCTGATCACTATGCCTTTCTGTTTCTTTCTGAGCCTTCCCCAGGCCAGGCACTGTACTAGTTGCTGGGAATTCAGCAATGAATAAAATAGATAGCGTCATTGTCCCCAGAAAGGTGACATTTGAAAGGTTGTCAGGACAATGAGCAAAATACTAAGTAAAATATATGTTTTGTTGGATGCTAAGATGTACTTTGGAGAAAAGGAGAAAAATAAGCAGGAAAGGAGAATAGGGCGGGCATTGAAGTTTGGATCGGCTTGTCAGAGAACAACTTACTGGAAAGATGACATTACAGGAAAACCCTAAAAATGTGAAGGAACAAGGCACAAACATATCTGGGGACTGGAACCAGGCAGAGGAGGTAGATGAGGTGGCAGATGATAGTTGCCCAATGGGTTCCAGAAACAGTAGAAAGGTTAGTGGGCTACGGAGGAATGAACAAGGTGCAGCTGAGCTCAGGGAGGGCTGCTGGGGTGGACTAGCCATCCTTTGTAAGCAGTTTTCCAGGGGCAAGCCATGGAAGGGTTTTCAGCAAAGGAGTGACATGATTGGATATGTTAACCAGAGTATTCTGGCACTTGTGCTGAGAATAGATTACAGGCAGGAAATGGGCAGAACCCCAGAGGCCATGGCTATCCTGAAGCAAGTTTGCATCCTAAGAGCAGCACAGTAAGCCCAAAGCCAAGATACTATGAATTGTCCCCACTGGTAGCATGAATGTATGGAGGAGTGGGTGAATTTCAGGTGTATTTTGAAGATGTGTACAGTATCTTTATATGGATCAACAATATATGACAACAATATATGACATTGTTTAATGCCCTTTGAAAATTTACATGTGTAGAATCATACTGTCAGTTCTTTTGCACATAGATTGTTTTATGTGCAGTGTGGTATAACGTCATATATACTTACTAGAATTCATCTTTTTTTTTTAGAGAGAGAGAGAGAATTTTTTTAATATTTATTTTTTAGTTTTTGGCGGACACAACATCTTTATATTTATGTGGTGCTGAGGATCGAACCCAGCGCCCCGTGCATGCCAGTCAAGCGAGTTACCGCTTGAGCCACATCCCCAGCCCCTAGAATTCATCTTTTTGGTGAGTTGAAAAAAGTGTTTTCTTTTTCTGTCTTGTTTAAATAATATTTCCCTATTTCAAGGTCAGAAAGGTATTCTCCAATATTTTCTTCTAGCTTTCAATGTTATGCTTTTTGCACATAGATAAATATCTATGATTTGGATTTTTTTTTTTTATTTTTAACTAAATACATTTCTATTTCACCCTTCGGACAACAAGTTGTCCCACCATATACTGTATAACTATTTGTACACACTAGGAATGTATCTGAAATATTAGTATGAGGTAAGGTATTTAAGCATTTTGATTTTTATTAAAGTATTTCAGATACTTTATTGAAGGTTGCTTAGAATTTGTTAGTTGCTATGAAAAAAAAAACAACAGTCAGATGCCTTTCATGTAGTAAAAGAAGCACAATTTTTTAATAGGCCATGCTTTTCTAATTGATTTGTTATGCTATCTGTGTAGTATTGTATATGTATAATATGTAAAAAAAAAAACAACTCTGCTCCTTGGTTTCATTTTGTTCTACAGGTTTATTTAATGTCACATTTTGGTGCAACATTTTTTTTCTCAAGTTAAGAAAAATTCCTTGTATGTCTAGTTGGCTCAATTTGTTACAAAGCATGAATTTGTTTAAAAGTAAATGTCAAAATCTTCTAAGATGATCAGAACATCTTTCTTTCATTTGTTAATGAGGTGAATCACATCACTATATTTTTCTTAGATTCACTTTCTTGGGATAAACCCAAGTTGCTCAATTACAAACTGATCTAAGTAAACTTGGCTGTGAATAACTTTTAGCTACTTTTTGGTGGAAACCAGTAACCTCTGCAAAGTTTGAAGTGGGTGGTTAGCTACTACCACATAATCTCACTAGGAAGAATAACAAAAGCAAGTCTCAGTCCAAGTTCTGCTACACACAGCAACATTTACTAAACAAATATTAGTTAGAAGGCAGGCATAAACTTATTCATGCAGTCTTTAATCTAGATGAAATTCTAGCTCTCTGTTTATTTGGGTGCTTTGACTAGCACTTTGCATAAAAGCCTTGACAACATTCCACAGTTGGTGTCAGGCAAGCAAGAATTGGCAAGAGACAAGACTGGTAGGGTTTAGGCTCATAGAATTCTTGTGTTCCATGCACTATAAGAATGGGAAATATCTCTAAAATATTTTAGCTGATATTCATTGTGGAGAGTGGTAATTTGAATCATGGCCTGAATCTCTTGTGGGCTGGGTTGCACTGGGAACTGCCTGTGCAAAGGTGCAGGTCAAGATGGCCTTTTTGTTATGGTGACACTGGCCTGAGGAAACTCTGTGCAAAGGCTCAGAGTTATCAGTCAAGGCCTTGAGTTCAGGCACCAACTCCCTGGAATAGAGAATTCTGAGTAAAACAAGATGACCCCAAATATCTCACCAGTCCTGCATCCTTCAGATTTCCTGCTTTGCTGAAACTTTCCCACAGATAACCTTTTGATGACAAAACCTATATAGTAAATAGGCTGAGCTAGCTCTGAGTCACTGCTTCTCCATCAGAGAGCAGTGCCCACCTGGCCCCACCTTTTACTCTCTATGTGTGTCTGTTTGTCTTTTCTTCATTCCCCATCACCCTTGACCAGTTTCTAAATTAATAGCCTCAGCTGAGAGATGATAGGGCCGTGGCGGTTGGCACCTGAACAGAAACATGAGAGGCCCAGGCAGTCCATATCCTGAATATTTAAGAATGAAGGCTGAGATGGTTTCCAAGAGGAATCCTGTAAGATGGAAATGTGTCTTCTGGCATTTGTGTTCATGGGTATTGAGGAAAGCAAAGAGAACCCAATCTCAAGGCAATAAGGTCTGTACAGGACCCACAGAGCATGAGGACTTGAAGGCAGGCACTAAATGATGGGAAAGATCCAGGTGAGAGGAGGAATGTGGGAGGTACGGTGCTTCCAAGAGAGTCACTCTGTGCTTCCTTAACAGACCGAGGTCTATGAAGTCTAGGAGTATTTCAGAAATAGAACTGCTTTAAAATGCATGAGTAGACATGAATATGAAATATATTTGATTTGATAATAATAATGTCTAACTTTTATTGAATGCTTATTAGGTACCCTGCACTGTGTTACAGGGTCTACACAGCTTAACTCTATGGGCTTCAAACTTTTGCATGCATCAGAAGTATCTGAGGACTTCTGATTTGGTGGGTCTGGTGGGGCCAGGAAATGTGCATTTCTAATAAGTTTCCAGGTGATGATGTTGTTGCTGGTTTGAGGACTCCACTTTGAGCATCACTTATTTAATTCTGAAAAGTTAATTGGCTTATTTAGTTCTGAAAAATGTCTGTAAGAAAGATACTATTATTATCACCATTTTACACACAAGGGAACTGAAACTGGCAAAAATGAGTAACTTGGCAATACATTCCTTGTCACCCTCATGCCAAGTAGGTGTGAGGCTGGATCTGAACCTAGGCAATCAGACTCTAGGGTCTGGATTTTATTTTATTTTTATTTTTTAAAGAGAGAGTGAGAGAGGGAGGGAGAGAGAGAATCTTTTTTTTAATATTTATTTTTTAGTTATCGACAGACACAACATCCCTGCTTGTATGTGGTGCTGAGGATCGAACCCGGGCCGCACGCATGCCAGGCGAGCGCGCTACCGCTTGAGCCACATCCCCAGCCCTAGGGTCTGGATTTTAAATGCTATACCATACAGTGTCACATGTAACTAGTCCAAAAGAAATCTCATTCACTAAAGATAGCATCCTGGCAGATGTATTGCCATAAAAAATATTTTTAAAGATATTATCCCAAAGATAGATAATATTTGACAGTGAATAAAATAAACTGTGCATATTTATGCAAAATCTTGTGAGATTAATAATTGTGATAATTGCCTTTCACAGAGATTGTTAGATACTAAAAAGGTAGAAGTTAACATAATGGTTGGCTAAACTTATAAAATCTTCAAATCTTTACAGCATTTCAAAGATATATCTTGAATTTGGACTACTGTTTGCAGTGAATTTAGATGCTTTTAAAATATATTTGCAGTTTCTTTCTTCCTACTGGACCGAGCATGCCAAAGTGTGTTATATAAGATCAACAGAAAACGTTTTCAAATTATTTTATTATGTCATTGTAGAGTCTATAATTCAAGGCATAATAGGCATATTAAACCCATCACGTATCTAATGACAACTATGGTTATTAACTGAGATGACATATAATATACTCTAAATAACTATCATTGCTTTCAGGTGTTAAGGCCAGAGTAAAGATAGCACTAATCCATGGTCAAGTCAGTTCAGAAAATAAAGAGGAAAAGAGAAGCCAGATCTGAATGTTTAAAACTAGATTAGTCTTCAGTGAACCCTCCATGCATCTGCTTGCTCCAAACTCTGGTCCATAAGAAAGATCATCTCTGCAGGGATTCATGCAGGTACAATCATAGATTAAAGGCGTTTGTGATAATTTCACAGCTTCAGTCACTGGGGATCATCATCACCTATGGATCCCATCTGTTTTTCCTTTATCAAAAAATTGGGGACATTCTGCTAACAGTGCGGGTCAGACTCTGATAAGTGGGAATCAGAAAACTAATCTTTGTGAAGCTGGGAGGTGTACCTTGGTGACAGAGCACATGCTTTGCATGTGTGAGGTCCCAATTTCCATTCCCAGAATGAAAAACAAAACAAAAGAACCTAACCTTTGGCCACAATCTAGACCAGAGCTTATCAGCCTGGCACTATCCACATCTGGGGACTGATAATTCTTTGTTGCACCAGAAGTGTCCTATGCACTGTAGGATGTTCTGCAATACCCTGGCCTCTGCCCACTACAGAAGAGAAACAGCTTCAGTATTAACAATGAAAAATGTCTCTAGACACAGAAAATGTTCCCTAGGGGGCAAAAACAGCTTCCATTGTGACAACCACTGATTCAGACCAATGAACCAGTTTTCTCTCTTTTAGATCTTTGCCACTAAGGATGAGGCCATGCTTTAAAGATTTTGGAAGTAATTATTAAGCAACCCTTTTGATATATTTTTTTTTCTCTAGATGAAACAACTTCAAATCATAATAGGTACCTTCACTTACCTGCTGGCCCCAATCCTTACATTTAGAAGGATGATTTGAGATCCTGTGCTCTAAACTCCTAATAGTTCAGATTAGGCTCATAAAACAATATATTTGAATCATTTCAAAAGAGAAGGGATAGAAAATAATGACTCAGAATGGCTTGAAAAGGGAAATAGTGAATTATAGAAGATTGCTGGTATAGTACTAATAAGGAATGGAACATTATAATTAGGCAATGCTGGAGTCCTGTGCTAACAGGAGCCCACTAATTAAACATTCACTGAAGCCCTGAACATTTGATCACATTCATACCGCCAACCCGGGAGCTCTATTGACTACCTTTTGTTTTACTGAAAGTAAATGACGGGTAGTTCGGCTATCAAAAAGAGCTTTTGATTAATTTAAAACATCAAACAATATCAGTACTTAGAAAAAAAATACACCCATACAAGTGTCCAATGAAAATAGATGGTGTTTTGCCCGGCCCTATGCTGGGTGTGGGTCTTGAAGGCTTGTAGAGAATTAATTCAGTTGCTGTAGCTGGAGGAAACTGCAGTAGTTTCAAGAACTCTTTTCTCAGGGATGGTGTTTTTGGGTGCATATGTGGCAGAGCAATATCACAGCAAGTTCTTCCTGGAACCTCAGGTATGCTGAATACCAAGTGCATTAACAATGCAAATGATTATACTCCCGTGGAGGCTTCCAGTGCAGCGGATTTAGCTTTACAGGAACTAAGTGGACAAGTTAGTTGAATTGAAAAAGAATAATTTTTAGAAAGAATAAAAATGAGTCTGATATTATTATATTTTTAGTAAATATCCCAACATCCCTGTCTTTGCTATCTCAGTTCTGGGATCCAGTGAGTTAAAATGCAGGAAAGTGCTTTACACACCGTTAAGAACTACACACACTGTACTTCATAATAATAGCATAATGAATGACACTGTAGGAGTCACTTTTTCTTTTTTAGAAGCACCTCATACACTAAGCATACTAAGTGAACTCATCTTAATTTTGATCATGAAAACTCATGTTTAGAAGAAACTGAATGGGTTTCTATTTTTTAGCACTTTAACAGCAAAGTGGCAAAACGAGAAACATGAAATTTCCCCAGGACAATCCCTACTCAGGATTCTCCAGCCCCCGTCATGCCGTCACACCCCTTACTGGAGCACCATCAGGGCAGAGGCAATTCCTTGCTTTAGAACTGGTGCATGTGAAGGTGAGAACAGGTGTCATAAGGCCAGAGAGTTTTGCTCTGAACAAATATATCAGGTCAATTTTCTTTTCAGAATATTTATATGTGGAGAACCAAAGCAGTGTATGGTCATCTGTGTCTCTCACCCATCTTCTCACCTTGGGGTGGATTTATCCAAAAGGAGACTGGTGTTCTCAGCACCACCCAAGACCAGCTCTTTGCCACCAGCAGAAGGAAAGAGGTTTTTAAAACACACAAGCCTGGAAATTAAATGAACTTGCAACTACATCCTCTCTAATGGATTTATCTTCTATTTAGTACATATTTACATCGACTCCACTATATTCCTAGATATTCCTTCATGTGTGTGGGATTTCAGTCCCATTATTCTCTTGGCAAAAAGGTCCCAGAGATTGCCTATGACAGGTATTTTTTTTTTTTTTTTAAATCCCAAGGATTGAAGGAATGGGCACAGTATTCAAAAAATCATAGAGTAGCTTTAAACAGAAGGATTACAAAATAAATAAATTTGTACATCAAAGTGATGGAAAAGATTAAACATTAAATGAACTAACTATAGTCAGAGAACATTTCGGAAACCCCTAACTGGTACTTAGCTTTGATGAAAATGAGAATTATCACTATGGTTAATGTAAAGTCCTGAGCAAGATTCTTCACACTGTTTTGGCAACACTGTTTAATTTCCACCCACAGCTACTAAATTACCCTTTTCTTCTTTTGAGTGAAACAGAAATGTCTTGTACTACCTTGAACAATTCTGAAGGAACTTTCCAGAAATTCTCAGGGAAATAAGCTGCTATTTACTAAAGCTTTCAAATGAAGTACTCCATAACCTTTAAAGACCACTATCTTTGAAATGAAACAATGATGAACGTCTCTAATGGAGAATGTGATGCAAACAGATTCAAAATGTGATGCAAACTCATTCAAAACTCTTTGAATGAGTTCAACACCTGTCTATTCTGTCATTAGGAAATAATGGATTGGAAGAAGAGAAACAGCAGTTTTTAGATGTTTTCACTTGTGATGGATGCTGTCCATGAACATACACACACACCACACACTCACACACTTGCATGCTCAAATCCATGTTGTGCTATGATAAACACATGAAGACTCTTGGACAGCTCTTGGCCTTCTTATAGTAATTTCTACTGTATAGATGAGATAACCAAATCCTGGAAGGGTTAAACACTTACCTTAGTTACCCATTTAGTCTTCTAAGGAGGAAAAATACTTAGATGTCCTTACCACTCAAAGAGTTCAGACAAGCAAGACTAACCTCATGGAAGAGACTCAGCTGAGTGCTTTCCTGGCAAGCATTTGGTAGGTGAGAGTAGAGAGCAGCTTCCATTGTCTTCTGTCTCCTGAGGCCCTCATGTCAGTTCCCCAGCAGCCAACAGCCAAAACAAAATAGCTTCAGGGTTTTAAAAAAACCTACTGGATCTCACAGGACTTCAAAAGACACCACAGTTGGCAATAGTACTAATGGATGCTAATGGACATGACCTTAACTGATTAAATCCAGCATCAGCTACCTGGTCCCTGCACCATTATCGCAAGGCTTTTAGACAAACAAAAACTTTTATCTTACCTCTGCATTGATCTTTCCATAAAACATTAAATTCTACCACCTGAGCTAGTTCCACCATGTGCCTTTGAGGGTCTTCCCACTCCCACAGTGCTCATTCTTCAGAGTTCAGGAATTCCAGGAGAGCGAATGTGACTTTCCATGTGTTGTGCCTCCAATTCCTCAACACCAACCCATTGCTAGAATCACTAAGCGCTTAACACTATTTCAGATAATTTCTATTCTCTCAGCCCTCATCTTTGACTGGAGGCAGTGACTGGCTGCCTTCAGATCATGTGGGATTTGTTTAACCCACATAATGCTGACTATCATATTTTAATTTTTAGTATTTCTTTTAGTGCTCTCCTTTAATTACCTTTTCCTCCCTCTCCTATTCTTGAAATGTAGGGGCTCCTTAAAGGGCAAATCTATCCTTGGTCTCCTCTTCCCTCTCTCTCTGTACTCTCCCTTGGAACCTCATATATGGCTTAGTTTAAATGAATGATACTCTAAAAGTGATACTTATGTATATTTATCAATTCAATCAAAAAATGTTGAGTATATTTGCAAAGATGAAAATGAAACACTATTATTTTCTGTAAGGGGATGGATGAGACAGATGTATAAACACACACAATGCAATTTGGTAAATGCTATAATAGCAGAACACTACAAGAGTTTCCACAAAAGGAGAAGCCTTTGAGATGCATTTTGAAGACTGAGTAGAAATTCATCAACCTTAAAGGCTTTTGTTTATCTTGCATTTTAAAAAGAATTTCAAAATCTGCTTTGTTTTGCACTGTACTTGTTTAATTTGATCTCACCACTGGTCAAATTAAACACATCCAAATCTGATTTTCTACCTATCTTCTTTTCTTTTTTATTTTATTTTAATCACTTTATTTATTTCAATTAGGTATAAATGACAACAGAATGTATTTTGATTCCTTGTACACACTTGCAGCACAACTTTTCATTTCTCTGATTGTACACAATTGAGCATCGCACCATATGTGCAGTTATACGTGTACCAGAGAGGGTATGGGGACAGGAAAGATGGTGAAATGAGATGGACATTATTACCCTTCTCTTATTTTCTTAACACATACAAACATGTTCTCCTCCAGCACTTTCTTGTACCCATTGCTGGCACCCCATTTTCCTGGTAATCAGTCTAACCTTGAGATACTCTTTTTTTGGAGTGTGTCGGGTAACCGGGGATTGAACTCAGGGGCACTCCACCACTGAGCCACATCCCCAGCCCTATTTTATATTTTATTTAGAGACAGGGTCTAATTGAGCTACTTAGCACCTCATTTTTGCTGAGGCTAGCTTGGAACCTGTGATCCTCCTGCCTCAGCCTCTCAAGCTCCTGGGATTATAGGTGTGTGTATTATCACTGCGCCTGGCTAGCCTTGCGATATTCTTGATGCTTGTCTCTGATACTCTACCAGTAGTTAAACTCTGAGAGTCTCCCTTTAAAAATCACTTGAACTCATGACATCATGCAATAGGACAACCTCACAGCCTTGTAAGTGCTCAGGCCCTTCCTGGGTCTCACTTCCTGTCCTCATGTTTGCAATTTTCCCAGCACAGGCTGCATCCATTTCTCTAGATTGACAGGAAGCTGTCTGACAACGAGAAGGCCACCCCCAGGTGGTGTCATGGCCACGTGGACTCCGGGGCCGAGTCTGAATTTCCTTTCCCCACCTCTGTTGCTCATGTCTCTCCAGCTACCTCCTCCCAACAGTAGAACTAGCAGGAGTCCTCCTAGTAAATGGCCCATGGGGAACATCCAAAGGGGAGCACGGCCCACCCACTTACTCACATTGAATGGACCCCATTCTTGCTGAAAACCCATCTTGACTCCCCTTTGACTCCAGAATCCTGCTGCCGTTTCTGAGAGCCTCGAAGGCTCTTGGCAACTAGGCCTCAGCCAGCTCTTCACTGACATCTCTGTTTTTTTCAGTTTTCTCATAGTTTGTCCTGAAGTAGCTAACACACCTGATACATCCAAACAGTGCCTAGTGCTCATCAAAGGCCCTAGGAGGCTGCGTCTGGTGGCACATTCCTGTCACTCCAGTTTCGCTGGATGTCGAAGTAGGAGGGTCACAAGTTTGAGGCCATCCTAGGCAATGTAGCGAGACCCTGCCCCCAAATAAAATTGAAATGGCTGGGGATGTAACTTAGTGGTAGAGCGCTCGCCTGGCCTATTCGAAGCTCACAAACACTTGTTGGATTCTGGGTTTCCTCTTTAGATGTCTCCTGAACCCATACCTTCCTTCCCAACTCCCCCACTATTGGTATTGCTCTCTCTGATCTTCCTCACCAATGGTAGTCTTTGATAAAAAGCTAAAGGCAGTTTCCTAACATGCAGGGTTCTTTCCTCTTCCCTGACTTTGGCCACACTGTCCCCCTGCCTGCGATGTCCCCTGTGTCTCTTTTGACTGATGCAAATGACATCGTCCTCAAGCAGCATGGATCTCACCTATTTTCCTGATTCTGATTCTATTCCTATTCTCTAGCTCTGTGCTTGGCCAGAGAAAAATTTCTTCCTCTGTGTTTTTGGACCATTTTGTTTTATACCTGTGAGACAATCCTACCTCATTCCACATTTAAATAACCTGCGCTTTTGATCTTTTCCCTTTTCTAGATAATAGACTCCTTGAGGGCTGAGGAGATTTTTCATTATTTTATTCTTACCTGGGACTAGTCTCAGTGACTTGTATTGGTTCTATAATTATTGAATATTGGCTGTAATGTGGAAAATCTGCCAAGGGATACATGAAATGCAGTATCATCTGGATCATTCATTTGATAAACTTAATACAAATACTGAGTGTAAAAATTAGGCACAAGTTGCCAGGCGTGATAATGCATGTCTGCGATCCTAGCGGTTTGGGAGGCTGAGACAGGAGAATCGTGAGTTCGAAGCCAGCCTCAACAAAAGTGAGGCACTAAGCAATTCAGTGAGACCCTGTCTCTAAATAAAATACAAAACAGGGCTGAGGATGCGGCTCAGTGGTTAAGTGCCCTAGTTCAATCCCTGGGTACCAAAAAAAAAAAAAAAAAATCAATACAAATAGAATTGGCAATGATAATGATAAAATATGTATCACATCAAACATTTACATTCTTCAGTATGCTATTAGAACTTATTAGGATCAAAATGTTTCCTAAGATAAGTCATCAGCAAACTTTAATGAGAGTCAATAGAATGATATATCAAAATAAAATGTTGTTTAATACAAGTTTGTAGGATTAAAATATACAACCTATATTCACACTATAGGTAACTTTAAAAACTGCACTTATAGGACATTATACAGTCACTCTGCATAACTTCAAGTTTGCATCATTGGATTTAATTAATTGAGAATAAAAATATATTTTGAAAATTGTGACTGTATGAAATATGAATAGACTTTTCTTGTCATTGTTCCCTAAACAGTATGTATAAAAATTAGCTATATAGCATTTATATTTTACTAAATGTTATAGATCATCTAGATGATCTTAAGTATATGGGAGTATGTGGATAGGTTCTATGCAAATACTATGACATTTTATATAAAGGACTTGAGCATCCATCCATTTGGGTTTCTACTATGTGGTCCTGGAACCAATCCCTTTCAGATACTGAGGAATGACTGTAAAATTCTGTATTTGGTAAGAATTAGGTTGGAGGAAGTAATTTTTTTTTAATCAAGGACAAATATTTATTGATTTTTATTGGTTTATTTTATTTTTATTTTTCCTAGTTATGTTTTTATTTATTATTATTATTATTATTATTTTTATTTTTAAATACACAACAACAGTGGAATGCATCACAATCCTTATTATAATCCATTTTAATATAATTATACAAGCATGGAATATATCTTATTCTAATTAGGGTCCCAGTCTTGTGGATGTACATGATGGTGGGATTCACTGTGGTATTCATACATATTCATAGGAAAACTATGTCAAGATTCATTCCACTGTCTTTCCTTTTTGGAGGAAGTACTTTTCGAGATGAATTTGAGCTGCCTTTGATCTGTTGTGAAAGGTGATAGAAACACAAAGAAAGTCCAAACCCCTAACTAAAGCAGAGGTTAGTCTGAGAACCCAGGAGCCTTGGGGGCTGGGGAAGGGAGGCCACTTGGATCCCCAGGAAGGCTTATGAAAGGCTCCGTGGTGAGAACCAAGGAAGGCGGGGACAGCAAGTTAAGTGAGTTTGTCCTTGACAGACAGGACATTCTGCTCCACATCACAAACAGCTGGCTGCCCAGAGTGGGTGATGTGATTCCTTTGAACTTATTTCTCCATTGAGGTCATGTGTGGGTCTGGGGAGGGTGGTTCACTGGAGGGGGGCAGCCCTGTCACAGTGACATTCTCAGGAAGACTAGAGCCTGGAGGGTCACCTTCAACCCAGGGGTTCTCTGGGCTCTGAATACTAGAGCCTGTAATCTAGGATTCCAGTCAGGGTACTGGAATGCAGGTGCAGATAAGGAAAGTGAGCTCAAATGTGGGCTTTGAAGTTGGAGAAGCAGAACTTGGAAGCAGTTCCCTGGTAGTGCAATCACTTAAAGTCTGTCCAGGTTGCCCAAGGACGCCTTTGACGCCTATCACAAAAGCAGGGGAGGAAAGAGGGAAAATTTGTCTGTTCTACTTGAGTCTGAGAACTTGGTACTATGGAGATATAAGTTGAAAGGAAATATATCCTTGATTCTTGGGCAGGCAGCTGTCTCTGTGATGTGGAACAGAACATTCTGTCTTTCAAGAATTGTTTTTTCATTTGTAATATTGGTGTGTATTGTCTCCTGTGTGTGTGTGTGTGTGTGTTTCTGTGTTCAGGGGGTGGTCTTTCCCATGACATTCTCAATGGCCACGGAGCACCATAGCACTGAGGGTCGCCTTCAACCTAGGGGTTCTCTGGGTTCTGAAAACTAGAGCCTGCAACCTGGGATTGAATTAGCATTTATGAATCGGTTTATGAAGAGCAAAGCATTGGGAGGCAGAAAACTTTGGATTTGAATCCTGGTTCTTCGCCTATCAGCTATTTTATTAAAGGTCATGGGCACAGTGCCTGGCACAGGGAATGAGAATGACATCGAGTCTAGTTTATTCTTTTCTCTCTGGTGCTTACAGTTCATTCCTTTACCCGCTCTCTTATATGGAGGTAAAAATATCATATGTCCAGTAAGTGAGGGAATATGTTGAGGCACAGAAGAGTCAGGAAATTTAAATGCAATCAAGCAGGAGATAATTCAATAGATCTTAAGGTGTTCAAATTTCTATGGTCACTTGTTTAAAAAGAGCTTTATATTTTAAACTGATTTTCTTTATTTCCACAGAGCATTCCACTGTCCACTATTTCTGTCTTTAAATTATAATTACAGTAAGGTTTTGGTTACACTGGATCTCATCTCTTGAAGCAGAGACAGAGGTATAGAATGGGATACAAAAACCTGGCAAACAGATCGACTGGATCTGCAGGCCCTGGTTTCATCTTGAGTCTAGCAGATGGAGAGAGAAGGGTATGGAGCTCAAGGAGTCAAATCACAAATAACTTGCCTCTGTAGGGCCGGTCTAGTCAACTTCAAGGACCTAGGAAAAGAGGGAATGAGACGAAACTAATAAGTAGGAAATCTGAGCCTATCAAAATGATTAAAATGGATTAACTCTCTTTACTACACCACCTCAAATAGAGCACTAATCTCCGGGATATTATAAAGAACTCAAAAAATTCAACACCAAACAAACAAACAAACAAACAAAAAACCAAATAAGCCAATCAATAAATAGGCTAAGGAACTGAGCAGACACTTCTCAGAAGAAGAAATATAATCGATCAACAAACATGTGAAAAAATGTTCCTCATCTCTAGCAGTTGGAAAATGCAAGTCAAAACTACACTGAGATCCATCTCACTGCAGTCAGAATGGCAATTATCAAGAATACAAGCATTAATAAGTGTTGGTGAGGATGTGGGGGAAAAGGTCCACTCGTTGTCGATGGAACTGCAAACATGGAGATTCCTCAGAAAACCTGGAATGGAACCACCATTTGACCTAGCTATCCCACTCCTTGGTTTATGCCCAAAGGACTTAAAATCAGCATACCACAGTGATGCAGCCACACCAATGTTTATAACAGCTGGAGTCACAATAGCTAAACTATGGAACCAACCTAGATGCCCTTTAACAGATGAATAGATAAAGAAACTGTGGTATATATATACAATGGAATATTACTCAGCTATAAAGAAGAATGAAATTATGGCATTTTCTGGTAAATTGATGGAGCTGGAGAATATCATGCTAAGTGAAATAAGCCAAACCTAAAAAACCAAAGGTCAAATGTTTTCTCTGATAAGTGAATGCTGATCCATAATGGGGGCAAGGGAGAATGAAGGAACTTTGGATTATGCAGAGGGAAATCGGGGAAAAGGATGGGTGTGGGGATGGGAAGGACAGTGGAATGAAATGGACATTATGATCCTATATACATGTATGATTACACAACCGGCATGACTCTGCACCATGCTCAGCTAGAAGAAGGAGAAGTTGTGCTTCATTTGTGTACAATGTGTCAAAATGTATTCTACTGTCATGTATAACTAATAAGAATAAAATTTTAAAAAAAACTGATTAACTCTATGTAGATCAAATGTATTGAATTGGCAAGGTAGACAGAGTGGGGAGAGGGTGACATATTCAGGAAGTGGCATAAATTGATGTCAAATAAGGAGTTCAACCATTGCTTCTTCTAAAAGCAATGACCCCATGCACCATGAGAGCCCAATTTGAGATGTCCTGTTTCTTTTCTGGCAACAGTATTTCTACAATATGGTTTTTGCACCACCTGCTGGCAAAGAATTGTGATCCCACCTCTCACTGAGGGAAAATTGGTGTTTAAACTGCTGGTAAGAGACACAGAGATAAAAATCACTTTGTGAGGAACATGTAGCTACTACAGCTATACCGTGTCCAACTCATTGTCACCACCTTGTTAACAAGTTTCAAATTGTGCAAGGTGATCTGCACAGGTGTTCTTCCTGAAAGTGTCTTAATAATGTGAGAAGATTATTCTGCATTACCTTAGTGAGAAAGAGAGCACTATTTTTCATGGTTAAGAGAGACAGCCTCTCTTATACTCCCTTCTAACATACAGACTCATCTTTATTTGGAAAGCATTTCTAGGCTGCCTCCATTTTAAAATGCAGAAGCTGCATTACTTATAATTTCTTGGCAATTTATAATTGCCAAGGAACCATTAAGATTTCCATGGCTGAGCAACACTTCTGGAACCATCCGAGGATATCATGTTCTGCTTTGAGTCTTTGAAGTAGCTTTTCTGGACAAGATGACAGAGAATGTCACTGTGCTGATTTTGTCCCTTGGAGGGAAGCTGGCTTTCCCTGTTCCTCTTTGGGGATGAAAAGATTCTGAGCTAAATTTACAGGGGATCAAATAGACTAGAGACCTTACCCCAAACTACCTTGGGTTCACCCAGTCTCCATTGCGGTTCGTTCACAGCTGGAAACCCAGGTTGGGAGTCGGGGACACAAGTGGTGCTGATAGTATACCTGGAGTCCAGAGCAGGAATATTCCTTTTCTCCCTTTTCCACACACAGATATTTTGCTTTATATGAAGGAGAAGTGGCTTATAAATAAATACGATGGAACTCAAGCGCTGAAAAATAGCTATGCCATCCCCTGCTCTGTGAGAATGCGTTGGCTCCTCTGGTCTCATTTTTGTGAATCTCAGGTTTGGTCTGAGACCTCCTATCCAGTCTATCGCATCACACTCCACTTCAACTCAACATTTATTGAATGGTAGTGTCCAGGGTCTGTTCTTGGGTGACACTAAAGGAGACATAAAAGTGATGATGTGGGTCCTACCGTCCAATGAACCTATCACTTACTTTGGGTGAAAAGACTGGTACCCAGATCTCCTTAGTACAACACCATCCTTCTCTTGAGATGAACACTTCAAATGTCCTAGAAATGCTGAGAAGAGGCAGGTTATTTTGGCTAAGTGAATTAGAGAAGAGCCTAGGAAGAGAACCAAGCAAAAATGTTTAAAAGAAAATCCATATCTTGAATTCTCGTTCTTTTTTAAATGACTTTCTTGTATGTATTTTTTTTCGTAATGAGATTATGTCCCCCAAGTCAAATTCCTATTTATTCATGTCACTAGCTTCCTTCTTCTGAATACAGACATGGTGACTTAGTGTAGAAGGATCACAGAGAGTGGACCTTTAACCCATTCCTAAACTCTCTTTTTTGACAGGTGCACAATATTTCACTAGCCTTTTGTAATAATCAGATTAATACTTTTCACCAGCAGAAGCTGGGGCTGTGAGTGATAAAGCATTGTTCTAAATGTTCCCTTTATTGGAAAGGAAATTACAAACCTGTTTGTTATTTTAAAGTGGCATCTGGAAAGATAATTTAGCTCTAATATTGAAGTCCTCCGAAATTGCCTAAGTGGTCCCACATGGAAGCAAACGCATCAAATGTGTCTTGCGAAGCTCCTTCAGACTGCAGAATGGAATTCATGTTTGGAGGCAACATCAATGTCCGCCAGGCTCCAAGAGCTCTTTAGTTTTTCAAATAAATACATGAAACAGATGTGACTAACGGATATTGAAGAGAGGCCAACATGAAACAAACTAGCCATGGTAAAGACACAAGCGGCTTCCTTCAAAAACCTTGCTTTGGTTTGATAGCTTTAGACCAATTGAAATTCTGCCAGAAGTAATGAACTCCTCCTTAGGCTTTTGAAACAAAGGCCCTAATAGAAAAACGTGACAGTATTTTGAAATCCCGTGGAACAAATCTGAACAATGCAATGGGACTGAAAGTCTCAATAGTTTTCATAAAAGTTGATAAGTTAAAGGAAATTATTTTCTCTAAAAATTAACATTTTATATGTTTAGTCATTTAGAAATTCCCTGATTAAGTAAAATCTTGAATGTTTTTTAAGTGAATGAAGAAACTGGGCCCTGGTACAGTGGCGTACACTGGTAATCCCATTGGCTTAGGAGGCTGAGGCAGGAGGACTGAGAGTTCAAAACCAGCCTCAGCAAGAGCAAGGCACTAAGCAACTCAGTGAGACTCTACCACTAAACAAAATACACTTTTTGTGGCTCAGTGGTTGAGTGACCCTGAGTTTAATCTCCAATACCCACCTACCCCCTGCCCCCCAAAAAAGCAATTGGGGAAAGTCATTTAAGAAAATTCTGATTTTTTCCCAAACTATTTACATTCTGAATAACAATCACCATCAAAGGAAAAGTATGCAGTCAGCTCATTGACAAAAGTTAGCATAAGATATGAGATGGCGAACTTGGATAATATCAATTCTTAGAAAGTTAATATCCTTATCCTAAAGATATATTTTGTGGCATGGTTTGGTTTAGGTAAAATACACATCCATGTGGCATTTGTTTTTCCTTCTAAATGGATTTTTATTTAAAAAGGATTAACTGCTCATCTCATTTTAGACATAAAAAATTAACATTCATCTCTTGTCTGCAGAAGGGTTTGAACTGGTTGGCTTCCAGAAATACATTCTTGCTCTGCTATTTTGCAGAGCAAAATTTGTCTTTTACAAATTTGCATAACTGGGCACAGAAGAAAACCAGACCTTTGCTGTATGCCTGGGATGCGACTCAGTGGTAGAACACTTGCATAGCATGAGTGAAGCCCTGGATTCAATGCCTGGTAATGCAAAAAACAAAAACAAAGGTTCTATGGAAGCAATCTCACCTTAATTCATTTAATCATCTTTTGTGCTTCATTTTCACTGATGTATATCATTCACTTTTTGTAAGAAATCAGATCTGTAGCCTCTGCATTATGCCTGGAATGTGCTGACAACATAGAGCAAAATAAACTCTGCTTCCTTTCCTGAATTCAGTGCTTGTCATGGATTAAGCCAATTTTGAGAGAGAAACCCTTGGCACTGGCTAGACCAGTGAGTGGCAGGGAACCTTCTTGATGTTCTGAACATTTACAGAACCCATGCTCTGTTCAAGGCAAAGCAGGTAGGCACAGAGTAACAGGCCGCACCTGGGCAAGTATGCTCAAAGCCATGACCCACACCAAACTTCCATCTACCTTAGGACCTTGTTCACTGGCCTTAGTGCTTCCTCCAGAAGGGTCACAGTTTTCTGGAAAGACTCAGAACCAGGGGGAAAGCAGCAGTTTTCTATGGATTCAAATAGTTTGAGTCATGTTGTTTGGGGCTAAAGGACACCTGCGAGAGACTCTTCCCTTGCTTCATCAGGGGTCTTCAAAAAATAAGGTGGGTGGGTGCCAGGACTGTGAGTCAGGGCACAGAGATCTTGGGTCTCGAGACTCACCGGCACAGGGGAGTTAAAAAAAAAAAAAGGCACAGTGTGGGATACCAGGATTCCAATGACACCCTACATCCCGTCCAGCAGGACATCAAAGCAACTCAGAGTGACCCCTGAGCAACAGAGGTGTGTCCTGGTTCAGCTGGTGTACACACCTGGGACTGAGTGCCAGAGGTGGCACTTCTTATCCATAGTAATCACGTTGCTGAAATATTGCACAAAATTGACCCAATTATTAATATAGTTGAAATGTGGCCTAAGATCTATGTCCGGAGACCAGAATCAACCAGGCCGAGAGGAACAGGGAAGGAGGACAAAGAAAAGTGGCTCTTTCGCAGAGCTAATGCAGGGATTATTTCACAGAGTTCTTAAATAAATTTGTATTTTAATGTTTTGACATTCATAAATTATGCCTTGGGAACTCTTTCTCTCTCTTCACTTTTTATGTAGTTCCCCTGGGGCATGATCTCTCTCTCCATTGATGGCCACACCCCCAGGTCCTTCTGATGCTTCATCTTCTCTAATGTGGCCCTTCTCCCTTGCCCCAGCCTCACTCCCAGAAATACAATAACTTCATTTTCCTGAAGCTACATTCAGAATATCTTTGTGCAGTGATTCTTGGGTTGGAGTTAGGAATAAAGATAGCTAACTTTGTGAACCAAATTCTGTATAACAGTTTGTTGCATCAATTTATATAAACATGCAAAAGACTCCAAATTTTAAATTTTCAAGATTAAGTTACACTTTTACAGCGTAACCTGACCAGGAAAGATTTTGATGAGCCAATAGCAAAAATCCCAGGTACCTGGAAGGCAGCACTAGCATCAGGCACGACTACTGCCTAAACGCCATTTCAACTGAGTGCCTTAAAACAACAATCATTGACTTGCTCATGATTCTGCAGTGTGGGGCAGGCTGGGACCCCCACCTGAGAGTACAGGAAGGTCCAGGGTGGCAACATGCTCCTCTGCGAGGCTTCAGCTGGGAGGGTGGGAATGTCTAGTCGCCCACTAGACCTCTCCCTGCCCCACCCCTGGCCCTGCCTTCTTTCTCCCTCTCCATATACTCTTTCCAGAGGTAGCTGAACCTCTTTCTATGAGTTCTGACAGTGAAAGCTGTCCTGAAGGCTGAGGCCCAGCCCTGTTACAGCTTCATTTCTGAGGAAACCCTACAGGTCAGAACTCAGAAGAGCAGCCCAATTCCTGGGAAGGGTGAATATGCTCCAGTTCTTGTTGGGAGGAGTAACCGAAAAAACGTGGCCACGTTTAATCCCCAACAATGTTTGTGCAGGTAAAGTTGGACAGTCACGCCAAACCAGAGAGAGGAAGTTCAGGGGGGTACTGAGAATGATCTGAAGATAATGGTGCCATTATTGTTGTTGTTGTTGTTTTCAGTTTTGCAGACTTCCAAGTAAGTTCAGGCAACCACATGTGTCTCTGGCCCGATGCTTAAATCTGGCCATTCACAACATCTTCAGCGTCTGTGTTCAAAAGTGTAGAATAGGAGTGGCAAACTGCATGCTTGCATGGATGCCTTTGTAAATAAAATTATATTCAAACCCTCTCTACCCAGTCATTTACACATTGTTTGTGGTTGTTTTTGTGCCATAACAATGCAGTTGAGTGATTTTGACAAAGATCACGGGATTCACACAGCCAAAGACGTTTACTTTATGGTGTTTTTGATTTGAAAGTCTCCTACTGTAACAAAACACCATGGACCGGGTCGTTTCATCAACAGAAATTTCCTGTCTCACAGTTCTGGCGTTCACAATATGTTGGCAGTTTTTTTTCTTCTGAGGACTTTAAGGGAAGAATGGATTTCAAACCTCTCTCCTTGGCTTGTATGCCCAGTTTCCCTTCATATCATCTTCCTCTGTGGCTTTCTGTATCCATATTTCCTCCTCTTATAAGCATACCAGTCATATTGGATCAGGAACCTCATTTTTAACTTGATTACTTTCTGCAAAGACCCTGTTTTACAGATTAATTTCAAGCAATGAAATTGTAGATGCCATCAAAAGCCTACCAAGAAAGAAAAGCCCAGGGCCAGGCCAGATGGATTCTCAGCCAAGTTCTACAAGACCTTCAAGGAAGAAATAATGCCAATTCTCCTCAAATTATTCCATGAAACAGAAGAGGAAGGAACCCTTCTAAACTCATTCTATGAAACTAGTATCACCCTAATATCAAAACCAGACAAAGACACATCAAGAAAAGAAAATCTTGGACCTATATTCCTAATGAATATAGATGCAAAAATTCTTAAGAAAATACTGGCAAATGGCATACAAAAACATATTTTAAAGATAGGACATCATGACCAAGTAGGGTTCATCCCTGGGATGCAAGTTTAGTTCAATATATAGAAATCAATAAAAATAATTCATCACATCAATAGACTTAAAGACATGAATCACATGATTATCTCAATAATTACGGGAAAAGCATTTGACAAAATATAGCACCCCTTCATGTTCAAAACACCAGAAAAACTGGGATAGTAGGAACATACCTCAACATTGTAAAAGCTATCTATGCTAAACCCAGGACCAATATCATTCTAAGTGAAGAAAAATTGAAAACATTTCCTCTAAAAACTGGAACAAGACAGGGATGCCCTTTTTCACCACTTCTATTTAATATAGTTCTGGAAACTCTAGCCAGAGCAATTAGATGAAAGAAATTAAAGGGATACTAATAGGAAAAGAAGAACTCAAACTATTGCTATTTACCAATGACATTATTCTATATTTAGAAGATCCAAAAAAGTCCACCAGAAAACTTTTAGAACTAATAAGTGAATTCAGCAAAGTAACAGGATATAAAATCAACACCCATAAATCAAACACATTCCTATACATCAGTGGTGAATCCACTAAAAAAGAAATTAGAAAACTAAACCACTCACAATAACCTCAAACAAACAAACAAACAAAAAGAAAGAATCAAAAAACAAGCAAGCCAAAAAAAAAAAAAAAGCAAAAAACAAAACAAACAAACAAACAAAAAACTTGGGACTCAATCTAAAAGAGGAGAAAGATAGCTATAATGAAAACTACAAAACACTAACAAAGAAACTGAAGAAGACCTTAGAAGATGAAAAGATCTCCATGGTCTTGAATAGGCAGAATTAACATTGTCAAAATGTCCATAATACCAAAAGCTTTATATAGATTCAATGCAATTCCCATTAAAATCCCAATGGCATTCTTCATAGAAATAGAAGAGCAATTATGAATTTCATTTGGAAAATAAGAGACTTAGAATATCCAAAGCAATCTTTAGCAAGAAGAATGAAACAGGAGGCATCACAATACCTGACCTTAAATTATACTACAGAGTAACAAAAACAGCATGGTTTGGCACCAAAACAGACACATAGAACAATGGTACAGAATGGAAGACAGAGACGAAGACACATAAATACAATTATCTCATACTAGAAAAAGGCTCCAAAAACATTCATCGGAGGAAAGATAGCCTCCTCAACAAATGGTGCTGGGAAAACTGGAAATTCATATTAGCAAAATTAAAATTAAACCCTTATCTCTTACCTTCCACAAAACTGAACTCAAAGTAGATCAAAGACTTAGGCACTAAAACAGAGTCCCTGCACCTAATAGAAAAAAAATGTAGGCCCAAATCTTTACCATGTCAGCTTAGGAATGGACTTCTTTAAAAAGACTCCTAAAGTGTGAGAGGTAAAATCAAGAATCAACAAATGGGATGGACTCAAACTAAAAAGCTTCTTGACAACAAAGGAAACAATAATGTGAAGAGAAAGCCTATAGAATGGGAGAGAATCTACACCACATGTACCTCAGACATAGCATCAATCTCCAGGATATATAAAGAATTCAAAAAACTTAACACCAACCAATCAACAAACAAACAAACAAATTTCTCAATCAATAAATGGGCAAAAGAACTGAACAGACACTTCACAGAAGAAGAAATACAACTGATCAACAAATATAGGAAAAAATGTTCAACATCTCTAGCAGTTTGAGAAATACAAAACTACTCTTAAGATTTCATCTCACTCCAGTCAAATGGCAATTATCAAGAATACAAACAACAGTAAGTGTCGGTGAGGATATGAGGAAAAATTCATACATTGCTGGTGGGAATGCAAATTGATGCAACCATTATAGAAAGCAGTAGGGGATTCCTCAGAAAACTTGGAGTGGAACCACCGTTTGACCCAGTCATCCCATTCCTCAGTTTATACCCAAAGAATTTAAACACTGTAGTGTATGTTCAGCATACTGCAGTGATGAAGCCACATCAGTGTTCATAGCAACTCGACTAACAATAGCCAAACTATGGAACAAACCTAGATGCCCTTCAACAGATGAATGGATAAATAAAATGTGGTATATATATATACACAATGGACTATTACTCAGCATTAAAGAAGAATGAAATTATGGCATTTGCAAGTAAATGGATGGAGCTGGAGAATATCATGCTAAGCAAAATAAACTGATCCCAAAGAACCGAAGGCCAAATGCTTTCTCTGATATGTGGATGCTAATTCACAATAAAGGGTTGCAGGAAGGGGAGGGCGTATTGGGGTAGGAATGATAATAGAATGAATTGGACATGATTACTCTATGTATGTATATGATCACACAACTGGTGTGATTCTACACCATGTACAATCAGAAGGATGAGAAGTTATAACTCCGTTTATGTATGATGTGTCAAAATGCATTCTACTGTCATGTATAACTCATTAGAACAAATAAAAATAAATTTTAAACAAGATGAAGAATATAATGTCTGATTTGACAGGGAGTGGGGTACAATGCAATCCACTGTAATGGCCCTGTAAGAAACAGTGTACTGCTGGGCATGGTGGCATGCCTGTAATCCCAGGGGCTCCAGAGGCTGAGGCAGGAGAACTGAGAAAAGCCAGCCTCAGCAAAAGCAAGGCACTAAGCAACTCAGTGAGACGCTGTCTCTAAATAAAATACAAATAGGGCTGGGATGTGACTTAGGGGATGAATGTCCCTAAGTTTAATCTCTGGTACATACCTACCCCTCACCTATGCTCCCCACCCCCCCAAAAAAGAAAGCAATTGGGGAAAGTCATTTAAGAAAATTCTGATTTTTTCCCAAACTATTTACATTCTAATAACAATCACCATCAAAGGAAAAGTATGCAGTCAGCTCATTGATAAAAGTTAGCATAAGATATGAGATGGTGAACTTGGATAATGTTACCAATTCTTAGAAATTAATATCCTTATGCCAGTAATATTTTTTTGTGGCATGGTTTGGTTTAGGTAAAATATACATTCATCTGGCATTTGTTTTTCCTTCTAAATGGATTTTTATTTAAAAAGGGTTAATTGCTCATTTTGTTTTAGACATAAAAAATTAACATTCATCTCTTGTCTGCAGAGGGGTTTGGGGGTAGGAATGATAGTAGAATGAATTGGACATGATTACTCTATGTGTATATGATCACTGGTTGGCTTCCAGAAACACATACTTGCTCTATTATTTCGCAAAAGGCAAATTTGCATAGCTGGGCATAGAAGAAAACCAGACCTTTGCTGTATTCCACTAATACGGCATCCTAAATTCAAACGTGAGGGGCTTGGATGCAACTCAGTGGTAGAACACTTGCATAGTATGAGTGAAGCCCTGGGTTCAATCCCTAGTACTGAAAACAAACAAACAAACAAACAACCCCCAAACAAAAAGACAAAACAGGGCATTAAATTCAAAGAGTACGACTACTTTCAGATAGTGCTACTCTCCCTAAGTAACCCATCAGCTCTGAGTTGGGCATGGTTTCATCCCCACGGAGGACGCCCCAGGCGTGCTGCCTGAAAGAGCATGCCACCTGCAAGAGCATGCCTGATGTCTGACGACTCCCTCTGCAAGTCTCAGCCACTTGAGGCAACTGATTCCAGCTCTGCCCAGGTCTTCTTGCCACATACTCAACTACAAAGATCTGTGTTCCTTGTTTGACGTTCTGGAATTAGTGACAACAGAATTTAGTCCTTTGGTTATTAACATTTGACTTCTGGTGTTTATAATCTACACTACAAAAAAAAATCACTTCAGAACCAACTGTAGCATGTGGCTGCATTTATCATTTTATTAGGAAAAAAAATCTTCAGTTGTTCAAACTGAAGACAACTGCTTCCAAACTTAGAACAATATATATATATATATATATATATATATATATATATATATATATATATATATATATATATATTTTGTACAAACTTCAAGCAACTTAGTGAAAGCAGCAATTCACCTCACTAATAATATATGATAGCTCAAATGAACATTTTCCTTGCTTTTCCCAGGCCTAATATAACACCAACTACAAACATTAACCATACAAGTTACAACAATCCAACAATAAGATGCAACAAGCAAGCTGATTATTGCTAAAGATATTTTTATAATGGCCTCTATGGTTTGAGAAAATAAAACAACTTTTCAGGAAGGTTCCAAACTTCCATTTTCCATACAGACCTTGTTCAATTCTTAAGCGTGGGCAAACTGGGCATTTGAAATAGCCAGGAGCCAGAACACAAAGGGGGTCCTTACTCACCTGAAAGTGTCACTCGTGAGCTGGCCTCAGTTGCTAACAAGGGAGATGGGCAGGTCTGAAGACTGTGCAGAGGCCCTTCTCAGTGGTGGACATAGATCCTGCTATTATCCCTCTTCTCCTACTAAGCTAAAGCTCTCAGCTTGGTAATAAGCCCTCCACCCAGGGCCACACCATAGAGATATGGACTAAACATTCATACCCTGGCATCTAGATCCCCAGTGTAGTACCAGGTGGGACTTTGGGAGGTGATTAGATGATGAGGGAAGCACTTTTATAAATGGGATTAGTGTCCTTTACACTCAGGTGTTGAAGAGACCAGAACTCTTCTCCAACCCTCCCCTGACTCGGCACAGGAGGATAAGATGAGAAGACAACCACCTGCAAAACAGGCAGTGGCCCTCAAAAGACAGAATACGCCAGCACCTTGACCTAGAACTTTTCAGCCTCTGGAATGGTGAGAAATAAATCTCTGTTGTAAGCCCCCTACTCTGTGGTGTTCTGTTAAAGCAGCCCTGGCTGATGAATACAGACCCTTTGCTTCTGGGGGAGTCAAAGCAAAACTTGACTGCCTTGGGAGATGGATGAAAATTCTCCTGCTCCTGGGACAAAGGCATCACGTCATGACTTCTCTGGGAGATAGGAAGTTTGTTTTCTTGTCTCTAGAGGAGGGGCAGGATACATTCTTGAGCCCAGGATTACACAGTGCAGAGTTGGTTACTGCACTCAAAGGGTGAACTCTCTTCCCACCTCACCTGGATCCAAGGCAGGGTTCATTTTCATGGGGAACAGACAGGACAATGGGGAAAACCCACCCAATCCCAAAGCCCAGGTTGAGGATCTGAGACAAGCCCTACCTGATCCTACACCAAAGACCAAGACATAGTGTCAACGCCCAGAGGGGCCACAGGAGCATGGGCAGAGACCCTCCCTGTGGCCCAGGTTCCTGAGGGTTGCTGGGAATGGAGAGCGGAGTGGGAACACTGGAAAAAAAACCTTCCAGCACACCAGACCCTACTCTAAACACAGGTAACAGCAGCCCACAGTGAGAGGTACTTGGAGTCTGTGAATGGACAATATTGAAACATCGAACAACCCAAGGATGTAACCCCACACAACAGCCAGGCAGAAGAGGAGTTGTGAACATTTCTCAGACTAAACACAGCACAATTCACTACTGTTTCCACTCTTCTCCCACCCCATGATGTCTAATGTGCAAAAACAAACAAACAAACAAATAAACCCCAATATATATGTGACACATTTAAAGGCAACAGAGTGTCTTCATATTTAAAGATTTAAAGGTGTTACAACTTCAAAATTTGTTCTGGAGAAATTGAGGTTCATTGATTTACATTTTCCACTTATTTAACTTTAAAAAAAACAGATTAAAAACAAGAACTTTGTGTTTTCTGGGTTAAATGCACTTTCTGCTTGTGATTTTGTATTTCAAGAACTGTTTAGTGAAATGAGTCAAAGAGGCAAAGATTTTAAAAACTCTGGTTTGTGATGAAATGGGTTATGGCTTCATTCTCAAGAAAACCAGTATGATTTGAAGTAAACTATAAATCTGTGATTTTACTTATTTAATAACTGCTCTCTTTCTAAATTTGAGATAGCTTAACATAAAATATAATTAACCAATAGGCTTAATAGGTCAAAATCAGAGATGAGGCTATGCCTGTTAGGAGGACTAGGATGATTGTTGATGGAGTATAACAATTGAACATGGATTTGGTTCTGAGTTTGACAGCCAGGCAAAAACAATCGAAGTTTGTGGGCTACATAATTCTAATGTACGATGCTTTCATATTCCTTTCTGATTTGGAACTGGGGAATTGAACCCAGGGCTTCATGCATGCAAGGCAAGTGGTTTGTCACTGAGATAACTTCTTGATGCCAAATTCTGAAGGAATCACGTTAGATTTTATGCAAAGGGCCTTGGGTGATAAAATCGTGTTGCTCACTTATCATCCACTATTTTCTTCAATGAGTGTTCATGGAAGCACCTATCATGGGCAAGATGTTGAGAAGGAGGAGCCAAGATTCCCGCTCCCCAGGACCATCCAGTCTAGCCATTAGGAGAATTCATGATCTGGTTGCCATGTGAGTATGAAAGACCTTCTGTCATAAACCTCCAGAACATTCCGGCAAGCGTTCTCGCTGAACTAGAAATACACAAGATGAGTTATTAAGGCCAACTCTGCAGGCAGAGTTGGGGTTTTTCCTCAAAATGAAGCCTTGAATTCAGTCTCAGAGTAATCTGGGACTGTGGGTCTCTAGGAATAGATAGGCTTCATTGTACATGTGCTCTGTCACTTGTGTGGTCATCCAGGGGAATGTCTGTTCTGAACTCCAGGTTGTCTGATGGGATAAATTAGTTGTGAATGTTTAATTATGTGTGTGATGAGAGACATAAAGAGTTCCTCAGAATATCACACTGTGGGCAAAGGACTGGGCAGTTCACGTTGGAGTAAGACCTTTCAAACAAAACAAGTAAAAGCAGATATTCTGGTTAGGATAAAACTGAAAATTTGTATTTGGTAAGAATGAAATAAAACTAAGATGCTTTGGGATGCTATTGGATGCACAGTTACTTGGGCTCTTGAGGAAGAAGGTAAATTAGTATTTTTAGAATGTTAGGTTCCTGGGAAAGCTGGGAATGGAACCACCATTTGACCCAGCTATTGCCCTTCTCGGACTATTCCCTGAAGATCTTAAAAGAGCGTACTATAGGGACACTGCTACATCGATGTTCATAGCAGCACAATTCACAATAGCTAGACTGTGGAACCAACCTAGATGCCCTTCAATAGATGAATGGATAAAAAAATGTGGCATTTATACACAATGGAGTATTACGCAGCACTAAAAAATGACAAAATCATGGAATTTGCAGGGAAATGGATGGCATTAGAGCAGATTATGCTAAGTGAAGCTAGCTAATCCTTAAAAAACAAATGCCAAATGTCTTCTTTGATATAATGAGAGCAACTAAGAACAGAGTACAGAGGAAGAGCAGGAGGAAAAGATTAACATTAAACAGAGACATGAGGTGGGAGGGAAAGGGAGAGAAAAGGGAAATTGCATGGAAATGGAAGGAGACCCTCATTGTTATACAAAATTACATATAAGAGGTTGCGAGGGGAATGGAAAAAAAAACAAAGAGAGAAATGAATTACAGTAGATGGGGTAGAGAGAGAAGATGGGAGGGGAGGGGAGGGGTGACAGTAGAGGATAGGAAAGGTAGCAGAATCCAACAGTTACTAATATGGCATCATGTAAAAATGTGGATGTGTAACCGATGTGATTCTGCAATCTGTATTTGGGGTAAAAATGGGAGTTCATAACCCACTTGAATCTAATGTATGAAATATGATATGTCAAGAGCTTTGTAATGTTTTGAACAACCAATTAAAAAAAAAGAATGTTAGGTCTAGTTCTTTGTCCCATTTCCACAATTGTGAAGAAGGCCTTGATAGAGAAACATCTGCTATGGTTGGTGCTTACCAGTCACTGTGTGAGACTGGATGCCCAGGGATGGAGGAGTGTACTCCCTCCTCATAAACCATTTTCCAATCCTTGAGAAACAATCAGAAAATATCTCGTTTAGCAAATTTTCCTTACATTGGCACGGCAGAGATTCTTTAGGATTCATTATTATAGAAAGCAAAAGAGTCATAACAACTGAGTATTTATCCCTGGATAAATGATCATTACTCTGAATCAGTTTGCTGCCTCCAGAAAGAGGTGCCTATAGAAGCATTCAGTGTGTCGTCGGTGCCGTTAAGGACTTTGTGACTCATCAAGAAAAAAGGCACATAGTTACCATTCACCCACAAACATCCAGACTCATTTCCCATTTCAATACCTCATTTTTTTCATTGTACCTCAAATTATCCAAAATAATCATTAGTTGAACTTTTTAAAAAGAACTTTGTGCATTAGTCAATATACCTTTTATCACTTCAGAGAGCAAAATTTCCCACGGGCAATAGTATGAAAACTATTATGGAAGCAGATGACTATCTACAGGGCTTCTGGAATGTCTCCTGGGGCAAATTTATCAGTGATCTAGTCATCAATAACTCATTTAGCTTATTTTTAGTTCAAAGAAATCACAGTCCTTTTACATGAGCTTTCATTTATGCAACAGCTTGCCAGTGAGCTCACATGGCAGTCACTTTGCTTCCTGGAGGCTGAGCTGGCTTTAATTCAGTAAAGCAAATGGCAACATCCAGATGTTCATTTCATAAAACAAAGCAGAAAGGTTTGCATAGTCTTTAGCAACATAAACTTTTAAAGAATGGTTTGTAATTGAATTAAGACTCAAGCAAATGTTTGTTTGTTTTTTTTTTTAAAAAAAACCTTTGTTTTAGATACTGTAGAAAGTATCAATAGCTCTAATAGATATTTGATCTTTAATTAAGGTGTTATACTTTTGAAATTCCTGGAAATTAATATTGTTATGTCACTATTGACTAATCTCTAGACTTTATGCAAATTTCAACATGTTTTCCCATTAATATCCTTTTTCTGCTCCAGGAACCCATCCTGGTCACCACAATGCATATCACTGTCATGTCTCCTTGGCTCTTTTACTCCATGACAATTTCTCAGACTTCCTTTGTTTTTATAACCTTGATGGTTTTGATGAGTATTCATCAGGTGTTTAGTAGAATAGCCCTTGATCTGAGTTTTTATGATGGTCTCAAAATTGAGTTGGGATTATGGGTTTCTTGTAGGAGCATCACTGAAGAGAAGAGTCCTCTTATACAACCATGATGTATCTAGGACATGGCCGGCGATGTCAACCTTCACATCCTGGTTCAGGTAGTGTTCCCTTGGTTTCTCCACTGCAGATTTATTTTTCTGTATTCTTGGGAAATTAAATACCTACCCTCCAGGGAGGACAATTAAGCTCTCCCTCCTAGAGAAGGGAGTTTTGGCATATATTATTTGGAATTCTTCTGTAAGAAAGATTTGTCTTTTCTTCCTCATTTATTTATTTAAGGGCTGGGAGTGTAGCTCAGTTGTAGAACGCTTGTCTAGCATTCATAGGTCCCTGCGTGCAATCCACCAAATTGTATTGGGGCTGGGGCAGGACATATATAAAGATGGGACTGGAGAATTCAAGACTGCTCTCTTGAACTCCTTTCTTGACCTCTTATCCCTTCCTCATACCCCCGCCCCCGGCCTTAATGCCTTAATAGCCACTTATCTTTCTAGGTTGTCAGGATTTGACCTCATCATTAGGAAGAAAATAATCTGCTTAAATGAATCCTGCCTTAGGTGTGAATGATAGAATGATCTAATAAGATGAGTGGTACTTGTAATTTTGCCTGCAAATGACCCAATCATTGACCAGTAGAAAATACAACTACCCACATCCCTCATTCCAGGCTGAGTGGGAATCTTGGGGTGTGTGTGGGGGGGTCGGTATGCTATTACCTCCCTAGTTTGGTGACCTAAAGTGTTTTGTGCGTATCTGTAAACTTAGATCACTTTAATGACACAAAAAAATATTAGTGTATGTGTGTGTTAATCTATTGCATACACACACACACCTTCCGGTTTCTGAAAACTCCATTTCAGGCGTGGTCAAAATCAACCTTTTTGGTCCAAATACAAGGTGTGCTGGTTATTCCCATTTCCCCATCTCCCTCTCACATCCCTCCCAGGTCCATTCTCCACTCTGTTTGAATCTGGAAAACTATTCCCTCGAGACTTTTTTCAACCTATCATCAGCTCGCTTCCAGGTACAGCCAGAGGATGGAACTCAAGTAGAGAGAGAAGTTAGGACCGTTCTCTCTTCCCTTGCTCTCCCTGAGTTGGTAGCACAATGTGGGTGATAGCTGTGTCCCTCCAAGATTGCAGTTACTGGGCTCTGCCTGCACTTGTTTCTCCTTGCTCCTCTAAGACTTGGGACCATAATGGCCTTCCAACCTTGCTCCTCTCTGGGTGTCTCAGCATCTTTAACATTGCCAATGTGACCCACATCTCTGTGAAGAGTCTCTGCATCGAGTCTTATAAAGCGAATCTTGTGAGTGAACATTTGTTTCTTACAGGGAACTGGTGCACAAAGAGTTAAGTGTGCCCCTTCCATCTGTGAAGACTGGTGTGGCTTTCGGGGTCAGAGGAAAAAGGCTGAGACTTACTGTTTTGGTTAAGAAGCCCAAACATTAAGATTTGTGAAAGATTAGGCTAGGGCATACATGCTTTACAGAAAAAAAACAAAAAAATTCTTTTTTCCCCTTCTTGGTGTTCAGAGGACAGGGTTAGGATTTATAGCCCAATTTTATAGTTGCAGTTGACTTCATCTCAGACATGTAATTAAATCAACAAAGAACCTTGTTGAGCATTTCTAATGACATTATCTCTGGATAACCTGCTATAGCGTTCTTGAGATTAGGAAGTTGGCCCAGGAAACTCTTTCCAGAGCCTTTTTGGACTGTGATGCTTCTGGGAAGAAAAAGTAGAGATGCTGTCTTGGGAATCTCAGCAATATTTTATTGAAGGAGTCAATCCTGGCTCATGGGTGTTGGCTTTGAATTTCTAAAGGATACGCCTCCACTGTTTCCATGAATTAGTTTATTATATTTTCTTCCTGATTATCCTGCCTGCCAGAGATGGGATGGGATTGTTTTTACACACTTTCCCAATTTGCTGGCAAAGTACAAATCAGTAAACCCAAACAGATGGGAGCAGAATGCACTGTCAATCATTGTAGGGCTGGATTTTTATCTCTGCCGTTTATATCTTGTTTCTACCACCTTGTGCTAAGGTTCTGCATATCTGATCTTTTCTTTTGGATTCCAGTTGCTTAGTGGTTTTAACTTTTTCTTCTCAGACACCCTGGTGATTGCCTTTCCTGGAAGAATATTGAATCTCCTCTGTCATCTGTGCCTCCCTCTAGACAGTCTCCTCATTGAATTTTCCTTTCTTGAAAACTGAGGGTAAGAGCTTCTAGGCATTCCTGGAGTTTAGATCCCGTCGAATCAGAAATTAGAAGTAAATTGGAGAAAGATCAAATAGGGTCTTCTTAATGTGTGGGGACAAGGTCATTACCTACTACAGATACAAATAACCTGGAGCGTGATTCGCCTTCTGTGAAACCCTAAAGTCACAATTCATATTTTCATAAAATCATTTTGAGTGCTTTAAAGTTGACTTTGGATTTCATACTATGAGCTACCTTATTTTCTACTTCTAATATGTTTCTTAATTTTTATTAGTTCCAAAGTTTATAATTCTAGAACATTCTAGCATTTTCTAATTCCAATGACTTTAAGTATATATTTCGAAGTCTTTTTTTTTTTTTTCCCCCTTCCTAATTGAATCCAGTTTGGAGAATAATTTTGCCAGTGGAAATTCCAGCTTTACCCAATTTTATGGTATCAGGAGAAAATGCTCTGCTAGTTTGATTATTTTTGCACATGCTCGTTTTAGTTTCACTTTTTATCAAAGTCATATATGCCTGTAGTTTAAGCCAATGAGCTGGTTGTGAAAAACAAAGGCTTCATGTCCTTTTCCCCTCATCGACTCTCTAGACACCCCTCCTTCCTCTTTTAGATGACGTTCTGCAACAACTGCTGTTTCTCTACGTGGCACGTCCATAGTCCCACATTTCCCCTTCCCAGTTGCAGGTTATCTTCCCACTGGTTGCTTAACTGTTCCCTCCTCCCACCTGCAGGCTCATGCAGACCCTTCCTAGTCTCCAAACTCCCCAGGAGTTACTTTGTAACCCAGTGAGCTCAAGGTTCAGTACACCGCTGTTCACTATGTAAATGTTATTCACGGCTGAACCATGCAGTAAATTTCTATTGCTTTTTCATTTCTGTATAAGGTTTGCTTTTCCTGGAGTTAATAATCTTTTTTTTCTCATTTGTTTTCTGTCATTTTGTTAATCTGATTCAAATTTTTCACAGGTTACCTTAAGTTTCCCCTCAAGGTTTTCAGGTACCTTGGGCATTCTACCAATTTCATTTTTTTCTGGAGAAATCTCTTTTGATTGCTTTCCCATTTCCTCTGATCTGTGTGTCCTTCTTACTCAGCACCCAGTTGTCTTCTGGGACCTCTCGTAACTTGAACTTTGCCTCTTTCCACGCTGATTTCTTATTTCCTTTCTTCCACGTCTGTGGGTCAGTTCCTTATGGAACTCATCTTCTCGTACCTTTTTGAGAGATGCTATGCCAGACAGGAAAAAAAAAAATTGTTTCTGAGGACTTGTACGTTTTAAAATGACCTTCTTATGTTCTTACATTTGATTTACAGCTTGATTCAGGGTCTAATTTGGGGATGGAACACATTTTCCTTTACAATTTCAAAGGCATTACTCCATTGATTACTGGCTTCTACTGCTGTTGGTGAGATGTCTAAAGTGATATGATATTTTTTCTTTTTACCTCAGAAAATTTTAAGATTTTCCATTTGTCCTATATTTCTGAATCTTTTTGTTAATGGTTTTTTTTTTTTTTTTTTTTTTTTTTTTAATTAATGTTTGTTTCTTGAGTTCTTGGCTACAGGGTGCTTCCTTAATAGAAGAATCTCCTGACTCCTGACTCTTAGTTCTGAGAAAACTTATTGTGTTGAGTCTCTAGTAAGTCCCTTTATTCCATTTTCTCTGATTTTATTTTTATTATTCATTTATTTATTTATTTTTTTGTGTGTGTGCAATTCCAACTTTTAACTTTTAAAGGAAAGCAGAGAGAAGGAGTGTATTGAATGCTTTCCTTATTCTGGAGGTTTAAAGAAGTGAAGAAAAAGAATTGGTGGAACAGAGAAACCAAAGACCCTTGAAAGCCAAGCGAAGATAATGGGATCCAGGGAGAATGATAACTTACCTATTCTTTTCTTTTCTTGAAGAATAAAGTTATTTGACTGGAATAAAAGTGAAGAGCGATTTGGATTATCTTTCTGGGACTTTCTATGGGGTTGGAGCGGAGTGGAGCTTCAAGGAATAGGATCATATTCTTCACCTACCTTGGGGCTTAGAAGTGCCTGGTGCTGGTGAATTGTCAGGGAGTCCAACCCTTCTGGTCTTGTCCATGGTGAGCTTGCCAAATGGTTGATTCAAGAAACACTTAGACCCGGCCCTTAAGAAAATGGGACACATCAGCAGATGGGGTGGGAGAAAGGTCTCTCCGTGAGTGAGAAGACAGCGTGCTCATCAGGTATTCTTATTCGTTTTTTCTTAATTCTTGTTGGGTCAGATGTGCCGCATGACTCCCATCTTCTCAGACATGCATACATGCTTATGGGCTCACAAGCCCAACGCCAAAGAGAAACGGAACAAAACTCAAGGTCCACATGTTTCTATAGCACATGGGGACTGTAGGTTTGAATCTGGAATGTCCCCTCCAAAGCTCATGTCTTGAAGGCTTGGTCCCCAGTGCAGCAATGTCCAGAGGCAGGGCTTTTGGAGAGCTCTCTAATGTCATCAGTGAATCAGTCAATTTGATGGATCAGCAGTTTGAGTGGACTACTGGGAGAGAGCAGAAACTGTAGGCAAGCAACGCAGGGGCAGAGGAAGCGTGTCACTGGGGGACATGTTCTTGGGGACAGATATTGTCCCTGGTCCCTCTCTTTCCCTGTCTCTGTATCTGCCTCTCTGTCTCTCTCTGCTTCCTGGCTGGCTGCCATGAGCTGAGCCCCTTCCCTCCACCATGCCCTTCTGATATGATGTTCTTCTGCCTCATCTCAGGCCCAAAGCAATGGTCTGGTTGACCATGGACTGGGACCTCTGAAACTTGGAACCAAAATAAAATTGCAGCCTTTAAGTTGTTTTTCTTGGGTATTTTGGTCACAGCAATGAAACAATGAACCCAGGAACACACGTATTTTACTCTGACACAAGTTTTCTACCTCTATTATTATTTACCATTGTGTTAATGAATCTGGTATAAATAATCCATCGAGGACTAAGACATTGCTTTATGACTCCTGAAATGCTCTATACCAGGGCTGGTACTTTCTATGTATACACCCACAAATATTTGTAGTTGGTGATGACCCTTTTACATTTTCTCTTTAAGTCTGAGAGAAAGCCAAAAGGGGATAGCAATACCCAAGTAGTGTGTCAACCAGATTTCCCAAGAATCAGTCACATGGTGCCTTACCTAGGAACTAAAGATAAGTCTCTTAGTCCATGCTGTGTCACTATAACAAAATACCCAAGGCTAGGTACTTTATAAAGAAAAGAGATTTATTTAGATCACAGTTCTAAAGTTTCAAGGACATAATGCTGGCATTGGCTTCTGGTGAACCCCTCCCTCACCTGATGCATCACAGCATGGCAAATGGTATCATGTGATGGGAGCTTTCGAGCAAGAGAAATGTCACTGGATGAGACAGGAAGCAAGCCAGGAAGGGGCCAGGCTTGCTCCTTTAGAGCCAATCCACTTTCTCAAAAATTAACTTGGTCCCATCCAAACTACCACAATCCCTTCTGAGGGTGGAGCCACCTAACCTAATCACCACATCTAAAAGGTCCACCACCTCTCACTACTGTTACCTTGGGGAGAAACCTTCCAGTACATGAACACTGAGGGGCACAAACCACATCCAACAGCAATTCCTGAAAGTGTTCTTCGAGCTGGATGACTATCGCTAAGGAAATCTACTTACCGTAGGAAATGAGTTGAGAGACTTTCTTTTGGGATTCATCACAAAGTTTTCTTGGATTTCTTGGGCATCCGCCCACCTCCTCAATTTCTACAAGACTTCCACAAACGGATTCGTTTTGTGACTTTAGTCAACAATGATGAGAGACTGATTGTGTAAAGAATTCCCTCTGGAAAGTTAAATAAGGATAAAAAGTGACATGAGCAGTTGAAGGAGTGGTGGGTGAGAGCGCAGAGGCCCGGGGGCTGTCAGTGACAGCAGCAGATGTTGAATGCCTGCATTCCAGGGCTTGTTCTGAAGCCAAGGGAGGCCCTGAGCGAGTGAGCCAGCACAGCCTTGGCCCTGAAAAGAAAAGCAAAGCATGCAGGCACCCCGCGCTCACCATCAGACCCAGGGAGACAGCAGACTCCTGCTAGCCTGCCTCCTAGCTGGCTTTGCGTTGTCATTCAACTTCAGAACTGGCTCAAGGACGATTTTAAGTAGAAAGAGGGTTCAGAACAAAACAACGACAACAAAATCCAAGCACACAGCCACCGTCATTAGGCAAAATTGTATATCCTAATGACCAACTTTAAATCATATATAAAAAACAGACTGCTAAAACTTAGTTTCTGGTATTTCACTGGAACTACATTAAAATGGTCTTTTTTTTTTTTTTCCCCTAAGAAAATAAGCATTTTCAAAAGTAGCTTCAAAAAACAATTCCCATTTTAATGTAATAAACACTTCGCTTTTGAAAGTTTATAGCATCATGTTCCACATTTTAGTTCAAAGGAAATGGAGCTAATGTAGCTGGAATTTGTTTCAGTTCGACTGCCAGCTCTTGGAAATAGACAGGCCATGGGCGCCAGGTGCCAGAAGAGTGTTTGCTGCCTCCTGCCACTTGGAAGGACTGGAGGATCTGGAAGTCTCTCTTCACCTCTTAGCAACAGCCTCCTTGTTAAAGTGCTCTCGTAAAGATGATTGACAGATACTAACAAATAATAGCAGGGAGTAGGCTACACTCTGTCCTAGGCACTTTCCTTACATAATCTTACATTATCTCATTTAATCCCCATGCACCGACTACCGTCATGATCCCCACATCACAGAGGAGGATATCTTCCCAAAGTCCCAGAGTGTAGTAACTGCTGAAGCTGGGATCAAACTCAGGACTTAATCCTCACAGCACTTCCAAACCCAACAGGGGACGGCATCAAAACCTGGCAGGGAAGTGTCTGTTGTCTTTGCTGAAGGACATTTTCTGTCACCTCACACCCAATTCTACAGAGTTCTTTTCTTCTAGTTCTTATGTAAACCTTGCAATCAGTGCTCACTTTGTAAAAACAGACTCTCGATCTTTTCTTTTCAAAATTTCCATCATCATTTCTTCTTTATTACAGGTACATAAATGGGGCAATTTTACTACTCCAGGAAAGCTAGGATGACTCAGAAATTTAAGAATCATCATCATCATCAAGTTTCATAAAAGAGAAAAAAAAAAACTCAGTAAGAAATTAGAATGCCCAAGAAGCCTGCCAAGATTTAGATCTATTCCTTCACCTGTGACTAAACCCTCTTAGAAGCATCATTTTTATATCTGTATTACTGCTGCATGCCTCACCTTCCAGAAAATACAGTTTTCCCAATAGTCTGGATTAAAAGGTCCTAGAAATGGAATAAATTCAAAACAGATCATTAAAGACTATGTGAACATGTGTATGAAGGCTTCTTTTGATTTTTTTTTTTTTTTTTTTTTTTTTTTTTTGCAGTGCTGGGGATGAAACCCAGGATCTTGCACACACTGGGCAGGGGCCCTACCACTGAGCTGCACCCGGCCCGGGCCCTACGCCCTACGCCTTGTCTTGAAGTAAAATAAAAGAAAGGGCTTAAATAGCACAAAAGCCAATGACATCATAATACAGGAGCTAATCTCCATTGAGTGCTCTCTCCCAACCAGGACTTTTCCAAGTACTTTCCATAAATTAACTCACTTGTTATGTAAAACAGCCCTCCTATCTCCAGTCTGCCTTCAGATCCCAGCTTTGTGACCTCAAGCTTTGGGACTTCAAGACACTCTACTTCTCTGGGCCTCAGTTCTCTCATTTGTAAAGTCTGAACAATAACGAAAATAACTACTTCTTACTATGTTTTAGAACTGTGCTATCTATCTATCTATCTATCTATCTATCTATCTATCATCTATCTATTTATTTGCAGTGCTGGGAATAAAACCCAAAGCCATGCATGTGCCAGGCAAGTACTCTATCACTGACATCCCCACCCCGGTGCTATGTTCTTACAGATGTGCTGTCCTTTAATCTCAGGTACAGGGTGGGAGAGGCGAAAGTTTAAAGACCTCCAGGTAGGACCCTACAGACAGTAGGTGGCACATGTAGTAGGCCACCCTGTCTATACTCTGCATGTGGGCACACTCAAGCATTAAACATCAGGGTGAGGATTTAAGTAGTCTGCTGAGTGCAGTAAGGCCAGAGCAAAGGCTGGTACAAGCTGGTCTCCGTGAGATGTCCCTCAGAACTTCTCATGACACTAGGAATGAAAGCAATGCCCACTTATAGTTCCATTTATTAGCTCATATGTGTCTCTTTCAGCACAATGAGAAATGTTTAGGGATTTTATTGGTAAGAAATTGTTTCTTGCAAGATTCTTTAGTCAATCAATGTTTATGTGATGTCCTATCTGGGTGGCTACTACACATCACCGAGTATTGATAGTAATAGAAAGACTTGCAGGTTGATTTTATATTTGCATTTTTAAAATTTTTTACTTAACTCTTTACCTTGGAACATTTGTCTTACTGTAGCTCTCTCTTCCATGGACAGAGCAGGATGTTTTTAAATTTTCACTGAGTCGTTTTGCCTTAAGGAAAAGGTGCTAGTCATTTTTTCTCTCTTTTGTATTTTTTTAAACACCATATAAATAGTAAATGAGAAATTTATTAAATCACTTCTCTTCTTGTCTGGAAGGACTAGACAAAGTTCTCTCCAATCTTTTACATCTTGGTTATATTTCCTGCCTCATGGGATTTGTCTAATGACTCCCTGCCTGGGGAATGAGAAGGCAGGGGTGTGGGCACAACCTGAGGTTGGAGCCCATCTCTCACCATGAATGCTATTGGCCCCCTCCTTTCCAGAGGAAGGACCTGGGAGGTATGCAGATGATGACCTTAAATTTGATGGCTAGTAGGCTCCCCATTTGCATATCCAGGTAATAAGATGAAGCCTGGAGTACATCCATCCACCCATCCCGGTTCCAGGACTCCTTACAGACACCAAAATCCACAAACACGTGAGTTCCTTTTATAAAACGACACAGTATTTTCATGAAAACTATTCACCACTTATACTTCCAATCATCTCTAGACAACTTATCACACCTAATACAATGCCCATGCTATGTAAATAGCTGTAATATCGTATTGTTTAGGGAGTAATTATAAGAAAAAAGTCTGTATGTGATCAGTGGAAATGCAGATTTTTTAAAAACTGTTTTTGATCAGCAGTTGGTTGAATCAGAGGGTGCGAAACCCACAGATCTGGAGGGGCCACTGCATTCAGTTCAGAAGGTTCAGGCGACAAAGCCATGGAAGGCCTGGTTTCAATTTTCTATGGGAAATATTTGGTTGGGTGGATATGACCAAAAAGCAGTCATAGTCCTACTTCTTGTTTGCTTACATTCAGAAAAACTGTGCAAACAGTTTGTGTGCCTGACTGCCTGGAATCTCTCCAGTTGGTTTATTAGCCCTGTTTATGCTCACTTTATTTAAAAGGGGGTCCATGTCTGAAAGCTTCCTGAGTGCCCAGCAAAATGATTCTGAAAACTCCCACGCACGTTGCCGTAATGAAGATACACTGGTTATGAAACCAACCCTTTGGTTGTCAGCAGGCAGCTTGAAGTCCTCAGGCTCCTTACATTACTCTCAATCTCAAAAACTTCTTACTATGTGTTTTCCACAGCCAACAGTCTCTCATCAGCCACCTTATCAGGTTAAGAAGGTTGTGTCATGAGGCTGAAAACCCAAGCATATCGATGGTTACTTTGGCAGGGTTCTTGTACAAACAGATGACGACAGCTGATAACATTAGCGACTTCACTTGTCATCTTTGTCATCTCGTTTTGCTGGGGCACCTGCTTCCCTGAGAATTATTTATGTTTGCTGTATTAATCCATGGCAACCACTTAACACAGCTGTACCAAATGTCGCTGCTGACATGACCAGTTGCTTAGTCTCCTTTCCATGGTTCTATTTTGGGGGTGGCATGGACTTTTGACCATGCCCAGTTGAGTTCTTGCTCCCATCAAGTTACCAAAGTGGCTTGTAAAAGAGTTTTCCACTTGGCCTTCGTCTTTAAAAGAAATAAATTCTGCTAATTTCCCCAGAGGGCACTATTACTCATATTTAAATTCTAAAAGATTAAAAACAGGCAATGTTTCTTCCTGCATCAAGAAACTTAAACATTTAAAACACTTTAATAGTTTTGAACAACTAATAATAAAAAAAATAAAACACTTTAATAGTGAATTGCAGTAAAACATTGCATTTTTGATACAGAGTCAAAAGTGTATAGAAAAGTATAAATGCTAAACAACTGCCTCTGTTTCATGCTTCTTCAATCTCTTCCATGGTTCCTTTATGTTCCTTCACAAAAATAATGAAATAAAAGACCTGAAAAAGTCAGAATGAACTTTTTAATTTCTGTTAAAATTAGCCGAAGACTTGCAGCCACATGGGAAACATTTATTCAAGAAAAAATATCTGAATCTAAGAACAGTAATCTGAATGGCATTTTAACTTCCCCTAGCCCCATATCCCATTCTCCAACTCAACAAAAGCCTAGAAAAATAAGAATGACATTCTAGATATTGAGAAATCAGAACAGAGCTGGGACCATTCAAAGTCTCATCCCCAAAGACTTGTCATTATTTGGCCCATCAGGTTGATCTATGAAAGATAGTGGGATGATATTCAAAGGAAAGAAAGAATGAATGAATGAACTATGGGGGATGGTAATAGGAAAGACTGTAGAATGAATCAGACATCACTTTTCTATGTTCATATGCGAATACATGACCAGTGTAACTCCTCATCACGCACAACCACAAGAATGGGAAGGTAGACTCCAGGTATGTATAACATGTCAAAACACACTCCATTGTCATGTATAACTAAAAAGAACAAATACAAGATTTTTTTTTAAATAATAAAAATAAAACACATACAGAAAGAACTGCGCAAATAATTCTATATTCACCAAACTAACCTCCAAAAATGAGAGAGAAGTTGAAAATTTTCTACATAAATAAAAGCTGAGAAGACTTGTTGCGAAGATACCTACTCTATAAGAAACACCAAAAGAAGTCCTTCCAGGGCTGGGCTTGTGGCTCAGTGGTAGAGTGCTTGCCTAGCATGCTTGAGGTACTGGGTTCGAACCTCAGCCCCGCATATAATTAAAAAAATAAAGATATTTTTAAAACTAAAAAAATAAATATTTTAAAAACAAACAAACAAACAAAAAAACCCAAACAAACAAACAAAAAAAGAAGTCCTTCTAGCTGGAGTTAATAGACAACAGGTGATGACTCAGATCCACATGAAGAAATAAAAGAACTGGGAAAGGTAAACAATGTACAGTCATTAGGGTGTTAATTAGAGTGTTAATATCTCAGCTACTAACAAAATGTTTTAATCAGTTTTGCGTCGCTGTGACCAAAAAACCTGACGGGAACAATTCAGAGGAGGAAAAGTTTATTTTGGCTCTTGGTTTCGGAGGTTCAGTCTCCTGTCAGCCGACTCCACGGCTCTGGGCCCAAGGTGAGGCAGAGAAAGCCTGGCAGAGGAAAGCTGCTCAGGACACAGCAATCAGGAGCAGAGGGAGAGGGCTCTGTTCACCAGGGATGAAATAGAAACCTCAAGAGCAGAGCCCTAGGGGTCCACTTTCTCGATCCACACGACACCTGCCTATATACCGCCCAATTAATCAATGTCAGTGGACTAATCCACCCATTAGGTTGCACCTCTCACAATCTCATCATTTCACCTCTACACATTCTTGCATTGTGTCACAATGAGCTTTGGGCGGATACCACATGTCCAAACCGCAACAGAGACTATATACCAGGATAAATGTACTTTTTACTTGTAACTTACTTTTTCCTTTCTATATGATTTGAAAGGCCACCACATAAAGCAATAATTATAAATCCACATTGATGATTACACAATGTATAATGATGTAATTTGTGACAATAACTCATACAGGAGGGATAAATGGAGTTATATAGGAGCAAAGTATTTGTATACTATTGAAATTAAAAGTTGATATTATTTAAACAAGGTTGTTAGTAAGTAAGATGCTACTGGTAGTCACATCTTAACCAGTAATTTAAGGAACTCAAAACTATAGTAAAATAATAAAAATTAAAATAATGAAAATTAAAATGGCACATTAGAAAACATGTTTAAACTGAAGGAAATTGATCATGGAGAAGTGTAGGAACAACAACAACAACAACAGACTAACAAATGTAGAAGCACAAAGTAAAAGGGAAGATGTTAATCCCGATTTACCATAAACGATTTTAAATGTGAATGAACTACACATTCCAGTCAAAGAGCAGAGATTGGGAAACTAAATATTGACTGTAAGGGACATGATTTAGGTAAATAGATAGTTTAAAAGATCAAGAATGGAAAAAGATGTGCCATGCAAACAAAAAGAGAGCTGAATTTACCATAATATCTGAGGAGCTAGGCTTTGAAACAAAAATTGATACTAAAGACAAAGAAAGGCATTTCATAATGATAAAATCATTAATCCATCAAGAATATATAATAATTATAAACATATATGCACCTAATAGAAGCACTTCAAAATACATGAACGCAGACAATGTAATAGATTTGAAGTGGGAAATAAAAAATTCAACAATAGTAGCTGAGATATTAACACACTAATTAATAGAATAGCTAACAAGAAGATCAACAAAAAAGTAGAAAACTTGAAAAACACTATAAGTAAATTAAACCTATACTAGACAGCTATCTAGCCAAATAGCAATTGCAGAATACACATTCTCAAGTGTATTGGAACATTGTCCAGTATATACCATACGTTAGGGCATTAAAAAAATGTCTCAATGGCAGGGTACTGTGTTGCACACCTGAAATCCCAGCAGCTCAGGAGGCTGAGGCAGGAGGGTCACAAGTTCAAAGCCAACCTCAGCAACTTAATGAGGCCCTAAGAAACATAGCCAGATTCTGTCTGCAAATTAAAGTATTTTTTAAAAGAGCTGGGGATGTGGCTCAGTGGTTAAGTGCCTCTGGGTTCAATCCCTGGTACCACAAAAAAAAAAAGTCTCAGTAAATCTAAATGGGCTAAATCATATGTATATTCTCTGACCACAATGGAATGAAACTAAAAATCAATAAGAAATATGAGGAATTCACAAACATGTAGAAATTCATGAACATACTTATAGAAGAAAGCAAAGAAAATTAAAGCATAATTTAAGATGAATGAAAATGAAAAACTAATGTACTAAAATAGATGGTGTGCATCTAAAACAGTACATAGGTGGAAATTTATAGATGCAAATTCCTATTAAAGAGAAAGGCCTTAAATCAATAGCCAAATATTCAACCTTAAAATGCTAGAAAAAGAAAAGCAAACCAAGTCCAAAGTAAACTGAATGAAGTCAACAATGGAGCAGAACAGAAAAGAACAAGATACGGAAAAAAATAGAGTAGTTAAGTAGAATCAAAAATTGGTTCTTTGAAGAGGAACAAAATTGAGCAATTTTTGCTAGACTCCCCAGAAAATAAAGGGAGAAGACTCAAATTATTAAAATCAGGAATGAATGAAAGGACATTATTATGAATCTTCTACAAATATAATATTAAAAAAGAATATTATGAACAGTTATATGCCAGAAAAATTAGATATCTTAGAAGAAATGGAAAAATTCAGAAACACATAAGCTCCAAAAACTGACTCAGGAAGAAACAGAATCTCCATAAACCTAAAATGACTAAAGAGATTGAAAACTTTCCACAAAGAACATCTTAAGCCCAGATGGCTTCACTTTCAATGTCTGCTACATGGATTTTAAAGAAGAATGAACCCTAATCCTTTGTAAATTCTTCTTAAAAATTGGAAAGGAGAAAATACTTATTAACCCATTCTGTGAGGTCAGTATTATCTTGATGCAAAGCTAGGCAAAGATATCACAGGAAAACTATAGATCGGTGTCTTTTATGAATATAGATGAAAATCTTCAACAAAATACTAGAAAAACAAATACAGCAATGTATAAAAATTGTCATACACCATGACTAAGTAGGATTTATCCCAGTTACACAACAGTGGCTGAATACATAAAATCAGTCAGTGTAATATGCCACGTTAATATAATGAAGGAGGAAACCCCATGATTATCTCAATTGATTCAGAAAAGATACTTGACAAAAATCACACCCTTTATGATTAAAAAAATAAAAAAATTTACTTATCTGATAAAAGGTATCTATGAAAAATTCACAGTCAGCATCATATTTATTGTTAAAAGACCCCTTCCATTTCAGAGATAAGATGGTATGCTAGAAGTTCTAACCTGAGAAATGAGGCAAGAAAGTTAGATAAAAGACATATACATGAGAAAGGAAGATGGAAAACTATCTATATTTGCAGATGATATTATTTATTTATAGTTACAGAATAACATGAACATACTAATGGAATGATTATCTGTTTAATGACCTATGTGTGCACTTTCAATCGATGTGCACTATTTTTGTAATTCTTTTCTTCTTTCTGATTACACTTATTGAAATGTAATCTTTTGGTTTCTGAATCTGATAATAAAATATTTGGATTTGTGTTTTGTGAGTCTTGCTTTTAAAATTCTACTTTTCTAGTGACTTATTTTTTTATTGCATTTTAGAAAGTAACAACAATCAATTAGAAATTTTCAAATAACTGGTTTTTCTTTTCACTGCAGATGATTCAGAAGCACTGGCGTGATTCCGTTTTGTTTGACATTGTCAGATTTTTTGATTAGACACCTTATAAGTGTGTGTTACAGTGGTATCTCATTGTGATTTTAATTTGCATTTTTCTAAGTACCAGTAACATGGAGAAACTTCTCCTATGCTGATTTGTAATCCATAATGTATTCTTTGGTGAATTATCTGTCCAAATCTTTTGCCTATTTTTTAATAAATTGTTTGTCTTCTGTTATGGATAATAAGAGTTCTCTATTCTAGATATCAATATTGGCTGGAAATTACAGAACAATGTTAAATCATAATGAAATCAATAGTCTATTTTTGTTTTAGATTTTCACAGAAAGTTGGTTACTACTAGGAAATATATTTCATGCCAAAACTATAATTTGACATTTATTAGAGTTTGGGGACATTTATTACATATAATTTGACATTTATTTAATTTTTTTAAAAATTGATTTTATTTTTTAAAATACATGACAGCAGAATGCATTACAATTCTTATTACACTATAAAGCACAATTTTTCATATCTCTGTATATAAAGTATGTTCACACCAATTCATGTCTTCATACATGTACTTTTTCTTATTTTATCTTTTTACTATTAGTTTAATGTTTATTTTTCAAAGTAATGAGTGCTTTCTTTGCCTGTCCTATATATTTGCTGACTTTTACACTAATAGCCATTTCATGATGCTCAAAATTATTAAAATGTGATGCATTACAATAATAAATTTCCCCAATATTAATCCATCCTTCAATTCTCCAAATGAGTTCTACATAGCCTTATTTTTAATATAGCTTAAATATTTATGTAATATTTTCTTTATGATTTCTAAACTAATATTTGTAAAAAGGTTAAATTAAAACTTAATATCTATTTTAGGTTTTTATGTTTTGCTTTTATAATTGATCTTCATAACATGAACCCAGTTGCTTGCTTTGTCTTTTTTCCTCTGTTTTAGTAGAGTCTATATGGCTGGTAAATTATGTATTTCTGCAAAATTTAAAGGAATTTATTTCTAAAACCACATAAGACTAGAATACAGGTTCTCAAACCTAGTTGCATATTAAAATGATATAGAGAGATTTAAAAAATCTCAATGTCTGGGCCATACCACTGACAAATGAAATCAGAATCTCTAGGTTAGCATTAGATGTCAGCATTTCAAAATGCAAAATAAAAGGAGAGGCTCAATGATTTATAAAGTTAGTGCTAGAACTTATATTTTGTGCCTTTGTCCATAACTGGTCCAGTAGTAAATACTGATTCATCTGTAATCTTCTTGGCATCAACTGATAGAATCCAATGGCCATAACCATAGCAATTGTATAAACTAGCTTCTCTACTTTTATCTTACTTTAATCTTACACAAATTTAATAAGTAAAGCAGATAATATAATCACTGTTTTAAAAGCAAATAAAATTGGGGCTTGGGAAGGTTAAGTGGCACAGACTCTTGACTCCCATCATTTTGGTATTTCAATCAATAATAGTCCAAGGCCAAACAATAAAACAATGGTTAACATACAAGAAAAGAAATACGAGCTCATTAACTAATCAGTAGGTCTCATTTCCAAAGAGTAAATCTGATTACTTTGCTTCCCTTTAAAACCCTTCAATGGCTTCCTTATGTCTGAAGGGGGAAAAAAATCCAAATTCCTTTGTGTGGCATAAGAGGTTCTTTGTATGATATAAGATCTGGCCCCTCATTGCCTCTCTAGCTGTACTTCTCAAAGAACTCTCTCGGGCTCCCTATACTCAGTCATGCAAAATGTTTTTCAGTTTTCCAAATGCTTTGGCTTTTGCTCACATAAAAGCCTTTGCTCAAGTTATTTGCTCTTTCCAAAAGGTTCATCTTCCAAAACTTTCTTTTCCCTCCCTTATCCCCTCCAACTCTGTTGACTAATTTACCTTTAAAATTGGATTCAGTTTTTGGGCTACCCCTTCTGTATGCTTCTAGAGTTCTCCAATAAAAACAGTGACCGCCTGAAGGGTAACAACCACTGGTTAATTGTCTTATTCCTAGAACAAGGCCATCATTGGTGCTTAATAAAATTTATCAAATGAATGAAGACTGGTCATTATCAGTCTTGATCTGCTGCAACTGAAATATGTAAAAGATACAAAGTAAGGACTGGGGCTGTAGCTCAGTGGTAGAGTGCCTGCCTCGAATGTGTGAAACACTGGGTTCAATCCTCAGCACCACATAAAAATAAATAAAAAGATATTGTGTCCATCTACAACTAAAAAAAATTTTTTAAAAGATACAAAGTAAACTGTTATAATTTCTGATAGTGGTAATATCAGGGACTGTAGGGATCCATAAATTGAACTCCAGGTCAATCTCTGCTTTTGACCATGTCTGCCCCTAGATTCTCAATGAGTCTTAACAGAATTGGCAGGTTGATGAGACTGGCAGCTACCCCACCACTGATATGTTGTTTTGATAATTCTAGCACGTACTCCTTTCCTCAACAGTAATAATAAAACATGACAACTAAATGCAATGTGGGGTCCTGGATAGCATTCTGGAAAAGGGAAAGAATATTATTGGAATAAATGGTGAAATTCAAATCAGGTCTGAGGCTGAGTTAATAATAATCATACCAATGTTAATTTCCCATCCTCAATAATTGTCCTATGGTCAAAGAAGGTGTCAACATTAGTGAAATATGGTGAAGGACATAAGATTACTCTTCAATTCTATTTCTGAAACTTTTGCAAGTCTCCATTGAGTTCAGAATAAAATTGGTTTAAAAAGTGATTATAAGTTAGGAAAATCAAAGTACTCTTCATGAGGAAAAAAACTAAGCATTTCTTCTTTAGTTGATTGTTACATTTTTGATGAGTTGAAAGTTTGAACAAAACCAGAGTCAAAATGCTGTAATTGTTCTTGTCTGTTAATAACCGCAGTAAACAATTTGATTGTAAGTGTTCAACATGCCTGTGAGCTAGTTTCTATGTGCTGTGTTTTTAGCCACATACCCTCAGTTTGCAAGACAGCTTCACATATACCGGGTCAGGTGTCCATGAGGTGGTCAAAGCTGTGTAAGAAGCCTGAGATGTAATTCCTCTGCACAAATTCACACCCTGGGGTGCTGCCCCACCCTGTTCCCTGTGTGCTCTGTGGCTACACACCTGCCTGAGGACAGGATTAATGATGATGAGAAACGTGCCTGTTTCCCTGCACCAAAGATGATGTTGGAGTGGAAGGTCGCCAAGGGAGGATTAAAAGCAAAAATGTGAGAATGTGCTCAGGAATCTGCGTGATGAAGACGATGAGCTTGTGAGCCAAGGTTGGCTCTGTGAGGGTCCAACTGTCTTATTCACTGGCAAGATTATTTTTCTCTTTGTTCAGCCTTCAACAATTCATGCAAAGATTTCAAAAAAGATCTAACAGAAACCAGGAACAATGGTGAAATTTGAGGAAGTCGATTTAGATCTGAATAAATATTTGTCAGGTTGGAGAAAAGAAGAGAATAGTGAGAATCGTTGATATTTCTTCTTTGTCGAAAAAAAAAATTATTATGCTAGGGAAACACCATGATCACTCTTTTCCAGGATGGTTCGTCTTTTGTTGAGTTTAAAATTTAAAAATTGTAGTATCTTTGGGAATAGAAAAATAAAAGTTCATTTATTTTATAGCCCAGCAGTTTTTTGTTTGAGTTTGGAGTCCAGACATATTAGAATCTGATGCACAGGTATTCATTGGTATCTTAGTTTTCCATCACTATGACGGGGATAAACAACCTAAAATGCAGAAAGTTTTTTGGGGGCTCATGGTTTCAGCAGTTTAGTCCATGATCCCTTGGCTCTGTTACATTTGGGTCTGACATGGCATAGCATATCATGGTGGGAATTCTTGGAAGAGGAGGCCTGTTTACCTCGAGGCAGTTGAGAAGCCAAGAGAGGAAAAGATGGAATTCCAATATATACTTCAAGGTGACTCCTCTTGTGACCTACCCTTCTACTACTAGTTCCTACCTCCCAAGGGGTCCACTACTTCCTAAGCCTTGAACACATAGACCTTTGGGGGATGCTCATCCAACCCAGAAATTCATCAGTTTATTACAAATGCTTTAAAAATAAAGAAATGGCTATTATTTAAAAATAAAACCAAACTGTAAAGAACTTCTTTTAGTTAGTGAAAATTTTCCATGGATTTTTTTTTTTTTTTGGAAGGAGTAGGAAGGCAGTGGGCATGTTGGGTTTCCAATAGAATGTTTTGCTGCAAAGAAGAGAGTCTTAGAAGATAAGGAAGTGGGGAAGAAGCCAAACTAAGCTGATTTTTTAAGTGCTTATTTAATTTCAAAACACAGCATCTTCCATTATTTTCTACCTTTAAAAAGAGAACAATGCACATCTGCTCAAAATTCAATCCAGAAATGCAATTATGAAATAAAGCTGTGTTACACAGGAACCATTCAGATGTCCTCTGTTCATGCATAGCGTCTACCAGATGACACACTGAAGTGGCCTGGTGTCTGTATGCAAGATGCTGCCAAGGGACCAGGAAAATGGCTAAGGAAAATCATTCATCATTTTAAATCAGAGATGCTGAATTCTTGCAGACTTCTGTTTTGAACAATGCCATTTGAGTTTACATTGGAACAGGCTGTCTTCAACATTTAGGATTGGCCTTGGTCCCAGTGACGTAAACAGAAAAGGCATCTCTTGCTCCACATCTCCATTTGTTGGAATGTTTAATAAATTGTGTTTTCAGAAGTTTATTCGCCTCCCACAAGATTAACTTTACTGAGTCGAATCTTATTATCAATTCTTATCTCCTTCAATTGGTGCAAAGACTCAGATGGGCGATATTGTTCATGACTTTTTTACTTAAAGCCATACATATGAGTTATTACAGAGAACAATTTGTTTTAAATTTGGTTTCTGGGGAAAAATATTTTAAGTCTGTATTATCTCTTCTGTAGGCTAATGATAATGCACATTTATCTTGTTTCCATTTTGGCGTTAGTCTCAAAAAGATTCAAAGCTACATTTGATACTTAAATCACAGAAATTATGTCAAGTGTTAGCATTATCATACTCATTATTTTCTTTTCTCTTGATCTTTAGTTCCCATTTCCATTCTTTTTTTATTAAGCCTATTGTGGTTTTCTTTTGTTGTTGTTGTAGAGCTATATCAAAACCGCTCATGTATACACATATGCATTTAAATGTGAAATTGTTAGACTAAATGTATTAGTGCATGTGCATGTTAATTTTTATATTGTGATTGAAACTATATTTAGTTATTACAATTTTGTGTTGTAGAAAACAAAACAAAACAAAAACCACATAGCAGTGAAATGATAAAGTGTGACTGTCTTTTATTGTCTAGCTAAGTGAGCTTTGTCTTAGATTATAGGCCTCTAGAGGAAACCGTCTCTTTAATTAAATGAGAATCAAGCAGCTTGCTTTTTCATGAATTTAACTATGAATTCATCATCCACATCAATACAGATGCCTGATATCTGACCAGAATTGTGATTGATAACTGGGAGACTTATCTTACACATTCTCCAATAAAACTACAACTAAGTTAGAATTACCACGATTGAATAGAGCAAAGTTGAAAATAAAATGAAATAAAGAAGATAAAGTAAAATTAAAAGGAAGGTGCCCATGAAATGTTGAGGAAGTGCTGGCCCAGGTAATCAGTGTCTAGATCTGTGCGTAGGTTTGCTTCCGTGTCTCTGGCTTTGAACTTGATGGCTTCCCAGTTATCTCAGCGGGCAGCACGGGTCCTTGTCCTCCGGAGCTCAGCTTTGAAGAGGACCCTCCAGCCATGGGCAGACGGAAACCGGGGACTGACATAAGTGGGAGACTGACTCCTTAGATTTTCTCTGATGCTTCTTGAAGAGGGCTGCTCCAAGTCTCTCCTGTCCTTTCTTCCTTAATCGTTTAAATCAGATCCTTCTTCCAACCCAGAATGGAGAACAGAAGCTACTTTGCCAATTACCAGAGGAGAGGAGGGCCAGGGCTGGAAGCCCAGGATCTCTACTGGAGACAAAGGCGGCCCGCAGGCTTTCTTCTTCTCAAGGCCGGCTCAGCGGGCGCTGGTGCCACCGGCTACACTCAGGACACCCGTGGGCCCTCTGCCTTGCAAGCCACAGCTGCACTGAGTTAAGCACTTCTGAGTACCATGTGTTTCTGTGAGCTGCTCTTCCTGTGCTTTGTACTCTGAAAATTTTCCTATTACATCAAATGTTCCTGAAATACAGGGACGATGCTGACTTTTCATTCTGTGACAGCAGTGGGGCTCCTGTTTCCCCCTCTTGGGTCCCCGCTGAGCTGAAAGCGCCCTGCTCTCTCACTGGCTCTGGTGGCGTCCTGCTGGGATTCTTGGGAGACATGACCAGTGCAGTACCAACCACTTGTGCACCTTGGGCGAACTCCCTGGAATTTGTTTTCTCCTTGGCATAATGAGGGGATTGGAACAGCTTCCTAATCTGAACAATTTGAGTTCATATCAGAACAATCTGTTATTAAAAAAAAAAAGAAAGAAAGAAAGAAAGAAAGAAAAAAATCCGTGGGTCTATTCCCAGCCGCTGCAGTGAGGATCGTTTCTTTCACGATACCGCGGCGCCCTCCGGTGGTTGAAGTGAATATGCCTGGGGTAAACTTGCAAAGAGCAATGCAGTTTATAGACAGAGGGCTCTCGATTTCCGTGGCTTCTGCATGTGCGAATCCAACCAACCCTGAACGGAAAATATTTGGGAAAAAAAAAAATTGCTACTGAGCTGAGTTTCTACAGACTTTCCCCTTATCATTATAGACAATTTACATGGCTTTTATATGGCACTGGGTATTACAAGTGATCTAGAGATAATTTAAACTCTATGGGAGAATGTGCATAGGTTCTATGCAAGTACTACACGGTTTTATATAAGGGACATGAGTATCGGTGGACTTGGGTATCCTCTAGGGGAAGAGGGAGGGCCCTGAAAGGCATTCATCCCTTGTGAATACCCAGGGACAACTGTATAAACCAACTATCCAGAAAGCACAGAATTGCTGTGTAGAGGGTTGCCAAGTGTAACTGAGAGGCTGGCCTGATACTTTTGAATCTCTCTGTTGCTGGCTAGTAGGAAAGTTCTGGTTACTTCAGAAGAGTCCTTCCACAGGCTGCCACACTGCTGAGAATTCTTTGCTACTGTCCTTCTTCCCTTTCCTTCTTCCTGTGCTGGGGATGGAACCCAGGGCTTTCTGCATGCCAGGCAAGCACTCTACCATTGAGCCCTAATCTCCAGTCCCACTTCATTTTTCTTTTAGGACCAGTTGTCAGGTCAGCCCCCAGGCAGTCTTGGCTGCTGCTGCTTACCCCGTCCTGACTCCCAGCAGTCTTCTGTAGGGCCTTCTGATGGCAGGCATCCTCCAAATCCTGTCTAGGTGGCCTGTGGAGCCTCACCCTGTGCATCCCCACCAGCCATCAATCTGCCAGGTCAGAGGCAGAACAGCCTTCCTGGGAATTAGGAAGGCTAGGAATCACCGGAGACCCTGAGGTGTGGTGGAGGAAGCATCAACTCTGTGCCCTCAGACTCCCACTTGGCCCTTCACAGGTGAGCCTCCCTCTGTGGGCACTTCAGCCAAGCTCTGCCAGCTTCTCTCTGTTCTATTGTAAAGACCACTTTGATCATGAGGTTTGTTGGGAGGCTGAAAGGAAATGACCACCCTCTGAATTCTAGGTCCCCACTCAGATCTCAAGGTATGAAGACCCATTTTTTGACTTGTTCTGTGCAACACAGAATTGGGTTAGTGGAAAGCAGGGACTTATTGTCTTAGAGCATTTTGTGCTGCTATAACAAAGTACCTGAGACCAGGCGATTCCTAGTCAAGAGATATTTATTAGCTCTCAGTTCTGCAGACTGAAGCCTGAGAGAGCAGACAGAGCTGCATCTGGGGAGGGCTTTTGTGCTGAGACAGAGAGGAAAAGGGGTCTGAACTCGTTCTTCAGAAGGACCTCATTCCTGGTGACCCCAATCTCAGGACAATGGCATTGATTCATTCATGATTCCTAATGGCCTCTCAAAGTTTTCCCCCTCTAACAACTGTTGCCCTGGGGATCAACACATGATTTGGAGGGCATATCTGAACCATAGCACTTACCTGACTTAAAGAATGAAAAACAAAATGGTGGACTGAAAAAATTAGAGCTCTGCATTCTAGTCAAAATACTCAGGAAGTGATCTGGCAGGCATTCCTAGATGGTGAGAAGAATGGCCGTGTTTCAGCCAGTGTTTATGAGTCCCCATGAGCTGCCACCAGGAGACAGAGAAAAGATGAAAGACCATTGGGGTTCTTGTTGTCATAGATGAATGTTTGCTAAGCACTTACTCTCTATAGAGCAAGGTGATAGATGTGGGGTAAATTAATAAGAGAATAAGCAAGGCAACCCTTTTGGGGTCAGGAGTTATTCACTCACTCACTCCAAGAGTTCTTTCTTGCAAGGTCTCTGTACTGGTCAGTCTCTGAGCCCTGACTTTGGATCATGCTCTAGATTTAAGACGTGATTTCTGCCTCCAAGAGACTTATATTCTGAAAAGACAAGGAAGATATATAAAGAAATACCTAGCAGCTGAAATATTTAAGATTTTAAATCGTGTTAAAACACAGCATAGAATTTAGCATCCGGATCATTTTTAAGTGTAGAGTTCCATAACATGAAGGACATTCACATTGTGGTGCAACTAGTCTTCGGAATTTTTCATTTTGCAAAACTGAAACTCCATAGGGACTGAACAGCATCTTCCCATTCTCCGTCCCCCAGCCCCTGACAACCACTTTGTCTGTGAATTTGACTTCTCTAGGAAGCTCATATAAGAGTCATATAGTAGATGTCCTTTGGTAACGGGCTTATTTAACTTACTACAAAATCCTCAGGGTTCATTCAGGTCACAGTATGTGTCAGAATTTAGTTCATGTTTTAGACTGAATAATACTCCATTGCATGGATATTTCACATTTTGCTTATCTGTTCATCCATCAGTGGATTTTTGTGTTATTTCCACTTTTGCCTTTTGTGATCAGTGCTGCTGAGAACTAGGGCTTACAAATATCTGTTCTAGTCCCTGCTTTTGGTTCCTTTGGTGTATACCGAGAAGATCAAATGTAATTCTATGTTTGATTATTTACTTTTTTTTTTTAAAATTTGCATTCCTACCAACAGGGCTTACATGGTCCCAAGACGTTTTTAGCCTTTAAAGAAATCTACAGGACACCTTCAAGAAGAACACAAAGAACACTCCTATTTCTCTTGCCCATGTTCCCCAAATTGAGCATTTGCCATTTTGCTTTCATATATAGATATATTTGTTTTCTGCCATGGTGCTCATCATCTCTAAAGACCTCACTGTGGGCCTCCCTAGAACTAGGGCATCCTCCTAGGTAACTGCCATGAGAGTGCAATCTATCCATATGATACCTATTCCCCAGGCAGCTCCTCAGAGTCTGCGTGGCCAGAGTTCTGCAGTCCTCCCTGCCCCACAGCTGAGATCAGTTCTAAATTTAAAGTCGCCATGACAGAATGGTTTCCAAAATTGGAAAACAAGTTTTCCATCCCCTGTTCTAGTTAAGATTCTTCCAGTGTTTTCTTTTCCAGTTTCCGAGTTTTGTTTTTCAGAGGAAGTCATGCTTGGACTTTCCGTTTCAGCCAGCCAGTCTGAGGAGAGGATTGGACTCACTGCTTTGGAGTAAGTACCGACCTGAACATGCAGAATTAAAGTAAGCAGTGGAAAATGAAAGTCAGGGAAAGAATCAGCTTCTCACACATGAGGCCTGGTCTCAGCAGCAAGGGAAGAAGGACCAGAGCACAGACAGCACAGGACGAGGACATCAGAATATTCCTGTTTTCTACCTAAGAGGAAATTCAGCAAGGGTCTCTTGAGATCAGCTATAGGTTGAGCTGGGAGCTTTCAGACTTTAAACAGCTTTTGAAGTTGACATTTTTATCTTCATTTTCCCGCCAAAAAAGTGCAGCTTAGAGATTAAGCAAGTGTGAGCCTCAGGCCATTTATTGAGTCAGAACTGGGGCTCAGATTGAGACCCACATTTGTCCTCTATCTCAAGACCTCGTGCTCACTTTATTGATATCAGGCTGAATACTATTTTTTATTTGAAAATTATTTGAAAAGATTCTCTTATCAACCAAGAAGCCATTCTACCCCTTCAAAATAACTGATAATTAAAAAAAAAATCTACATAGTTTTTAACCTTTCACATAAAACTGTATTATGGGATGAACAAACAATCTCACAAAATGCTCCAAGACATGTAAACAACAACAACAATGAAAAATAAAAAACAACATCTATCATGAATGTTCTATTGACAGAATGAAGACTTGGGAGTCATACTTTTTAATGTGCGGCTCCACCAAGAAATGTAAACATGATAATACTTTGGGAGGTGAAGGTTTCATAATAAACAGTCCTTTTACATAGGATAGTTTAATTGTGATTGCGTAGGATTGATATTGCAGGCTAATATTTATGCTCATTTTATCAAGTAAGTCTTCATCATTGTAAAAAGGGCACAGACATTTTCTACATAGATTTTTCTCACAATGAAAATATGCAGATACTGGTTTGGTCTCATTATTCAGAGCAATTAATAACAAATGCATAAAAAGAACTAAAAAACAATCATCAGGTGACTGACTTACAGAATTAGAATTTTCCTTGAAATCGGAGTATTGTCCTTTATAGTGTGTGTGTACACACACACACACACACACACACACACACACTGTAAAGGTCAGTCTGCTAAGAAATGAATGTTCTAGTGATGACTTAAGTAATAACTTCCACTGGCATCTCTTCTTCTGGGTCTCCATTTGTCCCACTGATGTTTGCCCAAATAATAAACTCATGGCACATTTCTTACAGATGGAATAAGGTTCATCAACTGAGATTTAATTCCTGGCTCCTCTCTGAATCTGCCAATTCTCTGGTGTGTGATTACCCACTAGGATTTGAGGAAATGTGTTTCTCAGTTCCCCAATACCATTTGACAAGATCTCCTTCCATTTGATTCTAGTGCTGAGGGTCAGTAAGTGAGAGGCTGTAGAACGAGGCATGTGGGAGGAGGGTGCTGAAGTCTTGTTGCTGGAGGGAGAATACAGACTCCTCTCCCACAGTTTGACGTTGAGTGCCTCCATTAACCTATGCGATCACCAGTGTCCTCATTATAAAATGGGATATATTTGCTTCGTAGAGTTGTAAGGGCTAAATGAGATAATATATATAGCAAGCTTATAATAGGGCCTTGCAAGTGGTAAGTACCCGATAAAATGTTATGGTTTGGATCTGAAACGCCCCCTCACAGGTCTGTGTGTTGAAAGCTTGGTCCCCAGAGCAGCCAGGTTCAGAGGTGAGGCCTTTGTGAAGGTGTTTGGATCTGGAGGGCTCTGGCCTTATCAGTGGATTAACCCCCACAATTGGCATTATTTGGAGGTAATAGGGGCGGAGGCTAGTTGGTGGAAGTAGGTTACTGGGGGCATGCCCTGGAAACATATATCTTATCTCTGGACACTTTTTTCCCCCTGGATTTCCTGCCTGCTCTGAGCTGAGCAGCATCCCACCACCCGTCCTTCTGCCATGATGTCCTGCCTCATCTCAGGCCCAGAGCATCGGAGCCAGCTGACAATGGACTGGGACCTCTGAAACTGCAAGCCCAAATAATTCTTCTTTCCTTTAAGTTATTGTTATCAGATATTTGTCACAGTGACAAAGAGCTGGTGGCACAACTGTTATTACTATTTGTTAAATGGTCTGCTTAAAGAATGCTGATTAATTTATCAATTTGAATCCGAAATGCTGTTCCCAGGAGGTGGCAGAATTTTTTCCTAAGCCAGATCCTACTCCATAGCTTAAATGGGACTCCAGTGGGTGTGCATATGAGCCACATACTCATCACATTTAGGGTGATCTGAAGCTGGGAGCTGGGGTGGCTGTGCACCAAGTGTCTCTCATCCTACTCTTGGGACCAGCCTCTTGAGATCTTTTTTTTTTTTTTTAATATTTATTTTTAGTTGTAGTTGGATACAACACCTCTATTTTATTTATTTATTTTTATGTGGTGCTGAGGATTGAACCCAGGGCCCTGCATGTGCCAGGCGGGCGCTCCACCGCTGAGCCACAATCCGGCCCCTCTTGGGATCTTTCCTCCTCTGAGTTGTTGTTGTTGAGTATTTGGGTCGCAGTGACTAAAATCTGACGAATACAATCGTTTAAAGAAGAAACTAGACATATCTTGAATTATTTCATGTGATAGATCTTAGACTGATGTTTTAAGAAAAAAAGTATTGAAATTTGAATCAGAAAAAAAATCACTTTTTACCACTCTTTACCAGTTATGTGACCTTGGCTACTGCACACAACTTCTTTGAGTCTCTATGTCCTCATCTGTTAAGAAACAATAATGTAAATAAGTCAGTCTTAATGTGAGGATTAAAAGAGATATGTGCCTGTATAAAGAAACAGACCTAATAGATATATACAGATATGGGAGAGGATTTGCTATGGGAATTGGTTCATGCAATTGTACAGACCAAGAATTCCCAGTGTCTCTCATTTGCAACCTGGAGAACCATGAGAGCCAGGAGCATTGTTCAGAGTCTAAAGGCCTCAGAACTGGAGGAGCTGGTGGTGTAACTCTCAGTCTGAGGAAGAGGGGTGGAGATGGTGGACTTGCTGTTATAAGTCCTTGAATCCAAAGGCTGAAAAACCAGGAGGTCTGATGTAGAAGGGCAGGAGAAGATGCATGCCCCTGTTCAAGTTGAAAAAGAGAAAGAATTCACCTTTTGTGTCTTTTTCTCCCCACCCATGCTCACAACTGATTGGATGGTGTCCACTACATAGGTGAGGACAGATCTTCTTTACTTAGTCTGGTGATTTAAATACTAATCCTTCTAGAAACACTCTCACAGACACACCCATAAATAAATAATGTTTTATAAGTCATAGGGACATCCCTTTACTCAGCCATTTGGCATCTAGGATAAAGTGCTGTACACTTCAGGTATAATCATATAGTGTCAGGCTCCTGTTTGATTTAGGATAATGGCCTCAAGGTTTGGAATGGCTGCTTGGGGGGAGGTAATGAGACTGTCTAAGCTGGTTGGAGACTCCTAGGAGTCTCTGGCAAGGATGTGTGGATTTTAGGCAATGGGGGGATCCTCCACCAGATTAACTACCCAAGTCCCTTTCACTCCAGGCCATCTGCAATTCTGCTGAAGAGAGAGTGTGCCAACTGTATAAAGAGAAAGCACTGAGTAGCTGCAGATCTTATCTGTGGCCTGGGAGGGTGATTTAGGACGCTTGAGTGAAAAGTCCTAGAAAGGGCTGTAATTTTATCATCCTAGCAACTGTTGCTAGGTGCTGCCTCCCTTAGGTCAGAACCATGCCCATTGACCTGCCATTCCACCTGAAATATTACATTTATTTTGCAGATTCATTCCAGGGAGTGAATGTAAGTGAAAGAAATTGGCTGGGTGGACACTGTATGAACTGAAGCCAACTGAAGCCCATTTAGAGAGAAACGACCACTTCTCAACCTTAGCTAATTGTTGACCACTGGCCATTTGAGAATGTGGGTCATGAGTTTTCAGGCCTGTCAGTTGTCAAGGGAAGCCAGGAATCTGGGTTACATGGGAAATGTCCCAACTTCTAACGATTGAAAAGTTCTTTAAATGTTAACTGGGCTAGCCAAATAACGTGAGGGCCAAATGATACAGTTCTCAAGTAGTAGTTGCACTAGGGGAGAAGCAAGGGAGAATATCAAACTTTCATATTCTATATGCAATATAGAATCCATCTTTTTTGTGGTTGGGATCACAGAACATTCTTGAAAACATAGGCAGTAAGTTTTCACATTGGATTTTAAGATTATGATCAAAAGAGTAATGACCAAAAAGACATTAGTTAAAGCTCTGCGAAAGCTAAATGTCAAAACAACTAGAAAAGATAAAGGGTGACATTTTTAAAAAATGTTGTAATTATTTCCCCACAATCCTCTGGGAAAAACTTTCTCAGCTTGCCTGTCAATACCTGCCACTAATGTCGTAATGTGACTCGGTTTATTTAATATTAGTTTTTTCCCGCCAAAGAAAGAAGTACAGAACTCTACAACACTTTGATTAACATAGATTAAGTTTTATGGGAAGAAGAGAATAAGCAAGTGATTGGCCTGGAACCCAGAGCCTAACCATGAAGATCGCAAGCCTCACTGGGAAACCACCAATATAAGTGTTGAACAACTAGTTCCCCGAAAGCCCTTGTTTATGTCATCTGCCTAGTTCCACTTTGCAACCCTGGCTAATTCCAATCCACCAGTGGGATGTCACCAAAAGTGGGATTAGAGAGAGATGGCACAATTGGCTCCATTTTCCCTCTGGGCCTATCGAAGTGGGATCTTGCAGCAGAGTGGAAAGTAAGAAGGCACAGGTACTAGACAGTTGGTCTGAGGAGGGCCCACTAAGCCCTTCTGCATAAGGCCTTATCAGAATCTTCTATCTGACTGTGGAAGGTATATCCTTAACTGATTAGGATATCAAACACAAAATTTAATTAAGAAATGTTGTATCCTGATTGGCAGTTATAGATATCCATGAATGATGAAAATAATTAGTTATGGAGATGAATCAGACCTAGGCACAAAATTGTGGGCTCCATGGACATTCCTTTCTATCAAATATAGAATCTTTTTTTTTTTTTTTTTTTTTTTTGTGGTTGGTATCACAGAACAATAGGTCTGGATTTGTGGAACCTCTGAGCTCTTGTCTCCGTCTCTATCTCTGGATGTTAGGTAGCCTTACAAGCTGGTTAACTCCAAAATTGTTGTAATAACATAATTATTCTTTTTAGAGGGTAAGCACCTTTGGCCTCTGGGAGAAGCTTTGAATTAAATATAGAAATATTGAAGAGATCAAACCCATCAACTTTTTGGGATTTATGGATTAATGTTGAGAAATAAATTGTGCCCATTTGGTGTTTTAAGTATAGTCATTCTTCAGTCTCCAGTAGAGAGTAGTTCCCTGTGGATACTAACATCTGCTTATGCTCAAGTCTTTTCCTTGGTGCAGTATTTGCATACATCCTCCCACAGACTTGCAATCATCTCTAGATGCTCAATATAAAGCAAAGTTATGTAAATAGTTGTTATGTTGTATTGCTTAGAGAATACTAACAAAAGAATCTGTCCATGTTCAGTATAGATGACATTATTTTTCCTGAATATTTTTGATTGCTAGCGATGATCAACTTTTTTTTCATATATTTATTGATTGATTATATATCATCTTCTGAGAGGTGTCTGCTCAGGTCCTTGGCCCATTTATTGATTGTTGTTTTGCTGTTTAGTATTTTGAGTTCTTTATATACCCTAGAGATTCGTGTTCTGATGTGTGAGGGGTAAAGATTTGCTCCTAAGATGTAGGCTCTCTATTCACCTCACAGACTGTTTCTTTTGCTGAGAAGAAACTATTTAGTTAGAGTCCATCCCATTTATTGATTCTTGATTTTAATTCTTGTGCCAAAGGAGTCTTATTAAGGAAGTTGGGGCCTAATCCCACAGGAAGGAGATTAGGGCCTACTTTTTCTTCAACTAGACTCAGGGTCTCTGGTTTTATTCCTGGGTCCTTGATCCATTTTGAGTTGAGTTTTGTGCATGGTGAGAGATAGGGGTTTAATTTCATTTTGCTGCATATGGATTTCCAGTTTTCCCAGCACCATTTATCTTAAAGGCTACTATCTTTTCTCCAATGTATGTTTTTGGCAACTTTGTCTAATATAAGATAATTGTAATTTTGTAGATTAGTCTCTGCATCCTCTGTTCTGTACCATTGGTCTACCATTCTGTTTTGGTGTCAATACCATGCTGTTTTGGTTACTACTGCTCTGTAGTATAGTTTAAGGTCTGGTATAGTGATGCCACCTGCTTCACTCTTCCTGCTAAGGATTGCTTTAGCTATTCTGGGTCTCTTATTTTTTCACATGAATTTCTATTTCTATGAGGAATGTCATTGGGATTTTGATTGGAATTGCATTAAATCTGTATAGTGCTTTTGGTAGTATGGTCATTTTAATAATATTAATTCTGCCTATTCAATCTATAATTGGTTAATTCCACAAATGGTTAATCCACAATTGGTTAATCCCACAGATATGGAGGACCACTATATTTGTATTGTTTAAATAAATTGACACATTGGAGTCAGAGATTAGCCTTACAAGTCTATTAATATTATTAAATAACTCACAGTAAGTTGTGGCTGTTTAGCTCAACTGGTTGGAGCGTGGTGCTAATAACTCACATTAGTTTGTTTTACATTGTAGTGTTTACATCAAGGTCTTTCTAAAATGACACACATTGATGGATGTCATTATACAAAGTACATGTATGAAGACTTGAATTGAGTGTCAACATACTTTATACACAAACAGAGATATGAAAAATTGTGGTATATATGTGTATTAAGAATTGTAATGCCCTAAACCACCCACAAAGTACATGTATAAAGGCATGAATTGGAGTGAACATATTTTATATACAGAGATATGAAAAATTGTGCTCTATATGTGTAATAAGAATTATAATGCATTCCACTGCTGTCATATATTTAAAAAAATAAAATCAATAAAATATTTAAAAAATGACATACATTTAACATAATTTAAGAATATTACATTCATAAGTTTATTATATTTGTAGGGGTTTTTTAAGCACTCAGGAAGATTTTGCTTATTAAATTACAGTGCTTGAAAGGAGAATTAAATACTTTATATTTATAAGTAAGTTTAAATTATTTATGATCATCTAATTAAGTTGTAAATATATCCTTAGTAGGGACTGCTGAAATTTGCTAGAGCCATACTATTCATTTTATAAAATAATAAGATTCATAAATTGCATTAAAAACTAAAGGAAAATTTAAAATTTGTAACCTAAATGAAATGAATATTAATTCTGGAAACAGAAATAACCTTTGAGTAATATTTTGGGGCACAAAAGCCACTCTTGGGAGTATCCAACCATCTTTCATTGTCACTTAACTCCCATGGGCAGAGTTATTTTCTGCCTCCCTGTGCCTTGTTCCCCAGTATTTGTGCAATGCATTCAACTGTACCCAGGCCACACTCAGTGTGTTAGTTTGCAAGATTCCCTTTCTCATGAGACTCTGTATTCTCTTGGAACAAGTGCAAGACTTGGCGCTAGGGGGAAGATTTCTAAATCTAAAAGAAATATTTGCTAAATAGTGGGGAGAAGCCTGAGAAGGGAGGAGAAAGTTGCCCCAGGATGGACTGGGGGCAGGTGTGTGGAAAGGAGGCCAAGAGTTGACCTCCACTTGCCTTCATAGCCTGGGCCCTCGCATAACTTCTCTTTCAAGCTCCATGTGATTCTGCAGCTGTTTGTGTATCTTAGAGTTGGGCTCCATGTTTTGATAAGTGGCTCTTCTCCACATTCCAAACACTCATTCAGCATGAGATTATGCCAACACTTGCCCAGTCATTTGTAGAAGGATTCACTGAATTATGTCATCCCAGGACCTGATGCAGCTGTTCCAAGGTTATCAGAAGTCACCGTCTCCTTGACAAAGTGGCCTCTATGAAAGCAACAACTGCTTTTCTTGGTCCATTTCCTGTTGCTATAGCTTAATAGCACAATCTGTGTGATTTATAAAGAATAAAGGTTTATTTTATTCTGAAAGCGGGGGAGTTCAAGATCAGACAGTTGTCCCTGATGAAGATCTTCTTGCTAGTGGGGACTCTCTGCAGAGTTCGGAGATGGTATAGAACATCACATAGGAAGATAGAGGGAGAAAGCTGAGGTCTTTCTCCCTCTTCTTATAAAGCTATAGTCCCATTGGATTAGGGCCACACCCTTATGGATTATTTTACCTTTGACACCTCACAAGGGTGTCACCTCCAAATATCATAATTGGATTAAATTTTCACCTGTTAATGCACACAATGAGGATTAAATTTCAACTTCCAGTTTAGATAACAGCATTAAATCCAGAGCAGAAAGTAAGGCCAGATAGTTGGGCATTAAAAAAAGTAAATGGATTTGTTTTAGCTATAAGAGTAAGAGAAAATTCAGAATCTTGGGTGGCTATGTTTTATCCATCTCTATGATTCCACCTTGAATAGAATCATAGAAATGAAAGGCACATGGTAGACATTTAATTATTTGCTGCATGAAGAAATAAGAGCATGGATGAATAAAGAAAGCATGACTTAACAAAAGGAGCTGAAGTCTATAAAGATACTTTCATAGATGGTGGTGGTAACTGGCAGCTCTTCTATCTGCTTGCAATAGCACCCCCTCTTCCTCAGGAGCATTATGGATTCAGGTATGATTAGGAGCTAACCTCCTTCCTCAAATCCCATGCCCAGGCCGTAAGGATTGGACAGAGCTGGGCACCTGAGCCAACCTGAGCCAGTCTGAGTTCCCCAGACATTCCCAGGGAGCCTCTGCCATTCAAGACCTCCCATGATTAGAATAGAACTGGCCAAAGAGTGAGAGAGAGAGAGAGAGAGAGAGAGAGAGAGAGAGAGAGAGAGAATATTAAAGGCATTAGGAGTTTAGTCATCCCTGAGGTCTGTTTTTTTAATTTTTTTTTTAGTTTTATTTTTGCCTACACCAGTTTGAGGTAGTAGTTTTGAAATGCAGAGTCTATTAGTATAATGGGCAATGATGGTGCTAATAATAATAGTTTAGTATTGAGTGCCTTCTGGGTACCGAGTACTTTATTTAGAGTAACATAAAGCTGACACAGACGCTCTTGCTCTTTTTCTACCTGGTGACAGGCTCCTAGGAGGAGTCAAAGAAGAGGAAGAAGAATACTTAAAACACGACTGTTGGAGTAAGGGAGACTATAAGGTGAGAAATGACAAGAATATGGATGAGGACAGTGGAAGTGAGGATTGATTCTGGACTCTCCATCCTGTGAGATGCAGTAACAGCAGGCAGAGGTTAGCTCCCCTCTGAGGCTTACAATTCTCCAGGCACTGTCCTGTGGGCTTCACGGTGCATTAAATGGCTTAATCCTCACGTAGGACCTAGAGGTGGGAACTGCTGATAACCCCCTGCTTCAATTGTAACTAGGACTGAATTTGTGGAGGTGACTGAGTGACAACACAGAGAGGTCAATGCCATTGAAAGAAGTTTATTACAGATTCAGAGGAGAAGGTTTGCCATGACATGCAGGGCCACAGTGTCATTCAGGAGTCCGAGGAGCAAGGAGAGTGCATTCCAGAGCCTTTCTTGTGGTTTTCCTGGGAAAGAATGAGTGTGGTAGGGTAGGTGAGTTAAGAAAATTTAGGATTGACTACTTTGAGATTTTTCAGTTCGTGGTAGACTGAATTAGGTGCCCTAATTTTCGGTACCTGTTCCAGGGATGATTTAGAATAGGGGAAATTTTGGTTTGGTATGTGAGAATTAGATAAAGAAGTTTGTTGGAGACATAGGCTTTGAATTGGTTGGTGTGTATATGAAAGGCAAGCTGACAACTAAATGGTTGGCTATCTCTAGGCATTACTTAGCCTCAGAAGGGAAAGTCTCTTCATGGCCTGCAAGATGTCAAGATATCAAAGCATCATAAGGTATAGAAATTTAACCCCTTGCCCCTGGCTTGATAGGCTAGGGAATTCTGATGAAGAGGGAATGATTAGCTTGTACAAGGTTACCCAGCCAAGTGGTTAAGCTGGATATTCAATCAGGGGATGGCCTGTATGTTTAATCATTGTGATAATCACCTCCAGATTCATTTAGTCTTTCTAAAAATGGTAACATTCAAGAGTTCAGTAACTCTGGAAAACTTTTACACATAAATAAAATTTATTTTATGGTATGTAAGAATATTGGAGACAATTTTTCAGTGTTCACATGAACTTATAATCTGCTATTGCAACTTGAATAAATATGTTTCATTTTTGTGATCAAAGGAAATATGTTGTCATAGAGCAGAATGCCTTCCAGAGTCCCAGAGGGCACGTTTGACTCCAGTGGCATTTTTGATTAATAAGGAGCAGGTGGCATGAATGTGGCTAGGCCAACATTCATCTCTCAGGGGTGGTTTAGATTTAGGCTGGACTGAAACAGAGAGATGGTCCTTCATGACCTTTCAAGGTTTACTGGGGACATAAATAATTTTTCCTAGTTTCCTTATCTTGCTAATCCACAGTTTTCTCTTAGTTTCCACAAAAGGAGCCAAATTAATTATTCAAGTCACTTCCAATTTTTCAAGTGAGGTAGACTAGCATAGCATTGTAAATATCTCTTCACCTTGCTTTATCCCTTTTACAAAATGTTTAAGTGGAAATACATATTTAGATGAAAATTGTGAATTCATAAACATCAGTTATTTCTTTTTGTGAAAAAATTATCATTGCTTTTTCCCAAATATTTTTATTTCAAATAATATTTCATTCATTTGCTCTTATGTAAAAAAAGGACAAAAACTCACAAGTAAACCATAGCATACATTTCTTTTATAGCTGTCACATATAAGGTTTCTTGCTGCAGGCTATTATTAACATATCTTATTTTGATGTCTTGTTTATAGATGTGTTACCTTATTTAACTCACATAATAATTCTGCTGAGGCAGGCAGGATGGGCACAGACATGATGGTGGGTGCTGTTTTTTGTCTGACGAGCCACATTTCTTATCCTGTGAATAACAAGAACCCTCATTGGCTTGCCATCAGGGAGGTCCAAATGCTTTTGGTACATAACCAAAAGGTTAGGGGCCTGTAGTGGTTGACATTGGTTTGACTGCTCATTGAAATCATTGGGCAATCGCCTCCTTCCACTTTTCCATCCTTAGTTGGGTCTCCATACTTATGGCTGCTAAGGTGCAACCTCTTGTTTAAATTTTACACAGAAAACACTGGTAGGAATTGATTCAGTTTGACCCCTTCTCACTGTGCAACAACTCTTTTATTTTTAACCTTGAAAAAAATATATATATATATATACATATATGAATATATATTTATAAATGCATATTTTATATTAATATTATATTTCAATATATTTATATTTAAATATTTTAAATATACATATTTTATACATATTTTAAATATACATATTTAAATATATTCATAGAAAGATAGATATATATAGATAATTGTTCATGGATCTAAAACATTAACTGTACAAGATTATACTTCTTGGGAGAAGGAAATGAAGGAGAGAAAATTATCTTTTCATTCTTTAGCTGCAAAGTTGACTACAGAGGGTGGTGAGAAGAATCAGATGATTATTTTTACATTAGCTTTTTAACACACAGTTTTGTCACATTTTCCCTGACATCCATCTCTATTCTTAACCAAGTTTTGGTCTTGTACTCCTACGGGGACAATGAGTCATAAGGTCTTGGTCAGAACTTTTGGAAGGAACAGTAACTTCTGAGTTAGAAAGCCAGGGGACGGGATGGTGACATATGTCAGTGGTATAGCAGTTGCCTAGCTGTGCCAAGGCCCTGGATCATATACCCAGCACCAAAAGGGTCAGGGGAGCCAAAAAGACATTTTGAGGGCACAGATTCCAGTTCAGCACCACTGAAGACTCCCCTAAAGTCATACTTGGGAAAGTATGGTGGTTTTTCTGGTGTCCAACTTGGTGAGATGACCATCCCTGTTAATTAATCCCACATTAACCTAAACCTTGCTTTGAAGATATTGTGCATATATGATTAAAGTCCAAAAGCAGTTGACCTTAAATAAGGGAGATGATCTTAAATAGTGTGGGAGGGCCTAATTCAGACAGTTTTAAGGTCCTAAAGGCAGAGCTGATGCTTTCCTGAGGAAGAAGAACATCTACCATGGACAGCAGGCTAGCCAGTGCTCAGGTTGCCCAGCCACCCTACGGATTTCAGATGTGCCTAGCCAGGCCCACACTCAGGTGAGTCACTTCCTTTCAACAGATCTCTTAATAAATGTCTTCCACTGGCCTGAATAAACCTTGGTTTAGACAGATGGTATTGATAACTTGAGAGAGTGAGAATTTCAACTCACTAAATGAAGGTTTCCATTTGTATTGATTTTTAATGGGTCTGTAATCGTATAAGGAATGGATTCTGATCATCTGTGACCTCATCAATCTGATTTTTTTTTTTTTTGCAGGAGTCACTACTTTTAAGGTCACCAATAATGTTGAAAACACTTGAAAAGATGGAGGTATAAATATAAAAATAAACATGAATATATATACAAATCACAATATGTTTATTCTCCCATACAAATTAAATTTTATTTGATGTTAAAAATATAGACTATATCCCCATGTTAATTTTTCATTCTACCTTAAGAATAGAATATTTTAAAAAATTAGGGTTGTCTTCTCTGCGTAATTTTGACTTTGCTGCTGTTCTCAAAAGCAGAATGTAAACCTCCCAAATTTGGAATGCTTAGAGGAAGAAAAACAAGGATTGCTTTGGAAAAGGCAGAACCAGAGTGAAAAGCCAGTGTAAAGACAGAACGCTCAGTTCTGACTCTGGCGAAGCTTTGGGTCTCATTTCCAGGACTTCTGCCGCCTGCCCTGTCTCATACTGAAGCAATGATGCCCATTTGCTTAGTAGTGGGTTTCAGAGATCACTTTTTTCCATCCTTGATTCCTCTCCATATCTTTTCAATCTCCCAGTAAAATTAATCAATATGTACATAAATCTTTTTACTTGTCACCATCCTTATGTTTACAACCAGATTTCAAACCACCATCAGTTTTCACCTGGAATGATTCCAAAGCTTTCTGTCTGAACATTCTGCCTTCACACTTGCTGAGCTCAAAGGGAAATCAAAGTGATCTTTCTTAAGGATCAATTGGACCCAATGTTTTCCAGTATCATTAGAACAAAAGTTGCTGTTTTCCATGCTGACTAGCCCCTCTGTAACCTGGATCCTGACTCCCTTCCTAACCCATCTCCTGCCACTCTCTCCTCTCCTCTCTGTACTCTCCAATCTGCGACCCCTTTTACCCACCCTCCCATTTCAGGATCTTTGCACATGACACTCCTTCTGCTCTGAAGGTTCTTATTTGGAAGTTGCTTTATGCAGTTGCTTCTGTCTTAGCACAAAACTCTTATCATTAGTACATAAAGGGCATGTACCAGGGGCAGGGATTGTGGCTCAGCGGTAGAGCACTTGCCTAGCACAGGCAGGACCCAGGTTCGATCCTCAGCACCACATAAAAATAAAGGCATTGTGTTGTGCCCATCTACACCTAAAAAAATAAATATTAAAAAAAATAAAGGGCATGTACCATGGACCCATTAGTATGTAAAGGGCAGAGAGACATTGGCCATAATCTTATGCCCAGTATTCTGGAAGTGTCCGCTAATGTATTTGTCAAATTTATCAAGCAAGCTAAAATAGTATTCCCTTGGAGAAACCTCTCTGGGCATCCTATGAAACCTCACCCATCCCAGTTACTTTTTGTCATAAAATTATAAGTATGGGAATAAATTATGTATTCATTTTAATTTTTTTGTTATTGACCTTCTCCAAGCTAATGCAGACTCAAAGAATTTAATCCCAAAATAGGTTTAAAGTATCAATAGGATAAATTTGCCTATTAAAAAAGAAAAGTACTAAAATAAATAAAATGCTAAATTCAAACTGCAGACTATTACATAAGATACAGATCTAAATAGATTGACTTTGTATGGCCAAGTGAATTATAGGGAAAAGAGACCCTGGGATGGTGATATTAATACCAGATAAGATTGAATTCAAGGCAAGATCTATTAATTGAGATAAAGAAAAATACTTAAAAATAACAAAACAGTGTACAATAATGAAATATCTTTAATCTTTATGCAGAAAAATACCATAAAATACATAAATCAAAAACTTCAGGAAATTCAAAGAGAAATAAAAAGAAATATAATAGTAACAGAAAACTTAAATTTACCTTTCAATCATAGCAGAGCAAGTAGACTAACAATAAGAGCATTGTTTTATCCATTTTTGTGTTGCTATAACAAAATACATGAGATTGGGTAATTTGTAAAGAAAAGAGTCTTACCTAGCCAGAATTTTAGAGGTTCAAAGTTCAGGATTAGCAGCCACATCTGGAAAGGGCCTCATACTGTGTCATAACATGGTGTCACATGGCAGGAGTTGCAGGTCAGGCCATGAGCAGCATGTGTGGAAGATCTCACATGGTGAGAGAGGAAGAGATGAGGTGGAGTCAGGCTTGCTTTTTTTATAGTAACCCACCATCATGGGAATTAATCTACTCATTCGAGACCTAACTTACTCATGAGATAAGCACTAATCCCTTCAAGAGGATGATCATGACCCAGACACTTCCCACTAGACCCCACCACTTAAGTATCCCACACTGTTCAGTATCATCACACTAGGGAACAGGCTTCCAACGTATGGGCCTTTCAGAGACAAGCAGCATACAAACCATAGCAAACATGCAGGGTTGGAAGAATCTAATTAACTAGGTTGTTGTCACAATCACATGCTTAACATTATAGTACTGTAATAGACAATGCACAGTCTTTTATTTAGACACACAAATTAATAAAAGTTAAAATAACTTAATCCATGATATCTGACCACACATTTTTAACACAAGTAGAATCAAAATGAATGTTTGCTACTTGGAAATGACATCATTTTTTTTCTGAAACCATATATGGTTCAGAGAAAAATAATACAAACAACTCTTAAATACCTGTCTAATAATGATGATTAAAACATTATATGTCAAAATAGAAGAATTTGTTAAAGTTGTACCCAGGGGCACATGCATCACCGTAGCACGTATATTTATTTAGGATGAAAAAAGAAGTAAGTGAATAAAGTATACAACTCAAAAAGTAAGAAAAGGAAAACAAAAAATCAAGGGAAAACAAGAAAAAATAAAGATAGTTACAGAAATAAACTAGAATGCAGAAAAAAAGAACCAACAGATCCTATAACCAGTTCTTTGAAAGATAATACAGATAAACTTCTAGATAGTAACCAGTGAGATTGGGGGTAAATCACAAATACCCTAATTGAGATAGACCAAGGGAATAAACAATATCAATAAGGGAAGTTAAAACATTTATGGAACTATCTTGCAAAACTCTATGCATTTATATTTGAAAACTTTTATGACCAAACACCACAATTCAGCTTAAAAACTGCAAAAGAAGAAATGCTATTGTATGTTTTAGTAAATATTGAGTACATAATATCTCTGTGTTGGAGCTGGAAAAAAGAAAAATATCCTGGATGAGGCATGAGGCAGTGCAGGTTTTAGCCAGAGCTTTTGGGAGCCCTGGTGCTTATTAACTGTCTTCTCCTTAGGACTTCACAAAGTTTCTTTGTTCCTCAGTTTTTATTGGCTATACAATGAAGAGGTTTGTGATTCCATAACGGTGAGCCTGACGAAACCCAAAGTGGGAAATACAACTGCTTTTCAAAAATGTGTAATGAAAGGTTACTCTATTATTTTACTGCTTTAGCCACTTCTTAATGAATGACGGAGATCCATCATTCATTATATGACTTCAGACCTAACTAAAGATTAAATGAAATGCATTGATTATGTGGGGGTTAAATCTGGAAGTGGCTCCTATGAAGAGCCAACCGGTTTGACCAGGAACATCTCCAGGCCATGTGAGAGAGGACAGGAACAGAACCAGTTGGCATGATGAGTGTTCAGCCGGCATGAGCTGGATGTGGAAGGGCACAGAGGAAGCAAGTGCTCAAATAGGGCTTGAATGTCTAACATCAAGAGAGGTGGTACCGGAGGCAGGGAAAAGGAACGAGAATATTCCATAAACACTTATTCGAGAAGAACAAGAGGCTATGTGCTGAGAAGTGACAGCATTCAAATATCCTGTAGGCAGAAATGGCCGTTCATTTGGATGGACACAATTTTCAGAGCCTGGGGTCTGAGCTCTGGCTCTCCAAGTCACACCATGTGATCTTAAGCAAGTTTATTTATTTATTTATTTTAACAGTTCTGACTGAACAGAGTGGTGAACCTACCTGTCAGATGTTAGGAAGTAGCAGGACTTAGTCTGTATGGTTGGTTATGTTGGATTTGCCTTGTGAAGTATGTGGTTGAAAATTGCATCACACATAAAGTCCAAGTAAGCCTCCAGCTGTGTGGTTTATCAGCAGTTTCTATGGTATTAATTTCTTAAAGCATCTAAGGCCAACATCTATAAGAGGAAGCAATCCTGAAGAATCCTCCGGAGAAAGCTGGATTGATGTGAAACATCCCACCCATGTTATAAGGCTATTTAGTGAGCCCTCCAGGATTCTAAACTTGGTACCTGAAAAAAATAAGCATCCCCACAGCTTTCTGCACAATTCAGTCTTGTTTTGCATTGCTCTCAACAGACTATATGTTTGTTTTTCCTCTCTGACTTTGTTGACATTTGGAGACGGTCCTGGGTATCAGGCCTGACTGGCTCTAAGGTCCAGTTTACATCTCTCACTTGGCAGCAGCTCCACACCCAGGTCTGCCCAGGATGGGACCCCTCACAGTGTTCTCAGGTTGTCAGCTTCGTACAACTGCAGATGACAAGAGGCTGGCTGCTCCAAGGTAAATATTAAGGAAACTGGATGCAGATGGTATAAAGCACAGGGTAGTTGGAGACACAGGCTCAGAGAGATACCTGGACCAGGGAGATCCCTGAGAACCAAAACAGACAAGGATGCTCACCAATTATGGCAGTCATGTACAGAATAGTGCCTGAATGAGGTGTCTTCCTGTGGTCACAGACGACTACACTGCAGTTAACCCCAGTGAGGATAGCAGGAGAACTGGCTGTGGATCCACACACAGATCTGCAAGACCACATACCTCATTCACCCATCTTTCTAGTCTTGCTCATTATCCTCTTTCTACAAACATAGATTCCTATCCTGTTTTGCTAAAAATAAACTTTTTATCACAAAAGTAACAGAATGAAAATATCATGGAGGAGTTTGCCACAACTCCATGATCTAACCACCTTAACATAGCTATTTTAGTTATTTAAAGTACATTCCCAATTTTTTTACATGTGCATATTTATTTTGTGTAATTATAATCATGTTGCATTTATTCATCTATTTTGCTTACCATGTAATATATTACTAAGTTTGTCTATTAGGAATGGCTAAATGAAGTCACAGAGGGTTCCATGCTTAGAAGGTCCCCTGCCTTAATGCTCTGTAGTTACCATCTCAAAATTCTTAATAATTTTGAACAAAGTACACAATATTTTCATTTGGTAGTGGGACCTGCAAATTATATAGCTGGTTCTGATTTCTATTTTATTTTGTTTTTATTTTTAGGACTATGTTATTTTATAATTTATGTGATGCTCAGACATTCAAGCTGTACTCTTGTATAAGTCTTGCAAGAAGATATCTAAATTTCGTTTTGGTAAGTTAGTTATTCAGGATAAATTCTAGCCATGATCAGTGTGTATGTGTGTGTATTTTTGTGTCACATGTTGCCTTCTGATGTAACACCTCATTCCTTCAGATTATTTATTGAAATAGCACGATGATCTCACTTCTTTTGAGCCAAGAGGATGATCACCAGCTTTAGATCTCTTGAAGAGAGCCCTACCTTGTCTGCCTGCTCATCAGCCCTGCGATAAGGGACATGTATAGGAGATGCCACTGTGAGCTGCTCAATGTGCCTCCTGGGAAGGAGGGTGGTGGTTACCGTCACCTGGGAGGGAACCTTTCTGGACTCAGCCTTTTCTGAAAATGGAGGGTCAACTGAACAATTATTTTGTGTGGATTAAGAAAAAATTATAGTAACCTAATGCCTGGAATAATAATGCCTGGAATGCTGTAGATGCAAAATTCATGCTAGTTTTCCATTTCTCCTTAAAATCATTTTTTCCACTTATTTGCTCCAGTACTCAACAAAGCAAGACTAAAGAGACTCAAGCTCCTCCTCTAATTTTGAGCTCTTCTGAATTTACATAGACACATGTTATAAAAATTGGCTCTGTCTCCTCTTATTTGATATTCTTTGAATTTTGGTTACATTTTTCTGCTTTTGACCCTTTTTCTGAGCCCTCTACATCTGTTTCAATGATGAGATTACTTACTCATAATTTATAATGTAAAGAAATGTACAGGGGCTTAAATAAAACTATATGGGGAGATTATATATATATATATATATATATATATATATATATATATATATATATATATATCTCCCCAAAGTAAAGTTAATAAAAAACATTAAAATGACAATAATATCAATATACTAAATTCATATGCCAATAGTATCAGTATTATTCTAATTGAACATTTACTCAGAACAAAGGCCAAAAGGCAGATACATGATCATACAGTTGGATCAAATACATTTGGACAAAAGTACTTGTAACTTATTGCATCTGTGTTGAACATGTACTGTCTTTTCCCCATGTCATTATTTTCTAAATATTATAATAGCTAGTTACACAGCACTTACTTGTATTGGGTATTATAATCATTTAGAGATTATTTAAGTTATTCAGGAAGATGTCCATAAGTTATATGTAACTCTATTTTACATACATTGTATGTAACCCCATAAGTTATATACTACCCCATTTTATATAAGGACTTGAGTGCCTGTGGATTTTGGTATCTTAGAGGTTCTAAAACCAATCTGAAACCTGCAGATACCAAAGAATGACTATATAATTCCTCTGCTGACAAAACAAAGCACTCTTTTAGCAAACAATCTTCCTAATAAATTCTCCAATAAATTTGTCACATGGATGAAAATACTGTCTACCTTACTTACTTCATAGAAAGTACTCAATAAATAAGATGAATAAGGAATTTTGGACATTTTTGCTTCTAAAAGTAAGCATGGAAACAGCAACAGTATAATAACTTGTTGCTAATATTTATATGATAACTGAACTAGGTGCTGTGCAAAAAAATTTTAGCTCATTTATTCCACACAAACACTCCATAGGGTATGAGTACCATCCCCACTGGGGCGTGCAGACAAGTTGTGCCTCAAGGGGCCCAGTCATAAGTGGAAAGCCAGGGCTTGCCAATCTGTGCATTCTCATAGCACCCTGCCATGTTGGGTACATCATGCTGCAGGGACCCTGCACAGGTAGAGAGTTTGCCACCTTCACAGAAACTTTCACAATTGAGTAAAACTGGAGGAATACCCTGGATGCTCATCTATAAATGAATGTGATTATTCCCGTTCCCTGCTGTTGGAATTGTCTTTCCAGAGGGCCATTTGGCAAGTCTTGTATAAGATGTCCTCAACTTGTCCATCCCCTTTGGCCTAGTATTAAACTTCAAGGAATGTGGTATCAGGAAATTACACCTATGTATACACAAGATTCATAGACACAAATTGGATATAGTTGAAATATTCAACAGTAGAGAAGTAGTTGCAAACACTATAATGGAACCAATGAAGTGGAATCATATGCCTCTATGAGTGTTTTTTACAGGACCTATAAATACACTGATAAATGTTCACAGTATTTTGTTAGGTGGGAGAAAATGTAGCCTCAAGATACCTATATTGTGGTTCTAATTTTGCAAAGGATACACAATGCTTAAATAGATAAAATCATTAGATAGTATATATTAAAATGTGAAGTCCTATGGTCCAGTAGTTTTTCTCCATATTATCACCCATAGGCCATAATCACATGAATATAAAAAATCAAGTATGCAGATGTTAATTGCCATCTTATCTTTTAATAATGAAAATTGGAAATCACATTATATTTAGAGTTAAATACATGGAAGTTCCTGACTGTGGAACACTATGCAAAAGTTGGAATGGGATACAGGCATGGAAATAGCAAAATATTTTCTAGCAGAGTATGAATTATTATTATTATTTTTGTTTCGTTTTTGTTTTTGTCTTAAGATGAGTCTTGTTGAATTGCCCAGGCTGGCGTGGAACTTATGAGCTCTTGCCTCAGCCACCTGAGTAACTGGGATTACAGGTGAGCACCTTGGCCCTTGGCTTGGTTATGTTATTTTGGTGATTCAATGCAATATACCCCTATGTTTATATGAATATGCATTGTTGAAAAGGTTTAGATTTTCTCTAGAAGAAGAATGATTGATGATAATGGTTACTTAGTCTGAGATAATAAATGGGAGACATGCTATTTATATATGCTATATTTGTTTTATCTATAGTTTTGGATCATTTGCAAGAAGAATACAATAATCTGTTACTTATGTGATTTAAATTCACTGTTCATACACTGAGTGTGAAAGAAAAACAAAACTAAGTATACAAAAATGTTGAGTGCTGTCTTAGTATTTGATTTTGCTTTGATTATTGTCCACGTTAAGGTCATTAAATTGCTAATTTTGATTCTAGTTCTAAGTCTGAAAATGCCATACTTTATAAGACTTGCATAGGATAAATGTCTGATAAATAATTTTTGACAGAGTTGGCTGTTTGTCTATATTAGCATATTCCAATGTCATACTGCTATCTTCTTCCTTTACTTAATTTTCTTCTTAATATTATTGTATAACAATTGACATGTATGTGTATTTGTGTGTGGTTGGTCTCTCCTCGATAGAACATAAGCTCCCCTAGGCGGGCCCTTGCTATTTGATTTATTGCTACTTGTTTTCTGTGGTGCATGGCATAGGGACCTACACAAAGAGGGAACTAAATAATTAAATAAATAGTTGTTTTTGTACAGATATGCCCAGGGAAGGGCCTGACATGATTTACAATCACTAAAACACTAATAGTGGTTTTCCTAGTGGTAGGGTTATGGTGGATTTTTATTTACATGAAATGAGCTCTGTTTAAAAAAATGTTTTCTAAATGTGGGGGCTGGGAGACTGATCTAAGACAACTAACTGCTCCTTGTATAGAGTCTGTTTATCTTGTGGCCTCAGGGAAATCTGGGTTATTGGCATAGCCTTCCTTTTATAGTGAGGGGATGATTCTGTAAATTGATGTGTACTTTTTTTTTTTTTTTTTTTTAGGTGACCACGTGGCCTCAATCATTACCTTAAGAATCAATGATTAAAAAAAAAAAATCAATGATAATTTTGCCTACACCACATCATGTGGCAGAAACTGGGTATGTTGTAATTAAGACACAGAAAGTCTGCAATTTTTCTTTGTATTATGATTTGTATTGTGAAGCAGGGACAAAAGGAACTCAGTTTCAACTTTGTATGAAGAGCTCCTTATGAGGAAGCTGCGTGGGGATTGTCTGTGCCTCGGAAACTGCAGGGGATAAATCAGAGATGAGTTTCGAGGAACTGACTTCTTTGAAGCAGTTCAAGGAACCCGTAGCAGGCTTGTTAACACTGTGAGGCCTGAGGACAAAATTGGCTTGAGGAAGTGAGCTCTGCCTTGAGTCTCCTCTGTTCAGCTGGTCTTGGCTGTGCACCTTCTGTATGCCCACCCAGGACTACAAGCTGGGGGGCTGTGTCAGGGATCTGTTACATGGCTGTGCCTGTCACAAGCTGGCCCACCTCTACTGAGAAGCCACAATGCGTGTGAGGTCTTCTTTCTGTTGATAACCGAGTACCTCTCATATCTTTGGGGTCTGTAAGTTTCTCTTTAAATATGCAGTGGAATTGTTTGTTGCTATTGTTAGAAATGTAAATGAAAATTTCCTGAAAGATTTAGTTAAAGGACTTCAATGTTTATTAAGGAAATGTCTTGTCCCTCTCCCTAAAATTATAATTTTTAAATTAGAAAAATGTCTTAAGGTAGAGAAAAACCTATATACCAATAAACTGTTATTTGAACCCCTATGTGCCAAACACTGGGTACATCCACATGAGCAAGCACTATTCCCATTTCACAGATAAAGAAACGGAAGGTCAAAAAAACATGACTGACTGACTTACTTAGACATTTACTGACTTACAGAGACTGAACTCCTGGCTGTCTATTTGCAGCCAAGAGTAGTTATTGAGATAGAGAGTACTGGCGTGAGATGCAGTACTTCACCTTCAGCAAAGGTGTTAAAGCTAAGAATCTAGAATGGTCAGTATATGCTGAGATTGAGTTGATATCACTCAGGTGGAACTGTGGACCTTTCTGGGTTAATAAAATGTAACACTTAGGCAACTTTGTAGAAAACAGCCAAGAAAGCCACATGGTCACTAGGCCATGAACAGAACTTCAACCATATGACATAGTTGGAAAGGAAGTTTGGGCTCAGTCTGAACAAAGGCTAAAGTGATCCAGGAGAAGAAGCCAGAGTGTTGGTGGTGCCAGCTCTTTGAAAGCTCTGGACAAGTGGGAGAGACATATCCTCTGGCTGAGCCTTCATAGTTCTGGACAATGGTGGAACCAGGTAATACTATCTTACATCAAGTTCTAAGGTTGGTTTAAGGCAGGTGAAGGCATTGTATTAGAGTTCTCCAAAGAAACTGAACCAAAAGTATATGTAAAGATGTCTGAGGTTTTGGTTCATATGATTATGGAGGCCAAGAAATCATCTGATGTCTGATGGCTGTCTACAAGTCACAGAACTAGGAAAGTCAGTGGTATAGTTCAATCCAAGCCTAAGAACCAGGGAAGTCCCAATACAGGGCCAAAGCCCGAGAGCCTTGGGCTACGAGAGGGTTGGTAGAGTAAGTCCTGGTGTCTGAAGTTCTGAGAACGAAGAGACCTGACATCCAAGGGCAAGAGAACACAGATATCCTAGCTCCAGGAAAAGGAGAGAAATAATTTGCCTTCCTCTGCCTTTTTGTTGTGGCTTTTGGGCCCTCTTTTTAAAAACTTTATTTATTCTAATTTGTTATATATGATAGTAGAATGCAATTCAATTCATATTACACATATAGATTATAATTTTTCATGTCTCTGGTTGTGCACAAAGTAGAGTCACACCCTTCATGTCTTCATACATGTACTTAGGGTAATGATGTCCGTCTCATTCCACCGTCTTTCCTACCACCATGTTCCTTCCCTTCCCCTCCCTCCCCTTTGCCCTATCTAAAGTTTGACTATTCCTCCCATGCTCCCCCCATCCCTATTATATATATCAGCATTGTTATATCAGAGAAAACATTTGGCATTTGGTTTTTTGGGACTGGCTTACTTCACTTAGCGTTATGTTCTCTAATTCCATCCATTTACCTGCAAATGCCATGGTTTTATTCTCTTTTAATGCTCAGTAATATTCTATTGTGTATATATACCACATTTTTTTTTTTTATCCATCTGCTGAAGGGCACCTAAGTTGGTTCCACATGGATGTGGCTATGTCCCAGTAGTATGCTGTTTTTAAGTCCTTTTGGTATTAAATGAGGAGTGGGATAGCTGGGTCAAATGGTGGTTTCATTTCTGGGCCCTATTTTTATAGGTCTTTTGTAGTAACAGATTGGATAGTTCTTTTCAACACTGATGAGAGTCAGCATAGCTTGGATATTAAGAGCATCCCCCCTGCCCAAGCCTGTATGTTAAAAGCTTGGCGCCCAGCTTGGAGCTAATGGAAGTTGGTAGGAACTTTTAGAGATAGGGTTGATTGGGGTCTATGGGTTATGGGGGGGGGGTCATGCCTCCAGAGGGGATTGTGAGACCTAAACCCTTCTCTTTCTTTTCTGCTCCCTGGTCATGAGGTAAGAGGTTCTACCTCATCACGAAGCAAGAGGACCAAGAGATCATGGACTGAAACCTCTAAAACTGTGGACCAAAATAATTTTTTTAATTTTTAAGTTCACAATTTTTTCTTTGTAAGTTGATTTTCTTAGATTTTTGGTATAGTAATGGGAAGTCAAGGACAGATCTACTTTATTTGGTCTTACAATTAAAATATTAATTTCTTCAATAAACACCCTCACAAATACACCCAGAAATAATGTTTACCAGCTATCTGGGTAATCCTCAGCTCAGTCAAGCTGACACATGAACAAACCATCACAGACATCTTGACCTCTGTCCTGGTTAGCAGTCGATCATTTCCCAGAACGTGGAAAATCCATGATTTGCTAATTATGCAGAAAATTTTGCTTTGTAGCATTTTTAAGACAAAGTATAAATCTTTTGATGACAACACTCAAATGCCATAAATAGTGCCACAAATATAAACTGTGCTCAGATGGTTTATTAAGTGTGCCATTGTATCTGGACCAGGGCAGGGTGAAGGGCTTGTGGTGCAAACGAAACCATATTCAGAAGGCATACAAAGCTAGAAATAAATCTGTGCAATTTATTGACAGTAAAAAGTATACACTATGCACTACTCATGAGGTATTTAAACTCTACATAATGTGACTATTTTTAAACAGCCATATTTCACTGGGCACCTTTATACAAGGTGAATTGGTAGACAAAATGGTCTAACCCTTCTGAAAACACCATATGTCAAGTTAGAAGTCCCCAAATAAGGAGGAGGCTGAATAAATTATGGTATAATAAGAAGGATCATAATGCAATAGGACCAAGAGATCCTGGTCTCAGAAAATAAAAGAAAAATATTTTTATTTTTTATTGTTTTTGTCAGTAGTGGGGATCAAACCCAGAGCCTTGATCATGCTAGGCAGGTGCTGCATCACTGAGTCACATTTCCAACCTAAGGAAATATTCTTAGTATAATGTTAAGTGGAAAAACAGATTCAATAGCATATTCAATGTATACTTTATCTTTATGTATTATATGTATATAAACACACAAATCCAATCTGTATATATCTGATTTGTATATATACAATCTGCATGTATGTGTGTATCAGTGTGTGTGTATCTGTGTGTGTGTGTGTGTGTGTGTGTGTGTGTGTGTGTGGTCAATCAATGGGTACTAGGTTAAAATTAGGAGCAAGCACAGCTGATGTGCGGTGGCACAGTAGAATGACTATATATAATAATAAAAGTCTATGCATTTCAAAAAGCTAGAAGAAAGGATTTGAAAGTTTTCACCAGAAAGAAATGATAAATCTTTGAGGAGATACACACGTTTAACCTGATTTAAACATTATACAATATATACAAGCATCAAAACATTACATGGCACCCCTTTAATATGTATAATTTTATGTATGAGTTAAAATAAATTTTAAAAAGATTGAGAGTAGTTATTTTGGATAGTAAAACTACTAGCTATATTTCTCAGGTTTTCCAGTATAAACACACAATGCCTTTGTACTCAGCATAAAACAGTAACTGTCACTTAAGAAATACTCTAGGGGCTGGGATGTAGCTCAACAGCAAAGCAGCTTGCCTCACATTTCCAAAGCCCTGGATTCAATCCCTATTCCAAAAAAAAAAAAAGAGAGAGAGAGAGAGAGAGAGAGAGAGAGAGAGAGAGAGAGAGAGAAAGAGAGAGAGAGAGAGATAGATCTGGCATTGTGGCTCAGTGGTAGAGCACTTGCCTAGCATGCGTGAGGCACTGAGTTCAATTCTCAGCACCAAATGAAAAATAAATAAATAAAGGCATTGTAAAAAAAAAACAATTTTAAAAAAGAAAAAGAAATATTCTAAATGTTGTCATTTAAATGCAAAAAGTATCTCCAAATGCTGGGCAGTGTAAGATCTCGAGGCCCTTCACAATGGATGCACTTGTGAGGGTGCACATTGAAAGTGAAGCCTGTGAATCCCCTTCTGTCAACACGTAGGGCCACTGGGAAGCAGGAGCAGTGTAAGAGCTACCTCTGATGACTAAAATATTTATTCAACTGGAGTCACCTACACATGGGATGAGGAGAGCCTGCCTCTGGATGATGGCAAGGCTGATGCAGCAAACAGAGATTACAGGACATGAAGGGCCACCCTGCGGGGTAGGGATCATGAGCAGGAGGCCATAGGCAGGCATTCCACACTGAGGAGCTCTCTGGCCCAGAGAGCAGAACTCCACATTCAACCGGCAGGAATCTTTTTGTCACCTGTAATGATTTGAATGTGGTCTATTCCCATCAAAACTCAAGTCAAGCCTTAATTCTCAGTGTAGAAGTGCTGGGAGGTGGGGCCTAGTAGGAGGTGTTGGGTTATGGGGTAGAGATCTTGTGGATGGGTTAAGCTTTTCTTCAAATAGTGAGTGAGACTTTACTCTAGTGGGACTGGGTTAGTTACCAGGAAAGTGGGTTGTTGTAAAGCCACCCCTTGTTGCTGGCAATCCTGCGTGTGCCTTCATTACGAGTTGAAGCAACATATAGTCATCGCTCGATGTAACCACACAGCTTCCAAAACCATGAGGTCTTTTCTTTTTAAATTACCCATACTTGGGTATTCTGTTGTAGCAACAGAAAACAGACTAAGACATAATCTAAGTATGCTCAGCATTGGGTCCCATGAAGTTTTTTCATGATGAGAGTACTGAAGACAGAATTATATTGCACAACCCATAGCAGGACATTCTAAAAATGTACGGTCCTTATCTCTTTCCCGACTCTTTTCCTCCTTCTCCTTCCCTTCCTCTCGCCAGTCTCTCAAACACCTGTCAGTTGCCTGGATTTTCCTATCCTGAGAATCCCTCCCTCCACTCTAGAGTTGTCACCAGCTGGGCAGTCCTTTGGTGCAGCATGATGTAGCTCTTCTCTAGGCTCCTGCATGAGGCTTTTCTCTTGGCTTCTGCCTTGTGAATCCTAACACTCATACACTGAGCAAAACAAAACGGTCTCCCTTAAAACCCACTTTTCTCACTCTTGGGAGTGAGGAATTATACATATTCACAACTTACAATCCAATTGTTGCACCATTAATTAATTTGATAAGGGAAATGGTACTTAGAACTGATGTAGCCTGGAAGGAGGCAGGCTTACCTACATAGGTGCATGCCACCAAGGGCCACACTGCTGGTGGCCCATGCAGCACTTTGGTGAGAATCCAAAGGTCCCCTCTAGACATCATGCTCTCTGATAAAGTTATTTTACTTGTTATGTATCAATTTTGTTGGAAAAAGTCATTTCACCACTATCTCCCAGGAAATTACAAACAGTTCACTCTTCTTATCCATAGGTTCTACATCTGTGAATTGAAACAAACACGGATAGAAAATATTTTTTAAAGAATTGCACCTGTACTGAACATGTACAGACTTTTTTTCCTTGTCATCATTCCCTAAACAATGCCTTGTATCAACTATTGACATAGCATTAACATCATATTAGATATTACAAGTCATCGAGGGATTACTTAAAATGCATGGGAGGATATTCATAGACTTATTTTATATAAGGAACTGGAGCATACATGGATTCAAGGCTCCTGAAACTGATCTCTTATAGATACTCAGGGATGACACTACTTGAAAATGTGAATCTCAGATCTAAAAGAAAAGCTGTGAGATTGATGTATTATGCTGCAGCCCCGTGTAGGGTTAGACTGCAGAGAATTGGGGACTCTCTTTCTGAGGACAGTGCAGACATTTGGGACCTACTTCTTCCTCAGGGAGATGATCTGAACCTTTCAGGTCTGGAGTTGGCTGAACTGAATTAGGTATTTTCCCTCCGGGGTAGAACAAAGAGGAGCTTCCAAACTCTAGTAATTCTAGATAAGCCTAAATTCTAGATTTATACAGATAAAGTAGGCAGTAATCCTGGGAGACTACAATAAGGACTATAATGTACATGAGCCCAGGAGAGCAGAGCCGTAAAAACAGATGATAATTGGGATTTCAGATCCCCCATTTATATGCAAAAAAATAAAGTTCTATTTGATTCATTTAAAAATATTCTTCTTATTAAATTGACACTAAAAAATACAACTGTATGGCATTTTCAAGTTCACAAAGCATTTTGAGTGAATGCTTATTCGTTTTTCACCTTTGGAACCTCATACCTAAATCCAAATAACACAAATTCACGCAGTGCAAATAACACAAATTCACGCAGTGCAAACACACCGTGCTGTTGTGTTTTATCTGTGAGTGCATTGCTAGGATTTTTGTTTTCTTTGTAATAAATTGTAGGATCTCCTGACTGGACATTGCCTGCTCACAACTCTTCATTTCCCATGAAGTCAAGGAGACCCAGCCTGAGGTCTAAGGCCCCAGTTATTGTTTAATAGAGTCAATCTTCCATCAAACAACCTCACCTGATAAAATGAAGAAAATTAAAAAAATCTCTCAACTGTTACAATCCTGTGTCTGCAGCATTATTGAAACCTAAGGTATCTGATGATCTGCCTATCTCTTTAAAAAAAAAAAAAAAAAAAGGCCGCTGGGTAGGGGGAGCTACTGACTCTGCGGCATTCGGGTGCTGGGACCCAGTGCGGCTGGCTGCGGTGGCAGTCACGCTGGAACCTGCTGATGGTACAAAAGGCAAACAAAGGCACCAAGACCGTGATGCGTGATGCTGACAGCGACCGGTAGGTATCTGAGGCTCCAACGAGGTAGTAAACGAGGAGGGGACGTGAGCAAGAAGCCTATAGAGATCTCAGGCTCCGCGGCTGGGTTGGTCCTGCAGTCCTCCGGGAGCGCCTGGGAAACAGGGTCGGTGCGTCTCTGCGGCTGTTTGCGCGGATCCCGGGCCCCCTTCCTTAAGGTCTTCGCCTTCGGTAGAGGATAGAGCATCCTTCCTAGGTGTGCTGTGCAGCTGTGAGTCATGAGTTCTTTTAAAAATGTGCCGTTTGGGCTGGCTGCCCGCGGGTTTGTGGGTGAGGCGCCAGCTGCAGCGTTACTAGAGATCCACTCGGGTCCAGACGCTCAGACTAGCCGCTTTGTCATTTTAATTGCCACCCTGGGCTGCAGAGTGTGGTCACAAAGGATCTATTGCTGTAGTACAGTGTGAGGAGTCTTGAAACAATCAAGTGGGGTTCTCCAAGGAGCTTGTTGTTTAATTTATACTAGTTGTCCTCATTTTAAACAGCCTGTCTTTAAACGATCGCATGCATGACTTATATAATAATATTTGAAAATCCTTTTAGTTAAAAACATTTTTCTTATTTAATTTCATTTTGATAAGTAATTACTCAATTCTTAGACAGTATTCCAATTTAAGCAGGAAAATCTCATTACTTCTTTCTTTCCTTCTTCTCTTCCTTCCTTTTTTTTTTTTTCCCTCCTTAAAACAAGGCTAATGTCTCAGAGAAAAGGGTCGACTTTCTTTCTAACATAACAATTATTTTGGCTTTAATTTTATTCTGCCTCTGAAGATGGATATCTCTTCCATTTAAGTAAAAGGTAAAAATACTGATTGTTTCTCAAGCATTAGCTTCCCAGAAATTATATGGAAGGCCAGCTCTTTATTTCTACACCAACACAAATAAAAGTAATTGATGCTTAAACCCATTTTGTTTGTCTTATGACAAGTAAATCTATCACTTTTTAAGCTACTCCTTGATGACCCAATACATACTAGGTTATTGCCTGGTTCTTATGTTCCTATAGTATTATTTTCGGTTAACCAGCTTTCATTCCTTGATCTTGTCCATGAAGGCTTACTTCATGCTATGACAAGTCTCTCTCATTCTTGGTCATTTTTTTATCCTTTGTTTCCCTTCTCTGAATTTTTGGATGGATAATTTTTCTCCTCTTTTCCCCTGGGATCTTCCAGACTTGCTCTGTAAATCCTTCAAACAAACCAAGCCAGATTTTCTAGCTTCCCATATTTTTTGGATATCTTGCTTGAATTCTATAAACTTTTCTATGGTTAATGCAATGTTTTATATTCTTCGGTTTTTTAAAACTAAGATCAGAAGCACATTGGGTACTATTGCTTTGTGCTGGATTTGTCCTCTGTAGTCTTGGGTTCAAATCTCTGCTCTGTCATACATATTGTCACTCTGTAGTCACTGAGGATTCACTTACTTTCTGTAAGTCTCGATTCCTTCCTCTGTCAGAGATGACCAGGGTCCTTGCTCACAAAATTATCATAGAGTTGAAACCAGAATATGTGCATGAAGATGCCTAGTACATACTTCACACAATGTAATCATTTGGTGTTTTGACATTTTCTCATTCAATCCATTCATCTACTATCTACCCATCCATGATCCAGGCAAAAGTGGTTTCACATATTAGTTCACAAAAAGATTGAACTTCTGACTGTGTGCATCTTAATCAGCTGTGATCAGTTCAAATATACCTATTCAGTTCTTGCTATGGGATAAACACTGTTCTAGCAACTTTTACTTATAAAAGTAATGCTAAATTTCGAATTTTGTCATAAGAGTTGTTGGAGGAAGGAAGACCGATTTCCTTACGTTCATTATGATAGTAGCAGCGATGACAACATTGACCACTCCCATCATGAGTCCAAGGAGGATCCTTAAATGTGATTGATGTAGACGTGCCAAATTGTAATTGGAATAATTCCGTTTCTATTCTGGTCTTGGACAGTGTCAATGGCAACGTAATTTTTGTATATTCTGTAACTATTTTAATTTCTATTTTATGTGTCTATCTCCTTTCTCCTTGCCATCTTTTCTTTCCTTAAACTTGACATTTAGCATATTGCATTCGATTTCAATGTTTAGGATGGAGCTGTTGCACCCTAAGAGGGAACATAGTGAAATTGGGAAAAGCACTACGTTTTATTGATTATGGAGTGTGGCTCTAGCGCTACCTTGGCTTCTCTTTGTGCCAATTAGAAAGTCATTTACCCTTATCCTAAGGTATGAGATCTGAGTTAAATAATCTTCACATTTCCTTTGTGCTGTGAGTGTGTGATTCTTTGGTCTACCCTCAGTTTATAAGAACTACTTGATCCAATTAGGTTGTCTCTTCTGATTCTCACAATAGCCGTATGAAGCAGGCAGTTTAATTTTTTTTTTTTTTTTTTTTGTAGTACAAAATACAAGATTAAGATACAGTAAAAGCCTATCCATTTTTTAGTTGTTAAAGGAGATGTTGATAAGTGTGATATTGGGGTTCACTTTTCTTGCTGAAACTCTCAGACTAAAAACTCTGAGCTCTGGTCCTTTTCGCAGTGTCCTTTCTCAAGGCACTTAGAATTTATGGTGATTTGAAACCCAAGATGCCATAATTGCTCTTGGTTTTGTAAGGACTAATTTTGGTTTCACTTATAGCATTGCTTCATCCAGACGGACATTTGTTTTAAACATTCTACTCTGGATTAGATCAGGAGTCTGTTATCTAGGACAGTCTGTTATCTAAAGACTTTGCAGTCTACAAAATCTTCATGTGTTCTGAAATGATAACATTTTAATATAAGTCAAATTCATCCTAATATCATTTAAGTTTCACAGGCCTCTTTAGTTTATTAAAGTACTAAATGCTTTAATTTGAATTTTATAAGTACCTGGAATTTGTACATAATGGTAGATAGAAGCTTAGGTTTTCTCCTTATTTTTAATACAATGATAAATTTAATCATTAAAAATACCAATAGATGCAAGATAAAAATACAAGAAATATTACATAAGACAAACACACTAATGAATTATTATTTATCTGAAATTCAAACTTAACCAGACACATATACTTATAATTAATTTGCTAAATTTGGCAATACTATATAAACAAACTTAACTGATGAATTAAACAATAATTACTTTGCATGTAAGGATATCAATTTGTTAGTTCTTTAAGTTTAATACATAAAACCAATCACTATCAGTTTTCCAGGAATCATGCCAAACACCCCACTAGTTTTTACTGTTGATGTTTTATTTTTTAAATGTTTACGCTAAGTGACCATCATAAGAAAATTCTTACCCTGAAGAACATATTTGTGTCCAACTCATGTTCCTATTTCCCAGAGACCTTCCTAAGAATTAAAAACAAGCTAATACCCAGATTTTAAATGAATTTATTTGGAGTCAAGAGTTGATTTTGAAAAGTGACATACAGTATACTCATTCTGACGTTTACCCTCTTGAAGCCTCAGTTTCTTTCTTCTTACATGGGATCAAGCATGAGTTAACAATCTCAACTCAGAGGTTAGGTGACAGGTAAGCAAGCCTCTGGCATGGCTGTATAGGATGGACTCCCCCTCATAAAGCTATTTTTCTAACAAATGAATAAATATTATTTATCCCTCCTCAGAGCCACTTGATATCAGTCATCTAATATCAAGCTAGATATATTTTAATCATAGAATTTTAATATTAATTTTAACAGCTTTACTGAGATATAATTCACATACCATACAATTTAACCATATATTATATTATTTTTATATAAAATTTTATCTGTGAGATAAATTGAGCTTTTTTAAAGGGAAACCTAAGAGTCCAAGGAACTTCTGTTCTAGTGCAACCCCCCACAAACATCTGCTTCCCACAATTAGCTCTGCTGTTTGGTAGACTGAAATCTGAGGCTGGATCAACTGGATTCTAGATATGCTAATAAGAGAATGTGTGTTTTTATTACTTGGAAATTGACCAGAGTTATTAAAGTGTTCAGTCTCTATTAAATACCTTATGTATCCATGGTCTAGAACCTATTTGAATGGGGGAGTCAAAGATGAACAAAACATGCATGAGGGATTTCAGCAAAGTAAATGACAAAGACTTGTATAACACAGAGGGCTTTGGAACGCTGAGGAAATAAGTTTTTTTTTTCTTATTTAATCTGAAACAGAGTATCTTTACTATTGTACATTTTCCATGGAAGTCTTTAATTGTACACATATGCCCAATGAGTGGTACTCACTTTTAGTTTTACCTTTATGTGCTGTATAAAATGCATTTTATACACCTATTCAATCACAGGGTGTGCATTTGAGGTCAAGTAATGGCTATGGTGACCGTGACCTTTTCTACAACACATCGTGCTGAAGCAGTACTGCCAGTAATGACATCAGCAATACTTGCTATGCTTTAGATTCTGTCTGTCGATTTATACGTGATTTCACCTGACTTTTTCATTTTGCAAAAATTCCATTTTAAACCAAGTCTGCCTTTGCTGACTCACGTTTTCACCCTGACTCGACAGAGGATGAGACAATCAATCTCTTGGTGATTCCAGTGGGGCTTTCTGGTGGGCTTCAAGTCTGTCTGCATTGGACTCCTCATTTCTGTAATGTTAGGGACTTTTTAGGGTAATTTTCCACCATATCCTAGAGGATTTAGCCATGTATGAATTTGTTTGGTCATAAATGATAAAAAATAATGTGGATTTTTAGTTCTCTTCTTCAGATGAATGTGTACCCTGTTCTCAGGAAGTGGCTAAGGGCAATGCTCTTTTTTGCTACAAGAGTTAAAAGACAGTATCTAGGGAAACAAGGCTCTCCTGATAGGTCAAGCTGCAGAGGGCTGGGCCCGGGAGCAATGCAGCACTGAGCACAGTGAAAGAGCAGGAGTTGTCTCTGCTGTTCTTTCTTCTGCCCTGTCATGGCCCTTCGCCCTCCCCACCCCCCACCCCATGAGGAGGGGGTTTTACTAGTCTTGAAACAATGGATGTGGTTCTGAAATTTGACAGACAAGCAGGAAGGACATCACATTGAAGAGGGTAGATAGCTCCCGATTGTATTTTTATGCCATCCCTGTAGGAAAAGCCTTTCTTGTCCTTTCCTTGGGTGACAGCCAGCTGTCCGTGCTCTAGTTCTTAGGGTGTTCGCTTTGTCCTCCTTCTTTCTGCTGCAGTTCACGTCATTGTACCTGAGAATCCCCTTCATCTTCCCACATGCTTCCCCCTACCCACCTCTGCCAAAGGGCAACTTTGAGTTAAAAGAACATCACCTATTGCTTATCCTGCAGTTGTGATTTAAGCCTGGAGTCTCCAAGCTGTTTCTGTTTCAAAAGGAATTTTCACATCAGTGAATAAGTGGACCTGGCATGTTTCTCTTCCTACTCCTTAAATGAGATCATATATAGTGCCAAATCGTCCCACTATGGGTAAACCCCAGGTTGCCAAAATAGAATATTTTTGCTGGGAAGGCAAAGAGGTCACTGAGTGGACACACTGTGCTTATGATAGCCAGGGGCAGCGGCTCCAGGTTTCAGAGCCAGACGACCGTTTTTGTAGTTGGCAAAGATGTATGTCCAAGCCCCATTTCCCAATAGTGACTCTATGGCTTTGATTGTTTTGGTCCCTGATGCATGAAGCGAGGACATGGATCAGTGGGCAGACACTTTCATGGACACATTTCATATTATTTTGTGCATTACAGAATATCGTATAAGTAAAAGTAGAGGCATCCAATATGTGTGCAAGCTGCACTTTAGTAAGCACTTTCAGACCCAGTTCACTTTGGACTTTGTGATGATGCTGTCAATAGATAGGGCATATCCTTGTTTTACAGGTGAGGACAGTTGGGCACTTAGAGATTGTGCAATTCTCAAGTCCTGGTGAGTAGATGGCCCATGGTGGAAGGTTCCATTATGCCTCACTGCTTCCCAAATCACATAGTAGAAACCGCTGTATCCCCCTCCTAGAGAAGGTAAAAGAGGAGAAGGAAATAATATTTGAATGTTCATGCAATTTTCCCTCGATACCTGCAGTGGATTAGTTGTTATTGGATGCTGAATCTGAGATGCCCAAGTCCATTATATAAAATGGTACATTTTTTTACACAGAACCTACACACATCCTCCTGTAGACTTTAAGTGGTGCTTAGATGACTTATAAAACCTAATACAAGGTAAATGTGCAAATAGTTGTTATACTGTGTTGCTTAGAAAATAATGACAAGGAAGAAAGTCTGTACATGTTCAGTAGAGATGCAGTTTTTTTAAAAAAATATTTTTGATCTATATTTGGGCGAGTCTGTGGATGCAGCATCCATGGATACAGAGTACTGTACCTGTGTCAGGCACTCAATATTGGGGAATAAGGAAAGGGCTGGGAGTTAGAGGACCTGTGTTTATGTCCCTATATGGGCTGATGCTTAATTCTTCTGGGCATCAGCCTCATTACTATAAAAGGGAATTAACAATTACCTACCTAATCATAAGGCTGTAACAAGGCTGAAATGAAATAAAATCTATGGCATCATTTTAATGAATTAAAAATACCATGACTGGGCTGGGGTTGTGGTTCAGTGATAGAGTACTTACCTAGGATGTGTGATGCACTGGGTTTGATTCTCAGCACCACATATAAATAAATGTATAAAATAAAGGACCATCAACAACTAAAAAAATTTTAAAAAATACCATGACTATACAAGGTAACCTTATTATACTGCACTTTAATATTAAATATCAATAACATTTTAACTATACATAAAATTTAGGATATACTCATTTTGGGGGGGGCATGTTAATGAAATACATGAACACAAAATTTTCATGAAAGTGGTAAAAGATGCCAGACTTATCGTATCATGATTAGTTTGTCAGTCTTATTGAAGAACTGTCTTAAATTTTTTAGTATGGAGTTTGAATGTTGGTATTTCTTCCTTTAAAAAATTGCATTAGGCTGCTGTTCAATCATATTATATGCCAGAATAAAGAAGATTAGCTTTTATCTTGCAAGGTTCTTGTTAAGGATTTACAAAAGTAAATGTGTCATATATTGAAACATTCAAAAGTCATGCATTAGCTATTCCCCTTCTCGGTCTATTCCCTAAAGACCTAAAAAGAGCATACTACAGGGACACTGCTACATCCATGTTCATAGCAGCACAATTCACAATAGCAAGACTGTGGAACCAACCTAGATGCCCTTCAATAGACGAATGGATAAAAAAAATGTGGCATTTATACACAATGGAGTATTACTCTGCATTAAAAAATGACAAAATCATAGAATTTGCAGGGAAATGGATGGCATTAGAGCAGATTATGCTAAGTGAAGCTAGCCAATCCCTTAAAAACAAATGCCAAATGTCTTCTTTGATATAAGGAGAGTAACTAAGAACAGAGTAGGGACAAAGAGCATGAGAAGAAGATTAACATTAAACAGGGATGAGAGGTGGGAGGGAAAGGGAGAGAGAAGGGAAATTGCATGGAAATGGAAGGAGACCCTCAGGGGTATACAAAATTACATACAAGAGGAAGTGAGGGGAAAGGGAAAAAAATATAAGGGGGAGAAATGAATTACAGTAGAGGGGGTAGAGAGAGAAGAGGGGAGGGGAGAGGGGAGGAGGACAGTAGAGGATAGGAAAGGCAGCAGAATACAACAGACACTAGTATGGCAATATGTAAATCAATGGATGTGTAACTGATGTGATTCTGCAATCTGTATACGGGGCAAAAATGGGAGTTCATATCCCACTTGAATCAAAGTGTGAAATATGATATATCAAGAACTATGTAATGTTTTGAACAACCAACAATAAAAATTAATAATAAAAAAGTCATGCATTATTAGATGAGGAATTATTTCCCAGGAAAACATTAAATATTTAAGTGTAAAACTTCTGACTAGGATTGGGCATGTAATCAGTAAAGAACAGAAGGCATTTCTGTAATCTATAGTAATAAAACTATAGTAGGACAAAATATGTATTTCATTACAAGCAGAGACACTCTTTGCATTCATACCCACATATCTACTTATTTAGAATATTTAAATTTAGTGCATCCAGTAATGACTATCTGTTGAGTTTGATAGATGTGTGTACATGGAATCATAAACTGGAAATTTAAAAAAACGATTTTAATATTTCTCTTGCTGGCATTTGTTGGTCTTGGGTTACTGCAAAGAAATCATGAGAAAAGATACAATGATATACAATAAATATTTAGTGAATGTTGATGTGCTTTATTCATTTCCTTACTATTATATGAGAACTGCTTCTGGTTTATTAGAGAAAGCCAAGCTAGGCGCCTGGTGATCATGTTGGAGTTGTCTCCTCCTCAGTGGAGCCCTGCAGGGGCCCAGTGTCCCAAGAGGCACTGTGGTAAGTGTTCATTCTCCCTCCCTCCATGCTGCCACCACGTGCTTATCGTTTACAGAGACTAACATTCATGTGGCACCCTTATAGACTGGCCCCAGGGATTTTTGTCACTGTGTCCCCTTCTTTTCTATGTCCCTAGGGCCTGGGTCCATCCTTTAGCCTTTTTTTTTTGAGCTTCTGTCTCTTAAGCCTTAAAATGAGGAAACTCTCTGGTCCACCTCTCTTAGAAAGTTGTTTGGATGATCACGTGACAATGTGTGTAATTGTAAAAGATTATACAGATGTAAGAATTATTATTTAGTTACTATATGTCGAATTTAGTAGTAATTAGAACGGATGTACAAATATATCCTGTGAACCTTTGGAAGACTAAGGGACAAGTTTGGAATGATTGAGAAATAAAGTGTCATGGAGCACTTTCCAGGTGTTAAGATGCAGACCCCGCCTACAGAGAACGTGACTGGTGGTTCAGGAATGCTAAGGGTAAAATGAGGAAGTGATCCCTTCTGCCAAGTCCTTCTCTCTTTGCCTGCCCTCCCTCCCCAGCCTAGCTGGAGCTAGGGATGGGACCCAGGGCCTCACTTAATCCTAAGCAAGTGCTCTACCACCTAGCCACACCCTCATTCCCCTTATTTTCTCTTTGTAAAGGCTTATTAAATAGACATTATTCCATCTCTAATTTTTTATTTTTGTTTTGTGGACATTGAACCCTGGGGCATTCTGCCACTGAGCTGCATCCATGGTCTTCTTTTATTTTTTAATTTTTTTGAGACAGATCTCACTAAAATTATGGAGGCTGACTTGGAACTTGTGATCTTCCTGTCTCAGCTTCCTGAGTGAGTCCCTGGGGTTGCAGGTGTGCCCCACCACATCTGGCTCTAATTCTTAATCAACAGCTGTTTTGATTACAAAGGAAAGATATTAAAGAGGTCACTGTATGATAAATCTGTTTTCAATACTGTCTGATATGCATGACATAATTTATAGTACAATTCTAACTTTAATTCTATTTAAATTAAAATAGTATGCATAGAAAATAGTATATGTAAATTATAGTGTGTTGCCAATTTTCTTAGGTACTTTCTTTCTTTCTTTTCAAGAGTTCTTTCTGTATTCTAGATACAAAACCTTTGCTCATTTTTTTCATATGGCAAATATGTTTTGATTTATATAGCATGCCTTGGGTGAACAGAAGTTTTTAATTTTAATGTAGATTGAATTTAACAATCTTTTTCTTTATGACTAGTGCTTTCTATTTGTTATTTAAGAAATTCTGTCTATCCTGAGGCCAAAGAGAGATTATGTTACAGTTTTTTTCTGAAAGTTAAAGGTTTGATTATCATCCATGTCCTTAATCATCTAGAATTGATATCTGTGCACAATATGGTGTTCAGATAAGTTTTCTGTGCTTGTCTCTATGTTGATGAGTGCTTGTCTTGGTAACATTTTTGGAATGGTCCAGCTTTCCCACTGAGCTCCCTGATAGCTCTCTTATGGATCAAGTTTCCATTGACACATGGGTCTGACTCAGCTGATCTGATTGTTCCTGTGTGAATGCCACACTAATTATAATAAGGCTTGATATCTAGAAAAACGGAACTTCTCCTTACTTTTTAAAGGAGTGTCTTTGGTTATTCTTGTCCCTTTGTTCTTCCACAGAACTTTTAGAATTAGCTTGTCAAGTTTTATAAAAGGTGATTTGGATTTTTGTTTCCAGTTGCTCTGAATTATAAGATCAATTTTCAGTGATAGTGAGCCTTCTTGTCCATTGTACACATAGCTCCATTTTAAAAAGAACATTTTTAATGTCTTTTGTTAAGGTTTTTAGATACTTCTTCAAATTTTTATATTAATTCCTTCCTGATAGTCATTCCAAGGAGTCTCATTTTTTAAATTGCTATTATATACAGTTAGCTTTAAAAATATGCCTTTAAAAAAAAAAACTCTTACTGGTGTTGAGTGGGGCTGGGGTCGTAGCTCAGTGGTAGAACGCTCACCTAGCATGTGTGAGGCATATTTTTGATCCTCAGCACAATACAAAAAGAAACAAATAAATAAAGGTATTGTGTCCATCTACAACTGAAAAATTAAAAAAAAAAGAAATGCAACTGAGCTAATATCAGTATGCTTGGTTACTATCAGTACTTTATTATTAATTTTTGTTGTCGAAATTTATGAAACTTTTCTGTGAATCCCGACAGTTTGGTTCCTCTTCTTCCTTTTTTCTTCCTCCTTGTTTCTGTCTTTTTCTGTCTTGTACTAACTACCATCTCTGACAAAATGTTGCATACAAGTGGAGAAAGCAAAATATACTTATTGTAAAGTTAAAATTTGACCTTTAATCTGCTCAGCTGATTGTTTAGTAAGAGTTTTTGTTCTGTATTTTTGGTCATGGATGGATATTAAATTTTTTCTATGAGAAATCCAATTTGGTATTATCTTTATTATACATTGCTGGGTTCACCTTGCTAATATGAATTTTGAATTTTTGTGCCTATGATCTTGAGTAAGCGTGGCCAGTAATTTTCCTTTTTTCCTACTTTCCCAATCTGATTTGGATATATTAACAGCCTCATGAAATTAATTGGGACTATTTCCTGTTTTTTATATTCTCTGGTAGAATTCATATGATATTAGAATTATCTGTTTGTTGAATATTTGGTAGAACTCACCAGTAAAATCATCCATCCTTGCATTTTTTTCCCTCAGGGAGATTTTAAATATCAGTGATTGAAACAATTTAGTAGGATCAACTTATTCTTTTTAAAATTTTTTTTTTGTAGTGTAGGACAGAATGCCTTTATTTTGTTTATTTTTATGCAGTGCTAAGGATTGAATCCAGTGCCTCACATGTGCTAGGCAAGTGCTCTGCCTCTGAGCTACAGAACCAGCCCGGATCAATTTATTCTTTAATGAGTTTTGGTACTTTATATTTTATAGGAATTCATCCATTTTCAAAATGTTCACATTCATTACCTCAAGCTTGTTTATAGTATTCTTCTTTATTTTCAAAAAATTTCTCATTCCCAACACATTTTAAAACTTTTTTGCTTTATGATGATCAATCTTCCAGAAATTTTCCAATTTTAGTAGTCTTTCAGAAGAATTAACTTTTGTTTCTGCTGAAATTTTCCTTTTTGTTACTCTCCTATCTTTATTTCTCATTTCCTTTGGATTTGTCCCCAAAGGAAAATTTAACCTTTTTCTAAGTTCTTGAAATGAATATTTAACTCAATTTTCAACCTTTCTTCTTTCTGAAAGAAATCACTGAAGGCTAAGCTTTCCCCCATAAGTTTACTAATCCCCACTTTTAATAAAGAAAAAGCAGGTCAAAGACTGATTTTGGTGAGCACTCGTATCCAGTCAGAATTTAAGAATCTCTTTGCATTCATTTTAGTTATCTTTAGAGTTACCTTCTATTTGTAGCACATGCCATTATTCAGTTTCTATTTATGGTAGAGATAGAAATTTTTCTTTTATTATATATTTATTCGAATAGAGAGTGGCTTAGCCCATATTTTTGTTGTTGTTGCTAATAATACAATATCACAGACTGGGTAAATTATAAAGAAAAGAAGTTGATTTTGGCTCACAGTTATGGCCCAAGGTTGAGTATTCACATAGAGTGATGGCCTTATTACTGACAGAGTCCCAATGCTGCTCCAGGGCTCACATGGCAATAGACAGGGAGCATGCTTGTGTCTTCACTATTATCTCTCCTTTTCTTATACAACTACAGGACTCTCTCATGGCAGCTGCACCCCATGATTGTACCTAATCCTAATCACCCCCAAAGGCCCTACCTCAAAACACATAGATTAAGCTTCTACCCTCTGGAGACCACACAATGGGGATTCAACTTCAACATGAGTTGTAGAGGGAACAAATCATATTCAACCCACAACAGAGTCATTTCAAGAAAAATATTAATAATTGAAAAAGTGCTACAAAAATTGGCCAAAGATTCCCAGAAAGGTATGTTGTAGCTCAAATATGAAAAATTATGAGAGTGATTTATCGGGGACTCTTTTTTGGGAAACTAAAGTTCTGAGGAACTGCTACCTTCCCTCATTCATATGTACCATCTTGTTGCATATGTAATTATTCAATCATAGTCAGTAATTTCTGACAATTATGAAAAATAAGGCAGAGATGGACATGTACAATGTTCTAATCTCCAATAAAGAGAATAATTACTGAGAATTCCAAATTTTGGGTTAGATGTTAATTGAAGAAGTGTTATTAAAATTAAAGAGTGGATTATTTGAGAGTGAATTCAGGAGGTATTAGAAAAAGTCACAGTGATCCAGCGTGTGTTCATCAAGAGCAAGTCATGTCATATTAAACCACTTCCCCCTTATTACTAAGACAAGATTATTTGATTGGCAGATCAGTGTAAATCAGGAGAAAGAGTGAATTGTGCTTTAGTAATACGTAGGTCAAAATCATCATATACTGTAAAGTGATAGAAGTAAATGTGATTGATGATAATACATTTATAAGAGCTCAGAATTATTTCAAAGATTATTTTTGGTAATGAATATCTTTTTCCATCAAGAAGAAAATTGTAATAATTTGCCACAGGACTCTATGTTGTTTAGCAATCTTATCAAACATACTTGATGATATAAAGATAATTAATATTTCAAATCTTAGAATACTTGTTTTAAAAAAGCATCGAGAAACTGGAATTAGAGATTCAGTGAGGTTACAAAGCATGAATATGTAGTGTTCCACTGAGATCAATACTTCTCCAGTTTCCCTCTAATGTTCCCCCAGGGCCAGGGCATGGTGAGCAGATACTCTGTACAGACGTAGGACAAAGCCCCAGAGGTTTTGCTTCAAGTATAACTAATCCTGGATTTCCCTGTACTTGTATCTTCTATCATAAAGATTCCTAAAAAACCTGCATCTATTCTACAATACATTTATATTTTATGATTATATTTAAAATAACATTTTGATCAGCCAAACTTTGTTTTTATTTAAAAGACCTGTTTGGAGCTTGGGGTATAGCTCAGTGGTAGAGCAGATGCTTAGCATATGGGAGGCCCTGGGATTGATCCCCAGTGCCAAAAACAAACAGAAAAAAGGCATATGTAAGTGAATTTCTAGTCCCTGAATCATTGAGGGGTTTTAAAACAAATATACTTGTCTATAATTGTAGAGTTTTAGAGACATTAGCAACTTAGAACACTTATTCCCAGTTCCTTGCTTTATAAGATATAGAAATTGATCCTCATCTGCCACTTCCTAATACTTGACCTCTCTTATTCTAAATATTTCAAATGAAGAATCCAATTTTAAAAATCTATTATCACATCGAAGGCTTATATCCTCTTGCTGATGTAATCCTTAACTTTCATTTCTAAATTTTAAATTTAAATGTACAGTTTCTCGAATTCTTGACATGTGGCAATCAAAATGTCATTGTTTTAGTTAGCTGTTGCATTGCTGTGACCAAAATACCCGTCATAAACAACTTAGAGGAGGGAAAGTTTAGTTGAGGCTCAGTTTGAGAGCTCTAAGTCCACGGACAGCCCACTCCATGGCTCTGGGCCAGAGGTAAGGCAGCACACCATGGGGAAAGGACCCAGCAAGGGAAAGATGCTCCACTCATGGTGGGGACCAGAGTGGGGGCCAGGGTGTTGGGAAGTTGAGAGCCATCCAAAGAAGGGGAGGGTGCCAGGGAAGAACAGCCCTTCTAGGGTACACCCCCAGAGACCCACCTTCTCCAGCCACACCCTACCTGCCTACACTTATCACCCAGTCAGTCAGTTCATTCAAAGTAGGATGGATTTAGGTTACAGCTCTCACAATCTAATCTTATTACCTCTGAATATTTTTGCAGTAACAGGAGTTTTTGGGGACACTTCATATTCAAACCCTAGGAGTCATGATATTAGATTTTATTAAGATTTTGGATTGATTTGTTATAATTAATCTTAATCACAATGCCTAGTGAATTTTTTAATTGTCAAGTTGTTGGGGAAGTGTTTTCAGGGAAGGGTGTGGGTTGAGCTTTAAGTTCTTTTCTAGGGTTTTAATGAACATCCAAGTATTTATAACACTATTACTATAGCTTAGATTATCATCTCTATATTACTTTTGTCCACAATGAAAGCTTGGGAGTATAACCCGGTGGCAGTGTTTGTCAGCATGCAAAAGGCCTGGAGTCTCTCCCTAGCACCATCAGGTTATAAGATAGAAAAGAACAAAATAAAAAATGAAGAGCTAATTTTTTTTTCAGTTTGAGCCATCCATCCTTGAGTGATTTTAAACAAATTTACTTACTTTCCTGCATCCACATTTCTTTAACATATTAGCTGCTCTACCTCTCTTATTCTATTTCAAAGAACCATGAATTGTAATCATGTCTAAGAGATAATTTTCAAATATAACCATGGCATCTGTATGAGTGGCAGAAAATTCGTCTTATGTGTCCTACTAGCTTATCACTGTGGTAAAAATTTGTCATTTTCCCCCTTCTCTTTATTTCTGAAAATGTTAGGCCATTACGGCACCAATCGTTATTAAGAACATGACTATTAAGGCAGCCTTTATTTATTCCTCTTTTCCTTTTTCTTTATTTAAAAAAATAAATGGAGTATAATTTCTCATTTTTCTAGTTGTACATGATGTAGAATCCCACCAGTCACGTCGTCATACACGTACTTAGGGTAATAATGCCTGATTCATTCTACTATCCTTCCTATCCTCACATCCCCTCCCCTCCCTGAACTCCTCTCTACCTAATCTAAAGTAACTCTATTCTTCCTTAACCCTTCCCCCACCCCCATCCTCCTTTATTGAGAGTTATCATCCACATATCAGAGAAAACATTTGGCCTTTGTTTTTTTTGGGGGGGGCAGGGTTTTGGCTTATTTTGCTTAGCATGATATTGGCTATTCTTCTTTTTCCAAGGTAAATGTTTCTCTTTCAAACACAAATTATTTGTGTGTGTCAAGTCATAGGTTTGAGTTTTAAAGGTGTTGTTCCTGAATAGAAAGTGCATTGTATGTGAGGGGAAGCACATATTTCCACTTGCAAGAAGCCAGGGAAATAGAGCATGAACCTAAATGGAGACTTTTTTTTTTTTTTTTTTTAATTTCTAGAGACCTCCATGTATGGTGATGTGTGTGTTTGTTGGTTGTGTGTCTTGCTGGGAGGGAGGGATAAATGGCATGCTGGTTGGCTGTAGTGCAACCTGTGGTTTATAATTAGAAGGTTACTGGAGCTAAGAACCATGGCTGTTTTCCATGAGGAATTGCATTTTCAGTGCACTGACTTCGAGAACTTTCCCTTATTCTGTTGTTTACCCTTCCCCCATTTTCCTTTCAGGACCCCAGAAGTGAGGCCAAGATGCCTCTGTCACAAGAGCCAGAAGAAAGGCTGTCACCAAGGGGTATTTTGTATCTGCTGAAATGAAGGGGATTAAGACCGAGTCCAAGGACTTCTATAACATCTTCCCCCTGCAGCTTCAAGAAGTAATGCAAGAGATTCTCAGATGAAAATAAGTTGATTTTGCTTTGGGGAAAAGCCAAGAACTCTTAGCCAATCCACTGTTTTACCTTAAGAACTTCCGTGGGTTACTGGATCAGAAGGCAGTCATTATCAGACTGGAGTGTCACACTTTAAGAAACACACACACGAAACACAAGGATGTTTTCTGACATCAGATGATGAAAGGATGTTGAAGGCAAAAACCAGCTTTTCACCAGCCAGGAAGAGCTGAACTTGGAGTGCACATTTAAAGACAAGACAAGCAAAAGACTTAAACAGAAGGAAGAAAAGTACTTTCATGGTTTTCAAGGACAAATATTTCAGAAGTGATAATGGAGACCAAGGAGAATAGGTAAATGAATTAATATTTTAGATGACAGTTGTTTGCATTGATATTTTAAGGCTTGTCAGGTTTTCCCAAATGAAATGTAGACAGGCAAAAACAAATGCCTGTTCTCTAGAGGTAAAAGTGAATTAGCTTCTATATAGAGGTACTCCCTAGATACTCTCTATATAGAGATACTCCAGGTTTAAATTAGATTGCATATATAACATTCCAAGTCAAGCCAAGGATTAAAAATAATTATCTTCATATTTGTACACCTAGTTTTGCATTTTTCTTTTTCCTTATGTGGCCATTCGTGATGTAGAGTTGATTAAACTCTCTTATTTTCTCTTTCATGAAATGTATATATTAGTATCTTGCATCAACCATACGATTATTTGGAAAATATAAAATAAATAGCTGTGAAGTACTTGAAATTGTACTGAATAACCTGATGAAGGAGAGAGAGAGGGAGAGAAAAAGAGAGAGAGAGAGAGAGGAGAGACTTTATTTTTATAAATTATGATGATAAAAGATAATGCTTGCTTCTTTTCTCAAATTGCTTATTTTACAAACTTGAGGATTAAGGTAAAAATGGAACATTTATGTATATTTGCAACTATTGCTTAAATTTCTCTGTGCTCTTCTTTTCAAGCATATAACAAAACACCCTTTTATAATTTTTACTGCTGTATGTAAATAGCACACTCTTTAATTGAGATTTTAGTGCCATAGAGACCAGGGAAAGCTTCACATCTTTAACCTAATAACTGTGTCAGCTGATAGAAAGGCTTTTCAAGTTTGAAACATTAGGGGAAAATGCAATTTGTTTTTCTCTTTACTTTTTGAAAACAATTTTGCTCATTAGAGGAATTTCATGTTATCATTTCAGTAGAACTTGCCTCTTAGTGTATCCAGATTAATCTTGTGACTGATTTTTAAATTAATTATATGACTAGAAGCTGGGTATGGTAGTGTGCACTGATAGTTCCCAGCAGTTGGAAGGGTTGGTGGGAGGATCACTTGAGGCCAGGAGTTTGGAACCAGCCTGAGCAATATAGTGAGATGAAAAAAAAAAAAAAGAATGCACAAGTGTACAAGATATTATTTATTTTCTGGTACTATTAGAAGTTGTCTAAGATGAATTTTTGTACTACTACTGATACTAAATTGTTTAGACATGAAAGAAATGTACTTTATTGTCTCATGTTATCTTGCAATATTGCTATGGATTTTCTTTCCTTTTTTAACCTTCTTAAGTACTTCTATATTAGTACTTCCCCCCACTAGTTTAGGAAGTAGATGCTTTTTCATGTGAAAGTCTAACTCATTTTCATTTACCTTACCAGTTAACTAATTATTAATCATTTCATTTATACATTTATTTGAAAGACTGGTAGTTCTATAAAATCACTGATGCTGACACTGATTATAGGTGGTCAACAATTAAGATTGAATTGAAGCATCTAATGATATTGAAAAAACCACAGAATACATTTTCTGCACAGGTACTAGGTGATAAATTCTATTTATAGCTAGAAAAAAGTATGAATAAACTTTAAGGTTAATTCAGGTGTGTTTGTGCAGAGATTTACATTATGTGGACTTTGTCTATTTTAGAATTCCCAGTTTACTTAAAGCCAAAATATTAGTGGCTGCATAGAACAGCATTTTTGAATACATAGAGTAGATGTGTTGAGAGTCAAAGCATCAACTCTGAAGTTTTTTTCCTTAATAAACACTGCAATTAAGACTTGTAAAACTTGTCCCATTAAGACCATAAATTTGTGAAATACAGTTGCCTAGTCTCCTTGTTCCTACTGCAAGACCATTTTTAAGGCTTAAGATAGAACCTGGGCTTGCACTCTTGGGCTTTTGTACTTGAGGTTGCTGGTGTGTGTGGATGGTGGTGGCTTCCTCAGAGTCTCAGCATTAGTATACAGGACCTTCATAGGCATTGGCTTTATGTAATTTTGGGGGTGGGGTGGGGAGAAGTTAAATTATCTATTAAGTTATATGAAATGCTATGTATATGCCAAAATAAAACCAGATACATTATTGAATATACCCATTAGAAATTTTAAGTTAAAAGTTGCAATATATAGGATGTCCCTTCTTGAAAGCTGCTTTGAGAATCATCCCTCAATCCTTTGCCTTCAGGAAGACACTGGAGCAAGAATATGTGATGGTACAAAAAGCAGATTCCAGGAATGGACTAGATTGGGGGGAAATGCATGAGGCTGCCAAAGAAGAAGCAGCTCTAGCTATCGTACACTTAGGAGCATGACATATTTGGGATCCATTCAGGCTGGTGACAATGTCTAAGAGATTTCCTCTTATGGGATGGGTCTCATTTGGTAGATGAGAAAATGGAGGTTACATGATTTGCTTAAAGTCATAGGGTTTTTTTAAAGAAAAAAATCATTTAACACTTGTTAAAATGGCAAGGAAGATTTTGTTCAGGATAGGTGCTAAGACTATTGCAGTAGAGGAGAGAGATGGGGTTCAATGGGTAGTTTATAGCCAGCATTCAGAGTTAGGGTTTGGTGGATGGAAAATTACTGAGTGGACATCAGAGGCAGGAGAATTCTTGTTAACTGGCTTGATAGAATGATAAGATATGAAGGATGAAAGATAAGGAATTTAATGAGATGTAAGTTGTGATCAAACATCAAGTTTGGGAGATTCTCACCAAATGGATTTATCAGGATGCTTGCTACAGTTGAGCCGGGCAGGTCAAAGACAGGACCCTAATTGAAAAGAGTCTCAGAGGAGACTGCCTAAAGTGTGGTTAAGGAGAGACTCTTTTTTTGGTCCCTCCTCTCATTTAAGGAAAGAAGGGACAGCTTTCTTTTCTTTGAATAATTTAAATGAATTTCTCATTCTATTATCTTTAGTTTATCAGTACTAGCTGAGCCTTCTGCTGAGTCTTGGTAGTACAGAACATTTGCTGGATGGTGTGAGAAGTCAGGCATTTAATGAAGGGGGATTTCTATGAAACTAAAAACAAAGAATAATCACTGGAACAGACTGTACATCCAATTTCTGAGACTAGAGGGCAGCTCGTTGAAAAGATTTCCAGATATTAGCCTCAAAGCATCTTCAGATGGTGGAGTGAGGAGGCCAAGAGGCAGTCTAATGGATTTCCTGGTTTGCATGTCCTGGAGATGGTATAGCTGTCAGGATCCAGTCAGGGTTCTTTCCTGGAGCAGAGCGTGCAGATGCAGGTGAAAGGCAAAGTGCTGATTGAGATCACCCTTTTGGGTGAGCCAGGCACTTTGGTCTGTATTTGATCACAGTTGTTTTCAAGGATGCATCAGAGTATAACAAAAACTTCCTGTGGACCAAAAGAAAAGACTTTAAAATGGCTGTGGTTAAAGAGCAGGTGAGTGCATTTGACCCGAAAATTCAGTTATTTATGTAGCATACATTTAAAAATAATGAGAATTATGATGGATAACATTATACCAGGACTGTCAAGGATAGCAAAGTTATCAACAACTTTTCTAGGAGTGTCATACAACTTCTGAAATATTTTATTAATGATATTTACCTATACAAGTATAACAGAAAGAAGGCTAATAATATTTTTTTAATTTGACTTAGTTTTTCATTCAATTAAGCTTATTAAATAAGCCCAATTATTATTATTGTTATTTGAGGGGGTATTGGGGATTGAACTCAAGGGCACTCGACCACTGAGCCACATCCGCACCCCTATTTTATATTTTATTTATAGACAGTATCTTATTGAGTTGCTTAGCGCTTCGCCTTTGCTGAGGCTGGATTTGAACTTGTGATCCTCCTATCTCGGCTTCCTGAGCCACAAGAAGCCCAATTATTATTATTTAAAAAATATTTTTAGTTGTAGATGAAAATAAAACTTTTATTTTATTTATTTAGTTTTTTAAATGTGGTGCTGGGGGTTGAATACAGTGCCTCAGGCATGCTAGGCAAGCGCTCTACTACTGAGCCACAACCCCAGCCCTAATTATTTTTTATTATCCCTCTTTTTTACAAAGTGAAAGAACAAATCTTTGGGGATTTTCTAAGTGCCCTCTGGGAAATCTCAAAGTCAGTTTGAGATTGAGACTTTTTTAGGATTTGATTTTGAGAAGACAAAACTCAAAAATGTCCAAAAGTTTTGAACTCCTGGCTGAATCAGGTCCTAGGATGCTGTGAAACAATTCCTAGCTACCTATTTAATCAAAGTGACCATAAAAGAATTTGAAAGGAGGTAACACAGTTTTTTTTTTTTTAACTTAACTCTTAAGAGTGAGATTAGTTGGTCCTCTTAAATAGTCAAAGACACAATAGAAGTTAGACAGGAAATTATTCTGATAAGACAGAGAATCCTTGTTTCCTAGGTGGATTACTCAAAAAGTAAAGAAATCCTTTTAAAAATTTCTTATTAAGGGCAGACTAATAGTCCAAGAATATCCTGTTATTTAAACAGGATTTTGCCATTAATAAACAAAAGAACAATTTATAAATAAGTCCATTCAATCTCAGTCAGTTTTGACCACATGTGATAAAATTCCTTTTGGGATATTTTTCATAAACTTTCTATAATTTTTCATAAACTTTCTGTAACTTTTCATTTCCAGTCAGGTTTTATCCTATGTTTTCCTCTTTTTATTTCTGGAACAACCATTTCTATTATGATGAAATACACTTTTTTTTTTTTTAATTCCTTAGTAAAAACATACTTTGCATATTTTTCATAGAAAGTTGTTTCTCTTTCTCTTTATATTTTTAGTAGTTTCACTTACATATATAATATTATATATAATATATATTATAACATTTAACAATTGATAACATTTTTTTAACAGAGAAAATTAGGATGTGGACAGTTGTAGATTGGCTGCCACATATCAGCATTCTGTAATTCTGATTGCAAATTTTATGAGCGTACCTTCTCAAAATTTTGGCAGGCATGTGCATTGTAGTACAATTTTTCATATTTATTAACAGACCAAAATATATTTTGCCTCTGTACACCATATAAAAATAAGCCAAAATTTTATCAACTTAAAACTTGTGCTTAGTAATTAAAGTGCCAGAAGTTTATCTTAGTTAGAAATTCTAATAAATATCTATTACCTAACAGAATTCTAAGGTTTCAAGTTACTGGAAAAGATTATGGAAACTTTTGAGTAGACATTATAATATTAAACAAAGCTAGAGTCTTCTCAAGTTACTTCCCTAATAAGTATTTTTAGAGCATCTCGTGTTAGGCAAGTATCATTAAAAAGGTAAAGACAAGAAAACCAAAAACATAAAACACATGGGTGTTGTTTGTTTTACTGCTGTGCTTGATATATGTCCAGTGACAGGTATTAAGCATTAAGCAATTCGTCTTTCACCTCATCAGTTTCTTAGGTTAAATACAAAGTTTTAGAAAGAATTTAAAGCATTTGGTTATAATATTAATTTATTTGATTAGTAAATCCAAGTATGATGCTTATATTATACTTATTGCTGAAAGCTTAGAACATGTAACCATTTTCATTGAACAATAATTCTTTTTTTGTAAAATTTTTTAGTTGTAGATGGACACAATACCTTTATTTTACTTATTTATTTTTATGTGTACTGAGGACTGAACTCAGTGCCTCACAGGTGCTAGGCAAGCACTCCACTACTGAGCCACACAACCCCAGCCCTGAACGATAATTCTAAATTGACTTTATTCATTAGAGATTTACTCAAATTGCATGAGCTTGCTTTTGGGTTAGTTTCTATGTTTCCTGGAGTTCTAGGAATACTTAATTTATGTAAGTGCTTATTTTTAACTGAGCCAATTTGAAAAGAACTCCTTTAAGGGAATTCATAAATTAATTTGGTGATGCTTTCCAGAGGTAGAAAAATATCACGTATATCTCAACATCCTAAGCATACAGACAGACACAAAGAGAGACTTCATAGCGTTTGTTCTATAATTTTAAACAGGAGTGAGGTAAACACAGTAATACAAAACTCACCGGTTTTTATAAAATAGTAGACTCTTTGCCTTAGTTTTTATTTTATCTGCATTGTGTTGTGACAAATAGAGTAAGTCAAGGTTACCTGCTCGAAAGGAGAGAATGTTTTCCACCAACGTTTATGGAGGAGACTTTTAGATGTTGATATCCAATTGCTTCTGAGGGTCCCCGAGTCCTTTGGGAACTCCTGATGGGGGAAGAGGGTCCACAATTCAAGTAACTGGGGAGTTGAGAGGCTGGAGTGGAAAGGGAAAGTTCCGGCAGGGGTCAGAGGAGGTCAGGGTTTGGAGGGCAGCCTACCTACCAAAGGATTCAAAGGAACTGAAGGGACCATCAGAGGTGGGTGGTAAGAGAGGAAGACAGAAGTGAAGGGGAGGAGAGGTCTTGGAGGAGTCAGCTTAGGAAAGTTCTAAATTATCCTTAGTGAAATCAAGCCACAAGAAATAAAAGGTTCAGAAGTAGGGCTGCAGTAGTGAGCCCAGGGTCATCAAATATGGAAGAGGTGTGGATAGATGGGGAATTCAGTCACGGAGAAGTTCCCATATTCTTAATTAATGATCCCTTGCAAACATGGAAGCCTGGTTCTCACAGCCAGCCTCTAGAGTATACCCAGAATCTTAGGAAACCAAATCTCTCCTGGCCATACTTCTGTCAGCTATCATCAGGGCCCTGGCTTGGGAGTCGGACTCACCAGTGGATTCCAAAGCAACCAGTCAGAAGACAAAAGCTTCAAACGTGCGCATGGTTCCTGGATGAGTGGTTTGGGGTCCCGTGATGAGTCTGATCTTAAACACGTCACACGGCACCGTATGTGTTAAAGAAATAATTATTTGAACGTTTGCTAAACAGCAAGGAAGACATTATTCAGGATGATTACAGCAGGTGTGAAGACTATCATGATGGAGGGAGGGGTTGAGTTCAACTGAAATACAGCTGGGAATTATGTGGAGACATGAAAGATGGAGGGCTTCTTGCCAAACTGATTTGATAGGTTTCTTGTGGAAGGCCACGAAGGGTGATGGGATGGGGAATTCTCACCAAACTGACTTAGGGAGTTCCTGCTACAACTGGACTAGGTTGAACATGAGACAAAGACCAGGTCTGAACGTGAGGCCTACTGGAAAACAGGCCTCAGAGGAGCTTTCTAAAGTTTGGTCAAGAAGAAAGAATTTGTCAGGTACAAACTGAATCATTTTGGACTTATCTCTCCACTCTTCCTGCAGGTGTGCCCCATGTGTTTGGCTTGACATCTAACCTGAGGATTGCAGTGTGCCATTGTTAGTTAGGATTCTGCAAATAATCTTCTGTTCATAAAATTATTCATCCAAATAGCACACATTGAGCTTTTATTTTGTGCTGGGGACTTGGAATATATTCAGGAATGAAATGGATATAGATAACAACTTTTGTTGAGTTTTTCATTTTAACAGAGCAAGACAGAAAACCAACAGTAAATCTAATAAATAATCAAATGATATGGCATATCATATGATGAAACAAAGGGAAAGGTGGACAAGGAAAATGTGGTGGGAGTTCAGTGAGGCTACTTGGGAACACATGTTGCTGTTTTAAATAGCGTGGTCAGGATAAACGTCATGGAGGAGGTGAAATTTGAGCAAACACTTGAAGGCGGTGAGGGAATTGGTCATAAGCTATTAGGGGAAGAATGTTCCAGACAAAGCCCCTCAGTGAGAGCCGCCTGGCATGTTCCAAAAACAAGGAGGGAGCCAGCCTGGCTGGGGTGAAGTGACTGAGGGCCAAGGAAGTCACAGATGCAGCGGAAGATGTCAGCCAGGCACCAGACTACTGTGGAGGAGATGGGGATCTTTTGAAGGTATAAGGGAGTGATATGATCTGACTTGCCTTCTCAAAGTATCCCTGTAGCTGCTCTGCTAAGGGGCAGAGGTAGAAGTGGGGAAATCCATCATGGGTTTTGTAATAATTCAGGCAAGAGATGATGGTGACTCTGGCCAGCATGGTTGGGGGTTGACATTACTTGCCTGATGGCTTTGTGCTGATGTATGTGTCTGTCTCTCCAATGAGAATTCATTTCCTTCCCACCTGGCAGTGTTGGAATGTTGAATACATTTAGGACAAATTTTAGCACCCGGGTTATTATAGATGCTGTGTTGTTTTCCAGAATAACACATCTTCCAGTTCTCCAATACTAGTTGGGTATCCAACAATTCCATGCAGTGTTGACACGGACTACCTAGAGATAACTTAGACTCCGTAGGTGAAGGGCTCAGTCCCACCAGGCTGCTCCTCCTTCAGATGCTAGCTACAAATGAGGCCTCCGCCTGCAGTTCTTCCCAGCCAACCACAAATGAGAGAGTTCCCATGACTCTTCCCACCTCCAGGTTTGACAAGTTGCTGGAATGACTCAGTCTTCAGGAAAGCATTTTCCTTAGGATTACAGTTCATTATAAAGGATATCATTCAGGAAGAGTCAAATGGAAAAGATGCAGAGGGGAAGATGTGCTGAGGTGGGCAGGTGTGGGGCTTCCAGAGCTTTCCTGAGCAGACCAGCCTCTCAGATCTTGATGTCTACACCACCCTGGAAACTTCCCTCATTGTTTCAGGATTTATATTAAAGTTTTATCACATAGAAATTATTGATTAAGGCTTTGGCCATTGGAGATTGAATTCAATCTCCAGCTCCTCTGTCCTCCCTGGAATTCAGAGAGTAGGGTTGACATTTCTAAACCCTCTAATCACGTGGTTGGTTTGGCAGGCCACCAGCCCCCATGTTGAAGCTATATAGGGGGCCACCCAGAGTCATCTCTCAGAATAAAGTCAACTGAGATAAAAAATGAATCCTTAGGAATAATGAAAGAAACTCATCACTTGGGAGATTCCAAGGCTTTTCAGTGCTCTGTGTCAGGAACCAGGGGCAAAGATTTAAAAAAAAAAAATATATATATATATATATATATATATATATATATATATATATATATATATATATTTATTTATTTATTTATATTTATTTATTTATATTTATACAGGGAATTGAACCAAGGCTGCTGCTGAGCTACATTCACCAGTCCTTTTTTTAAATTTTGTGACTGCCTCAGCCTCCCAAGTCTCTGGGAATATAAGCATGCACTACAAATATGTATATATTTTGGGGGGGGGGGTACCACAATGGAAGTAACAAAAATTCATATGTAGGAGCAGAATCAGTCTTCAGGACAGCAGGCCGAGTAGCCGAGTCCAAGCATATGAAAACAAACTCAGGGAAGAGCAGGTGGGCAGGAGCCGGCCAAGAAAATTAGCCAGCCCAACACGTCTGATGAGGGACAGAAGTAGATGCAGGCCTGAAGCCATGACCTAGTGGCAGTAACCCAGAAATAGAGCCAGGGTGCAAAGACACTGCCTAGGTTTCAGGAGTCCATGGGTATAAGTAAGGTCAAGTATTATTTACATGCACATCTCCATGGCTCCCAATCTTGGCTTGTTTGTCAAGACCTTCAACCCCCCATGCTTCTGCCCTCTGCTTAAATTTTCCCCCAGCTATTTCTGGGCATTCTCAGGGCAGTGATGTCTCACAAGCTCTCAGAAACAAGTTTGCTCTTGTTCTTTCCACTTGAGCCTCTTGGTCTGGAGGCCTTGTGGTGTTCTGCCACTGGTGCCCTAGGTAAGGCGTCATTCACCTGCACTCAGTGGGTCACTTGAGCGATGTTGGTGGAAAGGTGGGGGAGGTGACTGGCTTCTTATCAAGCCGGTACTAATTGTATTCCCTGATCTTTCTTATGTTGGAAGAAAAAAAAATGACTAAATGCAGAGTCATAAAAGAACAGATTTCAGACACTAATTTATTTGTTCTTTTAGCCGCATGGAGAAGAATAGAAGCACATGTGTCATTCCAAGAGAATCATGTACTGAATACCTCTGTGCACATACAGCAGACTTTATTTTAAGTAGGGAAGGCTTAGCTCAGACCTTCAATTCAGTTCCAGAATCACATCTTTGTAAACTAAGAGAGGATAGAGTTTGGCCAAAGAGCATGTGCTTTGTAGAGATCCTGTTAAGTGTAGAGGCAGCTAATCATTTCTTTCTGCCCATTGATCAAGGCCACTGTCATATTCTTTTGGATCATGTTATAACAAGAGATTGTTAATAGCCGTCACTTCCTGTTTTGAACAGGGCAATGTTACTGTATGTTAAGAGTAAATACCACGAATGTTTCCTAATTTAATCATATAGTGAGGGCTTATAAGGGTTAGGTTATGGCTCCTTAGCCCACTGCTTTGATTCATAAAGTGGATTCTCTGTAGATTAGGTTGTAAACCCTTGTCCAAACCATGCTTAGTCTTTGGTGGCTTATTTTTCCCTTAAGGTCTAGTAAATAAAGTGGCAGTTTCCAGTTGATAATCTTTCATTTGAATTGTCTCATACTACAAAAAGGTTAGATTTTGTAGACCTTGTTTTCACAGTTTAAAAGTCACTTAAAGTGGATTTCAAACTTAAATGACAAATTAAGTTGCAAGTTCATGCTCAGGAATAGCAGTCTCTGAACTGTGCTGTCCTCTGGGCAAACTCCAGAAATGCTTCTCCTAAGCTGCATTGCCTGAACCGAACCATCACCCTCTGCAGACAAATGGTGCCTTCATAGAACAACCATTCAATGTCAGCCATATACAGAACAACAACAACAACAAAAAGGTATGGGGGAACCAGAGCGACCTAATCTCCAAAATGTCCTAGAATTTAAAAGTGTTTTCTAAGCTGTATTCTCTTACTCTAAATTTTTTTTTTAAATTGGTGAGCTCTTTAAGTAAATTACTTACCCATTCTAACAATTATAGAAATAATGAAATAGCATATGATTTATTTAGACATATTTTTGAGTGAATTCAGAATAAAATATATATTTGAATATTATTATTTGCTTTATTGATTTAAAAATTCTGACTTAGTGTTTCAAAAAGTTTCATTTTTTTTATAATCAGTAAGTAAATAGACATCTTTTTCAATTTTATAACTAGTGTATCCAGTGAAATTCTTCCAAGAGAAAATCTAAAATTGTTTGGGAAATGAACAACATGTAGGATTTTAACAGATGAAGTTTCTACTCGATTGTAGTAATTATGTAAAATCCACTCATTTTGTTTTTCTGTGGATCCATTCCCAATTTTCCTTTATAAAACTCCCTTGACCTATTTCTAACTGGCGTTCTCTTTGTGTCCCCTCCAGTTGTGGGTGCCTGCCAACCACTATAATTGTTCTACAAGACAGCAAATGTGTGTAGCCATTTATAATCTCTTCTATATGAGGAAGGCTGTGGCATGCTTCTCTTTTAATAAAATACAAAGAAAAACATTCTTTGCAAGTTCATAGATTTCATAGATATGTTAGTTTGTGGGAATGGTTTCCAGAATTCATCTTTTGAATTATTGTAGCATTGAGTCTACAGAAATAATGATGACCCTTTGAAATGTTCATTGACAATACCACTCTGAATTCAGATACCTAGAAGGGAGATGAAAAACCTGTTTTTTAATTTTTTGAAACCTGAGTGAGGGATGGGGAATGCAGCTCAATGGTAGAGTGCTAATTTAGCATAATGTGAGGCCCTAGGTTTGATCCCTAGCACTGCAGAAATAAACAGCTATGTGAAAGTAAGCAAGAAATATTAGAAATAAAATATGAAAAAAATCCTAAGTAAGATTCCCATTTATTTTTCACAAATAAACTCATGTTTCTCAATTTCTTCTGGCCAGTGGGGGTTAATAAAAACGTAGTCTAAGGATTCCATCTGATGTATTATTTCAGAATCAAGGAAACATATTTTAAGAAAAGGAACTCAGTTGCTATAACTAACTGAATAGAGTAGACAACTGTAGGGTTATTTTTGGATCAGCAGATAGTTGTAAGATTTTTGCTGAATGCTTATACCTCTATTCTGCAGTTCATATTTATGTATTCTATATATTTGGTATAGGTGGAAGATCTTCAACTCCAAAAATATGAAATTGAAATGCTCCAAAACTTGAATTCTTTTGAGAATGACAGCACAAGTGGAAAATTCCACCCCTAGCCTCATTCACATGAGGCAACAGTCAAATGAAGGTGCACCAAAAATATTATATGAAATTATCTGTGACCTATATTTATAAGGTGCGTCTGAAACATAAATTAATGTCATGTTTAGACTTAGGTCCCATTCCCAAAATATCTCATTATGTATATCCAGATATTTCAAAATTTGAAAAATCCTAAATCCAAGAGTCTTCTGAGCTCAAACACTTTAAATAAGGGATAGTCAATCTGTAGAATTGTTTTCCAGCATGTATATGTGAGGGCTTTGTGCTACCTGCATCCAACCAGTCTCTAAAATTGCCATGTTCTTGAGATTCTAAGATTGCCTTTACCCCTTAGGAGATATTTTAGGACCCTGTTGTCCCTAAAGAATGCTGACCATGATCGTAAGAATCTCAAGTGGAGTGTTGATTCCAATGTCCTACCTCAAAGTGGGGAGCAGGGCAACACAGGAGAAACAGAGCAAGACTTGGGTTCCAAGACTGATTTCCATTTGCAGGGAAAGCTTAGATAAATTACTTACCCTCTCTGGATCTTGAATTCTGATTATGATTGCAGATAATAATGATGTGGATCCAATGTCTTCCTTGCAGGGTTATCTGAGAATTAGACATGAGGGTGTGGATATATGGATTTTGTACATATTTAGAGACAATTGATTAAAAATGAGTATTTTTCTAATTGTTGAAATGTTTTTCTTTATAGTGAACCAGTATTTATATGTATCTAGAACCACAGATGCTTTTATACATGAAAGTCATTCTCCCATTAAATATTATACTCTTCCCCTGGACTCATGTGTCTTATTACCTTTTCCATTTCTATAACAAAGTACATGAGACCAGCTAATTTTAAAAGAATAGATGATTTATTCAGTTCACTATTCTGAAGGCTGGGAGGTCCAAAGTTGAAGAACCCTAGCTGGTGAGGGTCTTCCTGCAGAGTCCCAAAGTAGTTTAGGGCATCACAAAGTGAGGGGTTTATATAAGAGACAGAGCCAAACTGACTTTTATAGCAGACCCATTTTTGAGATACCCCATAAACCCATTAATACATTGGTCCATAATGGATTGATGTATTCCTGAGGACAGAGTCATCATGACCTAACCACCAGTCCTATCTATTCCCATCTCTCAACCCTCACAATGGTAGTTAAATATCAACATGAGTTTGGTGGGAACATTCAAACCATAACAACTCATCTTTTCTCCAGGATAAACTTTTTTAGTGATGTCATTGACAAACGCATATGGGGACATGTACTGTGATGAAAAACCCAGGCTTTGGGCCCCCTCGGGACAGGGTGAGATCTTATCCTGTGTGAGGTTTTGAGCAGTTATGAACTTTCTGAATTTCTCCTCCACCATCTGTAAAATGGGCATAAAAATGCTCCATAGAATTGTAGTGCAGATTAAATAAGATAGTGTTTGTAGAACACTTAAAAGTAAATAAGCATTTGATATCAACTAAGTCGTTAATTAATGGCAGTTATTATTATATTATTGCTAATGTTAGGTATGTTTTTGAGTTTCTCACCATCTTAATTATTGCTTTAAATGAACAGTTATACTCAATTGTATATTATGGTATGATTTATGATATGATTTCAGAGGTAGTTGAGAGCCAACCTTTTCAAAATATGAACCCCATATTCCACACAGCAATAGAAATTAAAATCATCTGTTAAAATATAAATACACTCGAGAGTAGTATTGGCTATTGTTTTCATTCCTGAAGAAGCAAGCAATGATCAAAGGACACCACCAAAGCTATTAAGAATAAGTACTGTTGACAGGTACTGAGTCTGCATCATCTTTTCTAAAGATCTAAGGAAATGGAAAGAAAGACGCATTCTGTTTGTAAGCAAGCCACATGAAGTGAAATTTTACCAAAGCACTGTCTAGGTGGGAAGTATTATAGAATCAATGACATACCTGATAGATCTTCCTGGGTGAATAGCTGTGCAGTATTCTTGGGAATAAAGATTTAAAAAAATTTATCCCAGGTATAAAATGAACCTCAGAAGGCAATCATTATCCTGACTGGGGAAAAGACAGCCTCTAGTCATTTAGCAGTAACTATTGACTTGGATAAGTTCTTTATTTCAATACTTTCCCTTTTATATCAAAATTATGTTTATTAAATTTGCGTATCATCCCATTCTTTGAGCTCCGTATAGGAAGAGATGTTACACTTGATTTCTCAGGACCTGGCAGAATGCCAACAGGTAGAAAGTACATTGTTAATATTTCCTGAATGACAGAATTGAGGAGGGTGTGGAGGAAAGGGTAGGAAACATCAGGAGAGGAAGGTAAAATTATCTTAATTGTCCCCTCAAGGTATATGTGTTATAGACTTGTTCAACGGGGTGACACTACTGAGAACTTTTAGGAGGCGGAGCCTCGTGGAAGGTCTTTAGGTCACTGGAGACATGCTCGAATAGGGTTGTGGGATCCAGCCCCTGCCTTTTCTCTTTTGCTTCTGGCCACAAGGAAAGCAGTTTTGCTCTGCCATGTGCTGACTCTCCACAGACCCCCAAACAACAGGACTAATCAGCTACCAACTGAAACCTCTTAAACTCTGAGCCAAAATAAACCTTTTGATTTTTATAAGTTGATTATCTCAGGTATTTTGTTACAATGAGGGAAAACTAACATAGAGTTTAAGAAGCTTAGGATATCCTTTGCCTACTTCTCATTTTTTCTCACATTGGCATTGACTGTGCAGATGACAAAGCAAGAGAGAGGGAAAGGAAGAGGTCAAGAGTGAGGAGAATAGAGTATGGAGTCTGCCATCTTGTAATCCCTTCCTGATTACCATTACCCTGAAGTGGTGTGATTCCTGAGCCAAAAAACTATGTTTCTCTTTCACAACATCAATAGATACCTCATTTTTTAATTATATGAATAAATGAGCACCACTTAGGTCAGTGACAGCCTTATTCCACTTCACAATAACCTGGGAGGAAGCTGTTATCTGTCTAATTGTTCTGGTGAAAAGTGAGTTGAGAGGGGTGACTTGATTTTCAGCTGTAGGTGTGAGACCAGAAGTAGAGGAGAGAGAAGAGGAGAAAATAAAAAACATGACTCAGGAAAATAAAGGACAAAGCAGAAAGACAATTGACTGATTGGAATAGCAATACCTGGAGACAGAGAAAAAAGGAAAAAGTTCACTGTGGCATTCTATGCTCATGTTATTTCCTTTTTTTGTGTGTTTGATTTCATCAGTTTTATAATGGAATATTTCAGGGGTTTATGTCATAAGTTTCCTACCATTGTAACTTGGGCTGAGATCCTATTATGACACACTGTTAGCATCCATTACGTTTATTTTTATGTACTACTGCTGTAACCAACTCTCTGCATTCCCATATTTTCTATAAATGTTGCAAAAGAGGATGTTTAATAAAATATTTTAATCAATGTAAAAGGAATTCAGAAACCACATGTGGCTTTAATAGTCCCTGAAATGGCCAATACAACTCAAGAGGTGTCACTTCACAATATCTGAGGGCTTGACATATGTTTTTCCTTTCTCATGCAAAGTCCCCTTGGGTCACTCAGTTGAAGTATGTAAGCTTGACTACCTTTGAGATCCTTACAGGTTAATTTTGTTTTAGCAAAGCTGCCTTCAAATAACCTAGGATTTTTGGTAACCAAACAACCAGCTATCGTGAAATTGAACAGTGGGAAATGGATGGAACTGGAGGACATGATGTTAAGTAAAATGAGGCAGACACAGGAAGACAAATATTCTGAGAGTAGAAGAGGGACTTTTAGACACTATAAAGGGGAATGTGGGGAGGGATATATAGAGGGAGGAAAAGACGGTAGAAGAAGAGTGGAGGGATGGGATTAGTGCAGTGTATGCCTGTAGGAAAATATCACAATGACTCCATCAATTTGTACATTGAAGGTGAGTTGATAATTATAGCAAAAAAATATTAACAGCAGAAGGTCCAGGCATGGTGGTGTATACTTATAATCCTAGAGACTTGGGAGACTGAGACAGAAGGATTGCAACTTTGAGGCTGGCCTCAGCAATTTAGCAAGGCCCTCAACAACTTAGTGACACTCTGTTTCAAAATAAAAAACAAAACGCTGGAGATGTGGCTCAGTGGTTAAACACTCCTGGGTCCAATGCCCAATATCAAAAACAAACAAACAAACAAAAAAACATACAGGCAAATAAAAATCAGTACCAAAACCTCATGTAAAGTCTGCATACTCCTATTTTATAACTTTCACAGCACTCTAGGGAATTCATAATGCCTTCTCTGGAAGTAGAAAAGGCAGAAATGCTAACTCAGAAACATGGCATTATTTCCCAGAGCATGTTGAATGAAACTAAAAATAGAAGTTCACCAAGTGTATACAGTTAGTGCCTAGAGAGAAGGGAAGTTTTCTCACTTGTCTGGCCTATGGAGGATGACTGTGACCTGTTGCAGGAATTCCATCTGGTCCAAGCCTCTCTGGGGGAGGAGCTAGTCTTCCCTGGAAGGGATTGCTGTGGGTCAGGTTTGGATGCAGGAGCTGGTGATCCAGATGCCCTCCCTTGGCAAGCCCCTGGCATAGGCAGGGGGTGGGAGACACAGATGAAGTAGCAGAAATGAGGTGGCTTTGATGACATCTCATGAGACATCAGGTGTCCCCAAAAGGACACGTGGGTTGAATCTGAAGGGGGATGGATGCTGAGGAATGGAGGAGTGTGTGCAGAGGCCACGTGAGCCAGCTGGGTGAGTTAGAGGTACTAGATGGAGCACAGAAGGAAGGGGAAGAGGGGAGGTCCCTGGTGGGTGGAGAATGAGAGATGACAGTGAAAAGAACTCGGATTTCTGATGCGGGTTGTTTTATTCAGCTGTTTCACTGCTGTGACTAACGGATCTGATCAGAACAACTGTAGATGAGAAAAGGTTTATTTGAGAGCTCATGGTTTTAGAGGTCTTAGTCCGAGAAGGCCAGTTCCATTCCTTGGGGCTTGAGGTGAGGCAGAGGGAAGCAGCTCACATCACAGTGACCAGAAGGCAGAGAAAGATACAGATATATACCCCAAAGCCATGCCCCACTTCCCTTCTGCTCTAGCTATACCCTACACTCCAGTTAATCCTACCAGGGAGTAATTCTCTGATTAGGTTCAGGCTATAACCCAATCATTTCTCCTCCAAGCCTTCTTGCATTGTTTCCCAAGTGAACTTTCAGGGAGACACCACATCTAAACCATAACGGGTCTTGGGAGCAAAGCTGCTATTTCTCACCATTCTGGTAGTGGACTGAGAGCACTGTACAAATACAGTTCAACAAACCTGGAGCTTCCTAGAAAGGCCACATTCAAATGTTTTTGTGCCTAGAGGAATTTTACACGTGGTGGTCTTGGAAAAACCTCTGCATTCATGTCAGCTACCATGCTTATTCCTTTTTTTTTTTGTTCAATGTGAATTATCATATAATTTACATTATTATATTATCATATAATTTACATACCATAAAATGTGCTGTTTAAAGAGTACAATTCAGTGTTTTGTTTTTTTTTTTTTTTGATATTCACAAGATTGTACAACTGTCGCCACTAACTCTAGAACATTTTCGTCATCCCCTAAAGAAACCCCATGCCCATTAGTAATCATGCCTCATTCCTACTCCCCACAGTCTCTGGGAACCACCAATCTGCTTTCCATTTCTCAATTCTGGACATTTCATCTAAACAGAATCATGCAGTGTGTGGTCGTTAGTGACTGGCTTTTTTCACTTGGCATGATTCCGAAGGTCGTTCTTATAGCATGACTCACGGCTGCATACAATTATACAATGAGTTTATAGTTTTTCCACCAAGGAAACCAAGACTAGGGCAAGGGGAGGAGGTGGCACAGAGGCACAAATACCCTGGATATCAGGTCTGGAAGTTCAGGATGCACCAGTAATGAGCATTCAGTTATTCAGCAATATTTATTGAATACCTGTGGTGCTGTGGACTGACTGTTTGTTTCCCCTTAAAATGCATGTTTGAAGCCCTAACCTCCAATGTGATATTATTAGGAGATGAGGTGTTTGGGAGGTAATTAGGGTAAGATGAGGTCATGAGGATGGGGCCCCCAAGATGGGATTAGTGCCCTGTAAGAGGAGACAACAGAGAGCTTGCTTCTTCTCTCTGCTCACAGTCACACACCCAAGAGGTTATGTGAGCACAAAGCCTTCCAATGAAACCACCTTTCCTCTTTCTTGATCTTGGGCTTCCAGCCTCCAGGACTGTGAGAAGTCAATGTAACTGAAGTCACCCTGACTATGCTGTTTTGTTACTGCAGCCTGAGTAGACTGAGATATTGTGTCATGTTAAAAACCTGTTGTAAGTGCTGGGAAGAAAGTAGTGACTTAAACATGTTCACTTTGCTCTCTTGGGGCACAAGCCTAGTTGTAGATGGACATTGTCCAAATAGACAATTGAATATATATCTGTAGAAAAATGTGATGGAGCAAATACAATGATTTAAGGGGGATGAAAAGAGGTGCACAGCATGGGGGGGGGGGGTGTTGCCATTTTTATAGGCCAGTCAAGAAGGCCTCCTGGAAATAATGACACCTCAGCACAGGTGTAAAGGAGACGACAGGGTGAGAAATGCCCTCTGGAAGATCAGGCCAAGCAGGGGAAAATCAGCAAGTGCAAAGACTCTCAGGCAGGGAGCAAGCTTTGATGCTCAAACACTGAAGGTGCCAACTGTGACTGTGATAGAGATGGGGGAGATGATGTCAGGGATGCTGGGGGAACAGGGAGCCCAGGGGAGATGAGGCCATGACAGAGCAGGGATTGATCACTATGGGTTTGTTAGGCGAAGTTCACTGACTTTCACTCTAAGTGACACCGAGAAGCCATTGGTTCATGACTTTTCATCCTGAGTTCACTATTCACATTGATTTTGCTCTAGTTCTCTGTGTACTTTCTACTAGACCCTGACTGCCACCTGCAAGTCTTCCGTCATACTTCTCAGGTGTTGGGTCTCCAGCTCATTTCACATGTAATCATGTTCTGAACTCAAAATTGTTTGTCCAAATGGAATCTGTACCTGAATATTCACTCCCAGAGAGGCCTGAGGGGAAGGGAAAGCCGATGCTGGTGGTGCCTCTGTGGGGAGCAGATGGCAAATCGAGGGCTTTGGGGAGACAGAGGGCAGGTGTGGGAATGCCCTCAGGAAGCCTCAAGAGAGCCTGATGGAGAGGCAATGAAATGGATGTGGGAGAATGCACTTCTCTGTTCTTTCAAGTTCAAGTGCATCTGATGAGAGGCTGCATGGAGGGGGTCTAACAACACTGAGGTTAGGAACTCAAGGGTAAGGAAGGGAAGAAGGTCCAAGAGGTAAGCATAGAGATGCTCGGCTTTGTGCTAGATGAGGTAAGAAGTATTACTAATGGCACCATGTAGTATCATATTCAGTCCTGCTGTCTTGGATCTGGGGTGCTACCTGCTGTCTTTTCCCTTGACCGTTCTGAGTGTCCTGCCAAGACTGTACGAGGAATTTCAGGCTTTCACAGACGCCCACTGCACTTGTGTAGCCTCTGTGCACACAGGGTGGGAAGTCCTGTGGTCAGTTTCCATCGGTGGTAGCAGTTCATTATGGCTCAGAGTCATGAACCCTCATAGTGTGTTAAAAGAATGGGACAGTTGTTTTCTATATGCCCAAGCACACGCACACCTCACACACACCAGCTGTCTTGCAAGACTATCGATACAAATGTAGTGCTCCCCCCTTAAAGACATAGTACCCAGTGAACTTAAAAACAAAAGCCAGTATTGTACAAAAATATCCATCAGTTTGAAGAATGCCTCAATTAAATAGGTACTTTGATTTTAGAAGAGATCTTTCATGTCAAAATTTGCAGTGGGTAGAAAATTTGATATTCCATGTAGAAATTTTGTAGCAGGTAGGATTCTGATGTGAGTGTCATCTCAATTCTAAGTACTTTATGTGGAAATTGTGGCAGTAAGTTAAGGAGAATGAACTAGAATAGCTTATTTTCCCTTTTATGGAGAAGAAATCAAAGATCGTTACAGTTGACATTGGGTGAAGATCATGTCTCCTAGATCCCCAAGAGCATCCTTCTGCTTCCTTTGTGTTTTTTTTTTCCCCCACATGTTTGGTCCCCTTCTCAGCTGGCACCTTATATTGTAGCACACTGACCCACATAATTTTCTAGTCCTCTGCCCCTTATATTTTTTCATAGGATTTACCTCTACTTCATATTTCATATCTCTGTGCATATGAAAGTGGGAGCCTTAAAGAAGCTGGGGGGTGTTTTTTAAACAGCCAGATTCTGATGTGTGGTTGGGGTTTGAACTGTGAATTGGTGAAGTACATATGGTTGCACATATGATTGTTGATCGATATATTATTTGTATTCTTTCCTCTTTGGGGTTCTATGAGAACACAATTTGAGTTGGAAAATATGTATTTAATATAAAAAAAAATTGCCGATGGACTTCTACAATGAAACTACAAAACCTTGATTCCCCAAAGAAACTTAAAAAGACATACATAAATGGAAACACATCCCATGGTCAAGGATTGGAAGATTTGATATTATTAAAATGTCACTATTCTCCAAAGTGATCTAAAGATTCAATGCAATCCCTGTCAAATCTCAATGATACTTTTTACACAAATAGGTAAATTCATCCTAAAATTTCCATGGAATCTTGAGGGACCTCAAATATCCAAAATGAATAAAACGAACAAAGTTGGAGAACTCATATTCCAAATTTCAAAACTTACTACAAAGTTTTAGTAATCAGTACAGTGTTCAGTCAGGACTAGAATAGAAAAAAAGAGCCAGGAGGTAAATTCTTAATGATTTTTGACAGGGTGCTAATACCATTTAATAGGCATAGGGCAATCTTTTCAACAAAGAGTGCCGGGCAAATGGTACAAAAGAATGAAGTTGAACCCTTAACTAACACCATACAAAACTTTCAATGAATGGATAAGCAGAATACATCTTACCATGGAATATTTTTCAAAAGAAAGGAAATTTGGGGGACTGGAGATTTAGCTCAGTGGGAGAGTGCTTGTCTAGAATGTGCAAGGCTCTGGGTTCAATCCCCAGTACCAAAAAAAAAAAAAAAAAAAAAAATTAAAAAAAGGAAATTTTTTTTGAAGTATGTTACAAAATGAGTGTCTTATGTTAAGTGAATTAAGGCAGCCACAAAAAAATCAAATAGTGTATGATTCTACTTATATGAGGTACATGGGGTCATCAAAATCATAGAGAAAGAATGTAGAGTGCAGTTGCCAGAGGCTGGGGGAGGGAAATGGCAGGTTATTGTATAATGTGTACAGAGTTTCAGTTTTTACAAGATGGAAAGATTTATGAAGATGGATGATGGTAATTGCTGTAGATTTTGAATTTATTTAATGCCACTGAACTATATATCAAAATGGTGAAGATGGTAAATTTGTTCTATATATTTTATATATATAGAACAAATTTATTTATATATGTTCTATATATTTTACCACAATTTAAAAAATTTGAAGGAACAAAGTACTAGGGGCTCATGTATATCTAAGATAAAATATGTTTTGGGCTGAGGATGTGGCTCAAGCGGTAGCGTGTTTGCCTGGCATGTGCGCGGTGCTGGGTTTGATCCTCAGCACCACATACAAATAAAAATGTTGTGTCCACCGAAAACTAAAAAATAAATATTAAAAAAATATGTTCTAAACAAAAATGTGTCTTACTTTACTTTTGACAGTAGATACTGTATACCAGTTTTGGGGGGTTGACAAATCCCTCCTCATGTACACTATTTATAAAGGACCTAAGAGCAGAGATGACTCTGGAACATTCGAGGCAGAGGGAAGACAGGGAGAGAAATTTTGTAGAGATTTTCTTTTCTTTTGGTCATAGATGTTGCTGTAGACAAGAGTAGAGGGGAGTTATTTCCTTCACCAGGCCTGGTGAACCACAGACTCCCAGGGGCCCAGGTCTGCTGAAGCTAAAACACCCCCAGGAAGCAGGGAGGGGGTGGCTGGACTGTCCTTGGCTTGTACTGCCTGAGCTTGTCAGGTAAGGGATATGAGAGACCCTTGTCAGGTAAGGATATTTTCCACAGACCACACCTGAGCCAAGTGGCAGTGCATCAGAGATGGGGAGGTTTGGAGTCTCTTCTATAGGGTCTTCTTGTGGGGAAGAGGGACTCCAGCAACAAGACGTGGGAGGTGATATGGAATGTCTGAAGGTGTGTAAGGAGACACAAGTGAACATCAGATATAAAAATGTACTTAGCAGGGTCCACAGAGGTCCTCAGTGGTAAGACTTTCCAAAGACTGCATGAGAGGAAGGGTGAGCTTTGATCACCTGACAGAGACCCACAGGGCTTAAAGCTATCCTATGGTTCTTTTCCATATTTCTAACTTGGACCTGGGTAGGGTCAAATAGCAGGTAACTATTTGGGGGAACAGCAAAAGAGCAGAAACTCTCATAACTCCTTCATGGAAGAGGAACTATGGGCAGGAACAAGGGCAGATACAATCTCTGAATGGAGATTGAAGCTAGAAATTTTATTTTATGACTGGCTATACTTGTTCCAATCATAGGATTAATATTATTTTTTTTAGAATTTAAAGTGACCTCAAGACTGTCATTAAATGAGAATGAACAGAAAAGACATGGGATCTGCCCAAATTCCCATTCCAAGGCAGAGAAAAATTACTTGCATGAGATATCCTCCTTCACTAATAGCCTTTTAAAATGACCTTTTGATTATGTTACTAGCAGGCTTTTAAAACTTACTAGTTGTTGCTTTCTAATATTTCTGTGGACACTTTAAAATAATTTTATTGAGTAAATTAGGGCGATGATGTAGATGACATTGTTGGATGATCCAATAGTTACTCATGAATCTCTACTCTTTTGCTGAAACCTTCCATTATAGAGGCTTAGAAAGGTAAGAATTCATATTCTCTGCTTTCCTTGCAGCTAGAGGTGGCCATGTGATAAAGTTCTGGCCAATACGAGAGAAATAGAAGTCTAATGGGAAACTTCTTGTTTCCCTGATAAAATAGACAGTTGCAACTGACATTCTCCCTCTTCCCCTTCTTCCTACTGAATTCTTCATTTGATGTGAATACAGTAGAGTAAGTTGTATTAGCCTTTTAGGACAAAGGAAGAAAGACACAAAAGGTCACCAGGACTCTGGTCCTGATATTGTTGAGGTATGTCTTTCCCACAGACTTCGTGACATGTGAGAAAAAAACAAAAAAACAAAAAACGCTTATCAGCTTAGCTATTGCTAGTCAGGCAATCAGTTACTTGCAGCCAAAAGAATGTCTAATAGAACCAAAACCAAAATAGAAACTTGTTGACTAATGTCAAGACTAAAGTTAGTATTCATCCATATGAAATCATTCATTCAAGTCTCATGTTTTAGGTAATATTTGTTACCTATTTCTTTGTGCTAAGCCTTTAAGATACAAAAAGGGATGTGAAAGAGTTTTCATTGCAATGAATATAAATTAATTAGAATTAATAAAACTGTGATATCTGCTATAATACCAATGTAAAAACAAATTTTATAGAAAGATCATGGATGCATATAGGCAAGCTGTGGGAGTGGTGGTTCTTGCTTGAGGACTTAGAGATTTATCAGATGAACAGTGATGGGAAGAAGATGCAGGTAGGTGGAGACAACCCAGGTAGTGCATGGGGCTAGACAGACAACAGGGAGCAGTACCTTATAGCTTAACATTCACTATTTCATAATTTGACACTGGGATTGGGCTACTTGGGCTCAAATCCTGTTTTTCCCATGTATTATCTTTGAGAATATAGGTAGGATGTTTAGTCTCATTTTTCTTATCTGAAAATTGAGGTTGCATATACTTCATGGGATTGTTGGGAAGAGGGAGTGAGCTAAATCACAGATGGGTTTTGATAGGTGCCTGGCACATAGTAAGACTCCATAAATGTCGTGTATGGTTATCAGCTGGTCATGGAAACAGAGTGTATTATGTGGATGACCTACAAGAATCCCACAGGACTGATGGTGGTTAAGTTGCAGTGGACCTTTCATGCCATGCAGAATAACTTGAACCTGATACTAGTCATTGGAAAATTCTTGAAAGTTCTAGAGCACAGAACTAAGCCAATGATAGTCAATTCCTATGCGTGTGTGATATTTGTCACTGCCCATTCCTTCTTAAAGCTTTTCTTAATCTCATGGAAACATCTTTTTCTTGGTTTTATTCCTATTTTACATCTTTTCTTCTTCCAAGTTAGCCTCAATATTTCTGCCTGAGGAATCTTTGTAAAATGCTGACTCATTATACAAAGGAATAATAATTAGCTCTACTTTTGTCTTCATGTTACTAGTGAACGTTCACCAGAAGGGATGACTAATTGATTCCCTGTGATAAAAGACATGCTGTGAGACACATAAAATTACCAAGCCCTGTTACTGGAGAGTTCACTCTCACACACACACTATACTTTAAAACTGCAGGCCACACAAATTTGTGTGACAGAGAATGGAGGGAGGGTAAAGGGAGAATATCAGGGTGAAGGGATCCTCGTAGTTATTTAATGATTTTTATATTGGATCAAACTTATTACCCAAGATAGGTTTTTCAGTTACTAAAATAAGTTCATTTTAGGGACTAGAAGAAGTTCATCATTCAGGAATGATGGGGACTTGAGTTTCTGACCGATATTTCATCCAGAGATGAGAAGAGAGAGAAAAGCAGCTTAAAATGTGGATATCATGAGGAGGACTAATATTGTTTTCTGCTTCAATCCTGTGGAGTTCAGCTTGTGCAGTAAATCAGTTGTATTTGCTTCTCTCCACAACTGAAATGGGCTTACTCGGGTCTGGGGTTACAACTCAGTGGTAGAGTGTTTGCCTAGTACATGTGAGGCACTGGGTTCAATCCTCAGCAACACATAAAAATAAATAAATAAAATAAAGGTATTGTGTCCATCTTCAACTAAAAAATATATATATATTTTTAAAAAAGGCTTACCAAGTGGTACGTGCCTTTCCATGGCTTATTGGTATGGACTCAATCTTAATGAAGGGCCTAATGTTTTGATGTCATACTGTTGCACTTGAGAATCTGTTTCTGCAGAATGAGTTAAAAGACTCAGGTAAAAATTTCTTAGAACATGTTAGTTTTGAAAATTTCCTTCTCATTGGAGACAGTGTTAAAAGTAATGAACCAAGATATTTATTGAAGTGTTCCATTTTGAAATAATAAAGTGAACACTTTAGGTAGATCAAGATATTTCTTCTCAGTGGAATATTATGCAGAAATTAGAGATGAGGTTTATACAATGATAAAATGTTGGAAGATGCTATGTACTCATGATAAAACTGCAAACATATTTTAAAATCCTTACAGCAATGGCAATGTACAAAAATGTACATAGTGGTAGAACTCCAAATAATATATGAACTTATTTATTTCTGCCTTTTTATGTTTTCCAGATGCGCTTTCCTGTTTCTCCCTTCTTTCTGCCCTGATCCTTCTCTTACTCCCTCCCTTTCTCCTTCCACTTCTTTCCTTTCATCCTTCTTTCCACCCTTCTTAATATTTCCTAAGCAAGCATCTCTTCTCAAAGAACTCTTTATGGCTATAGGAAGCCATAAATTACAAAAAACAGATATCAAATCTGAATCTGATGTTATCATAGATTGGGAATGAATTGGAGAGGAAGTAACTAGAGGTCTCTGACAGGGTAGGGATATGATGGTACCCATTCAGGTCAAAGATGATCAGAGTGTGAACAACATTGGTTGCTCTAAGTTTGCTTTCTTCTCACTTTCTTTGTGCAATCTCATTTTATTCAGGCCTCTAATTAAAGTCCATTCTCAGAAAGGTATTCTATAATATTCTGTGTTCTTTGCTTTTCTATCTTGCTCTCCATACCCCCCCTTTCTATAAATAGTATTTATCTGATATCATAGGAGGAATTCATACATTATTCATCTATTTATTTTTGTTTTCCTTTCTCAGAATGAAAGCATCAAGTTAGAGACTTTGGATTTATTTTTGTTCTTTAAACATATATTTATTGGTTTTTAATAACTACCACCAGTTTAGCCCATTCCATCTTGGAAAGGGCCTGCTATTTGGAAGCAGACCTATGTTCCAGGTATGGCTCTACCATTTCTCAGCTATGTGACTTTGACTTTGGGAAAATCATTTCATCCCTCTACTCCTTAAGATTCTCACTAAGTTGGAAGTTAGATTCTGATTGAATTTTTCTTTCTTTCAACTCATTTGTATTCACTGATGGCTTTTAATGAAATAATCCTATCATTTATTTAGATAACATACTTTAGAAATCTTTCTTCTACACAGGAACACAAAACCTTACAGAACTTGAGGTCTCTCCTTCACTAATATCAATTATGATATTAGTGCTCATATTTTATCACTTTTGCCTCATTCAGGTACTAGTTGTTCAAGTTCATCTTTGTTCTCTTCCTGGCCTTGACGTCTTTGGCAGCTTATTGTCACTGCCAGCCAGGGTATAGTATTAAATGTCTGGTTGGTGATGTGACCTGTATCATAATTAGCCTACAGCCTGCCCTCTAGCTGCCACCCGCACCAAACCTTGGCAGCTCTTCTCATTAACTCCTTTTCTGTTTCTGAAGTACTTTAAAAATATTATTTTATTAAGGTAACATGCACATAATCCTAGATTTACCATCTGAGCCATTTAAAATGTGCAAGTCTGTGATATTAAATACATTCATAATGTTGTGTAACACCATCCATCTCCATAATCTTTTTTCATCTTGTAAAACTGAAACTCTCTACCCATTAAACTACTTGGGAACTTTGTTTTGTTCACTGTATGTATCCCCACCATTGAGACCTGTCCACTGAGGGTCCTATAGCAGTGCAATACATATTATCTGAATGATTGAATAAGTGTTTCCAAAATCTAACTAACCCTTCAAAATCTATCCCAAGGACACTTTGAGCTCCAGGTGTTCAAAGCGTCTTCTGACCAGCCTCTTTGCCTAGTAGAATCTCCTTCACTTCTTGTGAACTCTTGGTTGAGGTCATTCCTTTGTCTTCAGCCCCACCCCTAGATTCCATTGTCATTACATCCTGTTTGGCTCCCAAGGAGAGAGCATAAGGAAAACTGGTAGAATGAAAGTGCTGGGAAAACTGGAAATCCATATGCAACAAAATGAAACTGAATCCCTTTCTCTTGCCATGCACAAAAGTTAACTCAAAATGGATCAAGGAGCTTGATATCAAATCAGAGACACGGTGTCTGATAGAAGAAAAAGTTGGCTACGATCTACATACTGTGGGGTCGGGCTCCAAATTCCTCAATAGGACACCCATAGCACAAGAGTTAATAACTAGAATCAACAAATGGGACTTACTCAATCTAAAAAGTTTTTTCTCAGCAAAAGAAACAATAAGAGAGGTAAATAGGGAGCCTACATCCTGGGAACAAATCTTTACTCCTCACACTTCAGATAGAGCCCTAATATCCAGAGTATACAAAGAACTCAAAAAATTAGACAACAAGATAACAAATAACCCAATCAACAAATGGGCCAAAGACCTGAACAGACACTTCTCAGAGGAGGACATACAATCAATCAACAAGTACATGAAAAAATGCTCACCATCCCTAGCAGTCAGAGAAATGCAAATCAAAACCACCCTAAGATACCATCTCACTCCAGTAAGATTGGCAGCCATTATGAAGTCAAACAACAACAAGTGCACTTGGGTACACTTGTTCATTGTTGGTGGGACTGCAAATTGGTGCAGCCAATCTGGAAAGCAGTATGGAGATTTCTTGGAAAGCTGGGAATGGAACCACCATTTGACCCAGCTATTCCCCTTCTCGGTCTATTCCCTAAAGACCTAAATAGAGCATGCTACAGGGACACTGCTACATCGATGTTCATAGCAGCACAATTCACAATAGCAAGACTGTGGAACCAACCTAGATGCCCTTCAATAGACAAATGGATAAAAAAAATGTGGCATTTATACACAATGGAGTATTACTTTGCATTAAAAAATGGCAAAATCATAGAATTTGGAGGGAAATGGATGGCATTAGAGCAGATTATGCTAAGTGAAGCCAGCCAATCCCTAAAAAACAAATGCCAAATGTCTTCTTTGATATAAGGAGAGTAACTAAGAACAGAGTAGGGATGAAGAGCATGAGAAGAAGATTAACATTAAACAGGAATGAGAGGTGGGAGGGAAAGGGAGGGAGAAGGGAAATTGCATGGAAATGGAAGGAGACCCTCAGGGTTATACAAAATTACATACAAGAGGAAGCGAGGGGAAAGGGAAAAATAATACAAGGGGGAGATATGAACTGCAGTAGAGGGGGTAGAGAGAGAAGAGGGGAGGGGAGGGGAGGGGAGGGGGGATAGTAAAGGATAGGAAAGGCAGCAGAATACAACAGACACTAGTATGGCAATATATAAATCAATGGAAGTGTAACTGATGTGATTCTGCAATTTGTATACAGGGTAAAAATGGGAGTTCATAACCCACTTGAATCAAAGTGTGAAATATAATATATCAAGAACTATGTAATGTTTTGAACAACCAACAATAAAAAAAAAGAAAAAAAATAAGTGAAAAAAAAAGAAAGTTTTACTCTGAAGTTTTTTTTTTAACATATTTATGGGGAACCATGCGATATTTTGATACATGCATGTATTGCATAATGTTGAAATCAGGTCAAACATTTATCTCTGTAAACATTTATCATTTCTTTATGATGAAAGCTTTCAACATCCTTTATTCTAGCTTTTTGAAATATATAGTCCATTATCGTTATCTATGGTCACCCTATAATGAAAGCATGAAATTAGAGACTTTGGATTTATTTTTTATTCTTTAAACATATATTTATTGGTTTTTAATAACTACCATTGGTTTTTACTAACTGTTGTGCAATAGCACATCAAAATTTCTTTTTCTTATCTAACAAACCCTAAAATATTTTAATCAAAGGATTTGTCCTGGATTCTGTGAGTGCTGTGACAGTGTAGCAGGGGCTGAGTTTCCAGGTATAGGAGACTGAAAATGGTGCTTGGACCAGAAAGAGATAATAAAGATAGATAGAGATGGACATGTTACTTGGGAGAGATATTAGAGATGGAGATGTTATTTGATAGACAAGAGCTCACATTTTTCCACTTGTTGATATTCTAATATATTTATTTGCATATACTCATCGATTAAAGAAGTAGGTAATTGTCCATGAGAGTTTTTTTGCCTGATCTTTACACTGAATTACCATATTCTCCTCCAATTGACTGAACACACTTATTACTGTCTGCCAAGTAGGAAAAGACCAGCATCACTTATATCACTTTCCCTTTTAACTACATTAAGAGACAGGAATGGAGAGCTGTAAGGATATACTATGTAGTTTTTGCTAATGATGAGTTCTGCATAATTATGTTATTTTGGGAGGAGAGAAATGGTAATTCAATTTATACTACTTTTTTTTTTTTGGGTCCACTCTAAAATTCTATTCTATTCAGGGTGTTTAAATATACAAGTTTACTTATTCATGATGTAGCTTTTGAATTGCCTTAATAGATGTTATCCATACCTATAAGAAATAAGCCAAAGGACGGGCCTGTATTCACTGAAGCCTTATTAAGCCCCCTACACTTGCCAATTACTAGGCAACTTTAATTATAATTAAGGGCGATTCCATTAGCTGGGTCCTGCTCTCCAGGAGCTTGCAGGTGCTGTGGGAAGACTTAGACTACCAACGATGTAAGATAATACCACCAAAATAAGTTATCTATGTTTTTAGCATATCGTAGGATATATTACTTTGCTGCTGGCTGTCTTTCCTTGGGCAAACTGAATGACTGATTTTACTTCTGTGCTTTAAAAGCAAACATGAGGAGCTGGGGTTGTGGCTCAGTGTCAAAGCTCTTGCCTAGCATGTGTGAGGCACTGGGTTCGATTCTCGGCATCGCATATAAATAAATAAAACAAAGGTCCATGGACAACTAAAAAAATAAAAATTAAAAAAAAAGCAAACATGAAATAAATACACGTAAGACATTTGTATTCTGCAACCACAGCATTTCCCTTTCATGCCTGAGGCTACAGTTAATCTTATTTAGAAATGCTTCCATCAGAGTATTAGAGTTGAAGAAGATGATTTAAGTCTACAAACGTCTAGTTCTGCATTTGAAGACACTGCTCAACTATCAGGGGGAACGTATCTCTTCCCTAGAAGTACATTCCGAAAATACCGTTGCCCTGAGTTGAGGTTAGGGCTGCGGAGAGACGTCTGGGCTAGGCGGGGCGGGGCCGGGGCGGGGCCGGGGCGGGGCCAGGGCGGGGCCAGGGCGGGGCCAGGGCGGGGCCGGGGATCTTCAGATGGGGTTGGGTTAAACGTTGCTTGGAGGCTGGGGCCCGGCGAGATCCTCAGTTACAGGTTGCGTGCAGTGGGGCGTGATTTGCTGAGAGGTACGAAGCGTGGAGGAGGGGGCGGGGGGCTACTCAGCTAGTGGTTCTGGTTGGACTAAGCCGGGCTTGGAGGGCGGGAACAGGCGGCTCCTCCGCTAAGGGTCGCGCCCGGTTGGGCGGGGCTTCAAGGACGGGGCGGGGCATCTCCTTAGTTAACGGTCCGGGCGGCAAGGCGCGTGCCCGCGGGCGGCGCCTGCAGGGGCCCGGGCGGTTCTGGAGCGCGCCGCTGCCGCCTAGATCTGCTCCTCCTCCGCCGCGGCTTCCTCTTGCATTTCCATCTCGCTAGGGCCCTAGCTCCCCCGGCTGCGGCGGAGTCTTACCGCGGCGGCGCCCCCTGCGCCATGAGGATCCAGCCCTCGGGGCCCGCTCTGGGCCTCTCCGTGTTGCGCGGTTGGCGGTGACCAGGCGCTGGTGCTGGGGGCGGACACGGGCCCCGCGGCCGGGATCGCCCGCCATGGGGGACAGGTAACCAGCCCGGGCTCGGCCGAGGGCCGCGTGGGGGTTCGGTGCCCGAGACCCGCACGCTCTGTGGACTCGGGGCGGGGCCGGTCCTCTCCACGTGGTCCCCCTGAGAGTCCTTTGCCTTCCTTGCAGGTGGGTCCGCGTGACCGTCCTCCCTGGCTGCGTGGGCTGCAGGACAGTGGCGGTGCCGGCCTCCTGGACCGCGCGCGACCTCAAGGAGCGCATCTTCACTGAGACTGGCTTCCCGGTGTCGGAGCAGCGGCTGTGGCGCGGCGACAGGGAGGTAGGCGGCCGGCACTAGCGCAGCGCGAGGGGCGACTCCAGTCCCTGAAATCAGGGCCGGCACTGGGTTAGGATGTAGCACATCACCTTGCTGATATGGAGCGAAGGGCTTTACTTAGTGTCATAGAAGACCATCACTCAAATTTAAAAGTGCTTTGTAAATTTCAACATTTGTATTGCCTCCACCACCCATTTTTTTTTGGCTGAGTCTTCACTTACTGAAATTAATATAATTTTTAAAAAACATATTTTTAGTTGTTGTTAGACTTTTATTTTATTTTTTTATATGTATTGCTGAGAAACCAACCCAGCGCCTCATAACATGCCAGGCAAGTGTGCTACAGCTGAGCCCCAGCCCCCAAACTAATAATTTTTTAATGGACGTTATAACCTGAGTAGTTTTTTTTTCTTTGCAATTTAGAGACATCATTATGGAAGTGACTTAATCATTACTCACACTTTCTATTTATGTTTTAAGTTTAACTGGAAGATTATTGAATCTCTTCACTGTAGATACTGTGAAAGTTTTCCTCCATTTCTGAATTATAGGCATCTAGGACTGAAAAGGATCTTCAGACATAACTTACTATTACAACTTCTAATTTGGAAGAGAGACCTTACATTAAAACTTTTGAAGTGCTAATAACTTGGTAGAGCAAAACTTTGGACAAAAGGATTATTTCATATTGTGATATGTATCCTTTAAGATTGGTGAAAAGTCTACAGTTTTCTTAAAGAGGGAATTGAAGACATTTTTACTGAAAATTCACTTATTCAGTTAGTCTAATAAGGGTCTTCACCTTTTTGTGTGAAAAAAGAGTATCATTTTCAGGATTTGAAAGAGGCAAAAGGAGTTGAGCAGATAGACAAGAAGTACTTGAACAATACTGAATGACATTTCTAGCATTGGATTTGCTTATTACAAAATACAAATAATAAAGTACCTGCTCCTGATGATTTTTATTCTTCAATGTAGTCTTGACTTTCCATGTACCTAGGTCAGTTTTTTTGCTTATTTAGATATAGGTTTCTGATTGATCTGTTCTTATGCTCCTCTGTGGGTGGACTCAATCCTCATTGTCAGTTCCCTCTAGTGTTCCTTGGCAAGCCAACATTGACTTGATTGAGAACTTTAGACAAAGTTGAAAAGGACCAAACTCTTGTCATTCCTATCTCTTTTTCTGTGCCCACCCCCATCCCATAACTTTCTACTCTCCTGGTTCTCTGCCCACTTTTTTGGTTGCTCCTTTAGTTCTACTTTGTCATCTTGTCCCCTAGATATGGTCATACCTCAGGGCTCATTTGTGGCACCATCTTGCCATTGAAAGTGTTTGCGCAGATGTGTGTGCAGATCCTGGGTATGGGATGATAGAAGTTGTAGTGGCATAGTGTTCGGGATTAAGTGGGTGGGTGAAAAGGGTCTAGGTAGGACACTGTCCTGATATGAGGCCACCGAGTTCTAGACTGTGGTTGTGAAGGTGAAACTAAGATTTACAGGAGACTTTGTAGAAGAATATGGCAATTTGGTACCAAATGGGTCACCAGGATTTGAGGATGGATGTAGACTAAATAAGGCAAAAACCTTGTCAAGGATGTCACAAAACCTAAAGTCAGATGAGGAAAATAAGGGTTCACTTAGCAGAGATAAATAAGTACAGAGTTAGGTAAGGAATTCACTGGAGGTGTGGTGACCAGTTTGCTTTTAAATATGATTTAGCTGATGGTGAGGCATAAAAGAAGGATCTAGGAACATGCACACAAGAGAGAAAAGAGTGACCTAGACCCTGTTTTCTATTTTGTCAATGTACATATATAACAAATGCCAAATGAATTCATGTATGAGGCTCTGCTTTTTTATTTCTAATAATAATACAATAAAACTAATTCTAACCAATTCTAAGGTCACCACTGGATAGTGAAATCCAGCAGGTAGCTGCAGCTCTCCGACTAAAACTCAAGGGTGAGCCAAGGTTCAAAGAGATGAAATATCAGGGCAGGATTTGAACCCATGTCTGCTTGATTCCAAAGTCTATAGACTTTTTACTGTTCCATTCTAAAGATTATCTATTTATCTGTTGGGGATAAATAATATTTAAATGCAAAACTCTGTAAAACAGGGAGGAAGGATTTGTACTATTAAAATATGAACTTTAAAAATCAAGGATGAAGTTCATGCAGAAAATAAGTAGAAGGCACAGTTCTGATTCAAAGAGGATGGGCTTATGCCATCCAAAAGGGACACCTATATACAAGCAGATCTTTCACAGAAGTGTAATTTTCTTTTCCTTTTTAGTTTAATTTTCTTTTTCTTTTTATGCTGCTTAGAACTTTTAGATAAGAATTATTGATGAGAATTCTGAATACTTAAGGATAGGCAGGAAGTTAAAGCTGTTAACAACTCCTTGTCTCTGCTTTGGGTTGGTATTAGACATTGTCAGCAATAAGCTCACTTAGTACTTAGTTGGTCATCTATTATCCTCTTTCTCTTTGTCTCTGTTTTACTTTTTCTGGCCTGATAGTGGAATTTGTAAATGTTTCACTTTAACTCCTGGTCCATGGAGAGACCAAACCTGTAAATTATAGCTGTGCCTCTTCCTGTCCCTTTTTGCTCTTTACCAAATGTGTTTGGGCCTCTGATATTTGATGTATTACTTACTTTTATTTTAAATGATCACGAATGCTGCCCATAACTCCCCTTCCCTAACTTTTTACTCTTTAGCGTCTTCTATCTTTGAGAGGTGTTGGAAGATTTAGACAGCAGTTTCTATTGTTTGCTTAATAATTTGGAGAGTTATTGTTTCCTAGTAAATGAAGATGAACATCTCTGAGATCTATAAGACACATAATGCTGGTAAGGCCAATATTCAGAGGTTCACATTGTCTTATAATCTCTGTTTTAAAAAAACAAATAGTTGAAATGGGCAACTTTTAAGATTTCATATGGCACATTGCTTGTAGGTTTAAATAGGACTAACATTCTTTGCCTGCTTGGAGTATCCAGGGAAGGGAGAGGTCTAAGCAAAACTCCCAAATCTTGTCAAGCTCAGTAAGAGATGGTGCTGCTAAAGGTATCTCTGCTGCTTGATTGCTTTTTTGGACAATCATTTCCCTGTAGATGGGCCACAGATTGTTGATTGCCAGACCCATGTAGTCAGTTACATCTCTTTGGTGTGGTCCTATTTGGTGTCTTCTTCCTAAGTCTTCTTTAAGACCTGGAAACCCCGTATAGTATAGATTTACTTCCTTCCTGTCTACCTTTCTTTCTGTCGGCCTTTCTTTCAGTGCACCTTAGCCACACGAAATTGAAATAATCCTTGTTTTATGCAGGGCTGTCTTTTAGTAATTCATTAGTTAATTAACCAAGAGTAGAATGAAAATCTATGATAACATTATCCAGCAGAGAATTAAAACACTGTCCAATGGCTTATATTGATCTCTGTATGTCATCTTCCTAGCCTGTTAGCCTGCCTCTCTTCCTTTACCTTTATGTGTGTATTGTTCTGTTGCCTCTTGGTGTTGTTTTAATGTTCTATAAGTCTATGTTTTTATATATACATATGTGAAAGTGTATGTGAATATGTGTGTGTACCTAAATATATAACCAAAATAACACACTGTTTAGTTTTAGCTGCTTATGAACTTTATAAGAAGCTTATTATTCTAATGTAGTAATGTTGAACTAGCTTTGTTCATTCAAAATTGTTTGTTAATATTCACCCGATTGTGTGCAGCTTAGTTAATTCATTCTTTACTGCTCTATGTCACAGAATTTGGGTTGCTTCTAAATTTTCTTGTTAGAAACAGTCCTTCTATTGATATTCTTATCCATGTTGCTGAAGCACCCTTGCAAGTGGTAAACTAGTTTTTTATAGGATAGCTTTAAGATTCAGTGGGAATATGTGCATAAAAGTACTCTATAAACGAGAATAGTAACAGTGTGCTCAGATTCGTGTTTTTACATATGGGAATAGGATGAGGATGATGTACAGGAAGGAGATCAGATAGGGGAGATAGTTATAAAAATTGAAGAGAGATGCGGAGGGTCTATGTGAGTGGGAATGGAAAAAACAAGTTAAGAAGTTATAAAAATTGAAGAGAGATGCGGAGGGTCTATGTGAGTGGGAATGGAAAAAACAAGTTAAGAGATTGGGGGATGGACATTCTGGGATCTAGAAGTTAATTGGAAATGTGGTTTGAAGAGAGATGTTCCTCCAGCATTGCTGACTGAGATGAAATAAAGATGAGAGAGGGTTTTGGAAGGATAGTTAGTGACTTTGCTTTTTCACAGGTTAAATTTCAGAAATCTTGGAGGATATCATGTGAGATAGGTGGTAGTCAGTTAGAAATATTGAATGTTTAAAATACTAAATAATGTCCTCCACCTTATTTGTGCAGTGCTAGGGACTGAATTCAGGGATTCATACATGCTAGGCAAGTGCTCTACCACTGAGCTACACCCCTAGCCCACATATACAGTTTTAAATGAATCAGATCATTAACATTGAAAATCATTCTTTTGATCAACATACCTTAAGTGTATTTATTACTCAGCACATAGGTCCACTAAACCTAACCAGATAGCAGAGTACAAAGGAAAACCTTTGTTTTTAAATTGGTTGGAATAATTTACTTTTTAGGGTATTTAACATATTAATATGTATGGTAAATTTGTTTTTCTTGATTCTGGATATTCTACCCAGGGGCACTTTATCCTGTCAGAGAAGTGTATACTGGGTGAGCTTTTGATTAATGTTGTACACTATTGACCTTTACAAGGTCATTCCATATTAGGAAGACTCAAGAGTGGATCTGGTTGATCTGACTTTAAAAAAAATCTCTCTTATGGATCATAGTAGTAAATCTTGTACTTGATTTTATGGTATAAAAATTGCCAAAAGGGAAGCAAATATCAAGACTTTTCTGGGAAAGTCAATGTCAGAGATGTTATAGACCCGATTAGCTTCAGGAGTTGAAAGGTTCATTTGTCCCTTTGTTTCACACCACACCTTTTTTTTTCCTTTTTTTTTTTTTTTTTTTTAGTAGCAACATCTGTGACAATATTTTCCAAAGTGTGTTTCTGTAGGAATACTAATCATATAAGATGCTCTTTGAAAGTAAAATTTTATGAAGTGCTGCTAAAATTTGGGAAATACTATGTAAGAACTCTAAGAAAGTTACCATGTGAGAGCCGGGCACAGTGGTGCATGTCTGTAAACCCAGGGACTTGAGAGGCTGAGGTAGAAGGATATCAAGTTTGAGGCCAGCTTCAGCAACTTAGCAAGCCCAAAGCAACTTAGTTAGGCTTCGTCTCAAAATATGAAATAAAAAGGGCTAGAGATGTGGCTCAGTGGTAAAGTGCCCTGGGTTCAATGCCCAGCACCAAGAAAAAAATATTAATATATGGTAGAGCACTTGCCTAATGTGTGTGAATCCCTGAATTTAGTCCCTAGCACTGCACGAACAAAAATATCCACAAAAATGTAAATTATCACCAGCAGAAAAATGTGTAATCTATTTCTAATTATTTAAAGAAGCATCCTTAAATCTTAAATTTAAATCTTTTAACTTTTTTGACTTTTTGTTTTCTGCAGTCTTCATTACAGAGGAAAATATTTCCTGATAAAAACAGTTAGCAATCATTATTTCTTAAGTGAAAAGTAATTTGTGGTAATGTTTTGAATTTATAGTAGTAGAGATTATGTTGCTTTTCATATATCTTATCTTCTTTTTTTTAGTTACCTGACTGGATCAAGATCGGAGATGTGACTTCCAAAAATTGTCATCTTTTTGTAAATCTTCAATCAAAAGGCTTAAAAGGGGGAGGTATAATATGGACTTTACATGAAGATTGTGTTTTTATGTAGAAATGGGAGAGTAAAATGATTGCCAGAGGCTGCGGGGAGGCTTTGAGTAAACTGTACAAAGTTTCAGTTAGGCAAAGTGAATGAAATCTGGCAGTTTACTTAGTATAGGGCTGGATTATGATTAGGAATACTGTGTTGAATACTTAAAAAATATCCAGGAAGGTAGATATTAAATTAAGAGCTCTTTAACAAAAGCGGGGAAAAAAGAAGAATGGGAAGAAATTTTTGAACATGAAGGATAAGTTTCTGGGATTGATAGTAATGATGGTTTGATAGTTTCACAGGTGTGGTGTATTTGTCTCCAAATTCCTCATGTTGTGTACATTAAATATCTGTAGCTTTTTGTATGCCAATCATGCCTCAGTAAAGTGGTTTAAAAATGATTATGTTTTAAAAGTGAATTGAAAGCATATAATGTTGGGATGTAATGAGGGAATACCAGAGTTAAAGGAGAACAAAGGTGGGTGGAGCTAGATGAGGGATGAGTGAGAAAGAGTAGTAATAATCTGTGGAACTGGTCTTGGTCTTGGTGGATAGTTGTACCAAATTGTGCAAGTAAATGTGCACAGGTTGAGTATCCCCAGACTATGAATACAGAATGCTCCTAAATCCAAAACTTTGTTGTGAGTGCCAACATAATGCCACAAATGGAAAGAAAATTCTGTGCTTGATTTCATGTGACAGTTCACAGTTAAAACAGTTATACTAAAAATATTGTATAAAATTATCTTCAGAGCATTGTGTATAAGGCAAATATGAAATGTAAATTAATTTCATGTTTAGAGTCGGATTCTATCCTCAAAATATTTCATTAAGCATATGCAAATATTGCAGAATTTGAAATCTGAAACAATTCTTGTCTCAGAAACACTTCTGGTTCCTTATCTAGTTGATAAAGAGAACTCAGTCTAAAGTGATGACTTAGTTTTTTTTAAAGTGCCAATTACTTTTTACTTATATACAGATTTTGTTTTGTTTTTTGGTACCAGGACACTTGACCACTGAGCCACATTCCCCCGCCCTATTTTGTATTTTGATAGAGTCTCACTGAGTTGCTTAGTGCCTCACCATTGCTGAGGCTGGCTGTGAGTTGCAATTCTCCTAACTCAGCCTCCTGAGCCACTGGAATTACAGGCATGTGCAATGGCACCCAGCTATATACAGATTTTTAAAATTGTGTGCCTCTGAGGAATTACTTCCTTCTTACACATTCTTGTAAATAACTTCCTGTTAGCTATTAAAGGTATCCTTGTTAATTGATGTAAGAATATCTAGCATAGGCAAGACTACAGAGTAGTTAAACTAGACAACCATGGAGATAAGGACTGCTGAATTTCAGAATTATCAGAGCATTGGTTGAGTTTGAGAGTATTAAGAATGTGACACAAGGCACCACTGTCTCTAGCCAATAATATATTGGCAAAGCAATGACAAATAGCACCATTTATTTAGTTTTCTTTGGAAGATAGCAACATTTCCACACCTGTTGTGCTCTTTATTTTTGAATAAGTAATCTTTTTTGATAGTATATTTAAAATATTTTTGTAACCTAATTTGTAGCCCAATTAAAAGTCTTGAGATTTGATAAAATTGAGTTTGCTTTACTTCATAATGAATTGCTTAGGTAGATTTTTGAACCAGGATCCTGCTTGAGATATATGAAACAAACTGTACTATCTATAGTTATCTGTGTCATGGAACCAAATCATATGGCTGATAAATCGAAGATATTTATCTAAATCATTTTAAAGGTATTCTGTATTTTAGGTCGATTTGGTCAAACAACTCCACCACTTGTTGATTTTCTCAAGGACATTTTAAGAAGATATCCAGAAGGAGGACAGATTCTTAAGGTAGGGTATGTGCTGTGCTCATGTTTAATTTCCTTTGATAAAAATGAGACACTGCAAAATTTCTTAGAAATCTTTTAGTGTTTAAAGTTTTAAAGTTTTGTCTAGATTTAAATGGCTATATTTATTTATTTATGTGACTGTAGTGTATAGGTGGATGGGATAAGTTTGAGAATGCTGTCGGTGTGAGTATGAGTTTACCAGGGCAGAGGAGCTCACTGAGCTGCTGTGACTGTCATTAGGCACAAAGTGTTGCTCTAGGAAATTGTGTAGAACATGGTGCAGGAGCATCACACAGCAATCAAATTACCAGCCAACCAAACTAATATAAACTTCACGTCAGGGACCAGCAATATATTTACATTTGGCTTTTGGATTTAGAAGTTTACTTTTTGGGCAGGTTTATTTAATAGGATAATTATTTATTTATTTCTACTGACTGATATTCTTTTTGAATGTACTCATTAAAGGAGCTGGGGTGTGGCTCAGTGGTACAGTGCTTGCCTAGCATGTGTGAGGCACTGGGTTCAATCCTCAGCACCACATAAAAATAAATAAATAGAATAAAGGTATTATGTACATCTACAACTAAAATAATTAAAATAACAATAGCAACAACAACAACCCCCTCCCAACTGAACAACCATAAAAGAAAGCAATAAAGGAAGATATTGCAAAAAGTAGATTTTGTGTTTAATAACAAACCTCCTTAATGAATTATAAAAACAGATCAATTATTATATCTTTTTCCTTACTAATTAGTTTAGTATTTGTTATCTTTGGTATCTTAGCCCTCATTTCCTTAGAGATGGTTAGGACTGGGTCAGGTGTACTCACATAGTAATGTTCAGTTGGGCACTCAGTGAGCATAGTGTCATTCTTTAATGATGGTCATGGGATGAAATACTGAAGGAATTTCAGAATGGGCACCAGTGGTTCATAGAAAAGGTTAATTCGCAGACTTATTATATTGATTAATTAGGAAAATGGACCTGGGAAGAGTATGGATATGGGATTATTATGGGGGTAGAGAGAAGTGAACAGAGTGAATTTAGAATGAAGATGCAGTTGTGACAGGAAGTAGGGTCTCATCAATTCATTAGTGAGTGATTCGGATTATTGCTAGGAAATGAGGCAGTGGTCTGAGCAAGGTGTGTTGCAAACAGCTGGTGATTGATTCTTCTCCTTTGCTTGTTGTGTATATTTATTTTGTAGCCAGTTCAATAGAATTTTGTTTCTTGGATATTTTAGTGCTAGATTTAATAGGAACCTTAAAAAAACTGCCTGTACCTCAGCTAATACCTTTTGTGATTTTTTTTTTTTTTTTTTAAAAAGGGTCCGGATATTTTAGTGACCTGCCCAAGAGCAAATACAAAATTTATTGCTGCTGCTTCTCAGAATCAATTTATAAGTGATTCCCTGAGGAAATAACTGAGGAGAAAGTTTCCCATCCTATTTGGAGCTGGGGACTTAATATTTTATCTTCATTTTTTTCCATCTCTGCTTCCTAAAATATATATAAATCACAGATATCTGAATGAAGACAAGATCCAACCTCTAAAATGCTATCATTTTGTAAGCTTCCTATTGTTTTGGTAATTATTTCATCCTTATTTTTCGTTCTGTATGTTGTATCATAATGTAAATAAGGTTGCTAAATTTTAGAGATTTTGTTAGGTTGAATAGAATTAAAATGGGCTTAAAAATTAAAAATCCTATGAGAAATGGGCAGTTTGTAAATAGGAGGAATTAGTAGCTGACAAGGATGTGTGGTTCAAATACTCAAGTTTGGGGTTGAACAGCTTCTCAGTTCAGCACTATTCCTTCAGTATCCTTTCAGTTGTTGCATTTCACATGGAAGTGTCTCCTGTCTACTCTAATTAAGGCTTTCCTCTCCACACTGCTATAGTATCAGTGTCAGCTCTCTTAAATTCTTATTCATCCCTACCTCTGATTTAGTGAACCTAAGGCTTTGGGGAGGTAAAGAGGTACTATATTTCATTGTATAATTGTTGCAGATTTTATGCCAATTTTTTGGTAAAAAAGTGGGGTGCAACCATTATGTGAAGTTTTTTGTTTGTTTAAATTGTTCTGGTGTTACTTAAAAATCCTGTCTGAGAGGCAAGATTAGGATGTACTCCTGAATTAATGTCAATGTGGTGGTGACAATCATGCAGTGAAGTATAGTATTTCTCCGCAAAGTCAGGTTCCTGAGTATAATAATACAGAGTGATTTATTGTGTTTGTAATGACCTGCCTATTTAAACAAAAGCCCTTGATTGGTTTGGTCTTAAGTCATAGCTCATTTGGAAAATTATCATCTATTGATCTTTTCTTACTTTAGACAAGATCTGAAGAAAATAAACTAGGGATAATGTCTATGGAGTTCCGATCAATGTTTTGATGATTATAGCCTGACTTTAGGAGTTAAATCTTAAAATGAAGTTTCTTTTCAACTTACCAGGGCTCAGCAAGTTTTGGTAGATGTCCAGAAGTGGTTGGGGTGGTTGGGGTTGGAAGTTTTGTTGAGGCCAGTGATGGGTATAAATCTTAATTTTTCCTTTCATTTCTATATTACAGGGGTCTTGTCACCCATTCACTCACCCACCATCCACCAATCGAACAATATTATTATCTCCTTTGTGAAAGGACTGAAACAGTCCCAGTCATCACACTTTGTACTTAGGAGAATGCCATGTTCATGTGTCAGGCTCTCAAGAATGTAGCATATGAAAGGGTACATATAGATTGATACTACTTGGTTCTTTTTTTTTTTTTTTATGAGAAGGTAAGTGTGGTAAGCAAACGATAACTAAAGGTCTGTTTTTGGAAATTGCTCAATAAGCATGAGATACTCCTACAGAGAACAAGATGTGCAGCTTTTGGAAATAATTTCTTTTTAAGGAAGATAAAAAGTTTTAGGTAGATTGAAGAAACCGTTGAAAATAGTTCTAGGATTTGTATTTAGAGGTTAAACTTAGTAATGGTGACTTGAAAAATGTATATAATTGGAGAAGGACTTTTCAGCCACACCTTCATATGTATGTAGCAATTACTATTTTTGGTAACCTCACTAGAGCTTAAAGATAATAAGTAGTTGATTTCCTTATATATATATATGTACTTCTAGAAATTGTTGTAGGTAAATACAAAGTTGGGCAATAAATAACTATATTATTGAATTGTATATTATTTAATGTATTTCTATACATTAAATTATTTTATAACATGAACTATATTATAATGTATTATAATGAACTATATTATTTAATGTATTTCATGTTTAGGAATTAATTCAGAATGCAGAAGATGCTGGGGCCACAGAAGTTAAATTTTTATATGATGAAACTCAATATGGAACGGAAACTCTTTGGTCAAAAGATATGGCACAATATCAGGGTAAGAATCAATAATTAGGAGAAAACTTTATTTTATGCAACAAATGATTTTTAATGATTCATGATTCTTTGTTTAATGAACAGTCTAATTATCATTTGCATTTCATGTCTTGGAATGTTTAATTACACTTATTCAGGCACTTTTCTCTGCTTTTGGTTGGAAGATGTCTCTGCCACTTGGTAATTTTAGAGAACAAAGAAAAAGTAATATAATTATATAAGTGTTTTATTCTATTCAATCACTTTGGATTTATATGTTTACTAAGATGATGGGATACCCTTTCCATATACACAACATTTTTTGAATTTTGGAAAGAAGGTGTAAGAGGTTGTGCTTTGTGTGTGTTTTGTTTTCTACTCCAGGGGTACTTTACACTAGGGGTGAGAGGAAAGATTGAAGGGGAGGAGGAAACAGGAAAATGAAAGAAAAGATAACAAAAGAGCCATATCCAGTAGATTACTCTGAGCATACTTATACTCTGAAGCAATGTATTGAAAAGAATGTTCATAACTTTTAGTACAGCTCTGAAGTTGATAGGGTGATTGTAAATGACTATAAATGAAAAAGAAGGGTCAGTTCCCTTTGCTCACAGATTTTCAGAGAGAGATGAGTCATACAGTTTAAAAAAGATGCTTTGTGATTTAGGAGGGTGATCACCATTGGTAACTAAGTATTTGGCATAGTCATAACTTAGATAAAATTTGTGATTTGGAAGTTGCACTTTCTTTATTCTTTACAAAGAGACGTATGAGTCCTGGTAACATCAGAAGGCTTGCATTTTGGATCTGAGTTCCTGCCACTGTGTTGATTTATGGTCAGTCACATCAGAGGTCATATTGTTTCAAGAGAGGTTTAATGTGTAAGATTTCTTGACTCTTAAGTCTGTGACTGAAGGTAATCATGTGGCAAGACATCCAACTTGGATTCTAGGGACTTCAGGCTATGTCCTAGACCTACATGGGGCTACCATACTGTCAGCTCCTCAGGCACAGGTGCACCAAGTGGCACCTCTGATCCTTACATTTATTCCTGCTCACCTACAATTGGTAACAAGGGCAAAAATCTGTCTCCTAGTTATTTTGATGATTAAATAAGATCATAGATATGATAATGTTTGTGTCTGGTATTATTCTGATGTTGTGTATGTACTGTAGAACCGTAAAGGTAAGATTGTAACGAGATGTTAGAAAGATTTTGCTTCAAAATTCTGCCAGATGTCTGGGATATTTTGCTTCCAGTCTTTTTACCTCATTAAAAAATATTTTAAATAAGATTATTTAGTTGAGTTGGTGCATATTTATGGATAGCCTCTTTAAAAGCATTATCCATTTAATCATTTTTAAAATAAAAGTTGAGCCAGGCGGGGTGGTGCATGCCTATAATCCCAGCAGCTTGGGAGGCTGAGGCAGGAGGATCATGAGTACAAAGCCAGCCTCTGCCAAAATGAGGTGCTAAGCAACTCAGTGAGAGCTTGTCTGTAAATAAAATACAGATTAGGCCTGGGGATGTGGCTCAGTGGTGGAATGCCGTTGAGTTCAATCCCTGGCATGCTCCTCCCCAGAAAAAGGTGACATATAAAAATAGGTGACAGTGATCTTTATCTGTATTTTAAAAAGATTTATTGAAGATTCTCTGTGCTCTTGCATATTTGGGAATGACTTTCTCTTGCCTTTAGACATGAGCAATCTTCTTGGATCACAATTTATTTCTGTTTTTTTTCCTCCATGTAGTGATATTTAGAATTTATATGAGAACTCTTCTGTATAGCTTGTTATTATTTCTTTTTATATAATGAGTTAATAGAAGGCTAAGATGGTAAATCAGATGCACCAGAGTAAGAGATCTTACCCAGCATTGCACTTAATGAGTCTTTCAAAGATAAGAGTTAAGACACACAGGTGAAGGGAACACGGAAAAGTCTGGGACTCCTCTTACCTGTCTTCAGGTTCTTTGATGCTGTTAGGACACACACTGGCCTTGGTTTAACAGAAATGGTCCCTGAGTTGTACATGTGGATCATAACTTAACATAGGAGCTATTCCAGTCATAAAACACACTCATATTTTTCTCTGATAATCACAAAACTATTACATTTTCAAGTGGATTATCCTTCATAAATGTATAAATTCCAGATGTTTTTACAATAAGGTACCTTTTTGAAGCTATCCAATAGCTAAGGACTCTCCTCCTAGTAAATACTGCGAGTTTCCCCAGAGATCTGTCATCAGCATGTTTACAAGGAGACTTAGCTAGGCCATCTCTTTCTTGAGTATTCCCTAGGTAAAGAAGGTAGGTTGCAGGCCTCTGCTAATTTTTTTCTTCTGAAATGCACATTTTCTTCTTTTGGGATGCTTTTCTCATAAATATCTCATTTTTGGAACTAAGAGCACCCCCTTTTAATCAGGTGCTGATTTAATAGGTGGTGGGGGTTAAATTGATCTCAGTGATGGAAACAGAGAGAGATCCAGTGAGACTCCCAAGTTGATTGGAGCAAGGGAAAAATATGTGGTCTCTCCTAATTCCAGGATGAGTATGATCAGAATTAACCCTTGAATTAAAGACACTGAGAATTGACAAGGCTTTTCTTGCTGGATGCACAGACTTGAGAAGGGATGTGTCTGGCCCACTTTGACCAGTTCCCTGTGCTGCTGTAGGGTCATGTTTGTCTTTGGTTCTAACTGTGAACAGACAGGGTGTAAGGAAGCTCCGGTTCCCCAGGCCTAGGGAAGCTCTGCTTATGGGGTGGTTTTCACTGTGTTCCTTCTTTTAGGACCTATAATAGCAATTTGAATACGTACAAAAGCCTCCGAAAAGAGATGTGAGGGGGAAATTATTTTTCAACAAGCACTTTATTTGAATTTTCCAAAAAAAGGTCCTGTTGCTTTGTAGTTTAATGAATGTTTTAAATAGGCAGTCAAGCAGGAGAGAGCTGGCTGCCGGCTTTCCTGTTAGTGGGAGGGATGGTGGGTCTTCCTTTGGGCTGGTGGTCTGCTGCATTCCTGGTAATGTTTCATTCAGGGTGTGTCCCCTGCTAAATTTCTTAATTACCTTCCACAGGCCTTACAGTTACCTGAGTTCTTCGTAGTTTTGGGTAAGAAGATCACTCGGGCCTGGTGTTCGGTGTTGAGTTTTTGTGGTCCTTTATTCTGTGTCTTCATAGCTATTTTTAATGGACATGGAGCAGGCAGAACCAGGCACTGCTTTGTTAGAGTCCATTTTAAATCAACTCAGGTTAACTGTTGTGCAATAACAGTATGTGTTTGTTACTATTCCTATGATACTGTGCAAAATGATATATTTTATTTTATCATACTATGTAAAGACTGCTAGCATTATATTAAAGACTAATGGTATCATATGCCGATACTGATTATATTAACACTGACACTTTTAGGTATGTTCTCTCTCCTGGGTACTGTGCTCAGTCTCTTATATCATCAGATCTTCCAACGCTTCTTTGTGGGTAGCTACTATTCTTGTCCTTGTTGCCCAGATGAGGAAACTGAGCCTTCTGACTGTGGTTGCTAATGGTCAGGCTGGTGACATCCAGACTGACTTAAGTCCAGAATCCTCTCACTGTCCTTTCCAAAACAACCTTTGCAACCTTAATTTATTATTATCCTGATTATTTTGAAATTAGAAGTGACCATTTTTTTGTAAAACAAAACAGGCTGTCATCTTCATATCTGGGCTTAAATTTAAAGGAGCATGAGGAGAACCATTTGAGGGTGCTGAGAATTGCCTAAGTTCATTTTCATAGTGTATAGATACACATAGCATAGCTTTTTTTTTTTTTTTTTTTTTTTGTACCACTGAGCCACATCCCCAGCCCTTTTTTTGTTTTTTGTTTTATTTTATTTAGAGACAGGGTCTGGTTAAGTTGCTTAGCCTTGCTAAATTACTAAATCTGGCTTCGAACTTGCCATCCGCCTGCCTTACCTCTGGAGCTACTGGGATTACAGGCATTTGCCATCACACCTGGCACACATTATTGTGTATGTGTTATTAAGTAACTATTTTTAAGAGAAAGCATGTTTAAAGTATAATGAGTTAATACAGTTGAATATTTAAAAGAATGTTAGAGCTTCTCAAAATAGAGTCCCAAAAATATTGGTGCAGAATTATAAAAATAACTTTTTAAAGAAGCTACTTTGAGTACATGTATGAAGATACAGATTGGTGTCAACATACTTTATATACAATCAGAGATATGAAAAATTGTGTTGTATACGTGTAACAAGAATTAGAATGCATTCCACTGTCATTTATTTAAAAATAATAATAAATAAATAAAAAAGAAGCTACTTTGGATATAATTCTGGATCACATGTTTAAACATTTTTCACATTAATGATTTTTTAAATTTTATAAGTAATACCTTATGTAGAAAACAAAAGGCAAAACTAAAAAAAGGCAAAACTCCAGAATTTATAACATGATTATTAATAATGAAGAATTATTTTTCATTTTATTGAATAATACATTAATAAGTTTTTTTTGGTCAGCAATAAATTCTTGATTTATTCAGCTGCTAATTTTTACCATTACATTGTTTTTATTGTGAAAATAATTGAAATTATAATGAATTCTGAATTCTGTCACTGCAGTCACTTCTTTCTCTCCATTTTCCCTTCAAAAAAAAAAAAAAAAAAGTGTACTACTTTCTGAATATCTGCCTTGCATTTTAACACCCAGGGTCAGCTCTCTATGTGTACAACAATGCGGTTTTCACTCCAGAGGACTGGCATGGCATTCAAGAAATAGCAAGAAGCAGGAAAAAGGATGATCCATTGAAGGTTGGAAGATTTGGAATTGGGTTTAATTCGGTCTACCACATAACAGGTGTAGTATTTGACTTTTAAGTCTTGATAATGGAAGATATTTTAGACTACATTGTATAATTTATTTGGTTAATTTTAGAAATGATACTCTTTTAAAGACATCTTTCCCACATTCTTCTGTCAGTAGCAAGAAGTATGTTAATAAATATCAGTGTTCCAAATTTTCTAAAATCATCATAGTTAATTGTACCCAAATTGTACTTCATATGTCATGTTAAAAGTTAAAGTTATTATGATTCTATCGAATCAGTGTAATATATTGTTATATTGTGTGTGATTTAAATTGTAGCTTTTGAAGTATGAAAATTGTCATTATGAAAATTTGTTATACTAGAAATCTCTAAGAGTTAAACTGATTCATATAGATTTCCTTGTACATGTTTGCACATATCAGAAGGTTAAAGAGAAAAGTGTAATATCTCATTGGTACTGAATAACTGAAAAAAAACGAAGGTCTTTAAATTGGTTCTGATATCGCTATATATTTTTTTCTGTTGAGTAAACATGCTATTCTTCTTAGATTTACCAGTATTTTAGAGATTACTTTGAAATCATGTTTTGAATCTGGAAAGAACCTGAGGTTTCTGGGACACAGATACAATTGGAAATGCTTGAAACTCTTAGTGTAGACATTTCTAAGAGTAATGTCTGATCTTCCAGAATCACAGCTTTTAGTGCTTACTATAGTTGTGCAATAAAAATTCTTTGTTGAATTGGTTCTTACTATAATTTTGTTTGAAATTGATTTTAGGAGAAGGAGAGACTGAGCAGGTAGGGCTGTGACTATAGGTAGGATGACCCAGTATTTTATCATTCAAATTGGAGTAAAGGAGGGTGTTATTATTTTCAGACAGTTGGCCTAAATTGGAATTGTCCTGGGCAAATGGAAAGTGGGATCTTCCTAACGATACCTGAATTTTACTAAACTATTGTACTTACATTAATATTGATCTATTAAATAACATTGACTGTCTTGTATATGAAAATTACATTAAATTATATATTGGAGTATATTACATATGAATAATAATATTCATGTGTTCACTTATTTGCAAGTTAGCCCTCAGGACTACAACATATGGTGGTTTTGAAGTGTTATGTAGTATGTATATGAATCACACAAGTGTGGAGACTATTCTGCAGGAATGAACCATGAAGTTAGAACCAGGCTGATAAATCAGCATTTGTATCTCAATGTGGTTTTGTTAAGTTGACAAGTAGCACATTTATGTGGGACATTAACTGGAGAGAATTCTCTAACCTGAGGATTTGAGAGGCTGTAGGTAATGCTTTTATAGTGTCAGAAATCTCCTTAACCTGATTTTAGTCATGGGTATTTGGCATTGTGTAATGGGTATACAGACAAGTGTGTCCTGGACTGTAATGTTGCCAGGTGGTTAAATCCATCCATTTGCTACCCAAGAGCTTATGAGTTTGTGATTGTGACAGTTAACAAAACATAGATATTAAGGGTTGACATCATGGCGGTATTTCTTGGATGAAGCTTACGTGCTAACATCTGCATGTGAGACCACATATGTCAGAATTACCTTGGGAATTTCACCAAAGGGCATCATGGATAGAATTTCTTTTAATACAGTAGGTCTGACACATCTAGTTTTTTTCTACCAGTGTTGAAATATCACTCAGTCTTTGATTAAGAATCAGTTGAAGCAATTATCAATTCAGGGCCATGTTACAGAAAAAATATGTGTCTTTAAGTACTATACAGGCTCAGCATGGTGAGACTCTTTCAATGTGAGAAGCACTTTCACCTGAGGGAGCTCACTTCTTATTCACTAGAGGGCCTGTGCTTGTTAGTGACATGGTGGGCAGAACCATCTGCATTATAGTTCTCCTCCCATCTTTTTTTCATAGTATAGAGTTGAATTTTAAATTTTGAGCATAGGTTGTAACTTTGTTAATTGGGTTCAGTGTGGCTGCGGGGGCTGAGTATAAATATCAAATGTTCTTTATATCCTATGTTTAAAGACTTTGAATATACAGCCTAGGTTTTCACAATAATTATGGACAGTTTCTGGGTCTGGCACTTGTTATTGATTAGATTGAATCAAAAGATATCATTTTTAATGTTCAAAGCATTACTTTTTCAATGCCAAATTAAGTCAGTTTTTGAATCATGTTTTTCAGGTGCTAGATTTTGATGGTAATTTTAATCTTATTATATAACCACTTATTATCACAGTGCATTAAATTTTAGAGTTGATCATGACTTTTATTTTTATTTACAGATGTTCCTTGTATCTTTAGTGGTGACCAGATTGGGATGTTAGATCCTCATCAAACACTTTTTGGCCCCCATGAATCAGGCCAGTGTTGGAATCTCAAAGATGACAGCAAGGAAATTAGTGAGCTTTCAGACCAATTTGCACCTTTTATTGGCATTTTTGGAAGCACCAAGGAAACATTTATAAATGGCAATTTTCCAGGAACTTTTTTCCGTTTCCCTCTTCGCTTACAACCTTCGCAGCTTAGTAGCAACCTCTATAACAAGCAGAAAGTTCTTGAATTGTTTGAATCTTTTAGGGCAGACGCAGACACAGTACTGCTCTTTCTGAAAAGTGTGCAGGATGTCTCTTTACATGTGCGAGAGTCTGATGGGACAGAGAAACTGGTGTTTAGAGTGACTGCCAGTGAAAATAAGGCCCTGAAACATGAACGGCCAAATTCTGTAAAGATTCTGGAAACTGCAATAAGTAACTATTGTAAAAAGATTCCAAGCAATAGTATCACCTGTGTAACATACCATATAAATATAGTTTTAGAAGATGAGAGTACTAAGGATGCACAGAAGACGTCTTGGCTGGTGTGTAACAGTGTGGGTGGGCGAGGGATTTGTAGTGAACTTGACTCTTTAGCTGATGAATTGAAATTTGTCCCAATCATTGGAATAGCCATGTCTTTGTCATGCAGAGGTGACGAAGAAAAAGGAGCAATATCTGATTTCTCAGGAAAAGCATTTTGTTTTCTTCCTTTACCTCCTGGTGAGGAGAGCAGAACTGGGCTCCCAGTCCACATCAGTGGGTTCTTTGGCCTGACTGACAACCGCAGGAGCATAAAATGGAGAGAGCTGGACCAGTGGAGAGATCCAGCAGCCCTGTGGAATGAATTTCTTGTTGTGAATGTTGTCCCAAAAGCGTATGCCACCTTGATCTTAGATTCAATAAAACGTCTGGAGATGGAAAAGAGCTCCGATTTCCCTTTGTCTGTGGATGTTATCTACAAGCTTTGGCCTGAGACCAGCAAAGTCAAGGTGCATTGGCAACCGGTATTGGGGCCTCTGTTTAGTGAATTATTCCAAAATGCTGTGATTTACTCAATCAGTAATGATTGGATCAAGTTGGAACAAGCCTATTTTTCAGAACTTGATCAAAGTTTGGAATACACAGAATCTGTGCTCAACTACCTCCAGAGCTCAGGGAAGCAGATTGCCAGGGTGCCAGCAAATCTGGCTGCTGCAGTTCAGCTCAATGCTGTTGCCTCCTCCAGCTCCACGCCTATGAGGAAGGTGACACCTGCATGGGTGCGGCAGGTGCTGAGGAAGTGTGCACATTTGGGCAGTGCTGAAGAAAAGCTTCACCTTCTGGAATTTGTGCTTTCTGACCAAGCCTACAGTGAGCTGCTTGGGCTGGAGCTGCTACCTTTGCAAAATGGAAATTTCATCCCCTTTTCCTCATCTGTGTCAGATCAAGATGTTATTTATATTACCTCAGAAGAGTATCCAAGGTAGAGATCATACCTCTCAAATGCTTGTTTACTCTGGGGGCTCCCTGCCCCTCCCCACATCTTTTATTGTAAAACATATCAGTTATCTATGTAGATTTTGTGGTTGGGAAGGTTTTTTGAAGAAGTATTTTGTTAAAATACTAAAGGATATGTTGCACATTTTAAAATGCAAAAGGGTTCCAGTTATTTATCATTTAAAAAATTATCTAAAAGCTGGGCATGGTAGCATACATCTGTAGTCTCAGATACTTGGGAGGCTGAGGCAGAAGGATTATTTGAGCCCAGGAGTTCAAGGCCAATGTGAGCAATAGTGAGACCCCATCTCAAAAAAAAAGTTATTCAAGTAGTTATTTACCTTAAATTTGAATAGCATCCCTGAGAACCATGATTATAAAGTGCTAATAATAACTAGGTCAGATTAGTCTCTATTCAGGTGTTTTGATGTATCTCTTTATAACTGAGGGTATGTATTGACATTTCAGAAAGGAAACCTGATTTTATCCTATGGTGTTTAGAACATGTCTGAATTATTTTTTAAGTATTTTTCTTTAGTTGTAGATGTACACAATGACTTTATTTATTTATTTATTTTTATGTGGTGCTGAGGATTGAACCCAGTGCCTCACATGTGCTAGGCGAGCGCTCTATCACTGGGCCACAACCCAATATGATACACAATACCCTCATATTTTAAGCCAATGCCTAGGTAATAATTGGTCAAAAGTACTGAAACTTTATTTCATCTGTATACTTTATGTAGATTTAATCTTATCATTTTATGTAAGACAAAAATGGTAGGTTTAACTGGCTTGAAATTCTATTTTAGAATATTTTTTAATTTTAGAATTATTAAAAAATCATAATTGCTGTGTGCCTTTCATTTTCTAGGTCCCTTTTCCCAGGTCTTGAAGGAAGATTTATTTTGGATAACTTGAAACCTCACCTTCTAGCTGCTTTAAAGGAAGCTGCCCAAACCCGAGGTATTGTAGTTGTTTAGAATTTTTTTAAAAAAAACAAACCTCTTGCTGGGCATGGTGGTGCATGCCTGTAATTCCAGTGGTGTAGGAGGCTGAGTCAGGAGGATCACAAGTTCAAAGCCAGCTTCAGCAATTTAGAGAGGGCCGGAGCAAGTTATCGAGACTCTGTCTCAAAATAAAAAGGACTGGGGATGTGGCTTAGTGGTTAAGTGCCCCTGGGTTCAATCCCTGCTCCCCCCCCCCCCAAATGAATCTTACAAGGATGTAAATAGGTTTTGTAAGTTTTCTATTAATAATTATTCATTTTAGACTTGTAAATTAATGATTGTATATGGTTCAGCCTAATAGTATTGCAATATTTTAAGATATTTCAGAAGTCATTCTAGCATCTAAAGGAATCCAAACATAATGTATGTAAGAGTCTCTCCTGTCATGGTCTGATGATGGCTATTTACAGAATCTCATCTTTACCAGTGTAGGGCTTTGCATTTTTTTCTAGTGCTTTTCATTTTGACATTTGAGCCTCTTCTCCTCACACCTTGCAGAGCCTGTGTAGTAATAAGGACAGCAATTATTAGTTAAGTGGCATGGATAGGAATAGAAATGTTAATAAGTTCAAGGACATCACAGAAGTTCAGGTCTTTGACCTTGCCCTCCTTGTTTCCTCCAGGGCTTCTTGTGGTTATGCTGGGTTTGCATTGAATGTGATCAGCTTCCTAGAAATGTGAGCTGGTACATTGAACCCCATAAAACTTTTCACTGAAGTATAATGTACATACAGAAAAGTGCACATATCGTGAATGTTGGCTTAGAGGAATTGTACAAACTGAACATATCTATGTCACCTAGATCAGAAAACAGGACCAGAGTCCCTCTCTTTCCTGTTCAGTTCACAACTCAAGGGGCACAGCAGAAATTAACTTAACGAGTTATCATCCTTTTAAAAGCAGTCATACAGTATGTACTTTTTGTTTTGCTTCTTTAACTTAACTGTAGTGCTACTGAGATTCTTCCAATCATTGTATGGTGGTATAATTGCTCTTATTGCTATAGTACTTCATTGTGTGATGGATTGCTTTCTTTTGAAGAGAATATTTTGTTGGTGGCAAATAGTTTCTGATGTGGATATGGATTTACAAATCAGCTGAAAGTTATTCAGAGCCAAATTAGGTGAAAAGAATAGAAGGCCAACAGAGTAATACTACGTTGGCTTGGAATTTTTCAGATATCCTGTTGTATAGAGTGTGGCCAAAGTTTGCTTTTCTAGCCCTAGTGGATTGGTTGGGGTGGGGGGACACACTTGGTGTTATATTTGTAGGAGTGAGTTAAATTTATAAGTTAACTTTGGTAATTTGATATCTTTACAAAGTTCAGTCTTCCTACTTTACATATTTTCTCTCTCTCTCTCTTTTTTTGTTCTTAGGACTTAACCCAGAGGTACTTTACCAGTTAGCTATATCCCCTATATCAAAAAAATATTTATTTTTTTTGAGACAAGGTCTTGCTGAGTTGCTCAGGGCCTTGCTAAATTGCTGAGGCTGACCTCAACTTGCAATCCTCCTGCCTCAGCCTCCTGAGTCACTGGGTTTACAAAGTGTGCCACCATGTCCTGCTCATTATCTCTTTTGCATGTCCTGGTTATTTCCTGGTCATACCATAAACACTGTGTTTTGTCTCTTGTTAATTTATCTTTTGGTTAATTTTTTTGAATGTTAACTAGATGTTTATTCAAGGCTTTCTTTTGTTTGTTTTTCATCACCCATCATGTGTGCTTATGGCAGCCAGTATCCTGTTCTTCTATTGAGCCCTAGAATTAAATGCAGTAACTTACAATGTAGTTATAGGCAGCATTAGAAAAACCACAGGCTTCTTTACATGTGTCCTGCCCCTGCAAAATATGGAGGGGCTTGCTGTAAGAAACATACTGAGCATGTGCAGATTCTCTTCCTAAATTTACCAATTGGGTCATTCTACCTTTTGGAGGTGTGGGGTATATGAGTATGAGAAGAGAGAGGCCGAAAATATTGTTTGTGGAGATCTCTTCATGTGGTAGGAAACACCAAAAATACATAACAACATTTGGTATTTTCTGTTCTAAGTAATGATTACTCCATTGTTTTGCTGACAGAAAGCACCGTGGACTCTCAACTTCTGTTTACCTGTAAAACTGCTTACCCAGTCTTGAAAGTACTGCTGCATGAAATTAAAATGTGATGTTTCTTCCCATGCAGTGGATAGTTCTCTTCTACTTCTGTAACTTAAACAATTTTTCTTATTATTTGATAATTTCTCCTTTTGCTTATAACACATTTAAATTCTTAGTCAAATAGTAATTACTGCTTGTATTTTCAATGTTTACATCTATTGTCCTTTTATCATTAGCAATTGAACATGTTTCAGTATCTTCTATTTCAGGGAAAACAAAAGAAACCTTGACTTTGATTTCAATTCTTGAATTCTGTCACAGTCCAGTTTCTAGAAGAGTAGTCTTATTACTCTGACCATTCATTATCACTGTAAACAGACTTTTACTTCTACTATCATTCCTCTGAACGATGGCTGAAGTCAACTATTAATAATTTCTGTTATTATGTTTAGTGTATTCTTTTTTCCCTTTTATATGATCTCCCTGAAGATCTCGTGCTGTTGCTCACTACTTTATACCCTCTGCTTTTAAGCTACTATTCTTTCTTTTATCCTCCTATATCTTTGACTATTCCCAGAATTATTTGTGAATCCCTGTTCTTTAGTTAACTCCCTAAATATGAGTTAGTTCAGGGGCTCCTTCTTCAGCTATTTTATTTTATTGTTTATTTTCTTTGAGTATATTTATTTGTGTATTAACGACCTCCATAGCAATCCAGTCTCAAGTGTAATGTAATGAAACAATTAAAAACCTGGCCTTATAGTCACATAAGTCTGGATTCAAACTTCACTCCTTGATTTATTGTGTGACTTTGAACAAAATCATCACCCTCTCTGAACCTCTGTTTCCTCTTTGATGCACTGATATCCTTCCATAAGGGTGTATCTGATGTCCTCAGGATTTGATTCCATGGAATACAGGACATACTGCTGTATTGTGAGGTTAATGAAATGAGAATAAAGATTGAGTGGATGGTGGCACCAGTCACATGTTACCAACTGAATTTTATCCAGATTTGTATAAATTACAGTAGGGCAGATTATTAAGAAGATTCTTTTGAGGACAAAATAATGTATACAGAATCTATCTATCTATCTATCCATCTATCTATCTATCTATCTATCTATCTGTATTTGTCTATTATATATGTTGCTTAGCTCAATTCCTAGCACATAGTAGATATTAATAAATGGCATTTATTATGAATGATCATTTTACACTTGGAGTTTCATAAGTATTTCAAAAATAAAACATTTTCAAAAACTTTAGTCCTCACCTGAAATCATTTCTTCTTTTGAATGACCCTGTTGAGAATGATGCTGCTATCCATGGGAATTGTTCTAGATGAGTCCTTGTTTGTCATCTTTTTCTGCAGTTTGCTGGTTGTTTGTTTTAGTCAGCTTTCTCACTTCTGTGACCAAAGACTTGACAAGAGCAATTTTGGGGACGGGGGGAATGTTTATTTGGCACTTAGGATTTCAGAGATCTCAGTGCATAAACATCCAACTCCACTGCTCTGTGCCTGAGGTGAGGCAGAATATCATGGCAAAAAGCAGCTCAGGACATGACAATCGGGAAGCAGAGAGACTTAAGCTCAGCTCACCAGGGCAAAATGTATACCCCAGAGGCAGACCCAGTGACCAACCTCCTCCAGTCACACCCTGCCTGCCTACAGTTAACACCCAGTGAATCCATTCAAGTGGATTAATTCACTGATTGGATTAAGCTCTCATAACCTAATCATTTCACATCTAAACCTTCTTGTCTTTTGTATTACATGAGCTATAGGGGGACACCTCATATCTAAATCATAACACCCCTGCTCCAGGCTTTCCAGTAGATACTGATTTAATCAAAAGAGATCTAGGCTTGTTAGTATGTGCCAGATAGTGTTCATGATTCTGAACCCTTTCATAATTGTGAAGAGTATCTTAGTGACCTTGCTCCAGTCAAAGTTACTCTTCTATTCTAGTCATACAGGCACATATAGCTTGACAGACATAAATGATCTCTTAATTACATGAGAGCAGCAATACCAAGCAGATCTGTCACCACCATGTAGAAAAGTGTCTACTTCAAGATAGGTGCTCAATAATTTTTTTAACTGAATCAACATTTTCTCATATTTGTACTTTTGTATATGGTATTTCTTTTGCGTAGGATACTTTCTTTCCATCTTGCATTTGCCCAGGCAACATTTGTATGTGTGTGTGTTTATGTTTGTGTGTTTGTGCTGGGATTGAATGCAGCACTTGCATATACTAGGCAAGTGCTCTACCAATGAGCTACAGCCCCAGCTTCTAACATTTTTTTAAAATTGATTTTTAAGGGGCTGGGGATGTGGCTCAAGTGGTAGTGCGCTCGCCTGGCATGCATGCGGCCTGGGTTCGATCCTTAGCACCACATACAAACAAAGATGTTGTGTCCGTCAATAACTAAAAAATAAATATTAAAATTCTCTCTCTCTCTCTCTCTTAAAAAATTAATTTTTAAAACTGATACATAAAAACATAAAGATTTTGCAGGTTTATGGGGTACCATGTAATGTTTTGATATATTTATACATTGTGTAATATTTTAAATCAGGTTAAACATGCCCATCTTCTCAAACATTTATCATTTCTTTATGGTGAAAACATTCAAAATTCTTCTAGCTTTGTGAAATACACAGTATATTATTGTTATATACAGTCACCCTGCTGTACAATAACACAGTTGAAATTCTTATTCCTGTCTAACTATAACTCATTACCAATCGATGAACTTCTTCCCATCCCTCTCACTTCTCTACTCTCACCATTTTCCGTAACCAGCATTCTTCTCTCAATTTATATGAGATCAACATTTTTACATTCTGTGTATGAGTTAGATCTTGTGGTAACTGTCTTCTGTGCCTGGCTTATTAGCATAAGGATCTCTGTTGTCATCCATGTTGTTGTGAATGACAGTATTCTATCCTTTTTTATGGCCTGATAGTATTTCATGGTGTGTATATACCACTTTATCCATTCATAATATGATGGATACTTAGCGTTGTTTCCATTTCTTGCCTATTGTAAATAGTGCTGTAGTAAACCTGGGAGTGCAGATGTCTCTGACATATCAGTTTCTTTTCCTTTAGATATATCCAGGAGTGGTATTGCTAGATCATTGGTAGTTCTAGTTTCAGTTTTTTTTGAGGGAATTGCATACTGTTTTTTATAATGGCTGTACTAATCTACATTCCCACCAACAGTGTGTAGTGTTGCATTTTCTCCACATCCTTGCCAGAACTTGTTATCTTTGTCTTTTTGATAGCAGCAGTTCTTAATGGAATGAGTTGATACTTTATTGTGATTTTGATTTACATTTCCCTTATGATTAATGTTTTTGTGCAGTTTTTTATAAACCTGTTGGCCATTTCTGTGTCTTCTTTTGAGAAGTGTCTGTTTAGGTCCTTTACCCATTTTTAAATCTGGTTATCTTAAAATCAGCATACTATATTGATGCAGCCACATCAACGTTTATAGCAGCTTAATTCACAATAGCTAGACTATAGAACCAACCTAGGTGTCCCTTAATAAATGAATGGATAAAGAAAATGTAGTATATATACTCAATGGAAAATTACTCAGCTTTAAAAAAGAGTGAAATTATGTTTTGTTCAAGAGTATAAGTTGTTTAACTTCTATTCATTTGTATAGTTTCCAAACCTATTGATTTCTAGTTTTTATTGTATTGTCATGAGAAAATTTACTTGAAATGGGTCGTGTATCAGATTTATTGATTTGTATATGCTGAAATGTTCTTGCTCTGGAATGAATCCCACTTGATCACTGGGAATCTATTTAGTGTGTTGTTGGCTTCAGTTTGTTAGTATTTTGTTGACAATTTTTATATCTATGTTCATCAAGGATATTGGCCTGTAGCTTTCTTTTCTTCTATTGTTGCGTTCATATCTCATTTATGTATCAGGGAAATTCTGGCCTTTTGGAATGAGTTTGGGAGAATTTCATCTTCCTTCAGGTTTTTTTTTTTTAATAATTTAAGAAGAATTGGTATTAGTTCTTTACTATTTGGTAGAACTAAGCAGTGAAGTTATCTGGGAGACTTTTTATTACTGATTCAAACTCATTACTCATTAGTGGTATATTTAAGTTTTCCTGTTTTTTCATGATTCAGTCTTGCTAGGGTGTATGTGTCCAGAAATTTATCCAGTTCTTCTGTCATTGAATTTGTTGTATGATCCTTTGCATTTCTGTAGTATCCATTGTAATGTCTTCCTTTTCATCTCTAATTTTAATGTATTAAGTCTTCTTTTTTCTTATTTAATCCAGCTAAGGACTTGCTGATTATCTTTATGAAGAGCCAACTCTACATTTGTCTACTGCATATTTGTTAGTGCTTCCCTTATTTCTGCCCTGATTTTTGTACTATTTTTACATCTACTAAATTTTTTTTGTACTGAGGACGGAGCTCAGGAGCACTCGGCCACTGAGCCACATCCCCAGTCCCATTTTGCATTTTATTTAGAGATAGGGTCTTACTGAGTTGTTTAGCACCTTGCTTTTGCTGAGATTGGCTTTGAACCCGCCATCCTCCCGTCTCAGCTCCCAAGCCTCTGGGATTACAGGTGTGCACCACTGTGCCCCACACCTCCTAACATTTTAAAGTTTTGTTGTTCCATTTTGCATCTTTCCCTGTTGTCTGCTCCTACTATTGTTAACATAGTTATCAAGGTATTCTTTTTGTTTTTAATATTCATAATAAAGATATGAATTGCCTACATACTGTGTTCCGAGCATTCTGAATTTGTCTGTGTAGTTACTTTGACCAATGCATTGTATACTCTTCAATGTTTTCCTCTTATTTATTAACATCTCTTTTTTTTTCAGTTTGAAGAACTCTTAACATTTCTAAATGCATGTGTGGAGGAGATACATTCTCTCAGCTTTTGTTGTCTGGGAATATTTAACTCTCATTTCTAAAGGATAGCTTTGCTGGATACAGCATTCTTTGTTGACATTTTTTTCTTCTTCATTATTGTGAAAATTCCTTACCATTATTGTGAAAATTCCCTCTTTCATTGCCTATAAGGTTTCTGCTGACAAGACTGCTATCAGGCAAACTTGGACTCTTATTTGTTAATTATTTCTTTAATTTTGAGACTCTTATCTTACACCTTGAGAGATTGATTGTAATATGTCTTAGGATAGACATGGTTGAGTTAAATCTGACTGGTGATCTTTTGACCTTCCTATACCTGGATGTTTGTTTTCTTTTTAGATTTGGGAAGTTTTCTGTTATTATTTCTTTGAATAAACTTTCTCTCCTTTTGGCATCCTCAAGATCCTTTTAAACCTCCAAATCTGAATAGTTGCTCTTTTATTATTGTCCCAATGTTGATATTAGCTTTCTTCCTTCCTCTTCATTTTTTTTTGATAGGTTGTTGTATCCATCTGCCAAGTGAGGCCTGGATTTCAGGAACAGGACTACAAAAGGATGTCAATCATGTCATTTGCCTGTGATTTAGTATTTCTTTCCAAATTAGTGTCTTCTGTTACAGTGTTTTCCATTACCATGAGATAACAGCCTATATCATCATCTCCTTTTGAGAAGCTCAAAGAAATTGAAGGATTTAAATGATTTGCTTGTTGTAGAATTGGAGCCACAATTCTTTTTATTTTTTATTTGCAGGTCTAGATTATTTATCTATTAAAAAGGAGTAAATGGGTTAATTCAGAAATTGGGGAAGAAGAGAAGAGTTAGAAGAGCAGGTAACTGGACACTGAATGAAAGGAAAAAGCAATTAAGCGAGACAAATGCTTAACATAGTGGCACCAGGATCCTATTTGTATACTTTTAAATTTTTATATTCATTTATTAGGCATAGTCATATGCCTTGTTTCATATCATAACCAGAGTCTTCCATAAGTGTTAGTTTCAAATTCCCATATGTACCAGGCATCATGCTAAATGAGATTAATATACAGATGGATAAAATTGAAGAAGTTCACAGTGGAGTGAGGACCCTGATGTAAAAATCATTACTGTCATTTAGTTTGATGGGCACTTAATCAAATATTGAGAATAGAGTGGGTCTATATTGAGGTGGGTGGCAAGTCAGGAAGAGCCCATGTTCTGTCTTGCACATGTAGGGAAAATTCTAGCCACCCCCATAGCCATTTGTTGGATGGAAGGACCATGTATTAAGAATGGTCTCTTTTACCCTTCCAACTCCACTCTCACCCTCACCTTTACTCTCATTCAGGCCACTGTCATCTCTCCTTGAAATGGGGAAATAACCTCTAGTATCTCCCCGTGTTCATTCTTACCCCTCAGGTTAACTCAACGTGCACAAGTATTGTCTTTCTAAAATACTACTTTCCTACCACTTCTCAAAAATCTTTCACAGACTTCCACCTTTTCCTTACATAAAGGCCTAAACCTTAACCTTTCTTTTAGGCTGTTAATTACCTGGCTGCTGTAGCCCGGCTGGCTGGGCAACGTAACTGGGGGGGGGGGCGGGGGGGCGACGAGCAACTTGTGTAGATTGATACAGCAGGAGTGGGAGCCGTTTATTGTAGGACAGGAGGGGTATATATACATTCCACACAGCTTATCTTAATTAACATAAACTAGATACAGCAGTCAACCAATAAGGAATCTCCACACTTAATGGCTCGCTGGCGTTACTTCACAAACCACTCCCTCTGGCAAAATGCCAGGCGCCATCTTGACTTGTTTATAGACCTTAACACCTGGCTTTGTTTTCTGGGTGTCATAAAGATGCCTGAAACGTGGAAGTCCTACATAAATCTTTGGTGTTATTCCTGTCCTTCCTTGATTTCTTTGTTTCTTGTGATCTTCTCATATTTGGGAACAATATGTTCTCCTTCTCCCTTAGGTGTGGGACATGTGGCTTTTGTCTTCGCCATCCTCCTTCATCTTGCTACTTGGTACTCCTCTTGCTTGCTGCCACCTGTGCTTCCAGAGCACTGGGCTCACCACAGCACTAAACCGGTACTTCTTGTTTGTATGTTTATCTAATACCTGTTTTCCTCATTAGACAGAGACAGAGTCTGGGACTACGACTGGCTGTTACCTTCTGTGTCACTAGCACTCAGCTGATTTGCCTGACAAATGCCTGCCCTTAAGGTGATTTGAAGGATGTTTAGAAGATTAGAAGAACTTAAATTTCTTTGTTTAGACCTGTGATTCTTGTCTTAGCTGCCAGGTTGAGCCTAAGATGCCCAAATACACATTTTATCAAGTTACAGCAATCTGCTTGATCAAATAAACAACTTGCCGAGGCAGGGAGGGGTTAGATGTCAATGGAGCAGTTCTTGGAAGTATGTAATTATTGGTGGTTGTCTAAGCAAGTGGTGGGAATATTTGATAAAATTTCCCTTTCTTTTTCATAAACTCAGAATTGTACCTTTACTTTCTTTAAGAATTTAAAAATTATACTTCTCTTTCTCAATTCTTTTCTAGAATCTCTGAAAATTATATGATGCTAGCCTGTGTGTTTATGGACCATTTAATTGGACCTTTTCCCTTAAAAGCTTATCAAGTGACTTTATGTGGATGAAATGCAATTGATGCATATAAACTACATGCTTCTTACTTCTTTACTTTGTTTCTGAACTAAAACTCCTGACTGTTATGTAGTTTGGATTAGCTTGCATTGAAATGTCTTTAAAATTTTAAATGTATATTCTGCTACATTAAGAGTTTTGTTTATGTCTTGTCTTTTACATAATGATGTGTAAAGATTCTAAAGACAGCATTGTCTTAAGATACCAAATAATTGTTACAGCAGTTATGTGAAAATTGTGACAATTTTGGCTTTTCTAAGAATGGATTTAATTACATTCTAGCACAACAACTTCTCTGGGGATATTCAGGTAGGATAACTGACTGAATGTTGTGTTCTTTTGAAGCTTGATGTTTGTGTTCATTTGATTTTTGAATCATGTGTTTTCTTTTATCTAAGTAGTTAGAAATTATACCAACAATTTTTTTTTTGGTGGTAATAACTATTAAAGGAGAGAGGAAACTTGATTAATACAGGTATTTGTTGTTGCACATAGTACAATAAAACCATAGTTAAATGACTTAGAAACAGTTCATTTCATAGAACATTTAGTCTCAAACGAAAGATCACGCAGAAATTTTGTATTTTAAGCTGTGATATTTAATGGGAAAGTGTAACAGTGAATGTACCTCTGTTATATGTACACACAGATATTCAGATGAGAGTGTAGGAAGAATGAATTCTGAGATCTCTCTCACTAGAAAGTTAGAGGCTTCACAATAAACCATTTGATTTTGGCTTAGTGCTGAGGCTGGTGATAGTGGGAGCCCTGTCCTAGGCATGCTGAAGAATCACACCGTGGCCCATCTAGTTTTCATTAGAGACCATTGTCTAACTGTCCTCATAATGCCTATTTTATCATTTTACTGACTGTATGTATGTGTGTGTGTATATATATATATATATATATATATTTTTTTTTTTAAACATAAAAACAACTTTATTCAACTTGTGGTTTTACTTTTCCCAAGTTCATGTTTCACTTAGAAATTTAAAAGATGCAATATTTCCTTTATAGAAATTGTTTCTATGAGAAATGTTATTCTTTGAAATAGACCATGCATATAAAATCAGCTTAGAAATCAAATTATTATTGTACTGATAATTGATAATAGATATTAGATTTGGCTTCTGATTTATATTAAAAGTACCTAATTAGTCTGAACTACTATTATAAAAATTTTCCTAAAGCTTTATCAATATATCTTACATTTTGTAACATGTAGTCAAATCAAAGAGGAAAGGAAAATCTTGACTAAAGTAGGCTGCATAGTTAACACTTGCCCTGAGGACTCTTCCAGGTTAGGTATAGTTCTCTAAATGTTGTTTCATCTCCTATTCTAAACCAAAGCCTGGAAATCAGTTGCAGAGCATCAGTGCTGTTTAGGAGAATAAATTTGGTCATTGGGACTAATTTTGAACCTCCTTGGCCTGCTGCGTATAAAAGTGGGACATTTGCACTAATCCCTGATGCTTAGCAGTGCTGCCGCTAGACTTGTGGCATTCCTGCTAGAGTCTTAGCTGTCAGAATCTCTTTCCTTTTTGTGTTTGGTCTTTTCTTTTTCTTTCTTTATATATATATATATATATATATATATATATATATATACATACATATATACACACACACACACACACACACACATGTATACACACATATACATATATGTGTGTGTGTATACATATATATATATATATAGTATGTATGTGTATATATATGTATATATACATATATATTATTTTTGAAGATTTGACTGGACCATTTAATTGGACCATCACTATATCACATATTTATTTACACAGAGATAGAGATTTTAATATGTCTACACAGTGGAGCATTATTAGAACTCATTAAAGCTGCCATTGCCATGTATGCCCAAAAGTACTTGAAGTCTCAGATCAGCTCTGTAGCCAGTTGGGTGTGATTCTGGAGGAGTCTGATCAAATGTTGTAAACTTCAGTTAATATTTGGGACTGTGATTTTTTTTGGTTAAGTAATTTTGTTTTTAATTTTAAAAGTGCTTTCCCAACATATAATGATCTTTACAACATTCAAGAGAGGTACATAAATAATACAACACTTTCAAAGATGGAGAAACTCAGGCAGAGATTAGTAAATTATATTGAAGGGCACAATATGTAGCACAATTGGGAAAAGAATTTTAAGTAGACTGCATTATTTCCATTCATGTTGAACTTGTCTTCACTAAGCATAAACATGTAAATAAACATAGACATTAAAAACATAGTTCAGTCTTTGAATAGTGATTCATCCTATTGATGTTCTTATTCTCACCATGTAAGGGATTAACTCATCTATAGTGAAGCAAAATTGCTCATAGAAGAGTTATTCCAAATTCAGAGATCCTACCAGGTAATAGTGTAGATAACTCTTACTTTCTCTAGGAACAGCTTCACTTCTCTGGTTAACTTCTTTTGACATTGTTGCAGATTTTCAAGGACATAAAACTCACATTTACTAAAATGTATAAAAATTATTTTATTGATTCTATTAGAGATGCTTCAGTAGATTTCTAACCCAGGACATGGAGACTTTTTTTCTTTGTTGAAATTTATACTTTAGGTTAAAGGCTAAATGTCTTTAATACAAAGTAGATAGAACTCAGGAACTCAGATTGAATCAACTTAATGTATTTAGAATTGTGTCTTACTACATTTTCTCTCTCCTTTATTTTCTATCATGTTTTTTCAATTGAGCATGACTGGTGTATTAGTTGCATGCTATATGTGATGTGTGTGTGTCTTGGCATTTTATTTACGTATTAATATCAGGCAATTTTCCTGAAGGTAGGTATCTATAAGTTGCCACATTTCATGCCAGGATATTTGGTAGGATATCTTCAAAATGCATGTCTTATGGCAATTAACATAGAACATAAAGTGGTGCATATTTAATTTTTTGTTCTTTGTGTTCTGAATTTTTAACTTTTTTATATCTGAAGTATTATATCCGTGCTTTATTTACAATCTAGATATCCCATAACCATATTTTAAGAACATTATTGAAAATTATATTTTAATGGGGTTCATAGATCAAAGAAGCTATACTAGTTAGACTGTTCTCAAGGTCTTATAATTTTTAAAATATTTCTACTTGAATGACCCTAAATCATACAGTATAGAAAATGAAAATATTCTGAATCTGGGTATTGTCACTCTCCTGAAGTAGCAAAAGTGTGCCCTTATTTAAATTTCTGTGAAAGTAATTTTGAAATGTCTCATTGTAACCTGACAGATAATGTTTGGTAGAAGATAAGGCCATCTTCCTGCTGTGTTAAGCATTTGAAAGAAATGCTTCTTCCTTGCTTAAGAAATAATGATTTAAAAAATTACCAAGGGCCTGAGGTACACTCCCTTTTACAATGTTTTCCAGAATTGCTTTTTTAAGGGTCTAGAAGTCATATATACAGGGAGAAAACTAAATATTGGTTTCTACAAAATTGAATTTAAGATTCTTTTTATTGTCTCTGTGGACAACTAGATACCTCTAGGTATGTAGTGTTATTTTTTTCATTGTGTTCCTACTGATATAAATACTATAAATATTCTGAAACACAAAATGCACTTAGAAAGAAAACATGAATTTCTAGACCAGTGGTTAAAATCAACACCCCACCCTCACCACCAAAAAAACCATTATTTCTCTCCTAGTTCATGAACTTACAGAAGTCAAATTGTTCTAGTGGGAGACAACCCCTGCCTTTATTGCACATCCATTCTACTTTCTCACTTTCCTGGCCCCTGAAGCATTTTTGCAAAATCCCAGGGCTCTTTAGAACACACTTTATAAATAATAAGTAGTGCTGAAAAAGTTGTGAGTATGGTTTGTATTTGGCATATATATATATAGAACAGTCTTTATACCAGGATCCTCATCCTTATTGTTTTACCAGATGAGAGTTTTTCAAATTCTGGAAAGAATAAATAATTCTAAATTACATGTCTGGTTAGTGGTTGAAAGGAAACTATGTAAGTCTCATTGTTGCCTGAGCTTCAGAAAATGTTAGTCACTGAGATGAATACTCAGACTCTGACTTCACATTCTTCTCTCTATCCCACGTAGCCATGTCGCTCCTTCATGAGGGAACATGAAGTAACACAAAAAGATATTCCCATTTGAGGATTCCATTTGTAGAACATCATAGGATACTTTTTAAAACACATTTAATGTGTTTTATATATTTTCTTAAAATACGAATTTTCTAGGGGGAATTATTTCTACCAAAGGCTATTCTAAATATGGATTCATACATAAATTCTCTATCATTATTATTTAAAAATTACCCCAGGTGTACTGAATTTTCACATCTACTTAAAACTCCTATAATTTTCTAGTACTTTCTTACCTGTGATAATAGAAGGCTATTACAATAGAATTATGTGTATTTATGATATTTCTGTGTATGATTTACAGGAAGGCCATGTACTCAGCTGCAGCTTCTAAATCCAGAGCGATTTGCACGTCTTATTAAAGAAGTAATGAATACATTCTGGCCCGGCAGAGAGTTGATCGTTCAGTGGTATCCATTCAGTGAAGACAGAAATCACCCATCTGTTTCGTGGCTTAAGATGGTTTGGAAGAATCTCTATATACATTTTTCAGAGGATTTGACTTTATTTGATGAAATGCCACTTATCCCAAGAACTACACTAGATGAAGGTCAGGTGTGTGTAGAACTCATTAGACTCAGAATTCCATCTTTAGTTATTTTAGATGATGAAACGGAAGCACAGCTTCCAGAATTTTTAGCAGACATTGTACAAAAACTTGGAGGGATTGTTTTGAAAAAATTAGATACCTCTATACAACATCCACTCATTAAAAAATACATTCATTCACCATTACCAAGTGCAGTTTTGCAGATAATGGAAAAGATGCCAATGCAGAAATTATGTAATCAAATAGCTTCTCTTCTTCCTACACACAAAGATGCTCTGAGGAAATTTTTGGCTAGTTTAACTGATACTGGTGAAAAGGAGAAAAGAATAATTCAAGAATTGACAATATTCAAACGAATTAACCACTCATCTGATCAGGGAATTTCCTCTTATACAAAATTGAAAGGTTGTAAGGTCTTGCACCATACTGCCAAACTTCCACCAGATTTGCGACTTTCTATTTCAGTAATAGACAGTAGTGATGAAGCTACCATTCGCTTGGCAAACATGTTGAAGTTAGAGAAATTAAAGACTACTAGCTGCTTAAAGCTTGTTTTAAGAGATATGGAAAATGCATTTTATTCACATGAAGAAGTAACACACCTGATGTTATGGATCCTTGAAAATCTGTCCTCTCTTAAAAATGAGAATCCAAATGTGCTTGATTGGTTAATGCCATTAAAATTCATTCAGATTTCACAGGAACGGATGGTATCAGCAAGTGAGCTCTTCGATCCTGATATAGAAATACTTAAAGATCTCTTCTATAATGAAGAAGAAACCTGTTTCCCACCTTCAGTTTTTACCTCACCAGATATTCTTCACTCTTTGAGACAGATTGGTTTAAAAAATGAAGCCAGTCTCAATGAGAAAGATGTTGTGCAAGTAGCAAAAAAAATTGAATCCTTACAGGTCAGTTCTTGTCCAGATCAGGATGTCCTGAAGAAAGCCAAAACACTGTTACTGGTTTTAAATAAGAATCATACACTCTTGCAATCTTCTGAAGGAAAGATGACATTGAAGAAAATAAAATGGGTTCCAGCCTGCAAGGAAAGGCCTCCGAATTATCCAGGTTCTTTAGTCTGGAAAGGAGATCTCTGTAATCTTTGTGTACCACCGGATATGTGCGATGTGGCCCATGCGACTCTAGTGGGCTCATCACTTCCTCTTGTTGAAAGTATCCATGTAAACTTGGAAAAAGCATTAGGTATTTTTACAAAGCCTAGCATCAGTGCTGTCTTAAAACACTTCAAAATTGTTGTTGACTGGTATACTTCAAAAACCTTTAGTGATGAAGACTACTATCAGTTCCAACACATTCTGCTTGAAATTTATGGATTCATGCATGATCATTTGAATGAAGGGAAAGAATCTTTTAAGGCCTTAAAGTTTCCATGGGTTTGGACTGGCAAAAAATTTTGTCCTCTTGCCCAAGCTGTGATCAAACCAATCCATGATCTGGACCTTCAGCCATATTTACATAATGTGCCTAAAACCATGGCAAAATTTCACCAACTCTTTAAGGTCTGTGGTTCAATAGAGGAATTGACATCAGATCATATTTCCATGGTCATTCAGAAGGTGTATCTCAAAAGTGATCAGGATCTCAGTGAACAAGAAAGCAAACAAAATCTTCAACTTATGTTGAGTATTATCAGATGGCTGTATAGCAATCAGATCCCGGCAAGTCCCAATACACCAGTTCCTATACATCACAGCAAAAATCCTTCTAAACTTATCATGAAACCAATTCATGAATGCTGTTACTGTGACATCAAAGTTGATGACCTCAATGACTTGTTAGAAGATTCAGTGGAACCAATCATTTTGGTGCACGAGGACATACCCATGAAAACTGCAGAATGGCTAAAAGTTCCATGCCTTAGTACAAGACTGATCAATCCTGAAAACATGGGATTTGAGCAGTCAGGACAAAGAGAACCACTCACTGTAAGGATTAAAAATATTCTGGAAGAGTACCCTTCTGTGTCAGATATTTTTAAGGAACTACTTCAAAATGCTGATGATGCAAATGCAACAGAATGCAGTTTCATGATTGATATGAGAAGAAATATGGACATAAGAGAGAATCTTCTAGACCCAGGAATGGCAGCTTGCCATGGGCCTGCTTTGTGGTCATTCAATAATTCTGAATTTTCAGATTCAGATTTTGTGAACATAACTAGGTTAGGAGAATCTTTAAAAAGGGGAGAAGTTGACAAAGTTGGAAAATTTGGTCTTGGATTTAATTCTGTATACCATCTCACTGATATTCCCATCATTATGAGTCGAGAATTCATGATAATGTTTGATCCAAACATAAATCATATTAGTAAACATATTAAAGATAAATCTAATCCTGGGATCAAAATTAATTGGAGTAAACAACAGAAAAGACTTAGGAAATTTCCTAATCAGTTCAAACCATTTATGGATGTATTTGGCTGTCAGTTACCTTTGACGGTAGAAGCACCTTATAGCTACAATGGAACTCTTTTCCGATTGTCCTTTAGAACTCAACAGGAGGCAAAAGTGAGTGAAGTAAGTAGTACCTGCTACAATACAGCAGATATTTACTCTCTTGTGGATGAATTTAGTCTCTGTGGACATAGACTTATCATTTTTACTCAGAGTGTAAATTCTATGTATTTGAAATACTTAAAGATTGAGGAAACCAATCCTAGCTTAGCACAAGATACAATAATAATTAAAAAAAAGTCCTGCTCTTCCAAAGCATTGAATGCACCTGTTTTAAGTGTTTTAAAGGAAGCTGCTAAACTCATGAAGACTTGTAGCAGCAGTAGTAGAAAACTTCCCACAGATGCACCAAAGTCATCTTGCATTCTTCAGATCACAGTTGAAGAATTTCACCATGTGTTCAGAAGGATTGCTGATTTGCAGTCGCCACTCTTTAGAGGTCCAGATGATGACCCAGCTGCTCTCTTTGAAATGGCCAAGTCTGGCCAATCAAAAAAACCATCAGATGAGTTGCCACAAAAAACAGTAGATTCTACCACGTGGCTTATATGCACCTGCATGGATACAGGAGAGGCTCTCAAATTTTCCCTGAATGAAAGTGGAAGACGTCTGGGGCTGGTTCCTTGTGGGGCAGTAGGAATTCTGCTGTGTGAAACTCAAGACCAGAAGTGGACTGTGAAACCACACATTGGAGAAGTGTTTTGCTATTTACCTTTACGAATAAAAACAGGCTTACCAGTTCACATCAATGGGTGTTTTGCTGTTACTTCAAATAGAAAGGAAATCTGGAAGACAGATACAAAGGGACGATGGAATACCACGTTCATGAGACACGTTATTGTGAAAGCTTACTTACAGGCTCTCAGTGTCTTACGGGACCTGGCCACTAGTGGGGAACTAACTGATTATACTTACTATGCAACATGGCCTGATCCTGATTTAGTTCATGATGACTTTTCTGTAATTTGTCAAGGGTTTTATGAAGATATAGCTCATGGAAAAGGAAAGGATTTGACCAGAGTCTTCTCTGATGGATCTACTTGGGTTTCCATGAAGAATGTGAGATTTCTAGATGACTCTATACTTAAAAGAAAAGATGTTGGTCCAGCAGCCTTCAAGATATTTCTGAAATACCTCAAAAAGACTGGATCCAAAAACCTTTGTGCTGTTGAACTTCCTTCTTCAGTAAAATTAGGATTTGAAGAAGCTGGCTGCAAACAGATACTGCTTGAAAATACATTTTCAGAGAAACAGTTTTTTTCAGAAGTGTTTTTTCCAAATATTCAAGAAATTGAAGCAGAACTTAGAGATCCCTTAATGAATTTTGTTCTAAATGAAAAAGTTGATGAGTTCTCAGGAATTCTTCGTGTTACTCCATGTATTCCTTGTTCCTTGGAGGGGCATCCTTTGGTCTTGCCATCTAGATTAATCCATCCTGAAGGACGTGTTGCTAAGTTATTTGATACTAAAGATGGACGGTTCCCTTATGGTTCTACTCAGGATTACCTTAATCCTATTATTTTGATTAAACTAGTCCAGTTAGGTATGGCAAAAGATGATATTTTATGGGATGACATGCTAGAACGTGCAGAGTCAGTAGCTGAAATTAATAAAAGGGATCATGTTGCTGCTTGTCTAAGAAGTAGTATCTTATTAAGTCTTATTGATGAGAAGCTAAAGATAAGGGATCCTAGAGCAAAGGATTTTGCTGCAAAATATCAAACAATCCCCTTCCTTCCATTTCTAACAAAGCCAGCAGGTTTTTCTTTGGAATGGAAAGGTAACAGTTTTAAGCCTGAAAAAATGTTTGCAGCAACTGAGCTTTATACAGCTGAACATCAAGATATAGTTTGTCTTTTGCAGCCAATTCTAAATGAAAATTCTCATTCCTTTAGAGGTTGTGGTTCATTGTCATTGGCTGTTAAGGAGTTTTTGGGATTACTAAAAAAGCCAACAGTTGATCTGGTTATAAACCAATTGAAAGAAGTTGCAAAATCAGTTGATGATGGAATTACATTGTACCAGGAAAATATCACCAATGCTTGCTACAAATACCTTCATGAAGCAATGATGCAAAGTGAAATAACTAAGGTATCAATTACTGAAAAATTAAAGTCTTTTAGCTTCATCCTAGTTGAAAATGCATATGTTGACTCAGAAAAAGTTTCTTTTCATTTGAATTTTGAAGCAGCACCATACCTTTATCAGTTACCTAATAAATATAAAAATAATTTTCGTGAACTGTTTGAAAGTGTGGGCGTGAGGCAGTCATTTATGGTTGAAGATTTTGCCCTAGTTTTGGAATCCATTGACCGAGAAAGAGGAAATAAACAAATAACAGAAGAGAATTTTCAGCTTTGCCGACGCATAATCAGTGAAGGAATATGGAGTCTCATTAGAGAAAAGAAACAAGAGTTTTGTGAGAAAAATTATGGTAAAATATTGTTGCCAGATACTAATCTTATGCTTCTCCCTGCTAAGTCCTTATGCTACAATGATTGTCCCTGGATAAAAGTAAAGGATACCACTGTAAAATATTGCCATGCTGATATACCAAGGGAAGTAGCTGTAAAACTAGGAGCAGTACCAAAGAGACATAAAGCATTAGAAAGATATGCATCCAACATTTGTTTTACAACACTTGGCACAGAATTTGGGCAGAAAGAAAAATTGACCAGCAGAATTAAGAGCATCCTTAATGCTTATCCTTCAGAAAAGGAAATGTTGAAAGAGCTTCTTCAAAATGCTGATGATGCTAAGGCCACAGAAATCTGTTTTGTGTTTGATCCTAGACAGCATCCAGTTGATAGAATATTTGATGATAAGTGGGCCCCATTGCAAGGGCCAGCACTTTGTGTGTACAACAACCAGCCTTTTACAGAAGATGATGTTAGAGGAATTCAAAATCTTGGAAAAGGTACCAAAGAAGGAAATCCTTGCAAAACTGGACAGTATGGTATAGGATTCAATTCTGTGTATCATATTACAGACTGCCCTTCTTTTATTTCTGGCAATGACATCCTGTGTATTTTTGATCCTCATGCCAGATATGCACCAGGAGCCACATCTGTTAGTCCTGGACGCATGTTTAGAGATTTGGATGCAGATTTTAGGACACAGTTCTCAGATGTTCTTGACCTTTATTTGGGAACCCACTTTAAGTTGGATAATTGCACAATGTTTAGATTTCCTCTTCGTAATGCAGAAATGGCAAAAGTTTCAGAAATTTCCTCAGTTCCATCATCAGACAGAATGGTCCAGAATCTTTTGGACAAATTACGCTCAGATGGGGCAGAACTTCTAATGTTTCTTAATCACATGGAAAAAATTTCTATTTGTGAAATAGATAAAGCTACAGGAGCTCTAAATGTGCTGTATTCAGTAAAGGGCAAAATCACTGATGGAGACAGATTGAAAAGAAAACAGTTTCATGCATCTGTAATTGATAGTGTTACTAAAAAGAGACAACTCAAAGACATACCAGTTCAACAGATAACATATACTATGGATACTGAGGATTCTGAAGGAAATCTTACCACATGGCTAATTTGTAATAGGTCAGGTTTTTCAAGTATGGATAAAGTATCTAAGAGTGTTATATCAGCACACAAGAACCAAGATATTACTCTCTTCCCACGAGGTGGAGTGGCTGCCTGTATTACTCACAACTATAAAAAACCTCACAGGGCCTTCTGTTTTCTACCCCTCTCACTGGAGACAGGGTTGCCATTTCATGTGAATGGCCACTTTGCACTCGATTCAGCCAGAAGAAACCTGTGGCGTGATGATAATGGCGTTGGTGTCCGAAGTGACTGGAATAACAGCTTAATGACTGCATTAATAGCTCCTGCATACGTTGAATTATTAATCCAGTTGAAAAAACGGTACTTCCCCGGTTCTGACCCAACATTATCAGTTTTGCAAAACACACCCATTCATGTTGTAAAGGACACTTTGAAGAAGTTTTTATCATTTTTCCCAGTCAACAGGCTTGATCTACAGCCAGATTTGTATTGCCTAGTGAAAGCGCTTTATAGCTGCATTCATGAAGACATGAAACGTCTTTTACCTGTTGTCCGGGCACCAAATATTGATGGCTCTGATTTGCACTCAGCAGTCATAATCACTTGGATTAATATGTCTTCTTCAAACAAAACTAGACCATTTTTTGACAATTTACTACAGGATGAATTACAACACCTTAAAAATGCAGATTATAATATTACAACACGCAAAACAGTAGCAGAGAATGTCTATAGACTGAAACACCTACTTTTGGAAATAGGTTTCAACTTGGTGTATAACTGTGATGAAACTGCCAATCTTTACCACTGCCTTATAGATGCAGATATCCCTGTTAGTTATGTGACTCCTGCTGATGTTAGGTCTTTTTTAATGACATTCTCCTCTCCTGATACTAACTGTCATATTGGGAAGCTGCCTTGTCGTCTTCAGCAGACAAATCTGAAACTTTTTCACAGTTTAAAACTTTTAGTTGATTATTGTTTTAAGGATGCAGAAGAAAATGAGATTGAAGTTGAAGGATTGCCCCTTCTCATTACACTGGACAGTGTTTTGCAAACTTTTGATGCAAAACGAGCCAAGTTTCTAACAACATACCATGAATTGATCCCATCGCGCAAAGACTTGTTTATGAATACACTGTATTTGAAATATAGTAGTATTTTATTGAACTGTAAAGTTGCAAAAGTGTTTGACATTTCCAGCTTTGCTGATTTATTATCATCTGTGTTGCCTCGTGAATATAAGACCAAAAATTGTACAAAGTGGAAAGACAATTTTGCAAGTGAGTCTTGGCTTAAGAATGCATGGCATTTTATCAGTGAATCTGTAAGTGTGAAAGAAGATCAGGAAGAAACAAAACCAACATTTGATATCGTTGCTGATACCCTCAAAGACTGGGCATTGCTTCCAGGAACAAAGTTTACTGTTTCAGCCAATCAGCTTGTGGTTCCTGAAGGAGATGTTCTGCTTCCTCTAAGCCTTATGCATATTGCTGTTTTTCCAAATGCCCAGAGTGATAAAGTTTTTCATGCTCTAATGAAAGCTGGCTGTATCCAGCTTGCTTTGAACAAAATCTGTTCCAAAGAGAGTACATTTGTTCCTCTTTTGTCCTGTCACACAGCAAACATAGAGAGCCCCACAAGCATTTTGAAAGCTGTACATTACATGGTCCAAACTTCAACATTTAGAACTGAAAAATTGGTAGAAAGTGATTTTGAAGCCCTTCTAATGTATTTCAACTGTAATTTGAGTCACTTGATGTCCCAAGATGACATAAAAATTTTAAAGTCTCTTCCATGTTACAAATCCATCAGCGGCCGCTACATGAGCATTGGCAAATTTGTAACATGCTATGTACTTACAAAAAGCATCCCTTCAGCTGAAGTGGAAAAATGGACACAATCATCATCTTCTGCATTTCTTGAAGAAAAAGTTCATTTAAAAGAGCTGTATGAAGTGCTTGGTTGTGTGCCTGTAGATGACCTTGAGGTATATTTGAAACATCTTTTACCCAAGATTGAAAATCTCTCTTATGATGCAAAATTAGAGCACTTAATCTATCTTAAGAATAGATTATCTAGTATTGAGGAATTATCAGAGATTAAGGAACAACTTTTTGAAAAACTAGAAAGTTTATTGATCATCCATGATGCTAACAGTCGACTAAAGCAAGCCAAACATTTTTATGATAGAACTGTGAGAGTTTTTGAAGTTATGCTTCCTGAAAAACTATTTATTCCTAAGGATTTCTTTAAAAAACTGGAACAGCTTATAAAACCTAAAAATCAAATTGCATTTATGACATCCTGGGTGGAGTTCTTAAGAAATATTGGGCTGAAATACATACTTTCTCAGCAGCAGTTGTTACAATTTGCTAAGGAAATTAGTGTGAGATCTAACACAGAAAACTGGTCTAAAGAAACATTGCAAAATACAGTTGATATCCTTCTGCATCATATATTCCAAGAACGAATGGATTTATTATCTGGAAATTTTCTGAAAGAACTGTCTTTAATACCTTTCTTATGTCCTGAGAGGGCCCCAGCTGAGTACATTCGATTTCATCCTCAATACCAAGAGGTAAATGGAACACTTCCTCTTATCAAGTTCAATGGAGCACAGGTAAATCCAAAATTCAAGCAGTGTGATGTGCTCCAGCTGCTATGGACATCTTGCCCTATTCTTCCAGAGAAAGCCACACCCTTGAGTATCAAAGAGCAAGAAGGTAGTGACCTTGGTCCACAAGAACAGCTTGAACAAGTTTTAAATATGCTTAATGTTAACCTGGATCCCCCTCTTGATAAGGTCATTAATAATTGCAGAAATATATGCAACATAACAACTTTAGATGAAGAAATGGTAAAAACTAGAGCAAAAGTTTTAAGGAGCATATATGAATTTCTCAGTGCAGAAAAAAGGGAGTTCCGTTTTCAACTCCGGGGAGTTGCTTTTGTGATGGTAGAAGATGGTTGGAAACTTCTGAAGCCTGAGGAGGTAGTGATAAACCTGGAATATGAATCTGATTTTAAACCTTATTTGTACAAGCTGCCTTTAGAGCTTGGCACATTTCATCAGTTGTTCAAGCACTTAGGTACTGAAGATATTATTTCAACTAAGCAATATGTTGAAGTGTTGAGCCGCATATTCAAAAATTCTGAAGGAAAACAATTAGATCCTAATGAAATGCGTACAGTTAAGAGAGTAGTTTCTGGTTTGTTCAAGAGTCTGCAAAATGATTCTGTCAAGGTGAGGAGTGATCTAGAGAATGTTCGAGATCTTGCACTTTATCTTCCAAGCCAGGATGGTAGGTTGGTAAAGTCAAGCATCTTAGTGTTCGATGATGCACCCCATTATAAAAGTAGAATACAAGGGAATATTGGTGTGCAAATGTTGGTTGACCTTAGCCAGTGCTACTTAGGGAAAGATCATGGATTTCATACCAAGTTGATAATGCTCTTTCCGCAAAAACTTAGACCTCGGCTTTTGAGCAGTATCCTTGAAGAACAGTTAGATGAAGAGACTCCCAAAGTGTGTCAGTTTGGAGCATTGTGTTCTCTTCAGGGAAGACTGCAGTTACTCTTGTCTTCTGAACAGTTCATTACAGGACTGATAAGGATTATGAAGCATGAAAATGATAATGCTTTCCTGGCCAATGAAGAAAAAGCCATAAGACTTTGCAAAGCCTTAAGAGAAGGCCTAAAAGTGTCCTGTTTTGAAAAGCTTCAAACAACATTAAGAGTTAAAGGTTTTAATCCCATTCCCCATAGCAGAAGTGAAACTTTTGCTTTTCTGAAAAGGTTTGGTAATGCAGTCATCCTGCTTTACATCCAACATTCAGACAGCAAAGATATTAATTTCCTATTAGCATTAGCAATGACACTGAAATCAGCAACTGACAATTTGATTTCTGACACTTCATATTTGATTGCTATGCTGGGATGCAATGATATTTATAGGATTAGTGAGAAACTTGATAGTTTAGGAGTGAAATATGATTCTTCAGAGCCATCAAAACTGGAACTCCCAATGCCCGGCACGCCAATACCTGCTGAAATTCATTATACTCTGCTTATGGATCCAATGAATGTGTTTTATCCAGGAGAATATGTTGGGTACCTTGTGGATGCTGAAGGTGGTGACATCTATGGTTCATACCAGCCAACGTATACATATGCAATTATTGTACAGGAAGTTGAAAGAGAAGATGCTGACAATTCTAGTTTTCTAGGCAAGATATATCAGATTGACATTGGTTATAGTGAATATAAAATAGTTAGTTCACTTGATCTGTATAAGTTTTCAAGGCCTGATGAAAGCTCTCAAAGTAGAGACAGTGCTCCTTCTACACCAACCAGCCCCACAGAGTTCCTCGCCCCTGGTCTGCGAAGCATTCCTCCTCTATTCTCTGGTAAAGAAAGCCACAAGACTTCATCCTCAAAACACCACTCCCCCAAAAAGCTTAAGGTTAATTCTTTACCCGAAATCTTAAAAGAAGTGACATCAGTGGTAGAGCAAGCTTGGAAGCTTCCAGAATCAGAACGAAAAAAGATTATTAGGCGGTTGTATTTGAAGTGGCACCCTGACAAAAATCCAGAGAATCATGACATTGCTAATGAAGTTTTTAAACATCTGCAGAATGAAATCAACAGATTAGAAAAACAGGCTTTTCTAGATCAAAATGCAGACAGAGCCTCCAGAAGGACATTTTCAACCTCAGCATCTCGATTTCAATCAGACAAATACTCATTTCAGAGATTTTATACTTCATGGAATCAAGAAGCAACAAGCCATAAATCCGAGCGGCAACAACAAAATAAAGACAAATGCCCTCCTTCAACTGGGCAGACTTATTCTCAAAGGTTCTTTGTTCCTCCCACTTTCAAGTCAGTTGGCAATCCTGTTGAGGCACGGAGATGGTTAAGACAAGCCAGAGCAAATTTCTCAGCTGCCAGGAATGACCTTCATAAAAATGCCAATGAATGGGTATGCTTTAAATGTTACCTTTCCACGAAGTTAGCTTTGATTGCAGCTGACTATGCTGTGAGGGGAAAGTCCGATAAAGACGTAAAACCAACTGCACTTGCACAAAAAATAGAAGAATATAGTCAGCAACTTGAAGGACTGACAAATGATGTTCACACATTGGAAGCTTACGGTGTAGACAGTTTAAAAACAAGATATCCTGATTTGCTTCCTTTCCCACAGATCCCAAATGACAGGTTCACTTCTGAGGTTGCCATGAGGGTGATGGAATGTACTGCCTGTATCATAATAAAACTTGAAAATTTTATACAACAAAAAGTGTGAAAGTATTTCAAGAGAAAAATAAAGCAGAGCCAGATCTTTTATGTGTTGTAGCACAAATATGAATTGCTGTACTTCGTTAAGGTTCATTGCCAGTTATCTAGGAATTGTGAAGCACATTGCAGATTGTTCTGGAAGAATTTTGGAGTTATTAGTATGAATACCTATAGAGAAGTTTAACTGAATCTAAAAGAAAATTATTTTGAAGATGGTTGTCAACCACAAAATTGCTAGAAGTATTTGAATGATTGGGATGGCACATTATTGAACTGCACTTTATATAACCAAAGCTTAGCAGTTTGTTAGATAATGAGTCTATATATGTCTCTGGTTAGGATGAAATCAATTTTGTTTTTAAACATGATATTTTTGAAAGAGCTAATGAAACACTGGACATATCTTTGGTTTGAACATAAAAGGGGAATTAAGTCTTTGAAGTTTATCATTTTTAAATGGATATTCTTGGATGCATTATTATCAGCTGGATCTGATTATGAATTTGTTGCAATTTTACATCTTAAGTACTCAGTATGTTTAAAATGGTACAGTATTTTAATCCTGAATATTACTTGAGTAAGAGTATGAAGATAGTATTTAGAGTGCACTGAGTGCACTTTACATCTTTTTTTTTTTTTTTTTACACCTTATGTTTACAGGCTTCCTATTTCATGAAGATAACATGGAAAACTCCAAGTGGTGGCAGTTCTCATTACATGATGTTAAATATTATTTCTGAAACTGCTTACCAAATGACATTTATCAGTGGTTAGAATTTGCTTTATGTTTGTGTGTACGTATTTTCCACAAATGTCATAATTTATATAGTGTGGTTGAACAGGATGCAATCTTTTGTTGTCTAAAGGTGCTGCAATTAAAAAAAAAAACCTCTTTGTCTTTCAATATGGCACTTATTGAAATTTTTTATTTTAAGTTAAAAATTAAAATCATGATGATACTAGTAGCTTATAAAAGAGGAATTATTAGCTTGCATTTTCTTCATGAATGATTCAAAACTGACATTTAATTTTCATGATGTTCAGATGTCCTACTTATTTACACATATTTTGTTTGTAGAATGTTAATGAAAGAAAATAATAGTTTATATAAATGTACTGGCTGTAAATGATGCTAAATATAATATTTTATGCAATTAAGGGCTTACAGACCATGTTAAAACTTTTTTACTTTTATTGGTAATAAGGAATGTTTGCACCTCCATGATTGTGTTGCTTTTGGATGTGAAATCATGTAATTATTTCTGCTGTTAATAGTAAGTGCCATAATTTTAATAAAGCAAATGTACATATGAAATCATTGTAACTGGTATTTCTTGAAAAATAGTTCATTGGCAATTAAACTTAATTTCTTCCTTATTAAGTTGTGATATGCATATTTATGTGCATTTATTGGAATACTGGAATAGGATTGTTCTGTGTTCTTATGTTGGAATTAGTAGGTTCCTTTTTCATGGTTAGTTGAATAAGGAGTGTATGGTATATATTATGTTTATGAGGTGCTCATTGATGTAGTTAAGAGTGGAGTTTACTTCAGCTTTTTAGGGAGTAAGATTATTTGATATGTATGTTATATAAATGTATTTGAAAACAGACATCAAATATGGGTCTCCTTTAGGTAGAGTTTGAATTGATAGTTCCTTGCCTTAGCTCCATGTCTGGGGCTCATTCACATTTAAGCTTACCTGATAGAGAATGTTCATCTTTATTTTATTTTTATTGTTTTTTTTAAAGATATACATGGATGTAGAGTATATTTTGACATATTATACATACATGGAGTATAACTTATTCTAATAAGAACCCCATTCTTGAGATTGTACTAAATGTGGAGTTTCTGGTCATGTATTCATATATGAACATAAGAAAATTATGTTAAATTAATTCTGCTGTCTTTTCTATTCCCACTCCCTTCCCTTCATTCCCTTTGTTTAGTCCAGTGGACTTCTATTCTTCCCTCTCTCCCCACCTTATTGTGTGTCAGTATCCACATATCAGAGAATATAGTTGGCCTTTGGATTTGGGGGATTGGCTTATTTTACTTAACATGATAGTCTCTAGTTCCAACCATTTACCAGCAAATGCCATAATTGTCTGAGTAATATTCCATTGTGTATATATACCACATTTTCTTTATCCATTCATCCATTGAAGGGCATTTAGGCTCATTTCATAGGTTAGCTATTGTAAATTGAGCTGCTGTAAACATTGATGTGGCTGCATCACTGTAGTATGCTGATTTTAAGTCCTTTGGATATAAACTGAGGGATGGGATAACTGGGTCAAATGGTGGTTCCGCTCCATCTCCATACTGCTTTCCAGATTGGTTGCACCAATGCATTCCCACCAGCAATGTATGAGTGTGCCTTCCCCCCACATTCTCACTAACATTCATTGTTGCTTGTATTCTTGATAATTGCCAGAGAATATGCAACTTTGTAACTGAGGCACAAAGTTAGGTGGAGGAGGCCTAACAAGCTTTCTCTTCTGGGGTTTCCCAAATTCTCTCTTAAGCTTTATTTAAAAAGTGCTTGCTGCTTTGAAGCTCAGAGTCAGCACTTAGAAAAATTTTCATTGCTTTGCAGTATTAAAAATCACACAGAAAACCTTGTTTGGCTTTATTGATAGTTAATTTAATTTGATTTATGTGTTTTTAAAAACTTTTAAAAAGCTCTATATAAGTTCATAATCATGTTTATGAAACACTTGGAATCAAAGGAGTTTCAGAATTTGATTTTAGAATGTTAATATGAGGGCATATCTGTTTGTGATGATTACGGGCAGCACTCTGTGATCAAACCTACTAATATTTCCAGAAAGCCTATGAATATCCACACTTGAATACATAAGTCTGATAAATAGCTTCATATAGATTCAGGTCAGGTTTTGCCACCAGTAGTTTGTAGCAGACATATTTGAAAATATTTTATTTTTCAGATTTCTTTAGATTTTGAAATAGACTAAGGAATTTTGGCTCTGAATTCAATTTATGTATTCTACTATTTTATGCTTTTAAAAACCCCACTCCCCTTTTTTTTTAAGACAGTGGAACACAGGTGCTTCTGAGTAGCAGGGGTGGCGCAGGAGGGAGGGCATCCCTAGCAAGATGGCCAACTTATACATAGTCTCCTTGCCAAACTGGGCAAGGAACCTGCATGGTGCATCTAGTTAATGAAGCAGGGGTAGGGAGCCCAAGAAAAGTTCAAGTAGAAGGTTGTTATAGTGTTCAACAAAACAAGGGAAGTTGTTCACAGGTCTGAACATCTTGGGGATGGGTGCCAGCTGACACTTCCTGTACTTTAAGTGTTTTGTAGATCTCCAGAATGTTGTCTAGTGCTAGTAGAAATCAGCAGTCATAGAAGATTTTCAATTCAGTCATTTTAAATCCAGATTCTACCAGAGAAACAACAGTAGGGGAAAAGAAGAGGGAGGAGGGGAGAGATAGATAGATAGATATTGATTTAGTGAAAAAATTGTTCTTGTGATTGTGGAGCTGGCAAGTCTAAAATCTATTTCTGCAGGCTAGAAAGACTTGAGTAGGAGCCAAACCTGAAGTCAACAGGTGGAATTCTTAAAACTTTGGCTTCTAAATTTGGTTTTCATTTCTCTTGTTTTAAGAGACATGACTTAAAGTAGCGTCATTCATTCTTTTGAAGCAAAACAAAAAGTAAAACACCTCTGAGCACATTGCAGGTGTTATATATGCTGGGTGTTGGGATAAGATGGGCACATTCCATTCCATGAATCTAACTAGCCTGATATGATTTATCTACTAACATGAAATTAGTCAACTTATATTCTAAAGCCAAATTAGTTAAATTTTATTTATTTTTTAAATAATGAGTCTAAAATGTTTGCTTTTTTGGTTTTTTTTTTTTTTTTTTTTTTTTGTATCAGGGATTGAACTGAGGGGAACTTAAAAGTCACATCCCCAGCCCAATTTTCTTTTTTGTTACTTTGAGACAGTAGATTGCTAAATTGTTGAGGCTGATTTTGAATTTGTAATTCTCCTGCCTCAGCCTCTTGAGCCATTGGGATTACAGGTGTGTGCCACCCACCTACTTGTCTCTTTTACAATTGACACGTGGTTCTGGAAGTATCCTCCTTTACCCTGAATAAAAAAGCTGGCCTCTAAGGAGACAGAATTGAAGTCAGTGTGTTTATTTAGTTAAAAATATGTTTTTTACAAAATTTATTTGGCTTTCAAACCTCAGCAATAGTAAGTGGCATTTAAAATTTGGAGAAGACTGGTAGAGCCAAGTAAGAAGCAATGCTATTTGTGGGAGGGAGGGTACCAGGGATTGAATTTAGGGGTACTTGACCACTGAGCCACACCCCAGCCCTATTTTGTATTTGGAGACAGGGTCTCACTGAGTTGCTTAGCACCTTGCTGTTGCTAAGGCTGGCTATGTGCTCGAGAACCTCCTGCCTGAGCCTCCTGAGCCGCTGGGATTATAGGCATGGGACACCGTGCCTGGTCAAGCAATGGTATTTTTAAATCAGGGGGAAAAGGGGGATGAACAGCCATATGAAACAGAAACAAAATAAAAACATTAGTGTGCAGGGTTTCAAAACCTCTGCTTTCATTCACTCTTCCCTAAAGAAGAGAGGCTTGCCCGGTATGTGAACTGGGGAGAAGGGCCTAGAATATGCAGCTCTAACCTTTTAGTGTGAGTTTGGTGGCCTTTAGAAAAAGTGGTCTTTCTTTCCCTTCTCTATGTAGGGAACCATGAGAGTTGGGACACTGCAGTTCTGCCTGTGATCCCAAAGTTTTTTTTTTTATTCAGCTGTGAAGTCCTTTTTGCAGCAAACCCAATGTCTTTACAATTAAAATTTATATTTTTATTGTCATCTTTTTTATTCATGTGTCTACTTTTCAGTTTGGTTCATAAAAGAAGTCAGGGTTATTTTTGGATCCCTAAAACATCAACACTCTATTGTCTACCACCACTTTGTATAATGAGTCTGTCTATGCACCTTGTTAAGTGTGTTTATCATCATGACCTTGGACCTTCAGTGAAAATTCAAAGTACATCCTATAATGTACTAATAATTTTAGGATACAGACCATCTAAATTTTTCAATCTAACAAGGGGTAAATTCCTTATTGCTGGAGAATGCAGCTATCTGTACAGCTTCTTTCAAGATGATTCCACTTAACTAAGGAGAAAAAATAATCAAATTTAAACATTCCCCATATTTCTCCTTGATTGTTTTTCTTGATCTACTGTCATCTGAACACCATCTTTTGGACATGTACTATGAGAACCAAGCTAAGTTGGTGATCCTATGTTAGGTCAACAGAGCTTGAAGACATTTGTTTTTCACAGATATGGTACAGGAAGTAAATATGAGAAAATAGCAGAATGGTTTACTATGACCATAGGCATGTTGTGTTAAGAAAGCAGTATTGATTTTAAAATTCAGAATTTAACTAAATGGAAAAGGTGAATACCAATTTATAATTAGAAGCATACCCCCACCCTGCAAAACTTTAGGATCATTACATTTATAGAGTTTTCCCTTAATGGCTTAGGGAGCATTGTTTGTATTTGCAATTGAATGTGTGTATGTATACTCACTACTTCAAAACCAGGGAGTTGTGAGCAACACTGTTAAATTAGCACCTCATTAAAGCAGCACTAGAAATAGTTCTTTCTCTTGATTCTGAGACTAGAATAAGAACTTGAACTTGGTATACATCCTATAATTAGGATTTTCCAATGCTCTTGGCTTTGCTGCATCTTTAGCTGTTTGGTGATTCTTATTGTAGCACTGTTTATAACAAAACAAAAGCAAATCCCACCACAGAAAGTGGTGACATCTTTCAAAGTAAGTTCCAGGCCTCTATAAAATGGACCTGCTTTCATAGGTTCAGCATCCCAAGTGTTTTAATCAACCCACACAATTACTTGCCACACTAAACATACTTTCACCAAAGGTCAAGAGGGATTTAGAATGCAGTATCCAGTCTCTGTGGTATAGAGGGAAGCACGCAGGCTGAGCAGATAGTAATCCCACCACTCACTACTTGATCCCGGAAGATGAAAACAACACTTTGGGCTTCAGTTTCTTTATTTGTCCAATTGGCAATATCTCATTTGTACACTTGTCATATAGTCTGGTGTTTGGAATAGAATGAGAATATATCAGTGTTTCTAGAGAAAAGAGCTATGCAAAATTTGGGTCATAGTTTGGGTCAGTTCCAGTAGTTCTCTGTGACCTGTGACTTGCTCTGAGTCTTTGTCATCAGTACCTTGAGGGAGAATATTACTAACCTCAAAGAATTGTTTGTAGGGATTAAAGAAAGTAAGAACCATGGAGTCTGAAATATGTAGGTTGATTTTTATTGCTAATTGACTATATATATAAAATAACTTATTTTGTGTAATTTATTCGATTGACTACATATTGTAAATCAGATCAACCTCAAATCACCTTTGAAACCTGAATATTTTCTTGTGAAGCCTGACACACTGTATGAAGCTGCAGGAAGAAGGAGACGCTGTATAGAACTTGGGGCATTTTTGTATTGACCAGTTCTACTTTTGTGAGGAGTTAGATATCCACTGTTGAACATTATAAATTAATTCCACACCAAAATTCAACATTTGTTGAACATTGACATGTATGAGAGATGGAGAAGAGGGCTAGGAAAAGTCACAATTGTTCTGATGAAAATTAATCCAGTGGAATAAACTTTCTTCTGACATTCTGATTTTTGTATCTAACATCCACATGTCACCTTGAGATCGTGTCATTTTGTCTGAACACTTCCATTACATTGTTTTTGGTGCATTCCTCTGGAAAGCCTGTCCTCCTCCCAGTTCTCATCCCGTCTCAGTCTTGCAGGATGTCTGGCTGCTCCCTAAGTGGAAAGGTTCAAGGTCACACTTCCCAGGGAAACAAGGCAGGCTGTCTGTGGAAGAGGCAGTGGTTCAGAGACAGACGTGGCTGTGTTCCTGGCACGTGGTATCCACACCAGCCACAGACAGGTATAGCTTCCCATCCGGACACACACAGATTTCATAGAGTCCCTCCGAGCCACCAGAGGGACCCCAAGTCCCCTGTACCAGCTTGGGTAGACAAATGGTTTCAGTATCAAGCACCAGCTGTTTGGAAGAAAGAAAGGGATGGGATGCTAAGGAGGAATGAAATGGATCAACAGGAAATTCATATTCTCACAATGTTTCAAGAAGATTAGTTTTTTCCTCATAAAGAAAGAATTCCTGACTTGAATTAAGCCCCATCACAATTATCTGTTTATTTAAAAACCTACTTCACATTTGCATGCCGGCAGGGGCTAGACAATTCCTCCTCCAAATTGGAGGGAGGCCACTCTTTCTTTTACCCATGGAGTTAGTCCAGCTGGAAAAACTGACCACTCCTGATACCATGCTATGCCCTTACAATTTGTGTGTTCAATAAACTGGATTGCTTTTCAGTACTATGATGCTACACTCCTAAAAATTCCTTTCAGAATTATTTGACAAAAATATCACAATTCTTTGTCAATTCACATTTATCTTGTGAGCCAATTTGACTTCATGTTAAATTATCTCCTCATTAGGATGATGTACAATTCCCAGAAATAGATTCATCTTGATAATTTTTACCTGTAAATGTTGGAATTTATCCTGATTTTATCTGTGATTTTGTTTTCCTATGAGAGACAATTAAATTACCCTTGTTAGCAATCAACCATCGCCCTAACATTGTAAGATTGTTTGAATTTCCACTTCTAGATGCTAAAAACAATAGATTTACTGATGAAAGCCAATTCAAATCCAATGAAAGTGACTAGACTGTCTGGTCATACTATAATTTAGTTAAATTGAAATGCAAACACATAGCTATTGATGGAGGCTTGGGAACACTTTTAATAAGGAAGTTAAGAATCATCACACTGAGCAGGAGCATCTAGCTGATCCTTAGCTATCCTAGTATGCTTACTGGAGGGAATTAAAATAGGTTGTGGGTAGGCATAGTTTTCTTCCTTGCTGACAACGTTAGGTCCTCCGTTTATTTCATGTAGCTGTAACCCTGGAATTGCAATCTTAATCAACTGGTGTCTGTCTGCTTTCTACCTTCTCCCTGAGACGTGGGCCCTGCTGTGCATGGTGCGAGCAGCATTGCAGGCAGAGCTTGCCTTACTTACGAGGCCTGGCACATTGTTAGTGTAGAGGAAATCAAATGGAAATTATTGTTTGAAACTCAGGTGTCCAGTGCATGAGGTTCATTGGGTACTTGCTTTTCCCCAGTGTTTTTGACTTGTTGGTTTCTTTCCCTTTCCTTGCAGTTAATTGGACATTTTTTTTTTTTCTAGTTGTTTTCCAGCTGTTATTTCTTTTCCTACACTTTCAGCAAACGGTTGTCACTGGCAGCCCACATACCACTTCCTTGCTCGTTTTCATTTGCTCTTAGGGGACAATATTTGGTTGCGGGGGGGGAGCTGAACAGCTACCACTTCACTTTGAACTAGCTCCTAGTAACAAGAAATATCAACTTTAATTATGGGTCTGATCATGTGCTACTTGTAAAAATGATGCCTTAAGTGGCATCATTTCAACATTAAGATCAGTTTAATGTTTTTTGAGGATAATACATTTTAAGTGCATAATGATGCTATGACTCAACAGTGGGATTCCAAAATTCTTGGTTTCCATTTCTGCTTTATCTGTTCTTTGTAAGCTCCAGCTGCAGGGGGTTCTCCAGGTGATTTTTATATCCACCTGTAGGCAGCTGGCTGTTAGGTGCTGTCCACACACCCTGTAACAACCTCTCATGGCCTGTTTGAGGACAGTTCATGTGCATCTCAACTGCACCTTCCTATTAATATTGATGTCATTTCAAAATATTGTATTAATGTTTCAAGACACTATGACATTGTTAAGCAAATATTTTCCTGCTTGATAAATGAGGAGTCAGACCCGGGGAGAGCCACTGAACTTTTCTGAACTTGGGTAATGATCTAGCAGTAGATTGGGCTTCCTGACTGGCAGCTGAATCCTTAGGCCATTGCACTGTTGTCATAGGTATGATGGTGCCACAGGGCTGGGGAAGGAGTGTAGAGATCCATGTACCCTCTCCTTGCACCAACAGCTTCCACAGACTGATTCCAATACATGCACTGGAGGCATAAGCAGTATAACCTGCACCATTCACTGCAAATTGTAGTTAAGTTGGAGCTGTTTAAAAGAAAATCCATGGACCTGTGCCTTATCCTAAACACATATGAAAATACCTAGGGACAGGCGAGAGAAGATGAGATCAGTTGTTTGTGCACATTTGTAAGACAGTATCATGTGATTGGAATCAGCTTTTCTGCCAAACCCTGAGTTTTTTTTCCTAGAGCTTTAGGAACATCCCTAGCATGCCTTATTTTCTGGCTGACTGAAATTGAGTTTTTCCTTTTAAAAATAAACAGTATTCCAACAAATGACATCGAGTGACATGTGCTCCATTGTGTCATATGACTTTGACTTCTAAGAGTGGTGTTTTATTTCTAGACTTGAAGTCCCAGATTATATCCTATTGTAGCTGACTTTCAAAAAATGCTCTTATTTTTCACCTTTCATCTTCATTTGAACTTAATTCTGTGTTAGTGCTCTGGGCATTACCAGATAATGATTGTCATTTATAGATAACCCCCAGTGACAGCCAGCCTGAGAGTAGTTGGGTCACTAGGAAACGGCAAATGATATTTTCTGTAAGCTCCGAAAGTTCGTAATGTTTTTACAAAGTTGAAAAAAATAAGAGATTTGATAGCACAAATGCCAACGAAAGCTGTCCTGATCTAATGTGGAATAATTTTCACCTTTCTTGGCCCTTTCAATGCTGAAGTGTCTTTTGCTTTCCTTTCACATTTTCTACAATAAGGATTTTATGATGTTTCATTAGAGAACAACCCGAAATTTAATATCTGATACCTTGATGGACATGGCTCAGGAATTTCATCACCAGGACATACATAGGATGAACTCACCAGTCCATCACTGCTCTGAAAAATGATGTCCATTTGAGAAAGTGCCTCGATTTTCCCAGCATGAGCTTTAATATGAACCCCCCTCGGGGCATCCATGCTCAGACTCCGTGTGGGGGATTCTAACCTGAAGTGAGAAAAATGAGAAAAAGAAGCCAAGAAAAGTTATTACTTAAAAAGCCACCCTTGAGCCAGGTGTAGTGCTGTGCACCTGTAGCCCCAGCTACTTGGGAGGCAGAGCTAAGTGTATCACTTAAACCCAGGGGAAAGGAAAAAAATAGCCACCCTAACAATCCCTCAAGCAGTGGCTTAGCATAGAAAGTACAATTAACAAGGGATATAGGATCTTTAAGTCATTACTAAATGCTGACATACTGTGCATTATTCATTGATAAATCCAAAAATAATGTGTAGTAAAGAAAGAAATATGCTATCAACAAGAGCCTATGTAATTAGTGTCCTTTGAAAACGTAGACAGTCCTAATCCTGTGCAGTGTTCAGCTGGTATGATTAAACTTGGAGGCATTCCACACCAGAAGAAAAATGCCATTGTGAAGGACTTCGTAAAACTATTAGAGTATTTATTTAAAACACAAACTTATTTGGAAAGCAAAAAACTGATTCAAGATCAACACATGCATTTGGCACATGTTTGGCCTAGGTTTTCTTTCTCCTTCCTTTTTTCTTTCTTTCCTCCCTTCTTCCTCTTTCCTCCCTTGCTCCCTTTCTCCTCCCTCGCTCTTTCTCTTCTCCCTCCCTCCCTTCCTTTCTTTAACTTAGAAAGATTGCAGGGCAGATGAAAAGATTTCTTTTGGAACAATACTGAAGTGATTAAAGTGAATAGAATAGAGTTGGCCTCAGCTGGCTTTGTTTTAGCAAAAATTATTACAATCTGATTCAAGAATATACAATTCAGAAAATTTTTTATTTGCCTCTACCTGGAGAAAAATAAATTTCCACCAGATGGCACAATGTGATCACTTGGAATATTTTTTCAGCTGTTTAGCCCAAACGTTTGAAAAGCTCATTTCACACTAATGTGTCCAGATCAGTGAGAGGGGACTGGGGTTGTGGATCACTGGTAAAGCACTTGTCTAGCACATGTGAGGCCCTAGGTTCAATCCTGAGCACCACGTAGAAAAATGAATAAACAAATAAAGGTATTGTGTCCATCTACAACTAAAAAAATGTTAAAGAAAAGATCAGTGAGAGGGATAATAGAAAGATATGCAATTCAGAATTCTTTGCAATGTAAGGTAGGACTGGATGGGAATAGGGTTAGGAAGGAGAGAGAAAGAGGTATGGTTTAAGGAGAAATGCCTTAAGGATGAATTTGCTTTTAAATTAATATTAATTTAAATCAAATTAATGGATAGATTTTTTTTTTTTTGATGCTGGGATTCCAACTCAGGGCCTCACACATGCTAGGTAAACGCAGTACCACTGAGTTACTCTTGTTAGAGGTTTTTTTTTTTTTTTTTAATATATTAAAAAAAATTTTTACTTATAGATTCACATGATATCTTTATTTTGTTTATTTATGTTTATGTGGTGCTGAGAATTGAACCCAGTGCCTCACATGTGCTAGGCAAATGCTCTGCCACCGAGCCAACAACCCCAGCCCCTTAGTAGAATTTTAAATCAGATGGATACCACCTTTAGTTGGTAAATTATTTACCCATCACTATGATAGAAGACAGATTTCATTTTTATACATATATCAGAGCATATAAAAATTTTACTTGCCTCACATTTTGAAATCTTATCTTGAATATGAGAAAACTCTTAAAAAAACATTTATGGAATTTATTGGTCAAATTAGGTTAGGCTCCACTTATGGGGAAACACTTTGGTGTATCTAAGTGTACTTGCTCTGGTCCAGCTTGCTAGTTTGACCTCTGCTAATTGCCTACACTTTTCCTGTCTGGGTGGAAGGGAAGAAAGGAAGAACATTTGGCAACTCTGAGAGGCCTGGTTCATTTAAGGCTATCCATGGGTGCCCTAGGAGGTCCCAGTGAAGTTGAATGTTTCCAAGACCAGTTACTAATCAACAACAATGAGTTCAAAATGACCATTTACTACTGCATGGGTGGAAAGATGTGATACCTTTTCTCACCATCAAAAAGGTCCCAGCCAACACTCCTCCCACAATAGACAAGTTCACAAGAGAGAAGCATAACAGATTTGTTTAATCCAAGTTTTACATGGCATGGGTGCATTCAAGAGGGGTGTCCCAAGACCCGGGGAGACCTGTCTGTTGTGCTTAAGTTTGATGAAGAATGGACAACTATGTAGAAACGTGGCTGAGCGATAGGGTGTGACGCAGTGGTCACAGAGTGTACTCACATAAGCTAAGATGGCAATGGCCTCAGCAGGTGATATAAGATTTTCTCCCCCATGTTTTTTATTAGTGCATTATAGCTGTACAGAATGGTGGGATTTGTTGTTACATATTCGTGCATGCACATGATATAATAATAGAATTTGGCTAATATCACTCCCCAGCACTTCCCCTCCCTCCCTTACTAGGTGATATAACCTTATGGGACCACCACCACATACACAGCCTATTCTTGACAGAAATATCCTAATGACTGTTAAGAATTATATCCATATGCTTATATGTACATTTGTGTGTGTATTTATTTTTTCTATATAAAATATTTTTGTCACTTCACAGGAGTTTTGTTCTCAGAACATAAGACCTTGACTTTGCTTTCAGAATTTGACTTATTCTCTTGTTAATTCAATCAAAGATGTCTGTGAAAGAGAAGTTGGCTTTGAGAGACCTCCCAGTTGATTAGTGTAACACACACACACACACACACACACACACACACACACACCAATTGGTATGATTTACTTCTAATGTAGATGAGTTTTCAATTGTGCTCATTTTTAAATAAAAATAAATAGAATTCAGTAGTTTCCCAAAACTTTGTTGATATTCATTTTTAGTTGAGTTTCTAGGACATGGCTAGTCAATCATGTATGACTTTAATATGTATTGTTCATGTCATGTAGTGCCATTCAATAAAAGGGCAAAAGTTATGGGAAAATATGGATAATATTTCAGTTTTAAACCTTTTCAGACTTAGATTAAGCCCAAATTTTGTAAATATGATGAGAGACTAGGAAGCACAAATACAAATATAATAAGAAAAGAGCTTTTATTTGGGGGAGGGAGAGAACTTCATGGGTTTGTCAATGGCTGAATTCCAAGTGGGTAATTAAAAGGAGCCTAAATCTGGCATCTGTGCCTTCATTTTGTATCAGTCTCCTTCACCTTAAACTATAAGTCAGATTCCTGCCCAGTTCTGCATGAGGACATGTTAACCACTTAAGGAGTACCTAAAACCTGGTAGCCCTAAATTTTCCTAATCTGTCTCACTCCCCTTCAAGTGGAAGACATCAAGATAAGAGTAACTAAGTTATTTTCAAGATTTGCAGGGTCATTCATCTGCCAGCTTTTACGACATTCTGTCACAGACCTCCCCTGGAGAGGCACCTAAATGTCTCCAGTCATTGCTCTTAACCTGCAGTCATCTTGGATTCCAGAACAGCAGAGCCTGGTAGACCACCATAACGAGAGTACCACCCCACAAAAGGGAGCAGTTCCCCATAACAGGAACTGAGACTGCCCCAACACAAACACATGATGAGTGTTTGAGGAGGTGGAAATGCTAATCACGCTGATTTGAACATTATACACTGTGTATATATATGAATTGAATTATCACATTGGACCCCACAACTAAATATCATTAAAAGAAATAATCGCAGTGGAAATACTACAAATATTTCAAAATTATTGTCATTTCCACTTACTTTATACATCAGTTATTTAATGAATTCATGTTTAGTTTTTGAACCATGCTTAGTTTTTTCATTATGTCTTTACTAGTGACACCTAATTTAACTGATTATACTGGTGACAGATGATTTAATTGATTCTAGACTTAGGACTGCTGGGGATGACTCTGTTGGACACAACTGTTTCATAGGACCAGGACTTAGGATCTCAGCCCAGGCTTTTCATGCACACTGGGCTGTTGCTTGGCATCTCAATCCCTGTATCCCCATTAGAGTCCCAGCCCCTAGTCTCTGGGATTTCCTACTGCTCTGACCATGAGCTTCTTCTTTATTACTGGGACCTGGGAAATATTCTTTTTTGTTTCTAGTTGAGTTTAATGTCTGTAAACTCTGATTAAATAAGCGTCAGTATTTACAAGTATTTGCAAAGGAGCAAATGTTTCCATGTTTGATCGATTTATTTATCTGATGAAGACTCTGTAGTAGACAATATTCCCAGAAATTTACACATACTAACTTGGTTGACATCACATCCCTACGTGGTTGCAGAGGATTTAAATGCTTCCTTCCCTGGGATGTCACTTCCGATCACCCCGGGAGATTTTATGTTCAGCCTTCTGTACCCTTACTATAATTTGCACTTTTATCAGAGCAACTAATTAAACTCTCAAACTTGTATTTGTGTTTCTTTTCTCAATTGATTGTTAAATCACTAAGATCAAAAACAATGTCTTTGATTCCATACAACTAGGACTTATTATAGATTCTGGTGTATAAATATTTCAATATATTTATTTTTGAAAAGAATAAATTATATTATGTATGAATGAAAGCCAGCTTTAAAGTAACATATAAAGTAAAATAATAACTATCTTCTTTCTATGACTAACATTGAGCAAACAAACTTTAAATTGTAATAAATCCATATATTTCAGAAACCTATTTATAAATGTACTATGATCTAAACCTTCCAAAAATCATATTAAATGTTTTCTTAGGTCAATTAAGATATTTTGGAATCTTTTTCAGCGACTCATGCAGGAAGAGTAATGCAACTGGATGTAGAAATAAAAAAGTGAAACAGTTAAACTGTTTGCAGAAGAAAATATGACCATCATACAATCAATCAAGGAAAACTGATAATAAATAAAAGAACAAATCTCAAGGGTCTATTTGGGTGCTGGGGACAGTGATTAGGATATACATGGGCTCTAGAATTGGATCTGAATTTGAAATATGGGACAACCACATCTTTAGTTTTATAACTTAGAACATGTTACTACCTTGATCTCATTTTCTTCCTTTACAAAATGGGAATAATATTGTTTACATTTTGAGGCTGGGTTGATGATTAAAAGAGATACATTATGTGAAAGCCCCAGGCATAGTTACTGGCAGTCACAGGCATTCAATAAATTAGTTAATACCTTCCATTCTTACCAATGCCTCAAGTAATTCCTTGCAACATCAAGGAATATATCAAGGAATACTCAAGTAATTTCTGAGTATTTGCTCAGTCTCTTTGGTTATAACACTTGGATTATATAATTTTATGTATCACCTTTTAGAAAGCAATGAGATATTCTTTTGCCTTCTTTCTAAATAAGAGTCTGTGGTAAAAGCTAGCAGGTTTATCTCCTAATGGGAAAACATAGAGGAATTAATTTTGAGAGCTACATATTTTAACATTTACTTTAAAAAGTGCTTTAATATCTCCAAAACTTGTATTATTTTGCTATTTCAAAATAGTGTTAATGGGATTACTTTTAAAGATATTGAATCATTTAATATGATTTTCCTGTCTTCAGAAAGTAAAATATTTTCTTCCTTAACTATAATAGTTCTTTAATATGAATCTTATGGTCCTTTATAAAAATTAATGAACGTTGGAGTACTTTAATTATAGTCACACTTTATTTTTATGTTACAAATGTTCTGTAAGGGATATGATAAATTGAAGTTCTATTTGCCTTTAATATGGGTTTCAATATTAAATAAAAGAAAAAAAGTCTTAATTTCCTAACTCCTATTAGTGTGAATACCTATTTAGTATAATAACAATAATAAAATGATGGGGATTCGTATTAATATTTAAAATACCAAATGGATGAAAAAAAACATCTCAAAAAATTATTTTGACCAAGGCTACCTGGGTGGTCCATGTAAAGCTGGGATCCCTACTGTATCTTGTTTTCCCTATTATACGTAAGGTATTATAATATGCTAATTGTCCTGTATATACTTCAACTTTTAAATGTGATTTACAGTGATATATTGGACTTAAAGATCATTTATTTTAAAGGATATTATTTGGTTTTTGATATAAAACACATATATTATTGGAATTGACATTACCACGTGACATTCAGTAGTCTGGGAGAGGTGAAATACACACTGGCACACAGACTCTGAAGGCCAGGAAAAAAAATCAAAGTAAACTCACATTTTTAAGAATGCCTTTTGCAAATTTCAAAGTCCATGTATGGACACCATTCTCTTCCACTAAAAGGAAGAGAAAAGATTTTGCCTTGTTTGCAGATGGTGTTGAGATGGATGGTATAGCAAGAGAGGCCCTTTAGCCAGTTGGAACAACTTGTGAGAAAGTATGGGGTGGAGGGCATGGCAGCCACTCAAGTCTGGGAGGGCACATAAGGAGGAGACAGCTGCCAGGCACAGCCTAGAGCACAAAAGGCCATGAGTGCCCCCTGCAGGGCTTTTAAATTTTCCTATGGTTGAAGCAGAATCAATGAAGTATTTTTAAATAGTTTGCAATGAGCAAAGTCACTCTGATACCAATGTGAAGGGCAACTGGGGAGGAACAGGTTGGAGGGAGGAGTAGGCTGTTGGAATAGTACAGAGCCTGAGTCAAAGCAGTGGGGACAGGGAGAGTGAAGAGTCATGGACTTCAAGAGAAAAGAGTAGTGTATAATCAATAGAACTTTTGTCTTGTTTTGGAGTTCAATTAATAATGACTGGTTAAGTGCAAAAAGTCAATGAAAATAAAGTCAACTAATGCAGTAAGAAACAATCTGGTAACAACTGCTGACATATTATTGCACCACATACCCAGTTAAGAGTTTGTTTAAATTGGAACAAAAATTCTTACCTAAGGTCTTCAAATGGGTCGGCTCTGACAAGGGGTGTCTCCACCGAGTGTTCAAAAAGAGCTCCTTCAGGCCCTGAACAAAAACCAAAGATGTGTCCAGAACCAAAGCAAAATAAGTGACATTAAAGAAATAAAATTTTCATTCGACACAGGTTGAGCATCCCTAATCTGGAAATCCAAAATATTCCAAAATCTGAAACTTTTTGAGCACTGACATAGGTGTCAAAAGTGGAAATGTCTACACCGGACCTTATATGAGAGGTCACATGCAAATCATATAATGTTACCTTCAGGCTATGTGTTTAAGGAGTATAGGAGTATATGAAACAAACAAATAACAACAAAAAAAAAATGTGTCTTCAGACTTGGCTCCCATCCCCCAGATTTCTCATCAGGTATTATTATTATTTTTTTTTAAATCTGAAACATTTCTGAGCCCAAGCATTTTGGATAAGGAACACTCAATATGTAGATTTTGTTGTTTGTTGCTGAATTTGTACAGATGTTTCAGTCACAGAAAAAAAAAAAAAAGGCACAACTTCTTTACTTTTCTAGACTACAAGAACATCCTATCAACAAAATGTGATTTTCAAAGTGATTCTATCTCAGCAGATTTATTTTTAAACTAGAGTAAGGTACCTGCTATCAAAATGAAAATAAATAATTCCTGTTAAAAATGCATTTGCATTTATGTTGTAGGCAACAATAAGTTAACTAATTATCCAGATTTTTTGTGTAAAAGTTGTGTTGCGCATTTATTTCTAATGCATAGAAAAATTAAAAAATTAAAGATTCAAAATAGACCTTCTAATTTCTAGCAATTGGTACATTACCATTTTCATTAGTCTAAGAACTAATTGTATGCCAGACATTCTGTCATTTGGGGTGGAGAGATATACAGTTGAAAATGACACACTGTTATATCCTAACTTGTTTAATACTTTGAGCCTTATGAAGAAGATAATATTTTCCCAACAAGGAAACTGAGGAACAGAGAGGTTAATTTGCTTTCCTAGGATAAGATAGTTAAATGCAGGGTTGTAATTTGAATTTAAAGCCCACATTTCAATCTATAAACTGTTGGATTTCTCATACACAAATAAACTATAGATATATGATAGAAAGCAATGTTCCAGGAGCAAAGTGCAACACAGTTATTTTGGTGGTCATTGGCAGGGAAGAATTACTTTACAAGAGCTGGAAAGACTTGATATGAAAAAAACATTGAGTCTTAAAGTACATGGACATTTATGAATGTATGTAGCTCATGGGCAAGGACTGAAAGATAAACTGTAATCTGGGGCAGGAAAGTGTCATGAGTGCACATCATGGAAATGTAAAAGATCCAAGATGTAAATGCAACTTCATTGTTCATCTAAAATATTTCTCCTCTGCATGCACCTGTCATGATTTACCTTGGTGGCAGGAGCCTGGCTCAGGCCCTACCCCTAGTTCAGGCCCTGCCCATCTCAGGCCTCCTCTGGTTTAGGCCCCTCCCTGTTTTAGGGCTGCTGCTGTAGTTCACAAGTAATTTATATCTCCCTCTTGATTCCACAGGGATCTCAGAACTCATCCTCGAATGGTACAGACTTTCTTCTATAGGAAACACTGCAACAATTAAAATGTTTATTTTCTAATCTATCATTGTACTGGTTTTGATATTGGGCATTCAAAAACAAATGCGTTTGTGAAAGTTTCCTGGACTAGGTTGAGAAATTATCCTGGGCTAAAGGTCTCAGCAGCAGCCCTTGCTAATTTAACGATTCCTAATACCTTCACTTTTCTTTTTTCTATGATGGGGACCAAACCCAGGGCGTTACACGTTTTAGGCAAGCACTCTATCACTGAGCTACACTCCCAGCCCCAAAACCTTCATGTTTTCTCCACAATAATACTAACTATATTAGCTTTGTTATTATAATTACTATTTTCTTTGTGATTTTACTTAAACGTGAAGACATAACAAAATATCACATTGAAAGCTCTCATTTTAAGAAATAATAGCTTATGGTACATAAGTAAAAGAGATTTAAATCAGCACAAAATGAAATTTTAAAATTACAACCAGATTTAGTAGCATGATTTACATAAAAACTAGCATCAGCTGAAATAAAGGAACACATAAATGAAGGTTAATGGTTCATGAAAATTATAATTAATGCAAATTATATTCAGATGAGAAACAGATCCCAGTATACTCTATAACAAGTCACATCTCTTTAAACTACCACTTAAGCAAACCTAAATGATAATGGGGACCATTATGTAAAGTAAGGCTATACTAAGCATTGGAGTTTCCACGATGAATTGTGCCAATCAAATTTTATAGTACAATGTTTGGTTTCCTGAGTATAGACAACATTTTGTGTTTGGTGGAGGCAGAAAATAATTTAACTCAGTAATTTGTATGATGTTTGTACATCCACTTTATTTTTTTCTTTCCTCTGCTTCTTCTGATTTGCAAGATATAAAAGAAAAAGTAAAGAACACCACAAATCAATCATTAGGCAGAGATATGCTAAGTATAGTTTTATATGAGAAGTAGATTTTTGTGTGGTTTAAATATCATCGTTGAGACATGAACAGTGCTTTGTTATGAGAGACCTAGGATGAGCTTTACAAATACAGATGGTCCCCAACTTAGGATGGTTCTTTGTATAATTGTTTAAATTATGCTGGTGTGAAAGCAATATTCATTTGGTAAAATCAGTACTTGAATTTTTATCTTCCTAGAATCATGATACGTGGCCCAATGCTCTCTTGAGATGTTGGGCAGTGGCAATAAACTGCAGCTTCTGGTCAGGCCTGCGATCACATGGTTACTGTTTGTAAAATAGGCTGGATATTAGATGATATGGACTAGCTGTAGACTCATTTAACTGTTCTGATCACTTTTGAGGTAAGCTAAATTAATCTGGGAAACTCGGTAGGTTAGATGCATTGAAAACATTTAATTTGCAATATTTCCAACTTATGATGGGTTTATTGGAATATATTGTAAGTCAAGGAGCATATATAATTCAAAAAATAATTTCTTTCCATAACTAAGTAATAGAAATGAAAGGAATATGGACCTTAAACTCTTATGTCATTTTTTATCTATTTTTATATAAACAAATGGTAAGATGACTGAAAAAAGAAGTGTCAAGACATTTTAATCTCTACAAAAATATACCCTCTGTAAAACCAAACTGGAAACTGTAGTGTATTTCAATTGCACAAGCAATTTTTTTTCCTGGTGTGGGGATTGAACCCAAGGCTTTGTCTACCACTGATCTACACCCTCAGGCAATTTTTATTTAAGGATAGCTTCAATTCTTTTCCCCCTAAAAGCTGAAATTATTCAGTGTCAGTGGCACTATTTTTTACAAAGAAATATAACTCAATAATCAGTTTTTACATACATTGCTGTGGAATTTAAAATTTTCGTTACTTCTGATATGACCATAATTAGTGATATTGTCACATGATGGTAATGAACATATAGGCAGATATACAACCTTTAAATAAGAGCAGCAGTTTCTCTATCACTAAAATTGTAACTGCCCCCATTATATGATCTTAATTATGTCATTACCATTTAGCCTCAAAGTATATATACTCCTCAGAACCTATTTGCATATAATAAAATGAATTTCCCTGCATGACTTCATAAAATGATTCTCAGTAAGAGGTTTTTCATCGTCAATGTGAATATATTTCCTTTATTTTTGCATTCCAATTTCAATATTCCCAAACAAATTTTGATTAAAAATATAATTGGCAAAACACTTGTACCTTGTAGAAAATAAAACACATTTATTTGAGATCATATAACCTAAATTTTATGTAGGAAAAAGAATTCTACTATAAGATAGATGACATTAATTAACCCATGCATTAAAGTAATCCTCTTTAAAATGTGTATTGTTAATTCTGGAAAGTACAACCTAAAATGAAAAAAAAAAAAAAGTACAAAAGACAAATCCTTGTCTTTATAATGCTAACTTCTTAATTTTTTAAAAGAATATGTCACCAAGATTAGACATGATGGATGGTCTGGTCATTTCTACCGGGAAGTCGAGGTATTTATATAACATCATTCTTCTCTTCTGGATTCTAGAACATTTTATGATAAAAGACACTCATGTGGAGCTCTGTGTGTAGTAAGACTATGGTAGAAGATGTTTTGAAATGGTGGTGAAAGCAGGTGAAACATTCATATAATAGTGTCAAACAATCAGGGAGGTCATGGTCTGAACCCAGCTGGGGGAAATGGCTCCTGCTTGCTCCATTCTTCCCAACATGCTGCTATTTCTAGGTTCTTTCAGTTACAGGGAAAACAACAACAACCCAGAATTTACTATTAATAATTCTATTCAAATAGTAGGTAATATGCACTCAGATTTTTGTATCTAAACTGATAACTATTGAGGTTCATGCCACATATTCACTGAGCACTTCATGGACTGATACGGGCTTTTCAATTGAAACAAAATAATACCATTGCCCACCTCAGTGCCAAACTTCCACATAAAAGCTCTACTACCTCCCATTCTACTCACATTATAACCATTTCAAACCATCTCTGGCCTTTTATGAAAATGCTCTTGTCAAGATAGCAGTGATTGGGGCTGGGGATGTGGCTCAAGTGGTAGTGCGCCCGCCTGTCATGCCTGTGGCCAGGGTTCGATCCTCAGCACCACATACAAACAAAGATGTTGTGTCCCCCGAAAACTAAAAAATAAATATCAAAAAATTCTCTCTCTCTCTTAAAAAAAAAAAGATAGCAGTGACTTCCATGATGATATACCCAAGGACAGTCTGTCATTTTCTTTTGGTTCCACATTCTGGGAGCATGGGCTCTATTGGTACCAGGAACATGGCTACCAAGATATCCCTTTCACCACACTGTCTCCCCTTTTCACTCCCCTCCCCCCCGAAGCTCTCTTCTTTATGGCCTCTAATGTCGGCATTTTTTAAGAGCTCAATTGGTGCAGGAAGCTCCTTTGTATCTCCAGCCTAGACTTTTGCTCTGAGCAATAACTAGATCACATACCCAATAGCTACTAAACTGACACATCCATGTGGCTGTCTCACAAGTATCCTCAACTTACATATCTAAAATATGAAAAGTTAATGCCTTCTGCTGTGCAAATGTATTCTTCTCCTCAGGCTTAGCCATTTTCAAGAGAGTAATGCCATTATCCAACAAAAAATATCATCTTCAATTCTCTCCTGGGTTATCTGCCACCCATTTGATCTACTGACAAGCTCTACATGTCAGATCTTAATTTGGAGGAATTCACTTCCCTCTATCCCACTGCTACCATCTAGGCAGGTCACCATCATGGATTGCTTGTACTACAATTAATGTCATCCTGTCTTAATGCTTTAATTCTTGCCATCAAACAATCTATCCACCCTTGCAATGATTAGATTGATCTTAAAATGTATGGTAACTCAAGGAGTATGCTATTCAAAACAGTTCAATGTTTTTTCATTGCATTTGAACAAATCCCACATCTCTATAATGACCAACAAGTCCTTCCATGACCTGCTCCCTTTCTATCTCCCCTCACATCAGGCTTATTTCAAACTCAAACTCCATATGATTAAAACATAAAGACCATGAAATAATTATTACATAGATAAACTCTAATAGAGGAGTTACAAAAATGAATATGAATGTCTTAAAACTGTTTTAGATTGGATTCACAAAATAAAATTGAGCTAAATGCCACTTACGAGAGAAATGCAAGCAATTGAAGATGAGAATTTTAGGCTGGAAGTATAACTTAGAGACCATTTCACCAGGGGCCACTGAGGTCTTCTCATAGATATTTAGATGGAAGTAACTACAGAGGAAGGTGATGCTTGGAGCTGATAGAACCATTTTGCATTCACAGAGGAATGTCAAAGTAGTTCCCGAGAGAAAACCATGGAATCAATAAATTACTCAGCCGGGAGCTACCCTTTCCAGACTTTTTGAGGCAACGTATGGCCTTATAGTTTGAGCCAGTTTTAATTGGGTCCTGTGGCAAGAGGTTCGTCAGCTGTCCACAGGCTGCATCTCAAAGTTTTTCGTGATCTTGGATATGGGCTTGAAGGATATAGTGATCTTTAAGAACCTTCCAGATGTCTGTCTTCATGTCTCTTTATGGGACCTGGACCTATCCATGCTTATTTTCACTTCTTCAGCCGTTGAAATCTTCCTTCTGTAGGTCTGCTTTTGTTAGTCATAAAGAATTTGTGGGAGACTCCAGCATTTCTACAGGATCTCTCTGACTTAATGTAATCCTGCTCATCTGCTCAGAAAGACATAAAGAAGTTGCATTGGATCTATCACTGGAGTTAATTAGTGGTGGGAATTGGATACTTTTATAGGACCTTCTTATTTTAAACTTAATGTTGAGGAACAGAATCAACCTACCAAATTATTATTAAGGTGCTAAAATACACTTGGGTAGCCTAACAATTTATCATCTGGCTGAAGTCATTTATGGCAATGGTATAGAATATTTCCTTTTGAAGACAAAATTTTGATGTTATTCCTAGAATATGCTCTGTAACTGGGGTTAGGAAGAGAGGCATATTAACTTGGTCACTTAGCAACCAATTCTATTTTGAAAGGGGGATGAAGCCTAGGTTAATCTAACTGAGCTGGCGAAAGTATTTAATTTTCTCTATACATCTTACTTTTAAAACTATTCTGTAGTTTCCTAGTTGACTAAGTCTATGGCAGGTATTTACGAATTAACAAGGAGTTTCATCTTTTTCTTTGGTATTATTTGAATAACAGAGACAAATACAATGGCAAGAAAATGTTTCTGAGTCCAGTGAGGATTTACTATGAGTTAGAAGTTCAGAGAGCACTGTGTTAAATTTAGAGCACTTCACCCCTCCCTTGCAGCCCCATGCTGAGAGCAGCTGTGCCAATGACAAAAGTGAAGCAAAGTGTTCCATTTCCTTTCCCAACCCCCACAGTGAGTCTCTCTCTCCTCTCCTACTGCTCCTCTTTCCTTGGCTATCACCTGTTGCTACTTTTGCAGATCTTAGAAAAATCCAAAGGCTACTTAGAGTCAATCCACTTAAATAAGGATCAAACTTTCAGAGGAAGTAGTGGAGAAAAGTTTTTGTATGAGTTTATCTTGGGAGACTTAAGTTCATTAAAGCATTCTATTATAATGAACAAAACTTAGTCAGAATTGTAGGGACTGTGAAATTACGTAAGTAAAAAATAAACCAAACTTTGTTTTGTTTGGTGCTATTTCCCACCGTAGTTGGAATGGCATGAAGGATGCATTTTTTTTTTTCTATTTCTGTGCTACTAATTATGACAAATTTAGCTGCTAGAAACAGTGCCCATTTGTTAGCCCCAGGTCCTGTAAGTCCCAGGTCCTACTCAATGGGTTTGGCTGGGTTTTAAGCTTGGGGTCTCTCTGGGTGGCAGCTGGAAAATGATCTCACCTGGAGGCTCCAGGCAGGAGGCTGCTTCTCAGCTCATTTAGGTAGTTGGCAGAACTCGGTTCCCTGTGGTTGTAGGGCAGAGTCTCTGTTTCCTTGCTGTCTGCCCTGGTCCTCTCTCAGCTTCCAGAGCCACAATTACCTTGACACAGAGCCCCCTCCGTCTGTCTTCCTGAACAGCAGAGCAATGAATCCTGCTTGCTCTTGAATCTCACCAACTCTCCCTTCTGCTACCAGGCAGAAAAACTCTCTGTTCCTGAAGGGTTCATGAAGTCTGATTAGGCCACCCAGATTATTTCCCTCCTGCCATGTAAATGACACAATCACAAGAGTGACATACTCATGGATTCCACTTTCACTCGCAGGGGAGGGAACCATACAAGGGCAAAGGTCATCCTTAGAATACCACAAAATCCCCGCAGTGGCACAATGTGGCTTTGTTCACTTAATATTTAACATTGGCAGTAAAACAATAATAGCCATATCGAGAGCGTCATCAGTCATCTCGAGGGTGAATATTAATCTGCAATATTAAAATGATCACTCCTTGAAGGAGTGCCTGTCAGGTCGTCATCCTTGTGGTTGATTTGTACCTTCTTCTTCAGGGCTGGCAAGTCTGACTTTCCAGTTCTTCTTTAGTTGGTGGTTTTGTCAGTGATCACATCATTTTCTACTCCATTCTTGACTTCCTAGAATCCTGCATCTTAAGGTGACAATCAATTTTTGTGAGATGCTACACAGTATCCTATTATCAGTGATCAGTGGATGCTGATGTTTGCAGTGTGAAGCACTGAGGGAAAGTACTCACTCAAGGTCACATGCCTACTCACTGGAGCAGCTAGGATTGGACTCAGTCTGACCCTTAAAAAGTTAACCATTGATATATATTTTTTTTTACCAATTATCTATTAATATCCATTCATGCTCTACATTCTGCACAGAATGATAACCCTTATTTTTTCTTCTGATAAACTCGTACTCATCATTCTAGTACATCTTATTCCTTGGGAAATATTTTCTGACTCAGTTTGTCTCTCTTCCCATTACATCCTGGAAGAACTCACTTCTTTCTCTGGGTTGCTCCCAAATTCCTTTTTCCAGACATCCTTTATTGCGCTTAACACAATATATCCAATAAGTTAACTCCTGTTTCCATCTCCCCAGCCCAAATGTAAGCATTGTTTACAATGGAATTTAGCTTAATTAGTAAACACTAAACAAATGCAAACGAATTCCAGAAAAACATTATAGATTTAGGGTTGACCAGAGATTCTCTGCTGGGGTTGATTTAACTCCCCTTCTCCCTGAAGTTTTTGGCAGTGAATTGAAATATTTTTTGTTGTCATAAATGATGCAGTGAAGATGCCATTGGTATCTAGTATACAGGAGCTAGGAAACATTCTGCTGTAAACATCCTGCAATGCACAAAACTGTCCCCTTATCCACACCAAAAGCACCATCCAACTTGGAATGTTAATATTGTTATTGTTGAGAAAGTCTTAAGCTACACAATACATAGAGAGCCAGACATCGGAGAGAAACAAGAAAAGTCAGAAATGTGGAATTTCTTGGTTTTCTTTAATTACAAGGGAAGCCAAGAACATATTGTTGAGCTGAGAAGAGGTAAGATCTGGTCACCCAGGTTGCCAAGGCAACAAGAACTTCATATTAGTATAATATCATAATGACAAGGAAGTTACACAGTCAGTAAGTGGGGGTATATTTGTTCTAGTTTGCCTCACTGGAAAAAAACTGAGGATTTGGGGAAGAATTTTCTGCCTTGGGAAAAAAGAAAGAAGACTATGATTTCTTTATTTTTAAAGGATAACTTGAGTGTGTCTTCTAGAAAGTGTCTACGTGTTGCTGACCTGTTGCTTTTTCCATTGACTCCGATCAAATTAGCATAGGGCAGTGGTTCTCAGAGTGTGGTCTCTGAAACTACAGCACCAGCATCATCTAAAGTGTGTTCAAACTGCAGATTCTCAAAACTGTTCCAGACCTACTGAATCAGAAACTCTGGGGGTAGATACAATAAATATGAGTATAATATAACAAAACGTCAAGGTGGTTTTGATGCATGCATGCCGGTAATAAATAATATAGTTGCTCTGAGTTTTTCTCATCTGTTCCACTAATGATGTTATAGCCTGGCATGAACTCTGGGCCAGGGAAAGTTGATTTTCCTAATTCTCTGTGAAGGATGGCATGGGCTGAGGCAGTGTAAGCTCATGTGTAGACTGTTTTTCCTGTGGATTCTATTGCTCTGTACTGTAGTAATACTCTCCCCAGAACTCTGTTCTCCTTTGTACACATCAATCCATGTGATTCAGCAGTAATAGAAGAATAAAGATACTGTTAACAACCCACTCATAAAAGTGAGGAAACAGCCAACAAAGACAAAATAATTTCTTGAGGTCATGTAGCTAGTACTTTTTGAGGTAGGAATAGATTCTAGATCTGCAAAGGCTATATTTCTTATATAGAAGCTCCTTGATTTGTGAGGAGTTATATCCCAGTAAACCCTTCATAAATAAAAATATTTCAGTTAATACTATTAGCATATAGTGAACATCATAGTGTAGCAACAGAGTTCACAGTGTCAGTTGATTGCTCTCATGATCATCTGGCCTGCTGGGAGCTGTGTTACTGTGCCGCCCAGCATCACCAGAGAGGATCCGACTGCACACTGCTTCCCAGGGAGAGAAGTGGGACTTCAACCCAATGTGTATTCCTTTCACCCCATCATAAAACTGAAAGCCTGTAAGTAGAACTGTGTAGGTCAGCGACATCTGTACCGGGCAATAATTAATTTCCTTTAATACTCTATCTAGTGTCATTCATTTTGTAATAATATCAGAGACACTATTGCCTAGAATATACTGCAATATTACATAATACTGTATTAGGGCAGGGTCTACTTTATAGATCAGAAATATCTAGTTTTCATTTGAGAGTTTGGTAATATTAATAAGAGAATAATGTTGCTATTGATTTTCAGAATGAGACAGAAAAGTATGGAATAAATTCAACAAGTATCTGGTTGTTTATGCCTTCTACTCTTTACAGAAGTTTAGCAAGTGAATTTAGAATATGTCCTGAAAAACAATCTTTTCATTAAATTTCATCTTTTTGTTAAATGTGAGTACTAGGAGAACTTATTCTACCTTTTATTCACCAAAAGAGTTTTCTTTCCTTTTTCTTTTCTTTCTTTCTTTCTTTCTTTTTTTTTTTTTGTAGAAATGTAGGAAATTCAAATACCTAATATAATGGGAATAAAATTAACCTGAAAACAGATAATTAAATTATATAAATGTTAGAGGAATATATGATAAGCCTTTGGGTTACACCAATTGGAAAGAGAGAAAGGGTAAAATGTGGTGGAAGGCAGGAGGGGGAAGAGATTTGATTCTCCTAGGAGAGAATAACAAGAATTTTAAAAATTATGCCACCAAGAGAAGTTAACAGATTCAAACTACATTTTCTTATCTAATAAAGAGTCCAGAATAAAGTTTCCAAAAATACAAATGCAGAAGTACATTCCATGAGATATTGTTCTTCTCAAGGTTACTACATACCAGTCACCCGAAGTTTATCTGTGCCAACCACAACTTCCTTTTCATCAACAGTAAAGAGTGGCTTTCCATCTTTGGAGTTGATCTGAAACTGCTGACTCTGGACTTCTACCATTTTAGGACCTGAAGGATCAATTAAAACAGTTTATCATAAAGTATTTACCATAGGCAATGTTGAAATCCTTATTTTTACATATGCCATATTATCCAGTACCAAGTAACTAAACATTTGGGATTTGCGATCAATAGTTTTATTGATTCTGTGACTAAGGTTTGTAAGTCTTAAGCTTAAATCTATAATTAAAATTAATTTGTCAAGCACATGCTAATCAATATCAAATAGATGAATGACCATTTAAAAGTTTTTTTTGTTCATATTTATAACATTATAATATGATTCTTCTGCTTGTAATTAAATTTGTATTCTTATTAACCAGCTGAGGGCTTTGTATTCTCAAGTGCAAGGTTTGTGAAAGACTATCTTACAAACTGCTCACTCGAGGGGACCAAGTTCACTCAGAAGCCAATCAACCTCGACTCTCTCCTTTGCCATCATTCTCAGAAGAGGGCCTGCCCTGCTACAAACACTGCCAGGCAAGAACTCCCTTGCATTTTTGTCCTTCTTCTGCTCTTAGGAAATTTTTGTCTTTTCCATGCCCTCTTTGTTTCTGGTCCACTTTTCCTCCAACCTCAATCCCTTCACCTGGCTCTAGACCCACCAACTTTCAGCTCATTAATTTATTCCACAGATGACTAACTGGAGCCCACTTTGTGCTGGACACAGGAGACACTGTGCCCTCTGGGGTGTATTCCCTTATATTCATTTTTTTTTTTTTTTTTTTTTTTTTTTACCCCTCTCATGCCTATGTGCAACTGTGAATGAACTCTGGGCACTCATCCTTGCATGTGTGTGAATGTGTGTGAGTGTATGTGTGTGTGTATGTGTGTGTGTGTGTGTGTGTGTGTGTGTGTGTGTATTTCCCAATTTCTGTGCTTCCAGTCTCTCCAAACCAGGTAGCACCATGGATCCTCTCTAGAACATAGTTTTATTATTTGCTGAAGAAACTATAAGAATCCTCCAGTTGTTTTATTCCAGCTTTATATTCTTGTCTATAAAAGGTAAGTTTATTGAGCAAGTATATTATATCTTATAAACTTTTGTGTGTTCTCATGTCCTTCATAGTATTTATGAATATTTGGGGGTAGAAATGAAGTAAGTAATTTAACGTAATGTATTAATTAGTCTTAGACATGATCACCAGAATATTTTTATATAACTGTATTAATTCCTACTTCAAAACTCTCTAGTAATAAATAAATGGTTTTGATAAAAGAAGTAGTTTTAATTGGAAGCTCATTTCTCCCTGTCTCCTGTTTTTTAAGGAAGTCTGATAATTGTATGTATTTTTCCTCCTTTAAGACCCATGGTCAGTAATTACCATATCTTGGTCACTGATATGTCTTACATATTTATTATATGAGGATGGATTTGTATTAAATGATAAATACAAACTTATCTGATGTGAAATCTAGGAAAGAACTATAATAATTTACCCATTACAAGTTCACAGTTTTGTTTTTCAGAAGTTCTTATGACAACTCTAGGAGGTTTTGTTGAATGTCAGGGATTAAATTTAATTGATTAATATTTTTCTGAAATAATGATTTCCTATACATTGATAAATATCCAACAAATGAATCTAGCTGCTTATTATCTGAATAGCAAAACCATATAAACCTTTACTCAAAGAAAGTGCAAGAAAGTTAATCTATTCATTCAATTCATTTATTGCATACTTTTAAAGATGCCATGCTAAGAATTGTATAGATGAATAAGAAATAACTCATGATCTGTAGGAGTTCCTAGGCCACTAAGGAAAAAAATCATTAAGCTTAATGTCAGGACAGTCTGGTAAGTGCTGGATACAAGCATGGGCAGTGTTTGATAAAGGCCTTGACAAGGAATGCATCATCTGAGATCAGAAATGGCCTCCAGGAAAAGATGATACATGCATCTTCTGAGATCAGAAATGGCCTCCAGGAAAAGATGATGTCTGAGCTGACCTTGAAGGAGTGAGGAAAGGGCGCTGTAGTAGGAGAAACTGCCTAAGCAAAGGCATTTGGGAAAACAAAGTTTCATCCCCATTTCATTAAAGAAAATCTTGGCATTGAATGTTTAAATTTAAATGTTTTCCACTTCAGAAAAAAATATACTGTTTTCCAAGTGATAATAACTCATGATTACTGAGTTTATAATTAATCTTGTACCTTTCACTACCTTTCTACCAGTTTTTATGAACTCATTGGATATTGATTAGATCTGGACAAGTAATCATCTTTTGCAGAGAGATCTTAAGAAATAAAATTCTACCTTGTTGATAAAAAATGACTACTAGTATAATATTTTTAATGGAAGACTCTTATACAAATGAAGAAAAGTTAATGGTTTTATGATCCGATTAATTTTAGTGAAAATTCTTCCTCAACACCCAAAATGCTTCATTAGCAAACATTTTCCCCCTCACAACATCTTTACTAAGATATCATCATTGAAAAACAAATATCAGAAAGTCCTTTAAAAAAGAAATGTGTATTCTGTTGCTGCAAATATGGAATTATAAAGTACTGGACAAAAATATGATAAAGTTTGCACTCTACTTTTTTGGTGTAATCTTGTAATATTTCATTTCACTTTATGTCTGACATTTATGATCCTTTAAAATAACCCAATAAAGTGAAATAAAATAGAACCATCCTTGAGAATTTTTTGAGCAGACAAAACCAGTTGATCCATGCAAGTAAAAAATAACTTATACTACTTTTTGTTAATGTATCTGACAATCATAAACACAACTTAAGTGGCTTTCCAAAAAGGGTGAAAGATGATCACTTTTAACCATCCTCTGCCATCTGGAAACCCACCTTGTAATAGTCCAGCATTGTATAAGGTCTAACATCTTCATTGTTGCTCTAAATACTTAAACCAGCCTGTAAGGCCAGCTTCTGAGCTTACTCTGATCCTGGTTGGACAACTGTTTTTTGTATGCACAATGTGCCTTTTAAACTTGATCTGATTTATTTTTGACACTTGTTTAGCCTGACCCAATTCTTGAGGCCAGTCCATTATATCCCTGCAATGTGAACTTGTGGACCCACATTGACTAGGCAGATGCTCCCAAGCTGTTCACAGGAATTGCCTTGGAAGAATTCCTTTTTTCTTGTTCCTGACTTCTTTGTTGAAGTTTGACCATCTGTCTTTGTTGCAAAATCTTGGCTCTGTTTCTCATTCCTGATTCTCACTATGACTATAAATACCTCTAAAGGCCATGGCTCAGACCTGCCCCTGAAACTTTTTCCACTTTGAACCTCCTGGGATACATCACCTTGCCTCCTCTCATCTTTTGGAGTCCTATTCCAAGTTTAAACTCAGTTCATCCCATCATTCCTCCATTTATTTGCAAATAGTTATTGAATGTCTACTAAATCTATAATAGTAGCCTGAATTAAGAATGGTGGCATTAGCTGGATGGAAAAAAAAAAAACATGTTCAATATTTGAGTATTGTTTAATCATAATATTATATACATGAATTCCTTGCAACACTACAGAGCCATTCAAATAATGCCATGAAGATGTTTTATTAAATTGGAAAATGATGAATTTCTGGGTAGCTGAAGACAGTGGTGGCTCTGCAATAATCAACTTCCCCCAAATCTTCTCCCCAAACTATAAGGAATAGCTCTCCCAGCTATTAAAAATTCTACACAGACCACACCCTCAGCAGGATTTAAAGAGAAGCTGAAAAATAATGGAATCAAAGGAGAACAATGTCCAAGTGCCAGGACCACAGCTGGGAAATTCTTGCACCATTCTGGCCCATCACAGGCTTCCTGGGAGCCTGGGAGCACTGAGAAGCCTATGGGGAAAGCAGAGGAGCTGCATTTGTGAAGGACTTACAAGGGATGGACAAAGGAACTACAGAAAGGGATGCAAAATAGAGCTGGGATAGAATTTGTGATATCAAGGTGCAATTCAAGTCAAAAGCATTAAACATGACAAAAAGGACACTTTCAATGCTAAGATCAAGTGGATTAAAAAATAAGGAGATGCAAGGTCTAAAGTGGATTAAAAAATAAGGAGATACAAGATCTGAAAGCACTATCAACAAAGCAACTCTCACAGATGTATATTGAAGAATGAATGTATTGAAAGTCCTTTAAGAAGCAAGTTTAACACGGATATACCTAAACAAGAAAAAGATAGCACAAGGGAAACTATAAACTACTATTATTCATAAATGTACAGCATTTGAAATGGTTCCATAAGGAAACAGAATCTAACACTACATTAAGAAAGTAATATGCCATGACTAAGTGAGGTTCATTCCAGGAATGAAAGATGGGTTATATAAGGATATGATTAATATAATAATTAATATCATATATAATTAGTAATTCTAATAACAATAAATCACATTATCCCCATAGATGTTGGAAAAGTCTTTGCAAAATTCAACACACATTCATGATAAAAATCATTCAAGAAAATAAGCACTGAGAGATGCTTTCTTAACATGGTGAAGTATATGTACCTTAACCCAAAGGACAATGTATTATTTAATATAAAAAAGTCAAAAGCATTTCCACTAAGATTGGGAACAAGACAAGGATATCCATTATGTTCATTACTTCTCAACATTGGACTTACTATAGTTCTGATGTTGAGTGTCTGCTAAAGGTCCAATATAAAGGCTTGTCACCATGCTGGTGGTATAGGGACATTCTGGGGAACCTTTGATAAATGAGATCTAGTGAGAGGTCCTTAGGTCATGGAGACCTGGTCTCTTGGTCTCTCTGCTTTCTGGTTCAAAAGTGAATGCTCACTCCAACATGCACTCCCACCATAATGTACCACCTTCACCCCAGGCCTAGTCCAACAAGGCTGCCTGATCTTGGACTTGAACCTTCAGAACCATGAGTAAAAATAAACCTCTTTTTACTTCATAAGTATCCTGTGTCAGGTATTTCATTATAGTAATAGTGGTATTAGTCAATGCAACTAACAAAGTAAATCAACTAGAGGCATATGATTGAACAGGAAAGTAAAACTACCTCTCACTCACAGGTGATACGATAGTACATCTGGTAAACCCCAAAGATCCTGTCAAAAACAACTAAAATAATTTTTTAAAACTCAGCAAAGTAGCAGGATATAAGAATCAGCATACTTTTTTTCTACTTACCATTATTTTATTTTTTATTGCTATAATTATTCTACTTTATTAGTACTTATTCTCTTTTCACATTTTTATTGGTACATTATAGTTGTACATAAGGATGGAATTTGTTGTTACAGATTAATACATGCACACAACATAACCATATAATATGGCCACTATCACTCTCCAGCATTTCCCACCCCCTCCCCTGCCTCCCAAACCTTGGTCCCTTTCCTCTACTGATCTCCCTTTGATTTTTAGGAGACCCATCCCCACCTTTCTTTTCCTTTTTCCTCTCTAGCTTTGACATGAGAGAAAACACATGACTCTTAACCTTCTGAGTTTGACTTATTTTGCTTAACATGATGGTCTTTAATTCCATCCAGTTTTCTGCAAATGCCATAATTTCATTTTTCTTTTTGGCTGAATAAAACTCCATTGTGTATTTATACCACATTTTGTTTATCCATTCATCCATTTATGGACACCTAGGCTGGTTCCATATTTGGCTATAGTGAATTGCGCTATTATAAACATGGGTATGTGTGTATCATTGTAGTAAGATGACTTTAATTCATTACTGAGGAGTGGTACAGCTGGATCATATGGTTGTTCCATGCCTAGTTTTTTGAGGAACATCCTTACTGATTCCCATAGTGGTAGTCAGTCCCACCAACAGTGTAAAAAGTGTTCCTTTCTCTTCATATCCTCTCTAGCATTTATTATTATTTGCATTCTTGATGACTGCCATTCTGACTGATGTGAAATGAAATCTCAATGTAATTTTGATTTGCAATTTCCTAATTGCTAATGATGTTGAACAATTTTTTTCCCATGCATTTATTGGCCATTTGTATTTCTTCTTTTGAGAAATGTGTGTTCGATTAATTTGCCCATTTATTAGGTCTTTTTTTTGGTGAAAAGTTTTTTGAGCACTAGATACATTCTAAATATTAATCTTCTCCCAAAAAGTAGTTTGCAAAGATTTTCTCCCATTAGGTAGCTTCTCTCTTCACATTTCTAATTGTTTCCTTTAGCATACCTTTTAAACAAATGGTATTGGGATAATTGGCCAGGGCTTCATGCATGCTAGGCAAGAGCTCTGCCACTGAGCCATATCCCGAGCCAAATAATTCCAAAAGTGAAAACATATTCTATGGTTGAGGCTGTCAAGAGACAGGCATCCTCTTATATTGCTGGTGCAGAATGCCTGCATTGCCACAAACTTCTAGAGGGAAATTTGGCAAAACCTGACAAAAGTAAGAATACACATATTATCAATCCCACTTCTAGCTACCTTAAAGATCGCCTCTAAGAAAACAAAATACTTATGCAATGGACATACTTAGTGGCAATATTTATAATAAAAAATACTGATACCTGCATATATGAGTGGATGATTGAACAACTATAAGATATCTATACAATGGAGTACTGGGCAACTATTAAAAAAACAATGAGGAAGAATCTATGAATTGATATAGAGTAATTTCCAGGACTTACTGTTAAATTAAAAAAGTAAGGCATAAAACCATTATCTGTTGCATACTACTTTTCATGTAAGTATGAAGGGGATATAAGAAAATACACATGGACCTGCTCATTTTTACAAAGAAAGGGTAAAATCGAAACTAGAGACTGGTTACCTACAGGTGTGGAAAGGAGGTCACATTGAGTGCAATGGCTTATGCTGATAATCCCAGTGGCTTGAGAGGCTGAAGCGGAGGATGGTAAATTCAAAGCCAGTCTTAGCAACTTAGTGAGGCCCTAAGCAAGTTAGCAAGACCCTGTTTCAAAATAAAAAGGATTAGGGATGTGACTCAGTGATTGGGTATACCTGGTTAGATCCGCCTTGTGCATGCAAGGCAAGCACTCCCAAATGAACTGTATCCCCAGCCCCCTATTTCTCTTTTTTGACTAGATTTTTCAAAATACAGTGCTTCTGAAATTTTAAATGCATGGAGGCATTTTTTTGGTTTATTTTTTCTCAGCAATTAAAATTTAGCATTATCCTTGAAGTGGAATGTAACTTCATTCTATCTCTTTTTCTCCCAAAAGTCTACCTTATGATGCCAGGTGCTTTCTTCTGAGAGAACCTATATTTGATTGGGTATTCTGGATATAACACATCATCATAAAGTTCTATTTATTTGTGGAACTGAAAAATTGACTTATTTTGGTTTTCTTCCTTTTCTGTCATTCTTTTCAGTGGGTATTTCCCATTACTGCAATTGCTAGTCTTGTATTCCTGTCAATCCTGAGTTTTTTTTATGCCAATGTTCAAAATTCTTAAGCAAAAATACCTGTATTTTGTGTGTATATTTCTGTTTGGGGACTTTCCTGGAGCATGCCTGAGTATGTTCCTCAAATGTACTGGGTAGATTTTCTGCAAGTCTTCATGGGTTAGAACTCAACTAGTGCTGAGGGTGGCAGCCCCTCCATGAATCTGCTGCTCAGCTTCTTGGAAAGTTCTTACTGTTCTTCAGGGAAGAGTGCTACACATTCACCCAACCACATGGGCATCCTCCTCCTCCATGACACTGGCTGTTTCCCACTGAACTTTTCCCTTCTCAACATTTTCTTCCTCTTTTTCAACTTCCAGATATTTCCCTCTTTGTAATGTAATACTTGTTGGCTTCTACCAAGGTCTTTGTAGGCTTGCCCCAGAACTTCCTCCATAACATCTGAGACTTTGATACCCAGAAGAACTGAATTCAAGTTCTAGCAGATATCATCACATGTTTACGTTTGTTTGTTTTAGACTGGGGCAATTTTTGAGGGGCCTTTAAGTCATGGTGAGAACATCTTTTTTTTTTTTTTTTTTTTTTTTTAGCATTTTAGCATGTTCTTTTTTAGCATTGATTCTTCCTGTCATGCCTTCTCTAGAGTTCTTGTCCATAGAAAAACTGTTGGCCATGGTCCTAAGGCATAATATGTGGGTGCAGCATAAAGAAGGCTCTTGGTTACTTCTCTTTGATGGAGATGCAGAATTCTCTGCATAAGGTGATCAAAGCTAAAGAAAAAAGACTCATGAATATCCACCAGTCTGGAGACAAGGTCAATTAATATCATCCTCAGGGGCTGGGGATGTGCTCAAGCAGTAGTGCGCTTGCCTGGCATGCACGGGGCGCTGGGTTCAATCCTCAGCACCACATAAAAATAAAATAAAGATGCTGTGTCCACCGAAAACTAAAAAAATAAAAAATAAATATTAAAAAAGGAAATTCTCTCTCTCTCTCTCTTTTAAAAAAATCATCCTCAGTTCATACTTCACCTTAGAATACTCTAGCTGCTTTAGTAATTTTTCTGCAGAACCTTGAATGGTTAGAAGTTTAGACTCCTTTGCTAGAGTTAACTTTTTTTCCCCTCAAATTCTTTCAAAACCTGTTCCAAACTTGTGCTGTGTTTGGAGCTCCTCTTTCCCATGTATTCTTCACTAAGAAGGTCTTTCATTTTCATATTCTGAGCTGCCATACTTTCTTTCCTATTTCCCTAGAAAGGATTTCAAAGCAGTAGCCTATATCTTACTGACTTTAGAGATATGTACTTGTGGTAATGCTTGACAGTTCTTGCATCATTCCAAATGTTTCTTGCATTGAGTTCAACTATTTTACCCAAAGACATCTTTGTAAGTTGCATTCCTGTTCTTAACATTATGTTCATGAAATTCTACAATACTATATTCACCTTATAATACTTATGCTTCATATTTATATCAGATACACACTGAATATATAGTCTTTCTTGAAAGCTTACCACAGCAATTCTTTGAATAGAGAAGTTCAATGAACTCTAACAAACTTGATGGACCAAAGAGATTCTTATTTCTCAGTAAGATCAAAGCCTTGAAATTGTCATTGAAGTTTTGGATCCCAGACTGTGACTGTAGCAGAGCAGATCTTTCAGTATTGAGGAAAGTGATTTAGATTTCTGGGTGGCATTAACTAGTTTAGTCAGTGTTGTCCAGAGAGACAGGACCAGTCAGGGACACACACACACACACACACACACACACACACACACTCACACACACACACACACACACACAAGTGCAGATTGATAGATAGGAGGACAAGATAGATATATGAGGAGGAATTTATTATAGGAACTGGTTCATGATTACAGAAGCTGAGAAGTCTTACAACAGACCATCTGCAGCTGGAGACCCAGGGATGGTCAGTAGCATGACTCAGCCCAAGTCTAAGGGTCTCAGAACCAGGGATGCTGATGGTATAATTCTCAGTCTGAGGTTAAAGTTCTGAAATACCAGAGGGGATGCTGATGTTAAGTCCTAGAGTCCAAGACTGAAGATCCTGGGGTTCTAATGTGCAAGGGCAGAAGGATGAGGGAATTTGGAAGAGAGAGTGAATTCAGCTTTTCTCTGCCTTTTTTGTACTATTCAGGTTCCCAATTGACCGAATGGTGCCTGCCATTTAGTCTGTCTAACTGCATACCATCACCTCTAAAAACACCCTCATAGATACACCTAGAAATAATGCTTTACCAGGTGAAGAGGAATCCTTTAATCCAGTCAAGTTGACATTTAAAATCAACTACCACAAACATAAACATCAGCAGCTCCCCTACTTTATGGTGTGAATAAGTGGTATCCCCCAAGAGCTTATGTGTGAGACAATGCAGAAATATTCAGAAGTGAAATGATTAGACTATGAGAACTTTAACCTAATCAGTGAAAATTCATTTGATTATTAATTTTAAAGGACTTCTGTACTGAATGGTAAATATAGACAGTTGGGGTGTGCCTGGAGGAAGTAGGTCACTGAGGGCAGACTTTTAGAGATTATATCTGTCCCCAGGGTCCTCCCTCTCTCTCTATGCCTCCTGGCTACCATGTAAAACTGCTTGCCTCCACCATTCCAGTCTGTCAGGATGCTCCACATTACCACAGGCCCAGAGTGATGGAGTTGGCTGACTATGGACTGAAATTGTGAGTTCAAAAAAACCTTTCCTCCTCTAAGTTGTTCTTGTCATATATTTTGGCCACCGTAATGATAAGGTGACTAACACACAAATTGGTGGCAGGCCGAGGTTGTTGCTGTGACTAATCTGACCATTTGGTTAAGAAGATTTTGGAACTGGTTTGAAGAAAGAATTTTACATTTTTAATTTTTAGTTTTTTTTAAGTTAAGAGATTCAGGCTGAGAAAGTCTTAAAATATTGTAAACAGTGCTGAGTAGGTGATTCTGGTTAGAACTCAAGAGGCCAAAATGCTGAAGTAAATGTGAAGAGTAAAGACTGTGCTTGTGAGGTTTCAGAGTGGACCAGGGACTCTACTAAAAATTAAGCTAGAGGCCATTCGTGTTACATTCTGACAAAAAGAATTATCTGTAGTTCACTCATGTGCTGAGACTTTCTGTAAAGCCTAATTAAAAGGTCATGGACTAATCAATCTGGCAGAGAAAATTTCAAGACAACACAACATGCAGGTGGTGGTATGGGTATTGCTGACAAAATTTTATCCATTTTTACTGTAAGAACCAGGAGCAAAAACCAGAAAAATAAATATAAACATTTGCATTTTAGACAAAAATGTACATATAAAACTGGGGCCATAAAAGGTGGGTTGTTAGAGAGATTTCTTCCACTAGAGAAAAGTAGACAATGCTTTGAGGGCTTTTTAAAAATCAGCAAGACCACACCCATCATGGGGTCAAAGGTGTAAAAGAGAAAACTCCTTTTAAAAGAAATTATGGGAGCACCCTGGGTGCCTAAAAAGCTATTTCTTCAGAATCTGTGTTTTCACAGTGCTCAGTTTCTCAGGCATTCAAAAGCCACTATGGCTGTGATCCAAGGTGGGTGGGGGGTAGCTACTGCTCAAGCAGGTGACAAACCTTGGCATTGCTCATGCTGTGCTGTTTCCTCAGGAATGCAGGATGCTAGAGTTAGAGCATCATGGAGGCTTCCAAAAAGATTTCAAAGAAAAGGCTTAGAAGGTCAGGCAAATTTTAATAGGGTCAAAATCCCTGTGGGCTTCCCCTGAGAGGATGACGCATATAGCAGTCAAGGAAAAGCTGAAGCTAAAATGGAGACCCTAGAAATTAAGAGATGCTAGTAATGTGGACAAATGAAAAAGCTGCCAGCTCTGGAGAGATCTAGCCTGAGCAAGGCCATGTGGGCTGCAACAGGCAAGGACATAGGAGCAGGAATGCAGAGATTTTTGTAGATTACATCTCACTGCCATGTGCCCCGGGTGTCAAACATGTTGCTGCAGGAACTGATGTTTGCCTGGCTGGTTTCGGTTCCATCTCTTCTTTCTATTTCCTTCTTTCTCCCTTTTAAAATGGAGACATTTACTCGGTGCTATTGTATGTTGGATATATGTGGTATTTTTTACTTTTATGAGGACTCACAACCAGGAGTTTGTCTTGAGGCTCAGATGTGACTTTAAATTTGCACTTTTGGGGCATTGCTAAAACCGTTAAGACTATTTGGACTCTTAAAGATAGACTAAACGCATTTTACTTGGTGAGATAGACATTCAGTTTGGCGGACAGGGGATGAATGTTATGGATTAGCTATTAGGTGTCTGCCAAAGGCTCATGTGTGAGATAATGTTGCAATGTGCAGAGGTGAAAGCTGTAACCTAATTGGTGAATTAGTACATTTGCTAGGTTGATAATTGAAAGTTTGACTGTTCTGGATGGTAACTATAGGCAAGTAGGGTGTGGTTGGAGAAAGTAGGTTATTGGAGGCATGGCCTTGGAGATTATATCTTGTTCCTTGACTCCCCGCCCCTGCCCCCTATGCTTCGTGGCTACTATGAAGTGAACAACTTTCCTCTGCCATGCCCTTCTTCCATGATGCTCCACCTTACCACCGACCCCAGAGCAAACTTTTCCTACTCTAAGTTGTTCTTGTTAGGTGTTTTGGTCACAGTGATGAAACACTGACTGACAGCTACTGTGTTTACTTCATTGTAATTTGAAGATCTCCACAGGGCATTTGTAGTGATTAGACTGTCTAAACTGCAGACATCCTTGAGGTAAAGGCCAGGGACATAAGTGGGGCATGTTTATACCTAGTTTTGTTGGTTGTTTCTGTAGGACACATTGGTTGCAGCCTAGCTCAGTTCTCAGAAAATTCATCTCTTAGCCCTAACAACTGGGATAGGTGCAATTTGCACACTTCTTGATGTGTCTTTTATTTTTAAGCTAACTCTGATTGATTTTTGCTATTTGAAATTAAAGGAAAATTAGCTCTAGTAACCATAGCTGCATATACCTCTAGTAAGACCCTCTTGTTGTTGCTTATAATTTGGCATCATTTAGTTCAAAGACTTGAAATGCCAGTTCCTAGAACACGCTTTGTAATGTTTGATTCCTTTGGAATTTAATCAGTATTTTTGGTTTTGATTGTATTGCATGTCATTTCCCCCCCTAGTGGTTGAATAGAAAATAGCTATTCCTTTAATTAAATAGGATTAATTTGGCTACTTCCCATAAATTACAACTTAATATCCAAACTGGCTCAAGTTTACATCTTCCAGGAAATGTGAGGCTGGAAAGATTTTGACTGTGGGAAGTCATTTACTGAAAAGGCTCTTAAATTTGGAGAGCTGAGTGATACTTCCTATCTCAAGGTCCTCAACATAATAGACTTTCTGGACAAAGGTTTAGGATAACTCATGAATTTAGAAACAATGTGGCATGAATTTAAAACTAAAGATTTGAGGTTTACATTTTGGACCAAAGTAATTTCAATGGGTAACTTAAAAACAACAACAACTGTATAACACCTACTCATTCCTTGGTGACAGAAGTGGAAACCATGTTTGCAACCAATAGAATAGTTACTGACATGTAATTTCAGGAAATTGATGGGCAAGAGGACTAGTGGAAACAGCCAGCTGAGAGAAGCACTTCTTGGGTCATTCCTATTTTGACTTTTCAATTAAGTAGCTATGTGTTCTTGAAAAAATTAGCTTTTCAGTACTTGCATTTGTCTACCTATGAAATGAGAGGCATGTTTGTATTTCTTTCTGAGCTCTTTGTTTGCTACATGTAAACCCATATTTAACAAAAAGATAAATAAGCAAATGAGTATTTATGCGAATTAAATTTTACAAGAGTAAATAATTCTTCTACTTTTGGTGCTTCTAAGTAATAATTGCATATTCTTCATATGTTATGATAAAACAGCATATAGAAACATACACAGGCATTCAATATGCATTTTGTATGAATGTGAAAAATTAGCAAAACCCCCCACAAACATTTAAAATCTAGGCAGCTAAGGATTTTAAAGAAATGATAAAAATTGTAATACTGTATAACTCATTAGGAAAATAGAATTTGACATCCCAAGTTTCAAGAATATGGATGTTAGGTCAACTCAGGTCCATTTCTAGAGCAACTGGAAATTTCACTGGACTGAGTGATCAAACGTTTCATTTTTTTTTTTTAAAGAGAGAGTGAGAGAGGAGAGAGAGAGATAGATAGAGAGAGAGAGAGAGAGAGAGAGAGAGAGAGAGAGAATTTTTTTAATATTCATTTTTTAGTTATCGGTGGAAATGTTTCATTTTTAAGTGAAAGAAAAATGCAATTCATTATTCAGAATATGCTATAAAAATTAAAACAACATAAAAAATGGAACACCTTGTATCAGTATAATGAAAGTCATCATCTGGTTAATGTATGCTGTTTACAGTGCAATGGAAGTTATCAGCTTGCGTTGGCAGTGTACATTTTATCTACCTCCCGATAATCACAAGGGCAATCCAATTTCCTAGATTCGACAGATCTGTGTAGGATTGAGGTATAGAGAATGACATGCATTCTTTCCACCAGCTAGGTGCTCTTTTGTTATTTTTTATCACCTACAGTTGCTTCTCAGAATCAATGAGGAATTGGTTCCAGGATCCCCATAGATGCCCAAATCCACAGGTGCTTAAGTTCCTTATATAAAATAACACAGTATCTGCATATAACTCACAATATTTCTCTATGCTTTAAATCATTCTTATGACTTAGAATACCTAATACAATGTAAATGCCATAAAAATAGTTGCTATAGTATATTGTTTAGAAAACAATGAGAAGAAAATAAAGTTTATACATGTTCAGAATAGATATAATTAAAAAATTAATTTCCATTTGTGGCTGGCTGAATCTGAGGATGAGGAACCCACAGATAAAGAGGGTTAAGTGCATATTCTTTCTTGTTGGTCCTCTTTTCCTTCTGCTAGCTTCCATGTGACCTCATTCTTAGGGGACCTTATTCTATGTCATTAGCTGATTGGATAGGTGTGCATAGCTGACCCAAAGGCAGTTGGTTGAATGATTGAATTGGGTTAATTAGGGGACTTTGTTGACATTTTAGAATTTGTATAATTTGAGATTCAGTGGTTGATGCTGAGAACAACAGAACCAGGGAGGCCCTGCAGGATCAGTAGAGACAGAAGGGATGCAGCCATGTACCCAAAAGGAACTGATGGGTGGAGATACCCTGGAAAGGAGGAGAATGGAGCATATGGGTCGAAGGAGAGAGAGAGAGAAGTGAGAGAAATGGAAAGAGTGACATTTGAAGAAAGGAGGAAGAGACTATGTATATGCTTTTGGCACTCAGCTCTGGTTCTGTTCTCTTGAGAACAGCTACTTTAGTTCTTTTACTTTGGTCACTAAGAGGTGTATTATGTGCATGTGCTATAACAAATATTCTCTTCCTTTCACTCAGTTGAAAGTTCTTCTATTTCTTGGAAACAAAACAATTTGGGTTAAAGCATTTCATACTGTGCTTCCAGCTCCTTTACCCCTTCCTGTGGTATTAACCATTCTCTGTGGTCAACACATTTTATAATTTAGAAAATGTATGATTTCTTACTCATAAATAAGCTTTGAATTCCTTAGAATAAAAATTAATTTATCTGTGTAGCACTGCTCATGGACCTCATGCATACAAAGTGCTGAGAGGAAGTTGGACTCACCTACTTTCAACCTTCCTGTGACCTCCCCTTCTGAGTTGCGTGCGTTGACGGTAACATTCTGAGTTGACTGCAGAAGCAGAGATGAGTCCTAGAAAGAGATTTACCAAATCAGCTAAATATATCATATCTTCATATCTGTAGAAAGAGCCAGAGTTATATAAAATTTCTTCATTGCCACAGATCCTAGGACCCTATACATTTTTGGCTAAAACTGTGAAAAATCCTGGATTACATTATGTTAAAGAAATAAATGTATAAACTTTTTTTCATAAACTATAACAATTTTATGGGTTTGTAATACTATGCGTACTGTTTACAAAGTGCCAATCAGTTTTCAAGATAATGTCTAATATGCTCAAGTTCAAATTATTGCTTTTTCTTTTCCAAGGAATTCAAATTCTTTTGCTGTTATTTATGTCCAAAGAACACATATTTTAAGGAGAGAAATTGGATAATAGGAAGGTGGGTGAATGGGGAGAGGCTGATTGATGGGTATCAGGTTAAAATTAGGCATAAGAAATTCTGGGGTGCTATTGCACAGTAGGGTGACTATAGATAACAATAGTATACTGTCCATTTAAAAAGGCTGGAAGAAATAACCTTGAATATTGTTACCTTAAAGAAATGATGAACATTTGAGGAGATAGTTACATTTAAGCTGATTTATTTATTTATTTTTATTTTTGCTTTTTATTTTAAGTTTTTTATTGGTTCATTATAATTGTACATAGTGGTGGGATTTGCTGTTACATATTTGTACATGCACGTAATATACCAATATAATTTGGCCAGTATAATTATCTAATATTTCCTCTTTTAACTGGATTTAAACATTACCTAATGTATACATATATCAAAACATCACATAGTACTACATTAATATAAATAATTTTTATGGTTTTATGTGTCAGTTAAAAATAAATTTAATTCTAAAAAAAATTAACAATTTGTTGGGTGTCTTTGTTTTTTGAACTTTTTGTTGGGAATTAAAGTCATGAGAAAGTAAGTGTTTTCTGGGTTATCATAATTTTGAATGATTGCCTCTGTTATGTAGAAGATTTCTTGCATTTATATAATTAATTGCTTTCAACAGGACTCAGTAATCTGACTGTGGGACTCAGGGGTTAATGTTTCATGCAGAAGAACTGAATATCCTCCCAAAGGATAGGGAATTACGTGATCTTTCAACTGATGTACATTTTGCCCAGTGATGTGACCTCCATACTTGTTTTTGCATTGTTAGAAAATAACTATCATGATTAAAAGAGTTAACACTTTACCAATAGTTTTAGCTGGGATTCCCTCATTTCATCTTCTACGTAATGAAGTAGGTACCTGTTATAGAAATGAGGTAATTGAGTTCAGACAGAGTAAATTACTGCTCATCCAAAGTTATGCCTGGCAATGACAATTCCATGATGGAATGCAGTCTTTAGATGCCACTGCCCAGCTCCTTTTGTGCCTTTCTGTTGGATGGGAGAGCAGGGATCAGGTTAGAGCTGTAAGATTCATTCCCTTGTCTATACAAATTCAGCTCTTAGAGGGTTCACTTTTGGTCATTTGAGCCAACAGGCACTCTCCAACTCTTTCACTAGAAAAGGATTGCCTTCCACTGTGGAGGCAGGGAAGCTGAATGCTTGTTTGCCCATCCTGTCTTATAGCTAAGGGTAGCCAAGTGACAACTCTGGTCAATGAGATGTGAGCTGCAGTCTGCTGGGGGCAGGGCAGGGAGTTTCTAGGCAAGCTCTTGCTTTCTAATGGAAGGCACACAGGCACCAATATGGCTCATTGCTCTGCCATGGGCCGTGGATATGGTCTAGCAGTCGTCTAGGGAAGGGGCGGAGGGAAGCAGAGGATGGCAAAGATGCTGGAGTGAACCTTTGCTGAGTTCTGAATCAGTGCTGTCCTTGCCCCTCCTGCTTCTTGTTAAGTAAGAATAGAAAAACTTTTGCTAGTTTATGCCACTATTGGCTGAGTATCCTGTATTTCTGTTTGGATCCCAAGGTCTCTCAGTCTTACAATAGTGGCTTTGGGCTTCGGTCCTCAGTGACATTCCAGTCCTGGCCTTGCGTCTTTATGGCCTCCTCCCCACAGGCGTGCAGCTTTATTCCAGGGGGACGGGCAGTAGTTACAGCTGTTTTCTGCCTTCCTCACTGTCTCATGCAGTGGTCTGGCTGGAGTCTCATCCATGTAGGTGACATTTTGATTCTTGCTGTTCTGTGGGCTTTGGCTATAAGTTACCCTGGCTTCTTTTCAGGACTGTGAATCTCAAAGATAATTATTTTGAGTAAGACATTATCACCAGGTGTTGTGGTTTGGTTATGAGATGTTCCCCCAAATTTCATGTGTGATGCAATGGAAGAATTCTCAGGTATGAAATGATTAGGTTATGAGATAATTTAATTGTTGTGTAAATCTACTGATACGGATTAAAGGGGCTGTACCTGTAGGCAGATAGGGTGTTGCTGGAGGAGGTGGGTCACTGGGAGCATGTCCCTGGTGAGGGGAACTCTCTCCCTCTCTCCTTCCTGGCTGCCATGTCCTGAGCTGCTTCCCCTGCCAGGCCCCTCTGCCATGATGTTCTGCCTCACCAGGGCCCAGAGCTATGGGGTCAGTGGACAGTGGACTGAACCTCTGAAATCATGAGCCAAAATAAACTCTTCTTCCTCTAATTTGTTCTTGTTGGGCATTTTGTTCAGCGTGATGAAAAAACTGACTAAAACCCCAGATAGTTCTGTCTCATTTCTGTTTGTTCATAGTATGTTTTAAATATAGATTGAGCAGTGCTAATTTGAAAATCCAACACCCAAAGTGCTCCAAAATTTGCAATTTTTTGAGCATCAATATGATGCTACAAGTGGAAAATTCCACACCTGATCTCATATGATGGGTTACAGTTAAAATTCAGGTACACTACAAATATTATATAAATTACATTCTGGCCATGTGTATAAAGTATTGTATATAAAGTATAAATGAAATTTCATGTTTAGACTTGGGCCCTATCCCCAGGATAGTTCATTATGTTTAGGCAAATATTTCAAAATATTTTTTAAAAAACCCAAATCCCAAACACTCTGGTTATTAGAATTTAGATTAAGGGATATTAAACCTGTAAAGCCTTTTTGTCTTATCAGAAATAATTTTTATGTATTTGGGTTAATGGGCAGAGTGAGTGGATTTAAGGCATTATTTCAGTATTGTTTTCAAGGAATTATTGAATAATCAGATATTAGAGATCAGAGTACCATGCTGATTTATATTTATAATAAAGAAATTCTTTTAGTCCAGCATTGTAGATAAGTGAATTATGTGGCAAATTTTGCAAGTTTATAAAGTAATTTATGTTTTGTAATTTTATGTAAAATTACTTTCTATACTTACCTTTGAAAAGAAAACTAACATATCAGTGCATACAGAAGTGGTGAGGCACAGTTTTGTTTGGTGGCTGCTACTGTTGGAAGGTCAGATTAGTTACATAATTCTGTATGGCTTTGTTATTGCATGCTATTTAAATTGTTCATGTAATTTTATGTGTTGATTGACATATCCATTAATACCACATTATGAGACTTTAATATGTGCTTATCTGAAATATTTTTGCAATTTTGCTCCCTGCTTTTTTTAAAAGTATACCAGAGATGAAAAAGTCTGATAAAATATTACTGAAAGTTATTAATTCCAGAATATTACATTCACTCTAATTTAGTCGCCTGATTTCTATCATCAGGTATTCTACCAGTACCATCTCTTCCAAAAGATGGAAGAAAAAAGGATATGTTTCAATATTTGAATTCTTTATTTATGTTGATTTAATTTCCACATTCCTTTATGACAGGTCTATAACACCCTGAAATGTCATCTGATTAATTGTATTGCCAGAATAAGCTCACAGAATCAGACTTATGCATGTATCATTTGTCTACTCCTACCTCCAAAAAGATATTTCTAGAAGTGATACAGTATAGTACTTCATAAAACAACTTAGATGCTTTGCATTCTCTGGTATCTCATCTTTCTGGTATTTAAATGTAAGTTTTATGCTGTGTCTATTATTATAGCTGGTAGTAAGAGCTGGGTGAAAAGGTCCAGTGTTTACATTAGGAGTGTTTTTTTCTCAGCGAGATCTGCTGTTTCTTAACAGTAATTCTGTTATTTTCTAATTTCTCCATAGTAGCCGTATAGTCTCTGCAGGCAGGAGATACCAAAATATCCATTCACATTTAGAAATACAGAAGGAAAAGGAAGGCTGTACTCTTCAAATAGTATCATTTATCAATAACCTATCATCAAAATGATTATGTTTATTACACAGTTTATGGTCTAACAGAAGAAAAATAGAACATATTACAAAAATCATTTGACTTTTTTGTATTTTATTTTTGACTCTCCTCTTTATGAATTCGTTGGAGGTGAATAAAGAAAATTTTGATTCACTTTTATTTTTGGGGGGTGGGTATTAGAGATTGAATTCATAGGCACTCAACCACTGAGCCATATCCCCAGCCCTATTTTGTATTTTATTTAGAGATAGGATCTCCCTGAGTTGCTTAGCACCTCACAGTTGCTGAGGCTGACTTTGAACTTGCGATCCTCCTGCCTCAGTTCCTGAGCCACTGGGATTACAGGTTTGCACCACTGTACCCAGCTTGATTTACTTTTAAAGTCACACAATTACTTAATAATGATGTTGTACCCGATTATGGATAATTCTATGAGATCTTAATCTGTAATTAGAATAACTAATGCAGAACATACTACTATGGAACTAATTTCTCTAAGATAATTTGAATGCCCTGAAATTGCATCGATTAAAGCTTAAATGGTGTTTGGTAAAAATTTTCATTTCTAAGATCTTTAGTTAATTATGGCCTACATTACTGAGGTCATCACATTCAGATCCAAAGCACATGAAAATAAAATCTTTATAGAATATAATATCAGAGATGAGTTCCACAACCTAATAGCCAAGTTTTTTTTAAATTTTTTTTAAATAAAGAGAAGACTATGAATGTATGGACATGTATGCTTTTTAAAAATTTCTTCCATCAATACTGAATACTTAATCATTATTTATTTTTCACAAAGAACAAATTCTTTAAATCTTTCATCATTTTCTTACCACTCTGGAGCGTATTTCTTTGGCATATAATGGTAATAAAAATTCTGATTCTCCTTCCAGGCGAAGTCCATCATTTGTTACATGCAAATGACCCATTCCTATCTGTTAAAAAATGAGATAAATAGAATTTTTTATTACTGTCTTTTTCATATTTCTATATTGACATATATCTCCAAATATTTACAAATATATCTCCATATATTTCCTTCCACATTGTTGGTTATTTCTTGTAAGTTCCTCATTTAAAACTTCACTTGCTTTTATTCAATATTCAAGTTTTTAAAAATCTTGTGTAAAGCTGCCGGGCACTGCGGCACACGCCTGTAATCCCAGTGGCTCTGGAGGTTGCGGCAAGAGGGTCACGAGTTCAGAGCCAGCCTCAGCAACTTAGTTAGGCGCTAAGCAACTCAGTGAGACCCTGTCTCTAAATAAAATACAAAATAGGGCTGGGGATGTGGCTCAGTGGTTGAGTGCCCCTGAGTTCAATCCCCAGCACTCTGCCCCCCAAAAAAATCTTGTATAAATTCAAGGACTATTTAGAAGATACCTATAAGACTTGAAGAATCATTTTACAATAAACATCCAAGACCTCACAACCATATATAAGAAAAAAACTTTACCATTAATATTCCTTTTTAGTTTTAAATAAAGACACAATAAAATAGATTCTTGGGAGGTGTAAAGTTCTATGAGTTTTAATACATCTGTAAATTTGTGAAACCACAAGGATACAGAGTAGTTTCATCACATCCCCCAAACACCATAAATACCTTTATAAGGCTTCAAGTGTGTCATCTGAGTTCACTATGTTCACTACATAGGAAATATTTATTGGGGAAAAGCAAGAAGCATTACAGGAGGGTGGACAGCTCTGTTCAAGGAACCTTTGATTGTTATGAAGGATTACCAAGCAGACGTCAAAATTCTGGAGGTCACCAGTGACCACCATGCTATCAAATCTTGTGGGCATCTTTAGCTTCTTTTCTTTGCAGTCTTAACAGCATTTAACATTGGGACTATTTCTCCCTGAAAAACTATCTTCCTCTAGTTTTCATGACTTCCTCCCACCCCTAGAATTGCATTCTCAGTTTGCTCTTCTTGTCCTTCTCTATCTAGTCTTTGACAGCTCAGTCCTGTCTTTTCCTGTGTTGACTCTGTAACTCCACTTCGAACCATCTCAGTGGTGAAAATAGGGAAATCATGCCAAGTATTCATCCATAGATAAATGGATAAGCAAAATGTGGCTTGCACAGACAATGGGATATTATTTAGTCTTAAAAAGGGAAAGAAATTCTGACACATGCTACAACATGAATGAACCTTGAGGACATTGTGGTAAGTGAACTAAACCAGTCACAAAAAGTCGAATATTGCATGATCCTTCTCAGACGAGGGACTTGGAGACAGAAAATGGAATGGTAGTTGTCAGGGCCTAAGAGAAGGGAAAAGGAGGAGTAGTTGTAGAATGTGTGTACAGTTTCAGTTTTACAAGATAAAAAATGCGCTGGAGGTGGATGCTGGTAACAATTGTACAACCTGGATGTGGTTTTTGCCTTTCAATACCTAAAATGTTGAAGCTCCAGGCTGTTTTCTGTAGAGACAACTTGCTCCTGTGGGAAGCAGTCCAGGCTGGTCGGAATAAAGACTCTTCGATTTAACCAAACTGGGATTTGGTGTGTTTTCTGAGTGATCTGCTGCACAACAATATCAGAAAATATTCTGAATGGCAGTCCCATACATTCTGTTTGAATGCGGTAGTGATATAGTCTGCTACATACTGAGCAGTGATGCACTGTCTTAAAGCAGTACTCCAAGGTTACCATCATCAGTGCCGTCACCCATATCACCATAACCATCAGTTACTACTACCCAAGAATTGGTAGTATCAGATATCCACATTTATCGGAATGTGCTTCTCAATATATTTCCAAACAGGGTAGTGGCACTTGGACCAGATGATTTCAGCAGAATCTATTTTGAGATTAAAGCATGAGCAATCATGATCAGCTGAAGAAGTCTATGTTGAATCTATTGGTCCCTATGGTTTTATGCACCTAACAACTGAGAACTATATTAAAACATAATTAATGTCCTTGACACAAATCACCTGGACATTAGATATAAAGAAAAGTCAATATTAGATGATAAATACCTTTCAGCAAATTTTGGGAAGCAACAACTATAAGAATGTATATATTTTATAGATCAATTTATTTAGGTGCCTTGGCAAAGAGATGACAGAATTTGTGAGGAAATGTTATGGTCCATTAAGTATACGCTTAACAAAATAATAAATGAATGATATTTGGATTGTAATCCTGGGTCCATCAGTCTTTTGGAAAAATGCTAGAGAAATTTTAACCTGTCAATCCAGTATTACATTTGTGTCATTCTTTCTTGATCATTACTAACTTCATAATCACACATACACCTGACAAAGTCATCTTTAATTTCTATCTGTGTTTTAGAATTATAAAATATTTATTGGGTACATAATTATGTGCAAGTCACTGTAATATGGCTGGGGATTCAAATCAGTACGATGCTCTGCCAGGAGCTGTGGTGCATGCCTGTAATCCCAGTGGCTCAGGAGGCTGAGGCAGGAGGATCTTGAGTCCAAAGCCAGCCTCAGCAACTTGGTGAGGCCCTATGAAACTCAAGGAGTTTAAATACAAAAAGGGCTGGAATGTGGCTCAGTGGTAGCGCCCCTGGGTTCAATCCCTAGTACCAAAAGAAAAAAAAGTACAATGTTCTATTGGTCCCTTAGTTTCTCTGATATAAATAGACCACTAGTATAGGAAACTTCAAGAATTTACAGTGGGGTTTTGTTAAAGAGTGTTGGAGAATTGGAGAATGTGTTTCAGAGGATGCAGGACCTGCACTGAGCCCAGCTAGAAGGGGAAGTCTTTAGAGATTTAATAGAATGTCAATGACAAACTTTGTCATGGAGGGACTATGCTGAGAAAACATGTTCAAGATTCTAATAGCTTTGTTACTAGGAAAAGATAATTATCTTCTTCAATGTATCTAATTTTAAGTGCTGTCATCTTTGAAATTCTATTTAACATTTTGTGCTGAAATTGGTCTGAGTTCCACATTTGAAAGTTGTATATAATTTCTTCCTCCTTCCCTTCCCTTCTTCTTAGTACTAGGGATTGAATTCAGGGGTATTCTACTACTGAGATTCATACCCAGACCTTTTTATTTTTTATTTTGAGATAGGATCTCACTAAGTTGTCCAGGCTGATCTTGAACTTGCAATCTTCTTGCCTCAGTTTCCCTCAGCTGGGAATATAGGCATGTGTGTGCCATTGCACCTGGTTGTAGTTCAACTATTATGGTATGGCAATGGGGACTACTGAAAAAGTAGGTCTTGTTTTAGTTATTTCTTGAGTTCCATCTCATTATATTAACATCTCATATATCATCTGAGATCCATATTTTACAAATGGGGTAGTGGTTTTTGTCTGAATATGACTAATTTTTTTTGCACTGGGAAGTTTAATAGGGATGACAGGTACTTTAATGTCATATTGGAAATAGAACAAATAATAATTTTGGCCAATGGACTTTATAATTTTATGCCAAGCATTAACTGAGAATTTAATTAGTATAAATACAATTTTTTTTGTATTCATGGGAATTGGTTCCAGGACCATCCACAGATACCAAAATCCCTAGGGGCTTAAGCTTTTTGTATAAAATGTCATGATATTTGCATAGAACCTATGTACCTCCCTTACATTCTTTAAATCATCTTTGACTTAAAATAGAGATGAATTACTAATGCGATGCAAGTATTATGCAAATAATTGTTACATTTTTTAGAGAACAAAGACAAGAAAAATGTCTGTATAGGTTCAATATAGATGCAACTTTTATTCTGAAAATTTCTATTCACAGTTGGTTGAGTCCATGGCTGCAGAACCTGCAGATAAAAAGGGCTGACTGTGATCATATATGCTTTTGGTTTTGTCTGAATATGTGTGCCATCAAAGATTCATGCCTTCAACATAATCCTAATTAAAACTTTTACAGTATCTAAAAGTAAGTTTTGTTTTATCAAATAAAATTGAAGTCAATGAGATTTGGTTGGTCTATAATTTCAAGACATTATTTTCATTAACATTTGTGAGAGAAAACAATTATGTTAATGGAAGACATTAACAGTTTTATATTACTGGTGGGAAAGGAAAGAAAGCGAGTAAATTCACATTTGAAGCCCATTACTTTTGTTACAGTAATGCTCCACATGACAGGGATGTGAATCACAGTTCCAGTTCAAGCTGATGAATATCACCACTTGCAAGAGCCTGTGGCTTATGAGACGATGCATGCTTCTGCCTTCTTTATTTGTTATAATATGGCTAAATCACTCATATTAAATTATAATAAGAGGAAAAATTGAAGACGTAGTCCTAGGATAAAAATTAAAACTATACTGCTATTTGTATCTTTAGACACCAGTAATAATAGGATTTGTGTCACTGATACCAGTGACAATGAAATTCCTCTGAACTTGAAATAGCTCTAGGTTTATCTTTCTCCTCCAAACTCCGTCTTAGAAAGAAAATGCCATTAAGCTAATACACTTTCCTGCTGTCCGTGACTTCTGCTTCAATACCACTGTTAGAAGAACATATAAATCAAAAATTTCAATTTGGTTTTTAGACTGGAAAGCACTGGTAGAATATAACACCTTTTAGAAGGGTATAAATAATTTGAGAAAACTTCCAAGGTACTGGTTAAAAAATGCCACAGTGTCATATTTTTCTATAATCAGGGTTTCCACTAGTCTGAAAAGCATGGGAAAGAAAGGTCAGGAGTGTAAGGCAAACAGGTCATACCAAGGAACATCTGAGGATGATGAGGGCTGGGCACGGGCAAAGGTGGGATCACAGGAGAAGCAAGGGGAACAGGCTGCTTCTTGGCACCAGGCACATCCCCACCAACCCATGGCAAAATGTTGTTCCATGAAGACATCACACAAGTTGATAGATACAGTGAAGAAGAATGGCTTCCTTAGTCTCTGTGCCAAATTCTGTCAACTGCCTTCCATTCTTATATGTTGCTTTCCATAAGTAGCAACTGTGTTATATTGTGTTTCTTTCACAACCAATTTCATTAGAGACCTCTCTCCAATGAGGATCCACTGCCCTTCCTCAGGAGCCATACTAGAGCCAGCCTCTGAGAGTCGAGCAAAATCACCATCGGGCTGAGTGAGAAGACTACTCACATATGACGGCAAGTAGAAACAGAGGACCAAGATGTGCCAGTTCTTGTGAAGAAGAGAAGCAAAGGTTTCTTAACGTATAACAAAATCACTAAAATTATGGTATAATTATTTATGTAAGATTTTATTACAAAATAAAATCACTATTCGAGCAGCCTGTTGAATAGTCTAATAAGTACTTTAGTAGGAGTAATCTTGGTTTTGGTTCAGTTTGATCTCTTAAGTCCAATAAATGAGCAATGATTGACACAGAGAAATAGAATATCAATAGCATAGGTGTAATTTTTTTCTTTCATGAAGGAATCTTAGAAAATATAATCCTATTCAATGTATTTGCTAATAAGACCACTACAGAGATATGGGAAATGAAACTGCACCTTTGAGGAAATTCAGTGTCTTGATCGTGTGATCTCATTCAGGAACATCCCTTCAATTTCCATTTACCCAGTGAAGGCCCAGAATGCCTCTAATACATATCATATCCACACTGTCAGCATAAAACATCATGAATGAGACAATAGAGAAAAGAATGGAATCTGGTACTCCATGCAAATCAAGTTGTTTTTCAGATGACCTAAGGTAGCCCTTTCCTAAGACAGTGTACCTAACCTGCAGCCCAGACTTCCCTAAAACCCACACATACTCGGGTCCAACGCAGGTTTCCATAAGGTTAATACACATTAATGTTTTAGATTAAGCTAACAATATTTTACCTTAATCTAAAATAGAATATCAATATCCAACAATATATTGAAACTTAAATATTTTTCTATTAGTAAATTGCCAAGAATAGGGTCATCTGATAAGTTTTTAGAAATTTTCTGTTTTTTTTTTTTTTTCCCTTTTCTTTTTGTTAGTGCACATCAGAAGAGAAATTAAACACTTCTTTGGGTAATGTGGTACCATTGCATTTGTTTTATATTGCCCTGTAACAAATCAGCACAAATTTAGCAGCTTTAAACAATGCACAGATCTTATTTCAACTTTCCTGGGTCAGGAAGAGCTTAGCTGGGGCCTCTATTCAGAGTCTCACGTGACTTCTATCAATTAATTACCAGCCAGGCCTTGTATTCAGTTCTGGAGCTTGGGGTTGTTTTCCCAGCATGTGTGACTGTTAGAAGAATTTAGTCTCTTGCAGACTAGGGCTGAGATCTATTGCCTTTCTGGCAGTCAGTAGGGGTCACTCTCAACTTTTAATGACCATCACAGCCTGTTGTCAACAAGTGACACAGACCCTCTCAACACAGGGCAGTCGCCTCTTTAAGACCAAAAGGAAAATTATACCCTTTACAAAAGTGCATTGTCCCCCTTTTAAGGTCTGATGGGTCAGACCTACCCAGAATAATCTCCCTTTTGATGAATGAAAAACTTAGTGATTCAGAACTTTAGTTACATCAGCAAAATTCCTTCACCATGTAATTGGAATCTTACTGAAGAAGTGACAACCCTTTATCTATTATTGGCAGGAAGCAAACCCAGGTCCTGCCCACACTCAAGACACAGGACTTCATAGTACTCAACTCCGTGGGACAAAGATCTTGGGACTTAGAATTCTGCTTATCACAGACATAAGCCAAAATAAAGATTAAAAAAAAAAATTAACACTCTAAAGGCATTTTGTTATCATGATTGCCATCAAATCTTTTTATAATACAGTCATTATCATGGAGTTAGTATGAAATAGTACATTTGTTCTTACCCAAAGCAGAAAATGTTTTATAAGATTATGAATTTTCTTCTCAAAAAGTGAGATAATGCAACTTGCTTAAAATCCATGAAGAAAGTATATTGGACATAAAATTATCAGTTTTTACATCAGGAAGGACTTGAGAATCATTTGTTATAAATCAAGTATTTTAGAAAGGAAGAAAATAAAGGTCATTGAGTTAAATAATGTCCCTTCAAGTTTTCATATGGAGTCTGTATAATTTTATTTTTAGATTTTTAGAGTTTATAAGATGTAAATGGAGATTTTAGAAAATATCACTACAAAGGTGATATTTTGATGGCTCTTCCTGAGGACCGTGCATTTAAAGAAAGCCTGTAGTCGTTGCTCTGTTGCATTCTTTTCTGACTGAGATTTTAAAATCCTTTTCAAATGATTATATAATCACAGGGCTAAAGTAAAAGTCATTAAGATGCCATCTAACTCCATTTCCCCCAGCTTCCTATGAGTGATCACTGACTGCTTAATGACAAAACATTTATCTAAGGAAATATCTGCAGAGGCTCTCTAATAAGGCTTTTACTCACTTGCCAAATGCAAGATTCTTAATGGGATAGTCCTTAATGGAAGGTTTCTAACTGCTAGTTTCCAAAATGAATTAATATCAAATCCTTGTTAGGGATTAATTCACTTGGGGTTTTTGATCTCATTTGCTACCTATTACCAGAGTAAATGAAAACAAACAAAAATTGCCAAAAAAATGTTTCATAATACTGCAATTATAATATTTAGTAATATTCAGTATTATAATTCTGCTTTCATTATTTATTCCCCCTTTCCCCAAAGTACTACCAAAATTTAATTTTCAGGTATAATACAGTGAGCTTAGAATCATTAATCATACTTTGCTAAACTTATACCCAGTAAGTGCACTAAACTATTTTGTGTGTAAGCAAATATTAATAACTAAAGTTTTTGTGAAGTATTTGTCATTTAAATTAAAGATATCCTACTTTAACATACTTAGAGATATGACTTTTGTACATTATCCTATGGCCATGAGCACTGTAAGTAAATTAATATGCATATTAGCTTTATGGAAATAAAATATAACAAGGAAAAATATAATAAGCCACTTTGTTGCACTGATTTCCACTTAGTGTCCATTTTCCTAATTGATATAATGGAATATTCTAGAAACTTTATGCTCAGCATCAGTTGTAACAACTTCCTAAATAGTTTTTAATTCTAGAAATAGAAGTAAATTTTTAGATACCGGTGTTTTGGGTCCTTTGTAATCCCAGCTGGGTAGATTATAAAACCTGGCTCAATCTCATTTGAATTTAATCATTTCTTGTCAATATTGTCCTTATGTCTCCTGTTCTCTCATCTCTTTGAAATCTCAGTGTTCTTTGGTGTCATTATATTTTCATTTTCTCGATTTCTCTTTGATTTTGTCTTGGTGTTGTTGAATGTCTTATTGATAGTTAGTTTTATTGCTTTCTACTGTGAAATATTGAAGCATGATGAGGTGAATAACATATTATTGATATATTATTGGGGATCAAAATAGAGAAAGCTATGCTAAATTTTGCTCATAAAATTATGGTTTTCCTCATGCCTTCACTAATGACTATGTGGGTGGTAAGCTATTATCCTGAGGTTAGGTAGAGAACTCTATCTAGTTGGAACATGTTCAAAATTTTACAGCTCTCAGTAAATGCTCAATGCCTTACATAATGTTACCATTTGATAGTTGAGCTCTCCAAAAAGTTCGTTTAAAGTCATAATACTTCCTTGGCATGTCTACATTCAAGAAGGGACCTTGGCTTATATATATGAATAAAATTAAAAAAAATTTCCGTTCTTTTGGATAAATACCCAGAAGTGGGTTTTAAAGAAACCTCCATACTGTTTTCCCCAGTGGAAGCACCATTTTACATTCCCACCAACAGTGTGCCAGGGTCTCAAGTTCTCCATATCCTCATTTCCACATCCTTATCTCAAATTGCAATCTTTTTTTTTTTTTTTTGAATAATAATCATCCTGACAGATGTGAGGTGACCTCTCATTGTTTTCTATTTGCATTTCCCTGAGGATTAGTGCTGTTGAGCATCCTTTCATATGCTTATTGTCCATTTGCACGTCTTTCTTGGATAATTGTTTATTAGGTTTTTAGTGGTTTTAGGTTGCAGGAATTCCTTACATATTTTGGAAATTAACCCCTTATTAGATATATGGTTTGCAAATATTTTCTCCCATTCTGTAAGTTGTCTTTCACTGTACTATTTTCTTTACTGTGCAGAAGCTTTTAAGTTAGATGTAGTCCCATTTGTCTATTTTTGCTTTTGTTTCCTTTGTTTTGGGGCCATATGCAGTTTCCTAATCATTGCTAAGACCATTATCATTAAGCTTTTCCTCAAATGTTTTTTCCCTAAGAATTAGGCAGTTTCAGGCCTCGAGTTTAAGTCTTTAATTTAGTTTGTGTTGATTTCTGTATGTGGTCAAAGAGAAGGATTCAGTTTCATTCTTTGATATGTGTTAATGCAGGAATATTCAAAGGTAAAATGATTGGATTGTGAGAGCTGCAATCCAATCAGTCCATCCTAGTTTGAGTGGACTCCCTGTGTGGTAACTGTAGGCAGGTGAAACGTGGCGGAAGGAAGGGAGTCACTGGAAGCATGTCCTAGAAGAGTTGTTCTTCCTGTGGCCCTTTGGCCCTTTCCTCCTGCCCATCCTCTCTCCTCTTCTTCCTCCTTCTTCTACACCCTCTCCTCCCCCTGTCCTGACCCCTCCATGAGCTAAGCAACTTTCCTCCCCCGAACCCTTCTTCCGTAATGTGCTCCCTTACTTTGGACCCAGAGCAATGGAGTCAGTTGAGAATAGACTAAATATCAGAAGTCATGAGCCAAAATAAAACTGCCCCCCTCTAAGTTGTTCTTGTTGGGTACTTTGGTCACAGTGAGGGCAAATCTGGTGAACACAGCATGTGAATTTCAATTTTCCCTGCACCATTTGTTGAAGAGGCTATATTTTCTCCAACACATACAGCATATACACTTGGCACCCTTGTCAAAAGTCAGTTGACCACATCTGAATAGAATTATTACTGGAATATGAATTTTGTTCCACTGGTCTGTGTGTGTCTTTATGCCAATATCATAATTCTTTAATCACTATAAATTTTTAATATATTTTGGAATCAGGACCTGGGAGGCCTCCAACTTTGCTCTTTCTCAAGACTGATTTGGCTGTTTGGGGTCTTTTGTAGTTCCACAAGAATTTTTGGATTTTGTTTTCTTTTTCTTTTTTTTTAAATTTTTTTCTTTCATACATGACAATAGTGAAATGCATTACATTCATAATTATCCATTCACAGCACAATTTTTCATAACTCTGTATATAGAGTATGTTCATGGCAAATTATACCATTATACGTGAACTCTCTTATTGATTTTTTTCCCAAGGATGGTGGAAGGGGAGACTGTCATTATACAAAATACATGTATGAAGATGTGAATTTGGTGTCAACATACCTTATATACAGAGATATGATAAATTGTGGTATAAAGGTGTATTAAGTAGATTTTGTTTTCTACTTCTGAAGAGAATGCAATTAGTAGTTTAATATGCCCTGAATGTATAGATAACTTTGTATTGTATGGAAAATTTAAGAGTGCTAAGTCTTCCAATCAATGAACATGAGACGCTCTCTCACTGTATCTTTAATTCCTTTCATCTGTGCTTTGTAGTTTTTAGCACACAAGTCTTTTACCTCCTTAATTAAAATTTTTCTCTGAGATATTTTATTGTTTTTGGTGCTACTTGAAAATGCGATTGCTTTCTTAATTTCATTATCAGGTACTTTGCTATTTATCTGAAAGAATGGAAATCAGGATCTGGAAGAGATATCTATACTCTCAGATCAATTAAAACCCAAGTCATGATAGAGAAGATGCGGAGACAAACTAAATGTCCATAGAGGATAAATGGACAAATAAAATGCATACAATGACAGATGCATATGAGGAAATATTATTTGACATTAAAAAATAGAAAAGTCTGCAGTATGATGCAACATGGATAAAACTTGAGGATCTCATGCTAAATGAAATAAGCCAAGTACAGAAGGACAAATACTGTATGATTACACTTCTACTAGGTCTCTAAAATAGTCAAACTTATAGATTCTAAGAGTGGAATTGAATGGTGGTTAAAAAGGCCTAGGGAAGTGGGGGAAGTGTGGCATTACTAATAAATGGGCATAAAGTTTTACTCAAGCAAAACGAATAAATTCTAGAGATACACTACTGTACAGTTATTATTTATGCAATTGTATTGTACACTTAAAAACTAGACAATAAAGTAGATCTCCTGCTGTTTTCTTACTACAATAAAATGACATTTAAAATAAATACATTAAAGAAGATAAAATGTGGTGTATTAGTATTTTTCGAGTCAGTAAAAAGTTAAAGCATAAGTTAATATGCAATTTGCAGTCTTGTATGTTTATAATATTCACAAAAGCAAGGAATCAAGCTTGTAAACATATGAAAATTACATTGTTGATATCATTCCACTTTGAGAATAATGACTCAAAGTCTATTCAATAATTTTAGGTTAAGGCCTGGCACTTTCCATAGACCAGGGCTTTTGCATATCTTGCCTTATGATCCCATAAATATTAGTGATAGTTTTTCTTATTTTGCTAAAGGGCAGCAGTAGGGAACCCTGGATACTCACTGTCAGTGTGCATACGCACTAGAAAAGGCAGAAATGGCAGTTGATGTCTGCAGCAAGCTGTTCTGCATTGGTAAATGGACTTTGCAGCTGGCACAGTTTAATTTCACCTGAGTTTATAATGCCTAAAAGTTGTTTTAAGTGCTATGATATATGATAAAAGCATTAACTAAATGTCACTTTATATTTATGCAGTTTACAAAGTTAATTCACACATATTTCTAAAATAAGGTACATCTTCATTCATTCAAGGTAAAGTCTGGTCTCACCTAGACCTTGCTGGGTTGTGAGATGGTTTTCTTCAAGTCCTTCTAGAATCTGCTTCCTAGCAAATCATCTCTCAACTCTGCATAGCTGATGGGCTTTTAGCAGGTTGATGAAGGGCCATCTCTTCCCTGTTTATAATTTGAGGACTTCAACTTTGAGTTTATTCCCACAAATTAAAATTTAAAAATCCTAAATGTAAATGATAAAGTCATATATGATGTTCAAAAACATGTATGCTGCATGCTGTACTGCTTCATGAAACAAAGATATCCAATGGAGGTCAACATGATTATGATGCCATAGAAATATTATTTTTATAAATTTTAACCAAGAAATAACAACTTAAATTTGCTACTTAAATATATATTTACATAGAATTTATAATAATAATAATTTAATACATATTAGGCATTTATATTATTACATACTGAGTTATTAAATACACACATTTCAAGACATATTTTAATTTGGTTGGTATTCTAACTCTTTGCATGTGTGAAAATATAAATATTTATTTGTGTCAACAAAATAAATAATGTGTCTTTGGGATAAAACCTTAGCAGGATAAAAATAATTAAATAAAAGTGAAGGGTACCTTCATTGGAAGGCATTACAGACCAACAGGCTACAACTTTTGCTTTTAAAAAGAGCCCCTTCAGATGCATGCAAGGAATATATTGATTTACCTATGATCTTCTCTGTGGTAGTATTTTTGTATAACTGTAAGTATCTTGCAAAATTAAGACAATATACATTAATAAGTCATTTTTTTTTTTCCAAAAGTACACAAAATAGAGGCCAGAGATGTAGCTCAATGGTAAGTATTTGCCTAGCATGTGCAAGGCCCTGGGTTAATTTCCCAGCACCACAAAACAAATAAAATGTATACAACATATCATCAGGGAATATAAAACTATGTAGTTGTCTTTAAAACTGAGGATGTTTAAAATAGAATATGAATTCCTTAGGACTGCTAGTATTTCATTTACTAAACCTCCTGTGACTCAAGTGTAACAAAATGTGAAGATAAATTTATTGCACATCGAAACAGAGTCTTTAAATAATAACAGAGTGGAACTGCTACAGTTTGAATATGGTTTAAGTGTGTCCATCCAAAGGTTCACAAGTTGGAGAACTGGTCCTCAAGGTGGCAACACTGGAGATGGTGTGGATCTTTAAGAGGTAGGGCCTTGAGGGAAGTTCTCAGGTCAGTGGGGACATGCCCTCACTAGAGAGGAAGTGTTCCTCAAGGGGCATTGGCTATTTCTCCAGAGAAGGTTGTTATGAAAACCTAAGCTGGGCCCTACCCCGCCTCTCTACTCCCTGTCTGGCTTCCTATTGGTTGTGATTTCTTCTTCCTGTATGCATCCCTACCATCCACAATGAGTTCATCACTAGAGCTGAAGTGCCATGCCCTTGCACTTCCCAAAACTGTGAGTTGATGCTGGGAGCCATCAGCCAAGTAGGTATGACAAATTCCTTGCCAGCTTACTCCCATGCTGTCTAGTGGAAGGACTTCTGAAAGGTGACCTTGCTCAAGGACCAGGGCAGGATCCGTGTTTAGGGTGTTCCCCCTTTAGAATAGGGCAGTTTAGCATAATAGGAGATTAGGGTGTTCCCCCTTTAGAATAGGGCGTATCCTGCTGCTGAGTTCCTCTTGAGTGCTTAGGGTCAGACAGTATATTTTGGGAGACAGAAGCCCATGCGGTGTGGATTTGGGCAGAGAACGTGGATTCCCCCAGAACGTGTTTGTAGACGGCCGGTGTGAGTTCGGGAATAAAGAATTGCTGTTTGAATCTACAAGCTGTGTGGAGACTCGTGATTTGTGCCCAGACAGAGACTGCGGCAAGTTGAATAGACCTCTTTTATTTATAAAATTAGCCTTCCTAAGGTATTTCATTATAGTAATGCAAAATAGGCAAATACCGGCATCTTAATTGTAAATATTTATGAATTAATGAAATGGGAAACCGTTGATGTATATGATTTTTAAAAATGATGAATTTAATAATCATGGTCATCTTGACTCAATCAACCACAAATTCAAGATTCCAGTTTTCCCACCAAGTAGAAATAATGACAGTATCCTTAACAAATTTTTGTAATGAAAAAAAAAATCATGGTAGAAACAAACAAAATGAACACATGATAGTTCACAATGAGGTAAAGAAGGGAGAAAAATATAAATATTACACACACATTTTGCTAGTGAAAATTCTGGGGCAGACAGGAAAGAAACAAATAGTACATTAGAGGAAACTTCTATCAATACAGTCTAGATGCAGGGATGTAGTGAACACAAGCACCTACGAGCCAGAAAAATAATAATACTTACTGGAGAAAACCACATCACTCTAAGAATCCAGATCGTAAGAGCAAGATTCACAACAAGGATGATGAGTAAGAGAAGAACGAATAAGTAGAGGCAACGCTTTCTCCAGCCATAAATGCCAATTTTGTAGACACTCTGGTTCTCGGGCCTCTCTATGGGGGTCCCTTCTGTGGTGGTTGTGTACTGTTCCCGCACCATCTGCCATGGGAGGTGTGCAGGAGGAGAGAGAGAGGAAGCAGGGAGGGGGAGGGGGAGAGAGAGAACTTATTTGTCAATACTGGTTTGCTACCAGTGGAGGAGAAAAGTTTTTAACCACAGTAATAAATTTCCAGAATTAATAGTTTTTGAAAAGGGAATGAAATATTACTTTGAAATGCATCACATGTTTTAACCACAGGGAGATATTTAATCTATTATTTAAAATATTTCAGATATGACAAATTCATTTGCAATCCAGTGACCATATTTTCAGATTTTAATCAATAAACACAATACACATATACTGCTTTAAAAATTCTGCAGGGTTAAACTTGGAATTGAAGCGTCGACCTGCAATAATTAAGTTATCAAGTTCTTGAAATATTCAGTGGGAAAAAAAAATCAAACTGGTATCTATGTGTTTGTTTGTTTGTGTGTGTGTGTGAGTGTGTGTGTGTGTGTGTGTTCCAGTTACTCAATTTTATGTCAAATAATTAAATTATATCTTCCTTCAGTTAATTACTCAGAATTAAAAGGCTCTTTTCAAGATGTCTACCACACCAACCTTTGCCTATAGTAAAGTTCTCAAATATTTACCCACTTTAAGACAGATCAGAATACATTTTATACACAAATGTTTACAGATACTCATTGTTTACGCAAGTTAGAGTAAGAGTTTTAGCCACCATTTCAGCTCTATGAAGAGATTTTTAAAAATCATTTTTTCCCTTTACACAAAGAGTAAGAGAAACTGCTTTTTTTCCATAAAGGGAAAATTAGAAATTATGAAGATTTTGTAAATGTGGTGAAGTGATGAATCAGAATATAGAATACCCTTGTCTGGGATGTTTTTATGCAGAGTTTATATGTTTATTTTTAGGGATGATTTGGATGTGTCCTTATTGAAAAACAAGTCATGGTCTAAAATAATTCTTTAAATCTCTTTCCAACTTAACACTAGGCATTTTCTCATGTTGTAACTGACTATATAAAATTATTTCCACTAGTACCCTCAAGTTCACAGGACTGATCTTGATGATGATTTCATAAAGGCGTTATGCATTTCTTTGATTTCTTTCAGTCTTCTCTATATTAGACAGTGCAACACTATCCACTTAGTTACCCAAGCCCAGGTCCCTGATGCTAATCCTCTTTTCCCTTCAGCCACACCTTGGCAGGTCCTATCAACTGCCCCTTGGTGAACTCTAATCTGTGTTGCTGCAAACTCCACTTCATTCTTTCCCCCAGAGTCTGTTTTGCAGTGAGGCAGACCAGGCACCCCACCTCCCATTCCATAATTGTAATAATTAAGCTTCTATCCTGGCCAACAAGATCTTTATGAAGAGCATCAATAGGCTTTCACAGGAGTTCTGCAGAGAGTGCAATGTGGTTTGAAGCTTCCTTTTTCTTGTAAATGCCAGGTGTGTAGACATAAGGTGTGATAGACTCTGTCTCAAGAGAGCTCACTGTACAAGTTACGTCTCTGTTTTCCATATAAAAACGTGTGAGGCCTCTGCCTTGCCTAAAACTATGGGACAAAGAGTAACTGTTGAGTACCCACCCATAGTCATGTAACCACCCCACTGAGTATAAATCTAAAAGAATTTCCAGACCCAGGGTCCAGAGATTTTTAGGCATTAGCCCTTGGACTGCTGAAGCTTAAATTAACCTGCTTCCTGAAAATTCTTCCAGTATCCAACCTCGTCTGTCCTATATCAGCAGTACTGACATGATTAATAAAACTAGCAAAGTTTTCCAAGAGTGTGGGTATGTTCCTAATTCTATATGTTCCTATTCCTGTACATACTTTCTTATTGTTGGTTGAACAAATTATCTAAAGTTTAGTGACTTAGCACAATACAACTTTATCTTATAGCCCAAAGTCCCCAAATATACATCTCTATGACCAAAATCAAAGTGCAGGCAGGGATGCATTTCTACAGAGAGTGTAGGTGAGAATCTGTTCCTTCCCTGAGCTTCTAGAGGCGCCTGAGTTCTTGGCTCTAAACTATATCCTTGTCAAATCTCCATCTCTGACTCTGGCTTTCCTGCCCACTCCTCATAAGGAACCTCATGATTTCACTGGGCACCCCAGTGTAAATTATCTAATTTAGGATGATCTCTCCATCCCAAGAGCCTTAACACAATCACATCTGCAAAGAATGTACTCACAGATTCTGAGGGTTAGCAACATGGACATTTTTGGAAGGCATTGTTCTGTCTACCATAAAATGCTTTTGTTCATACATAAAATTGAGTATACTGGTATTCACTTAAGACAATTTTGTCTTGGGCTGATTGCAATTCTGTTACTCAGGCCCCCTAAGTCAATGATGGGAAACTGAACAGTTTATTTGTTCATTTGTTTATTTCCTCTCATTTTTTTTAGAATGTAAATTCCAGGAGAATATTTTCTGCTTTATTCATCACTAGATCCTTCATGTAGTACATCAGCAAATAATGGGCACAAAATAAAAACTCTAAATGAATGAATGAACTGTTGAGTTTGATAGATATTAATTGAGCTATCTTCCAGGAATGATGCTACAAAAGGAGGCTAGATTGACAGCAGCAAATCCTGTGAAGTATATACTAAATAAAATATCATTGATTTATGGGTATGTTCAATCCATTAAGAAAAGATTCAGTACATGTTCTTAAACAATTATTAGGAATGAGGTGTTAATCTAAAGTAGGATCCAGACTGGTGGAGAAAAATAAAATGTCTCTAGTATTTTAAATATGAAAAGAATATGAATGAGGATATGCTATACAAGATTAGATAAACAGTTTTAGAAGTGTGCATGACCACAGTCTATGGCCTCCTGAGGGCTGTGGTCATGCACACTGCCATGTGCCCTGGAAAACAGAAGATGCTTACCGAATGCCCCAGCCCCATTTCTTCCTCTTCCTTATAGCAAAATAACTACGGTCAGTTGATTTATACTCAGTGTCTCTTCAGTTCAGTTCTGTGACTTGCATTATCTCTAGAACCCTCATCCAGACCTACCACTTCATTGAACTTGTCCTTGCAAAATCACTGTTGACTTCCACATTGTTAAACAAGATGTTCATTCACAGGACCCGCAGCCATTTCTTCCTTCTCCTTGAAATGCTTTTTGTACCCGGGATTCAGAAACTTCACCTGGCTTTCTTCTCCCTGCAAAGACTTCTTATTCTCATTGACTGTTTCTGCTCATCTCCTTACTCTGGGCTCAGTTTTGAACTTCTCATTTTCATAGCCGCTTGCCCCTATTATAGATGCACATTTAAGTTGGAGATTCCCTTATGCATATTCCTAGGCTGGAGTCACCTTGGATCAAGATCCACACTTGGACCCCAATATCCAACTGGGGATCTCAAACTTTGCAAAACTCTTCTCCCTGACCTGTTACTTGTAATATTTTTTTTTTCATGTAACTAATGGAAACTTCATCTTTCAAGCTGTTTGAGCCAAAATTCTTGGAGTTGCTGTTAGTTCCTTTTTCTTTTCCATTGCACATCCACTCTATCAGCAAGTCTTGTAAGCACTACGTTAAGTCCAGAGTGTGATTCCTACCATCTCCATTCACCCGAACGGGCCACGGAACTGTTCTCGGCCTCTATCTCTAAATCTTTTACTGACAATTTCCAAAATAGAGGCTGTCGCTGTCATTTTAAAATATAATCACACCTCACTTCTGCAAAAACAAAAACAAAAACAAAAACAAAAAAACCCTCTCAGAATAAATAAAAACCAAAAATCCTTATTGCAACTGGCATGGTTCCTCCTGCCTCCACCGGCTGTCACCTTCCCTGACCCCTATGGCTCTACTTCATACTGGTCTTACCCATAGGTGTATACTCAAGTGTAACCCCACTTCGGGGGCTCTGGTCACCATTCTCTCTACATGGAAGGACTTCTCCCAGATAACTACATGACTCAACTTCCTCAAATCTCTGCTCCAAGTTCACTTATCAGTACAGCCCCTCCACCAATGCCATCACAAAGCTGGCTTTGTGTTGTAATGTCCCCTTCTGCTTAATTTTCTTCCCCATGACACTTAACTGTATATTACACACTATATATTTTCCTACTCATTTTCCTGTAAATGCTCATCCCAAGAGGGTAGAGTTTTGAACTGTTTGTTATTTTGTTATATCGCCAGCACCTAAACAATACCTGGTAAATAGTATAGGTTCAATAAGTACTTACTGAGTAAATGGAATAAAAACATCGAATGAACAAACAGCCAGATTACTTATATAAATTTAAAGGTAAAACTAACAATAAGATAAGCTGAGAGTTACTTCTGAGTTTCCTTGAACTTGTATATTTAGAAAGTGAAAACCTACTCACAATGGAGAATATTAGGTTGATTACTAGTTTACTGAGGAGACTCAGCAAGCTCCATTACAATCTGGCAGGTTTCTTCCAGGGAAAGGGAAACTGGGGATTGTGCTTTCCTGGTTTGTGAGTCACCCTACATCTGTGCACTTTCTTTTTGACAGCTTGAGTGAAAGGCTGGACCACTTCCTGAGTAGAACCCATTGAGGATGTGCTGACTTTTGGGGGCTCATGAGTTGCTTTCTAATCCTTCCTTTCTGAACTGCATTTACCAAAATCATTTCTATTTGATCACAAACATGTTTTCTTTTAAATTTCCAGTTTTATTTCTTATTATGTCATGTTTTATGATTGCCTTTTTACACTATTCTGGATTTGTTAAACTGCCACCTACCAGTGTTAACTGTGTTGCATTAAAAAGGCCTTAATCTAGGTAAACAAGAGCTAAATGAGTAGCTATATTCAACTTAAACATCTTTAAAAAGTTGGTTTTGTTTTTTAATGTACCATTTATATTTCTCACAACTCAAATTTTTTATTAGACATTATATAAAATATTTCTAGACCCTATTTAGTTTAGTGAGCTTCTTTCTGATATTTATATAGTTATCACTGGGAAGGAGGCCAATTCTTCAGCACTTTGAGGTCATGTAAATTGATATTCATGTTGGCAAGAAATTGTTCTGACTGGAACAATGCATAGCACTTTTGGACCTATTTCTAACCCTTTACAAAAAATAATTACAAAGCAAACATTTTAGAATTTAACATATATGTTTCAAGATAAAATATTTTGAAATTTAATATATATTGGACAGAATTTGATTTTATAGGCTCCTTTATTTTTAAAAATAATTTGTTATCTTTGAAAGATTATACATCTTCCCCTGCTAACCATCTTTCAAAGTATGTTGAGGCTATGCTTAATTATAATTGGTTTGAAATGCATCTGTCAAATATAGTTATCAATCTTTTAATGGATAAGGATTCAGACATGAATCATTATAATATCTTTTGCATAAATATAAACTTTAATATACTATGGAAATCATGATTTTGTATTTGTTATTTAAAACAAAATGGTCTTAAGAGTAGGTATTCTGCCTTCTATAATCATCGATTCTCGTCATGGCACTTAGATTGAAAACAGGCACTGACTCCTCAGCAGGATAAATTGATTCAAATTTGTTAAATAAAATCATCAGAAACTTTAAAAATTTAATAGAAAATGAAAAGGTGTACCATTAAAAAAACTTTATAGATGTTTTTTGAAGGAGTGAATGAACCATTGAAAGTAAAAAATGGTAAAAACATGTACCAGAAAAACATTGAAACCAAAAAGTGGGATACCAAAGTCAACATGGAATAGAACAGCTTTCAAGGCAAAATAAACTTTAAAGCAAAAACCAAAAATAAAACAGGAAAAAAAACCACTTGGGATTAAAGTAAGTGAAGCCCACCTTAACATGATAAGTATGGCCCCTAAATTTCAACTTTGTAAAGATGGAGGCGTGAGGCAAAGTTAAGGAAACCACTAAGGTGAACACATGTAGGCTATGACCCATTAGTCTAGGATCTCACAGAGGGTTTCCATCCATCCTTCTCCAGCAAGCACTAATGTTTGAGTACCTCTGGGGATGATCCTGAACCCTGGAGCTTGCACAGCGATTCTAATAGGAAGTAAAGGAGGGTAAAAGGGGCACTATTCCAGTCATCTCATGGTTCATAGAAGCCTGTTTCATTAGTCTGTTCTGAGTTTAGATTACTGGTGTTAGGGGTCCATCTTAATACCCTCTTTGCAGTCATTGCTTGTTTCCAATCAGACATGTTCATTATACCATGCCATTCTGCATGCCTTCCCCTTTCTCATGGGGCAGAAGCCATCTGTCATTTATGTAATGACTGGATTCCCATAATTATAGGATACTGATGAGGTATTACTGTACTACTTAGATATAAAATAAATTCTCCAGGAGGCTATACAAATTCTAGACTTATATGCACCTAACCACATATCCTGATATACCCACGTCTATCCATCTACTTAAAGAAAGTCATTTTCAGAGTGGAAAATTGTCATAGTGGAGAATTTTAATACCTCTATTAATGGATCAAGTCCACCAAAATGAGACTTATGCAGAGAACACAATTAACTGACATTGAGAAATTCTTATATTTTTCAAGCACACAATAAAAAATTTACAAAAACTGAGAACATTCTAGGTCACAGGAAGTATAAAGAATGCCAAAACACATCTATCACACAAATATTTTTCACTGGTCATAATAGAATTAAATTAGAAACTCACAGCAGAATGATGAATAAAATACAATAGGGCTGATGTTGATACTGGGTGATAATGCTAACTCTGATTTATGTTATGTTTTCCTGCCATATTCAGTAGGTTAATTTATTAAGGATAACCACTTTGCAGGAGGTGGAGAAGGTTCACAGTGTACAACTTCTCCACTCTCCCTCATCGCTTCATGGGAAATTCACCTGGGTATTAGGGGTGGGATACTGCCTGCTTCAGATAAGGTCCTGCCAGGCACAGGTTTTTCTGACTGTGGGCTTCTGTATAGTTCTTAAAGCACCTATAATATGAAAACTCCCGGAAAATTATTTTCCATGGTTTCAAAAACTGTCTTTCATAAGCCATAGCACTTAGCTCTAATGTCAGGAAGGATATTTTCTTACTACATACTACATACTTTCTTACTACCAAGGTGGCACTTGGTACTTACTACATAACCATAATGTCACATCATCCATCAAAAGAGCCAGGCAATCTACATGAGAAGCTAATTACAACTCTATGACTATATAAAGATGCCAAGTATGGGTTATGTGCACATAATAGACAATCAATGAGTATTTGCAGAATGACAATCAATGTGTATTTGCAGGATGAATGAAAGTTTTGGGAATGAGCTTATTTTACAAAGAAACTAGGAAGTTGTTAATGATAGTATCCCTCTTACCATCTACCTTCTTTATTTAAAATAATATTTCCCAAATGTTTTTCTGTATTTTTCTAAATTTATAAAATTGAGATACACACACATATTTCTTTTAATACTAATAAATTTACCATACTTGTTCCAACTTTATGACTACATTTAAGATGACCAAATAATTTCAATAAATTTCTGCTCTGCTCTATGTTTCAAATTACCCAGCATGATGTACCTAAATACTGAGGAAAGCAAATGGATCATAATTAAGGATTTTATCCGAAGTTCCAATCACCATAATTCTCACAACAGTACATAGCCTTATCATAAATACACATGCCACCCATGTACCTCCCATATTAAAAGGTCATGAATCTGTTCTCTCCTTTACAGTGGAACTGATTATTAAAATAAAATAAAAAATTCTAATATTTAAAAAATATGCTGAACCAACAGAATAAATGAGTTTTAAGTTTTTAACAAACCTGAATGGGGAAGAAGGAAAGAAAAAAAAAACGCAATCCCATTGGCATAAAAATATTTGTTTACAAAACTGAGGTTTTATTTTTAATTTTTTTTTTTGCTTCTACTGTAGGCTCATTTTTAAACAGTATTATATTTACAAAAGTAGGCACTTCAAGTACTCTACCTTTCCCCATGTTTTGTCCTGGTTTTTAAATATATTCAGAAATCTGAAGCGTTCACGTTGTCATTAAGGAGTAATGTTAGCATCCGGTGATTCAGCAGGCAGAAATGATACAGAATGACACAGAAGAGCAAGGCATCAAGAGAACAGCACTTAGGTCATCTAGAAGTGCACATACTGTAGTATCATAACAAAGACAATGGTGTTTGTATCCCTAGCCTCTTAGCCAGAACCAGGTGCCACTTGGTACTGAATTTGCTCCAGTTCTTGGCATGGGTTCTATCTACCATCAATTTCTGATTTAGTGTGTATATGTCAAAATGGAACCAGAAAAGTTAGCAGCTGGTTGCAGTGAGAGTTGAGTTAATGCTAACAGAGTCCTGTACTGATGAGCTACTGGAAGATGCAATTCCTTGTCTGCTTCTGTATCACACGGTAGTGGCATCTACTGTTTTCTTCTGTATTGATAGTGGCCTCTACTCTTATTTTCTGGATCCTACTGTTATTTTCTGTATCAGATGATAGTGAATGCCTACTGTTTTCTGTATCATATAATTAGTGGGCACCTACTATTTTCTTCTGTATATTATAGTTTTATTCTACATCATATTATACTGGGCACCTAATGTCTTGTTTTATATCATATAGTGGCGCATACCATATTCTTCTGTGTTATATTATAATTGGTGCCCCCTATTTTCTTCTGTATGACAATTCAATGGGCCTCCACTGTTTTCTTCTGTATCACAAGATGGTAGGCACTGACTTTTATGGTCTTCCTCGGGAACACCCCTCCTCACCTCCATGTTGTTGTGGTCCAGCTATCAAGTCCAGTATCTCAGTTGTGTATGTGACATAGGCAGAGCAAGTAGGGTGTGCCATTAGTGTTAAACATGGAAAATGGCATTGGGACATCATGGAATTCAATCAGCCACTCAAAGCCAATTGTTCCAAATTGATTCAGATGTTCTGAGAGTAGCTTGCCTCTGGCATCAGAAGTTGATGGCTCATCTAACACTTACCAGCCAATACTCCTGTTTCCATCACTTGGAGAGAGCTTGCCAGAGAAGAAACCAGTAAGAAGGGAAGAGAGTGAAAGAATGCCAGAGTAAATATTTAGATAGAAGGACAATTTCTCTAAGAGTTATGTCATCATATTTAACTTTGGCTAATACTGAAGAGATCATAAGACCTCTTTGTTTCTAGGTCAAATGTTCACTTTCCTGGGCTCATTTCCCTCATTTTATTTTAATGCTTAGCTATTTCTTCCTAGAAAACATTTCCTCTGCCTTCTCAGATTTTTCATAATCTTCTCTCTCCAGCCTCTACACATCAGGCTTTGCCTGAACTTTACTGGGACCATCTCTTCTCCTCTTCCCTTAGTCTTTCAAGGTGACTCTATTCATAATCATATCTTTAAATACTATTTATTGGTTTATGATCCACAAATTCACAATATATCTAAAATATCTCTAGATTTATGTCTGATAATTGCCTGTTTGATGTTTTCACTTGGCACATCGAGTACATTGTTAAAAAAAATAACTTAACTTTTAATAACCTTACTCTCTGCTCCTAAATCTCCTCTTGGCCTTCTCTCATCTCATGTCAGCTATTTCCAGTTGATTTTCTCAGCAACATGAGTGCCATCCGTGATTCCTCTTTGCCACCCCTGTGTCTACTTCATCAGCAAGTCGTGTCCACATCTCTGACCCATTCTCCCCTGACCACTTACCCGATCTGAATTGACACTGGACCCTCTTAGTCCAGTTCTGCACATGGCAGCCCAACAACTGACCATGAGTTGCCCTGCTCAAGGTCACTCAGGAGTTCTCCATTGTAGCTAAACCCCAACATGGTACAGCTAGTCTCTCCAACTCCATCTTATCCCATTCTGCTCTTTTCCACCATGGCTTCTTTTTATTTCCTCATACTGAATCGCTTTTCCTGCGTTACACAGGCTTTTCCCTCAGCCTGGAGAGTTGGTCTGTCCCCCATGTCTGCCACTTCTGACCTCCTGATGCCAGCCTTCCATGCTCACTGTTCTGTGTACCTTTTGGGGTAGAAAATATGCAATCTGTCCTGTTTCTTTTTTCTATAACTCTTTACAGGAATAATGATATCTTTGTTTACATTTTATTGCCTATTCCTCTTGGGACTCTTCTCCATGAGGAAAGGAAGGGTTCCTATTTTATTTATTATACAGCTAGACCCCTAAAATAATGTCTGGTGCACAGTAGGGGCTCAAATTGTAAGCATTTGCTGAAGACAGCAGAATGAAGCACATTCTTATCTGCAATGCATTTGTGGAATAGATTTTCAATGTTAGGCTATAAAATTATATTTAAAAACCGAATCATTCCATCTTTACCGATATTTCATGTAACTCTCATCCCCGTTCTTTCACAAAAACCCTACCAACTTGAATACCAATTACTTTAACAGCTGGGAAAAAAACTTGAACTTATTGAACAAAAGAGGAGAATGAGATATTTACATGTTATTATTTTCCAGACCTTTTTGTTGCTGTAATGGTGTGATCGATGCCTGGATGCCTAAGTGTTGATTCATAGGCTGAAACTTCCCTCATTTCACATCTCAGTGGTCAAGCACACCGCTTCATTTTCTAACATGAATGTTAATCCCATAAGCATTCTTTGTCTTTGAACTGTGCATTTTAAAGCTCAAGATCAAAGAAAGTTCTACCTTCATAAGATGAAATGGGTTGGCTCTAGGAGGAAGATTAGCATCTGAAAAGCACTGCTTCTACTTCTGCTTTTCAAATCTAACGCAATTCTCTTTTGGTTTCATATAAGCCAGCCTGAATTTTAACAACCTATGAATGATAAAAGTATGATGATCAATTCTGTCAGCTGATCAAGTCAAATGGCCTGTCCAGCTCATCCCCATAGCTGGTGGCTTCTGACCACCCCAGTTCTAGGATGCATCCTGATACTGGTTAGAATGCACTGGAAGTGCTCTGCTGCAGAGTTCCGTGTTTTTGACCCCCTGGTCCTGAGCCCTAGAAGTGGTGCAAGAAGCTATGTCTCCTTCTTATCCCTGAGCTCAATAGCTTAACATCTGGCATTCTCCTTGCTGTTTCTCCTCTTCCTTTCCTTCTTCAGACTGCCATTTCTTTCCCAACCTACTCCAGTTGAGGTCTTAGTAGAGCTCTGGGGAAGATTGTGAAGATTTACTCAGGGACTCACAGCCTTTTAACATTAAGACTCCCCCAACAAAAGTGTCAGATTAAAGGTATAGTATTCTTTGATCCCAGCTTATCTGTTTGTTTTTAAAGCATATACTTTTTTGATTTAGGTGTCAAATGAACAAGACGGCTTATTTCTTAATTTAATTTGCAGTCTTTAAAAAACATGTACTTTCTAAGGTTTTGTTGTGGATTTTGAGTTCTGAGTCCAAAAAGTATCTTCATATTGCTCAGTAAGTACCTCTCAAGATGTGGACTATTTGAAGGAGACCCTCAGGGTTATACAAAATTACATACAAGAGGAAGCGAGGGGAAAGGGAAAAATAATACAAGGGGGAGATATGAACTACAGTAGAGGGGATAGAGAGAGAAGAGGGGAGGGGAGAGGGGATAGTAAAGGATAGGAAAGGCATTAGAATACAACAGACACTAGGATGGCAATATATAAATCAATGGAAGTGTAACTGATGTGATTCTGCAATCTGTATACGGGGTAAAAATGGGAGTTCATAACCCACTTGAATCAAAGTGTGAAATATGATATATCAAGAACTATGTAATGTTTTGAACAACCTACAATAAAAAAAAAAGATGTGGACTATTTGATTGCATAGGTGTTTTGAAAGGTATAACAACAAAATAGTTGTTATCAAGTATAGTTTCCAATTATTCAGTTGTTCAAGAATTTTTTTTTTTAACACATGAGTGTTTTATAGGCCTGTTGCTTGGTATCATAAAGGGTTTTCCAATATTGTGAATGATACAATAATTTTCTTCTAAATTCCCCTGATTCTCTAAAGGAGGCTTATAGCCAGGACTCTCAAAGTTCTTATGGTCAATTTTTCTGTACATGGTGGCTATCTTTCTCAAAGCAGTTGAATTGCAAAACTGCCTGGTGAATTACATACAGGATTTAACATCTCAAGAACTATAAGTTTCATAAAGTCTATTATGCCTCTAGTTATTATAATTCTTTCAAAGTCACTTTATTATTCCTGGTCATGAATATTTATAACCAATCTAGTTAACCTTGTAAAGGCTGTGTTACATCCTTTAAAATATTTCGGCATCTTACACATCTGGAGGCTTCTAAAATTTGTCAGTTCCAAATGTAAAATAAAATGCTCCTAGAATAATGTTTAGCATAGGGGAAACATTATACTTGCTGTTATTGTATAGTAAGTATGAAATTCATAGTTTCTTATGGTAGGTCATCTTAATGTTTCAAAGATTATATATTTATAGAATGTGATGATGCTACTTCTTGACAAAGTTCTGGAAAATATTACTACAGACATTACATCAAATCAGAAAAGCTATATAATGTCATTAATAAAATTAATCAAGGCCATCTGGGCAAGGATATTTTGGAGAAGATGCCAAAGTATTGGTGACAACAGCAAAAGTAAACAAATGGGATTGTACCAAATTTAAAAGCTAAAGCTTCTGCACAGCATAGGAAACACAAAATAGATTAAAGAGACAATCTACAGAATGGGAGAAAATATTTGCAAGCTATATATATGATAACGAGTTAATATCCAGAGCATAAAAGGAACTCAAACAATGAAATAGTAATAAATTAATTAATAACCTGATTTAAAAATGGTCAAAAAACCTGAATAGGCATTTCTCAAGGGAATACATACAAATGTGCAATAGGTATAAGAAAATATCCTCAACATTACTAATCATTGGGGAAATGCAAATCAAAACCACTATGATATAGCACCTCACATCTGACTAGAATGGCTATAATAAAATAGATACATTTTGGTGAGAGTGTGGAGAAATTCTAAACGGTTGGTGCTATTAAATTTGTACAGACATTATGGTGGTATCCTCAAAAAATTAAAAATAGAACAACATATGATCAAGTAATGTCACTGCTGGGTACATATCCAAAGGAAATGAAATCAATCTCTCTGCTAGTTATGCTTTGGATATGAAGTGCCTCCTGAGAAGCTCATGTGTTAGTAAATGCAGGAATGTTCAGAGGTTAAATGATTCGATTATGAGAGCTGTAATCTCATCAGTGAATTAATTCATTTGATGGACTGATAATTTGAGAGGACCAGTATACTGGGTGGTAACTCTGGGAAAGTAGGGAGTGGCTGGAGGAAATAGGTCCATGGGCACATGGTCCATAACTACATACAATCATTATGTGTCAGAGGTAAAGATGTTAAAATACAAAGTTGCTAAAATTATTATATAAATTATTTACATGTTTATATACTTTCCATGTATAGTCACACTAAAATATTTTAAATAGAGCAATTTTATAAAATTGCTTTTTGTATCAAAGTAATCACCAAAATAATGAAAACCTCTAATATGTCCATGTTGAGAATAAAGAGACAATTATTTAGCTGTCCTTTGGCCTTTCCCTTTGAGTATAATTACTATTTAAGGCAGAATTTGTGCAGGGTTAGGCTGGGAGGTTGGAGTTGGGGGCACTTAGTTATGTTGGTAGCTCTAACCTGTTTACCTACTTCTGAATCCAAGAAAATTACTTTTTGTTTTGTTTTGTTTTATTTTCTAGTCTGGGCATTGAACCCATGGCTTAAATTATTCTTAATGCAAGTTTTTCTCCCCAGTCTCCTCTTTCCTAGATAATTTAACACTCAAAACAAAACAACAACCAAAACCCAAATGTTGCATCTGTGTTCCCCTATTTTGTTTTTACCTCTGTGAGACCAAGATGACTTTTCTTCCTCTGTGGCCAATCTCAGAGTCTAGAACTCCTACTAATATTTGTGGATTGAATGTGTAAATATAATGCAACAAGAAAACTGCCATCAAACACTATTTTTTAATTGTCCTATGAGATTGCACTTTGGTCATACCTACAGAAGTAAAACAAGTCAGGAAAGAAAATTATTTTCTAAAAAACCGAGGAAAAAAATCACAGAAACAGAAATCCTAAATAGTATTGCTACAGCAGATGCTAGAGTGTGCCACCCAGTTATTCACCTCCACTTTGCTTCCATTTTCTCCCAAATGCATTCACCCAGCACCCAGGGCTGTTTCCTGCTCAGAGGTCATACCTGAGTCCCTATTCTGGAACTGAACAGATTTGACTCCCCCAAAGCTCCCTGGGCAGCCAATCACTAGCCAATAGTGAGAACAAGGGCTTGGCCCCTGCCTTAATCCATGACATCTCTGAAGGGCCAGTCTGTCTCAGAAAGCACCCCCAACAGCCCTGAAGGATCAGCTGGGTCCTCTGTGGTCCCCACACCAACAGCTCAGCTTCTTTTCCTGTCCAACCTGGATTCCTCCACTCCCTTAAGTTTGCTCTTCCCCAGAGCTTTCCTCAATAAACTTTCCCCATGGAAATGCTAGTCTTCTGTGTTTCTCAGGGAAACTGATGTAACAGGGCCGGTGGTCGGAATAGTCTGGAAATTAAATCTAAAACAGCATCTGGGAACAGGATCACCCATCGGTGACTGATAATAAGGACCATTTCCCGGCAGTAGGTAGAGTAGTCCACGACACACAGTCTGGCATCGTTGATAAACTGTCACTGGTGGTGAACTAAGAAGAGATACCAGTGGAAGGAAATTGACTATTGGGTGCAACAGATAAGGTGTTTGAGGGTTTCTGTGAAGTGTTATCATGAAGGCAATGGAGCTGATGTCTCTGCTGAGCTCCATCCAGGCACGGGAGGAAGAAGATAGAAAGCTGAGATGATGAAGGCAAGCTGTGAAGGTCATGGGGCTTTGCCAGAGCTTTTGCAGAGATGCTTACCTCCCTCCACTGCAGGGCACAGCAAGCAAGGGATCTGGTTCTTCACGAAAGCAGTGGCGTGACAATGAAGATAGAGTTCTCAGTTCTTAACTGAGATTGTCTGCTCTGTCAAGATGAGGGCCCTGACAAGGGAGGAGGGGGCCCTGAGACTTGGGATGAAACATCTGGGACAAAGACTCAAGAAACTGGAAACTCCTGATTCCCTAGAGCAGACATGACCCACTCCCCCATCTCCTTCCCACTTAAGAAGATGTGACAACGTGTTCACCACTCCCCCTCCTGGCCACCCAGTGAACAGTTAAGGCTGAATAACAACATAACCCAGGTGGGGAAGTTCTGGACGGGAGCAAGGAGAGCAATATCCAGTCCAGTACATTAAGGAACATTCTTTGAGGATATAAGATTTATTATTTGGAAGGATCTTGGGAGATGGATCTCTATCAAAGGATTGGAAATAGCTATGGCTGATGGTTAGGGAAAGAGAAAAATCAGAACTGCAAGGCTGTCATTGAGGAGGGCAAAGATGGATTGACATCCAACAAGGGGGTGATTCAATCTATCAATCAAAAGAAATCATCTGGGTGTGGTGGCACATGCCTGTAACCCCAGTGGCTTGGGAGGCTAAGGCAGGAGGATTGCAAGTTCATAGCCAGACTTAGCAACTTTAAGAAGCCCTGTCTCAAATAAATAACTATATAAAAATAAACAAATAAATAAATATAAAAAGGGTTGTGAATGTGGCTCAGTGGATAAATGCTCCTGGTTCAATCCCCAGTACCCTCATACCCCCAAAATGAAACTAATGAGGTTTCCTAGTAGGCTCAAGGCTACTACCCTCATAAAAATTACAACTCTTTGTTTGATTTTCAGATTAATCCAGTCTCCACATCTGGAAATTCTTGACTGAGGAGAGGCCAGGTCACCAGAAGGGGGGTGCCTTGCAACATCAATGGCAATGACTACCATTGTCCCCAGCCCGTCCCCAAGAGAGCCAAAACACATTTAATTGGGTTATAGTACACTGTAGAAAAGAGAATACTCAATATTTTGAGGACATTGGACATAGAAGCTAGCTTGACCATTAATACTACGGACTTGAAAAGCCATCATGGTGAGGGCATATGGGAATTACGTGACAAATAGAATCCTAGCCCCAGTTTGGCTTGTATTTGGTCCTTGGAACTACCAAATGGTCCTTTCCCTAAAAAACAAATATAAAATTGGGATGCACATATTTGGTAGTTGATAGAAATCTAATGTAGGGAGTGCCTTGGGAGAAGAACTTGACAGTGAGAGAAACTGAGAAGAGTTCCAAGACTGCCCTTCATTCCTTATGTATCCCAGGAAGAATGGCAGAGAAAAGTGCCCATCTCACAGGACATGAGGTTAGCCGCTAAAACCTTGTTCCCCCTTAAGTCATCAGTTGGATCCTAGAAAAACCAGATATTTCCCAGAAGACAACTAAAGCCTGCTTCAAATCCAAACTGGTAGATGTTTCTGGAGCTGGTGTGCTGGGGGTATCATTCTTGCTCATGCAGACTAAGTTAGCCCCATATACAGGCATAAAGCCACTGGGTTGGCAAATGCATTCCCCCCACTTCTCTCATAGATGAGGATAAGAAGTGATTCACACTCACATGGGCTTGACTACAGTATTTACTTGCTCCATGGTCATGCTTAAATTTATTTCCCTCTGTCTTCATGTACTCAAAAGGGCTTGGGCCATCTTGGACATTTCTGGAACACAGTTGTTTGCTAGGTTTATGGTACTATGTTAACTAGGTTAGGGGATGGATTTGACACATATGTTGGAGAATTTAGAAGGCAAGAGATAAATCCTACCAAGATTTTGGCACTTGAAAAGTTAGTGAATGTTTTAGGAAACCATTGCTCCAGGAGATTCAGGAAAATCCCCTGAAAAGTAAAGAGTGAATCATTGTAGCTTGTACCTACCACTGCTGTAAAGGAAAAATAATGCCTCCTAACCCATGTCAGGTTCTGAAGCTAGCCTCTTCCATTGTTATAATGAAAGCTGAGAGCATTGAGAGGGGCCCAGAATAGGACTTGGCAGCAGGTGCAGGCAGTAGTGCGGGCATTCCTGATGATTAGGCCATACATCCTTGCACCCTTATGGGATGAGATATCTCTGATAGTAAAGGAAGTAATGTGATATTTATGGCAAGCTACAGTGGAAGAATTACAACACAGACTTCTTTCTGGGATTTTGGAATAAGACCATGACATCTGCAGCAGAGAACTATATGCCATTTGAAAAGCATTTTCCTAAGTTCTACTCAAGTAACCAGGAATTCCTGTGGCCAAGAATTCCCATCATGACCTAATCTCTGTGAGGCCTTCCATGACATAATGTCAGGAGGCCCAGCAGCAATCCATTGTAAGCTAAAAGTGGTGTACCAGGGCCTGGAGCAGGCAGAGGGATACAGCAGGCTACAGGTGCAGGAGACTCGGAATCCATGTCACTCACCACTAATGTACCTGCACCTGTTCCCAGCTTATCCTGCTTTCTGGCTACCTGGGGGTGTCCCTTATGATCAGCCTATGGGGAAGAAAAAGGCCAAGTTTGATTTAAGGGTGGGTTGGCCCAATGTGTTGGTGCAAACCATCCAAAGCTTGCTGCTTTTCTACAGCCCCAACTGGAGTGATCCTGAAAGATGATCATGAAATGAAACTTCTTCAAGGGTAAGTCTACAAGTAGTGCATTGGCTCATCCACTTATAGAAACAGAAATCATATGAGTTAGAATACACACAGTCCATGGATGGTAGTGGATGACTAAGCTGGTCCATTGGGGCCTGGAAGAGGGGAATTTGGGAAGACAGAATTCAGGGAAAGAGGTTTGTGGATGAGTCTGTTAGTCACAAAGGGACTCTTTGTATTCCCCTTTGTAACTTTGTCAACACTCTTTGGAGTGTCCACTTCAGAGGAGGCACCAAAAAGTCAGAATGTCCCTCATCACCCACTTCAGTTCCCCCACCATGGACTCTTATAAAGAGTATCCCAAAACGGTGTGGGATGAAGATCATGCATGGGCCCAATAGCAAGGGCTTCCTTCAGCAAAGCTGATCTAAAACTACCCATGACAGATACCAGTGTTGAACCTGGAGACAGTGCCGTCCTTCAGTAAGACCAAGAAGCCCCTCAGTGGCCAGCTGATCACATCATATTGACTGGAACAGACTCCAAGGCTGAGGGTGGAATATTCTGTCTATAAGACCTCAGCCACCATTTCTATACAAGGACTTATAGAGCATTTGCTCCATTGATGTGGGTCTCTCCATGAAATGGCAGTGAAACAAGTGACCCACTATTCTTATCCTATATTGTATTTCCAAGGAACTGCCAGATTGAGGAATCCTTCCAATTTGCTGTGGGGATCCCCCCTTGGAGACCTCTTGGAGGACAGGGGATACTTCAGGATGCTAAATCAACATCTTCATAGTGCTGCTTTGTGGTTGAGAGAAAAATCTGTCTCAGAGCCAAGGCTGAGTGTGGAAATGGTCATGTTTTCTAGCATCACTTTTTATGACCAGTTGGAACACATGAGCTTCCCATCCCTACTACCATGGGCTTTGTGTATCGAAGTCCTTTCTCAGTGAGGAATTCTTCTACCAGGGAGCACAACATTAGTTCCATTAATCTTCAAACTGCTATTCAGATCATTAGCCCCATGACAAGATACCACTAGGAAGAATAGGGTGCACCATTCTGACAATAGCTGTTAGGAAGAATATCTTTGTCACCCAGGTAGACCAATAGGGCATTTCTGGGTGTTCTCCTGTTTTGACAGTAAATAAACAGGTGCCACAAGTGTACTGGGCTGATAAGGATACAGTGATAAGCTCAGACCTCTCAGAGATGGATGTCAAAGTCACTTCACCAGGTTGGCTACCTAGACTAGCAATGGTGTCATCTGACAGTTAGGGGAATCTTGAGTGGGTAGTTGCAGGTAGTAGTTGATAGAGAAAAATGGTAAGTATTAGTTGCAATCCTGAGGAACAGCTCACAAGTAGAGGCTGTATTTCATTCAATTATCCTTCTTTTAGTAGCCGTCTCAGAAAAGAGACCAATCAGAATCCCAAATTAGGTATATGAAACGAGAATCTGAGTGATAGACTCCAACAGTTTGCTGCCATGGTCATTCCTGAGAACTAAGATACTCACTTCTTAGCTCTCAGCAATAATAGCAGACGACAAGAATGACTGTCCACTGCTGAGTTGCCTTACCTGGGCTACAACTATCTATGTCAGATCAAGGTACAGGTGCAAAATTCCAGCACTTCCTCCAATTTGGGATACAGTCTGGAGGTCCATCCCAGCTCCATCATATCTACATTGCTATTTGGCATTTCCTTTGGTTCAATTTCACTGCCTTCTTTCTCCTGCAGGTGTTTTTATTGAAGGTGTGCTTAACTGAATAAACTGGCATGTAGACTGCAGCTCAGAGCCTGGTTCCTGTGGATCCTGTCTAAGCAATTGCTCTTGGAAAGATAGGGGCACAGTATGATCAGTCCCACTGATGGACTTCTCAATAGAATACTGTTCAGCTTTATCTTAAGCCAGGTTCTCCAGAAGCAGAGCCTCAGATGAGGACTCTTGTATAGATAATTTATTAAGGAAATGCTCTCAAGATAAATTAATCAGCAACCAGGAAAGCAGGATAGGCATAAGAGAGAGAGAGAGAGAGAGAGAGAGAGAGAGAGAGAGAGAGAGAGAGAGAAATGCGCCAGCCAGACAAAGACATGGGCTGAATCCCAAGGCAAGTCTCCAGAAAAATGTGGAAAATTACTGGCCATTCAGTAGCCAGTTAATATGCCATCTTTGTAAGGGAGACCAGCATTGAGGCAGTGGCATTTATACTGTATGGATATATCCTTTAGGCTTGACTATTTATAAAGAAAGAGTTTAGAAAAACCTTAAATTAAAATAACTCATGAAAGCTGTGCTTAATCAAACAGAAAATAAAGTAGCCTGTTATCTAATTTATCAAAACTTTTGTTTTTTTATACTGAAACTGAAATTTTCAGCAAATCAACCCAATTCCCCCCCTCTTAAAAAAACAAAACAAAATAAAACAAAACAAACCTTAATTTGGCTAGGCCCTAAAAAGAGTACTTAACTAAATCCTAACTCTGAGAAAATTAAGAACAAATTTTAAGAAAGTTATTTGAATGTATCAGCTAAGCTGAACTCTTTAGTTGCAAGACTCTAAATGAAAGATTTAAAGCCAAGAGAATTCTTGAGGTAAACATAATTAAGGTTCTTATCAAAAGTGCATATGCAATTTTCCCATCGCCTTGACAGTTTATTAAAAAAGTTTCAGAGGTCTTAAGGCCATGATTCACTTCTACCCTTATCATTACGTTTTCTTCAAAATTGGAATGGGATGATTTAATGTGACTTTCAAATGGTGCCAAAATACACATATTCAAATGCATTCTATGTTTCACCAAGATTAACATTTCAGAATATTTGATATAAAGGTTTCATTAAGACCTAAAATGTTTAATGAAAGGAAAATTTTCATAGGAATTTTAAACAGTTATTTGATTTTCTTGTTGTTGTGGCTAAATTCTACCATCAGAGTCAGCTGCAGAGAACTTAAGCAGGGTTTGCTATTTGCATCCTGGAATGTGCACACCACTCCTCAGTAGCTGTCTCTGCATGCAGAGAACATTCTCAGCTGGAGCAGAAATAGCTTCAGCCTGGAATCCCCTTCGTGGTTAGGGATTATTCATGGGGCTGTTTTAGAGGATTGGAGAAGTCGGGTAACCATTTTAACCATTCAAAGCCATTCTCTGAAGTTCTTCCCTTATTTCCTGTCAGTGCTGGTCAAGATAAGAGGTTATGTGTCTTTTTTTTTTTTTTTTAACGATAAGGATGATGGGGACAACTATTTACTCAGAAGTCAGAAACTTTGTAAGTGCCTTTTATGGACTTAATGCCTCCTTTTACACATGAAGAAACAGGCATTAGAAATTAAGTAATCCACAGGAGATCATGTAGTTAGAACACAGTAGTCTGACTTCACAGCCTAAACTTTTCACCATTTATTGTTACAAAAGTATTATACTTTCCAAAGACATTTCCCAAGAAAAAGTGAAAATTTAAAAATTGAGTTAAAATAGTCATGAAGGTGAAGCTAGATTTCCAAGGTATCCCTCACTTCCTCTTCCACTGCCGTAATTCATTTTCCATGGCAAAAAGGGCAATTCTTACAAATAATAAGTAGGACTGCACAGCTTTTATGTCATAAATGTTCCAGGGGCTTCCTTCTACTGTAGGACGAAGCACCAATGCCTTTGATCGAAAGAGAGCCCTCCCTAAGTCCTCAGCCTCACGGTTCCTTGACGATATGCTACACACCAGGCATCCTCAAGTCCAGTAGATGTTGACATTTCAAGGGATTTTGAGAGAAGTCTGGAGACCTTTGCAAAGTCACAAGTTAATAAATCCTCCTGTACCAATCTTCCCATAAAATTCTCTATAGCACAACACATAAAATTAAACAGACATTGGAGTCTATAAGGACAAAAATATAGTGGGGGATAGATTCTATAATAAGAACACCATGAATTTTTCTGGCTCTGTGGCAGGTCTAGAGAAGAATAATGCCAGAGAGATGCTGATAAGGCTGAGAGAAAAGGAGGAAGGATAGAAAGAAACATGTGGGGAGGCTCAGGCAGGTTTCTGAAGCAAGCGGACATCTTCAGTGCTCTGCTGCGTTGTGCCCCCCCCCCCCCCCCCGCCCCCCGGGGAAGCCACAGCAATGATGGGCACAACTGGGAAGCGGCAGCGGGGTCACAATGGGCCACGGAGTAAAGACTAGAAAAAGAACCGCAGCCCTTCCAAAACACACAGCACTGAACAGATTGGACACCACTAATAATTCACAGTTAGCATTTAATTTCCACATGTCTTCTAATAGCAATTTAGTTTAATGACCAGAAAGTGTATTTTTTTTATAGGACAATATGTGACAAATTTATTTTCAGTATTTTAAATGAAAGCTTAGCCAGCATCATTTGGAAACTTGTACTTGTGAATCTTTAGAATTGTATATCTAACTATACTGAAATACGACTTTTCATTTGGCTTTGAAAGAAAATCTCAAATTCTAGAACCTATAAAACTAACCCCAATTTGAACCACTAGTTCTGAAATTCCTTAAGTGTGCCTCTTTGTTCCTCATTGTAAAATGTTTTCAAGAAACAAACAAACAAACAAACAAAACAAAAAAACCCCAAAAGTAAATGTGGTACATTTTGAAGTTTCTTTTGTACTAGTGAGTTACTCCATCCAGTTGATGAGTCATTCAGGCAATTGAGTTACATTTTCCCTTATTATTGTTCTGTATTACTTTCTTTAAAAATTTATGTTTTCCAACTACCACATATTAGGAAACACAGAAAAGGGACCTACAAGTTCAGTAAGCAAAAGCACTAGCACATTTTTTTCTTTTACCCTACTTATTTTACTTTTTTCTTGAATTTTGAGCAGCACTTAAGTCTTTTTTCAGATTTGGGGAGGGAAACATTCCTCCTATGGTGCAAGAACAGTTAGGAGCCAGGTTGATATTTTGCTCTTGTTTTGCTTATTCCCACATGATAAAACCACTTGACTTTTGGTCTCATTAATTTCAGTCTATTTCTTAATATCCCTAACAAAACTATCAATATACTCTAAAACAAAAATAATTTTATCACAAAAATTTAGAGTAGAATTAGAAGAAGTTGATCTTAAAGATTATACTTTGCCTGAACTCACTACAGTATACAACTTAAATATCTAATAATATGGCAATGCTATCATATTTTACAAAATGAAAATATGAGAAATATGTGATTATGCTAAAATATGTAGCATTTTAGTAATCAGAATAATCTAAAGAGCTGAAATGAGAAGCGAACTTAATTTTGTTAAAATCAAAACATATTTATTAGAAATAATTAATTTGTTAGCTTAAATTTAATTTAAATTCATCAAGTAGTTTTCTACCTAGGAAGAAAAACAAATCAAGAAACCCTATTAATTCTTGTTTTTTAAGTTATTCTTTGAATTATACAAAATCCAACTTAAAACGGTTACTTACCTTAGAAATTTTGACAAACACACGAGAATTAGTGGCAGCTGGCCTGAGCTCTACTGGAGAGAGAGTGTTTCAAACTTTTCCATTACTTACAGGACGAGAAGGAAGGAGTTGGGCTTTACCAACTAGCCAGGGAGAAAAGGCGCTCACGTGTTTGGCTTTGGCTCCTGTTTCAGCCGCTGGTACTAGCAACAGGCCCTTCTAATTTTACTCAGTGACATAAACAGCTCAGGCCACACTTGAAATTGTTCGGGAACCACTTCCAGCATGCAATTCTCAGTGTGCCCAAAACAAAACTAAACAAGCCCAAACTGTTCTTACAAAACCAACATTCCTACATTTAAACCCTGAATTATGACTGTTTCATTTAATTATAACTTTCTAAAATAAACTTTACCTTAAATGAATAACGAGAATCTTCTGAGACTAGTTTCTGGCAGAATCTAATGTTGATAAAATATGAACAATAATTTCTAGTTAACATACAGTGTTTAGAACTTGGGACTTTATTAATATTATATGTGTACTAATCTCATCCAAAGAAATTGCAAATTATCAAACAACAGTCACTCTTTAAAAAATCACTTCCCTTGTTGAGTGCAGTGGAGCAGGCCTGTGATCCTGGTGATGAGGGAACAAGAGGCAGGAAGACTGCAAGTTTGATGTCAGCCATAAAACTTAGTCAGCCCTGTCTCAAATTAAACAAAACAAAATTAAAAAAAGTGCTGGGGATTTAGTTCAGTAGTAGAGTTTCCCTGGGTTCAATCTCCAGTAACACACACACACACCAAAAAAAAAAAAAAAAAAAAAAAAAAAAAGAAAGAAAAAAAAAGAAAGAAAAAAAGAAAAATTAATTACTCCCTTTTGCCTCTTTTTAAGTGAAAAAAGTAGATATTTGAGCAGAAAAACCTAAATAATGATTACCATAATAAAGAAAAGGTAAATAAAATCTGTGTTAAAAGTGTGACACTTATTCTGCAGCCCACTAACGTTTATATTACATTTAACAAAGTATGTGAATGTAATTATTTGATTTTAAATTGTCTTTAAGATCAATTAAATCATCCAGTTTTTATAAGGGGCAAATAAAATAAATATCAAACATTTGGATACTCTTACTTTTTTTATTTTGCATTATTTTAATGGAGACTTGATTGCAGCATGAATTGAAACAATCTAAATTATGTATTTGAAATTTACCTTTTTAGAACTAAAACTTGAATATAAGCAGCAATGCAGTGATCATCCACGTGCTTAATTTTTATTTTATTTTCTTCTTGGGGGGACTTTTTCTTTGGTTTATTCATACTCTAACTTCTCTTGAAATTTGATGCTTCTATCACACCAACAGCTGCAGGCCTTAAATTAAAAGCTGGTACAGCTTTAATTAATTATATATTTATAAGGTGTTTAAAAAACCTTTTATGAATTCTCAGCACATTATTATAGCTTCCGTATGGCAATTTGGTTAGATACAAAATTATAACATAACTGTAAATTCTTAACAACAAAAAATTATGTACTGAACAATGATGGTATGAAATGTAATTTTATATCAGTATGTGTCTGAAAAGTAAAAGTTTGAACTCTATATTCTGATATTTGAATTCAAAATCCTAACTTTATATGCTGATTGAAATGTCACTTATTTAAAGGTAACATATCAAGGGACCTTGTCATCAATCAGTGAATCGGGTTTGTAACAATGAACTTTTCAATACTTGGGGGACTGCATTATAAAAACAGTCAAGATTTCGGTGTGATTTCCACTCTCATTTATAGATTCACTAAATACTATCAACATTACTTTTAGTATTGCAGGAGAATGATTTAAATCAGTTTTAATTTTATAGGTATGTCAGTCAGCTCTTTGTCTCTATGGCAAACTACCTGAAAAAAACAACTTAGAAAAGGAAAGGTCGATTTTGGCTCACAGTTTCAAGTCCATGGTCTGCTAGTTCCATTGCTTTGGGCCAGAGGTGAAGTAGCACCATGGCATTAAGGGCATCACAAGCAGCCAGGAAACACACCTCTCTCTCTCTCTAACACACACACACACACACACACACACACACGCACACACAGAGGGAGATCTCACATTCTAAGTTTCCATCACCTCCCAATATTGCCATCAAATTATGAATCCACCAATCCTCCAGTGGGTCAATCCATTGATGAGGTTAAAGCCGTCATGAACCAATGGCCTTCTCAAAAGCCCCACCTCTAAAAACAGCTGTATTAGGGAACAAGTGTTACACATATGAGCCTTTTCAGGGAAGGTTCTAGATTCAAACTGTAAACAGGTTAGTTTAAATGATTACATCAAGTCTCACTGGCATGTATGAGTGTGTACCTTCCCCTCACATCCTCACCAACACTTATTGTTGTTTGTCTTCATAATAGCGGCCATGCTGACTGGAGTGAGATGAAATCTTTTTGATTTGCATTTCTCTAATTGCTAGTGATGATGAACATTTTTTCATATATGTGTTGCTTGATTGTATATCATCTTCTGAGAATTGTCTGTTTAGGTCCTTGGCCCATTTATTGATTGGGTTATTATTATTATTTTTTTTTTGGTGTTTAGCTTTTTGATTTCTTTATATACCCTAGAGATTAGTGCTCTATCTGATGTGTGAGGGATAAAAATTTGCTCCCAAGATGTAGGTTCTCTATTCACCTCACAGATTGTTTCTTTTGCTGAGAAGAAACTTTTTAGTTTTAATCCATCCCATTTATTGATCCTTGATTTTAATTCTTGCGCTATAGGAGTCTTATTAAGGGAGTTGATCACATGATGGAGATTAGGGCCTACTTTTTCTTCTATTAAACGCAGGGTCTCTGGTTTTATTCCTAGGTCCTTGATCCACTTTGAGTTGAGTTTTGTGCATGGTGAGAGATAGGGGTTTAATTTCATTTTATTATTTTATTGTATATGGATTTCCAGTTTTCCCAGCATCATTTGGTGAAGAGGTTATCTTTTGTTCAATGCATGTTTTTGGCAACTTTTTCTAATATAAGATAATTGTAATTTTGTGGGTTAGTCTCTGTGTCCTCTATTCTGTACCATTTCCATATTGGTTGTAAATTTGTGCAGCCAATATGGAAAGCAATATTGAGATTCCTTGGAATATTGGGAATGGAACCACCATTTGACCCAGCTAACCCTCTCCTCAGTCTATACCCAAAGGACTTAAAAACAGTATACTACAGGGACATAGCCACATCAACGTTTATAGCAGCACAATTCACAATAGCTAAACTTTAGAACCAAACTAGATGCTCTTCAGTAGATGAATGGATAAAAAAATGTGCCATATATACACAATGGAATATTACTCAGCAATAAAAGAGAATAAAATCATAGCTTTTGCAGGTAAATGGATGGAGTTCCAGAAGATAATGCTAAGTGAAGCTAGCCAATCCCCCAAAACCAAATGCAGAATGTTTTCTCTAATATAAGGAGGCTGATTTATAGTGGGGTAGGGAGGGGGAGCATGGGAGGAATAGATGAACTCTAGATAGGGCAGAGGGGGTGAAGGGGAAGAGAGGGGGTATGGGTTATTAATGATGATGGGATGTGATGGACATCATTATCCAATGTACATGTATGAAGACACGAATTGGTGTGAATATTTTGTATACAACCAGAGATATAAAAAATTTATGCTCTATATGTGTAATATGAATTATAATGCATTCTGCTGTCATATATAAATAAAAAATTATGAAAAAATGAAAAAAATAAGGGATTGCAAGAAGATTTTCAAAGTTTTAATGCAGGTCTAGCTTACATTTGAAACTCATATACACATACTAGATATGTATTAAATGAAATCATAACATTTTAAGCTCTAAGAGATGTTAATGAAAACCTAGTTTAACACTCACCTAGGTACAAGTAAGTATTCTGTGTTACAAAGATAGTAAAGCATGGTCAAAGTGGCTTTAGTACCTCTTGGGTATTTTGTGTTCCACTACTTCTGACTTCCAGGCACAGCCAGAGTACCTCTGAGGTACATTCTAGGGTTCACCTCATTCTCCCTCTGCTCCTATTCCTGATATTACACGACAGTCCTTGGTGAGCTCTGTCCCCTTCTGGCTCCTCTCCTTCTAGTCTCTTATCTGCTTGGGCATGAGTCACCCTGTGGCTGGCTGTATAGCTTAGGAGGTTTGGTTGGAGAGTTCATTTTCAGAACTAATGAAAACAGGGAATTCTTGGTAGTGATGTGGTCAGTTTTGGACTAATCCGTTTTACTTTTGACATGAAGCAGGAGGCAAAGAAAGTCCTCCATGGAGAAAGTGTGACATCAGGGAATGAGATAGTTCAAATCTTGAAAAAACCATAGAAGTTTAAAGTACTTGCTGTGAGGACCAGGTTTTAAATTCACTAGTGAAAATTATCAGATCAGCTAAAGTTGAATGCAGATGCTTCTTTACCTAGACTCATGGTACGTTGAAAATATGGCAGATTGAAAATATGGTAGGTCAAACCTGCCCACCATCCTATTTTTAGCAACAGAGGGCACTGCAGTGTGGTTGCTTCCTCTTGTGACCACAGGGCTGACTGGGAGCTGTGGTTACTGCTGCTGACCATGACAGTGAGGGGGAATCAGATTCCCTGGAATTGAAATTCCATGCCGTTTCTAATGAAGGCAAGGCACTTTTGCACTATTATACATATACATATAAAATCCTAACTTGAACCATTTGTTGGGTTGAGATATCATAATTGAACCATCAAGTTGAGAATTCTCTGTACATGGGAGCCATGATTTAATAGTTTTCATAATATTATATAGGTTGTATGTCCCTAATCCAAAATCCAACATGCTTCAAGGTGCTCTTTGAGCACTGGATTGTCAGAGTAAGGGTGCTCAATCAATAAAGTCTATGCAAACATTCCCAAATCTGAAGAAACTCTAAAATCTGAAACACTTTCCATCGAAAGCATTTGAGATAAGGGATGCTCAAACTATATGATAATTGTAGTCATAAGTTCTTGTGATGAACTCCCTTCAAACTATGTGAGATGTTCCTACAAAACAAAATTCCTGGTCTCCCCAAACTTGCTCTTCTGTCCATCTTTTCCTTCTTGGCGCCCCCCTGCAATGTCAGGAAGGATAGACTTGGGAGTCTCCCTCATTCCTCAGGCTGCCAGTCACTAAGTCCTGGGAATTCCCTTCTGCAACTTCTGCTCTGCCTGCTCTTTCTACCGTGTTCCTGCCTGGCTGTAGGGACGCATCTTCTCTGGTTTGTTTGTTGTTCCAGCCACATGCCCACCCCCTTGTCTTCCTGCCTCGTTCCATCCTACAGTCCTGGGAACTGCCAGAAAAACTTCAGGAACAAGTAATTCTGTCCACATCACTCCTCTGCTTAAAGTGCTTCAGCATGTCTCCAGGAGACGATACCAAGTTCTTGATCGGATACACATGTCTTTAAAAGGGATTGGGGTTGTCCATCTCTGGGGCCTCTTGTCCTCTAGATTCTGTGAGACAAAAGTCACACATACTGCTGTATTATTACTGACTTTGTCTCTGACTAAAGGTACCTCCCATCTCTTTCTGTTGGTGAACTGCTGTTTAATTTTTTGAAGCTTGCTTAGATATCACTATCAGCTTTTCTATATGTCTTTTCAAATACAAATATAATTATTTGTATTTACATTGCCATCACTTGTTTATGTACCTGTCCTCTGCTAGACTAGCAGCCATCAGCAAGAGCTAACATATGATCCAGAAGACATTACAGGAATTATCCAGAAGAGGTCAGTAAACAGCAGTGAAAGTATGTTTTTCAGGATAAATTACATGTGAAATAAAATTAATTATTTTGTAATTTGATAAACTAAGATTTAAAAAAAAATATTGTGTCAAGTATTTCTTCTTCAGTTGAAGTTACAATTCTCAAAATAAGTATAAGCAAAATGAAGTGACCAGCGACTCTACACCTGACCGAAAACTTCAAGTCTTCACTTGGTTGTCATTACATGGATGATTCTCACCCATATTCTTTGGTTATTTTAAAACAGGATCAGCAAACATACACATTTTAACAAAGATAATTCTGATTCCCTAGATGTTTACTAGATTATTAAAGGTGTGTGTTATACGGCTATTACGGTATTTTGAGAGAATTTACTTAGTATAAAGGGCTAATTTAATGTTCTCAGAAAAGATAAAGGGGAAAAAACACATGGAATCTTTGTGATGTTAGAAAAATAGGATGCTTAATAAATTCTCAAAGGAAAAGAAAACAGATATCAGAAGATAAAATGGAGTACTGGGTTGGGGTTGTGGCTCAGTGGTAGAGTGCTTGCCTAGCACATGTGAGGCACGGGTTTGATCCTCAGGACCACATTAAAAAATAAATAAATAAATTTATGTCCATCTACAACTAAAAGTGTAATATATATACACACAAAGAAATGGAGTACTAATTGAAATTTCATAATATCATGCCTTATTATTGGTAATTGCTGAATTGGGTCATAATATCCTAAAATTATTTCTCCATGAAGATATGACTTTGCATAATTTATAGGTAGCAGATGTTACAACTCCATCAAATATTGACTTCTTGGGTAGGGAATGGAAGTGTGGCATGTGCATATTAGAACCACAGGGAATACATTAAAAATAATGATCAAAGTAGAACTTGCACATGTTAAGGAGGAAATTGATCAGAAGGGCTCATAATAAAAACCCTGCTGTTTCTGCTTCTGCCCAGACCACCTTCATCTGCACTTGTGTGAGGTCCCTACTTAGATCTTCCTTTTTATAACCTTTAAAAGACTTCTTATTGCTGTATCTCAGTGTCGTAACTTTGGGCATTATCCATCAGTTTAGTTCATGTACCTTATCACCTAGGGCAAAATATGCCTTCCTCAGCATATCCTAGCTGTATGTCAGCTTTTATTAATTTAATCTACTATTTGTAATTAATTCCATTTTTCTTCATGAAATTCTCTTGCCTTCATTTTCTAATTTATATATTTTCTGTTATGCTTGGATCTTAATTTTCTTACGTGACCAAACTCCATTTCCCTTATTTTCTAATTGTCTTCTTTTTTACTTCTTGCCTTCACCACCTCTATCATATCCTCAAGTTCTTGCGCAGTTTCCAATAATAACACCCATTGTCCATGATGTCCTTTTTCTCCAGCATCCGTGTGCTTGGGGCTTTTCTACCCATTCTGGAGGACTGAGCCTTTGTAGAGCTGCAATCTGGATTGGTGTCACTGTTCTGAGTTGAGCTAATTACTCCCTGAAGTTTCTCTCATGATTTTGCATTTACTCTCTTGCCATGATGAAGTCCACCCTCAAATAATTATTCAGAAAGAGTGTTTGGAGAGTAGATTGTTTGAATCTTCTTATGACTGGAAATTTATCTATTCTGCTCTCTAAAAGAGGTTAATATCATTTTCAATTAGCCTAGAATTCTGGATTGAAGTAACTTCCTACTGAAATCTTTCCCCACTAACATCTATACTCAAGACATTCTGCAAAGCCTGGCAGTGGCGTAAGCCTGTAATACTAGTGGCTTGGGAGGCTGAGGCAGGAGGATTACAAGTTCAAAGGCAGCCTTGGCAGTTAGTGAAGCCCTAAGAAACTTAGGGAGACTCTGTCTCAAAATAAAAAATAAAAGGGACTGGGGACGTGGATCAGTGGTTAAGTGCCCCTGGGTTCAATCCCATATATATATATATATAAAAATCTTGCAAAGAAGTGTAGTTCTAGTCTGATTTGCCTTTCTATTTTGTACTGAGTAAGATATATTACTGTGTAAATATAGCTCTGCCTATATCTTGGTAAAATTCACATTTGCCTCAATTTATTTCTCTTTACATTCATCTGGCATTTTGTATATCTGCATGTAATCAAAGAGGACATAATATGCATTTATAAAACATAAGTACATTTATTCTTATTGCAAAGTAGCAAGGATCAATAATACTCAAGACACAGTCATAAATGTTCCTAAAATTTCTTTACAGTGATCAGAAATTTATGATCAAGGATTACAAAACAGATGATGGTAGAAATTTTGTAAAGAAGAATAGGTGATATAAAATAAGTTTGAAGGAAGAGAGCAGGATCGATAAAGATAATATTAGAGGTCTGGATATGGAGGAAGTCTGGGGGATCTGTACCCCAGGAATTTGAAGAACGCTAACCATTGAAGATTTGTGACAATGCTGCTCATTTACATAAGGGAAACTTACTCTCTTTCTGAGAATTCTCCTTCCATTGTACAACATTCCTGGACTCTTTCTATAATCTTTACTCATTTCTTCCTGTGGAAAGTGGATGTTTACCTCTCATCAGTGAACTGGAATGGGAAAGTGTACCTGCACGGCACAGTTCCTGTCTCTTCAGGGACCTGACTTCATGCTTGCAGAGGGTGCACGTTTTGCATTGATCTTTTGTGCTGAAAGTTGAAAATGCAATCATTTAGAGGTTACCTGAGATGCTTCAGCTGCCTGAGGTCAGTGAGTCCTTGTGCACCATGTACCCTTAGAAAGTCTATTACTGCTGCACGCAGAGGATACATTCTTTAACAGCTCTCTTTATTACAAAGTCAGAGCCTCATTTGCCACTTTCCTTGGCCTGTCTCAGAATGTGGGCAGTAAATAGAAATATGATTTTTCTCAATCCTTTCAAACTAGGAAACAAAACAATCAAAAGCAGCATTTAGCAACTACAGACGTTTTGTAGAGGATCTGTTATGTAGTAAGGGCTATTCAATATTAATATGTAGCCTTCTCTAACTCTCCCTTCCATTCTTGCCTAGCATCCTGTTTTCTTGCAAGGTTGGTGCCCTCCTACTAAGTATCCCCCCTGGTACTCAGGGCATTCAGCATAGACTGATTCCTAGCTGTTTACTTGTCTCTCTCCTGGTGATGGTCACGTGAGTTTAAGTTTGACCTCAAGGATTGAATTTTGATGCATATATTTCCTTAGCCTCTAGATACTCATTAAATTTTGCTAAATGCATGGATTGATAAATAAGTTGTTTCCTCTACTTAAGTAGTTTCCTTCCAGCTGAGAAGACAGCTAAATAATTACTGAACAATGTGGTTAGTATTACAATCAAGATATAATCCAATGGCTATAGAAGCACAGAAAGAAAACCTTAACTCTATTTGAAGAGATCAAGTGGTAGTTAATTTTCTGTTAGCACAAACCATCATTAACTCATCCACTTAAATTTGCCAATGTTTGAATGTCTTAAATGTATTTAATATCTTGATTTTCATTTCCTTTATTGTTAATGATGTTGAACATTTTTTTCATATATTTTCTGGCCATTTGTATTTCTTCTATATATTACATAGATATAACTTAATAAATGTATAAAGTCAATACATATTGAGAGATATGCCATTCTTCTAAGTGATATGATTTTTATTAACTTACCAGGAAGTTGACAGATCAACAACCCAAACCTGGAAAAGAATCTACCAACTTAGCTCCTTGAAAAGAAGACTGCAAGAGGGAAGGAAATGCCACATACTTAGAGCTTGTTAGACACCTCTCTGGTGGCCTCTTGGAACACAGATACAATTCTGAAATGAAACATTGCACATGCTTTAGGGAATGGAGGTAGATGTGAGGCTGGGTTAATCCATGAGTAAGAGCTGGGATAGAGAACCTGAGGTAGACATTCCAATTCAAAGGCAATCTTCCCTCAACAGGAAATCAGATTCCCTTCAATATACGCCTCAACCTTGACCTTCCTACTTCTGAATTTAATCTTTGTGTCAATGACTTAGGCTCAGCCTCCTAGATCTGATGGCCTTTTCTATTTGACAGCTTGACCAATATCTTCTATTCTGATTCTGATGAAAAACTACATGATTATTAGTTTAAAATTTTTCTTACTTTCTTTCTCCCTAGAGATCATAAAAATGCTCAGAATCCCATGCGTTGGTATCAGCTGAGCTTTAAATAGCCATTTAACTTCTCTTAGTGGCTATATAATGTAAGATAAGTTATTTATTTTTTAATGGTCAATTTTCTCCTATTACTGTGGGGGAAATCATACCATCTCCCACTTAAGTTTAGTAAAATAATTAAATGAGATAACGTATAAAAGGTACTTGACACATAGTAAGACACACATTCAATGATTAACTATTATTACAGCCACGCTTAAATTTTCAAAAGAAATAAGATAGATAAATAATAGATTATAATGCAGGTAGCCTTTATGATAAAGATATTTTGACTTCCCTTCTGAGTGATATGCCTAATCTGATAACGGCTGTTTGACTTAATGTTATACCTGATCCTTCATGTGCTCAATTAGTAATTAACTCTCATAGGCAGACTATAGGAGAGCACTTTTATAAAATCAAACCAAGTTATTTTTCCTTTTTTCCCCTTATAGTTTAGCTTTTGGATCAAAATCATCTGTCAATAGCTGCTCTTGATATGATGTTTGCAGGTTGACGACCTTGACCAACACACAGGGATGTCGTTTCCCTTTGGGAGGTAAAGATGCCAGAATTCCCATGCAGTTGAACCTGACTTGCTTCTGAACTTTGTCCCTCCCACTCAAGTCACCTCCTGAGAGTCCCTGTGCTCCTGACCTCTATTCCTCACCTAGTGTGGAGTTTTTAGAATTCTCTTCTCTCAAAAGGTGTTTTACACTGAACATGAGCACTTGGATTCTAGAGGGGTCATGACAACAGGAATGCTGTGCCAAGAGGTCATAAGGCACATAAGGTCAGAAGGTAATTATGTTAAGACATGGGGGAAGACAACAGTGAAGAGGTGACCATAGGAAGAGAAGAAACAACAAATTTGCTTCAGATCCCTCGTGTCTGAGGACTTACAAATATGGACATTTAAAGTCATCATGTTGCAAACTCAATATATTTTCATCATTTCTTTCACTTTCTCTCCAAACATTTTCTCTTCTTGGCCGATGGCACTGCTGTTTGTCATTTGGCAACCGCAGACATCTTACATAGTTTGATTTAAATCATTTCAAGTAATGCGTGTATTATTCCTACAATAAGCAAATGAACATTTGTGTATACATACTTAATTTTTGAGGTACACTTCTTTAATTGGAAATGAAGAATTGAAATTAAAGGGAAAAAGAAGAGTAATGTTGACCAAAGCACATCATATCCATGATCCTACCCAGCTCTGTAACATGAAGAAAAGTTGTGTGATATCATGCATTGATTTTTGTATTATATAATTTCAGCAATATGAAAGTGTTACAATTTCACAAAGTTCTACACATAGCACAAACATTCTGTGTTCACTAATATTTCGAAAAGAGAGAAATGTTTTCATTTAAAAATGAGAGATTAAAAACTTCAAAATGCTTACTCATATATTTCCCAACATCCATAAATTCCTCTTCTGATAATGACACTTGGATTTTTTCTTTTTGGTGAATCACCACTGCACATACTTTTATTCCATATATTTTGTTCAAATCAGATCAACACAATTTCCAGGTGAGTGGAAAATCATGTGGCTTAGGCCTGGCCAATCAGAACATGACATTCTTTGGGCCATAGAGGTTATTTTAGAAGTACTCAAACCAAGCCAATTAGCCTCAAGCAGAGCAATCTCACTACTTTTGTTTCAGTGACTGGGAATATGCACTTCCTTTTCTGTCAGACTCAAATTTGGAAGTGCTGTAAAATTGAGTGTGTTAGCTGTTATGAGAACAAGCCAACACAGCAGAGGCAGAGCTGAGAGATGGAGAAACATGTTTGAGGCCATGGATCAAGACATATCTAAGCCAGACCTAATGTTGTACTTTTCACTTACACTAGTCAATAAATTGTCTTTTGTGTTCAAAACTGTGTAGTTGGTGTTTGATAATTTTTAATATAATCTAATGCAAGTTTTATCTAAACCAGAGCAATGATCTAAAAAACATGCCTATCTATTAATTAATTAACGAATTAATTAATTATTGTACAGATGGAGTTTGTTTAAAAATATATTCAGTTTCTAACAAATAGAAGAGTGAGGGACAATGTAACATAGAAATGACTATTGAAAATAAGGTGGCGAGGGGCTGGGGATGTGGCTCAAGCGGTAGCACGCTCGCCTGGAATGGGTGCGGCCGGGGTTCAATCCTCAGCACCACGTACAAAACAAAGATGTTGTGCCCGCCGATAACTAAAAAATAAATATTAAAATTCTCTCTCTACCTCTCTCTACCTCTCTCTCTCTTAAAAAAAAAAAAAAGAAAAAAGAAAAGAAGGTGGCGAACACAAATGTGCATGATTCCCTCCTATTAGCTATGCTGAAAGAACTTGTAAATTATGGAAATCCACCATCTCCATATTAGCATATATAAGTAAGGGGAACTGTTATCCTATTCCCTGGGGTAGTCAGCGTAAGGGTAGTGTAAGTTAAAAGAATGGAGAAAGATTACTTGATTTGGCAAGGGAAAACCAGTGAGGAAATTTAAGACTTGGACAAATTATAGACGCGTTGATGATTCCAGAAACTTCATGGAAAAGCCTTTGACTTTGGCACATCCTATAGCTCAAATCTAAGACTGACAACTGTAGGAAAACCATTACTTTTATGTTACTAAGAAAGGAAATACTTCTGTAAATTGTGGTATATCCCTAATTATAATATACATTCCAATTTCAGAGCTATTAAAATTTGAGAAAAATTGACATCTGAGATTTGGTGAAATGGAATAGTTAGTTGTACAATGGACTGAATATTAATAACTGCCAATCACGCTCTATTTAGATAATCTTCATCAATGATTATCTCTGACATATACTTGAGTTTTTTGTTTGCTAATTTTTAAAGTGTTTGTTGCTTACATTTAAATATATAAAAATAAGACAATTTCTCAGCAAGAAGTTTCTTAAGAGAATCAATAAGGTGATTAGCAGAATGTTTTAAATATAATCGTCAAAGAAGGTCTTTCTTTGACACACGAGCTGACACCCAATTAGTGAAGAAGAGCCAATCATAGGGAAAAACAAAACAAAACAAAATAAAAACCAGAGCAGACTTCCAGCTCCCCATGCTGCTATCCTAACAAAATCTGAACAGAAAAACCAGCAACTCTTCTAGGATCCAAAAGAGGTACAAGGTCACAGGGTCAAGTGCCACTCCCAAGTTGAACAGAGAGGCAAATACAAAGAATCCCAGTCAGAAACCTCTGTAGGAAGCGGTGCTGGGCCAGAAAGACCTGAACTGAAACCCACCTGCTGTTAGAGACTCAGTGTGGACACCTCAGAGTCAAAACTCCAGAGGAACCCAGTTATAGGGGTAGCCCCCATGGTTTTCTGAGTTTTATATCCAGGATCTCAGCTAGAACAGCAAGTATTGGAGAAAAATTCCTTGGCATTTCTGACAATGAAAGAAGGGAAAGCAGCCACTTGGAAATATGCTACAGCACTCTGTCCTTCTTAAGGCCTGGCCTCAGGAGAAAGTAGTTAACCAGAGTCTAACCTTCCAAGTATATCATCAATACCTAACTGAGCTGGGGGAAGGAAGATACCCAGCTACAGCCCACTTGAGCCATCCTGTCCCACCTATGGATGGGGAGGGACTGAAATATTAAGTACTTCACATGCCAGAAACAAAAAGTTCACAAATAGAACTTAGACCTAATCACAGGACTTATGATTGGGTCATAAGTCTGGAACCTTAACATAACACCACCAAAGGACTCTTTTACACAGTACATCATATCTGATTATCAAGAAAAATTACAAAGCATACTAAAAGGCCAAAAAACACAGCTTGAAGAGACAGTGAGGATCATAACCAAATATGGAAGGAATGTTGAAGTGATCAGACCTGGAATCTAAAACAACTGTGATTAACATACTAAGGGCTATAATGAGTGGAATAAGACAGAATGATAGAGTAAATGGGCAATGTAAGCAGAGAGATGAAAATTCAAGGAAATAACTAAAAGAGAAATACTACAGATTAAAAAAATTAAAATAGAAATGAAGAATGCCTTTGATGGGTTTATTTATAGACTGTGCATGGCTGAGGAAAGGATCTCCAAGTTGAGTACAACCTTAGTAGAAATCTCTGAATTGATTGATAGAACAGAACAGAGGTCTCAGAAATAGATCCACGTAAATACTGTGAACTGATCTTTCACACAGGAGCCAAGGCAATGCAATGGAGAACAAATGATGCTGGAACAACTGGACACCCACATGCAAAAATAGTGACTCTAGACACAGACTTTACATGCTCCATAAAAGTTAACTCTAAATGGATCACAATCTAAGAGTAAAATGCAAAACTGTAAAACTCCTAGATGACAACATATAAGCAAATCTAGATATCCTTAAGTTCAGTAATTTTTAGATATAATAACAAAGGCACAAAGGAACAATTTATGAAAGAATTTCTGGAATAAACTGGAAAACATTAAAGTTAAATTTTTTTGTACATAAAAAGATACTGTCAATGAAAAAACAAGTTATGGACTTGGACAAAATATCTGAAAAAAACCGACTGATTAAAAACTGCTATCCAAAATATACACAGCATTCATAAAACTCAATGATAATCAAATTAACACCTAAAAAATAAGGTATACAGAAAGCAAACAAGTATACGAAAAAATGACTGGCATTATATTTAATTAGGGAAATGCAAATTAGAAGCACTACATATCTACTATAATAGCTGAAATACAGAACACTGATTCCACAAAATGCTAGCAGGATACAGAGCAATAGGAACTCTCCTTCGTTCCTAATGGAAATGCAAAAGGTTTATCTATCTTGGAAGACACTTAGCAGTTTCTAACAAAACTAACCATTCTCTTCCATCATTTTATCCAGAAATCACACTTTCCAGTAATTATCCACAGGAGCTGAAAACTTTTGTCCACACAAAAACCTGCACGTGGATATTTACAGTCATTTTATTCATGATTATCAAACTTGGAAATAATCAAGATATCCTTCTTCAGGCAGATAGATGAATAAACGGTGGCATTACCTGTCAGTGGAATATCATTCATCACTAAAACAGAAATACGTGCTCAAACCACAAAGAAGACATGAAGGGATCTTAAATGCATATTATTAACATCAGTCTTGGAGATAAGAAGTGGGTCCTTGTTTCCTGGCGTTGAAGATTAAACACCCAAGAAATGCTGAGGCAAGAGTAGAAAGGTTTTTTTTTTTATTTTTTATTTTTTTTTGCCACCAGGGATCGAACTCAGAGGCACTAAACCACTGAACCACACACCCAGCCCTTTATTAATATTTTATTTAGATACAGGGTCTCACTTAGAACCTCACTAATTGCTGAGTTGGCTCTGAACTGGGATCCTCCTGCCTCAGCTTCCTAAACTGCTGGGATTACAGGTGGGTGCCACTGTGACCAGCAGAAAGCAAGTTTTATTTAAGAAAAAGATAGTGACAGACTTCTCTGAAGAGAAGGGGGTCCAGGAACTGGGTGTCTTTATAGACCCAATAACCCCTCTTTTTAATTATTGCCTTCTCTTTCTTCTCTGCGTACATGCCAAAGCCGCAATCTCAGAGGTTAACAACCCATTGTCCTCTCTGATAACGAGTCACCATTCTCTCTTGACCCCCAACATTCATTACCTACACTGACTGCCTGACCTTCGCCCCCTGTCTCATTTTGCTGAGGAGTGTGACCTATCCTGTCCACTCAGGCCAGGTGAGGCTACAGGCAGATTGCTTTTTGGCAAAGAAATCATGTGGGGGGTCAGTACAGTGGGTCCATCTGATAGAATTATTCTCTAAACTTCATGTTCCCACCATTCTCCTCTATCTGTCCCCTTACGTTACCAAGGGGAAGAAGCCAATCTGAAAAGGCTACATAATGTAGAATTTCAAATATATGACATGATGGAAAATTGCAAAACTATGGAGACAGTAAAACAAATTTTCCAGGAGGGGAGCGGAGGGATGTTTATGAAGCACAAAGGATTTTTAGGGCAACAATTCAGCATGAAACTGTATAGTAGGCACATGTCATTTTATGTTTGTCCAAACTTCCAGAATGTATAATACCTTAATGTAAACTATGGAGCCTGGATGTTAATGTATCAATGTAGGTTCACCTATTGTAACAACTGGGCCATTCTGGTGGCTCATATTGATTATGTGGGAGGTGGTGCATGTTTAAGGAATGGAGATATGAGAAATCTCTGTACTGTCTGCTCAATTTTGCTGCAAACCAAAAACTGCTCTAAAAGTAAATTTTTAGGCAAAAATAAAAAAAAAAAGCAAAGTGTGATTCAAGCAGGAAATGAGAAGTGCAGTGCTGAGGCAGGAATGATCTTTGTATGTTTAAGAAACATAAAAAAGTTCAGGGTTGGAGTGTGGTGAAGGAAGAGGACAGAAGGTCAGAAAGAGTTGGAGGCTTGGTTGTGAAGAGCCATGGTCTCTTTATGAGCATCAAAGTCACCCTGGGAGATGTATCAGATGCCCCTGTGTAGGATCCCCACCAGAAATTCTGTTACCTGATATTGATGTCATCCAGATATCAGTATTCTTTAAAATTCCCCAGGTAGTCCTAATGGGCAGCCAGGGTTGACAATCATTACTGCAAAACACCATAGTCTGTTATAAAGGGACTAAGACTTTATTCCAAATACTAGATGCGTTAACAAACTGGAAAGGGTTCTACATTACCAGAAATGAATAAAAGTTCCTGTTTTATACCCTTTCACTTAGCAACATGTAGCTAAGGATTCTTCACCTCTTTTGTGGCTTAATAGCTCATTTCTTTTTAGTGCCGAATAATATTCCACTGCCTTGATGTCCATTTTCCCCTAATGACTGAATTGTCCATTGTCTGAATTGTTACTTTTTGTCTATCTCCCTCTTATTCTCTCTCTCCCTCCCATCAGCTATTTTAGGTTCATGACAGGCAGAGTTCTGTTGTGATCCCACTGGAGATTTCTTCATGACTGACAGTGTGCTCAGTTTCACTTCTCAGTCTGTTTTCTTTCTTTCTTTAGCAATGCAAACCCTGTCCAAGCATCACTGTTTTAGACAGACTGCCTATTGGACATATGGCTTCTCTGTGTGGTTTCTCGTTTGCCCACTTCCTGTGCCTCCTGTATCAGCTTGTGTATCTCATGCTCAGCGTCATAAATATGGCGCTTAGACTCTGCACTGAACAGTATGGACCCTTGATGTTGCAGAGCATCCACTGTGTTTTGAGTCTGAAGCTCTGAGGTCCCTCTCACTGTTCCTCTCAGAACACAGCTGCTCAATCCCCACAACTTTCCATCGATTCTGTAATTTGGGACTTCAGTTTTGTCCTAGTTTTGCCAAAAAGTAGAATTTCAATTAGTTTTCTATTCTCCATTGTTGCTTTGGAGTGATTTCTGGAAGTCAATGTGCAAATACTAACTTCACATTTACATCTTCACAGTGGAAATCTGCCATCCCCACATTTCATCGCACCTGGCAAATTGGATCATTAGGTATTTGTTCTGGATCCTTCTTCCTGAAAGAATTCAGATCTTTAAAAGAACTAGGTAATCAAGAAAGGGTGTTTTAAACCCTCTTTAGAGGATGTATTAGGGTGGCCTATAAGCAGTAGACATTTGCTTCTCACAGTTCTGGAAGTGGTCTGAGATCAGGGTGTCAGCATGGTCAAGTTCTGATGACAGCCCTCATCTGCACTGAAGGAAGCCAGTTTCTCATAGTATCTTTAGACATGACATAAAGAGGGCAAGAGGGCATTCTAAGGTTCCTCTCTAAAGGACACTAATATTTTTCATGAAGGCTCTACCCTTATGACTTAGTTGCCTTTCTAAAGTCCCACCATCTAATGAAATCACATCATGAGCTGGGCAGGATTTCAGTATATGAGTTTTGGGAGAACATAAACATTCAGCCCACATCTGAGAGAAATTGTGAATTCCGCGCTGGTGAAGTGAAGCCTTACACAGAATTGAGGGTAAAAATAAAGGTGACCATTTGTGGAGTCAGGCTAAGCCCGACTTCTGGGATTCCTGATTTCTTTCTAGATCTCATCCTGCTTCAAACACCTGGCAGTTCAATTGCCCTCTTTTGGAATGACACATCTTCAGTTTCCCTTTATGCCTGGAAGCATGACTGAAGGCTTAGTCATTTTTGACAGTTGGTTTAAACCCAATAGAATGTAGTAATTGCTTTAGGTTCCAAAAGTGACACTCTTTTGGGGGGTATATTTCAAAGAAATTGTTATTTTTTCCTCCACATCCAGGTTGTGATGTGCAAACATATAATCCATATGAATGACACTGAAAAAAATTTTGTTCAGGTGGGCAACTTAGAGTCCACCCAGAGACTGTGACCTTGTCCTGTTATGCCGCCCTTATTGATAGGAAGAATCTCCTCTCATCAGGACTATGCTAGGTTCCTTCCTGTCAAAATAGTCATTTCACTTGTTTTCTCAGAAAAGTTTTCTTATTCCTTGGACCTATTCTGAGCATAACATTTTCTGATAAATTCTTGGTGTAAAGAACTGAAACACAGAAACTATTCTATAAATAACCTTTAGGTCTTGGGAAACGAGGGATATGAACATTATTATTTAGCTACATTAGGGTTAAAATATTTGCAGAATATCCTTAGAACATAACAGTTATGATACATTTCTGTGAAAATATATTCAGATTTGAAAACACGCTTCTTAAAACATGGCCAATTTTTGGGATGGAAATGTACACTTGGAGGAATTTAATTCCCAGTTTTTTCATTTTTGTATCATAAAAATAAAACATTTGGCTACTATTGAATGGTTTTAGGAAGGTAGATCAATTTTTTATTTAAAAAATCCACTGTTCATTCCTCAATTCTGTTTTTGTTCTTTACTTCATCCCAATATTTGTACTCTGAAATTTAGTCCAGGAAATATCAGGCATTTATTATGTGTTGCATTTTATATACAATATAACTATTTAAGGTTAATATAACCATGTTCCTTTTGTTTATGCTTTTTCAAATTTCAAAAAGTTGCCTCAAAATATTCTTTGCTCACATAGTTTAACATTATAATAAAATAAATTGATGAACATTTTAAAACAAAATGCATCAAAATGGGCATCAAATAATACTGACTTAAATAGTCTAGTTCGCGGCTAGACTGTTACATTTTAAGCATCCCTAATTTGAAAATCTGATCTGTAGTGCTCTAAAATCCAAAACTTTTTGAGTGATGATATGGTGTCCACAAATCTGAAAGTTCAATGTACATGTAATAGTGTGCATATTGTATATCTCCCAAAGGCTCGTGTGTTAATGGCTTGGTCACCGAATTGTGGCACTATTTGGAGATGGTGAACACTTTAGGCCTAGTGGGAGGAAGTTAGGCTACTGGAGGCATGCTCTCAAGAGGTATTTTGGGATTAGAGTCCCTTTTTCTCTCTTAATTTTCTAGTTACAGTGAGGCAAGCAGCTTCTTCTATGGGTCCCTACCAGGATGTGCTGCCTTGTCATAGGCCTGAGCAGTGGGCCATAGACTGAAACCTCTCCTTATAAGTTGTTATCTCAGGTGATTTGTTAAAGTGATGGAAAGCTGATAAGCACACTACACAAACTTTGTCTCATGAATAAAGTTATTAAAAATGTTCTATTAAAATATGTTAATTCCCTGTATATGAGATGTATGAGACATATAAGTGGATTTTATGCTTACAACTTGGGTACTATCCACAAGGTGTCTCCTTAGATATATATAAATATTAACAAAATTTTTAAAAAATCTGAAATCTGAAATATTTTTGTTCCCAAACATTCTGGATAAAGGGTATTCAATCAACAATAATTTTCCTTTTTTTTTTTTGTCTTTAGTAAACTAGCCATTTATATAGTGACCATCTCTCTCAAAAATTCTTCCTTTTAGGTAATCCTCAACTATATATCTAATTCTGAATTAATCCATAAATTAACTGGATGGTGCCAGTGGAGGAGGGTTATGGAAAAGGTAATAGTTGAGTAAGTGAAGGAGACAGCATAGGGAAGGGTCAGAAAAGTCCGCCTGGAAAAAGGAAAAGTGGCCATGCACACTGATTAGGGTACATCTGGGGATAGCAGGAAGTTGAGGCAGTTCCACCTGAGTGACCAAAGCTTCAATAGAATAGGAAGAAGGCCACCTTGGATGAGTGGATCCAGCAAAGGAGATGAGAACAGGAAAGGAGGTGATGGGCAAAGGAGTCTGTGTAAAACAGAGATGGGGCACAAAACTTCTCTAGGATGCTCCAGAGATGAAAAGGAAGTAGGGCACTGGAAGTTCTAAAACAGTTTTCTATGCTTATAGCTTAAGGGTCGAGAACCTTATGCTGAGTAATCCAAGATGGCGGTGAATTCCACAGTACTGTGTAAAGCATCATAAGGCAAAGGCCACTGGGGGACTGTGTGGAGCAAGATGGATGAGATAATACCAAACCAGACTGTTTTAGTCACTTTCCATCACTGTGGCAAAATGCCTCAGATAATCAACTTATTATAAGGAAAGGTTTATTTTGGCTCACAATTTTGGAGGTTTCGGTCTATGGTTGCTTGCCCCCTTACTTTTGGGCCTGCGACAGGGCACAATATCATGGCAAGAGCACATGGTACCTCACCTCACAGCAGGCATGATGGAGGGGGTGGGAGGAGAGGGCTGGGGTCTCCATATCTGCTTCAATGGCATGTCCATGTGACCTAACCACTTCACACTGGGGCCTACCTCTTAAAAGTTCTGCCATCTCCCAATAGCACCACAAGCTGGGGACTAAGCCACAACACCTGAGACTTTGGGGAACAAAACAAGATTCAAACTATAGCATGGGTGAAGTATGCCCAGGCAAGATTTTATCCCAGGGTGTAAAAGAATAAGAGTCAGAATGGTTCCAAATGAAGAATGATACATTCCACTTTGGACACATGAAAGATATGGTATGTAAGGAATGGCTGCATGGAGACATGCCATAAGCAGCTTGAGATTAGGACCACTATGCTCTATGAACTTTACAGTATATCATCAATGACTGATAGTGAAAAATCTGGCCTCCCTTTTCTGAAGGCAGGGGATAGTTTATTTAATGGAGGCCAGGACTGATAAATGATGTCAGCCCCATTTTGAATGTAGCATAGAAACTTTGTCAAAAACTTATCAAAAGGAAAATTTTCCTCTGCTCAGTTTTTATGGTATATTATTACTTACCTAATAAGCACAGAAGTAATTGCCACATAGTGACAACTTCTCATCAGCCACCAGGTCTGAATTAATTTGCCCTTGGAACAAATAGTCTTCTCACTGCATACCTACCCTACTTCTATGATCACACCTTGGATTCACTTTCTAAATCTAATAAAAATGTTTCTAAATCTAATAAAAATGACTACTGGAAGATGTTTATTTTCAGGGAACTACATTTAACAAATATATTTAGGAAAGAAAAACAACAATGATGGCAAACACAAAACCCTTTCCTGTCCTTACCTTTGGGACATTTATTTTATTATGAAAACAAATTTATAAATTACCCAAATCTGCAAATTGAAAAAAATTACCCCAATTGTTTAAGGGTAACAAATAAAGGATAACACCACTTTTCAATATACAGTTACTATTTTTAAAGTTAGGCAACAAAGGGAAATCTTCACCTCTTTTCAGTTCGAAGCTAAGAATATTTAGTGAAATTGTGAAAGTTTTTAAATGTCAGAATGAGTATCAGAATGAGTATGCTTTATAAAATACTCTGTTTTATTTCCATATCTCTCATTCATAGAAATCCTACTTATTTTTTTAAGAAAATCATCTGGCTTATCTTGATTAATAAAATCTGTAATAGAATTATAAAACAGTAACCATCCTTTCCAGAGTGGTTGCATCAATTTGTAGTTCCACCAGCTATGTATGGCTGTACCTTTTCCCCCACATCCCTGCCAACACTATTGTTATTAGTTATTGTTATTGGCATTCTGACTGGAGTGAGACAGAATCTCAGGGTAGTTTTAATTTGCATTTCTAGCAATTTGTAATTGCTTTCTCTGAGGCACAGGTGGCAAAGATTGTCTCTCATTCTTTAGGCTCTCTTTTTACATTCTTGATTGTTTTCTTTGCTGTGAAGAAGATGTTTTAGTTTGATTCCATCCCATTTGTTGATTCGTAATTTTAATTTTTTGTGCTTTAGGAGTCTTGTTAAGGAAGTCGGTTCCTAAGCCAAAATGGTGTAGATTTTGGGCTACTTTCTCTTCTGTTAGCTGCAGGGTCTCCAGTCTGATGCCTAAGTCTGGATCTGCTTAGAATTGAGTTTTGTGCAGGGTGAGAGATACGGGTTTAATTTCATTTGATTACATATGGATTTCCAGTTATTGCTGGTGAGACTGCAAATTTGTGCAACCATTCAGGAAAGTAGTGTGGGAATTCCTCAGAAAACTTGGAATGGAACCACCATTTGACCCAGCTATTCCACTCCTTGGATTATACCCAAAGAGCCTAAAATCAGCATACTGTAGTGATGCAGCTATATTAATGTTTATGGCAGCTCAATTCACAATAACTAAATCATGGAACTAGCCTAGGTGCTCCTCAACAGGTGAATGGATAAAGAAAATGTGATATACATACACAATGGAATACTGCTCAACCATAAAGAGACATGAAATTATGAAATTTGCTGGTAAATGGGTGGAACTGGAGACTATCATGCTAAGTGAAATAAGCCAATCCCCCAAATCAAAGGCCAAATGTTTATATGTGGATGCTAACTCACAATAAGTGGGTAGGGGTAGGGAAGAATAGAAGTACTTTGAATTAGACAAAGAGGAATGAAGGGAAGGGAGGAGGAAAGTAATGATTACTTTCCTATATGCGTATATGATTACATGGCCAATGTAATTTTACATCATGTACAACCATAAGAAGAGAAGTTATATATGTATAATAAGTCAAAATACATTCTACTATCATGTATAACTAATAAGAAGAAACAAGAAAAGAACTTTTTGCATATATATTCATGAGAAAAAATAACTACAAATTATCAAGGTTTACTCATCACATATTTTCCACATTTAAAATATGTGTTACACACATATATTTCTCTAATTCTTTACATTTCAGGTTGCTACAACATTTGGTTTAGTGATGAAATAGAAGATAATTCTTAATGCATTGCAATGTATAAAATATTCAGTGATGAATCCATAAAAATATTAATTTTCCAAAATAAGGAAAACACCGCTTTGTACCAATTTTTTCAAATTATATTTGGTTTACAAACGCTACCTTACTCATCTTGAAGTTTCAGTTTTAGAGAGGAAAACAATGTTTTAAAGCTTGTGACTGATATAATTTTCTGAAGCTTAATATCAGGAAATGAAAAGACAGAGAAGATAAACAGGGACTAATTCCTTTTTTGTCAAATCTTCTGAGTATGATCATATCCCTATTTTATATCAGGGAAGTTATCAAGATGCAACATTTATTTATATTCCAATCTGTGTAAGAAAATATTTTACAACTCAGTTTTTACTTCTTTATTGATGATTGCTTCCATTAGTATAGACCAGTGTTTGGTAAATGATGGCCATTGGTCCAAATAAGGCCTGTCACTTTGTTTTGTAAGAGGAGAATTACTGGGACATAGTCATCCTTACTTCTGTAAACATCCATATGGCCACTACTAAGCCAGACTTGAGTTTTGTGACAGTGACTTTATGGCCTGCAAAACCTAAAATATTTATTGTCTGGACCTTTACAAAAAAGTCTGCCAGTCTCTGACACTGCTCACTAGAAATAAACTATTTTGTAAGATATACAAATCATGTTTTACTATTTTAAAAATAAATTTATTGTGTCTATTATTATCAACCACATAGGTCAATCTGATAATTATGTTCTTCTATCTCCTCTGCTCTTCCTAAAACTAAAATTAACTGGTACTTACTGAGAATCACAAATTCATACTATGCTGAGTTTTTATATCATAACAAAAAATGAAATAACCAAACCTTAATTTATTGTAAGCAACCAACTTCTTAAGCCCTAATCTAACATTATTAAATAGTAACAAAACTGTCTTGATGTCCCAGCTCATTTTCCAACTAATATTTGGAATAGGTATCAATTAAACAATTTAATTTCAAAGGTATAGGCAGGCCAAGAGCAAATACCAACAAAACCCAACCGATAATACACAGACTACATAATCAGAATAAATTACCAATAATTATCTTTAATACACATTTAATACTACTTAATATTGTATTTGCCATTGTTATCATTAATTTTAAAATTCCAGAAACAGAACAGCAGTTTGGTTTATTTAAAATTTGGATAATTCTGTATAAAATGTGATATTTTTAAAACACAGGGCTCTTTTTAAAATGGGAAAGAATGAAATATTCCCAAGGGTCAGAAACAAGGATGGAAATCAAAACTGAAGAGAGATGGGAGGTCATGCCATTCACAGTGTTACAGAGACTAAAATAGCCCCTCATGAGCCCAGAGGCTGGGACTGAATCTTAATGCCTAACAAGGACAGGGTAACTGGCCTCTGGCCAGAGCAAGACCACAGCCGCAACACACAAGGAAAGCACTAGAAGAGGCACTTCCTTCTCTAGGGCTGTGGATGGTATCAGAGTCAGAATGGGACACCCCAAAGTATGGCACCTTGGTAAGTTGAGCACTTCAAATTAAAGGGTGTTGGAAAGATCTCAGAAGGAAGATCTCCCTTACCTTCTCCAGTCCTCCAGGGTCCCACTCCTCTTTCTTTCTCTGAGTTGCAGAATCCTGAATTTCTCTTGCCCAAAGAGAGTCCTAGAAACCAGAACCCTTCTTCCTCAAAGCAAGCCTAAAATCTACAAAGGTCACTCCCTGAAAACACTCATTCCACAACGGGTCTTGACCCACACAAAGAAGGAAGGACTGGCACACAGAGAGATTGAGAAGAATCCAGATAGAGAAATCTTGCTGGGTTTTTCCTCTCGTCTACCACTATAGGATCAAACCTTTTTGTCCAAATTAATTTCCACATGATTTTCCATTTGTCATCAAACAGAAACTTAAAATTAGACAATGTTCCCACAGTCTTTGGGTCTTCCTTTTTGAAGTCTGCCATATCAGACAAAACTATGATTTAAAAAATGTATTATCCTTTTTACCTGTCTATTGTTATAGAGTGTTGGCTATGATCCTTAGAATGGGAGAAGAAAGGAATCATATCTTTCCATATCTCAGTGGAAAGATGACTACCTGGAAGGAAAGTAGTCATAAAATTGCAGCAACCAAAATAATATGCCATTGTAGGTGTGGACTTATAGCAAGAATATTATAAGTTTGAGGCCAGCCTCAGCAATTTAGCAAGTTGTAAGCAACTTAGCAAGGCTTGTCTCAAAATGAAAAATAAAAAGGGATGGGGATGTGGCTCACTGGTAAAGCACTCCTGGTTTCAATCAATTCCCAGTACTCAAAAAACAACAACAAAAAAACAAAAAACAAACAAAAAAAAAAAAAACAAAACAAACAAAAAAAAAAAAAACAAAAAAAAGAAAGAAAGCCCAAACCACTCTTAGGGACATCTCTATACATGGTCATTGAAGCTAATGGGTTCATAAAAAAAAAAAAAAATTACAAACTGTTTGCAAAAATAAACTATCATGATACAGAATATTGGAATCAGCAAGCCAAGAATAAATTGAGGATAGAAATGAGAAGGTCCAACATACTGCAGTGAGAATTAGAGAGGGACGTGGGGAAAGCACAGTATCTTCTACTCTTCCTAAGTAGCAGGTAAGAACAATCACTTTCAGCCTGCTATAGTTCTGTTCAGGAATGTCCCCCAAAGGTCCATGTATTGATAGCTTATTCCACAACTTGAGGAACTCTTGGGAGGTGGGAGAACCTTTAAGAGGTGGGCCTCAATGGGAGGTCTTTGGTCATTGGGGGTGTGCCCTTGAAAGGGATTGTGGGATCCCAGCTTCTTATTGTCTATCTTGGCTTCCTGACTACCAGAAGATAAGTAGCTTGCTCTACCATGTGCTCCCACCAATACTGTGCTGTCTCACCTCAGGATCCAAAGCAATGGGGCCAAGTAATCATGAAATGTCAACTCCAAAACTGTGAGCCAAAATAACCCTTTTCTCTTTATAAGTTGATTATCTCAAGTATTTTGTTAAAAAAAAGAAAGCTAACTAACTTATAGCCCCAAGCAGAATATATTATTTCTAAAAGAAACAAGCTATAAGACAATTATCTTTGCTTGAAATAGGTCAAAGGAAGGGACTGGGATCTTTATTTTACTACTTTAGTTGAATAATTGTGCCAGAACTCCATTCCCTATTCATATGTAGATCAGGGTTTGGAAATTAGGGAAGAAAAAACAATAAAAAGGAAGAAAGACAAAAATGAGATGGTAAGATATGGTATGTCATCTCCTTAGAACAAAAGTAATACAATTACAAAATTTCCTAAAAGGAATGCATCATTCCACTATGCTCAGCACATCTCAAGACTTGTTAATAAGCTACTATTTTATCAACATCTGTATTTACCAAATTAACTCAAAAGCCAAAGAGAAATATTTAATTAGAGATGAAAATATATAAGGAAGCTTCTACAGAATTCCAAAAATATGTGAGATTATAAGAGCACTAAAGTTAATGGCACCTGTTCATTATACTACCTCAATTTAAGTTTGAATGTGACAGTCTTCTTTCCCCATGATTCAAATTTCTTACTAGCACTAGTCATATGGACCAGTCATTTGGGATAATCTGCACACTCAAGGATGAAATGTATTTTGAGCTTTATGCCATAATGGGAAGGACAGGTTAGGTATCAGCTCTGGGACTTGACCACCTAGACAAATTACCTTGACCACCTAGACCAAATTATCTTTGGTCCCAGTCTTCTTCCATATTATGTGGGATCCCAATCCCAGGGTGTGTGAAGGTAGAGGAAATGAAACAACTGAAGGAGCTTCCAGTAGATGATAGAGCAATGCAATATGCATAATACTTTGTGGAGACCATGCTAAAACATAGAGTTAAAGGGACAAAGCTATTAGGTGTACCTGTGAGAAGCAAATTATCTGGAGAATAATTGATTGGGTATTTACATCCAATCACTTTGGACTGAGAGGCCTTATAAACAAAAGTCAAAAGTCTTATTAAAGTCAAAGACTATAGGGGAAGAACCTAAAACATGGCTACCAAGAGGGGTCACTGGTCAGGTGGAAGAGCTTGGCCCACCAGGAGAGTGGAGGAGAATTGCAACAGTCTTTTCTAGATAAGAAGTATTTGCAACTATAATGCTGCATATTTCACCAAGCCTTTAATATGCAAGAAAACCTCAACTGAAGCACAACTCACAGCATTTCATGCAAATGATTCAGTGATTCCCAAATATCTTTATAAAATCTTAACTTTTTTTCTTTTTTTGGTATGAAGGATCGAACCCAAGATGCTTTACCACTGAGCTATGTCCTCAGCCCTTTTAACTTATTTATTATTATTTTTTTGAGACAGGGTTTCACTAAGTTGCTGAGGGTCTCAGGAAGTTATTGAGGCTGCCCTTGAACTTGTGATCCTCCTGCTTTAGCCTCCCAAGTCACTGGGATTACAGGTGTGTGCCGCTTTGCCGGGCCATAAAAAAAGTTTTATAATAATATACAATTTAAGGCTTTTTATGTCTGATTGCTAGGTAGGTCTTTGGCTTCAATTCATTATTATTTTAGTTAATTTTTTCATATTTTTAGTTTTCTGTTTTTCTCTCTCAGGTTATTGTATCTCTTATTTTTGAAAAGAAGGGTTTGGCAACTAATATTGAATAAAATCTACTGGTCAAAAAACAACAAGCATATTTTTACACATTGATAACTGGTTTATGTTACTTTTCTGTTTCAGTTTTCATTGTATTATTATTCATATAGTTAAGCTTAAATGGGATGACTCACTCAAGGTGCAGCTACCATGCCTGTCTATACCTTGGAGTTCTAATTGAGGTGATCTTAGCCATGAGAATAGAATTGGGCTTCTGCTGGGAGCTGAGTCCAAATTAGGTATTAACCTAATTGAAATTCAATCCAAATTAGGTATTAGGACCAAATATTTTTCTGAATAGCAGATCTATAACTATCATCAGATTTTCCAAGGGGTCCATGATCTTAAAAAAATTAGGAAGAATTAATTTACTACCTCCTTATTTTTCTTGCTGTCTCCTACTCCAGCACAAATATCTCCCTCATCTGTAACTAAACAATGATAAAAATCCAAGTTTTAATGTACATATTTCATTTCCTAATTTAGAAGATGCCATGTTCAGAAATGTATTTGAAAATATCCTTTAAACTAGGGCTACCCATACGGAAAGCATTATTTGCACCCATGCCTAACATAACTAGTTATATTTACTTCATAAATTTAACTACAGACAAACCTAAGGAAATGACATTTTAACATTATAAAGTATCATTACCTAAGTCTGTAGATCATTAAATCTTTGGGCTGTTACACCATTATTATCATGCCCATGTCCATATAAATCACTTTCTAATAATACAATTTCAGAAAAAGAAATAAAATTGTTTTTATCATGTTTGCTCAACTATAACCATGTCCATAGATATTTATCTATTTTTCTTACAGTACAACAAGATCTCCTGAAGGACATAGTATTAAATCGTAAACATCTAAACAGGGTTTGTGTGTGTGTGTGCATTTGAAAATAAAAGTGGTTGTAAATATTCCTCTAGCCATAATTAATAAAATGCTTCTTTAAAAGGGGAATGAGTATTATTACTCTCATTTTCTAAGTATTTTAATAGTTTAAAAATCAAATTATTTGTTAAAATCAAAGATTACTTATTTTGTAGTCCTTGATATAGTTCTTATAACTTTATTAAATGAATTACTCATTGCTTTTTTTTTTTGGACATTAAAGAGAGATGTTCTCATAGATGACATTGTTAAACAGGACACCTGCTCTACACATATAAGCCTAGTGTAGGGTGTAGCACTCAGCATTATCGATTTATGTGGAACACCCACCAAATAATTAACTCGTTTAGTGTCTGATTCAGCAAAACAAAACAAAATAAAAAGCATTGAAAGTGAAAAGAGCACAGGATTTAGGAAAAGTAAAATACTTGAAAATGTGACAATTATGTAACTTTAAGTTTACTGTAGCTAGCTCATTAGTCAGTTTGGAAGCACACTGGAATGAAAGGAAGTTTCAATACCAGGCACTGAAACTGTAGTAAAATATCCTATCACCCCGCTTCCGCCGCCCAACAAAAAGAAAAGACAAAACCCCAATTCCCCCCAAAACAACAACAAACACAAAACCAATAGTGCAGCTTATATATGTTTTTAAAATAACATTGTACAGTTTTTAAAATAGATTTTGATATGTGCCCTGCTCATATAAAAGGAAAAAAAAAGTTGCATAGGAAGATCCACAGGCAAAATCTTTTTATTTTAAATATATAATTCCATTGCTTTATAAACAGACTTACCTGCTTTAGGAGTCACCCAGGAGTGTAAGTACAACAATACCACGTATATACATAGAACCGTGACTATAAAATTATCACTTGATGAGTGGTTATTTCACAGTTAAATTGATTGTACCAATATTTATAAACATCAGCATATTCAGTAGAGATTTCAATATTAGTGACCTCCTAATTCTGAAGTAAAAGAACATGCAAATAGATAAATATCGACAACATAGTGGGGATAATGAACACAAACAGAGTGAGGTTCATCAAGTTAGAATCCTATTGAAGATCATATAAGCCACCTGTGCTTTTAGGGAATCTGGTTTCTTTTTAACATGACCAAAGTAAACCATAGAGAACTTTGCGTTTGGGGCAGACACTCGGCTTACTCAAGGTTAATGACTGGGCTCTCCAGCAACAGAGGGCAAGATTTCTGACAAAATTAATTTAGAGAGAACAAACTGACTCTTATTCTCTCACCTATACACCACACACACACACACACACACACACACACACACGAAGTTACTTAAGTCTTATTTCAGATCACTTAGCAATCTTTCAGGCACAGAAAAAAAAGCCAACTGTCTAAAAGTGTTGCAGAGCCATCACTGATGGGGCAGGGGAAGGAGATCGGTCTGGAGCAGAGATAAGTTGGGAGAAGAGACGGTTTAGGATTCTTGTGGTGGAAGGTGGTGGGAATTGGGGATAGGAGGCGATGGTGTTGGAGGTGGGAGATCTTGGGAGAATGGCTGAACCGGGGATGAGGGAGCCTAGCAATGAAGGTGTTAGTTTAGGAGGCTGAAAGAAAAGGAAACACTAGGAATTTGGGGAACTGAAGGCTAAGTGGTGGATGGCGACCATTCTCTTTACCTGCTGTACTTCTCCGGGACCCGGAGTGCAAACAGCCAAGGCATTTCCCTTCATTCCAGATGGGGTGAGACCAATGTCTTCTCCCCAGACAGCGGGCTTCGGCTCTGTCATCCTTTCTCAGCGACCGCTGCAACAACTCTGCTCCTGGGTAGGGAAGCAGCAACCCCGAGCCGCAGGCGCCCACATTCCCGACTGGGCTCTGGGCGCAGCTGGCCAGGGCGCGAAAAGAGGCGGGGGCCAGGGACCCCTGCCGCCAGGCTAACGCCGGGGCTACTGCGCCACTGCGGGTGCAGCCCCCAGCCCAGGTGAGACCCTGGCACTGACTGCAGGTCGCACACCTGCACCCCTCTCGCCGGGTCGCTGAGCCCGGACACATTGGGTGCTCCTTGGGACTTAACGCGCCCCTCCGCCGCCTTGGAACACCCGCAGGTCCCAACACTGTACACCCCTCCAGACGTTCCCCAGAGCACCCCTCACAAACCGCCTGCAACCTTCTCATCCACTGCACCACCGCCCTCTCCACCCCTTGTCCCTCCAAGACCATCACCGCGCGCCCCTTCAGATACCGGAGGTGTAGCCCTCCAAATTCCCTTCCCGCCACTGGCCGCCCCCAGCCGGTCCAGGATGCCCCTCCAAGTCCATTATAGTGTGCCCTTCCGGCACATCTGAGCCTTTCTACTGCCTGTGCGCACGCCTCCATTTCCACCAGACGCCCCTAACTCCCAAGTCCCCAAACCGCATCCCTCTGAACTCCCGTTAGGATACACTCCTGCCCCAGCCCACCCGGCTTCTCCACCCTCAGTGCTTCGCTCGCTGTCGAGGAAGTGTGCGGGTAGCTGGGCAGCGACACTTCTCAACGATTGCAGCTCCCCGCTACCAAGCTTAGGACGCCTTCTATCCATCTCTCTTTACAAGTCCCATTGAGGCTGCCTACATGCGTCGTGGGCTTGGAGCGAGGGTGCCCAGTTACCGATCTTCCCACCGGGTCCCTTATGATCTGAAAAGTCAGCACCTCCCTATTCTCTGGCGTTTTGGGAAGTCCCTAGAGGAGAGGGATGTTTCCATTTCTGGGGTGCTGAAGTCTTTCCACTCAGCCTGTTATTTGAGAACCCCTCGGGCACCAGAAGCAGAGCAGTTTACTCTGATTATCAAGTTCTTGGAAGCAAGGTCCTTGTCCTGCCGCCAGGAGGCACCCCTCGCGTTTTGCCGTGATGGCTGTGGCAGAAATAAGGTCGCACATTATTTGGTTCTTTGACTTGGGCTCGGATTTCGGGAGTGCTGACCATAAGTTCTACGAAGCCGCTTTACTATGATTTTGTCAAGCTACGGAAAGATTCTCCCAACTCCGATTGTATGACACAGTTCCCCAAGTTGTGCTTGTGTATTTCAGTCATTTGTTTACTCGCCGACTTGTTTTAGCAGCTTCATGTGAATAGGGCATTTGAAGATGTTTGGCGAGTGTGCTGAGTAGGCAAATTATTTAAAAAATTCCAGGAAGGATCGTGCTAGTGGATTTTATAATTTTGTAAAATGGAAAAATGCTACCATTTTGGAGTTAAGTGGAAACATAAATTTGCTGGGGACTATTAGAAAGGTTTTTCGTGTAACAGAATGGAACATTGGGAGGCAGAAATATTTACAACTTTTAGATTACACTTTTTTTTTAAGCTAACTTTTTCAAAGGTAAGAATAAAAATTGGGAAAGTCAATTTCCCAGAAAAGTCCTATGGAATTCTTTCCTAATTGCTTCTCCACCTAATAGATGATAATGATGACCTTTTTTCAGAAACTTGCTCTTTACAAGATAAATAAAATAGATGTAGAGATAAATCCTTAAGAATATATTACTATTTTCTGCATATTACATAGGAAGCATGATGACAGAAATTGTGTTTTATTACTCTAAAAACTTCCACACTAATCAGTAAATGTTGTAGTTTATATATTTCTATCAAGGAATTTAAAAGTTTTAATGTATGTCAAAACTAACATGATCTCAGAGCCAGAGTTTGTTGGTTTTTTTTTTTTTTTTTTTTTTTTTGGTTAGCTTAGAAAGAAATAACTGGCAACAGTTCCATGCAGCTGAAGGTGAGAACTCTGGGGATCCGGAGCACTGTCTATGATTCCTGTGATGGAAAAGCTAAAGATACTCAAATTGCTATGTGGTTAAAAAAAAATGGGTGTTATATACAAGGTGTGAAGTCTGCAGACTGTTTTGATTGAGCACCTTACTGATAAAAATAATTCTAAGCAGAACATTTGGGTTTGTAAATTGCATGCATTGATGAATATGTTGAAATATATGTGCATAATATCAAGCTATTATTTACAGTATAAAACAGGTATACACTTCAAAAGGAAAGATAAAAGGACATTTAAATAGGAAAAGCGTTGGCATGTTGATATGAAGATCTCTGCAGAGGCTTTCCCCAATGAAACAATCATACCTGGTGAAACCTATTAAAAAATAATCATTTAAAGTCTATGGAAATCATCCTAAGGGCACATAGCTAGTAGAGAAGTATTTATTCTTGAAAATCTACTAAATCTTGATAAGAACAGTGAGCTTGTAGCCTTTGAACTAGGACCCACTCTCTCCCTCAGCCCCAAGATCAGTATGATGGAAGCTCTACTACGAGCAAGGATGGCTAAGAAGATGGATTGTCTCTCCCCCAGTTACTAGGACAGATTTTTGGTTTCTCTAGGGGATGGAAGGCCTCCAGCAGTCTTACTCCCAGTCTACAACCTTTATACCAAGCAAGTGTGGAACAGAGATCTTAGCTCTATCCAGCCATCACGACCACTGTATCAGGTTATGAAGGGCCATCAGGTTAAGAATCAAGTCATCCTCTGCCTTTGCTCATGCAGGTGGAAAAGATCAAGGGTTACGGTCCTGCTTGGAAAGCAAGAATGTCACTCTAAGAGAAGCAGGTTGTTCTACTTTCCAAGTTTTGAAATAGTGGGGCAAAGATTCTGCCCACAGGGAGACACAGGCTGTCAAAATAGAGAACTTTATGGCTCTCTCTAGAAAGACTAATTTTATTTGTAGTAGAGAGCATGGAGAAGTTCATGCCCAAGGACATTGTCAAAAACAATAGACATCTGGGTGATAAGCAATTAATAGGAGGCTGGTTGTTCCACTAGTAAAAAGCTAAACAGTAGACAGCTAGAAATTTTTGTGAGAGGATCAGGAAGAAGAGTCCTGCTGAACTTAGAGACAGCCTCAAGGAGTGGCCTGGAAGACTATCCCTGAAAAAAGGTTAGACTATAATTAGATCCAGCTATGGAAGAGTTTATGCCTCAGTTGTCAAGGATAATAAGCAATCAGCTTGCAATTAGTGGGGCCTGAGAACTGGGTATAATGCTAATAGAGGAGGCCAGTCAGAAATTTACCAGGAAAATTAGGGAAAGGGACAAGTCAAAGAGAACCCAGCAAAAACCATAGTTATCATAGGAAGGAGTGGTCAGGAGTATTGTATGCATGCCTGAGGATGCATCACACGAGGGGTGTATTTTACAGGCTGCTGGCAGAGGAGGAAATAGACCTTCTTGAGTCCAGCAGAGTCATTAAACAGAAAGGCAAGTAAACAAATAATGAAAAATAGGAAGCGGGTAGGAAGGATCAGAATCCAGCGCTGCTATATAATATAAAATGTCTATTTTGCAAGAAAAAATGATAAAATATGAAAACTAACAAATAAGCCTGCAAGACATAAAGTTTAACCCATACACAGGAGACAAAGCATGCAAAAGAAACTGTTTTTGAGATGTTGGACTGAGTGCATGAAGACTTCAAAGCAGCTATTTTAAATATGTTCATAGAACTAAAGGAAATCATGACTAGGAGTCCACAGGAATGTATGATCACCATGTCACACTAAATAGAGAATATCAATAGGTTGAAAATATAAAAAAGGGCAAAATGGGAATTCTGGAATTGACAAGTATGCTAACCAAAATGGAAGATTCATTAGGAAGCTTGGTTGGATATTTTGACAGAAGAAAGAATAAATGATCCTGAAGACAAACTGCTAGAGATTATGCCATCAAATAACAGTAAGAAAAAAATGACAGTGGAAAAAATGAAGAAAGCCTTAGAGACTTGTAGGGCACCATGAAGCACACAAGCAGATACACAACAGAAGTATTTGAAGAAGAGGAAGAGAGAAAGAAAAAACATCTTAAAATTAACGGCTGAAAACTCTCCATTTTTGATGAAAACCATTAATTCCATATCCAATGAGTTTAATAGCAATTAAGATAAGCACAAATACATCATAGTCAAAATGGTGAAAGCCAAACATGAAGAAAATCCTAAAAGTAGCAAGAGAAAAATGAGTCACCATGTACAATGGAATTCCAGTAAGATTAAAATCATGAAGTCCAGAATGCAAAGAGATGATGTATTTTAAAGAAAAAAGAAAAAGAAAAAAGGCTTGGGTCAATTAAGAATCTTATATCTAGCAAAAATAATTTTCAAAAATGAAGGCAGAAATTTTTCCAAACAAAATCTAGTAGATCCACCTTTCAAGATATATTAAAGTAGTTCTTCAGGCTTCATGTATGATATAATTCAAACACACACACACATACACACACACACACACACACACACACCACTACCACCAGTAGATTAATTATGTGGATAATCATAAAAGGCAGTACAATTGTATATCTCTTCTTCTTTCTTCCTTGTTATATAGTTGATTTACAGTTCAATTGCATAATACAATATTCATATAATTGTATTTTTGAACCCAAAACATAGAAATGCAATATATTTGATAATAACAGCACAAAGGAGATAGGTGGGAGATAAATACTTTGAAGTAAATGAAAATAATATACAAAAACATAGGGTGCAGTTGAAGCAGTTTTTAGAAGAGAATATTTTTAGTCATAAAAGCTTATATTGGCGAAAAAAATCTCAAATCTATAACTTAAACTTTTACATTAAGAAATTTTTAAAAAAGCAAATTGATCATAAAGTAGGTGAAAAGAAGGAAGTAGTATTAGAAATAAATGAAATAAGCCAGGTGGGGTGGCACATGCCTGTAATCTTAGTGGCTCAGGAGGCTGAGGCAAAAGCCTCGAGAGTTCAAAGCCAGCCTCAGCAATGGTGAGGCACTAAGCAACTCAATGAGACCCTGTCTCTAACACACACACACACACACACACACACACACGCAAAATGGGGCTGAGTTCAATCCCCAGTACCCCCACCACACACACACAAAGAAAGAAATGAAATAAAAAAAAAATAGAGAACATCAACAAAGCAAAATTTGGTTCGTTGAAAAAATCAAATCCACAAAGTTTTAGACTGACAAAAATACACACACAGATTTAAAAAAGGAGAGAAAATATTCAAATTGCTAAAATCATGAGTGAACAATCATGAATGAACATACTTACAAACTTAAAGAAATAAAAGGATTATAAAGAATACTATGGACAACTGTGTCCTTACATCTTAGATGAAATGAAAACTCCTACAAAGACGCAAATCACTGAAACCGATTCAAGAAGTCAAAGTCTGAATAAATATACAACAAATAAAGATATTAAATTATTGTTTTCGGCCTTTTTCATTACTGTAACAAAATACTTGAGGTTAACTATAAAGAAAAAAGCTTTGCTTGGCTTACAGTTCTAGTGGTGCAAGTTTGAGGGCCATGTCTGGTGATAGTCTTGTTGGCAGATACATGGTAAGGAACTGGGAGCATGTGTGTGTGTGTGTGTGTGTGTGTGTGTGTGTGTGTGTGTGTGTCTGTCTGTCTGTCTTATCTGATCTCTCTCTTCCTATAAAGAAACCAGAATTCAATCATAGGGGCTCCACCCTGATGACCTTATCTAATCCACTTCCCAAAGGCCTTATCTCTAAACACCATAGTTTTATAAAATTTCCATACCTCACAATGGGCATTAAATTTCAACACATGAGCCCTTGGGAACACACTCAAACTATATCAAAACCATAGCAATTATTAATTGAAAAAGTCCAGAAAGAAAGGGTCCTGTTCATATAACATTCCTAGTGAATCCTCCCAAACATTTAAAGAAAAATCAAAACAAAAATTTTCATAAGTGCTTTAAAAATACAGAGGAGGAGGAACACTTCTCACTAATACTACACTAGCATTACCTGATACAAACCCACAATGAGAAATAAAACTATATCCATAGTATCTTTATGAATACTGACAAAAAAATCCTCAAAAAATTCCTAGCAGTATAGAAAATGCATTGCACACCATGACTGAATAGTTTATCCCAAAAGGCAAAGTCAGTTTAACATCTGAAAATCATTCACTGTATTACATTACAGTAAGACAATCAAAACAAAAACCACATGGTTATTTTAATAGTCACAGAAAAAGCATTTGACAGAATGAAATATCCTTTTCTGAGAAAAATTCTCAAAAAAAAAAAACTATGAATAGAAAGGAACTTCCTCCTCATGATAAAGACCATCAATGAAAAGTCCACAGGTCCCATTGCTGGTTATTGGTGAAAGACTGACCACTTTCTTCCAAAGATATGGAAGAAGATGTCTAATCTCACCATTTCCAGTCAACATTGCATGGAGGAGCTTTTGCAATGAAGTAAGAAAAAGAAATAAGTTCATTCTGGTTGGATGGGAAGAGGAAAACTATTTACAGCAACATGATCTTTTCCACAGAAAAAAATTTAAAAGTTCATTAAAACTTTGTAGAGCTAATTAATGAGTTCATCATGGTGGCAGGATACAAAATCAATATACAAACTCAATTATATTTCTCTATAGTTGCAATAAGCAATACGACATAAAATTAGGAAAACAATTCCCTTTACAATACCATTAAAATATTCTGGAATGAATTGAGCATATAAGTACAAAACATATACACTAACAACCCTACTAATCATTCTACTATCAGGTTAGCTGTTTTTTTTTCCAGTGTCCTCATATGAAAGAAAATATATAACACTTGTCTGAATCTGGTTTATTTTACTTAACATTATGTCCCACACTTCCACCCATTCTACTGTAAATGACAGGATTTCATTCTTTATGGATGGTTAATACTCCATTGTATATATACACTGTATTTATTTATCCATTCATCTGTTGACAGGCATCGAGCCTACATCTGTATTTTGGGTATTGTGAATAATGCCTAATAAACATGAGAATGCAAGTATCTTTTTTGTCTCACTTAATTCCTTTTGGATATATCCCCAGGATTGGGATAGCTGGATCAGATGGATCCTAGTTTTAGATTTTTTTTCTAGGAATTTTCTTATTGTTTTCCATGGTGTCTGTATTAATATACTTCTCATCATCAGTGTATAAGTGTACTTTTTCTCCATATCCTTGCCAGCTTATTTGTTATTTTATTGTTTTAGTTTTGAAATTCCACTTCATATCCTATAGAAGGCTGTAACAGAAAAAGATGTGCTGTAACAAGTTGGCATGGATTTAGGGAATTGGAACCCTCATGTATTGCTGTATTGTTGGAGGAAATGGTACATGCCACATCCATTTTGGATAACAGTTTAGTGCCTCAAAATGCTAAGCATAGCATAGTCATATAACTCAGACATTTTTTTCTATTTATATATCCAAGAAAAATAAGTGTATTTCCATACTAACTCTTATATACAAATATTCATTAACTGGCAGAGAACATGTTTATGAGTTAGATATGAGGTGTAGCCCAAAACTCAGTCATTGAGACAATAAAAAATTTTCAGAGGTGAAATAATTAGGCTATGAAAGCCTTAGCCTAATCACTGGGTTAATCCACTGATACAGATGAACTGGTTGGTAACTCTAGGCAGAGTGTGTCTGGGGAAACTAGGGAGGTATGTCACTGGGTGCATGATTTTGAAGTTTATAATTTGTTCCTAGTAAGTGGAACTTTCTTCCTGATTTTTATGTCTTGAGCTGCTTCTTCCACCACATTCTTCTGCCATGATGTTCTGCCTCATCTTGGGCCCAGAGCTATGGAATCAGCTGATGGGACTGAATTTCTGAAATCATGAGCCAAAATGAAATTTCCTCCTCTAAATTGTTCTTGTCAGGTATTTTGGTCACAGTGACAGAAAACTAACTAAAACAGATAAAAGATCTTCAGGGGGAATAAATATGTTTTAAATTGATATTGTGATTATGGCTTTGTGACTCTGTGAGCATAAAAGTAAACATTTTAATTGTATAATCTAAATGGGTGAATTTGTATGCTAAGTGAATTTTATTTCAATGAAACTGTCACAAAATACGTATAAATAAAAATATTGACTTTTTGTCTCACACTTTTAATATTGAGCAGAAGTCAGAAAAGAGATAGATCTAGGTTGCCATAATTTCTGTTTTTATCTTTTTTTATCTGTGCTCTTTTTTTTCCTTCAGGAATTAAAACTAAATGAGAACAAGTTGAATCTATAAAATTTGTATACTTTTGGACACATTTTCTTTTATGTTGCTGTCCATGGTATTTTCTTTCTTTTCGTTCTTTCTTTTTTTAATCCCTAGTACTGCATTGTTGTAAGACTGTAAGCCAAGGGCTCTTCTGTGACTGCTTGTGTGTAAATTCGTACAATTCATGTGTTGAACTACCACTTCAAATTTGTGACTTTAAAATTCAGTTGAACTGGTACCACAAGGCAATGGACAAACATTGCACTTTGTGCTAGGTGTTCTGGTTAATCCAAATTCTATTCCTAGATCCAGAAGTCTTTTCTATGGTGAGAGCTATCTTTATGGGCCCAAGGTTTTTCATCAATGATTGAAACAGTTACCAAAAGTAAACTTACTTAGTCTTCTTTTATGTCCCTGAGTGTTTCACAAGAAAGACTAGAGTTTGAATGTGCCTTTTTTTTTTTTTTATCTGTAGGACCTGAGGTTTCACCAAATCTAAAATTACTGTAGTTTTAAATTTAAAATGTGTTATTGAATTCACAGTTTCTTTTCCTACTCAATACCATTTGCAAATAACCAGTTCTAGGAGCATGAAGAAATTTTATTCAATGGCCAGTGAAAATAGGGGAACTTAGTCTGTAAAGGTACCTTCTCTCCAAACAGGGGTGGGGCCTGTGTTTACTAGAGCTGGGCGGTGAGGGTCTTGGTATGCATGCTGTCTTCAGAGCTTTTCACTGGGAAAGAAAGGGATTTACAGAAGTCAGGGTGCCTCTTCTTTTCTTCCTTAATTGGTCATAGTTGGATCTGTCATAGCACCCATGGGAGTACTTTTTATCATTATAATGAGCCCACATTTGTCTGGAGTGTCACCATGGCATCTAAATCAGGTCTGGAATTCTCTGTAGCTGGGAGGATGTGATAAGTTGGTGATGAGCATCTGGGAGCATGTGATTATCAGCATTCAGATTTTAAGGTTTGCCAACAAGTGGCACCTAGGACAGGGCAACAGTCAATCAGCAATTTCAAGTTTCAGACTGGTGTCCAAGATTCTGAAAATTGACCTTCTGATTATGTAGAGGCCATCATGTAAGCATACCAGATACTTAGAGGCTTCTTTTGATTGGCTCACAGAGGCCCAACTGGTAACTAAAAGCAGGATAGTAAAGCTTGGCATCTCATTTTGTACCATCTCCTCTTGCTATCTCAAACTTTGGGTCAGGTTCCTGCTCAACTCCACTCATAGGCATATTAATAATTTAAGGAATGTCTGTCTAAACACTGACAAAGTAAGTTTGATTAGCCTTAAACTTATTTAATCTCTCTTTTCCCTTTTAAAGACTGAAGGCACCAAAATAAGGGGGAAAAATAGATATTTCCAAGGTAACGGGAATAGTAATTCTTGTGGGCAGATCAGTGCATGATGACACTACCCCTCCAGGGGGAGTAATCACCCCTTGAGGGAAACTAGGCCTGCCCCCCTAAGGGGGAGCAATCATCTCATCATGGGAACCAGATTGTCCCCTTTTCCCCTCAATTGGTAACTACTCCTCTAGAGCCACCTTGCAGAACCAGACCTAAGACCATGACCAACCAGACTGTAGTCTGAACTATGCATACCTCTTGCTCACTGCCCCGACTATTGAAATCTGAAGTGCATGTCAGTACCCCCAAAGAAGAGCTGAGGACACTGGGCTCCCAGTTTTCCCAGGATGGCTAGACTGTTTATTAAAGTTTTTCATGCTCTTCACTGTTACTTTTTCATTTGATGTTTGGAGCAAGAGGCTGGACCTGGTCTTAGCAAGGGCTAGGACCCTTCTGGCTCAGGACTCCAGCCATATAGAGTTAAAGGTCTTTCTGGGTCCAGAATCCATAGGCTGTGATCTCTTGCTCTTGATTATTGTTTGATCTTTAGTATAGTATTTATGCCTCTATTTCTTAGTCTATAATACAAGGATAAGAATTAAGATTTTAGTCATGGAATGTTGTGAGAAATCTCTCTCTCTCTCTCTCTCTCTCTCTCTCTCTCAGGAAAGGCAACATCTTTTGTTTTAAAAAATATACTTGATGGTATGGTCCAGTTTCAGTTAGCAGCGCCAACAGAAATTTGATATTAAATGAACATATTTACATAAATGTTCTAACCATTAGATAGAACCAGTAGATAGAATCATCCCTTGTTATCTGTGAATGACTGGTTCCAAGACCCTCTTCAGGTACCAGAATCTCAAATGCTCAACTGACTTACATAAAATGGCATAATTACTTGCACAGAACCTCTTGCACATGCTCCTGTATATTTTAAATAATCTCTAGATGGCTTATAATATATAATATAATGTAAATGCTGTGTTCATAGTTGTTATACTGTCTTGTTTAGGGAATAATGATGAAAAAGTCTGTATATTCTTAGTACACATGCAGATTTTTCCTTGAACATATTTGATCAATTGTTGGTTGAGTTCATGAATGCAGATTCTTCAGATGTAAAACTCAAGGATATGAAGGGATGACTGTACTTGTTAGGAAGGGTCTTATGTCATATATAACTATAATATTTATATTTCATTACACACTAATAAAAGGTAGTACTTAAAATATATGTGTTGATGTAGAGTAGACTTAAGAGAGTAGTATAGTCTTTGCAAATATTCTCAAAAGTTTATGAGAAAAAGTTATATATATATACACATATACACACATATGTATACACATATGCATGTATGTATACAAATACTATATAAAATTGTTGGATTCTGGTTATATGGGTCAGAATTTAGGATTTCTCTTACAGCAAAATTTCAGTTGAACATTGTAGGGCTAAATATAGGGCTAAATATCATTTTTCTTTTGCCAAAAGGAGAATAGGATGACAATTTCTAATCTATTTAATTTACCATTCCTAATATTTTATTAAAAATGGATATTTAAGGGGCTGGGGTTGTGGCTCAGCGGCAGAGTCTCACCTAGCATGTACAAGGCGCCGGGTTCGATCCTCAGTACCACATAAAAAAAGTAAATAAAATAAAGGTATTGTGTCTAACTTACAACTAAAAAATTTTAAAAAATGGATATTTAAATATTCAAACATACTAAATAAGTAATTTCAAAGAAAAGTATTTTCCTTTAACTTAAAATTTTCAGAAAAATTAGTTTCCCTTGATTTTTTTTTTAATTGACTCATGCATTGTCAAAAAAGTTCCTCAAGGCAAAAACTGATTAAACTATTGAACAGGTACTTATGGACCTTTAGGCTTAGGTACCTGAATGACACGGGGGTGGCGGATGGGGGGCAGCCACTTCCTCTCTGTAGGGATCCCATTAATATTCTGGAGCCCAGAGGATCAGAAGCTTTGAGAGAATGAGAGGCAGGTTTGTTGACAAGTTCATAACACATTGAGAGCAAAAGGTTGTCACAGGGACAGCAATGGGGTTGCTGGATACGTGAGTAGGACATCTCTGAAGGGTTTCCAAGAAATGGCTGTTGATATTTGTTGGGTTAGAGTGGAAGGCTTAAATGTAGTTACAAGTTGCAGACTGTCTATTTTGGGGTCATATATTTTTGGAGTCTGGGTAGTTATATATCATTCATGTCCGATGGAAACATATCTGCTTTCTTTAAAATGTCAAAAGAAGAAGTTTGAATTATGAAAATCAGACTTTCATTTTATTTCTTGCAGAATAATTGGCATAGGTGTTGTTTAACAAAGTAGTTGATGGGGTTACTGGGTACAACCTGGACATATTTGCAGTAAGTTTTAATATTTGTTTATTTTTTGTAAAATGGTGACTTCAAAAGTATGCACATTTCTGTCATGCTATGCATTAACCTTTGCAATTTGACTTTTGCTCTACTTTATGGCTTTTTTTTTTCATGGCAGAACCCCCCCTTAAAGAAAAACTTATTTGGGATGCACCATTCTTATGGGAAAAATCAAGAAAGCTTGTGGAAGCACACAAGGTACTTTAAAGCTTCTGTTTCGATATGGCCTATGTCAGCACAAGTATGCTCAGATGCCAAGCCAATCTACTGCGCAAGCCAAATAGCAACGAAGCCTGGCTGTATTTCTTACCCGGCATAAGATACTGTCGGTCACTTGGTTCTTATAATCCTCTAAATTAATTTATAAACTGAAAATAAGGGGAAATAAATAGTTTTGAACAATAATAAGGTCATCCCTACAGGTCACTATACCAGTTGTGTTCTTGAGTTTACTGTCTTGACTAATCAACCAGGATTACATAACTTCAAAACAAAAAGATTCATGTTTTGTCATTTAATTAACTAAACTTATGAAGCATGACAGTTTTGTTTCCAACAATTATGCATTCTTTCTTTTGCTAGGATGTTGTTTTTTAAACTGGAACACTGCTCCTTAAGTTTATAGGCCACTTGGATATGATTCAGAAATACAGTTCTCTAATGGATAGGTGGCTATGTAAGTGTGTATTTTGCATGGTTTTCTTGTTAGTTCTATACATATGATTATTATAATTCAAAGGGATGGAAATGTTACAGGTTAAATACTATTTCTGGGGCATTTGATTAGTGTAACAAATATATTAAAGAATAGCAAGGTTGCTTCAAAAATATCCCTACACATATCAGAGATGAAGAGATGATCTAGATGGCCTTTACACACACTTAATTTTTATAGCTAAACTTGGAATTATTTCAAAACATGACTTTCTTCTATTATCAATGAAATTAATGAGCGATCATAGAAATTTGTTTTAGGGTTTCTATAGGCTACAGTTAATAACCAATATTTTTATGGCAATGACTGTGTAATCTCTTTCTTTTTCCTTTTATTCAGTTCAGTTATTTTGTGTAATGAGTTTTGTCTTTTCCTTTTGAAATTCATCCCTTAATCATAGTAGCTTTTGATTTTGTATAAATAACATTTTCGTTTTCAAAGATTTTATATCATCTTTTTTACCTCTATGCTAAATAAAGTTGTTAAATGGTTTGTTATGGGGTAATAGATTTTGAAGTCACATTGAAATATATTCTTAGCTTTATCTAGATTCCTTATATTTTATTTTATATTATTTAATTCACTTAATAATTTATTTTATCATAAAACTTAATGATGCAGATTCTTCCAGTGCATAAACATTAGGATAGTCAGACATGCTCTGGAACAGAAGGACTCTCATGCCACTAATACCATTTGTGAATTACTCTTTCAAAATATTAAGTGTATATCTGTGCCTAAAAGCAATTATTGCAATTTAGAAAAATGAATTTCTGGACAACTTTTTAACCAATAAAATTATATATCTTCATTATTTTCATTTTAGTTCTTTACATTTGTTACTCTACTTGCTATTTCCATCAACTTTCTCATGGAGAAAATTTTACCCATTTTTCAGATTTTGTAATCTTGATTTAGAGGAGTTAACATTATTCCATGATCTCAAAATTTTAAGGTAATTTTACAAATTTCTTTTCTTTATTTTTGCCTCTCCAACACTTTTTATTTACTTGTATTCTTTTTGTGTGTGTGTGGGGGGGGGGTGGGGGGGTGCTAGGGATTGAACCCAGGCCTTGTGCATGTGAGGCAAGCACTCTCCAACTGAACTATATCCCCAACCCATATTATTTGAATTATTGATAATTGCCATTCTTGACTAGAGTGAGATGAAATGATGAAATCTCAATGTAGCTTTTATTTGTACTTTCTTAATTAATAGATATTCAACATTTTTTCCTTATACTTGTGAGTCAAAGTGCTCAACCACTGAGCTATAACCTCAGCCCTCATTAAAATCTTTATGTGTCTCTAATATGAGAAACAAAATAAGAACTACAAAGTCTTGGTTGTGCTTCCTTATGGTTTAGATATGAAGTGTCCCCCAAAAGTCATGTGTGAAACAATGTAAACATTTTTAAAGGTGAAATGATCAGATTATGAGAGGTGTAATCTAATCAGCAGATTAATCCACTGAGATGGATTAACTGGGCAGTAACTGTAGGCAGGTAGAGTGTGGCTGGAAAAAGTAGGCCAACTGGGAGTGTGCCTTTGGGGTATATATTTTGCCCCTGTTGAGTGGAGCTCTGTCTCTGCTTCGTGTTTACCAGGTTCAGAGCTTTCCTCTACCATGCCCTTCTGCTGTGTTATTCTCTCTCACCTCAGGCTATGGAGTGTTGCTGACCATAGAGAGAACCTCTGAAACTGTGAACCAAAATAAACTTGCTCCTTCAAAGCTGTTTCTGTTGGGTCTTTTGGTCACAGTAACACAAAAGCTGATTGAAACATTCCTATTTGATGAAAATAAAACTTATCAGATCTGAAGAAAGACTTTCAGTCTTTGAGTGAGTGATATGTCCTGGTATTTTCAGCATTTTAAGTAAAATGTAAAAAAAAAATCCATGAATAACTGAAAAGCGTAATTCTCATATGGGGTGACAGCACGCCAAGGCCACTGGGGAATAACTATGAACTACTTAGATGATAAATTCCAAATTTATAGTGAGTATCAGAAGTTCAGAGAAAGAGAAAACAACTGATGGAGAAGATGTAGTAGTAGAAATAAATGAAAAAATTATTTTAAAATGAAGAAAGACATGGATATTTACATAAAATTTTATTAGTTTTCTAGCAAAACTAAAGAAAAGATCACATCTTAAAAATTTTGAATAGCAAAAATAGAGTTTCTTGGGCCGGGGATGTGGCTCAAGCGGTAGCACGCTCGCCTGGCATGCATGTGGCCCGGGTTCGATCCTCAGCACCACATACAAACCAAGATGTTGTGTCCGCCAAAAACTAAAAAATAAGTAAATATTAAAAAATTCTCTCTCTCTCCCTCTCTCTCTCTCTCTCTCTCTCTCTCACACACACACTCTCTTTAAAAAAAAATAGAGTTTCTTGACATCATCTGAAAAGAAAGCTGGTGAGTTAATAGGCAGATAGAATCATCACATATACACTTTAGATTTGTTTTGTTATGATCAAACATTAGAAGATAATTAGCATATTTTTGAGGAATGTTTAGAGGTGAGTGGAACTTTTCATTGCTAAGAAGCCTGGAGTGCTTCTGGGTGTTCTGTAGGCAGAATCCAGGGAAGATGCAAATCCTAAAGTTGATGGGCTAATTATTCTCTATGAAGACCTGTCCTTTCCCAAGAACCATGGCACCCAATAGTGGAACAGAGTTCTAAGAACTGGATTTTTAAACAGCAAAGCTGATAAAGGACAATAAATGTGCAATTATAAACTGTTATTATGATGGTTAAGGACATATACAGGTGACAGATACACAAAGAAACTGTAAAGAAAAATATTTCATTGTTTTAATGACTAAAGTAAAACTCATAAAAATCCCTTTTTAAAGCAAATATTGAAAAAAGGAATACTTTTAGCATTACAAGTATTTTTGACAAAGAGAAATTTCATATATTGTTTTTATTAGTAGGTTCTGGAAGACAAATTAGCCTTTTAAAAATATATGCTCATTTTCAAACAGTTATTCTTTCTACTAGGAAATTTTCTTAAAAATTTTATTTAGGGGATGTTACAAAGGTGAACTTGGAGTTTAGTAAACAAATGAATTATCCAAAAAATAAGGCACTGGTTAAGTGAATTATTGTATAGCTATACAATAGAATATCATTGATTAAAATAATGGTATAAGTTTATGTTGACATTATAAAAAAAAGTATACATGTATTGATAAAAAACATAGAACATTTTTATAAAATAGTAAATCAATGAGTGCAAAAGTTTGCAAAAATATGCAAATAAATATCATCTTGGGTATGTGAAGTTAGACATTTTCTTTTATTCCTTATTCTTAACTTTTTCCCTCAATATTAAGTAAAGGGAAATATCCACTTCCAATATTTTTGGAAAAACAAATTACTAATCAACAACTTCATAATTATAAGATCATTGCATTAGATATAATTTGGCATTTTTAGAATCCTACTAAGATATAAATATACCACTTATTTAAAATGAAAATTTCAACTACATTAAGTTAAGTACATCAGGTCACCACTTATTTAAAATGAAAAATTCAACTACATTAAGTTAAGTACATCAGGTGTGTAAAAATATCAACAGTAATTTAGAAGATACCTATAAAAAGATAGATTTTTGAAACTTATTTTGAGCGGTGCTGTGATCTTTCCTATTTGGGGTTTTCTTACTCTTTGGGAATAATTTAAGCCTCTGTAGTTTATGTATATATTTAGGGTATATAAGGTATATTAACAAACATCAGGTATCCTGTTCTTGAACCAAGAAGACGTTTTATTAACTCTAAAAGAAACCAGTAATGGCGACATTGAAAGTACTTCCTATGGTTTGAACATAGCTTGTCCCCCTGAAACTAATGGTAGGATAATTCCCAAAGTAAGAGTGTTGAGTGGTATTGGGTTTTCAGAAGTGATTAGGTCAATGCTAATCTTAGGGATCAAAGCTTTTCTCTAAGGGGTGAGAAAAACTCACCAATTGGTTACCAGAAGAGGGAGTCCTCGCAGAGTGATGTTGCCCTACCTTTGGCCTCTCTTAAGCACTAGCTTGCCCTCCAAATTTCTGCCATGTTATGATACAGCACAAGGCCCTCACCAGAAACTGAGTAGATGCCAGAGCCATGATCTTGGACCTCCCAGCCTTCATCACCATCAGCTAAATAAATTTCTTTCTTTTATAAATTATAGTGTCAGGCGTTTTGTTATAGCAATAATAAATGAAGTAAGACAGTTCCTTTCACCACAGCTTTCTCTTCAGATTTTTAATATGTTATCCATTTCTTTTCATAGGAATAATGAATAAAATTGTCATGATATATCTATAACTTACAGTCCTATCATAAAATCTTGTCTTAATGGAATCAGATTTGGACATATTACTTTTTAGCTGGTAAATTTAGCCAGAGTTCTCTATTCTTAATTTATTTTGAACTATAATTTTAATTTTATTTTTCTAATCCTACACTATTTATAAATTATAGAAAAATTTGCACATTATGGTTATTATTGTATTATATTACATTAAATACCTTAAAGACATCCAGCACAAGAATTGTAACAATCCGGTTTCTTTAATTGTGGCAATGATTATATAATATATTCTTTCTTAGGTGATTAAACATTTTTTATTTTCTTCATAAAATTCCCAGAGTTGCATCTGATGAGATTATGTAGTGATCATCTTATTCATTCCATCTTAATTTGGGAGTAATTTGTGGAAACATTTTTATCTGAAAGATTTTCTTAACTAATTTTTCTGGTTAAATTTTGAATCAAACTTGAACATTTTTAGTATGTAAATCAACTTAGATATTTATTTTACAGTACATTAAATGTATTTCTGTTTTTCAAATTTCTGATTTTCAAATCACCTAAATGATTACATTTATGTCTTTATTAAGCATGCCAATGTTAAATGACACTGTGGATCCCGGTATTGTCATTTGCTTAAATTGAAAAATATAAGATAATATGGAGAGCTTCTTTTCTAGATTTATTTCTGAAAATAGAGTTGCTCCTTGGAGGATTGATTCTAAGACCTCCCAGAATACCAGCATATGAGAATACTCAGGTCTCATATAAAATGGTCAGATACAGATGCAGTCTTTAAAATTTTTAGCTGTTGGAGGACATAATACCTTTATTTTTTTTATTTTTATGTGGTTCTGAGGATCCAAACCAATGTCTCATGCATGCTAGGTGAGCACTCTACCACTGAGCCACAACCCCAGTCCAGTCCCAGATACAGTTTTTGTTCAGAATATGTTTGTCCCACTGTTGGTTAAGTTAGAGGATATAGAACATAAGGATATAGAAAGCCAATAGAATTAAATTCAAGGTTGAATTTATTCAGATTTTATCTTCCATTTTTTACCTTTAATTTTATAAAATAGCTAAAATAAGAGAATGTTTTAGCCTTCTATGGCTACAGGAATATTTTGTGCCTGTTTTATAATAAATATTTATATAGCAGATTTGGATCTGAGACTAGTGTTTAAGTCAGGTCTATAACACTCAGCTGCCCTATTGTTGGCCACCAGTATTTACCAAAAAGAGTCTGGCTGCCCTCCACTCCCTGGAAAGAGCTTTACTATGCCCTTGACCTGGGAAAATCCTACTTATTCTTTAGGATACTCAATAAATACAGTGTATTTGGAGACTTACAAGGACAACAGAATAAAGAACCTTAATTAATAACTTCTACTGAAGATAACAGCTATAATGGCATTGAAGATTTAAAAGGTAAAATACACAATTGAAATTCATATGCACACATAATCTAATCTTAGCCTGATGGGTTTTATGGAGATGCTAGCAAAATACACAATTGATCATTTTATAAAACCTTTTACCTGAAGAGTCTACTTACCCAAACTCAGATTTTGAGTTTTGCTTTCTGGAAAATAAAATGTATACAAATATTACCCATGTCACTTTTTAATTTGTTTTTAGTAAGTGTCATTTCCCGAAATGCAATTGTTTTTCAGATCATCATTTCCCCAGAGGTTTCACTTACCTTCAAATATCATCAGTGTATCTGTCTGTGACATGCAGAGATATAGCTGTGGGCAGCAGGGCCTATGTGGTGGGTTTTGGTAGAATTCGTTCTAGATGAGAAATTAAATTTGCCTCCCAGTTAATCCTCTGAATGCTGATTGACAGGTGTAAATATAATGCCCACAAAGGAAGGGAAGAGTGTATTCTGGACAGAGATGCTGTGGGGAAGGTGGGGCAGGCTTGGGAAAGGAATGGCCTGAGCTGAGCAGTCAAGGAAACATATCAGGGACTTGAACTCCAAGTGTGATTTTGGTTTCAGAGGTGTGGGTTTTGGTTTCATCATCAGCACTTGGTCTAAAGACACAAGTTTGAAGTCAGGTTATCATTTAAATCAACCTTAAACATTACCTCTACTTTGTTATATTATTCTTTAGGACTTGAATTACTACATAAAAATCTTCAAATCTTTGAGTTCTTTTGTATAATTTTATCCACCCCAGATTTGATTGCCACATTTGAAAAGTTAGACAGCTGATAACACTTTCCATCTTTTTGATGAGTGCTTAACTCATATAATGACACTTTAAGTTTTAATTTTGTAATCCTTAATTGTAACCATTAGAGCAATCATTTACTTATAATCTATAAATGTAGTCCAGGTTTTGAATCAAATTGAATTCCCACTGCAATTGCCACCTTCATCTTTCATGACTTAATTAACTAAGAATATTTAATTAATATACTATATTTTAGCCAATTGTTCCTAAAAATTAACTTTCTGGATGTGTTAAGAATTAATTACAGCCATTACTGCAAAATTAATCATTACATTTTAATAGAACTACATGAAACAGAAAAATTCTGAGTTTTAAAGTGTTTCTTAAAATTTTTAGTTATGAGATCCATCAATGCTGACATCTTAATTTTGTTCTGCTTTTCCATGATGCATTTATTTTTATATAATTATGAGCTGTCAAAGGTCCCTTTCCTAACAACAGATTTTATTTGCTTCACTGAACTTAATAAAATTCATGTGCATGAGTGAATTGCACAGATATATTTAAATTCTGTACCTGAAATTCTTATCTCCAGTGGTGGCTAATATTTTAAAACATGAAGGTGATTGAGGAAAGCCAGTCATCGAGAATCACAAAAACCATAGATTAAAATATACAAAGAAGATATTTAGTGGGTTTTGGTAACTTCATTCTGTTTTATACCTAAATCCTTTCAATCTCTTGCATAACTAATTGAATCTTAATATTTTCAGGGAAGATTCTACAAGTTTCTTCAGAAATATGCTCTATTATCAAAAGGCGTTTCTCAGAATCAATACCTTTGTTTCAGCTATTATATTAATTACCCTGGAGGAAAAAATAGCTATCATTTATTTCTATAAAACAATCATTTCCATCAAATATTTCGTGAGTTTTATATTCTCTTCTTTTAAAAAATAATAAGCATGTTGAGTATGATTGAATTCATTTATTGAGAAGGTTGGGTTTGCAATGTATGGTGAATCGGAGGTAATTTGTGCCGTTCCTAGGGACACAGCTGTGAAATAGCTTTGCTATTCTTCAACGTGATCTTGTTAAGCAAACTAAAGCAGTTTTTACAGATGCTAGTTTGAGACTTAACTTCTCCTTTAGTAAAAGTCATTAAAGATGGGATACTAGGAGCAGTATCATAGAGGGCATCATCCTTACCACATCGAGTACTCATGACATCCATCCTGGAGTGCTTCACTCAGACTCAGGCTCTTCTGGTTTTGGGGGGTCCAAGAGAGGCTTTCTCTACTGACTTCCAGTTTTGCCTGTTACATTTAATGAACGGGGGTTGCTTTACACTGTAAAGTGCCTGGTATGAAATTCTCAATTTAATTGGATCATGAGATAGTGGTAAGCCAGATTGAAAATGGACTTGAATCTACCATCCTAATGCCGAAGTTAACTGGAACTTGGTTCTTGCTCTCAACTTGTTCATAGTCAATCACGTTGAAGGTAGGGGGTAACGACAATATCCCCTCCTTAATCTGCAGTTCATTTACCCTTATTCAAAAAGAAGAGGACATTTACAAGATGTTTGTTACAGTATATTGTTAAGATTATTCCATTTTATTATTGTTAATCTCTTACAACCTAATTGGTAAATTAAATCTTATAAAAAGTAATTATACATAGAAAAAATCGTATATACAGGGCTCAGTAGTAGCCAAGGTTTCAAGCATCTGCTGGGCGTCTTAAAAGGTATCCCCCATGGCTAAGAGGGGACTAGTGTGTAGAAGTAAATATACATGTAACAAGTTTAAGAGTCATGGTAGAATGCAGGGAGGGAAGACTAAAGAATTGTTTTAATAGAGACATGTCTTTTGAAATGGATCTTGGAGAATAAATTAGAATTGACCAGGAAGAGGAGAAAGAGATGAGCTCAGAGTCAATGGAACAGAAAGCCTTTGTGAAATTAGTAAATTATTTACTCCTATGGTTTGGATATGAAGTGTTCCCCAAAAGCTCACAAGTGAGATAATGCAACAAGGTTCAGAGGAGAAATGATTGGATTGTGGGAGTCTTAACCCAATCAGTGAATTAATCCCTGATGGGATTAACTGAGTGGTGGCTTGAGGCGGGTGGGGTGTGGATGGAGGGAGTGGTTAATTGGGGGTGTGGCTATGGGGTATATATTTTGTATCTGGAGCTGGAATCTCTCTCTTTGCTTCTTGACCACCATGATATGAGCTGTTTCCCTCTGCCACACACTCTGCCATGATGTTCTGCCTCACCTCAAGCCCTAGAGGAATGGAGCTGGACTCTGAACTGAGACCTCTGAAACCATGAGCCCTGAAATAAACTTTTCCTCCCCTATAGTTGTGCTGGTCAGATACTTTAGCCGCAGCAGTCAAAGCGGACTAAAACATTTACAAAAGCCTTATCCTTTTCTTTTAAAACTCACATTCCTTTAGCCCATTATTATTACTTTGCATGCAAGATTAGAAACCGGAGTGTAAGAAAGTATTATTTCACGTGGGGAACACTTTGCTCAGGTTAAACACTAAAGTGACCTTTGGATTTAGGAGCTGTGCTGCTACTGAATTCTTCTGTCTTTGAATTTATTCTATTTTTCCTTTTTACTTCTCTTTTTTTTAATTGAGTGGTTAGTTCACTAATTTTCAATTTTTACTTCTGTGATGTGTTTATTTAAGTTGATTGTACTTTATAGCATTACCTAGGATTTGATGTCTAAGATTTCTTTCTTTCTTTTGATCTTGGTAATTCAAGTAACATTTTTCCATTTCAATCATAATAACTCCCTGGGCTCAGTAATTATTTGGAAGTATATTATTATTAATTATTTGTGAAAGTATTTAAATTTACTAAGTTTGTGACATTTTTGTGATTTGTTGGTTTTGGGAACTTTAATTTTATTGCTTTGGGGTAGACAGTGCTCTGTATAAGTAATTCTTCAATAGAAACTTCTTTTGTGGGTAGTTCTTGGCCACAATTTTGTAAATGTTTATGTTTGTTTAAATTTTTGGTTTTAGCTGGGTATGGTGGTGCACACCTGCAATCCCTGCAACTTGGAAGGCTGAGGAAGGAGGATTGCACATTCAAAGCCAGCCTCAGCAATTTAGCAAAGCCCAAAATAATTTAGCAAGATCCTGTCTCAAAAAAAAAAATAGACATTATTATTGCTGCATGTATATAGGTGACTGTATGACCAATGTGATTCTGCAAACTGTACAATCAGAAAAATGAGAAATTATACCTCATTTGATTCAAATGTATGAAATGTCAAGATCATTGTACTGTCATGTGTAGTGAAAAAAAAAAAAAAAAAAAAAGCTCAGACGCAGCTCAGTGGTTAAGTGCCCCTGGCTCTCCAATACCCGCCCCCTGCAAATAAATAAATAAATAAATGAATAAATAAAGGGTTTCAAGGCTCTCTGAAAATTATATCAAAATTATAGTTGTATTTTATTTTTTAAAACATTTTTTAGTCACTCCGATGGGTATATACAAATGATATCTCATTTTGTTTTTAATTTGTTTTTACTTAGTGAAGATTTGAAAACTATTTCATATGAGTAACTGGTTAAGGCTTTTTTCTCCATTAATATATTGATACATTTCTTTCTTTTTTTTTATTTTTAAGGAATTCTGCATATACTCTGGGTATGATTTCTTTGAGGATATCTGCTTTGTAGATAGTTTCTGGTGTTTTTTGTCTTATTCTTTAAATAATGAATTTTAATACTAAGTTCTTAATTTTTGAACTAAATTTACATTATGATTAATACATTTGTGCTCTATTTAAGAAATCTTTGCTCATTCCAGCGTCACAAAGAACTCCACTTATAATGTCTTTTAGACCTTTATTGTTGAACATGTTTACATTTGTGTTCTGTGATTGTTTTTAACGTATGTTATAAGGAACAGACTAGGGCACTTTTCCATATGGATGTCTAATGAATTAACAGTCACTTATTGCAAAGAAAATACTCCCTCAAAACAAGACATTGCCACCTTTGTCATACAATGAGCAATTGTATAAGTCTGTTTCTGGGCTCTCTATTTCACTGGTCCATCTTAATTATGATACTTGATTACAAGTTCTAATACCTGGAAATATAAGTCCTACAACTTTGTTACTCCTTGAGGTTGACTTTTCCATGCTTGAGTTTTGCATTTCGATTTTTATGCACACATGTATGCACCCATGATAAAATTTTGTCTGGGATTGAATTATACCTATAGTTAACTTTAGGAAAAACTGATTTCTTAAGTGTTAAGTCTTTGCAAAGGTGTCAAAAATGTATTTTGGAGAAAAGACAGCTTTTTTAACAAATGATGCTGGGAAAACTGGATGTTCATAATTAGAAAAATGAAATCAGACCTCTGTGTCTCACCTTGCACAAAACTCAAATTGAATAAAGTCTTGGGAATTAGACCAGAAACCTCAGTCCATCATATGAGTATTAGCACCAACTTCCTAAACAAGACCCCTAAAGCACAAGAAATAAAAACAATAAGAATCAATAAGAGGGATGCCATCAAAGTAAAAAGCTTCCACACAGCAAAGGAGATGATTAAGTGTGAAGAGAGAGCCTACAGAATGGAAGAAAATCTTGGCCAACTTCTCCTCTGCGAGGGATTACTATCCAGAATATATAAAAAAAATGCAAAAAAATTAAGATTGCCCCCCTGCCCCAAACAGCCCAGTCAATAAAGGGGCAAAAGAAGAACTAAGCAGAAACTTCTCAAAGGAAGAAACATAAATGGCCAAAAAATGTATAAAAAAATCTTCAACATCTCTAGCAATCAGAGAAATGCAAATCAAAATGACACTAATATTTCATCTCACTTCAGTAAGAAAGGCGCAAGGATTAAGAATATAAACAACAATAAATGCTGGTGAGGTTGTGGGGAAAAAGGAAAACTTGCACATCGTTGGTGGGACTGCAGACTAATACAACCATTCTGGAAAACAGGATGGACATTCCTCAAAATACTAGGGATGGAACCACCAGATGACCCAGCTATCCCTCTCTTTGGTATTTTCTCCAAAGATCTAAAATCTGCATACTAAAGCAACACAGTCACCCCAGTGTTTATAGCAGCACAATTCACAATAATTAAATTAAGGAATCAACTCAGGTACCCATCAATAGATGAATGAATTAAGAAATTGTGATATACATATATGTATATATGTATATGTAAAGCATTTTCAGGTAAATAGATGAAAATGGAGAATATCATACTCAATGAAATATTTCAAATTCAGAAACTGAAAAGTCAAATGTTTTCTCTTGCATACAGAAGTTAGAGTAAAATAAAGGAAAGGGTGAGGGAAGGATAGGATATCATAAAGTGAAGATCAGAAATGTAGAAGATAAGAGGCAGTGTGAAGAAATGGGTAAGAGAAGGCAATGCAGAATGAATTTTTAAAAAACCATGTATGTGCATATGTAAATATACCACAGGGAATTCTACCTATATGCATAAGTAAGAAGATCCAATCAAATATAAATAAATAGACAAGTAAGAGAAAGTCTAGTCAGTAGAGAAAGGAGAAGAGGGGAGCGAAAGGAGGATGGGAGGGAAAAATTAGGATCATGAACTGAAATAGACTTCCATGCATCTATGAGTTTGTCAGAATGGACCCAACTATTTTATATATCTATAGATCTCTAATTAAAAAAGAACATAAAACTAAGTATTCTAATTAATGAAGATAGAATATCTCTCCAGTACTAAATCTTTATTTTCTTCCAGTGTTTCTTATACTTTTCTCCTTATAGGTCTGTCTTACTTTTTTATTCCTAAGTATCTGACATAAATAATAGTGTTTAAAAAATTATAAAACTTCTTATTGCTGCTAGTGTACAGTTATGCAATTGATTTTTACACTGATCTTGTATCCAGGGCATTGCTAAATTCACTATAACGTCTTATATTTTACTTGAGTTTCTTGGATAATCTTTATACACTCTTATCATCTGCAAATAATAATAGATTTACTTTTTTCTTTGCAGCCCCAAGGTTTTTCCTTATTGCTTTGGTGAGGACCCACAGAAGTCCTCTGACTTTGATTCTTTGAGACTGACTGAACATTGTGCTTGGTGGAGAAAGATCTTATATACCAGTACTTTGCATGCTTCATCTCACTGAATTTGGTCATCAGTATTACAGGTGAATGTGAGAATTAGCATCTTTAGTGTCAGTTTTGCAGAGGAGATGATCAGAATTAGAGAAGTTAAAGCTTAAGGGTAATGGATGCATTCCTTTATATTCTTCCACTACAAACACATAGAAAAGCTACATGATGTAGAAAAATTTTCAAAATACATAGCCACATCCCTCTGAAAAACCTCAAACAAAAATTCCACCCAAAACAAAAAGTCTTTGTTAAGAACCCAGAGCCAGAGTTTTGAGTGGAAGTTGACACAATATTGGCCCCTGGGTTGTGACACCTTTGAATGCACCCCAGGACCTGGGGTCGGGGGCTCAATTCCAAAATAGAAACTGAAGTCCTGGAATTGATCCTACACCAGACTGAGATCTGAACTTGAGTCCTTGCATAAAATTTGAAGACTCAAGGTTTTATGCCAGCAATGAAAGGGGACTTAAAAATAACATAAATTTGTACTAATTATTGCAGAGAATATTCATTTTCAACACTACAACCCTGAGTTTTGAATAAGAAAGATGAGTTTAACAAAGTTAATGGGCTTGCCTGATGTTACCATTAGGATATAATAGGGCCCAGATTTGTTTTCATTTCAATGGTTGTGAGTCTCTAATTCTGTGTTGACTCCTTGCCTAGTAATACAGTTCCCTATGTCCATACTTCCTCTAAGTAAACTTGTTCCAGTAAAGGAAATGTCAGTTTCAGGAAGATGATTTTTCCAGAGAAAGTGGAGGCTGTTACTCTCTGTAGACATTCATGACTTTGAAAAAGGAGATGGGGTTGAAGGTGGCGTGGTTTTAGTGTACCATTCCAAGAGTTTTGACAAATACATAACTTGGGCAATTCGAACTCTTGTTCAGACATGGAACATTACTATGACCCCCAGAAAGCTATCTCATGTCCCCATTCCTCATTGGCAACCACTGTTCTGAGTTTTTCTGTTATAGATTAGTTTTACATGTTTTAGAACTTAATATAAAAGATTCACACAGTTTCTGTTGTTTTGAATAAGGCTTCTTTCACTCAGCAAAATATATTTTAGGTTCTTTCATGTTGTTATATGTATTTGTGGTTTGTTACTTTCCATTATTGGATAATATTCTGTTAAATGAACATATAGTTATTTGTTTTTTTTTAAAAAAATTTCTATTAAAGGACACAGGGCTATTTCTAGTCTGGGGTTCTTACTAAAAAGAAATGCAAAACATTTTTGTATAAATTATTTTGTGGACATACACTTTCATTTTTTTTGATGGAGACCTAGATGTAGAATTGCTGAGTCATAGGGTAGGTAGGTATTTAGTTTTGTAAGAAACTACTTTTTATCCAGAGAATGTTACTATTTTATATTCCTGCTTATGACACGTGAGAGTCCTGAGTCTTCTCATCCTTACAAATATTTAGTGTTGTCTGTCTTTAAATGTTAGCAATTTTAATGGGAATGTAGTTGTATCTCATTTTAGTTAATTTGCATTTCTCTGAAGAATTATTATGCCTAGCAATTTCTGATGTGCTTATTGGCCATTCATATTCATCTGCTCTCTAAACCTACAATTCTGCATCTGCCTATTCAACTAATTTTGAATCAAAAATGTTTGAAAAAACATTGTGTCTGTACTGAACATGTACAGACATGTTTTCCTGCCATTGTTCCCTAAACAATATTGTATAACAACTCTATGTATTATTTACATTGCTTTGGTGAATTTGTTGGAAATCAAAAGTCAATATAAACATGGGTTTATTTCTTGGCTATTTTTTCTATTCCATTGGTCTACTTATTAACTCTTACTCTAGTATCACATGATATGTTGATTAATATAGCTTTATACTAAGTCTTGGAATCAAATATTGTAAGTCTGCCAACTTTAGATGATAAACATACTAGATTTTTACATACTAGGTGGTTTAATATTGAAATCAGGTTGTAAATTCCTAAAAAAATGAAAACTGCCCAGTGGGATTTTTATTTGCATTGCATACAATCTAATTAAAAACTTAAACCCAACACACAGCAATAAAAATATAAATAGAGTTTGATAAACTGTATTTTGCTAAAGAATAATAGAAAACCATGAAAAATTAAAGAAATAAAAATAGTCTCCAGCCAAATATTAAGACCCAGTTTAAGGCCATTGTGGCTTAAACACTGTTGTATTATAGTTAAAGAAGCTATATAGAAATCCATAAACATATGGAAACTTTCCATATGACAGAAGGACATTACAAATCCGTGAAGAAATGTAGACTCTTCAACAGATTGTGCTGAGCAATTGGTTTCTTGCATGAACACAAAATAGATTCTATTCTTACATCTAACTATGTACTAAGTTAAATATCAAATGGTTTATGACCAAATGTGGACACCAAAATTTAAATTATTTGGAGGAAAACATCAGAATAGGCTTCATGACACAAAATTAGTCAAGAGTGAAAACTTTCATGAGTCAAAAGACACCTAATGTGTGATGAGGCCATCTACATACTATAAAATATTTATAATACAAAATTACAAAGAATCATATGAAACATAATAATATTAACTGACATATTTGCAAAGGGCAAGCAGTACTGTTGATAAATGTGCAAAATAGATTGTGGTAGATTGTCTTCAATAATGGCTGCCATAGATTCCTTCCTTCCTCTCTGCATGCTGCTGCTCCTCCTGCTTAGAGATGGACTCTTTTTCTCTTCCCATTGAGCCTACACTCATTTTATGAATTGCATTGACCAACAGAATGCAGCAGAAATGATGACAAATAACCAATTTGCAAAGAAAGAAATCTAAAAGAATAGTAAAATGAAGAAATGCTCAACCACACTGATAATCAGGGAAATGGAAACGAATGTCCATTGGTATCATTACACACACATCAGACAGGCATTTATAAAGCCCAGTAATATCAAACAATGGTGAAGGTTTCATATCCTGATGAAGGCAATAAAATTTTCTATATACACATTGGAGAGCAATTTTGCAATATCCGGACAAAATAAAGGTGTATATTTTTCAAACTCAGCAATTCCTATTCCTCAATATACACCCTAGACTAATTTTCTCATAGGCTTTTAGATACATGCATGAGAATGTTTAGTTTTCGAACTAACATCAAAATGAAATACTGTAAATCAACTAAGTGATTATCATTCAGAGAAAAACAAATCGTGACCTTTTTGTATAAATGGCAACAACTTGGAGAATAATACCTTACACTGGGTGAATGCTTTTTCAGGTTTGGGGCACAATTCTAAGTTGTTTCTATATGTTATTTACTTTTAATACTACTGACATCTCTATGAGTGTCATTACCATCATCATCTCTAGTTTACAGAGAAATAAAATATGTTTTCCAAGACATATAGCCAATAAATGGAAAAGCTGGGATTTGAACTCAATACCCTTAATAACTACATTATATTGGTTTTAGAGGATTGTTGAGGACCTCTGAGAAATCTTCCTGAGGAATGTTGTTTGCAAGTTTCTACTGCAGAGATAGCTGGATGCAGGCACATGTGTTTTCCCCTTCCTGGGTCCCTATTTATACCATGTCTCTAGGATTAAGGTTTGTCCAGGTGTACATGTGTGAGAAAAGGCTGAGATTTGTATAGGCAGGAGAGTATTAACTTACTTGAGAAGATAAATGTCTTGCTCTATAAAATTCTTAAGATTAGTAAATTAACTTGGTATATTCAGAAAAAATGTAGATTTTGTTAAATTCAAGGAACAATATAAGCTTGTGTGTGGGATAAGACAATCATCAATAGACAATATATATAACACTAATAATATATAAGCTTGTAAAGATATAATGAAATCATATATTTATAAAGTACCTGGTGCATGGTAGGCACTCAATAAATGTTCTCTTCTTTAATGCAAAATTTCTAATTATTCACAGTTCTATTGTTTATGTTATCACCTCAATAAACTATGGAGTTTCATAGAAAAGTCCTTGAGGTCTGAATTTATGAATTTGCATGTGCTGATTTCAGCATATTCTAAGTACATAAGCAACAAAACAAGAAATAATAATGGATTTTGACTAGCTGTGCAAAGTCAGCAGCCAGAAAAATGTTTGAGAACAAGTAAAAGTTGATTAATACATAGGGGGAAATGGAGGTCACTTATTGGTTAAGACCAAATAAATTTTAGAAATAGTTAATAATTCCTATCAGCAGTGTACCCTTGAAAACAGTCATGAATTTTTGTCAACCTGATGGGAGAATATTTGCTTCTGATCTAGATGATGGAGAACATCATTGAACAACAACCAAAAGAGACTTCAGCCATTAGGAAGCTTAGTGACAGACAATAAACACATAAATATATAAGATATATGTTGTGTCAATACTGGGAGAGATGATGATAACAGAGAAGGGGGTTTTTGGGTGCAGATCAGTGGCAGGAGTTGCTACTGTCAGATAGGTTAGTCTCACAGAGAAGTGGTTTTGGGTAAAGACCAGAGAAATGTGTGAGAGTGAGGAGAAGACTATTATGAGGAGAGAGAATAGCATCTTCAAGAGTTTTTATGAGTTCTAGAAACAGCAAAGAGACCAGTTTGCTTGAGAACCTAGACAGGGATTGAACAAAGTAACATCTTTCTGGTTACTGAAAAGGCATTGACTGGTTTCTGAATGAGATGAAAACCACTGAATGACGTTGCATGGCCTGAATCATGTTCCTCCTAAATGGATATGTTGAAGCCCTAGCTGCCAATGTGGCTATCCCTGGAGATCAAATTTTGAAGAGGTTATTAAAGAAGGCATAAAGGTGGGGCTCTGTTATAGCTTGAATATGTTCCCCAAAGTTCAAGTGTTGGAAAAATACTCCCCAAAGCACAGTATTGAGAGATGGGATCCTCAAGGCATGATTAGGTTTGCAGGAATGGATTATTGACATTATTATGGGAATGGGCCCATTATCATGGAATTAGTGGGCTTGTAAAGGTTGAGTCTGGCCCCTTCCTCACTATCTCATATACTATCACACATGCTATCTTGCCCGACTTCCATTAGGTGACACAGTAAGAAGACCCTTGCCAGATGTGGACCCATTGACCTTGGACTTCCCTTCCTTCAGAACTTTAAGAAACAAATCTCTATTCCTTACAAATTACTAAGTGTCAAGTATTCTGTTATAGCAACACAAATTGTACTGATGTAGGACCTAATACAATGTGACTGTATCCTTATGAGAAGAGATTAGGACATGTGTTAGTCAGACTTCTGTCACTATATTAATTTTTTGAGAAAACTGAATCATAAAGAGTAAAGGTTTATTTTGGTTCATGTTTTTAGATGCTCCTGTCCATGATCAGGCAGACCCATTGCTCTTAGACTTCTTGTAGGAGTGTGAGATAGCAATAGTAGGAAGTATGCAGTGGAGCAAAACCATGCACCTCATTCCAGGAAATGAAAGAAAGAATGGGAAGAAGGGCCCAACAGGGGTTCTCACTATCCTCTTTGGTGACATGCTCCTAATCACCAGAACACCTCCCAGCAGGCCACACTTCTTAAATGTTCCACCATCTCCCAATAGTGCCTCTTTGGGAAGCAAATCTTTAATACGTGGATCCTTGGGGACATTTAAGATCCAAACTAGAGCAAAACATGAGAGACACCAGGGATACATATGCTCCAAAGAGACCATGTGAGGACACAGCAAGAAGGTAGCCATCTGCAAATCAAATAGAGAGATCCCCGGAGAAGTCAAATCTGCCAACACCATGATCTTGGGCTTCTGGCCTCCAGAACTATCAGAATATACATTTTTCTTGCTTAAACCACTAGTCAATGGTATTTTGTATTTTGCCCTCGTTGATGAATACAAATGATTAGCAGCTAAATGACATAATTGAAGCTTAGCTTTTACCAGTGTCCCTCTGACTATTCAGGAAGAATAGACTGCAATGACAGGGGCAATATGACAGAAGCTATTTCCATGGTGGGAGTTGTCAGTTCTTGGGAAAGAGTGCTATTCCGTGTGGAGGCAGCACTTAATGTGTTTCACAAAGGCCAGTACAGCTTGGTGATGGGCTGGACGTGAGAAAAGAGAAAACCCCCAGAATTAAGGTGAACAGCAAGTTTCCGCCCCTCAGATGGATATATGGTGGAGTGGTAGAGATGTTCTCAGGGCATAGAAAAAGATAACATGTCACCATCAGTATCATTCTAGAAATAGAATACCTAGGGAGAAGTAGGGATTACCTAAGGCAAAAAAAATAACTAGTATGTAAAAGGAAACTAACAAGAGTATATAAGGCTATGTCTCCTCACACTAAATGCTCAGCCTTTGGAGAAAATTCTGCTGCTCCTGTGTTGAATAAACCTTGCTATTTGGCATCTCCAAGTGCTGTTTGTCTCTTTCTATTGCCGTAATTGACTGTAACAGAGGTACTGTGGACTGATTTAGAAAATATGCATGGAAAAGTAAGTTTAAGGGGGAGGATAAGGAAGTTGATCTTGGACAAGTTAAATTTGAATCACTTTGAGACATGAAAGCTCAAGTGTCAAGTAAGCAGTGAGCCTGAAGATATAAAAGTGGGGGTTGTTGGTTTTTTTTTTTTTTGTACTGGGGATTGAACCCAAGGACAATTTATTGTAGTGGCACACCCCCTTGGCACCTCCTTCTGTACCAAAGAATCATAATAAAGCTTCTCCAGAGACCCTCACCATAATTGTTCCTCTGTTACAGAATCAGCAAAAATTTCTGTAAAGAACTCAATGTTGTTTGAAACTTCCTATTTTCTGTAAGAGCTAAGTTGCTCTTTCTTGCAAAAGCTAAATTTACCTATAAACTTGATGATATAAAAAAAATTGTTACTTCTGCTTTTCTGTGGAAAAAAAATTGTGAGACCTCTGTCTAGCCTAAAAATATGGGACAAAGAATAACTGTTATGTATCCACCCACTGATATGTAACCACTCCACTGAGTATAAAGTTTCAATTCCAGACTGGAGGTCCAGAAATGTGTAGGCAATGGCTACTCTGGACTTCCTGCTTCCTGCTAATTCCTCAGGTGTACAGCCTCATCTGTTCTACTTCATAACCATTGAGCTAGATCCCCAGCGCCCCTGCCACTTTTTAACTTTGAGACCGGGTCTTGCTAAGTTGATTAAGGCCTTGCAAAATTGCTGAAGCTGGCCTTGAACTTGCAATCCTCTTGCCTCCGCCTCCTGAGCTGTTGGGATTACAGGTGTGTACCATCACACCTAGCAAAAATGGAACTTTTAAAGTTGTGATTGGATTGCTCCTGTATTTAGAGTTTGAAAAGATGAGAAGGAATAGGCAAAGTGTAGTAAAAATTATAGCTAGAGAAGTGGGAGGAATTAGGAAAGAGTACCAAGGCGGGGGTTCTGGAGCTATGTATGTGTTGTCTCTTGGATTAGGGAGGCACTGTGATGAGTTAGGCTGCAAGGTTGGTGGGATGATGGCTGGGAATTGGCCACTGGACTTAGCTTCATGGAAGTCATTGCAGATTAGTGAAGTGGTGAAGATAAATACCTCATTAAAATGAAGTGAGAGGATTAATATTATTAATATTATTAATTAAAAATTAATATAATTAATTTTTCAGAGAAATTTGCCATAAATGGGAATTGAAAATAAGGTATCAATGAGAAAGACGAAACAACTCCAGATGAATTTTGAGAGAAAAAACAACAACAACAGGGTTTTGACCATAAAATTAGCAAAGACCAATGACAGCAAAAGGACTGTAAGCTGAGGGTAAGCTACAGCAACTGGTGAGATGTATCTTGAGAAGAGGAATTCAACAGGACTTGAAACATGTTATGCAAACATGTTATGGTGGGAAATTAGAGACTGGTTAATAATCATCAGAATTAGGCAGGCCTGGGATGAAAATTGAGGCTCTTCTTCTTTGCATCTTAATCACGTTTGCTAACCATTGTACACTTCATTTTCCACCTTTGTAACTTGGCTGTTGTGAATATCAAGTAAGAGAATTCATGCAGAGCCTTAGTGTCTACCGTAGAGTAAGTGATCAATGCATGCTAATTATTTTAAGTGTGCCTCTTTCTATAAATGTGATCCAAAGAGGGAAACAACATTTCTGTTTTTAGGTTTTGCTAAATCACCAGCAAATGATAAGATCGGTATCATTCATGAGAAAATTGTCAAAAGGTACAGAGGACTCAAATGACGTGGTTCCTGGCTGCACATCCATTGCCAGGAGAAGACATGGCCTCACCAGGAACCCAGCAGAGGACACATTGACAAGGGTGACGGGGAAGTGAACAAAAAGCAGCTATTGGCCAAGAAGAGCTTCAAGGGGGATGGCAGCAACAGCACCCTGGCACTCCTGACAGGGAGATACCATTTAGGACCTAAGAGTATCCTGACAGTAGACTCAGAGACGAGCCACCAGACTGGAATTGCATCCTGGAGATTTCTTGATTGGCGGGTGGTAGGTGAATTTAGCTATTGAGAGTGTAGTCTATGGATCTGTGGGAAAGATGCTGTTTTATTTGAGGGACTTTTTGGGAATAGCAAAATTTGACAATCAGAAAAATTCAGATGTGAAGGTACTGTGTTCATAGATAGGATTTGAGTCCCACTGATGGGATACATCTTTAGGCACATACACATATGTACATATATTTCATGTATATATTCATATAGAGATGTACCTTGGTATCCACAGGAGACTGGATCCAGAACCTCCTAGTGATGCCACAATCCTTGGATACTCAACTTCCTTAGATAGGATGGCATAGTGTTCATGTAGAATTTATGTCCATCTTCCTGTATACTTTATATAATCTCTAGATGCTTGTAATACTCAATGCAATGCAAATAATATGTAAATAGTGTTCTACTATATTGTTTACAGGAGATATATGAAAAAGTCTATATGTATTTAGTACAGACATGATTATTTTCCTGAATATTTCTGATCCTGGAATGGTTGAGTCCATGGATGTGGAACCCATGGCTGTGAAGGGCTGACTCTATGTATTTATTATAGGTTTCTCTAGAATTCCAATTTTATGAAGAATACCTCTTTTAATATTCACTCTGATTAGGTGGAGCTAGAGGTAGGCAATACAGAGATTCCTAGAAAGTTTCTACTTACCATACAATATTGACTGTTGAGATTCTCCTGGATAGAAGGCTAATCTATTTTTGTGCTTCCAGTCAAAATCATTTCTCTTTTTCCACTCTTCCCAGGTCCAAACCCAATTTGAAGTCATTTTGAATTCCTTTCAAAATGACTTACATAAGTTAGCCCTTACATAAGTTCTGTTTTCTAAGTTCCTTATTAATTATTTGCATTATGTAATTTTTGTTGTTATTTACATACTATCTTGTAATTTTACCAAGTATTTCATCATTTTTTAATAAATTGTTTCCTTTGATGTGCTTAGTTAGCTAGGTTGCAAATTCACTGAGAATAATAATCATATCTTGAATTTATTCCTAAGAGTGTTTATAATAAATGGTTAAGACTTTGGTTAGGTGATTAGCTTATATAAAATGGAAAATCAGTTGTACATATTTTTCTAATATTATACAGGCAATTTGTCGTTTTCAGGAATTACTTGTTTCAACACTTTTAAAAACAATTTTTAAAGGAAACATTTTCATGTTAATATTAAATTAGAGATATGTTTTACTATAATATTTTTCTTGTTGCTTTATGAAACAAATTCAAACATATGGGGGAATTTTTTTCTTCTTTTTTTTCCTTGCGGTAAGTTTTGAATTTTTTTTTATTAGAGCTTTATGTTTATACATAATAGTTGGGTTCATCCTGACACAATCATCCATGCATGGAAATCAATGGGAATTTTTTTTGAACAAATGTTAACAAAACACTCTTGGTAGTTAGAGTAATATTCTATTCTAAAAAAGAAAACATAAATTCAAAACATAATGCATCAAATAGAAAGCTGTGGGTCAAAATTTCCTGATTTTTTAGAGTGTAATTTAAGTAATTTGAAGTATTTAATTAATTTTTAATTAATGTGATTCTCAAAGTGTCTTAAGATCTTCAGGTAATTTTCAAGGCAAGGATTAGACATTTTTTATTGCTTTCTTATATTTTTTCTTTGCATGCTTTTCCATACACAAGATCATTTTGCTGTGGCTCACTTTAATAGAGACAATAAAAATAACATTAAGGCCCTAAATAAGCTATTTCTTACTTCATTACTTAGTAGTTCATTTATTCATTCAAGAATGGTTTATTGAATGCTAATGTGGGTCAGACAGAGGGATGAACAAAATGGAAAAGGTTAAGTCCCCAATGTTAGATAATTGATTTAACATACCTACAATGAACAAAAACCTCTGCTTAATTAATAGTGTTGAGAAGAGTTCACTATCAATGCCTTTTACTTATAGTGGCTGCATTGTGGATTATTAGAATTTCAGCTGTAGTTCTAAAGTTAGACTAAATTACTCACTCTATAAACTCTCTCCAAAATAGAGAGTTGGAAACTCTGGACTTGGTAACAGCTAAGTCTACAATAGTATAATGCTTTCCCTATATAGCACTATTGTGAGCCGTTTTTATTCTTAGTAGTTCTGATACCAAATATGTGGGGAATTTTTTCTCCCATCCCAACTAATCCTGATACTTTTGTCACCAACTGGATACCCTCCTATTTTACTTAATTTTGATGATAACTCCCTGGAATTAGGAGGGATCCCACTAACTGCCCCCCGACTTCAGAAGCCAGTTTTGTTACTCTGGGGTGCCCAGGGTACTCACATTTTTATTGAACTTAGCTATTACCAAGTCCAGGGGTTACAACACCACGTTCTTGGATTTAATAATTTCCTGGAGTGGCTCGGGGAACTCAGGGGAACAATTTACTTATGATTACTTGTTTCCTAGCAGGGGTCCCCTTCATGCTTTGACTATAACCCTTGCTATTCGGCCACTGAATTTAAGACTGATTTTTTTTTTTTTCTTTTCTCTTGTCCCTCTTCTCCTTCCTAACCTTAGGGGGATCAAGATTATCCTTCTTCTATCCTAGGTCCAGTTATCTATTCTTAAGCACACACACCACAGGAATGAAGTAATTTGGGCTCCAGGACTAGTGCTAGAAGATCTAAGAAACGGCTCTCTCTCAAGGCTTCAAGTGAATTATGGTCCCTGACAGGGCACAACTGAAATGTAGCCTTTGAATTACCTTTTTAATTTTTTTATTGGTTGTTCAAAACATTACAAAGCTCTTGACATATCATATTTTATACATTAGATTCAAGTGGGTTATGAACTCCCATTTTTACCCCAAATACAGATTGCAGAATCACATCGGTTACACATCCACATTTTTACATGATGGCATATTAGTAACTGTTGTATTCTGCTACCTTTCCTATCCTCCCCTCCCCTCCCATCTTCTCTCTCTACCCCATCTACTGTAATTCATTTCTCTCCTTGTTTTTTTTCCCATTCCCCTCACAACCTCTTATATGTAATTTTGTATAACAATGAGGGTCTCTTTCCATTTCCATGCAATTTCCCTTTTCTCTCCCTTTCCCTCCCACCTCCTGTCTCTGTTTAATGTTAATCTTTTCCTCCTGCTCTTCCTCCCTGCTCTGAATTACCTCTTTCAAAGCCCTGTGTTACCCATAATAGTTAGAATCACAGCCTCTAGTACAGGAGGCCCCCGTGTTTCTCTTTTGGCAGCAAAGCAGTAAAAACTTAACTTTGTAAAAAAAAAAAAAATTATTTTTTAGTTGTAGTTGGACACAATACCTTTATTTTATTTACTTATTTTTATATGGTGCTGAGGATGGAACCCAGGGTCTCGCACATGCTAGGCGAGCTCTCTACTGCTGAGCCACAATCCCTTTTTTTTTTCCCCAAATCTTTTCCTCACTGGACTGGCATTAGTAACAAGGACCAAGCATTCAGTAATTGCTTACTATGAAAAATGTTACTGAGGATACAGATGAATGACCAAATAAAGAGGTGTAGAGGGGTGTGGTCTGGAGGGGGTTGGGGTGTGCACCTTCTGTATGGAGCTAGTCAGCCATGAATGAGTGAACGTGGAAAGGAGCATGAAGGGAGACTGAAGACCACAGGGAACCTTTCCAGGCAAACTCCTGAAAGATGGAGGTCTGGGCCATTAAAATCTCTTCCTGCCATAAGTACATCCGCTTAAGGAAAGCTATTGTTTCAAGATTATGCCACATTATACCCGGTGGCCTGGAATCTCCCTTAAAACACAGAAACTATCACAACCCCCAATCACCTGGCTACCAAAATATCAAGACCCTCACAAAGACAGCTTGCTGAGGGCTCTTCCAAGTGTCATAAACCAATAAGGTGGCAGGAAGGTGAGGCAAAACCAGAGGGACTCAATTTCCCTAACTCCTACTCCATGAGTACCATACCATTCTCTCTTAGAGGCAGACAGTCTATGAAGTTCCTGGGCTCTTAGTCAAAAGCCAAAAGGTGGACCTTGGTGGGACTCTCTAGAATCTTCCCTGGGATTCCCAATAAAACTGGAGTGCAGGAAGGGCAGCCATTCTTCTCTTCTCTTGAGAAAACCTACTCTCTCCCTTATGAATGTTCTCCTTTCCCTCTTCCTACCCCTTCTAATAAAATCATGCCTGTTACTCTGAGGGACTGAAATCTTTGAAATCTTTCTTGCATGATTGCAAGAATCAGGGTGAAGGGGGAACTTCATGACTTTTTTCCACTTCACAGCAGGCCACATGCCCAGTAATACCTCTAGCAAGTGTGTTGGCTAATTCAAAAACTTTCTAAACTTGATTAGTTAAGGTTTTTTTTTTTTTTTTTTTTTTTTTTTTTTTTTTTTTTTTATAAAGGTTTCATTCCACAGGGCTTGTGGATTAATAATTGGCCTTTGGTGATTGAACTCAGTCTCTAGCTCCTCTCTTCTGCCAGCAGGTTGGGGATTGAGGATGAATGCTGAACTTTCTAATCCTACCTGGATCTTTCTGGTGAATTATCCCCATCCCAAAACTATCTAAGGCCTCCCAGGAGCCACTATTCATCTCATCCAGGTACTAAAGACACTCATCACTGTGGAGATGTCCAGGTGTTTTAAGACTTATGTGCTAGGAACCAGGGACAAAGATGTGATACTGATTTATTAGATCACAAGCATACATCATGCTTTGGTGTACTACCTGCTCCCCTGTGTTGGTCAGATTTCTGTCTCTATAACAAATATCTGAGACAGATTATTAAAAAAGGTTTATTTTGGCTCATAGTTTTGGAGGTTTCAGTTCAAGGTCAGTGGGCCCTATTGCTTTTGGGCCTGTGGAGAGGTATCACATCATGACAGGAAGGTGTGGAGGAGAAAACTATTTACCTCATGATTTGGAAACAAAAGGGAGAAAAAAGAAGAGACAGACTGGGGTTTCATTAACCCTTTCAAGCGCATGCCCCCAAAGACCTGAAGACCTTCCAGTAGGCTCCACCTCTTAAAGGTTCTGCCTTCTTCCAAATAATGCCAAGTAGAGACCAAGTTTAAAACATGGGCCTTTAGGAGACATTCTACATCCAAACTAGAGCATCCTCCTTCCTTTGACCCTAAGCTTTATAAGTTTCAGGTTCATCATTTTATTACCAATGCTTCATCAGAGGATGACACATAGTAGTGGTGTACAATTTTGATTCACGAATGGATGCATGTAAGAAAAAAGTTATGATTTGTCATTAAAAAGTTTGCCTGATATTAAGAACATAGTTATAATTTTTTGCCCTCTTTCATTTTAAAACTCTGTCAAGTTTTCCTGAAGCTAAGTACATCTTTAATCATGCTTTCCATATTTATCTATGGTCCAAGAAATACCTAATTTAACTTGAATACTAATAGTGTTTTTCTGTAGGTGTTCCTGTGTTTCTTGCATACACTTTGCAACTTGGAAAGTTTTCTGTCATAATTCCAGTGGACATGAGGGGGTTCCTAATTTTGTCTGGAATGGCATTAGTTGTTTATTAAGATAAGACCAGATGTGCTTGGATAGTTTAAACAATATGCGTTCAGTTACCAAATGTGCCTCTATTAAACCACCAACTCAAGGTAATAAATATGCTGCTGTTAGATGTTCACTTTCATTAAAATCTATCTCTAGGCAATTCATTTTTATTAATTTGTGATTTTTCCCTTGAAAATGGCCCAAATATTTTGGCTATGAAATTCAGACCCAGCAGAGTATGGAATTACACATCTTACACATCTGGTGGACTCTTTTGAAGGCAGTCTTCATTCACCTTGCAATGTAATAATGTCATTTTCTTTGTATCTCTATCATTATTTAAATATTTATCAATGTGATATTCATTCACATACATTGTAGACATTTGGAAAAGTAAAGAATGAAGAAAAATTAATATGCCACAGTCCCAATACTAGTAATTTTAGTGTATTTTTGTACCTTCATTTTTTCTATGTCTTTAAAATTATCTGTCATAAAATTTTCCATTCAGAATTTCAGTGAGTCAAAGGACCAATTTGGAGGCTCTTGAAAGTCATTTATTAAAGTTTGATCCAGATACAACAAAGTTCTTTTGCCTCAGACCTGTTTTAAATTTTTGAGGATTAAAAATTCATGCTGAACAACAGCTTTGGAATTTCCATGGCCTATTAGAAAAGATGCAGAGCAATGATCTTAATAAAATTTGGCTTTATGTTTGACAAATATTAGAGTTTGGATGTTGAATGTCTCCCAGTGAGCCATGTGTTAAAGACCTGGTCATCAGCCCATGTTGCTATTGGGCTGTGATGAAACATTTGATACTGGTATAGTAGGAAGTAGTTAGGTCACTGGCAGCATGCCCTTGAAGGGAATATTGGGATTCCAGCCCCTGTTTTTGCTTTCTCACTGTTATGAGGTGAAGATTTCCTCAGCTATGTACAACCTTCCCACAGACCCAAAAGCAATGATCAAGGAATGAAACCTCCAAAATTGTGAGCCCAAATAAACCTTTTCTCTTTATAAGCTATTTATTTTAGGTGTTTTTTTTTCTTTACAGTAACAGAAATCTGACAAGCATGGGCAAGTTACGCTATCTGTATAAGGTTGTTTGGCGTTCACAAAAGGTGAAAGTATTGAAAAAGCTTTCACAGTATTGTCTTTTAACACCTACATTGTCTCTCAAGACATACAAGTCTCACTCACCTGTCAATATTAAATAGATACCTTCCCAGTGCTTATTGGAAGAAATTTTCCAGCTTTTTTTTTTTTTTGGTCTCTATTTTCCAATTCCTGATTATAATAATGACACAGCCCATCTCATACGCTATATATTCTACAATATACCCTTGAACTATGCCTGATCTTTAGAGAGCTTGTTATTTGTTCTGTACTGGCTCTTGTAGAATTGAATTTATTAAAATCAAAGTCAATATGATGCCATCCGACTATGAAGCTTATTATAATAAATACCCTCCATGGTACATTATTGTGTCCAATATAATCTGAGAGCATTATTTCTTATATAATCATGTTCTCTTTATGAAGGCCTCAGAAGACTGTTTCTCTCAGCTGATTGCTTTGTATTTACATTGTGCAGTTTATGAACTGTTTAGCTGAGAAGGTACTTTCTAGGCTGGATGGTAAAAGCTGAGCACAGAATAACTTCAAGATCTCCACTGTCTACTTATGTATTTTTTGAAAAGAATCAAGACAATTGTCTAAATATAATTTTACCTCATGGTGGACTTCATTCTTTCATACCATATTCTGATTCTTATTTTTCTTTACTTCAATTATGTCCTTTTGTGATTATTAAAAGCACCTTTCTGAATATAAAGGGAAAGAATCAAACTCAGGTTTCTCTTAACTCTCATACAACAACATGCTTGCAGTCAGTTCTGCTGTGAACACAGGTGGCATGTCCTCTACTTCAATTCAATTCCGAAACCATCTTCCTGGAGGCAACATCTGATCCTGCAGGTTGAGGGCTCAATCCCACAAGTCTTCGCTCTGTTCAGATGCCATCTGCATGCTTCAGGTTGTGACCTGTGCTCTTGATGCCTGGCTATAAATCAGAGTTTCCACTACCCCCTCTGGTTTGGTTAATTTGCTAGAGTGACTCACAAGGCTCAGGGAAACATGGTTGCTTATTCATCATAAGGACACTACAAAAGATACCAAGTTCATTTTTTCTTATCAGTAACTATCAGTTCCATTCCAGTCATATTTTTAAATGTTTATATATGCCAAGAAATTTGGAGTCCCAGATTCCCAAATGCTTTCAATCTGGTAGGAGAAAAGGTAAAAACTAAATAGTTTCAAACCAACCAAATAACAACAGCAAAAAACAACAAAACACCAGAAAATATAATATACATTGTAAAAGAATGGTACTAAGAGCTATAAGCATCTCAAGATAAGAGATCACATCTGTTTGAGGGATGGCGGAAGGCCAGGCAGGGAGCACTAGTGTTGCGTTTTGAAATATGTGTTGTTTTCTGACTGTTAGAAATGGAGTTTGGCAACAGGGATGACAGGTAGGCCCAGATGGTAAAGTAACAGAATGAGAAGTACAGAGAGCATGGTCCAAAGGAAGGGGCTCAATACACCTGGAGCATAGGATGCATGACATGGAGCAGCAAATGGGCTGCGGTCAGATGTTCACCTTCTCGAAGACCGCTGGGGTCAGATTGAAAGTCATTTAAAATAACAATAAATGCAAAATTCTAGAGTATTTTAAATCTGTGAGAATATCACCTGGAGATATTTTAAGTGCCCCTTCCCATTCAGGCCTTTGGTAGGCTTGGGATTCAACATTTCTCCAATGATCCTAGTGCTGCTGGCTGGTAGCAAGGCTCTAAGGTATCATTGATGGTAACTGTGCCTAGGAGTGCAACTTGATTCTTTGCATTTTTGAACTCTGTTCCTGGATCCCCAAGGCCCACAGGGTTGGGAATAATAATGAAAATAAATTATATTGTAATTTGACTTAGTCATTGGAGTTTTATGTCTAAGACTTTCCTTGAAAAAATGGGATGGATCCCAAACATAACTTGCAAACCAATTATATTGGTCACAGGAAACCATTAAAAAAGTTTTGAGAATGAAAATAATGTGACCAAGTATGAATTCCAAGAACATAGATCTAACAGCAATAAGTAGGATAGATTAGAAGGGTTTAAACTTGGAGGTTAAGAAAGCAGGTGCCAGTCCATCCCTGCAACATGTGAGGCTTGTGGTGGCTGAGCATCGGATGGTCAACGCGGGAGTGAAAAGGATGGCTTGATTTGAGAAATATGGACAGAGCTAGGGATTTTATTAAATATAAAAGGTAAAGTAAAAATCAGGGATGTAAGCTATCATTTACACTCTTTAAGTGTTGGGATTTTAACCAATACCTGGTTTTGTCTACTTACCTCTTCCACAAAGCTTGATAGTGAGCTCATCCTAATGCCCAATTCTCCATCCCAGCACTTCATCATATTATAGTCAGAGAAGATTTGGTTTCTTCTCTGCTCTTCCACATTCCTTTTAAGAGCACATAACATGCAAAAGTTCTTTTGCTTTCTTTCTTTTTTTAATTCGTGACATTTCATCCCTAATTAAGTTAATCACTCCTTGGGCAAAGCAGTGTTTATTGTTGCAAACATAAGGTCCAGAACCTGGTACTTGAAAATGGTTTTTCAATGAGTAATTTTGAAAAAGAAAGCATTTCAGTTCCTCACGGGGCTCATTCCAGGCATCCAGAAATACCCATGTTGAAATATCAGTTGCTTAACATTAGTCTGAGCAGAGGAGTGTCAGTGTGGATTGTGAAGTTTGGAGTGAGGCAGATCTGCTATTTAAGAGTTATGTGACCTTTGATAAGTTATTTAACTTCTCCAGGTTTCTGAGCTGGTTAAAAGCTCAACAGCATTGCTTTAAATGGAGATAAAAAATTGCCATCTTTCTTTAAAGACAGGCTTCATTTTACAATGCAATGTTTTACATTTTTCCAGACTGCCATATCAAGGATAAAAATGTGGGTAGATTTGGGTATTTAAGTGGACTTTGACAACAATAATAGAACAACAGCAATTTCAGAAGGGATATAATCATCCAAAATTGTTGACACCAGAGAGGAAACATAGAGAAAAATCTGTTTTTCATCTTGACACTAAAGGTCCATCAAAACATGTACAAATCTTCTTGAGGAATAGAGAAGACACATTTAGTGCTCTGACCATCTGAGTCACCAAATTGGAATGTAATAGACATTGGAGTGAATTTAGGTAGTTGCCATGCAAATCTATAACAATAAACGTCTATTGAAACAACTTTATGCATATCTAGAAACAGCTTTCTACCAAATGTAAGAAATAGACATTTTGTTCCAAGAAGACTTCCTCCTATAATAAAATGTCACAATGGATATAGAAAGTATAAAATGCTTGCCTTTGAAATGTAACTTCTGGACTTAGAGGCTTTCATTTCTTATCACATAGTATAGAAACATTTTGAAGTCCATAGTACTTGAAATCCCATTTATATTCATAATAGTCAGTACTTGAAAATTTTTAATAGGTACTTTCATTTCTAAAGAGAATGATTCATATGTATAGACCATCACAAATTGTCAATATAGAGTTTCCATGGAGTATTTAAAGAAAAGAATTGGGAATCCTTTATGGTTCTCATTAATTGACTTAGTTCGATTTTTCTCTTGCCTGTGCATATAAAACTATGAGATGAGGTATTGAAATATAAGAAAATAAGGATTCATCTTATTTTGTATAGAATATATGCAAAAGCAGCATTGTTTAATGACCTTGGTCAGGGACAATGAGCCACAGATTCTTTCCAATCCTTTAATTAATCCCTGATACTAAATTAAGTTCTTGAAGTTCACTGGAGTGCAACTGCAGCAGATAACGTTGCAGCTTGTCCCAGTGCCTCCCAGGAAGGAACACAGCGAGGCTAGTTGGAGTCTATTTTGTGAAACATGATCAGACCTCCAGATCATTCTGTGTTTTTTAATAAAGGCCAGCTCTCATAAGGTTTCCAATGTATCTGATAAAATGTTACTTAAGATATCTTACATTTTAGGCTATGGCCTACTTAAAATTTTTGATTCCCCCCCCCCCCCAACAGTCTGATGTCGCCTATCTTTGCAATTTCTTTGCCCCCTTTTGTCTACTCTCATAAAAATGAATCCCTGGATTGTGGTATGCTTCCAGGAATTTGAACATCTGTTTTCTTTGCTTGGAAAATATCTTTTCTTCTCTACCCTATGAAAGTCTCTGTGATCCAGCTTGAAGGTCACTTCTTGGGTTAGTTGCTCATCTTGCCATGTGCTGTAGAGCTTGGAACACACCTCCAGTATGGCCCTGTTTATGCTGTGTTTTAGTCATCATGAAGACCCTGCCACTTCTCGGTGATGAAGCCAGGCCTTCTTGATTTCCAGTACCTTACAAAAATTGGCATGTTAGAGGTGATTAGTAAATATTTCTTTTATTAATTCTACATTCAAATTGTAACTTTTCAAAACTCAGATTTGAGTGGAAAACTCAAATTTACCACTTACAAACTTAAGTGTTAACAAACATTTCCTCCATCATAATCACCCAACACTTGCCAGCCATATACTCTGTCGGAGTATATTCTGTCACTATTCTGAGGCTTTTCATGTGTTGCATTATTTGATGCTCAAAACACCATATGAAGTGAAGTACTAAATGCTTTCTCTAGATACTTCATAGGTCACTTGGTAAAGAATTTTCAATAGAATCTTCAAAATTGTGCTTCACTACCAAATAAGGCTCGGTTTCACCAAATTATCTCCATCTGTATTTCTATATCTAATCTTTGATATCTATTTATCTATCTATAACACATATATACATATATATATTGATAATCACTATATATAATATGTAATTATCAAGCAAATTAAGTTTCCTCTAGCCAATCTTATGTCTAAGATCAGTTTTATCTCTTTTATACATTTGGTGGTCAGTTTTTGTGAAAATATTTTCAGCAATAGATTATTTAATCATCAAATTGAAAATAATGATACAGATAATTTCTTCATTCATTTGCAAACATCTGTTGACAAAGTACTGTGTATCAACACTAGGATACAAAAATGAATAATGATGGCCCTTGTAGTGTAGGACAGGGAATAACTTCTCAGTTTAGAACAGATTTAAGAGAAGGCAACAAATCTTTACTTGAGAATTTGCCCCAGTAAGAATGTTATGCTTTCAATTTCTAAGCATGTTCAGCTATAAACAGAAAGTGGGAGGCTAGGGAATCTAAACTGTCTCATACATTCTTCAGTGTTCTCTGTATATCTTTATTATTTGCTTAAGATATTCCATAGAGTATGTCTATAAGACACACTCATTTTAAGAACAAAAAAGAAATATTAAAATAAAAGTGAAGTGCAGTGGAATTGGGTTATTAGCTTGTAAATTTGCTTTTACCACAATTTTGATTCTAGAATTTGTAATCCAAGGAATGAAATATGATGAGCCCAACCCAGGGAGGCCTGGGGAAAGCTGGCGCAAGCTAATTATACTATGAACAACTGGGGCTATTTTTCAAAGTGAAAGGATAATTTAATCTTATACATAATAGTTTAAAATCTACAATTATTAGATAATAATTAAGACGTTTATATCTAATTTCTGATTAACCAAGTTGCTTGAAATGCAAGGTCATGCTACTTTCAGTCTAACTCCGTCAGAACTTTACATACAGGCATAAACTTATCCTTACTGTGGCCTCCGTCCTTGTCTCACACCCCAGTCTGCTGTCCCTTTCCAGGACACCCTCCTCAGAATAACTCTCCCCTAGATCTCCAACTTATAAATGATTTTCCAATTTATAAATTTTAAACGACCGAGGGTGGCCTTTCAGAAGCAAATACTCGAATAAGGCAGAGGTGTCTGGAGGCTGGCTACCCTACAGTATGGAAAACTGTCCCAGGATGCTCCATTCCACTCTGAATGTCCTCTCATCTGCCTAGCAGGGTCTCACTGCTCACTGGTAGAATTCAAGAATTCGGGAATTCATCTGTCACAATGTGGGATAGTCTCCTCTGAGAGGAGAATCTTTGGGAAAGTCAGGAGAAGACTCCTGGGGAAGAATCCCTACCATGTCCATTGCTGCAAGTTAGTTGCAACTCGTTGGCTTACAATCCAGATCTTGTTTGTGAGCGGACAGCTATGGTTATGGGACTTTTAAGAGATGCATTCAAGACTGCTCCAGGGTGTGTGTGACTCAGCACATTGCAGATGACTGGGGTAAGCAGTCTGAGAATGGTGGTGGTTACTTGAATATGTCTTGTGCTCTTAAGTGCGTATCTGGGTTTCAGGAACAGTGAGGTGAGTTAAAAAAAAAAATACAGCATATCCTAGGTGGTTAGTAAATGAACTCTGGAGCCCTCAGGCACAGCAATGTGCAGCCCCAGACATGGGAGTGGTGACTGAATAGGGAAGGAAGCAAAGGTCCTGCGATTCCACCCCTGGTGCCTGTGGATACTGGCTAGGCCCTGATGGACATCTGAGGCAGCAACCATGCTTGGTGCACAGAACAAGTTGACTGTGCTGGGCATCTCACTGTGCCAAGAGGTGACACACAGAGGTTTTAGAAGGGTTTGCTGTCTCTGCCTTGCTGGAGGGAGACAGGGGACCTGCTGCCTGACTTTCTAGAGGTGAAGATGTTACTGTTCAATTATGGCAGGACTCACAAGAATACCCCCAACCAACTAAATGCCTTGATTTTTAATCATCATTACCTGTAATAATGATGATTTTTTTTCCACGAAGGCAAGAAATGCAAAACCAAAATAAACAATCCAAAAATCTCTTAACTGAATCTCAGTTAATGACCAGTGGCTTATTTTAGCCTCTTTTTCATTAGTGTCTCAGATGAAGTAAACCACAGAATCTGGATGGCAAGATATGGGTTGGGGCCACAGAGATGCATGTGCTGTTCCCATAGGTCTTTTGGTTGCATATACACATGGTGGTCACAGAGCTAAGGTGGCCTCTCACCAGAAATATCTGGGTTCACAGGGGCAGAAACCTGTTGTCGGGGGACAGGCTCAAACTGAAGTCACATGAAATTGACACAGCCTTGCAGCTGTGGAATGGCAGAAGGTCCTTTAGGATATAATTCAGTTCTGAGAGAAGTTGAATCAGTTTCCTGAGATTCCCAGAAATACTAGCAGTGGGAAAGGGAGGAGCCTGAGCAAGCAGGTGTGCTGTACCCAGTCTAATTTGGCCTCTCCTATAAATTGTTGGTGCTGAGAATCTGACAAGCAAACCTTTGTCCATATAGTTAATGAACCTTGGTCTACATAGGGGTTTTTAGAAGCTGACTTTCTTATCCTATTCATCTCCCACAGCAAGAACCCTCCAGATTGAGAGAAGAGACCCCTCATTGAGACAAATAAGAAAGTTTCTTTCTCACTTCCCTCTCAGATTATTATGGGATTTGGGCTGTTATAGTGATCTGCTAGAGAAAAATGAGAGGAATTTTGTTATTTCAATACAGTTAGAGGCTTGCACTTGTCCATGCTGTGAGCTAAGTTTGAGCTCTCACCTCCAGACTCTCCCAAAGCTGATGTGCCTCATCAGTCAATCATGTGTTCCTTGGTTTCAGGTCTAGCTGTCTCTGCCTTTGCTCTGGCTTTCCATTCATCACTATGAAGAGATGCCTGGTCTCACACTGCTGACAACAGCTCTGGCAGTGAATGTTATGAGACCTAGCAATCACTGGAAAGCATTCTAGAAATATTTTAATTAACAAGAGAATAAAGCCCCTGCTTTCCTAGAGTTACATACCAGAGGTGGAGATAGACCACTCAAGGAAGGGAATAATTTATTTATATTTATTTGTTTAGAAAAAATTTTTAATGCATTAAAATTTTTATTACAAATATAGAGCTCAATTTTTCATATCTCTGGTTGTATACATAGTATAAATACACCAATTCGTGTCCTCATACATGTACTTTGGATAATAATGATCATCACATTCAACCATCATTAATTACCCCAAGCCCCCTCCCTTCCCTTCCCACCCCTCTGCCCTATCCAGAGTTCATCTATTCCTCCCATGCTCCCTCTCCCTATCCCACTATGAATCAGTCTCCTTATATCAAAGAAAACATTCATGTTTTTTGAGGATTGGCTAACTTCATTTAGCATTATCTTCTCTAACTCCATCCATTTACCTGCAAATGCCATGATTTTATTCTCTTTTATTGCTGTGTATATGTGCCACATCTATTGAAGGGCCTCTAGGTTGCTTCCACAATTTAGCTATTGTGAATTTTGCTGCTATAGACATTGATGTGGCCGTGTCCCTGTAGTATGCTGTTTGGGTATACACCAAGGAGAGGGATAGCTGGGTCAAATGGTAGTTCCATTCCCAATTTTCCAAGAAATCTCCATACTGCTTTCCATATTGGCTGCACCAATTTGCAGTCCCACCAGCAGTGTATGAGTGTATCTTTCCCCCCACATCCTTGCTAACACTTATTGTTGTTTGTCTTCATAATAGCTGCCATTCTGACCCAAGTGAGATGAAATATTAGAGTGCTTTTGATTTGCATTTCTCTAATTGCTAGTGATAATCAACATTTTTTCATGTGTTTGTTGATTGATTGTACATCATCTTCTGAGAAGTGTCTCTTGAGAATCATTTTTTGTTATAGTAATAGGTGCCAGGTAAATAATTAAATGGGCGTAATGGATCAAGTGAACTTAGATTTCAGCTGATGGCAATACCTTTTGGATGATGAGTGGGATTTCAGAGTCTATGGTAAAGCAGCAGAATGAGTATGAATATGTTGGCTTCCAGGCAGGAGTACCCTGTGTCTTGTGTGCAGCATAGTGTAGATACCGAGTCAGCACTGGGTTTATCCTCTATCATCTAGGATATAGACTTAGCATTTTGCTCACATTTCTATGTGAAAGAAAAGTCACCCAGGAGGTGGGTGAGAGTTCTTTGTGAATCACTGTGTTTTTCCATGTCTGGATATAAAGAGCTCTTGAATTTGGGGGTAATGCAAATAAGGAAAGGCAGAAGCCTTGAAAAACAATGAAAAAATTCTCCTTCCCTTGGAATTAACAAACTATGTTGGAAATTGTTTAGCCCCAAAGACCCATATTATTTTTGAAAGCTTTCTTGAACAGAGACTATGGTGATTGTTCCAACTTTTGTACAGAAATATTAACAATAACTACTATTTATTGCATCTCTAATTATGAGCCTTTTATTAGCTTCTAATACTTACAGCATTCTCTTTAATAATCTATCATGGGAGGCTCAAGAAGATTAAGGAAGTTTCCAAAATTTATATTGCTATGATGTATGCAACATAATGCAAATGATTAATTCAGATTGGAATTGTGATATGCTGATTTTCCTGCCAACCATGGGGTGCCTTTTATACAATGGAGCTATTCTAGTATCCTCAAACAGTCTTTCTTCCTTTGTTATAAGCAAGCAGGGCTTGATATATTCTATTTTATTTGAGCAAGTAGAGATTGCATTAGTAAGTCAGATAGGTTTTAAAAAACCTCTAATTGGTCAATTCTTTCAACTTTGCACCTATTAAGCCATTTTGAGAAGAAAAATTTCAAGTCTTATTTGATTAGATCTCCTTATTGTTCCTGTTGAGATATTACCAAATTTTATAATAATCCAAATTTATCCACAGGAGAAAATAGAAGATGCAAAGTATTTGTACAACCTACACATTAATCACTCAACTCAGGTTGAAAGTTGCATTTATGTAACTGAAGTCAGTATATGTTAGAAAGAAATGCTTATCTATTTCTGAAAACTGGAATGTCTATAATGTATAAACTTTTAAAAAGTACCATAAATGAATGATTCAAAATACAATGTGATCATTTTTCTCCGAGTCTAAAATCTTAACACCTTAAGGAAAGGTTCCTGAACAAAAAATGCAACCAGAATGATGATAAACTATTTGAGTTTGATGGTTGGCACTTTTCCTGCAATTTGTGGAACCACTGTGTTCAGAGGGACATGTCAATTTATTTGAAATTGATTTACTCCTACATCATCTTCAGTTCTCTGGAGTTCTCACAATTGATGCTTCAAGATGAGGGGAATTTTTGAAAACAGAAAAATGGAGCTATTTTTTTTTCAATTCATCTTTCTTCATACAAAGACATTTGTTTATCTGCTGGGGAAGTGGGGGGAATGCTAACAGTAGGAACTCAGGATTAGGGGTTAGTGGCTAGGACCTGCCCAGGATGAGGACATTTAAAAACTTTCCGCTTACCATCACAGATCCTTTTCACATTTCTTCTTCATCACAAATCGGTCCCTGGGAATTGTTTTGTTTAGACACATTCTGTGTGGTCATTGACTTTTGTTCCATTGTACCAAATTTTCTCCTCTTCATGTAAGAATATATTATTTGAAACTTTGTCCAACATGTCTTTTCCTCTGGATTTTGAATCCCTTGAGGGCAAGGACAGCATCACATTCCTTCCTGTGTCTCTGACACCTAGCATAGGACATCACATGAAACTGCCAATCAGTTTTTATCCTTGAAGTTAATGATATGGAATAAAACTGTACCAGCACCTTTAGCAAGTTATTTTTATTTATTTTCCTTTTGACTACTTCTCCATATCAGTTAACGGTAATGCCAACCTTCTAGCCACTTAAATAAAACAAACAAGCAAATAAACAAACTGAAATGGACTTCTGGTCCTACCAACAAAATTCTAGAGTCATCTTTTAGAGTCTCCCTGTCTCACACTTCAGGTCCAATCCATCAGCAAATCTCAGTGATTCTGTCTGCAAGATACTCCCCAGCATTTTATTCCTTTTCTTTCTTTCTTTGTTGTTATCACAAAGTTCCTCATCCTCCTAGGTTTGAATTATCAAAACTGCTTTCTCACCAGTCTACTGCCTGCTTTGCCCTTTCAGTGTGTCCTCAGTATGGCAGACTGCGACCATTTAAGAACTTAGATCAGATCATGCCGTTCCTGTACTCAGGTCAAGCCAAGAGTTTCCCATCCTGTTTAGAGTGACGGCACCTGTGAGACCCTGTGCTGAACTTGGGTGGCATCACCTCCTGCCCTACCCTGCTTCTCCACACTTGTTCTGCTGTGGCCAAACTGAGATCCTTGACCATGACAGGCTGTTCCTTCCCCGCCTTTGCATTTGCCTTGATCCTTCTGTCCATGAACTTCTTTTCCCCAACTTGTACATAACCCATCTCTTGCCTAACCAAGGTCCTTCCTCAAATGCCAGTTTCTCAGTAAGTTTTCCCAGGGGTCACTGACAAATTCCAGTTCCTCCCTATCACCACACTCTCACCTGCACCTTCTTTGTGTTCCTTGTTTCTCATTACTCTCTGTTTCATGGTTAAAATTGTCTAGAAGTTTTAAGAAGGCAGGGATTTTTGTCTGCTTCCAAGCGTCCTCTTTGCTTCCCTGTGTTGGTTTTGTGTGTTAGGATAGATCCCTTGTGGAAGGATGTGATCCTCCACCTCTTAAGTTAACACCCCCAGGAGAAAGACAGTTTTTACCACTTCCTGTGGAATTGGTAGTGGAAGTATGGAAGACCACTTTCCAGCAATCCCAGGATCAAGCTGTCTCTATTTTATTTTTTGTGTATGCTTCACAGTGATTGCTGGGAAAATGACGTTGTTTATAGCTAATACACATGGTTATGTTGACATGTTGAGTAAGAATGTAGTAAGTAGATATACAATATGCCCCTTCTAAAAACCTCTGAGAGAGTCACAAGACTCTTGGTGTCGGTGTCAAATGGTCTGGTGCTATTACATATTAATGCATCTAGGAGTGGCTTGTGGAAGGGAATACAGGGGAAAAGACTGACTAGTATGGGCCAGCCAGCAAGGAGCCAACTTAAATATGTTTATGGCTTGACCCAAATCATTAGGTTTTTGCTTTGTTTTTAAATAGGTAAAATAATGTGTTTAAGGCTACCCATGGAAAGTACAATTCCTTGTCCCAAGGGAGATTTGAACTTAGAATATATGTCTTCCTTAAATCTCCAAATGTAAAAACATATTCCTTTTGGGGAGGGGGAATTGGCAGGGCTTAACCTGATCATGATTTTCTGATCAGATTGATGACGTCCAATATGTCCAGAGTCTTTGAGGCAGACATAGAAACAAGGATCTCTTATAATGTAGTTTTAGAAGTGAGTCCTAGATTGACAATTTTATAAAGGTGGAAAAACAGGCAATTCATGCTTAGAAACGAATTTAAAAAACATTCCCTCTAAACTGAAGTATATTATATAGTATTTTCAAAGAGTGTCATGACCCGATAGTGGAGAAAGAACTTGGTGGAATTATAGATGCTTCTCATTTTGTGGTGGGGTTCCAATAAATCTGTTGTAAGTTGAAATTATTTTAAGGTAAAACGTAATTAAATACATCTGACCTTCTGAACATCATAGCCTAACATCATGTACTGACAGCATGGTGTAGCATGTTAATTGTTGGCTTGTGTGATTTGGGGATGGACTGGGAGCTGCTGCATCTCAGAGAGGATCATACTACATATCATTAGCCTGGGGAAAGGTCCAAATTCAAAATTTGAAGTAGCAGTGATTAACTGTGTATTGCTTTTGCATAATTGTGAAGTTGAAAGTCTGTCATTCAAACCATTATAAATCAGTGACTATCTGCACAGGTCATGGAATAATACTCAAAACATTCTTTATGGGGGGGAAGACTTGGAATAGATGATAAAAACCTCAGGAAGACCCTGGGTTCCATCTCCCAGCCCTGTAAAACAAAACAGAAAACTCCCCACAAACACACTACCACCACCAAACATCAGAAAGACGAAGAAAGATGGGGAAGGATGGGTCTCTGAGGCTAAATGAGTCAGTTACATGACAAGATTAATGGTCTGATCTTTCTGATATTGAAGGAAATTGAAGGAAGGACTGGTTTAATGGTAAAGGTTGGAGAGAAGAAACTGACTAGTTTGGGCTGGGGATGTGGCTCAAGTGGTGGCGCGCTGGCCTGGCATGCGTGTGGCCCGGGTTCGATCCTCAGCACCACATACAAAGATGTTGTGTCTGTCGAAAACTAAAGAATAAATATTGAACTTCTCTCTCTCTCTCTCTCTCTCTCTCTCTCTCCCCCTCCCTCCCTCTCTCACTCTCTCTTAAAAAAAAAAAAGAAAAGAAACTGACTGGTTTATCTTCCTTTTGGGACAGGAAGATGTTTGGTAAAGTTTAGGTTTAAGTTATTTAAGAATTGGGTCTAGACAAAAAAAAGTATGATGCAGGACTCCTAAAGGCATCCCTTTTCCTGGAGCCTTTTCTATCCAGAGAACCCCAGGGCTGCTACCACTTTCTCATAATAATCTCTTAACTAACCATCTTTGGACCTGACTCTGCAATTTTCTCTAAGCTCTGCTAGAAGGCCTAGGACTTTGTTTTATTCCGTGTTTTACGTTTATGGCCTATTTTAATTTTAGGGAAAATTAACTAGAAGGAAAGATTTAATTGATGACTTTTATTGCTCACTTGTTCCAAAGAACTACTGCCCAAGAGACTGACTCAGGGAACTCACCTGTGTGGGAATGACGACCGAAGACATTTCAGCCTATTTATACAAGTAGTCTGGCTTTTCTCCTGCCTGTGAACATCTTTTGAGAAGCAGGTGCCTCAGTTTTCTGATCCACAAAAATGGGGACATTTACAATGGTTGTCCTGACAATTGGTAATCTACATAAAAGAATTCATTCAGTTTTTATCAAAGTATGCAATAAATTCTGGTGCTAAAATCATATGATCTAGATGTGAGGTATCCCCCAAAAGCTCACATGTGAGACAATACAATAAAGTTTAGAGGTGAAGTGATTGGGTTATGAGAGCTTTAACATAATCAGTGCATTGATCCAGTGATACAACAGTTGGTATTTTCTTTTTCTGTCTTTAGAATACATACCTTCACTTTCACTTTCAAGGGGGAAGACTTGTGATTTTATATTTCAGTATAGGCTAGGGCTCAGGAAGGATGAGGTATATTGGTGTTTATGGAATAGAGAAATAACTAAACGTGAAGGTTTGGTGGAAATCAGATCTACTCACACGTATCTATTATTAGATTCGATAGGCAGCTATTACAATTTCAAAGCCTCTTGGAATAGTGTGTAAATTAAAAAAAATGCAAACAAATTGCAGAAAAAACTTATAATTAGCGTTTCCTTATGATTGACACTTACTAGTGTAGAGGTAAACAAAAGTCAACATTCATTTCAGACTACTGAGAGTCTACATTGGGTTTCATTGTCTGCACATGTGAAAACTTGTAACCTGAAAAGTTACTCAGTAAAATGAGAATGTGTCATGAACAATAATTCATTCTCGTCAAGCAAAGATTCATGTATGTTTTTCACTGAAAAGCCTTCTTTGCCAGTAGTACAAAATGAACATAGAGCTGTGGTTCCAATTCTTTGCACAAATAAGATTTCTCTGACCAATGATACTGAAAAGTAAGTTTCTTTGAAATAGTATTGTCAAAGCAGCTGTTCCTGCTTTGGGTGTAGCCTTAGCATGAGTATAAAATGAACACTCTTACAGTTAAACTAAGCTGCTCTGATATTTGAAAATAATACACACAGCACTTAGAAAGATTATTTTTTATTTTTCAAGAATATGTCACAAATCCTAAATACCACACTGAGGTATCTCAAAATACTCTTTTCAGTTTCAATTTCAATTTTGTAGATTTTTACATGCTTTTATTTTACGCATGACTTGGAATGCTGATTACCTGACTATTGGACATCATAATTGAAGAAATATTCCTTTTCATCCATGTTAATCAAAGCAAAAATATAAAACACATTAATGGGCTAGCTTTAGGCTCAGTACTAAATCCCATGTCTCAATTTCTCCAAGGAACGGAGAGATTGGAAATGACAGTGGGAATGAGTGGGACCATAGCAGTTTGCAACTCCTCATGGGAGAGTATCTATCCTAAGGTCTCCCTTACCTAAATGCTTCAGTTTATGTGTTCAGTTTATATTTTGTAACATATCCTGAAGGTAATTTTATATAGTATCTGTAGTGTGCTTGCACTTTGGACTGTGACCTGTCACATGAAGCCAGGTGTGGAATTTTCCACTTGTGGTATATGTCAAAATTCAAAGACTTTTGGAACATTTTGGATTTTAGATTAGAGATTTTCAACCTATATAATAATAATAATAATAGACATAACAAGTCAGGATATATCTGATTTTCAATTTTAAGTAGATTAATTATTATGTAGATGTTTTACAAACATTATCTGTCTTCATAATTAAGAAATTCCAATTAGTCTGAAAAACAAATACTGAAGTATGAACCTTCACAATGTCTTTTGGGTGTTTTTTTTGTGTGTGTGTGTTTTATGCCGTTGAGTAACTTTTTGCTGACATTTAGAAGAGCAAACTAATAGCTATTTTTAATGGCTGACAAACCCATTTCTGTTCTCCCTAGTTTCCAAAGGACTTGAGGTTATGAGTAACTCATAAAAGTTACATTTCCACAAGTTACACTAAGTCATTAGTTTTCTATCATGTTAGGCATTGCTTGTTCTATAAATATGAATGCAAATTTCCTGACAACTGTGAAGAGTCTTAGCTATGACTCATTCTGCTCATCTACAACACAAGGGGCTTGTACTAATTGGATCATCTCTCAGTCCCTTGCATTGCTGTTATTGTCTGTCTGACACTATGTGTGAGGCAATTAAACAGACGTGTCTTCAAGTTACTCCTGAGTTATTGTTGCTGGGAGGGTACTGTGATCACATTATGTAGAAAAAAGTCAAGTTTCTGCAACCATGGAGGCTTCAATCCTCAGCAAATAGTGACTTTTCCTTCAAAAGGAATTTAAAATGCCCTGACATGGTCACAATCAAAGAACACTGATTGTTCTGGCCAGAGTGATAGGTAAAACAGCATCAGAGAAGGAGAGAGCCTGTGGCATCAGGCAGCTGGATGCTTAGCTATCACTGGCTTCTGAGCAAGTTGATGGTCTGAGTGCACATCCAAGTATGTCCAGATGCTCATCCAAATGAAAAAAAAAAAGAACATGAAAATAAGGAAAAGTTCTCACAACTGCCTAAAACTAGGGAGATGGTAAGTCCACATTAGAATCTTGCTGAATTTCTTCAAGTGAAGGTCTATATGGCATCAATGTGAAAGAAAAGTCAACCTAACTCATGACTTCATAGGAAAGAAAAAGGACCGCAAAGTGACCTTGAAAATTCTCTTTCTGTACACAGATGACTAAACAGAAACAAGATCATTTACAAATTAAAATAACATTCTTTAAAATAATTGGTAAATAAGAAATAACTATAATTATTGCTAATTTAGAAGATTAAGTAAGAAAATTGCAAATGAAACTTCAGTTCACAGCAAAAACAACTCTAGTGAAAATGTTTTGTTTGACAGTTTTCACTATTTAGTAAGAAAACAACAAAAAAGATTATGGAACTGGGGATTAAACCCAGGAATGGTTTACCACTGAGCTATAGCCCCAGTCCTTTTATTATTATTACTATATTTTATTAATTTTGAGACAGGGTCTTGCTAAGTTGCCCAGGCTGGATTTCAACTGCTTCCTGCCTCAGCCTCTGAAGTTGCTGGGATTAGAAGCATGTGCCACCACACCCAGCTACTTTTCCTGTATTCTTAATACTTTATCAGTAGCATTTTTACTGTGGAACACTTTTTATGAAATGGCCTTCCCATTAGTAGCATAAAATTGCACTCCCCTGATTTTCTACATTGGTCTATATTTTAGTCAGCTTTTCTGCTATCGTGACTTAAGACCCAGCCAGAAAAAACTGCAGAGGAAAAGTTTATTTGGAGGCTCATGGATTCAGAGGTGTCAATTCACAGACAACAGATTCCATTTTTTTGTGGCTCAAGGTGAGGCTGAACATCAAGGAGGAAGAGTGTGGCAGAGGGAAGCAGCTCACATGATGATCAGAGAGCAGAGAGAGAGACTCCACTGGCCACGTACAAAATATATATTCCAAAGCCATGCCCCCAGATCCCCCACCTCCTCTAGCCATACGCCACCTGCCTCCAGCTACCACTCAGTTAAGCCCATCAGGCGATTAATTCCTGATTGGATTAAGGCTCTCACAACTCAATAATTTCTCCTCTGAACCTTCTTGTATTGTCTCATACGTGAACTTTTAGGTGACACCTCACACCCAAACCATAACATTGTGCAACAAATTCTTCTCAGTGACCTTCCTGTGTCCATTCTCCTCCACTACCCCTGAATGTCAGTATTCCCCAAAGCGTGATCCTGAGCTCTAATGTGTTGCATGCTCTAAATGGCTTCGTCTTGTCCTAGACTTTAACTATCTTTAACATGTGATGGCACTCATCATTAAATTCCGGACAGAAGTCCTTGCAATCAATATTCAAATGTTCATTTCTTTCAGTCCCACTTTTGCCACTGTGGCCCAAGTTTTCTTATCTTCTTTAAAGGTAACCTCAGAACTATTCACCTATTCATGTCACCCCCAATTCTCTGTGATCAGAGGCAGTTTTTAAAATGTGCATATGTAATGTGTCACTCTTCTACTTAAAAGCTTTTTATTAAGCCTGTCCATTGGTTTTATAGTAGGGGCCCAAATTCTCCCCCTGGCCGGTGATATCATTCATGATCTGACTTCAGTCCTCCTCTCAAGGTTTTCATTGAGACTTTCTCTTCCTTGTCCCTTTTTGTGTCTCTGATTTTTGGAATGTGCCATGTGGAATGTTCTGACAACTGGATTTTAATATGCCTTTGTAGCTTATTTCTCTCTCATTAAATAGAGTAACAAATCATTAAAATTTATAAAAAGTCTAAAACATTTAATAAATTTTTTCTTGTTTTTATACATAAGTCTTACTTGTTATTCCCAAAACCAATGACTAGAATTCATAACCAAGTATGTTTTCATTTGCTGAATGCCTTGCTCTTTAATTATAGTTCTTGTTTTGTAAGTTGTTTATTATTTTAGTTTAACATTATATAGTATTACTTAGAATTAGGTACATAAGACATTACATAGATTTATACTTTAATTTTATGACATAAAATGCATAGATTAAATTGAAATAAAGTAATTTTATTCTTGAATGCTACTAGTAGTCCTGTTTATAGTAGGAATACTTTCCAAAATTAAGATATTCCTGTAAATTTACATCAACATTTATTTGAATTTTTAAATATTCTTCTGTTTTTAAAGGAAGACTTATTTGTCTAATTATACAAGGCCTGGCTTTGTTAACTATTTTGAACATGGCGAACATTTTCTATAAGTTCAGAGAGCCTATTTGTAGATCCAAGGTTTTGACAAAATATATATTTGAAAATATTTGGTAAAAGAATTTTATCATAAAACATATTTATCACAAAATACATTAATTGCTGCATTGTATTGTGATGTCAAAAAATGGACTTCCCCTTAGCAAAGGAATAGATGAATCCACTATATATTATAGTACCTCTATATTGGAATTCTCAACAGGATGTTTTCTTCCCCCAGAGGATATCTGACAATATCTGGAAACATTTTTAGTTGTTACAGTTAGAGGTGAGTGTGGTGAGTCCTTATGGCATCTAGGGGCCAGAGGCCAGAGATGATGCTAAACATCCTCTAATGCATAGGACAGTTCAGTCTGTATGACAAAGAATTACCGTGTCAAAAATGTCAATAGTGCTGATATTGAAAAACCCTGATATACAGTATGAATGTGATTAAGTCATTCAAGGAGTTGAATTTAGGCTATGGTAGAATGTTTGCCTAGAATGCACAAATCCTTGGTTTGATTCCCAACACCACAGAAAATGTACAAATTGAAGGATGTCTGTTGTCTTGAAAATATTTTTTCACAAGGTACTATTGAATTTGGAAACCAACATACAGAAAAGTAGGTATAGTATGGCGCTAATTTTGTTAAACAAAGAACACCTCTCATAATGTGCTTGTTTTTGTGAGTGTATGTAATGGTCTTACAAGTGCAGGGAAGGGAACTGTGGAGGAGTGCTGTCCACCTCGTGGCAACCAGGAAGCAGAGAGCAAAAGGGGAAGGGGCCGCAGGAAAGCTGAACCCTTCCAGGGCATACCATTAGTGACTCACCTTCTCCTGCCACCCACTACCACCAAGTTAGTCCATTTATCTCAGATGGACCGCTTAGGTTAAAACTGTCACAATCCAATTATGTCACCTCTGAAATCCTGCATTAGCACTGGAACTTTGCGGGGGACAACTCATATCCAAACCATAATAACTTTTTAATACTGGTGTCTGTTAGTCGCCTTTTTGTCACTATAATATGCCTGAGATAATTATCTTATAGAAATTATCTTATAAACATAAAAGTTTTATTTGGACTCTTCAGTTTTGGAGGTTCTGGTCCACACTGAAGCAGATCTATTGCCTTTGATCTCTGGTGGATGTGCATTTGGCTATAGTGGGGATTATTTTGTAGAGTGAACTCCTCATCTTATGACTAGGAAACAGAGAAGGGAAGAGGCTGGTGTCCCATAATCCCCTCTGAGGGCATATCCCCAGTGACCTACAGATCTCTCATAAGGCTCCTCCTCCTAAAGGTCCTACCACCTCCCAACAGTGATACCTGGGGACCAAGCCTTTAATGTGTGGATCTTTGGAGGTCTTTGACATCCACATCATAGCATGGTGATATTCAACACACACTAAAGCAAAAAACAAAAAAAAGTCTTTCTCATCTTTTGAAGATTCTCTATGATTTGTGGGGAATTAGGCTCATGCAGAGGAAGCTTACAAAGTAACTCACAGAGTGAACCAAGACAGAAGGTCTTGCTCCCCACAACTCCAAGGAGAAAAGCAATCAACAGAGTATTACCTCCCCTGGGGATTGTTGGTGCAGTGTCAGCAGCTGGATTTACAATGTGCCCACGTAGGAACATTTGTCCCAGGAGCAGGAGGAAGTGAGCACTGGGTATGTGAGAAGACCACATGGAGGCAGAGAACGAGAGATACTGCAGAGTGGGAAAATGAGCTTCCCTAAGGAGGTTATTTTTTTTATTATTTTTTAAAATTATTTTTTAAAGTAAGTATTGCTGTGGGCTGAACTCTTATATTCTTGAACAGTTTCTTTTAGAAAGAGTATTCAACAAAGACCTGCTTTCAGAACTTTCAGAACAAAGCTGTTATTCCTCACCCCAGCTCCAGCTGTCTTCTAGAAGGGAGATGGACTTCCCCAGCTGGGATCATCATGGTCATGGGTGTTCCATGAAGGGGAGGGGGCTCCTCCTGGGGACCAGAGCACACCTACAGAGCTCTTGGTTGTTCTGTAGGGAGAAAAACAGAGATGGCAGTTTTAGAAAGACTTTAAAAGGCTAAGGGACTAGAATTCATGGGTTTTGAAATGTTGGTAATATTTTAAAAGTAGAGTCAAGAGACATGGAGCTTCTCAGGTCAGAAGTCAAGATAATCAAGGGCTTTCAGAAAGGAAAGAAGAACAAAATGCCAGACAGTTAAATAGCCTCAGTGTCTTATGTTAAATTTTTTCTGTCTTTAATTTGATTTAGTAAAGAGCAATCTGTTTATTTAAATTGTATTTGTCAGAGAAAGCAATGGCAAATTAAGAAAAGGCACCATCCACAGAACGATTCATAAGAGATATGTATCTCAGATCATGTTTCCAAAAAGCTTACATTAGTGAGTTCCAGTTTCTCAGACCACCATGTTGAACACAGCTCAGCATTTGATGAACGCCTGCTGTTTCCCAGGTTCCAGGCTGCAAAGTGGAGGTGTCAAGCTTCACATGCTGTGTGTGGTGAGGAACACAAGGTACACACGTGGCCCACTGAGCAGAGTACTCTCTCGCTGTGAGCAATGCAAAATAAAAGGCTGGGCTAATTAATTGTGAAATAAAGAGATGCGAATAAAAAGTTTCTGTCATTGGAGCTACAACTCACCGAGTGTCTTATTTAGCCCTGGCGTGAGGAGATTCAGTATGAGAAAAGGTTGATGCTACAGAATTATTGACAATATAATATTTCCTCCCATTGACTGAGGAGATGGGGCTGTAGCTTGCATTGTAAACATGATCTCATCCAAGTAACTTTAGTCATTTTCAAATTGTGAAGAAATAAATGAGCAAATCAACAAAGTTCATAGAAAAGCAAGCCACTCTCTCTTTGTTTTGGGGAGGGGTAACTTTTGTGACAAATGATTTTTACATGAAAGATAATTTTCCTTTGTACACACTTATTTTTATTCATTCTTTGGTCTGTTATTTGGCAAAATATTTGTAGTTCCAAAAGTCCATTCTGACTGGCTTTCTGATTATTACTTTCCTCCATTAGGGAATGTAATTGTGTTTTATCTGAGAATTCAGGGAGTGTACCAACCCTTCTGAATCCAGACATATAACCTGGTCTATGTTTTATTCCAATTCATTTCTAAAGTAAGATCATCTATCCATTTTTAGAGCACTATTATCAAATATGTAATCCAAATGGAACAGTCACTTTTGATAAAATTTTTTTCTTTTTCTTTTTCTATTTTTGTATCAATGCTTTCCCAAAGGATTCATGTGAAAATGTTTACTCAGTAGTTATGGTGCTCAATAATATTTATTGTAATTATCTGTAAAATTAACTAGTCATTCACTAAGTAGGAAATTCTTTTAAGGTTACATAAAGAAATAAAGAACATAAATCTTAAAAAATAAACCCAGGTTATTACAATCCCTTTTAGAATGATTCATAGTGGAGTGAAACTTTGTAGATTTTTTCAGGTACAAGGAACAAGGACATGAGAGCTTTTTAAATTTAACGTATCTATATGTTGTGCAAAGGAAGCAAAGGCACCAAATTAAAACTACTTGTATACATGAATATATCATTGTGTAGAACTTAAATATTATACATTATCTACAAGATGTCTACAAGAAACTGCTTTTCTGAATGTTGTCATTTGTGACAACATGGGTGGAATTGGAGGTCATTCTTTTCACTGCAATAAGCAGAAAAAGACAAGTACCACATAATCTCACTATCATATATAATATAAAAAAGTTGAACTCATGAAGTTTCCAGTAGAAAGGTGGTTATCAGAGGCTAGGAGAGTAGGAGGGAAGGATATTTGGGGAGAGGTTGATCAATGGGTACTAACTTGTCATTAGGAGTAAGAAGTTCTGGTGTGCTAGTACATAGTAGAGGGACTAGAGATGACAATTATGTACTATATGTTTCAAAAGTTGGAAGAAATTTTGAATATTTTCACCATAAAGAAATGATAAATGTTTGAGGAGATACATATGTTTGCTTTGATTTGAACTTTACACAATTTATGCAAGTATGAAAACCACAGTAGCTAAATAAATTTAAATTAGAAGTGAAACTTATTTTCATAAAGAAATGGATGGGCTAAGCTGATATGATTGGTTTAGATATATCACAAGAAAACTGGAGTGACTATGTAAGTATGAGAAAAATTTTCTGCTTTTTCAGAACAAGGACTATTTCCAGACATAGGAAGACAGTTGACAAAGACAAAGAGGTTAATTCAACAAGAATACATAACTATTTTAAATATGTGTGCCTCAAATGATAGAGTTTAAAATACATGAATAAAAATACATAATAATAGAAACACTTCCTTCTCAGGAATTAATAAAACACAGATAATTAATATGAAATAAATCAATTGAACAGTACTCTCAACCAAGTCAATCAAATGGACATTTTTTTAATCACTCCATTTAAGAGAAGCATGAGACACTCTAGTAAGTACCTTTTTGTATTTCCACAAATATAGACCATATGTTGTACAATAAAACAAGATTCAAGACTCAAAAAACTTAAATTATGTGTATTCTCTCTAACCTCAATGGAATTGCATTAAACTAGGAGTGCCCCTTTTCTTGAAAATTCCCAAATGGTGAAAATTAAACATCACAGTTCTAAATAATTGATGGGTGAAAGAAGTTATTAAAAGGAAAATTGTAAAATATTTTGAACTCGATTAACATGAAGAAATAGAACTGTGAAAACAAACAAACAAAAATACCAGTTTGTGGGATTCGTGTAAAGCTTTATTTAGAGGAAAATTTATAGCTTCAGTCTTAGAAGCAAAGATTTAAAGATATGATTCTAAAACTAAACATACACTTACCATATAATCTGGGAATTTTATTCTTTTTAATATTTTATATTGATTGTTGATGGACATTTATTTTATTTACTTATTTATATATGGTGCTGAGAATTGAGTTCGGCACCTCACACATGCTGGGCAGCAAGCACTCTACCACTGAACCACTACCCCAACCCTGGGAATTTCACTCTTATACAGTCACTGAAAAAAATAATGACCATGCAAAGACTTGTGTGAATATTCTTTGGGTGTTAATAGAAGCTTTATTCATAACAGTCAAAATGTGGAAACAACTCCAAATGGAAATCAAATGGTAACTGGATAAACTGTGGTATATCTATACAATGAAATGCAAACTCAGAAAAATAAAAAGGAACAAATGGATGATACATTCAACGACACAGATGAATCTCAAAAAACATTAAACCAAGTGATGGAGGTCAGGCACAGTAAGGTGCATAGTGTCATTCATATGAGAAAAGACAAACCTAGTACCTGTCACAAGAGGCATATCAGTGTTCCTTGGGCAGTATAAGGGTGGGTGGGGACTACAGCAAATAGTCCAAGGGAGTGTTCTGGGAGATTAGACACCCTGTATCTTGAGAGTGCTGGTATAAGGTGCCTGGATTGGTCATACTTCATCAAACTGTTTACTTAGAATGAATCAGTTTATTAAATATAAATCATAGTAGTTCATAAAGTTTACTAAACAGAATAAAAAAATCTAAATGGCTAAAGGAGACAAAACAAATGTCCTTTTTTTTTTTCTTTCTTGTCTCCATTGGCTCTGCTGTGGGTGTTCTAGAACATTCCCCTCTCTAACCACTGTTCTGTGCTCATGAATCCAGGAAGTGTGCTGGCTCTGAGGTCCCTGGGTCCAGTTCACCCTGTGTGCAGAATTTGGCAAATTTTCTAATTTTGCACCATGGAGTCACAACCATAGGCTATTTTCAGAATGACCTTTCCTTCCCTATTTTTAGCTTCTTTTTTGGGCACTCTGGTGATTCATTCAGGAAGAAGAGGAATAAAAATGAAGACTTTTCTGTAAAGCTGCTACAGAAGTGAAAGAACTCCTCTCAAGTTTTCAATAAAAATTTTAGTTGATCCTTCCTAACACATAGCAAGATTGCTTGATCTTGTTGCATTAAAAAAAAAAAAACAGTAAGTATGGAGTCAGTAACATGTATTAAAAGCAAGCAAAAAAATATTGTGTGAAACGCTTATGCCAGTGGGAAGAAGATATTGCTTGGATTCACACTTCAACTTCTTAAGATAAACTAGGGTTTCTCATAATATGTTGACACTCTTGTCCCTTTGAATGGGATCTGGGCCAGCTGATGCAGTCTGGGTGCTTGTCCGTGCTCCGCCTGAGGTACAAAATGCCTTTCCATAAAAAGTTTTAGAATTGCAATCTAGATCTAAAATGTGAAACCATTTGTCTTGAATTTCAGGTTACTGACACCAATACATTTTTTAAAAAGAAGAATAATTTGAAAATTCCCATGATATTGTATCTTAATCAGTTTTTACCCAGAAATGTTCTTTTATGTATTTATTATTGTTCTAAATATCAAAGTGGTGGGCATTTATGTAGCTGGATAAATTTAAGGAGATTTTTGTGTGTTTCTTGGATTCAAATTTATAGACAGAACAAACTGAAGTTCCATTTATATGTCTTAAGTGATTTTGTGATAGTAGGAGCCAATGTGACTCCATTTTGTTTTATGACTTCATCCTGCAAAACAACCACGCCAAGTAGAAGAGTCATGACTGGGGCAAGATGTTCTTTTCCTTTTGCTATAGAAACCTTTAAGAACTCGGAACTACCTAATGGGGTATTGTTTCTGTAACTAGGGTAACAGGGCTCTGTTTCTGTAACTGGGGTGACTGGGCTCACTGTGATTGGTTAGGCTTCCCTCCGCTTGACTGCACTGTCCCGCTTCTGTAACCTGGCTTGCTTGCATTGGCTAGACCCCCTCCCGCCACCCCCAACATCCCTTTTGTGTTTTTCAGGCTTATAAGGAGTGCCCTTGCAATTGTTCGGGGCTGATCAGGGGAACAGCCTTATGTTCTGGTCAGCCACCACCGGTGTGCTTCAATAAAGGCTTGATTCGAAGATACGTGAGTGGTCTGGAAGTCAGTTTATGAAACCCTGGGACAAAGCTTTAACAATTTTCAAACAAAACTCTTAGGCTAGATAATTTTCTGTCATCTGCTCTTCTCCTTCCTGAAATTGGCAATGTTGATATTTTAAAATTTACCAGTTCTAAAAAACAAACAAACAACAAAAAACAAAACATCTTAGTCAATGCTTCCTACACATCTGGGTGAGGGAGCCTGACCAGCTCCATTTTCCTTACAGGCACCATGTTACAGTCAGCACATTTGTAAAAGTATTTAGAGTACTTTGTTAAAATGTCCATATCCTCCCAGATGTAAGAAATGGTTTTCAACTCACTATCATCTGAATGTACGTATTCCCTCTCCTGATTTATATGTTGACATGCTTATATCCAAGGTGATGGCAATAATGAGGTGGGGGGGGCGGGGCTTTGCGTGAGGTGACAATTTCTTAAGAGCAGAACCTTCATGAATGGAATTAATGCCCTTATAAGAGATACCCAAGGGAATTGTCTTGCCATTTCCACCACGTAGAGGGCAAAGCCAGAAGATGGTTACGAACCTGGAAATGTGTTTTCACTAGACTGGGAATCTCCTGGAGCATTGATCTGAGACTTATCAGCCTCCAGAACTGTGAGAAATAACTTTATATTATTTGTCAGTCACCTGGTTTATGGTATTTTGCTGCAGCATCCCAAATGGACTAAGAAACACCTGTTAGCAGTTGACATTCATCCCAACTGGATTCATTTGGAACATATCTCCTGTCTGACTTTTCTTGCAGCAAGTTTCTGACAATCTTAATTTAGGATCCATTAGCGAGGACTACAGCAGGTGTTTCTGTTCCCATTCATCTAACAACTTCTCACATCAGCCAAATTGGCTCCTGATGTGTTTATGCAAAGACTGCTTGGAGTAATGCATCAGAACATAACAGAGAAGGGAAAGGAATTTGTGCTGAGAAGCCACAAATCAAATTAAAACAGGGAGATATCATCTTGCTAATAATGAAGAGGAGAACTGATACCAACTTTCTTTGTTATAAAGAATTGTTAGTGTGTGGTAAGTAAAAACAAAACACAAACATATTTGGTAGAAGTTTATCTCTTTGAAATCTGGATCCTATCTTGACTGCTACATTGTGCTTTGTTTATCAGTTTTCGGAATTTGGAATAGAGAAAAGACAGTGTTTGAGTTTGTGTCCTTCCTGTAACTAGCTGTTTATTCAAAGGAAAATTTTATCACTTGTTTGTGACTAAATTTCCTCATTTAAAAAATATAACTTAGTTAAACTTTGTCTGATTTTTTTAATATAGTTTTTTAAATTCACTAAGTGAAATGAAAAATCCCTCAGTAAAGGGTAGAAGATTAACATTAAAATGCAATGAATTATAGTAACTGTATTTGCTTTTCCAGTACAGTGTGTTCTTATTAGGGTATACATAGTATAATTATTTTATTTTTATCAGTAAGTCTAGCTAATATTTTAAAATTTATTTTGTTGATAGGAGAATCTTCTATTAGTTTCATAAAACATTGGTATAGTGCATCTGCACTTGTAACTTTAAATATTAGGTTGCATTTCTTTGTGGTCTTAAACCACATTGTTTATTTTCTTCTCTTTTCTTCCTCAATAAATACAGTCACAGAAATTATTTAATATATACTTTTACTCCATCTGACTTAGTACAAAGGAAACACTAAACTATTCCATGTTATGTTACCAAAAAGTTTTCTGAAGTTGTGGCGTTAAGGTAGATATCCTCAAATAGGAATGAATGTGTATATGCATGCCAAAAAAATGTTGTCTGCAATTTCACAACCTCATGTCCTTTAATTTTCTTCCCAACCTGTATTTTTAACAGATAAATGATGCTTATAAATATTGCACCTATAATTATTTTTTCTCCTCCTTAGCAATCTTCTCTATCTAAAAAGTGGAGATCACTTTAAGACTGTCTTTGATTCATGTATTGTTCTTACTGAAGAAGCATTAGTCTAACTATGGCTTTGACAGTAGTTATAAGAACTCTTAATTTTATCATCTTGTCTATTGAATGGTTCTCAAGTGGTTCTAAAATATACCACAGACAACACAGCTGTTAAGAGTGGAATAATGCCGTTCATAAAAGCTGTGAGTCAATGGCTCTTTGCTGTCTAACTTTCTTACAGAAATTTAGAGTTTATTTAGGTAAGAGAAAATGAGGCGTCACATTTCTGCTTGAGGGAATGACATGTTCTTGCCAGACCAGCAGTATATTATTCCAAAAGATGTTTTGTAAAGAATACCAAAAAATGTTTTATTTGTACTTCCAAATGTTTAATAGTATCATCATAATGATAAACTTTTTAAGAATACAATTTTATAGACAGCATCCTCCAGAATAAATAAATTTTATAAGCTTCAATTTATTATTAGAAAATTTATGGAGATTTTTAAAGAACACAAAGCAATCTATTCCCAACCTTTCATAATAATAAACTGATCTAAACTTGATGAAATTATAGCTATTTTGAAAGCTTGTAGGGACTTTGAGATTACTTGGTCATAAGACTACATGGAAGGGAAATGGCAAGTAAAAGAGAGAAATAATGTACACTAGAAGTTCAAGGAAAGCAATTTGGAGAAATATATGTTAATCAGAGCTAATGGTTACAGGGCAAGGCTGGTGGGACTAGGATGGCTATAGTTTTGTAGGTAAAAGGAATATTATGGCAGTTTATCATTTTTAATTCTGTAACCCTTGCTCAACTTACTCAATTTCTCTTGGCCTCAGTTCCCTCTTTTAAAAAATTGTGATAATAATAGTACTTAATTCCTGGAATAGGTAAGATTAATTAGGATACTATATGCAAAGATTTTAGCACAGTACCTTGCAAGTGATGTTTTCACTAAAGATCAGCTTTGATGAGAAGAAATTGGAAGATCTTATACAAGGGATGACATGATTAGATTTATATACTTTTAAAGATCATTCTTCAGCGTAGGAATGGATTTATAGAAGAGCAAAACAGAATGTGGTAAGATTAATTAAAGTGGCTTTATATTAATCCTGGCAAGGAGTGGGCTGGGATAAGAGATAACAGGTGAAGTAAGCAACATGGAGGAGTGGGAAAACCTGGACCCTCCTTACCCACACAGACTTATTCAGCAGTGATTCATGGATAAATTTCATTTGTGACAAACAATGAATGATTTGAAAGACCCTTGCATGGTGGGAGAATGCAAAACCAAGCTCACAGAGGCCAGTAAGAGTCAGGACACATTTTCAAAGAGCTACTATCCCTCATGCAGTACAGTACAATCAGGAAGAAACCCTCTACCAGCTTTATCCAGGGGATAGAAGAGGTTAGATTGCATGTCAGCATCCCCAAATTTCTGAGGGGGGGTCCCCAGAAGAATGATTCCTGTCTTGGCCAGTCTTGCAGCCCTGATAATCCCAGTACATTAGGGTTGCCAAAAGAGAAAGGTGTGGTCGCTTGGATTGGAAAATGCCATTGATACTCCCCCTTGCTCAGCAGAAAGAGCAGACAAAAATTCCAGCTCTCATCTCCACACAGAGGGAAAGAGTTGATGCATGCATCTAGTAACCCAGCTTCTTTAGCTTTCCACAAAGAACTGGCATTTGTATCATCAGAATTGAAGCTCAGGCAATTCTGACCCAGTCTAGCTGCCTACGGGGGAATAGTGGCGGTGGCGTAGGATGATAGATTCCATAGTTTTCTCCTATCCCAGGCTCAGTACAGAGCGAATGAACAAAACCCACAGCTGCCTTTGCAGAGAGAGCTGACACAAGTTCCCAGAATCTGTGGTCAGGCAGATTGGTGAGAGTCGAGTCTTGTGTGAGAACGACTCATGAAGACTAGAAGAGTTTCCTGCTTTGTATAATATGGAAGCATTAAAAAAAAAAAAAAATCAAAATAAATGAAGAATTAGGCAAACATGTTCCAAATAAGAGAATAAAATGGATGAATTACCAAAAGCCTATAAGGAGACTGAATCATAAAAAATCTGAAAGTCTGAACAAACCAATAAGAAGTAAGAAAATTAATTGACTTAGTAATAAAATAATCATTGCCAATAAGGAAAAGTCCAAGAATGTTCAGGTATTACAAAGCACTTTTTTTTCCAGAAGTCAGCAACCCATGGCCTATTTATGTATGGCCTACAAGCTAAAGATTTTGTCTTTTATAATTTTTTGAAAGTTGTAAAAATTAAAAGAATGTGCAACACAGATCATATACTTAAGTCATACCTGTCAGGAAGGCTATTATAACTTAAAAAAACAAAGCCAAGTGTTAGCAAGGATATGGAGAACTTAGAATCTTTGCATACTGTTTGTGAAGCAATTATGAAAACAATATGAACATTTCTTAAAAAATAAAAATACCATAAGACCCAGTTATCCCACTTCTTGGTGTTTATCCAAAAAGAATTGAAATTAGCATCTGGAGGAAGATATTAGCACTCCTATGTTCATTGCAATACTATCTACATTAACCAAGATGTGGAATCAACTTATGTGTCCATCAATAGACAAGTGGATAAAGATTGTGTGTACGTACATAAAATGGAACACTATTCGGTTTAAAACAAAGGGAAAATTTTCAGTATATGAAAACATTTATAAACCGTGAGTGCATTATGCTAAAAGCAATAAGCCAGTCACAGAAAGACAAATTTTGCATGATTCTACTTGTATGAGGGATCTAAAGCAGTCAAATAGAGAAAAACAGAGTGGAATGGTGGTTATCAAGGGCTGGAGAGAGGGGTAATTGGGAGTTTTTGATCAACACAGAAGATTTCAGTCAAGCAAGATGAATTAGCTTTATGGAACTGCTGTACAAAGTTGTACCCATAGACAACAATAATGTACTATATACTGTTATACATTTGTAGAGAAAGTGTATCTCATATTTAGTGTTCTGACCATGTTAAAATAATAAGAAAAAAAAACTTTAAAAATTACTATCAGAGATAGAAATAAACGGAGAGAGCAGTACAGGATAACTTCTAGTTTTTGAGTTTTTTTTTTTTTTTTTTTTGTGTATGTGTGTTTTGTATTTTTTGATAAAAGAGATTGAAGCCAGGGGTGCTTTACTCTGAGCTACATCCCCAGCCTTTTAATATATATTTTTTAAAAATTTGAAACACTGTTTCAAATACTGAAATTGCTTAGGACCTTGCTAAATTGCTAAGGCTGACCTTGAAGTTGTGATTCTCCTGCCTCAGGCTCCCAAGTCAATAGAATCTCAGGCATGGGCCACCATGCCCATCTACTGGTTTTCTAGGATTTTTTATTGATGCATAACAAATTACCATAAATGATACAGCTTAAAAACACATATTTATTTTCTTACACATTCTAAGGCTTAAGAATTAGACTGGGCTTTCTTATCTGGGTCCTGTGTTCAGGGTCTCACAAAACTGAAATCAAGATGTCAGGGCTGCAATATCATCTGGCAGTTCCACCGTGGATGACTCCACTTCCACACTCTTCAGAACCAATTTTTTTTTGGAACAATACTGCAATTACCAGTACCACATATTTAATGCAGATTGCATCCTTATTCTGATGCTCCATAATCCATGGTGCAGCTGCCATGAACACTGACTCTAATGACTCTTGCAAAGGTAGTTTATGTACTTTGGCTCAAAAATGCAAACCTGTCCTAGAATATGAAGAAAAATGTGACAGCGAGTGTCTTTTCAGGTCATGTAAATTTTACCACTTGCAGTTTTACAGTGTAAAACTTGTCTTTCAAGCATGTCTCCTCTTGAACACTTTGACGAATGCTCATTCCATTCTTGGAATTTAATCTCTTTGATGTTGACCACACTCCTGCTTCTCACATACTATCAGCAGTGAAAAAACTCATCAAGGGGCCTCTGAGTAGAGTAAGAAAAGCAGAGTCTATACTGTGGAAGTTTTCCTGTTTAGGCTAGGATTAGGACTGACTTGGAAAGCATGAAATCAATATATTGTTTGTATTTTATTCAAACTCAATTGAGAATACTGAAGTAATTTGAAAGTTTAAACCGAATGTAATTATTAAAAATGTAGCTTGCAAATAGAAACCCATCAAATTTCATAGATAAAAAGAAAGGAGAACAATGAATAAATTAAATAAAGAATGCTCACAATTATAAAAGGAAGTTCTACAATGGCATTTCAGAATTTTTCTATTTTAGTGAAGAATCTTTTCTTGAAAATCTTGTTATAATTGGATAAATTGGATTCTTTGGTAGGATGGAAATAAATTGAAATATTGAAACATTCTTAGTTTGTGCAACATTTAGAACAATCATAACTATGGCAAGTTGCATAAGGGTTTTCTTGTAAAAAATATTGTTAAAGATGATATTCTGCAAGGAAGCAAATACAATTGACACATGCTGGGTTTTAGAGGTGGGGGCTTACTTCTCCCAGACAAAAATAGCAGTTGAGTAGCACACATTTTGTATGTTGTATGTATTATAAATGTTGAAAGACATGCAGATAGAGCATGAGATCACTTTTTACTGCAACACAAAATTTACTGGAAAGAGGAACTGCTCAGGAGAAAAATGATGAACATCCCGTGTTGTTTTTAGCAGATATTCACAAGTATTGAGCTCACTGCATAGCAACAGGGAGGTGGCTACCCAATTATTACAGCAGTACAATAAGAAATGCAGTTAATTTTAGGCAGTTATAATTTAATACTGCATCTTTACCTTTATTTACATTTCTCTGTACTTCGAGTGGAACATGTATAGTGTTTGTATGCTTAAATTTTGATGAATTTTAACATATAAATTAGCTTTGCATGTATGTATGGTAGTAAATGATAAAAGACTACTATCTACCTGTATTTTATGCATTCATGACACATAAGTCTCTTAATTTTTTCAATACTTTTATGCTATACAACTATGCTGCAAGTTTTTCAAATCATCACAAAGGAAAAAATCTTCATACAAGTGGACATGAGTAGTTTAATTCTATGTTGTTTAAAGGTCAATAATAGATATATAAGAAGCGTGTGCTGGGATACTGACATATTTTAATATTAAAACTAGAATTGAAAATATTCTTTAACAGAGTTATTCTCAGTTAATAGGTACCTCAATACTTACAGATACAAATATTATTTTTTAAATCCATTGGGGCAGCAATTTTTAATAATTTTAAAGAAGAGCACAGAAAATTTTATGAAAATATTAAAAAATAAGATCACATTAAAAATACATTCTTCAGGAAAAATTAGTAACACTGTTAGGGAATGAAATTATTATGATTATGCAGGCATCTCTCAGGAGTTTTTTGGGCCAAATTTCTAAGACTTAGATAATATAGGAAGTCTTTGAAAAATTTACTTTAGAAAGAAATGTTTTCTACTTAGAATATAATTTATTATTTAATATAACTTTGAGTTATTTAAAAATATATTCTGCCAGAGATTTCCAATAAATTATTCTGTAAGATCATGAGTATAACAATCATTTTTTTGTTGAAATGTTAATATTTCAGAAATTAAATAAGTTGAAATTCTTTTTAGACAGATTTTTATTCTCAAAAGTATCTTAATTTGGACAATAAATTAAATGACCATCCTGCCTCTAGATGTAACTCTTAAACCAAGCCTCTGTGTTTTAACATCTGTAGGTAGAAGGGCAAATTGCACTTATGGTTCTTATTTTCCAAAAATATATATGCTGGTGTGACAGAAATTGGTACTTGAAAACCAATTTCCCTCAAAAAATTAGACTACATTTTAATAGTCTTTCTTTTGTTTGGTGTGACTATGAGATCAGGTTCTGTTGGTTATAAACACCGACAGGAATAATCCATAGAATCTCCCATATTTGCTTCTTCATCCCTCTTTTTTAGCTTGCTGAGCAACATGGAGACAAATTTAATCATGACTTGTGAATCCCACATTAAAGGTTACAGTTTGTCTCCCTGAAAGGAGTCTGTGTCTATGAATTCACTTGGAGAGCCTGCCAACCAGGAAAACACGCAACTGTTACTTAAGCAAGAAAAAAATTTCATAAGTAACTCACTGAGAATTTGGAGTTCAGGATGGAATTTCCATCAAGATTAATTTATTTTTAATACTCAAAAAATAATATTGGAAGTTCCATTACTTAGGTAAAAAAAATAGAAATGTGTACTTTGATGTGGGGTGCTATTGTTGCTATATGGCAATGTCTTAGTGGTTGGGTGAAAGTTAGTAAGAAAATTGACATTGAAAGCTGGGAAGATAGAAAACATGTTTTACAGAGGTAAAACATTTGTAAAATTGTTTCTCACCAAACTTTATAGGAATATCATGGATCTACTACAGGATTTACTAATTACTATGCCCCACTGTTTGCTGAATGTTCCCTATTTTTGCCTTTTCCAAAATGGAAATTATAATCTCTGGTCCTTTGTTGTATATCAAATGTCTGTATTGGAGTGGACCAAGATAATTGGATTTGTAGCTTTACATGCCTGTACTACAATTGTGTAGTTATTTTTAGTGCTATGACCAAAATGCCTGACAAGAACAACTTAGAACCCATAGACTACATAAACAAGCAGGGGTTTTCATCCTTATATCAGATAAAGTGGACTTCCAATCAAAGTTAGTGAAAAGGGATAAAGAAGGATATTTTATACTGCTTAAGGAAATCATGTCAACAAGACATAATAATCATAAATATCTATCCCAAATAATGGAGCATCTATGTTCATCAAACAAATTCTTCTCAAATTCAAGAATCAAATAGACCACAACACAATAATACTGGGTGACTTTCATACACCTCTCTCACCACTGGATAGATATTCCAAACAAAAACTAAACGAAGAAACTATAGAAATCAATAAAACACTCAATAATTTAGACTTAAAAGATATATATATATATATATATATATATATATATATATATATATATCCATCCATCAATGAGCAAATACACTTTCTTCTCAGCAGCACATGGATCCTTCTCCAGAATTGACCACATGTTATGCCACAAAGCAAATCTTAGCAAATAAAAAAAAATGCAGATACTAGCCAGCATTCTATCTGACCATAATGGAATGAAATTAGAAATCAATAATAAAATAAAAAATAGAAGTTACTCCAACACCTGAAGACTAAGTAATATGCTATTGAATGAAGCATGTATAAGAGAAGACATCAAGGAGAAGATAAAAAAAATCTTAGAGGTAAATGAGAACTCTGATACAACATATCAAAATCTCTGGGACACTGTGAAGGCAATGCTAAGAGGAAAGGTCATTAAGCCATTCATTAAAAGAAAAAAAAGTCAACGAAAACTGACCTGAATTACATCGCAAAGCCCTAGAAAAAGAAGAACAAACCAACACTCAAAGTAGTAGAAACAGGAAATAATTAAACTTAGGGCAAAAATCAATGAAATTAAAACAAAACAAACACCTCAAAAAATTGACAAAACAAAAAGCTGGTTATTTATTTATTTATTTATTTTTATTTGTTTTACTTAGTTACACATGACAATACAATGATCTTGACATATCATACATTTGAATCAAATGGGGTATAATTTCTCATTTTTCTGAGTGTACAGGTTGCAGTATTACATTGGTCATGCAGTCACGTATATACATACAGCAATAATAATGTCTATTTTTATTCTGCTGTCTTTCCTTTCTCCCCTTTCTCTCCCCTCCCCTCCCATTACTTCTTTATACCCAATCTAATGTGACACACTTCAAAAAGCTGGTTTTTTTAAAATAAATAAAATTGACAAACCCTTAGCCACCATAATGAAAAGAAGGAGAGAAAAACTCAAATTACTAAAATTTGTGATGAAAAAGGAAATATGACAGAAACTATTGAAATACAGTAGATAAATAGAAACTATTTTGAAAATTATACTCCAGTGAAATAGAAAACCTTGAAGACATGGATAAATTTCTATAGGCATATGATCAACCAAAAATGATCAGAAGAACATTCACAATTTAAACAGATCAATTTCAAAGAAGGAAATAGAAGACACCATCAAAAGCCTACCAACCAAGAAAAGCTTGGGACCAGGTGAATTCACAGCTGCATTCTATAAGACCTTCAAAGAAGAATTAATACCAATACTCCTCAAATTATTCCATGAAATTGAAAAGGAGTAAACCCTTCCAAACTCATTCTATGAGGCTAGTATCATCCTGATACCAAAACCAGGCAGAGACACATCAAGGAAAGAAAATTTTAGACCAATAACCCTGATGAACATAGATGCAAAAATTCTCAATAAAATCCTGGAAAATTGCATACAAAAACATTTAAAAAATGCACTTTGATCAAGTGAGGTACAATTCCAGGGATACAAGGTTAGTTCTACCTATGGAAATTAATAAGTATATTCATCACATCAATAGACTTATAGATAAAAATCGTGATTATATCAATGATGCAGAGAAAGAAACTAAGGATAGTAGGAACATTGTAAAAGCTACTATGCTAAACCAAGCACCAAAATAATTCTAAATAGAGAAAAATTGGAAGCATTCCCTCCAAAAGCTGGAAAAAGACTTGGATGCCCTCTTTCACCACTTCTATACAACATAGTCCTTGAAATTCTAGCCAGAGTATTTAGACGGATGAAAGAAATTAAAAGGATATGATTAGGAAAAGAAGAACTCAAACTATCATTATTTGCCAACAACTTGATTCTATACTTATAGGATTCAAAAACTCCACCAGAAAACTTTTAGAATTAATAAATGAATTTGTCAAAGTAGCAAGATATACAATCAATACCCATAAATCAAATGTATTTCTATACATCAGTGATGATGTATGATCACTGAAAGAGATATTAGGAAAACCACTCCATTCAAAATAGCCTAAAAAATACTTGAGAATCAATCTAACAAGAGAGGTGAAAGACCTCTACAATGAAACTACAGAACATTAAAGAAAGAAATAGAAGAAACCTTAGAAGATGAAAAGATCTCTCATGCTCTTGGTTAGGCAGAATTAATATTGTCAAAATGGCCATACTACCTAAAGCTCTATATAGATTCAATGGATTCCAATTAAAATCCCAATGTCATTCCTTATAGAAATAGAAAAAGCAACCATGAAATTCATTTGGATAAACAAGAGACCAGAATAAACAAATCAAACCTTAGCAAGAAGAGCGAAGCAGGAGGTATCACAATACCAGAACTTAAACTATACTACATAGTTATAGTAATAGAAACTACATGGTATTGGCACCAAAATAGACATATAGAGCAATGATACAGAATGGAAAACACAGAGACAAACCCACATAAATGCAGTAATCTCACACTAGACAAAGTTACCAAAAAACACACATTGGCGAAAAGATAGCCTCTTCAACAAATGGTGCTGGGAGAACTGGAAAGCCATATACAGCAAAATGAAACAAAATCCCTATCTCTCACCATGCACAAAACTCAACTCAAAGTGGATTAAGGACCTAGGAATTAGACCAGAGACCCTGTGCCTAATAGAGGAAAAAGTAGGCCCAAATCTTCATCACATCACTTTAGGCCCTGACCTTCTTAACAAGACTTTTAAAGTGCAAGAAATAAAACCAAGAACAATAAATGGGATGGCTTCAAACTAAAAAGCTTTTTCTCAGCAAAAGAAACAATCAACAAGATGAAGAGAAAGCCTACATTTTGGGAGCAAATTTTTGCCACACACATGTCAGATAGAGCACTAATGTCCAGGATATATAAAGAACTCAAAAAACTTAACACTGAAAGTACAAACAACCCAGTTCATAAATGGGCTATGGAGCTGGACAGACACTTTTCAGAAGAAGACATACAATCAATCAACAAATGTATTAAAAATGTTCAACATCTCTAGTAATTAGAAGAATGCAAATTAAAAGTACTTTAAGATTTCATCTCACACCAGTCAGAATGGCAGTTATCAAGAACACAAACAACAATAAGTGTTGGCGAGGATGTGAGGGAAAAGGCACACTCACACATTGCTGGTGGGACTGCAAATTGGTGCAACCAATCTAGAAACCAGTATGGAGATTCCTTAGAAAACTTGGAATAGAACCACCTTTTGACCCAGCTATTCCACTCCTCAGTCTACAGCCAATGGACTTAAAAACAGCATAGTATAGTGACACTTTAGTATTTATAGCAGCTCAATTCACAATAGCTAAACTGTGGAAGCAACCTAGATGCCCTTCAATATATGAATGGATAAAGAAACTTTGGTCTATATACACAATGAAATATTACTCAGCATTAAAAGAGAATAAAATTATGACATTTGCAGGAACATGGATGGAGATGGAGAATATCATGGTAAGTGAAGTAAGCCAATCCTAGAAAACCAAAGTTTGAATGTTCTCTCTAATAAGGGATGGTGATCCATAACGGGGGTGTGTGTGGGGAGAATGGAGGAACTTTGGACCAAGGGGAGGGAGGGAAGGAGAGGGGGAATGGGGGTAGGAAGGATGGTGGGATTAGAAGACCATCATTAGCCTAGGTATGACTGCACATGTGGTGTGACTCTACATCATGCACAACCAGAGAAATAAAAAGTTGTGCTCCATTTATGTACAATGAATCTAAAAGCTTTCTGCTGTCATGTATAACTGATTAGAACTAATAATTTTTTTAAAATGACATAAAAAACAAACAACTTTAGAAGATAAAAGGTTTATTTGGGCTCGTGGTTTTAGAAGTTCAGTCCATGGCCAGTGGGTTTCAAGGAAGAAGCATCATGGCAGCTGTGCGACGTGGAGGAAAGCTGTCAGTTTATGGCAGCCATGAGTGAGATATAGCACACTCCAGTGACCTACTTCCCTCCAGCCATATCCCACTTGCCCGCAATTACCACCCAGTAGTTCATTCAGTAATCAATGGATTGATCCACTTATAAGGCAATGGATCCCCACCACTGAATCTTGCTATATTGGGAATCATGATTCAAAATGAGTTTTTTTTTTGGAAACATCCCAGATTCAAATCATAACAATGAGGATCAATATTCATACTAAATATGTCGAAAACCTGTTTTGTCTTGTATGAATCTTGTCCATTGAGCTGGATGAAGCAATTAGATAGAAATGTACTTTTTTCCCTTTATAGATTATTGTCTTGAATCCAATAGGACTAATTTTTAAGTTGTTTGTCCTAATTGTCATAAAAACTCCAGAATTTCTGCTCACTTTGTTTCCCATGTTCAAATCTTTTGTCACTATATCTCTTATTCCTACTTTCCAAATCTTCTAAACAATTTGACTCTGCTTGTAAAAATTCATAATTCATCATCAGAAAAATCCTTAATATTTTCAACCCTTTCTTGAAAATGTTACCATTATTTTTTTTTCTCTAACAAGAAGCCATTTTTTTTTCATAAGGTTATCCTGTCAGGGGTGGTTCTTTTCTTTCCATAGTTCTTGAGTTATTAGTGTCTGGAGATTTAATAAAAGTCCTTTTAGTTTCTTTTGCTAATTTCAGAGAATTTTTCTACATTTCTATGTAAAAGTAACTTCGTAATCATGGAGAATAGGCTGTGCTCTACTTTGAGTTACTCCATGATGTATATAATGGTAGTATTCAGGCTGAGCCTAACCCTGAGTTAATCCATTTTTAAGATTATAGTCTGAGTCCAGGAGCCAATGAAGAATGGACTCTACACTTTGTACAAGTAAACAACCACTATGTGTCCAGCACAACCATAAAGCACAACTTATCAAACTGGATCAGGAGGACCCATACACAGGGGCATCCCAAATCATATCAGAAACACAGGATACATGCACTTATCAATGCTACCAGATGTAATCCTCTCACCTAAGGTCCATAAAAGGAAGAAACCCCCAAGACTGAACAAGGTGGTATACTGATCCTATGACCTGGTCACTCATCTCAAGCCTTGCCCAGGAAAATCACCATAGTGACAAACCTCCAATTCTCTGTCCTTGGGCTTCAGCTCAGTTTGGCTTCTCCTGTCCATGAGTGCCGCAGTCTGGCTGGGCACAAAATCACGAGCCACTCAAACAGGAACAAACTTTATTTTTGAAACTCCTGCCAATGCCCTGTATGCTCCCGGGAAATATGCCAACCCACACACGCAGCGTTCTCCCGGACACACACATCAACAGGAAATCCCTCCTCCGGAATTCCCTCCTACTGCACTTCCCCAACCAATGGGAACTCTCCAGGAGTCCCCTAGCAGCCGAGGTGGACAGCAGGGGTCTAATATCCAATTGAATGCAGATCTTAACATAATCATATCAACTCAATGGCTTGCTGGCGTCACCTTACAACCAAAAATGCCATGCATCATTTTTACTTGGCTATGACTCTCAGCACATGAGCAGTATGCATGGCCTACTCTCAGCTGACAACTCAATGTGACACCTCAAGCTGAACTCTGAAACTGCCATCTGTCTCTTGGTCTGTCTGGATCCTTTCCTTAACAACTCTGCAGAATTGGTTCATTAAAACCCTTATCTGATCACCTAAAGTGACTTTTTGTATTTTATCTGCTGTCTACCTTTGCTCTTGGCACAGCATCATGTAACTCTGTTTGAATCATTTCTTAATCTCTCTGTAATACACATGTAATACACATATAATATAATATATATATTATATCATCCATACATATGCATATTATTGTGTGAAGTATGACTTCAGTGTTATTGATAGAAATAATAACATTAAAATTAACATTGGGATAAAATAAAAGAACTTGTGATTGTTCAGTCTGTGACTATCATGTGACCCAGAAGGACTTGGTGAATTATAACTGATGAAAGTGGTATAGCTTTTGACTTATAGACATTCAATAAATTCTGATATTGTGGAAAGACACAATGTATTTGGAGCATGATGATGGTGTAGTTCACTCATGACAATATTTGAAACTCAAAATATCAGATTGTATCCTGCACAGTATTCATTATATTCATTATTACTGTCAAATACTAACTCATGGGTCATTCCCCTAGGTATTATCTACTGACTCATTCTAATCCTATTACTTTATCCTGCTTTTTACCTATCACTTTGCTGCATCTTTTGGATCAGTCCCATACATTTACAAATATGCTTTTAAGTCTCTCACTTATACACACACACACACACATGCACACACATACACCCACACTTACACACACATGAACTCTCTAGATCAATTTTCTCACCTTAGTTTTTTTTTTTAAACTCTCTTTTAAAGTTAATCTCTTAGAAGGAATTGTCTGTATTTTCCATCACCATTTCCTCATCCTTATTATCTCCTGAATCTATGATCATGAGATTTTGACCACTACCATCCATATAAACCATTTTGATAAGGTCATGAACAATTTCACATTGCTAGATAATGTTCAGATGTGAAAGATTATTTCATGTTTTCCAATATTCATATATAGAATTTCATAGCCCTGCTTATGGCAGAGATAATATGCCATGCTTTACAGTATCATCTTATGTTTTAACCAACTGTTCATTTGTGTGGATTTTTATGAGGGCTCCCACTTCTCTCTGTTGATCTTCCAGTTTCTATACCCCACACCACACTGGTTAGTCACTGTAGCCTGTAGCTTTCAGATAACCTCAATATCTGTTAGAGCAAGGTTTTCTACCTTGCTTTCTTTCAAGAGATTCTTAGCTAATATTAATCTTTTACATTCCATTTAAATTCTAGGACTAGCTGCCAATTTCATGAAGTAATATGCAGGGATTTTCATAATATTATTTTATTGAATATGTAAATTAATTTGGGACACTTAACATCTTTACAATATTGCCTCTTCCATGATATGAACATAGTATTCTATTTCTTCTATTACTTAAAACATTTCCTTCAGTCTTTTTATAATTTTCATGTTTTATTATACATGTTTATGTATAAATTTTTCATGTTTTGTTAGATTTATTCTTAGTTATTTAAAAAAATATTTAAAAGTTTTGCTTTATTTGACATATGGAATAACATTTAGTATAATACATTAGTTTTGTTTGCCATAATCTTAGTAAATTCAGCTCTTATTTTTAGTAATCATATGAAATAATTTTAGATTTTAATGTACTTAATCATATCACATACACAAAATGACAGTCATATTCCTGCATTTCTAATGAGTTTACCTTTTATTTTCCTTATTTTATTGCATTGGCCAAGACATCCAATACTGTGGTGACTAGAAAAAAAGACAGTGAATATCTTAGTTTCTTTTACAATCTCAAAATCAAAGTGTTCAGCATTTCACCATTGTGTATTATGTTTTGGTAGTTATTTTCTCTTAGACTAAATAAAACTTATGTCTAGTCTTAGTTGCTAAGAGTTTTAAATTTGTAAAAGGTGTTAATCCTTCAAACACTTTTCTACTAGATTAGGATAATAGTATGTTTTCTCCTGTGTTTTCCTCTGAAATTCTATTTGATTTCCCCTTTGCAAGTTGCATTGGTTGATTTCATTCTTTTGAACAGTAAACCAACTTTATGTTTCTAGAACAAATTCAACTTTGTCATACATGTTATCTTTTTATATTTCACTCAATTTTTATAATAGTCTGTAAGATTTGGTATAAAATATTTGCATTTATGTTCATAAAAAAGGAAGTCTCATTTTTTTTCCTGTCTGAGTTTTGTAATTAAAGTTGTTCAGCTTTTATAAAGTGCCTGGGTGATGCAACTTCATTACCTAATCTCTGAAAGAATTTGTTTAAAATTAGTATTACTTTCTCTGTGTTGGTGACTTTACTGTTGAAATAATCTACACAAATTTATAAACTTTCTCTCTACCTGAGAATGTTGGAGGATCTAAGATGAAATTTATTTATGAAAATTGGAATTTGATTCTCATTGTGTGTCCTGCAATCCTCCAGAATTTGTGCTGGTATTATCTCACTTAATCTATTTAGCTAACTACAAGAGCCCCCAGTTTTCTGATAAGAAACCTGAGGCGTTGAGAGGTCTGATAATTCTTTGAGGACCAACATGGAAATTGGAGGAGTCAGGTTGCCATCCTAGGTATATTGGCTCCAGAGTTCACTCCCCTTTGGGTTGAGACTATTGAACTATTTCTACTCCATCAAATTGACTCCTATGTTCATTTATTATCCATCTTTCCCCATTTCTAGCACATGCCATAATAGTCAAATTTTCCTTGATTAATGCTTTATTTGAATCCTGTGTTTCAATGTATTGTACTTTTCTTAGTCATTTCTGAATAGTCTTTAATTTTAATTCTGAGGTTTTCTTTATCCCGAGCTATTTAGAAGAGTGATTTAGCATTTCTAAGTGGAAAGTTTCTTTCAGGCTAGACTTTGGTTGTTTACTGTCTAGTTTTGTGACATTGTAATCAGAACTTGGGCTGTATAATTTCTGCCTTGGAGACTTATTTAGAATTTTTTGGTAACCTAACATCTGGCTAATTATCGTGAATGTTCCATGGTGTTTGGAAAGAATGTGTATTTTCAGTTTGTTGGGTACACAATTCTATATATATCAAATCATGCTGAATATTTATGATATTAAAATCCTTTATATTGTTTTTATTTCCCTACTTGATTTGACATTTTTCTGAGTTTTTTTCCCCTTCTTCTTGGTTTTGGTTTTGCCTGACAGTTTCCCTTTGCAATTTTGAAAATATTTACTTTATACATTTCAATGTTAAATTCTTCTGTCTTTAAGTTTTTGACTTTCTGATAATGTATCCATTGAAATTCATTTAAAACATTTGTTCTCATCTGGTTAAATACTTTGGCCTTATATTTGATTTTATTCTGATGTGGCTCCTACAGAAATGTAGGGGTATAGATCTGCTCTATCTCCAAGGCTTCAGTGTTGTGTTTTACCCACTTGGTTCTCAGTATTTTTTTCTCATGCCTGAATTGTATTTTAATAGGTATTAACCTTCAAATGGAGACAAATCAGCATAGGAAAGTCTCTGTAGCTGCATTCTATGTGTACTTTAGGATTTGCTGGAATCTCCTCTTTCCTTGGTCGCTGGTTGACAAGTCATGGCTCACAGCTCTAGTTTCTGTCTTCATTTTTATCTCAAAGGAATTCTTTAGTTAACTTTTGCATTGCTGTGATAAAAATACCTGACAAGATCAACTCAGAGGAAGAAAAGTTTATTTGGGGCTGATGGTTTCAGAGATCTCGTCAGTAATGGCTAACCATTGCTCTAGGCTCAAGAGAGGTGGTACACCACAGGGGAAGAGACCAGCAGAGGAGGGATGCTCAGCTCATGGCAGGGTGAGGAAGCAGATGATTTTGGTTTCTTCCTTTAAGTCCTTAGGCGTCAGGGAGTGCGCTGGGTCTCCTTAATAGCCCTAGTGTGTATTGATATGTCTGGCACAAAAGCATTCCACAAATTTGTATGAGCTACATGCAAATAGAGTAATATTTTCATAGGGATCTAACTGCCGCAGTCCGGCTGGCAGAAAAATAACCAGGGGGTGATGAACAACTTGTGTAGATTGATACAGCAGGAGTGGGAGCCATTTATTGTAGGACAACAGAGGTATTTATACATTCCACACAGCTTATCTTAATTAACATAAACTAGATACAGCAGTCAACCAACAAGGAATGTCCACACTTAATGGCTTGCTGGTGTTACTTCACAAACCACTCCCTCTGGCATTTTGCCAGGCGCCATCCAGACTTGTTTACAGACCCTAACATTTCTCTGGCAAAATGCCAGGTGCCATCCTGACTTGTTTACAGACTCTAACATCTAACATAGAAGGCACAGGTAAAATAAACATGAGCTCGCTCTACTCGCTTCTATCCTTGGCCCCTAAGAGTCTATTCTCCCCATAACAACAGAAAAATATCTTTTAAAATTTTTGTCTGATCCCATCACTTCTCTGTCAAAACTTGATTCCTGAGGACTTTCCTTTCCTTTTCCAAAGAAAATTTCTTACCCTATGGTGCCCAACATGATGTGACTTAGTCTTCCCATGTTCCTTATGCATTCTGCCTGGTCATTTTGGCCTTGATGACTTTCTTTAAATAACCCAAGTGGACTGGGACTCTGGAGACTTCACAGGTGGTGTCCTTGGTACCTGGTTGATAAGGTACCTGGTTGACAGAGAGAGCTCTGCCTGACACGCATTCCTCTGCTCTGTATCCTCATGGCTTCATCTCTCACCTCATCCAAACATTTGCTCTCATCCCACCTTCCTTGACAATCCTTTCTGATAATGGTCTTCCTGTGTCTTTCACTGCACTGATTTCCTGATACTGTGTGACATCACCTGGAATATTAATATTCATATACCACCTGCTGGATGGCAAAAGGCACATCTGGTTTCCCACTGCTAGATTCCAAGTGCCTAGTGAGTTATGGGCATCATCTATTAAATGAATAAATAGAATTACTTGCTTGGTCTTGTTAGCCATCTCTGCCTTTCCTGTAGTCAGGCATACTGGAAACAGTCATGCAGATGTCAGAAGGAACAGAACTGCCATGGGTACCACTGGAGAGTGTGGCAAAGCAGACAGGCAACTACATGCTGCTACCCAGACTCTATGAGACTGCACAAAAACCAGCCATACTCTCAGTCATCCACGAGGAAACAAAAACTACAGCCTTGAAGTTCATTCCTGGGAGAAGGATGCTACACAGCATGCATTCTTCTTGTACATGTAAAAAAAATATGGGATGGGTGGTGGAACCTAGTGAAGAATACATGTGTGTATCAGGTGAAAACAAGGGTTAGTGAAGCAAAGACATTTTAATTTAGTCTCTGAAGAAAGTCCTATTCTTGTATTCATGTTGCCATGGAATAGCAAATCATGTGAAAAGTTATTTGAGTTTAGCTTAAACTCAGGTCTGTGTTTTCATTGTCTTACCTGGTCCAAGACTTTCATGACCCAAATCAGGTATCTGTCTCTCTCAGGAGCTGCCACATAGATCTGAGTGCCCCCTAGCTTTGAGCTGTGGAAAAGGGGAGACTGGCTTTCCTGACCAGGAAGCAGGTGGATCCTCCTCTCTCTCTCCACTCAGCAGAGGAGCAAAGCTTTGGGAGTAGGTGTTACCCATGGAGTGAGCTGCCTTCTTGTTCCTTTGTAATACTACCCCTGACCTTTTTTGGAAAGAACATTCCATGGAACCTCCCTTTGTGTGTACTCCCTATATAAGAATAAAGAATTCAATTGGTACTCTTTCTTTCCAATGGACCCCTAAGGTCCAGCGCTGTACCTGGATTTTGAAAAGGTACTTCTGTGTGCTTATGTGCTTTCTTCGACATTTTCTTCAGTTATTGAAGTAGTCAGATTTTGTGAGCCCAGCATAGGTCGCCAGCTTAGATAGATGGTGATAGGTCCCCACACCACCTTTCCTCTCTCAATTTGTACTGCCTGTGTAGAAGTTGATTACTCACAGTATAATTCATGGATGCTTTTTTTAAAAAACCACATTGTGATCTGTAATCAATGTCTGGTGAATAAAAAAGCCTACAGCCAGCACAGAATTGTGCAAAGATAATAAAAACGGCGTTTTAACTATAAAATTCTATAATTTTTGTCTTCTACACTTATAAAATTGAGCATTTGTTAAATTTCTACATACCTATGAAATGATATCTTGACATATAGGCTAAATTTCCTAATGTATTAGTGACTTATTAAAAACACAGGTTGGAGTGATGGTTGAGGTGGCAATGGTGAGGCTGGCTGTCAATTCGTAAAGCAGTGCCGCTCATTTAATCCTGGCTGCTGTCTCTTCCCTTTATTGGTAGCTTGCAATGTGCCAAGTTCTGTAAGGGCTTTTAATGAATGGTAATAATTATATTTAATTATTAGTAAAGGGAATTAAGTAAATTATTCTTAACTCAAGCAACTTTGAGAAGGAGGCTGTATTATTAACTCCACTTCACCCAGAGGAAACTGAGATCAGAGAACAGTTTTCTTAAGGTTATACATCTGATCAGCTGAGGAGAGGGTAGTATGATGTAAATAATTTAAATGCAGAATTTGTGATTTTGCTTTATGCTTCTCTTTTATATCCAGCAGGCTACATGCCTTGAAGAGACCTGGATTTCTGTGATGCTTAGCAAGTTTCAGAAGATGCTTAATCAAACTATTCAGGCATGAAATTCCAGAAATCTAGAGCAAGAGGCCAGTGTGTAGAATTCCACAGAAGTGGCACATGGATTGGTGAAGCAGTTGCTGTTAGATTCCCTTTGAAAGAACAACCACAAGGCTGCTTTTGATTTCTGAGTAGTACCAAGGTCCTTCAAGAGAATAGAATATATGCACAAAATGAATGTCATAACACCAAATCTTCACTATTTTCTGTAAAGGTATAAAACAAATTAGTTTTCTGTTGCATATTATATAAAAATTATGCAATTGATAGTTAAAATAGGTCTTTTAAAATTATTTTAAGGAGTCATCATTTAAAGAGACCCTTAAAACTGAGCTATAGAAGAAATGTTAGCATGTAACAAGTACGATTTCTCCTTCAGAAAACAGGCTTTTAGGAGATTCTGTAAAAGATCACTTGATATTGAAGCTGAATTGTTTCCTTAGCTAGACTATCAGTAAAGTTAAGGAGGACTTTAAGTACTATACACATAAGAAAGCTTAAAGGAAAAATTGTTATTTTTCATTTTCCAATGTTTAAAAAGTAAAATCATAGCCTGAAAAATCTCACAGTAAGAAAAGTACAAACTTTCATAATTTCTAATTTCTTACTTATTATTTGTACTTTGGCTAATTTTACCTTTTGAACTTTTGAAGCTTCTCCAAGATAATTTTTTTCTTAATTTTTCAGTACTGGGGATCAAGTCCAGAGCTTCATGTGTGCTAGGCAAGTGCTCTACCACAGAGTCAAACACGCAGCCTTTGTTTGCTTTATTAACTCTCAGATTTATCAATCTTATTTGTCAACTGTTACTGTGTTTATTAATCTATTAGGCTTCCTTTCTAGTGGGTGAATTAATCTCTGAAACTAATACCAAAGCTAAAAAGAATAGTGATCAAGATTGTTTGTCAGGTACATAAAAGAATTATAGGCAATATTTTTATTATCTGTTATGTACTTACTATTGCTATCTATTCACTGGTAGTGTGTTTTAAAACACTTAGCCATTCTTTGTGCAGTTTTCAGTGAATGGAAGGGAGGATAATTCAGTGTGTTATTGATTTGTATAGTTGAATTTGTACAGTTGCAGAAAGAAACACCACAATACAAATTCTGTAATCCAGGTATGAAAGTGTGCATCTTTGTTCTCCTGTGCTGTTCTTGATAGATACCAGTCTCAGCAATAACGCTGACACTTTTCAAAGGGTATTCATTTGTTCTCATTTACTCTGTACAAGATCAAGGCAGGTGAATTGTTCACATAGGTTAAGTGACTTGCTCAAGGTTGGGCAATGAATTTATAAGTCAGGATTTGAACCAAACCTCTTCATCTTGTGCTTTATTTATTTTATTGTTCAGAATCAATTTTGACATAATTATAAAAGCTTGGAATATATCTCATTCTAAATTCTAACCCTAGACCCCAGTATTTGTCCTTCCCCTTCCCTCTCCCCACCCAGTGCTCCTTTTAGCTTGTGCTTTAAAACACAGAAGATGTAAAGTAATCCTGTGAGCTTAAATAATGCTGATGGAATACACCTATGTGACATTGAACTTTAAATAGGTCTCCTGTGGTTTGTTGTATGCCCTTTCTGTTTGATACACTTAGAGGTAACTCAACAATTATCATGAGGAATAAAACTTTAGTGTACATCTCAGTATTTCTAAACTTACTTTATAATTGAAGCAATTTGAATCTTTTACAGAGATATGTTTGTGCTGAATTTTTAATCAAAATTATCTAAGACTTTTGAATTATACAAACTGTACGATTTTAAAATAAAATCTTACTTTTTCTATTATTTCATTTTTATGGAGATTGGTAACATTTAAAGTGGGGTGATTAAGCAAAATCATCAATGAAATGTTTTGGAATACTTGCAGAGGGTAACAGTAATGACGTTTTCCTTTCCAAATGTGAGATTGGTGCATAAATGTACTTATCAATTAGGGTCATCAACTGGTCAAAATGAACTTCCTTGAACTTCTTGTTACGATCATACAAATTGGGCTTGAATTTCTAGCTCATTATGAAATGTAATGTAGCAAACAATAAAGTTTGTCCTTCATTTTTTTCTTCCTTCTTTCCATCCACCTTACTATTTATCCTTCTTTTTGACTTGGTATTTCTGTCTTGCTTTCTCTTCTCTTTCTCCTCCTCCTCCTCCTTCTTCTTCGTTCTTTTTTAGTTATACATGACAGTAGATTCCATTTTGATAAAATCATACATGTATGGAATATGTTTTATCATTTTTGTAAACACTTGTTAGTGATACTGCCTGGCTAACTTTATGAGTTCCACACTAAAGAAAAGGTCATAGGAAGGTCCATACAAAAGCAGAATATTCTGGTAAAACTTAGGGTAGGTTACCATTAGACATGCGTAGGTCACACATCAGGTGCTTGACAAACAATTTTAAACAGAGTATTCAGAATCTGCAGAACGATTAAGGAATATATTGAATTTTCCCTATTCACCCTGATTATAAAACTATTTACATTTCTTATAATACCACTCAAAAGTTTGTCAATATGGAAATTGTTCCTCTGCTAATTTAAGCTTATTAGTTACTTGATGCAAATGCTTTTAAGTCAGACAATTTGTTAACACTTGGTTGGTCATTGTCTGTTAGATAAACTCAAGACGTACTTAATGATGGTGGTTCTTTGCATTTCTTCTGGAGTTTCTAACAAATTTTGCTTTACACAATTTTTAATGATTCTGTTTTCTGTAGAAATGCTTAAGTTTATATTGACTTTATCATCTATTGAATTTTACATATATTTAAGATATACTGCTTCATTCATTTATTTTGTCTTGTATTGTGTATTTTTAAACAATTGATTTTGAAATAGTTACAAGTGGACAGAAATATGCAAAAAACAAAACAAATAAAACAACCCCAAATGTACCTGGATGTCTGTGTAACTTTTATCTGGTTTCCCCAATGATAACATCTTTTATAATTACAGTATAATATTAAAATGAGGAAATGTATATTGGCACAACCCACAGAGCTTATCAGATTTTAATAGTTTTGAATATGCTCATTTGCATGTATAAAGTTTTATGTGAGTATGTATACTTGTGCAACCAGCACTATGGTTAAGATACAGAACTCTTATCATCACAAGTTTCCTTGTCCACCCTATGTAGTCCCCCCCACTCCTTCCTCATATTCTGGCAACCACTAGTTTGTTCTTCATTTATGTAATCTTACTTTGAGGTTGTTATATAAATGGGACTATCAATTACATAAACTTTTGAGACTGGCTCTTTTTAATAGCATAACGTCCTTGAGATTCATCTGTGTTTTCATGTGTTCCAATCGTTCATTCATTTTATTGTTGAGTAGTATTCCAAAGTGTGGATCCCATGGCTTGTTTTACCATTTATTGTAGGACCGTTGGGTTATTTCTAGCTTTGGGTTATTATCGAAAAAGAGTTATAAATACTTATGGTTTCTTCATTTATCTGTGATAAATGCCCAAAGTGTAATAGCTGGGTCTCAGAATAACTTAATGCTTGGTTTGATGAGAAACTGTCTAACTTTTTCTGAGTATCTATACCATTTAACATTCCTACCAACAAGGGATCAGTGATCTACTTTCTCTGTTTCCTCATCAATATTGACTATTCATTTTAACTATTTTTTAAAAATTTTAACTGTTCTAATAGGTATGTAGTGATGCATTATTTTAGGTTCTTGCATTCCCTGATAGATAATGTTGTTGAGCATTTCTTCATGGGCTTATTTGCAATCATCTTCAGTGACATGTTTGTTTATTTCTTCCATTGATTTTTAAATTAGTATTTTTTTGTTGCTGAGTTTTGAAAGATTTTTTTTAATGCAGTCATGTACTCATAATAATGTTTGGTCAATGAGGGACCACACATTGGATAGTGGTCCCAAAAGATTGTATTATCAATGACATAATAGCCATCTTAATTTATGTAAATGCACTCTACGGGGTTTGCACAACAATGAAATGATCTAATGACACATTTCTTAGAACACATTTTCCTTTAAGTGACATATGTCTGTAGTCCAGATATGAGTACTTTGTCAGAAATACAGTTTATAATTTTTTTCTCCTTCTCTTGTTGTATATCCTTCCATCTTCTTTACAAGGTTTATCACAGAACAAAGGTTTAATTTTGGTGATGTCCAATTAAATTGTATCTTAATTGTAACTAATATTATTAACTTAAAAATTCCTCTCAATTACAATATATCCTTTTAATTTTGCCAGAATGACTCTTGCTTATTATAAAAGATTAGAGAATATAGAAAAATAAAGTTAAAAAATTTAAAACCTTATCAATTCCCAAATAACCATCATGTGCATATTTAGAATAGATTTAATATTTTTCTCTTACAAGTGATAGAGTTAATTTTTAAGAATAAGATACAGCTCATTTTATTTTAAAAAGTCTTAAATTCATTTTTATTCAAAACCAAAAAAAAAAAAAAGGAAAACAAAGTGAAAACATGGGACATGTTGAGATTCAGAAAAATATTTATTTTATTAGAAAATTTTAGTTCTTATACAGTATCTTACAAAGTAAGAAAACATTTATGGAAAATGATAAGAGTTGAATTTACCATTCCTCTTTCAGGGCCCTATTGTTTATTTTATTTCATTTTTTATTAGTGCATTTTAGTTGTGCATAATTGTGGGATTTGTTGTTACATATTTGTGCATGTACACAATATAACAATATAATTTGGCCAATGTCATTCCCAAGGATTTCCCCTTTTCCGTCCTTCCTCCCTCCGTCTGGTCCCTTTCCTCTATTTTATTGATTCTCCTTTTATTTTCATGAGAATCACCTCACAACTTTCTTTCACTTTTTCTTCTCTTCCACATATGAAAGAACTCATGAGACCCCTGACCTTCTGAATTTGACTTATTTCGCTTAACATAGTGTTCTCAAGTTCCATCCATTTTCCTGTAAATGATATAATTTCACTTTCTTTGTGATGAAATAAAACTCCATTGTGTATATATGCCACAATTTCTTTATCCATCCATTCATTCATTTATGGATACCTAGGCTGGCTCCATAGTTTGGCTATTGTACTGCTTCAGACATGGGTATGCATGTATTGCTATAGTATGAAGACTTTAATTATTTAGGATAAATATGGAGGAGTGGTATAGCTGGATCATATGATGGTTCCATTCCTAGTCTTTTGAGGAACCTCCATAACTGATTTCCACAGTGGACTTGTTTTTTTTTTTAAAAAAATTAAAAGTTTCAAATTTATTGTATTGGCTCTATCTCATGAAGATAGCCATCTGTTTTATATGATCCCCCTATTTATCTTTATCCCAAATTCCATTGTTTTTACCTTATGAACATTGATAATATACCTTCACAATATTTACATTCTATGCTCTCAATGTGATTCCCACAGTATGTTTTTTCTTTGGGCAACTCTACTATCCACAGGCTGTTTTGTGAAACTGCCTTTCCCATGGCTCTCTCATGCACCACATTGTCACTACAGTCAAAAAACCAATGGATATGTGTTTTATACATGGCCATCCCCATCAATGATGTATCCCATACAGCTGTGTTCCCATAAGTTATGTTGTCCAGACATAACTAGTTTAGTTTGTGTAAGAATATTCTATGATGCTTGCACAAGTGTGAATTCATCTCTGATGATTTCTCAGACTGGATCCCCAACATTAAGTGACACATGACTGTGATTCTAATCCCTTGATCATGTTGTTTAAGTACCCTGCATCCTTACTTATTTCCTTATGACCATTGATCTGTACTTGAATGTCTACTATTACAGTGTTTTCATGTCACTTCGAATCACCTGTCTTTTTGCATCACGGTTTATAAATATTTCTAAGCATTATATTGGCATTTGAAATATGGCTTTTAGCATTAAAATGTGCCTTTCTTTTTACATTGGGTACTTTAGGCTTGAATTCTACTTGGATATATTGATATCACTTTTATTTTTATGTCATTTCCAGGTTTGTGATGTACCTTTATCTAGACCTTAATTCTTAAGATTTATAAGTCACAGTATTTTAGGTTGTATCGTGTATGTGTCATGTAGCTGGGTTTTGTTCTTTAAGGCAATGTGAAAATTGGCTCCTTTGCTTTGAATCCATGCAATACTATCTTCCCCGTGAAGGAACTGCAGAATTCTGAGTCTCCTGAATGTAGCACACAAATTGCTGAGGACAACAGGCACTGTCTAGGATTGTTACTCATCTGTTTACCCTGGCTGCAACCTCTGAGCCATCTCTCCACATCAGGTTGGAAAGAACAGGGGGTGTGGTGGGGGGCTTCTCCTGGTGGCATTTAGACTCTCTCTTTGCCAGGGAAACAGGCCATTAACTGATGTTTTAGGCATTTCCTATAAAATTGCCATCTTTCCACAGAGTTGGATATTGGGGGTTGTAGAGGTGATGTCTGATGCTTGACTCCTCCTCCTTTCCACCCTGCTATGTACTGAAAGTAATCAGACTATGAACTTTGCCTTACCCAAATTCTATTGCTTCTTAGCCTTGGGCAGCAACTTTATTGTGTAAATATATTTAGAAGAAGAAAGATGTAACTTCCTTATATATTTGAAGAAACTCTATGAGTTTCTATGACCTGATTCCTCTAGGCATAGGTTCTTTATATGTAAAATAATTTTAAAACTCCTCTTTTCACAAGGCTTGGTGTGCAACTCAATTTCCCTGCTGCCAACTCAAGCAAAAATCTAATTTGACAGTTAAAGTCAATAAATGACTTCAGTGATATAAGACTCAATAACTGTTCTTCACCTAAATACTGAAATACTTCACTTCAAAGGACAATGAGATTCTCCAGAACTTGAATATATATATATTTAAAAACTATAAAATTATCTCCATTATAGAGGTAATTTCAGGAAAAGTTGTGCAAACTATTGGATTTGCTAGAGTTATGCCGCAGTCTGGCTGGGCACAAATCACGAGCCACTCACAGCTTTGTAGATTCAAACAGCAATTCTTTATTCCCGATCTCACACCGGCCTTCTACAAACACGCTCTGGGGAAATCCACGTTCTCTGCCCAAATCCACACCCACTGGGCTTCTGTCTCCCAAAAATATTCTGAATCCCGTGAGAACTCAAGGGGAACTCAGGCAGCAGGATACACCCTATTCTAAACGGGGAACACCCTAAACACGGATCCGCCCTGGTCCTTGAGCAAGGTCACGTTATATGCAATGTCGCTGCAAAATGTCCTATTTCCACGAGTCCTTCCACTAAAGAAACATGGGGGTACGCTGGCAAGGAAATTGTCATACCTACTTGGCTGATGGCTCCCAGCAGAGTTAGTCAAATTATCTGCATGCATTACACAAATGTGTTCTTTTTCATGCTTTTGCAGTGTGTAAAATTGCTACCATTTTTGTCACTGTTTTTAGGTAAGGCATTGTTTCTGGAAAAATTGTTAAGGTTCTGGAAGAATTGAATGTGAGTTAGCTATGTAATATTATGAATGATTGATGATCTCTTAGTTCATTTGGTGTTGCTACAGCAGAAGATTATATAGACTGGGGAATTTATAAAGAAAAGATATGTATTTGGCTCACAGTTCTAGAAACTGGGAAATACAAGGGCATGGCTCTGGCATCTGCTCAAAATTTGATGAGGGTCTTCTTTACTTTATTTGTATGTCACTAAGAAAACTCCTCCAATCATATCTAGTCATACCAAAGATTGAAACTTCTGAAAGATATTTTAATCTAAAAGAAAACTTTGGATTTTAAGCACTGTATTTGATTGCTCCCTGTTCTTTAGAATTGCCCTATTGATTTAAAAGATCTAATAATGACTTCATGTGGCTAGGATCAATAAACATTGCTTGAAATTAAATATTCTATAGAGAACAAATAATGAACACCAGATTAATTATTTGTTGAAAAATTTGTAAACACAAATATTTTAACATAACAAATATGTATGTTGATGTTTTATTGGGCACAATGCTAACACTAATAAATATCCTAGATTCTTATTAGGGTCTATTTAAAGATAAAATAAGAGATATAAAAACCTAATTAAAATGCTGAAAAATGTAAGACAAGAATGATGGGAAAATATTGTATATAAATATTTGATAAGCATTTACTCAATAAATATATTATAAGTTTTTTATGTACTGTATGAATTATCATTTGAAATATATCTGGAGAAAAACTACATTTACATATTATAGTTAGTATTCTTTCTGGCTTAGCCTCTCATTTCATGGTCTATCCTTAGAGTATATGTGTGGAATATTACATCTTACTTTAAATTTGAGTTACAAAACTATTTCTTCATATTTGTGTTGTTATATAATCTTTGGGAAGATAGTATGGCTTCTCATAACTCTAAAGAAAGATTGGATTTTTCAAGAAAAACAGTAGAGACAATCAATAAAATCAAGATTTGGTTCTTTAAAAAGATCAATGGAATTGCAAAATTTTTCTAAATAAACTAAGAAAATTGAGAGAAGAATCCAATAATTAAAATCATAAACAGAAAAAAGGGACAACACAATCAAATTTACAAAAATAGAAATTGATTATAAGAGAACACTGTGAACAATTGCATATCAATACATTTGATGACTTAGATTAAACAGGTTAAATTCCTAGAGACACAGCCTACAAAGGCTGAATCATAAAGAAATGGGAAAGCTAACCAGACCTATAACTAGCACATAAGTTAAATCAGTAATCAAAAACCCTTAATAAGATAAGCCTAGGACCAGATAGTCTTACTAGTGCATTCTACCAAATATTTAAAAATTAATTAATGTCAATCCTGAAAGTTTTTATAAAAAATTGAAAAAGAGGGACAACTTCTTCATTTGACCTATGAGGCCAACATTACCTTCATACCAAAGCCAGACAAAGATACTTCAAGAAATAACCTTTGATGGAAAAATACTCAACAAAATATTAGCAAACTACAGATGCTCTTGGCCTACAAATGAGTCATGTCCTGATAAACCCACTTTCAATAGAAGCTATTGTAAGTTGAAAATGCATGTAATATTCACAAACTACCAAAAAACATGGCATAGCAACACAGTACACTGTACAGTACTCATTATCTACCATCCAGAATATGTGACAGGTTGGGAACTGTGGCTCACTGCCTCTGCCTGACATTGTGAGAGAGAAATATACTCCATATTTGCTAGTCTAGAAAATAAATAAAAAATTAAAATTTGAAATACAGTTTCTACTAAATATGTTTCACTTTCACATCATGGTAAAATTGAAAAAAAATTGTAAGTTGAACCATTATATAAGCCAGGGACTATCGGAGTTAAATTCAACAATATATTGAAAGATTAAATAGCACAATCAGGTGGGATTTGTTCTGGGAAGGCAGTGATGGGTCAGTATACAAAAATAAATCAATGTCATACAGTACACTAACAAAATGAGGATATAGATAAAGCATTGACAAAATTCAGATCTGTTTCATAGTAAAAACACTTGAACATGTGATAGGAAGAAACTACCTCAACATAAAAAAAAATCATACATGAGTTCTCACAGCTAGGATCCTCCTCAGTGGTGAAAGTCTAAACACTTCTTTTAGATCAGGAACAAGACAATTGTGCCTGCTTATACCATCTCCATTTAACATGGTTTTGGAATTTTGAGCCACAGCACATAGGCAAGAAAAAGAAATGAGGCATCTAAACTTGAAAGGAAGAAGTGGAAGTATCTGTTCACAGATGACAAAATCTTATATGTAGAAAACTCTAACATTTCTTTTAAAAACTTCAGACTGTTAGAACTAATAAATTAATTAAATTGATTTGTAGGGTACAAAGTCAACATGGAAAAATTAGTTGCATTCATATACAATAGCAATTGACAAGTAGAATTTAATAACATAAAATACTTAAGAATAAACTTAAGCAAGGAGGCAAAAATCAGTACACTAAAAATATTAAACCTTGATGAGAGAGATTAAAGAAGACACAAATAAATGGAAAGGCATAATATGTCCACGGATTAGAAGCCTTACTATTTTAAAGAATATTAATATTATCCCAAATGATCTACCTTTTTAATGAAATACCTATAAAAATCCCACTGACACAGAAAACATACCCTAAAATCCAAATGGAATGTCAGGCTCAAAGAGAGGCCAGATAGTCAAAGTATTTTTGGAAATAACAATGTTGTAAATCTCACACTTCTTACAAACATTACAAACAGTATGAAACTAGTATAAAGACAGTCCTATAGATTGATGGAATATTATAAAGATATCTCAAACAAATCCTCACATGATTAAATGTCTTTTGACAAGTGTGCCAAGATCATAAATAGGGAAATGATAGTTTCTTCAACGAATGGGGAAACTGGTTGTCAGCATGTAAAAAGAATAAAGTTGGATGTTGACATTACATTGAATGCAACTTACACAGAATTTAACTTGAATGGACCAAAGACCTACACATAAAACTTGAAACTATAAGATTCTTAGAACAAAATATAGGGAAAGTTCTAAGGACACCCGATTTGGGCAAGGATGTCTTGGATAAGAAACTAAGCACAGGCAACAAAAATAAAAATAGATAAATGACAACTACTTTAAACTTAAAAACTTCTGTTTTTTTTTTTTTTTTTGGAAAGGGGGTGCCAGTGATTGAACTCAGGGGTGCTTAACCACTGAGCCACATTCACAGGCCTTCTTATTTTGAGAAAATTTCTCACCAAGTTTCATAGGGCCCCACTAAATTGCTAAGACTGACCTTGAACTTGTGGTCTTCTTACCTCAGCCTTTCGAGTTGCTAGGGTTTCAGGTGTGTGCCATGGTGCCCGCTTCACTTAAAAACTTCTGAAAAATCAAAGGACACAATCAACAGAGTGAAAAAGCAACCAATGAAATGGGAGAATATTTTTGTAAAATGGAGAAAGGTCCAATACCTACATCATATAAAATTTTCCTAAGACTCAACAATAACAAAAACAAATAACTCTATTAAAAGTATACCATCAGCTTGAATAGACAATACTCCAAAGATGATATACAAATATCTGACAAACATAAAATGATACTCAACACCACTCATCGTTAAGGACATGTAAACAAAAATCCTAACCATATGAGCTATTGCCTCAGACCCATTAGGATAGCTGCTGGAGAGAGAGGAAGGAATGGGGGGAATGGAATAAAGGAAGGATGGAAGGAAGGAAGGAAGGAAAAGAACAAGAATGGCAAGAATTTAGAGAATTTTGAATTCTTTTGCATTGTTGGTAAAAGGTAAAATGGTGTGGCTTTTGTGGAAACCAGTATGGTGGATCCTCAAAAATTTAAACAGAATTACAAAATGATCTCCAATTCAAGGTATATTACCCTAGGTCATTAAAAAGCAGGCTCTTAAAGAGATATTTATGAACTATGTTTATAAAAGAGTTATTCACAACAGTGAAAAGGTGGCAGAAACTCAAGTGTCTATCAACAGAAAAATAAAACATTCTATCTATATACAATGTGATATTTTTCAGCCTTAAAAAGAAGGAAATCCAGTCAAGTGCTACCTCATGGATGAACAATGAGGACTTTATACTAAGCACAATAAACCTGTCACAAATGGGTAAATACCACCACATGCTTCCACTTACATGAGAAATCAAGAGTAGTTTCACAAAAACAGAAAGTAGATGGTGGTACAAGGAGCAAGTAGGAGGGGAAAATGGAGAGCTGTTTAAGGGATATGAGTTTCAGTTTTGCAAAATGAAGAAGTTCTGGAGATTGGATGCATAACAACACAACTGAACCCTTAAAAATGGTAGCGATGGCAAATTTTTGGTTATACATTTTTTATTACAATAAAAAGTATATATTAAAATAAATAAAAAATAATTAAAAATTAAAACCTTCAGTAGTGCAAAATATAAGCTCATAATCACAATTTTAAAAATTATTTAAAGTGGGCTGGGGATGTGGCTCAAGCAGTAACTCGATCGCCTGGCATGCGAGGGGCACTGGGTTCAATCCTCAGCACCACATAAAAATAAAATGAAGATGTTGTGTCCACCGAAAACTGAAAAATAAATATTAAAAAATTCTCTCTCTTTTCTCTCTCTCTTTCTCTCTTTAAAAAATTATTTAAAGTATTTGGCTTGCTTTGAGTAGATTACTTTTCTACTCTCTGATTTTTGTTATGACCAAAATGTAAATATAAATTTCTTCAATTATTGATTCCATACATTGGCTACTATATTCTGGAATTGTTATTTTCCCAACTTTATTTGACTTAAAAATATTTAAAAAATATGTATCATTCATCCTGTATGAAAAGAGTAAGCCTAAGAAGAACTCTGCATTCAACTTCTAATTTTTAATTTTTTTTAGTTGTAGATGGACACAATAGCTTTATTTTATGCATTTATTTTTATGTGGTGCTGAGGATCAAACCCAGTGCCTCACACAAGCAAGACGAGCACTCTATCACTGAGCCCCAGCCTCAGCCTTCTAATTTTTTTTTAATTAAAAAATTTTTATTTATATTTTTTATTGGTGTATTATAATACATAATAGATATTTAAAATAATTCTTGTAACTGTACACAATACAACAATATAATTTGTTCAATTTATTTTCCCAGTACCCTTATTTTTCTTCCCTTCCTTCCTCTGCCTGTTTAAATCAAAATATCTTTAAGGACTTTAGGTTTTAAAAGTAAATATAAGTTTGTTGTAAAGCACATAAGTAATGCCAGAGTAGGAAGTAGATCAAGTGAGGGACAATCCTAACCCTCAGATCCAACTATAGATAATCACTTCTTTCTCTGCCCCTACCCAGCCCAGTGACCCCAATTCACAAGGTCAATGCTATCTTTGCCATCATTCTCACTTACGCTTGAGGGCCATTTAAGTTTTTGAATCTGATGCTGTTATAAACCATTTGGTATCCCATGTACTTCTATGCATATTTCTATTCATTATCCCATTATTACTCAAAGAAAATCCCCCAGAGGTGGTATTTCAAGGCAAAAGATATATGCATAACATTCCAATTCTTATTACTACTTTGCTCCTAAGGAAGATTATGACCTTTTACATTTCCATAAAGTATATGAATCAGTCCATTTTCTCACAATCACTCAACTAAAGTTATTATAAATCTTTAAACATTAGACATTTTTAGGCAGGTAAATAGCACCTCATTGTCTTTTTAAATTGCATATCCTTAATTAATGATGGAGTTGATTGATTATTGATGCTTATTTTCCTAATTTTCTTTACAGTGTTTTTAAGTTTGTTATTGATTTGTAAGACATTTTTATAAGTCAAATACATTATTCCTTTATCACATCTATTACAAACATTTATCTTGAGTTCTACGGGTCTTATATTTTTTTCCTTGGGATTATTTGCCAAACAGAAATTTAATTTTTTATGTAGTCATTGTTCTCCACCCTTTCCCTGATGAAGCTTGACCTTCATGTCAGGCTTAGAAAGATTTTCTTTAGCCAAAGATTATCAATTACATTTCTATATTTTTTTCCTAATACTACTGAAAAAAATATGGCAGGATAAAGTTTAATTTGAAGCTTCGAAGCCTGGTACAGCCAGATTCCCCTCTGTAGTGCACGACTTGTGTTTTTATTTATTTTTATTTTATCTGTTCTTTTTAGATATACATGACAGTAGAGTGTATCTTGACTTATTATAAATACATGGAGTATAACATATTCTAATTAGGATCCCATTCTTGTGGTTGCACATGAGGTGGGGATTCACTGTGGTGTATTCATATATGAACAAAGGAAAGTTACGTCACATTTATTTCACTATCTTTCCTATTCCTATACCTACTCCCTTCCCTTCATTCCCCTTTGTCTAATCCACTGAATTTCTATCCCCTCCCCACACCCTTGTTGTGTGTTAGCCTCCATGTATCAGAGAAAATTCAACCTTTGTTTTTTGGGGGGATTGGTTTATTTCACTTAGCATGATAGTCTCCATATTTTAATGACTCTCATCATTGAGTCTCAAGCTTCAGGATTATACTTGACTTGGTCAGAGAAAATGTTACTCCTTATTTTTGAAGGCTACAACAGAGGTTGTGAAGGAGGGTGTGTGTATGGGAGGGGTGGAGTTAATAGATGGGGCAATTCCTGCATTTATAGTGTGAGAAATTCCTCTGTCTCCCAGTTCTTCTCCACATTCCAACTTACTTTTACATTTCAGTGACTGCAATGGGACTTTGCAGTGACCCACATCTTCATTTGTCCACATCCCTGCACGTGATTGTTTTATAAATTATTTCTTCAGAACATATGCAAATTCCTTTCCCCTAGCTTTGAATAATGACTCCCTCAAAGTTCTTCAAGCAGCCTCCCTTAAGCATCTACCTACTACCTAATCCCCAAACCATGTGTCATGTTTCAGGTTTTGTAATGGCCATTCTACTCTTCAGAACCAAATATTTTTCAGTTATCTATTGCTACCTAAGAAACTGCTCCAAAATCTAGTGATTTAAAAACAAAACCGTGTTATTATATATCATGATTTTGTGGGTCAGGAATTTGGAATTTGGAGGACTAGATAGTTCTCCACTGGGTATACTTTGTCCACTGCCAACCACCAAAACATTGTATTTTTGAGCTCCCAAACTTAAATCTAAATTGCCAAGGATAGAATTTAGGGCTATTTGTGTGATAAAGAAACAGGGTGGTGTGAGGCATGGGGAAAAGTGGTTGGAGGTCAGGAAAGGCAAGTGAATCACTGGATGTCTGCACATGTGTAATCAAACCTCACAGCTCTTCATAAGTTGCACGCTCAAAAAATGATGGCATTAGTATGACCCTTGGGTGGAATTTTGCCTCTCTGACATCAAAAGGACCCCCAGGAGATGCTTCTGCAGGTTCAAGTGAGGGTATTGGTTGCTTTAGTCGGTTTGAGATAGACAAGGCTATCCTTAATTCCCTAAGAAAGCACTGAAACAGCCACTACCAAAGCGACTGTGCATCAGAGGTACTAGGTATAGTGAATGTAAGCATAAATAACTGAGTGAGGAGCAGACCTCAAAAGAATCAGCAAGCTGTCTTTATCAAACATCGGTGGAAGGTGGAATGGCACATGGCACATTTTCAGGGGAGAAAATGGGCACTGGTTACAAGAGGGGTCTGCTTTTTACAGGTCTTAATGAGAGTTAATCATAGCAGAATGTTCATTGTGACTTAATCATTAGAGACTTGGGCAGTCAGGAAACTAGGTTAAAAATCTAACTCAGGAAAACAGCTGTAAAAGCTCAAAACCCATTCTAACTCAGGGAAATAGTTGTAAAAGCTTGAAACTCATTGTTATTGGGATAAAAATTTACATCCCAGAGCTCATTTGTCTGCCTTCCCCTCCAGGACTCAGTGCTACTGGAGAAGGATGAAAGCCCAGAGCTTGCCCTCCTGGCGTATCTTCTTCCTCTGGGATCCGCTGTTACCCAGAGCTTCACTCTTTGCTTTTATCCTTCCAGGATTCATTGGCAATAGGAAGGGGGAAAGTTCAAGACCCAGTGTTCAATACCCACCTCCTTCCTTCAGGACCCATTGTCCTTGGGAAGGGATGCATGTTTGCCTCCTTCCTCTCGCCCTCCTTCCAGGCCACAATGTCCTCCTTTCTTCCTGGGGATTGTCTTGGGGGATGTTACTTTTCATATCCTTCAGTGGAGTAGCTACGTGGTCTGTTACTTTATTGTTTAGTTAGGAGACTTCTGAAATCTGTGAGGAAAATGAGTAACTAGAAGCAAGTGAAGCTAGATGGTCTTCTCAGATTTTCCCTGGTTTTTGAAGGACAAAATGTGTTTTTTGATTTTTAAACTTTAGGGGAGAAAATAATTAATTTCATTATGGGGGTGCTACATATGACCTGAGTAGGATCACCCATTCAGTGATGTTCAGCCTGGTGCTTGTTCTGGAATGTTCCAGATGGCCTGATTCATCTCAGTAGTTTAAGGGCCTCCTTGTATAATCTTTCCAGCAGGGTAATTAAACATGTTACTAGTAGTTTAAGACTCAGAGTAAATATCCCAATAGACTAAGGCAGAAGCTGCAGTCTTTTTATCAGCTAGCTTGGATGCCACATAGTATCACTTCCAGTATATTCTATTGGCCACACAGGCCAAATCCAAATAATTATGCAAGAGAACTATGCAGTGCATGAAGACTGGGAGTTTTGGATCATTTGAGGATCTTCTACTTCCCAGACCCTAATGACTCGTGACTCTTACACATGCAAAATATATTTGTTTTCTTTCAAGATCTTCAAAGTTACATCTCATTTCTGCATTAGCTTGGAGTACAGGATTTTGTGGTTTAAATTAGGTTTTGTGTCACATGAATCTTTTTTGATGTGGCTCCTTGAGCATTGCTCACCATAGCACATTGTCACTTTGTCTAAAGAGTCACAGATTGAAGACAGGTTATCTCCCCTTCCCCACCATACCCCCCAATATATTGGTGAGAGAGAGATGGAATAAACACAACAGACATTCCTTTAAAATAAGTGCAAGAATAATACATGCATAGCAATCACTGGTCTGGAGGAATTGTGAAATCCAGCAGGGTGCAGGCACCGCACTCTGGGTGGCTGATTCCACCTTCTGAGTCATCTGGACTTTTAGATAAAAAGTAGCCCATGTTAGCTACGGGGAAGTGCCATCACTTGATACCTTTCCCTAGGAGTTGGGGCTCTAAAGGTATATTTTCATTTTTATACTGTACCGTTATGTTTTTTAAAAAGTGAGGTGAAATTCACATAACATAAAATTATCTATGTTAAAGTGAACAATTTTGTAGCATTTGGTACATTCACAATGTTTTGCAACCACCATCTCCGGCTAGTTTCAAAATATTTTTATCACACTCAAATAAAACTCGGTACCCACTAAACAGTTACTCCCCACTTTCTCCTCCCCCAGTCCTTGGCAACTACCAGTCTGCTTTCTGTCTCTGTGAATTTTCCTATTCTAAATATGAAATATGAAGCAATTGTACAATATGTGAACTTTTGTATGTCTTTTTCCCACTAACATAATGTTTGAAGCTCATTCACACTGTTGCCTATATCAGAGCTTTAATTTTTCATGACTGAATAATATTGCTTTGTGTGAATATTTCCAAATTTGTTAATTCAGGAACATCTGGGTTGTTTCTATCTGTTGTCAATAGTTTGCTACTATTTCTTTGTATTTAAAAATATGTAATTCCCTTAAAAATTTTGAGGATGTGTGATATTTTTATAATATATCCAATTAAGCAAAAATACATAATTAACTTTTTAAAAAAATTTTTTTTGGTTGTCAAAGGACCTTTATTGTATTTATTGATATGGTGGTGCTGAGGATCGAACCCAGTGCCTCACATATGCTAGGCAAGCACTCTACAATTGAGCCACAACCCCAGCCCTTAAGTTTCTTTTTGAGAGGTGTTTTTTTTGTCCCTTGGGCCACATATGACTTTGTTATGGGACAATAAATAGAAGAACTTTAGAAGTCATGTTGAGTAGCCAAGTTCATATGCAAAGCAGGCTGTTCAGATTTTTAGAGGATACATATGTTCTGTCAGTACATAACTGGAGTCCTTTTTTTAGCTTTCTATGACTATCTCTTTATTATTCTTCAGACTCTCATCAATAGCTAACCTCTGTCCAAACTGATTTTTCAAAGTATATGATTCTTTAACAGTTTTCCTTTTATCTTGAATATTTTTAAGGATAAAGAAAAAAAAAAAAGATCTTTCTAAAACCGTGTGGGAAATTTCCTAGTAATTTATATTTATTTTGGCCTTGACTCTCCTAGAAGCAGAATCTGTCATAAAGTCTTGTATATAGGTAGTTTATCTGTGAAGTGGTCTCAGGATTGTGTTATCAAGGGGATTACCTTTCAGCATGGATGGGCAACCTGGATTTTAATCTCCTTGTGATGCTCTGAGAAGGTGTGCAGAATGGGCTTCAGAGTTATCTCCCTGAGAGACTGAAGACAGAGTGGGATTCATCTACCAGCTCCTATTATCACTAGTCATGAATTACCCCAGTGGTATGAAATCTCTCACACTGATGTCAGAAAAGGCTGATGCAGGAAGCAAGAATTACATGTTGCAGGTGAGGGAATGTGGTGTCATATCAAACCTGTGTGAAGGCAGCTACCTCAGAAGGGCTTCAAAAAGAGAGAAGCAGAGAGTCTGTGATATTGATAAAGTCTTCATGTGTTCATGCAGAAAGCAAGGATAGGAGCTGAAGTATTTATTGACTTTTGTTGCTATAACAAATAATCCCCAAATCTTAACTATATTTATATATGGCTCTTATTACATTAGGGCAGTGGCCCTACTCAGATCTGCTTGGCTCTGTGGAGGTCATGTCCATATTATCTCTTTTTGGGATCCATATTAACAGGTTAGCTTTTATCACAAGTGTGCTTTTTCCATGGTGAAAGGCAGAATATGAGGAATGAAAAAGCTGAATCATTCAATGTCACCGGAATCAGCAAAGTACAACCCTTATGCCAAATTCCACCTGCCATTTATTTTTGTAAATGAAATGTTATTAGAAAATAACCATGTCAGTCTCCATTTCTGTCTTATCTATGGCAATTATTTAGTGTGTGCTACCATGGCAAAGTTGAACAATTGTGACAAAACAATTATGACCCATGCAGGTAAAAAATTTGCTGTTTTGACTTTTGTAGAACACTACTTCCCCTGCTAAATTCGGATACAAAGCTTCTGCTCAAATATGGCAAATAAGCATGCTCCATTCCATTGGTCAAAGTCCAAGGTCAGTAATACATGGATGAACAGTTGATCACAGGAAGCACAGATGTCAAGAAACGATGTACAGAATCACATAACTATGTTGAAGTTGGAAACTGCAGGTTTATACGTTATTGTTCATTAATGAAGCTCCATTTAATCAAAGTGCTAGTAAGGAAAATATTTTTAAAAAGAATGTCAGCTATACAATGGAGAAAACACAGTTAACATTTATCACATAATCTTTCCAACATAAGTAGAAAACAATTTGCAATACTCAATGATATCTTGTATAATTTCAGCTCTACTGAAGTCATGTTGTATAGACATATAGGCAACCTTTGACTCTATCTATATATCTATCTATATATCTATCTATCATTTACATTTCTAATCTTTCTGTCTATATGTCTACCTATCACTCCATCCTCCACCTATATATCTAAATATCCGAATTGATTAATTATGAAATAGATTATAGGCCATTTTAGTAGCACTGTGGAAGAATATAAAATGATTTGGTGAGAAGTTCATATATAAAAACAAACTAGGTTACAAACAATGTATAGCACAGTTTTATAAAGTAATTTAATATGCATATACACAGAGAATCACAAAATTAGTATATAATAGTGATTTTTTTTGTGGGAAAATACGGTTAAATTTTAAGTGTGTGTGTTTGCTTATGCATATTTTTCAAAATAACTGGGAGGAACATGAATTACTTTTGCAATTTGAGAAAAAAAATTTATAAAAATAAATCTGGAGATTCTTTCAATAATGAAGTCTTATAATGATTAATACAATTATCATGATAATGTCTGCTTAATGGGTGGTATTCCATAATGCTTGACTAAATGTTTTATTTCTATTTTGTTATGTCAAGCATGTGATATTTCTTTTATTTCCTGGAAAAATACATTTTAAAATTTCTAACATGTATGATGTTGGAAACATTGGATCTGACCACCTATATGAGCTATTTTTTAAAAGTCATATAAATTAGGTCAAGTCTGCATGAGAACTGAAACATCTATTATAAAAAGCTATTAAACCTTTTAATCTAAATCATATACTGTTTATTGGAAGTTTTATAAGAAAGATCTCTTTAGTCTGACACAGGAATATCTAGAAATTTGAATTCATCACTTAACAATGAGAAAAAACAAGTTTAGTATCATCTTGATTTGATTATGCAAAAAATTTTTAGTATTAAAATTTTTGAAGAATTTTTCCAAAACATTGATTTTTTTTCTTCCAATAAATTAATACACTAGGCAAAACTATTCCATAAAAGATGGTCCCTCAAATAAGATGGTCCTTGGTTTCAGAGATAAGTTTTGTCACTATAAGTAATAATATTGTTTAATTGAAAAATGTATATCATGCTAACAATAGATTTATTCTAGAGTCATTAAACAGCATTCATAAATAGATAAGATATCCCTTAGGCAAGTGACAATTTATCAATACCTATGAGAAAAATAAGAATAATGTCTGATTAGTTTCTGAGTTTAGATTAAATAAAAGATTAAGTAGGAAGACATAGATGAGTTTAAAAAATAGGTTAAAATATGCTTGTAGTTTTTATATAAATCTGTGATGTAAGACTAACAAGTATACAAAACAAAAATCTGAAAAAATTAAATGTAAAGAAAAGTTCAACAGAAAATAAACACGAATCATTTGCCACTCTTTTGACTATGTAAATTTATCATACTTTCAAGTAATTAAGCTAACGACTACCTTTCTAAAATTATGTGAAGGCTTTTATTTACTTTTTTATTCATTTCACTTTTAATTTATGCATTACTATTAAGCAGTTTTGTTAGCAGTTGGAATATCTGTTCCTAGATTGAAGAATCAGTGATCTGGATTCTGACCAGATCTAAGGCTCATGATTGTCTTCAATGGAAGCCAGTCTCACTGATAACATTAATGCCTGTTCTGGGTGGGACAAAACAAACAGTTGTCAGAATGATGCCTTAATTGGCTTTCTATCACTATAAGAAAATACCTGAAAAAATCAACTTATAAATAGGAGAGGTTTATTTAACTGACTCTTCTGGAGGTTCTAGTCCAAGACCTGTCTGACTATCACTTTTGGCATCTGCTGGGATGCCAAATGGCAATAGTGGGGATTACATGGTCAGGAAAACTACTCACCTCATAAGCTAGGATGCAAATAGGAAGATTATGATGCCAGGGCTCCACAGTCCCATCCAAGGGCATGCCTCAATGATTTATAGAGCCACTAGGCCCTACTTCCTAAAGATTCTTCCACCTCCCAATAGCATCACCCTGGAGAGCAAGCCTTTAACACCTGGATATTTGGGGGGCAAACTATGACAATGGAAACAGGATTTCTTTTGGAATGATATTCTTCTAATATTATGGACAAGTTGTTTGAAATACAAGAAGTATCTTGGTATGATGTACATTTTTTTAAAGAAAAGAGAAATTTGAATAAGTGATTGTGTGTCATTTATTGGGAAGCAGTGGAGTTCTGCTTTATGTTGGGAGAGTAGTTGAAAATTACACCTTGCTGGGCGTGGTGGTGCACACCTGTAATCCCAGTGGCTCAGGAGGCTGAGGCAGAAGAATTGTAAGTTCAAGGCCAGGCTCAGCAATAGGAAATCACTAAGCAACTCAGTGTGATCCTGTGTCTAAATAAAATTCAAAATAGGGCTGGGAATGTGGCTCGGTGGTGGAGTGCCCTTGAATTAACCCCCTGGCACTCCCATTTCTCCCCCCAAATAATCACACTTTGATGACAAATAGGACTGGTCAAAGTTCTAGCTCTGTCCTTGCTGGGTCACTTTAATGCCATTTCTCAGTAGTTCAGTTTCCTCTTAAAGTGATCACAGATTAAAACTTAGGGTTTTAGTGACAATTTTAAAAAGATGTTTGTGAGCTCTTTAGTATAAAGCCTGACATAGTGTAAATGCCCAGTATTACGTGGCTCTTAAAACCATTGCTAGATGCCTGCTTCTGGGGTGTGAACTGCCTCTGATTTGGAGGTCTCTAGTGTTCTACAGATACCACCTTGCTTGTTGATAGTGGCATCAGATACTTCCACAAATTTTTGTGAATCTTCATAATACAATTCAAATTTTCTCCACAATCTCAGAACTTACTAGAAAAAGCATCAAGTAGATTCCCAAAGAATTATCTGTCATCCTGTTGCTTCCTTCTACAACAATGGAATCATTTAAAAATAAGTTTTCTTCATTTAGCAGATGTCACTGTTTTATTTTTTTTTAAGTCAACAAATGCTCAGGGTGGATTTGTGCTTCTGAATCCTCTCTTGCGGGCTGTATTTATAATACCAAAAATAATTGAATGCTTCTGGGACTGGAATGTGAATCATTGAAGATAAATTATTATCTGTAAAGCTTGGGTAAATCCCAATCTGACTTTAAATGAAGTGTGAATTACTTTTAACTTTCTTTCTGGAATTACTTGCATTAAAGAAACCTGATATACCACAACTGGTTCTACAAAAAAGGTAGAGTAAGAGAAAGAATATTTAATCCTGTAATGTGTTTTCTTCACACAGAATTTAGAGAAGTTTCCTTATAGGTACTAAATGCTGCTGATACACCTGTGCTTTTCTGACAGTTAATTTCTGGATATTGAGCTTATAGGACAAATCAACAAAGTTTAAGTATGTGAAGATCACCACAAAGTGTTGTTTAATTTGCAATAAAAGTATCCCCTGGAACACTAGTAGAACTTAACTGAAAAAGATTAGTCCTATTATACTTGCAAAATCATGTCTCAGAAGTAGGAAGGGATGCACGTGAAATCTAAGACTACTAGGCTTTTAGCTAAAAACTCAAATGAACATTCTAAGACATAAGTAATAAAAATCATACTGTCATAAGTTCACTACCTCTTCCAACTTGTTGATACTTCCATGTTTCTGAAGGATCAGCTAGGAATCTTTTCACCCTCCATTCAGGGCTCTCTTACTTGTGATCCCAACATCATGAGTCACTTTATGATCTCTTCCTAACTGAACTGGCACTTCACCAACTCAGTCCAGATTTATTGTTACCATCTTCTAGGCTCTGCTTCCTTCATTCGCATTTCTTCTTGCATGGATTTCTTCCTTACATGTACAGCTCCTTCCTCATATTTACCCTTCCTTCCTTTACCATTATAACTGTCATGGTTTAACTATGAGGTGTCCACCAAAAGCTCATGTGTGACATAATGCAAGAAAACTTAGAGGTGAAATGATTGGGTTATAAAAGCATTAACACAATCAGGACATTAATTCCCACATAGGGATTAACTGGTTGGTAACTGTACGAAGGTAGAATGTAGATGAAAGAGGTGGGTCATTGGGATTGTGTCTTTGGGGTATATATTGTCCATGGTAAGAAGTGCTTTTTTTTCCTGGTGTAATGTCCTGAACCGCTTTCCTCCACCACACCCTTCTGTCACAATATTCCACTTCACCTCAAGCCCCAAGGAATGGAGTCAGCTGTCTATGACCTCTGAAACTATGAGCCCCAAATAAACTTTTCCTCCTTAAAATTATTCTTGTTAAGTCTTTTGTTCCAAGAAGTGAAAAATCTGACTAAAACAATAATTTATTCTATAGTTGACTCAAATGGAAACTTTTAAACAAGGCTAGAGAGCCAACATACAAAATGTTGTGTGAATTGACACCTATACCAGTCATTTGATATTATTATAAGCTCCCTGACTAGGTGACTCATTTTCTGAAATGTCTTATCTTTTCTTGACTATATTAAAATTCTTTCATAATAGAAAATATACTTTACATATCTTATATTTTTCATGTTGCATTACAAAGTGTCTTCCTTCAAAATAAAGGTTTTATGAATTCTTCGATGATGGATGAGTACAGTGTTTTCCATAAATACATGTAATTGCCTCACATATTGTACCATATTTCACAGGAATTTTTCATTATTCTTTGGTTTATTCATGTATTCAAGAGATATTATGAGCACCCAATACATGACATTTGGTAGGTATAGAGTAATAAAGATGAATACTTTAAAATAGTGCTTCTCAAATTTTAGCATTCATCAGAACACTTAGAGAGCTTGTTAAAACACTAATTGCTAGGTCCACACCAGAATTTCTGATTTGTCAGGTATGGGGCCCGAAAAGGCCATTTCTAACAACCTCCTAGGTAACGCCAATGCTGCTGACATGAGACCACACAGCTAGATCCACAGCTTTAAAACTGCTTTCCTACTTACTTTTGGAGACATGAAACTTCTTTGTTAATAGGAAGATTTTCCTCTCATTTTCCTTAATCAACTACAATTCCTCAGCCCAGTCTTGAGGAACTTCCACGTGTCCCATCTTCCCCACCACCTCCTTGGCTGTTCTACCAAGATAACCTGCAAGCTATCCTGCTTTTCTGCTCATGCTTCTTACCAAATAGGGCCCCTTCCCAGTCACTATACTTCTTTCAAGGAATTCCTGTCATTCTCTTGATTGATAAACAAGTTCAAGACCCAAACTTTTTTCTGCTTTTTTTTTTTCCCGCTTGGAAACCCACTGCTGTAATTTAGACCTGAGTGTATCCCTAAAGCCTGTTTGGTAAAGTCTTTGGTAAAGGTGGTAGGGTAAGTGCTTTTGAAGGGGATTGTGAGACTCTGAACTCCTTCTCACTCTTGCTTACTGGGCATGAGGTAAGCAGTTTTGCTCTACCACCTACTCTCACCATGATGTGTTGCCTCACACAGGCCTAAAGCAATGGATTTAACCAATGATGGGCTAAAACTTGCAAAACTGTGAGCCAAAATAAACTTCCTTCTTTATTACTTGCTTATCTCAGACACTTGTTATAGTAATGGAAAGCTACCTAATAGAATTTCTGAAGAGATCATAGTATAATCATTCATTCATTCCTTCTTTCAGTGTTGGTAGTCAGCCAACAATAATGCATTGGATATTTAACATGTTCAGCAAAAGGAAACATCATTATTTAAAAGCACACATACACATGTGTAAAATAATGGTGAAAATTTAAACAACGCTTCCCATCATTCAATTTAAAAAATTTTCTGTATTTTACCTACCAATATTATATTTTTAAAAAGAAATTTTGAAGGATAAAAAAAAAGAAATTTTGAAGAAAATAGTAATAGTTATTGTAAAAAAAGAATTAAAAGAGAGAGTTCACGTGCTCACTGTGTAATGACAACTAAGAAACACTATTTAAGTACAGTTTTGTGTATAATGACAAGGATATATACTAAGAAATAGTTCCTGGGTTGATTTTGTCATTTTTGTGAAATTATAGAGTAAGTGTATTTACAGTAATCTAGGTAATATAAGTCAATTGCTTGACTTGGTTTCTTTTTCATCTGTTTTTTTGCTAAGTTTCCAATACTGGGAACAAACTGGTGATCCTCTTGTCTCAGTCCCAAGAATCACTGGGATTACAGGTATGGACCATGGTGCCTGGCTCTTGACATTGCTTCTTGATGCAATCAAGAGACCTAGGGAACATGAGGTTTGTGAGGCTTCCAGTGTAACATAACTAGTTTTATGTAACATTTTCAATAATTACACTCTAAAATAGCAATAAAAATTATAGTAAATACATAAACTAGTATCATAGTAATTTATTGCAATTATCAAGTATTATATATTGCACATAACTATATTGTCATACTTCTGTATGATTGGCAGCACAGTTGGTTTGTTTACAACAGTTACACCATGAACATGTGAGTGATATGTTGTGCTATCATATTAGGATGGCTAGAGTGCCCCTAAGGTAAAGGAATTGTTCAACTTCCTCTTAAGATTTATGGTATTACCATAAATTACCATAAATCACAATATGGTAATTCCATAAATATCATATACTATATTACTATATATGGTATTACCATATATACCATCTGTTGTAAATCAAAACATTAGGTTGCACATGGCTGGACAAGAGAGAGGCAGAGCAAATAACCAGGTTAGGAGGGAAGGGAAAGCTAGTGGAGAGCTTAGGGGAATGAAGTGGTCTAGTCCTGCCTAGGCTTATCCTTGACCAACTAATTAAGCAGGCCCAGTTTGTCTTTGAGATCATCACCTCCTTTCCCCCTTTGTCTTTATTTAGGTTCTCAGAGTCTTTGCCACCACCCTTCTTCCTTCTACAAAGTCATCCCATGGCAGGGTCCATGAGTCTGACTATGCAAAATGAATGCAATTGATAGTTTTTAGTGAATTGTTGAATACAGGGGGAAAACATAAAACATCTTGTGAACTTTGCAACTGCTGACAAGCAGGCTGTCTTGAGATTCCACAGCTCCCAAGGATAGCTCTCTCTCGATAGGATACATAGGTTTTAAGGATATTTTGGGAAAAACTAAGTACATTGGCAAACCTCATGATCATATGCAGCTTCACCTCTGAATTATTTTATTCTGACTTCCTAAATGTGTTTTTCCTAGTTTCTTACGTTTGTCAGTTTTCTGTAACTATCATAAAATATTTGAGATAAGAAAATTATAAAGAGAAAAATTTCCTTGTGGCTTAGAGTTTTGGAGGTGACAATCCATAATCATTTGGACCCACTGCTTTGGGTCATGGCAGGAGCATGTATGGAACAAAAAGCACATTATAAGCTAGGGAGTGAGGGAAAGAAAGGGGAGGTAGCCAGAGGCTCATAATCCTCTTTCGGGACACAACCTCAGTGACATAAGGACTTTTCAAAGGCCTTGCCTTTCAGATTCTACCACCTCCCGGTAGCTCCAGACTGGGAATTAAACTGTTAACACATGGGCCTTTGGATGGGCCATTTTAGATCCAAAGTATAATACTCCTTCATAGCTCACAGACAATATAAGAGAATAAACAATATCACAAATTTGAGAAATCATTAAGAATCTGTGATTTAGATAGAAACATTTAGGTGTAGCAAGTCTTTAAAAGACACACATCTGTCAAAGAATAAGCCTGTCAGGAGTATAAAGAACAACTGGTCTATTACTCATAGACAATTACTTACATTTGGTATCCCAGCACAAAGACTTCTGAATGCCCACAAATATTTGTCTCTTGTTTTCTAGTGACAGAACGTAGAATTGAGCTAGTATAACTGAATAGGGGATAAAGTGGTTCACAACACTGGATAGTATAAGGAAGACTTAAAGTGTGACTGGTTCTGTACAGTCAAACACATGCCATCAGATTATTTTTTCCTTGTTTGACCCTGTGAATGTTCATTTCTATCTCAGGACATGAAATTCTCTTTCATTTGATGTACGTGTTTATCTTTCTATCGATCTCAAGGTCTCTTAGTTATTATATCTTTATAGTAAGTTTGGAAATCAGATGGCATAAGTCCTTCAACATTGTTATTCTTCTAAAAATGTTTTGAATATTCTAAGCTCTGCAGGTTATCACATAAAATTTAGGGATATCTTGTCAATTTCTGTGAAGAAGGGCTACTAGGATTTTGGTACTTATTATAGTAAAACTATAGGTGAATTTAGGGAGAATTTCGACCTGCCCACAGAACCCACTTCTCCATTTGTTAATGTTTTCTCAAATTGGTCAAAGAGAAATATTTGAATTAGCCAATAAAGTAGAGTTTTGAATGAGTCAATGAAGAATATGAATTTGTAGGCCCAGATTGTTAGTTCAATTTTCAGGCTGAAAGAAAAAAAAATCTTTTCTGGTCTCTATAAAGACAGCAACTCATGGTGAAAGTACAGATCAGAATAAGACCATTCACCTAATGATCACGAGGCAAAGAGAGAGCAAGGAAGAGGTTGAGTTCCCATATTCCTTTTCAGGGCACATCCTCAATGACCTAAAGATCTCCCATTAAGCTCTACTTCTTATAAGTTTCACTATCTCCCAATTGCACCACCCTAGGACCAAAATTTTAAACACCATCAATCTCTGGAAGATATTCCTGACCCAAACTCTTAATAGCAAGGAGCATATAGAGCAATTCATTCTCAAGGTCAATTAGAGATATGACTAACATGAGAAGTTATATTCAAGTCATGGCAGATTCCAAGCTTCCCTATGCTTTCCTTAATTTACAAAACTTTTCTTCATGAAGATCTAAATATTATTTTGTAATTGGTTTTTCATCTTCATCTGGATGCATATTTTAAAATTTTCTTCTAATATACTCTTTTGAAGTACAGTAGGTCTTTTTTTTATGTGGTGCTGGGGAATGAACCCAAGTAGGTCTTAATATTAAGACCTACTATTCTATTCACTTCATTCTGTCTTCTGATGTATATAACCAGATACAATGTGTGAACCTGGCTTATTTGGTGATTTCTGAACCAGACAAATCATGGAAATAAAGACAGAAAGGTGGAGGCAATATGTAAATCAATGGTTCTGTAACTGATGTGATTCTGCAATCTGTATATGGGGTAAAATGGGAGCTCATATCCCACTTGAATCAAAGTGTGAAATATGATATATCAAGAACTATGTAATGTTTTGAACAACCTACAATAAAAATTAATTAAAAAAATAAAGTGAAAAAAGGCAGGTGCAAAATACTACATACAGTCTGATTTTGTTTTGGTTGAAAATGATCCATATGTGTATGTATTACATTTTCTTATAAAAATTATATATGCTCTACATGAAAATTATGTAAATTATATGAATATTTTACAAATGAACATATATTGTGTAATGTAAACAGAAAAATTTGGAAGGGTACACATTGAATCTTAATTTATGGATGTTGGGCTATTTTTATTTTATTTTTCTCAAAGGCATTTTCTAAGTAAATAATTTTCACTAGAATATCCTTTATGTAAACAAAAACATGGCAGACTTTCTTTTTAAAGAAATGTAGGAAATGAGTTCTAAAAGCATTAGATATTAATATTAGATATTAAGGCTATTAAATACAAATTTGGAACCTGTAATTCAGGAGAACTTAAAATTTCAAATTTGCATTCAAGTTCAAACACAGAAAGCAGAAATTGATAGAGTATACATGAGAAAAGTACAAATATGTAACCACAGTGAGAAATTTTTACACACCTCTCTAATTAACCAATCTCTATGAATAGACAAAACTTTGAATAGCAAAATTAATATGCTCAATCTAATAAAAGTATACAGAACTTTCAAACAAGAATAAAGTATGCACTATTTCTCAAATGTGCATTTGTGGAAATTGATCACTTGTCTTCACTTTATCCAGAAAACAAATTTCCAAGCATTTCTCAGTAATACTCACCATGCTGTATTAACATGGGAGTATTATTGGGAGTTTTCTGTAGAGTATTTCAAGGGAAATTTATAGCTTTTCCTGCTTATATTAGAAAAGAGGAAATTACTGACAAGGAGCTCAGAACATAGGAAAGAACTTGGGGGGAAATTAAAGTAGAAGAAATGAAATAATAAAAGAGCAGAAATGAGTCAAATGAACTCAAATAATTAATTACAGAGAATTAGCAAAACCAGAAGATGTTTCTTTGGACATGGAGTTGAAGGGACATACACACTTTTGGCAAGATGGCTCAAGAAGAAAAGGAAAAGCCCAAATAACATTGAGAGTGAAAAAGGAGACATAACTACAAACAGGGCAGAAACAAGAAGGCAAAAGGCAACTATGAATAAAGCAATCTCTATTATGTCCTACAAGCTACATGAACTAGCTAATTTCCTGGAAAAATAACTGAGAAGCTGATTTTGAAAGCAAATTTAAGAAGACCTATGTAGACATATAACCATTAAATAAACTGAGAATTATATTTGAAAATCTACAGTTCACACAACGCCCCATTATTTTATTAGAGCGTTCTACTAAATATTCAAGGAACACTTGCATTTGTTCACAAACATCTTTGGAGAATAGAAAAGGAGGCAAATATTTCTGACACTAATTTATGAGATTAATCTCAGTACCACAAGATGAAAATGATAAATACAAGAAAGAAAAATTCCAGGCTGATCTTTCATAAAATGTCCTAAATTTTATGAAATATCAGCATATCCAGCCTCAAAATGCCTATGTAGAAAATCCTACAAAGTGTTCTCAGGATTTGCCTTTTTATTTATGTCCAATTCAAGACATATTGGGACCTAGTTTAGACCATGCTGTTCCACAAGCTGGGAATAGAGTGACAGAGTTGCTAGGTTTTTCTCCCTCAGGGACATGATTCTCAAATCATATCTTGCGTTACAAATTACCTTAGTGTTACAACTGGATATTCATCATTAATATTCTATCTCCTTGTTTTGCACTTTATTTTAATATTTTCTGTTATTTATTCAGATGTTTCATTTCCTTTCTTGTTTCTTTTTCCCTCTGATTTGAAGTTTAACCATTCTGGTTTTTATTCTAGCAATTTCTCTGTGATTTCAGGTGTATATTTGCAACATATATATATTTCTCTCTCTATATATACATCCTTATATTTCCATATGTATTCATACATGTGAACCACTAACATCAAGTTTAAAATAACATGTGTGAAAAAAGGAAATTAACAAGACAGTACTCACTCTCCCACATTTTATATTTGTGGCTATTATCTAGATTTTGTTTGTCTTATTATTAAATTATTGCTTTTTATATAATTTGATCTTTCTAGTCAGAGAGTGTCTTGGTTTTCACTATATTTAAACCAGTCATCTAGCTTTGATTCCTCCTGTGCTTTGTTCATTAATCTTTTGCTCCTACCCCCATCTTGGTCCTGCATATTATCCATAGTTGTAAAACTACCTCCTCTAATTGAGACTTGGAAGTTCTGTGGATGCCACACAAATAGCCTTCCATCTGCTTACTGATTGTACCCCATTGTGTCCAAAGTCAATGCCCCTCACATGGCCCTTGTGGTCATGGGTAGACTTTGGAAAGCATTATCCAGTTACCTGAGAAGCAATCCTGCCTGATTTTGCCTTTCCTGGGACTCCTGGAATGTGGATAAATAAAATGATCTTATATTATCAGTCCCATTGTTCAAACTCAGAAAATGTCACTGGGCCTGCCCTGTGATAATATTTTGAGATGAGTCCTAAGTGGTAGCTCAGTAAAGAAAGTAGGTACCCGGCCATAGAGAATTTAAAAACAATGATAGGGGCTGGGGATGTGGCTCAAGCGGTAGCGCGCTCGCCTGGCATGCGTGCGGCCCGGGTTCCATCCTCAGCACCACATACAAGCAAAGATGTTGTGCCTGCCGAAAAACTAAAAAATAAATATTAAAAAGAAATTTATTCTCTCTCTCTCTCTCTCTCTCTCTCTAAAAAAAAAAAAATAAAAACAATGATAAAGGTCATTCTGGCTTTTTATTATTGTATATGTCAATATTTCTTTAAAAAAGTAAGTGAAGAAAGTAAAATACACTTCTCTGCTGGGGGTGACAACTCTGTTGTGTGTAAGTTGTAGGTAGGTACTTTTATTAACCCAATATACAGATGGGGAAACAGAGGTTTACAGAGTATCCCACCATGCCTTAAAGTTTATAAAGTGTTTGTATTAGGTATAGATGATCCTAGTTCCAAAGTACTTAATATGTAACTGTGCCAATTTTTTGATGTCAGTGAGGGTTTTTTTTTTTTTTTTTAAATAGCCCTTGGTTTTTCTCTGCCCCTCAACTGAGTGCTAATTGAGGCACCATTAGTGAAACTACTAAAATCTGATCACAACTCTAATGGATATTCACAATGATAGTGCATTTGTACAATGCCCTAGGAATGTAATGATAGTTTCAAATAGTTATTGTCAAGGACTATTGACCAATGAGTTCCAATTTAGTGTACATGAGTGACAGAAATTTAAGGCTTCCTGAATTCATAATGAACTACAGTTTTTGCTGGAAGATGACAGAAAATCAGAACATAACTGGTTCTCTACAACGAAGAGCCAAATTTGATATCCAAACAAAGACTTAAAAAACAGAAACTGTGCTTTCAGAAAACAGCATACTATTTCCTAAATACAAACAAAGACTTAAAAAACAGAAACTGTGCTTTCAGAAAACAGCATACTATTTCCTAAATACCAGTTTACTATTTGTCTCTGAAAGCAAAATGTTTATTCTAGTTTAAATGATCCATAAAATTTCCACAAATAAAACAGGAGCATTTCAGAAAAAAGATAGGATTCATATGCTACATGCCAAAAATTTATCACATGAGATTTATTCTCTTTTATGGTGGTGGCAGTAAATATGAAACTAATAAATATTTTTTTCTCTAGCGGTTTGCAACAAATTGCAATTGAGATTAGATCCAAACTACTTGAATAAAACTACAGTTGCTATTTTTATTCATTAGGAATCATTAGCATGATCATTTTAAACTGTTTATCTATCCTTTATTCTCTACTTTGTAAAATGGTTTGCCATAGGAACATCCTTTGTCATGGGAAGTGCAGAAACTCTATTCTTAGAGACCTGGATTCACATCCCTCCATTGTACATGAAGAATGATAGGTGTAAATTGTTGGTGTAAATGTAACTCATAGAAATGTTATAAAATTAAATATGACACTTGATATGAAATCATGCCTGGCACATGATATTTTTTCTATTAAAATGGAAATATATAATTTGTTATTCAAATTTAAGTGTGTATTAAAATATTTATTAGAATAATAAATTGGTAATAGCCAATTTGATAAATCTAGTAATGTATCATTTATCCAATGTAAATAATAATTATTTTGGAAATCTCATGGTTAAGAAGTTCTGCTTTAAGTAAAACCCCTCCTTTGTTATTTAAACCATTATTAACTCTTCTGCTTCATATACTTTTATTGAGAAAGAAAAGTGATTTTTCTTTCTTATTCAATAATTTAAATTTCTAAACAATTTTGTAATACCTCAGATGAAAATAACATTATATTTCAGACATTTACATCAAACCACCCAGATTTGACAAATCTGATTTAACATTTATCATTTGCTTACACATTTTAATTCTTTTTTAAAAAAATCAATTTAAGATGTATATATGTACTTTAAGACAACATTCCTATCTGATCCTCTTACTTCCATTCCTTAGTAACTAATCACTAAAAGAGATGTTTGCTATGCAGGTTATCAGCTCACACAGCTCCAGGGTGACATTGATATAGATTACAGGGTATACAAAATCTACTATGTACTCTATACATGTATGCTTAAAACAGAAATTGCTTTTTAAATGTATGCAAATAGTCTTATACTGCAGCTACAGTTTTCCCTTGGTATCTGTGAGGGGTTATTTCTAGGATCCTACGGATTCCAAAATCTGTAGATGCTTAAGTGCCACATACAAAATTGTGCCTTATTTGTGTATAACCCATTACATCCACTCATATACTTTAAATCCTTATTTTACTTACAATACTTAATACAATGTAAGAGCTATGTAAATAGTTATTATACTATATTGTGTAAGGAAAAATGACAAGAAAAAAATCAGTTCATGTTCAATATAGACACAATTTTTTGATTCTTAATGCACCATTGATTGAATCAGCAGATGTGAATCCCACAGATGGGGAGGGCTTGCTATACATTTTTTTTTTCCGTTTTTTAAAATGCAAATTATCTGAACCTTTCATTTGAATGACTTCAATGATTTGCAATGTATGAATTCCAAAGTTTCCTTACCCAGTTTCTGACTTAGGGATAATTAATAGGTTGCTCCTTTTCTTCCTGCTCTTACATCAAATTCTGTAGTGAACATCCTAATACTTTGTTCTCGTGAATTAGTATTTATTTCTAGACCTGCAATTGGGATTGTTGGATTTTCTCACCAGAATAATACATTCCCACATGTAGAAAGATGGAGTCGGTCAGGCTCCCTCACCTGGACGCCTGGGAAGGAATCACCAACATGTTTTCAGTATGTCGGGAACAACAGCGCATGCGTACTCATATGCAACCCGGGGTATCCTGCTCAGCAGGCTGCCTATAAAGTGACTGGGATTTGCAGCTGCTGTGGATTGACATGCTGTGGAATAAAGGCTTGTCAGATCCATACAGCCTCACCTATTTTCTTCAGGCTGCCCAAATCTGGAGTCAGCCCGCCTGGAATACAGCAGTTGCAGAACATCACACATTCTTATCAAAATTTGGTGTTACCAAACTTGTTTTTCGATTCAATGATTATAAAATAGTATCTCTTTGATTTGATTACAAGAGAGGTTGACATTTTTTAATCTCTTTGTTGGCAATTTAATTGAACCCAAGGTCACTCTACCAGTCCCCTCCCCCCACCTTTTGTTTATACTTTTGTTTTGAGATAGAATTTCACTAAGATGTCTAGGCTGTCCTTGAACTTGGGAGTCCTCTTCTTTAGCTGCCTGAGCGGGCCTTCATACCCTGCAAAAATATGCATTGTTAAGAGAGGAAGTTCCTGAGGTCAATTATGGAAAGTAGAGAAGTTTATTTGAGCAAAGAAGAGCAAAACAAAATACAGCAAAATTTAACGAAATATGATTCATAAATAGAGCAGCTCCCAGACCAGAGAAGGCACTAAATACTCCAAACAACAGGGTATGATAGTTTCTAAAGGAAAACAGAGGTGAGATAAAAACAACTGGTTGCAGCTTAGTTAATCAGTAAACTAACTGGTAAGATCTCAATTAGTTAATGAGTTACAGAGCCTACTGCACCAACCAAACTCGGTTACTATGATTTAACTCTATATTGGTTTGGTTTTGGGTGTTCTGAGTAGGTGTCTATTTCAAATCTATGGCCTCCCACAAATTTTACCTATGGGTTATAGTATTAAGTTGTTGATCTTCTTGTTGCCCCCATCTGTATGAAGTTAACAAAATATATATGTATTTTGTATAATAATGCTATGTTGATTTTTCATTTTGCAAGTATATTTCATTGATGTGTGGTTCATCTCTTCTGGACTTCACCAGATTTATAAGACATCTTGAGGGACATAGTTTTCTTATTTATTTGGATATCTTCTTTCAACACTGATCACCATTTGTTTTCCCGAGGGGACTAGAATCCCATTGTTGTTCACGAGCTGCTAAGCACCTTCCTGCCCTTCTAGGACAGAAGTTTTGAAAATAGGAATGAAATCCTCAGGACCTGAACCTGACTGAACTGGGCTAAGTATGGATATGCTTTCATTTACAACGAATAGTGTTATGTTCTGATAAAACTATCCTAAAAGCTATACACATTAATACACATAACCTACCAAATACCTAGTCTAACCTAAAAGTGCTCGGAACACTGAGTAGCCCCAAATTGGGCAAAATTGTCTAATATAAAACCCACTTTATGATAAAGTTTTGAATATTTCATATAATTCAGTGAATGCTTTTCTGAAAGTGAAAAACAGAATGGTTGTATGCATTGAGATGTTGCTTTGGTTCTCGCTTGAATCTTTTTCTTGCTATTAATCTCAATGAAATTCAATAAACTATGGTAAAGAAATTCAATAAACTATGTATATATGTATATATATGCATAAACATACATAATTATTATATTTATATGTGTCTTGTATGAGGGATTGAACTCAGGGTGCTTAACCACTGAGCAACATGCCCAACCCTTTTTATTTTTTTGTTTTGAGACAGGTGTCACTAAATTGCTGAGGCTGAGTTTGAGCTTGCAATCTTCCTGTCTCAGCCTCCCAAGCCACTGGGAGTCCAGTCATGTACCATTGCACCTGGCCATAAATTTTTGTTAGATTTTTCTAATACAAGAAAAACAGTGACATGCTACATCTAAATTCTTCATCTCTTGATTAAACAAGGGCTGGAAATAGTGGACAACGAATAGGCTGATAAATATCCTTGAAAGCTATATTCACAAAACTGTAACAAGTTTTCATTCAAATATTATAAATTGGTGGAAACACTAAAATTAAGCTCACATACTTCCTAAAATTTTGACCAAAAATTCTATTATATAAACATATTATTTCTGACCAATAATTCATTGTGGATGGGACTAAACATCTGAAAGATTAGTACTCAAAACAAAAGTTAATAAAGCAGCAGAGAATGATTTGCTTTTAATTTATTATCCTTTGAGGGATAATTGGTCTATTTCAAAAATAAAGTCATTTAATATAGCCAGGAGAAAAAGAAGTGAGTTGGGTCCTATAATATGCATTCAGGCAAAGATTTCTATTGCAGCCAATGTTAACTGTAGGACAGTATTTAATTAAACTTTATTGCTTTATTTCCTTTCTATCACAGAGAGAGAATAATTTGCATTAGTCATTTAGAAATATCTATGTTGTCTGTGTAACTGACAATCCCCTTCCTGTTCATCCCCACCGAAAGTTGTGTAAAGATCTAAAATTAGACTCAAAGTTGAGAACTGCTTAAACTTAATTGGCTTATAAGAAAAGCTGAGGAGAAATAAAAGATCAGTGAGGAGTCAGACAGAAGTCAGAATTTGGAAACCAGTTCAAGTGAGAGGAACATCTCAAACTATGAGTTCAGAGAATTCAATACAGATGATCCCTGACTTACAATGGTTCAACTTATAATATTTCAGCTTTACAATAATGCAAAAGCACATGCATAAAACCATTCTGTTTTCACTTTCAGAAAAGCATTCACTGAATTATATGAAATATTCAAAACTTTATCATAAAGTGGGTTTGATATTAGACAATTTTGCCCAATTTGGGGCTACTCAGTGTTCCGAGCATTTTTAGGTTAGGCTAGGTATTTGGTAGGTTATGTGTATTAATGTGTATAGCTTTTAGGATAGTTCTATCAGAACATAACACTATTCGTTGTAAATGAAAGCATATCCATACCTAGCCCAGTTCAGTCAGGTTCAGGTCCTGAGGATTTCATTCCTATTTTCAAAACTTCTGTCCTAGAAGGGCAGGAAGGTGCTTAGCAGCTCGTGAACAAAGATGGGATTCTAGTCCCCAAGGGAAAACAAATGGTGATCAGTGTTGAAAGAAGATATCCAAATAAATAAGAAAACTATGTCCTACAAGACTTCCTACAAGAGTTTCCTTATTTACTTCTGAAATGAGGTAAGTTCTTCCATTATGTCACTAGAACTTCCAGAAGTCTTAAACACCTCCCTGGATCTCTCTTTATCTGTGCCTCAGGGGTCAAACATTTCTCACTTCTTTTATGTAGTACATAAGTAATAACTGAATAACCTAATTTCAATGAACTTCTGAATTGTTGTCAAAATAATCAGAAAATTCTGTAAAAATTGGTTTGCTAATGGCTTTATTGAATAATTTAACTGTTCTTTTATTTATTTAGCAAGCCTTCACTGAACTACTATTAAAACACCCTGTATTTCCTAGAGGCAGGATAACTGAAAATAAAAAGAAAGACAATGAGGAGATGGATTAAGTACACATGTATCTCTGGTTACTCAAATTTACAGTTAATGAGTTTAGATAGAAAGAGTTTAGATAGCCACAGTTACCTACATTTCACTATTGTATGACAGTGGGTATGAAACATATAATCCCAGGACTGTTAAAAATACCAAACAGCTTTTAAATGATTCTGTGTGCACTTATGTATTCTAATTGTGTTTTGACAAGATTACACATGCTGTTTAATTGTATTATGATGATCTTTGGTATTTGTTAATTTTTGCTAAACAAGTAAATTATTAATGAAGATCCGATATTTAGGTTGTGTGTTTACCTTCTTGGCTCTAATTTACTTCTCACATAGAAATACCAATGGTATCAGATAACAGATGCAAATAAGTAATAGTTTTGGAAACAACAATTGATATTTTCTTATTTCTTAAAGGAATTATGCCTCCCTTCACATCCACATCAAACCTTAGACCACAGAGGTAGCCACAAAAACATCAAGGAAAGGAGATGGAAGTTTTTTTTTTCCTATATACATACTCTGTCTCCCCTCATAAGAGACTTTAAGATTTAAGTCAACCCCAAATCCTAGAGTTCACTTCTTAAATGGTTATACACTGGAGACAGATAATTTCCCTACTGCTATTTCTTTATCAGTTCTCTTTTCCTTTGAATCAGAATATAACAGTTCTGAGAGATGCAGCACATCTGAATGTCAAGTGAAGCAAGTAGCAGATGTGATACCCTGAGCTGTGCAATTAAGGATAGGCAGGAACAGTCCTAGGAAGAGCATCAGCTGTAGAACACAAGGACAGGTGTACTTTCATTCATGACTTCTAGCTAGCAATATATTCAGATACTTTGCTTCCATATTACTTACAAAGAAATTTACTTTCTGTCATTCAATTAGGCAGGCAATAGAAAGAAGGAGAAAATCCTGTCATGCTAACAAAACTTCAAAGCTAGCATTTGAAAGATTGCAAAAATTTGTTTAGAGGTTGTGGCTACAATGTGCTCTTTAGCAGTATTGACATGGGGATGACTTCTGCATTTCTTAATGGGATACTAGACAATTCAGAATCCCTAATCCTGCTGAGGAAAGTTAGAAAGCTGGTGTAAAAACCTGTTCAAAGGCATAGGAGAGCTAAAAATATGTTGAAAAATTACCTGCCAAGATTTGAGAAAAGATAGAACTCAGAAAAGACATCTGTTTCTCTGGGGTTATTTGCTGATTGCTGATGATAGAAATGTTACACGGAGTTGTGCAAGACTTTTGACAAACTTTCAAGGCTAGGATGGAGGACTAAAACTGGAAGCCAGAGTCCATCAATATAATCATGGGGAACCTGGTAAAACCTGAGGCTGAGTTGAGGCATGGCAGATGTCCTTTACAAGTATTAGTAACAGTAAAGCCATCCTCATAATGACTGTGTCAAGGCTTTACATGATCAGAAGTCTGATGAAGTCTTTCAGTCTATTGGCTGCCTATTTGAATGGTAGAAAGTAAATTTCTTTGTAAGTAACATGGAAGTGAAGTATATGAATAGATTACTAGCTAGAAGTCATGAATGAAAGGAGCAAAGATGAATCGTTTTCTGGAATAGCATTAGTAGCAGGTCTCATAGTATAAATAACTACAATCACTGCAGGAGAGAGGGCAGTGTCAATTAGAACCCACACAGACAACAGAAAAAGCTGAAGGGGAGAGGGGTGGGCAGAAAGCTTTAAGTTTTAGAATCAACAATACTGACTTCAACATCACTGACAACAATTACATCCAAATATATAAAATATAGGATTGAGAATTTCAGTACAGAACTGTAACCCTTTTTTTATGGTACTGAGGATTGAAAGCAGGGATGCTTTATGACTGAACTATGTCCCCATCCCTTTTTATTTATTTTTTTTTATTTTGAGACAGGATCTTGCTAAGTTGCGGAGGCTGGCCTCAAACTTGCAATCCTCCTGCTTCACTAACCTAACCTACTGAGTCACTGGGATTACAGGCATTTATCAGTGCGTCCAGAGACAAATGTAAATTCTTGAATTCAGATTTCATATCTGAAAAATTTTAAAAAACCCTGAAATAAATAAAACATTATAACCTTTGACTATCACCCCAGACCTCAATTTCTAATCCCCATACAATACAAATCTACTTTCTGTCTCTAGAGCTTCCTATTTTGGAAATTTCAGACAGTTGACATTGTTTGATATGTGATTACCTGTAATTGTCTTCTTCCCACCTAGCAAAGAGTTTTTAAGATTCATCCATATTGTGGATGATTCATCCATGTGCCAGAACTTCATTCTTTCTATGGCTGAATAATATCTCTTCGTGTATATATTACATTTTGTCTATCGCATCATCAGTTCTTGGACGTTTGGATTGTTTCTACATTTTGGATACTATGAACAATGCTGCTTGGACCTTTGCAATACTTTGGGTGGACAAATATTTTAATCTATCATGGGTAGATAACCAGGAGTGAAATTGCTGGATCACTTGTAACTATATATTTAGATTTTTGGAAACTGTCAGACAGTTTTCCAAAATGAGGGCTCCATCTTGCAATCTCACCAGCAGTATTTGAGGGTTTTGGCCATATTTATATTATCTTTTTAAAAAAAATACAGCTAACTTAGTGTGTGTGAAATAGGTTGTCAAAATGCTTTCTTCTTATCATAAAAGAAGTCGGATGTCAATGAAATAATATTTAAAGAAATAATGCCAACCCAGAAATCTATGCTTAGTGAAAATGTACCTCATAATGTCTTTGAAATAAAGAGATATTAAACATTGATAGAAATGGCAGCAGTAAGAGGAACAGGATAACACATTCAGCAGGGAGAAGGAACATTCCCAGATGAAAACGCATATGAGCATAAATCCCTAAATTCCAAGCTAGAAGTCAGCTGATCCCTAAATGCTATTTCCTTATTTCCTTAAAACCTAATGAGTAGTCATTTTTCATATATATATATATATATATATATATATATATATATATATATATATATATATAATCTTGGTTTCTTGGTTTAGAGTTCAGTTTTGGGCTACATAGCAGCCCAGAATGCTGATGGTGTCTGTTGATAGTGATAGACTTAGGGTGGGAAACACACAGCTTTCTTTAAATGTTCATGTGAAGGACATGGACACACTCCTTGCTATTCAGTGTCAGTTGGATTGCCTTGAGATCAGGCATCTTTGATTCTCAAGTTCATCCCTGATTGATTTTCAACTACATTGAAGGAAAAAGAAGAGATCTTGAGGAATGTCAACAACTAAGATATGTACGAAAGGAGGCAAAAGCCACAAATATCAGAGAGAAAAGGTATCTAGAATGGCTGGGAAAAAATACTTAAGAGGAGCTAATGTTCTAGGAGCTGAGGGGAGAGAGCATATTACAAAGGAGGTCAGATTAGAGAAACAAGGACAGAATGTGTTTTTTATTTTTATTTTTTGGACTTTATATAAAGATACCTCAAGGGACACTTTTGAAACAGTTTCAGATGGTAAGTGAAGACCAAAGATTCCTTCAACCAAATTAATTTTTTTTTTTAAAAAAAGGAAGGAGATGAAAAGAGAAAACAAGCAATAGCTATGCACTTTCTATATAATGGAAGCCCTGTGTAGATATGCTGAAGCATAAAACCTCATATTTTAGAGGACAGTGAGGAAAGTAATAATATATGAGATAACTTTCATAGTTAGGGAAAGAAAGGTTTATAGAAGAGTAATGAGAAAGTGAAAAAAAGGATTGGAAATGAAGACATTGATGAGAAAACATGGAGGTGTTGAACCTGGGGTCTCATACAGCTGACACAAGAAGATAAATTGGGCACACAAGAACTGTTTCACAGTCTGTCCACATTGCCTTGCATAATTTACCTTACTTAAACCACATAAATGATAGACAAACTATTAAAAGTGATCCTGGGAAGATAAGAAGGAAATAAATGGGACACTGCATTGTAATTATATTTCTCTGTGTTTGCAGCAGATGTTCAATGGGAAGCCCCAAATGTTTGCTGCTCGTTGTTATTCTTGGCTCAGAACTGAACAGCTTGTGTGAACTGCAGGCCCAGGATGCTGCAGTGTGAAAATAAGCCTCGTCGTCAACCCCATTGTGATTATTGTGAATAGATGCTGTTAACAGCATCCTGGGGGTTGTGCATTAGGTAACTTTTGTATTTCTAATCCAGAAATAAATTATATGTCATTTTGCAAATTTAAAATGCAATACCATTGGATTATCTGTAGACATACCAACACAAAAATTGGTATTTTAGGATGTGGGAATATGTCAGAAATATATTTTTCACTGATCTGTGCACAATTTCTAAGGCTAAGATGGTTAATTGTTATCAATGAGTTTGTTTTTTTGAGGGTTTAGAGATAATAGTGATTAAGATTCATGTGAATAAAACTAAAATCTGTTATATCAAAACAGAAAATACTACTATTCTGTGTTGATAATATTCTCACTGTAATGTTTAATTTAATTAAAGAAAAACACTATCACAAAAAGTGAGAGATATGGGCTCAGGAAACCCTATAGGATAAACATAAATTAAAAAAAAAATATTTCAAACAAGAGTCCTTAATGAAAGAACTGGAATAGGGAAATGAACAGAAGAAAAAAGTGTTTTTCGTTTAGCTAAAACATAGAGTGTTAAACAAACTTGATGTGCAGAGAGTTCCCAAATTAAATATGGGAAAAGTCACTATGAAACTGTTATTATTCTAGGCTTAATAAGAACTAAATTTCGGGGTTGGGGGTGGAGTGCTTGCCTGGTATGCATGAGGCTCTGGGTTTTACCTTATCGATGCACTTTTTCTGTTTTAATTATAACATTAAACATTATTGAAATATATAGTTCTTCATCTATCACTAAGAAGATAGTATTCCACAAATATTTTCTGTTAGTTTCTTATAAACAGAATTACTTAATTTTTGAAATGTATTTTCCTTTACCTTCCCCTAATATGTATTATCCTCCAGGCACAGTCCCCTATGGGGAGATACGTCACCTACACTGATGTGGCCCTTGTTCTCTTGCAGGTCACAATCCTGTGAAGATGTCAGACAGTAATGAAGACATTATAGTTGTGGTGAGGGTTGGGAAAGGGGCACATCAGTGCTTCGCAAGTTTCCGGTGCCCTTTGAAGCTACAGAATTTCTGCTGACCAGTTTTGATACCCAAGATGCTGGTTCTCTCATCTCCCTCCCCCACAAAAAATCTTAGTCAAATATTGGATCTCACCACTCTTCAGCCCCTTTCTAACTGTTGAAGTTGGTTCTTTTCTTTTCAGCTGCATCTGCCATTCTTAAGAAAGAGCATGGTGGTTATAACCAAATTTTTCTTTTAAAACAACTTTGAAATGGTTGCTTTCTTCTGTTGTGCCTCTTGAAAGATTCTTATTGGAAAATCCATCAATTTCTATTCTGTAAGTAGTTTAGTTTTCTATATGTAAAATGTTCTCAGGTTTCTTTTTTAGGACCTTGGTTTTTAAACATTTTTTTAAATACCAGGAATTGAACCCAGGGGTGCTTAATCACTGAGCCATATCCCCATTTCTTTTTGTTTTTTTATTTTGAGACAGCATCTCATTAAGTTGATAAGGGCCTCACTAAGTTGCTGAGGCTGGTCTTGAACTTGCGATCCTCCTGTCACTGGGATTACAGGCATATGCCAACACATCTGTTGGGATGTAAACTTAATTCTTGCTCTAGTTTGGATTTGGAACGTCCCCTGAAGGCTCATGTAATCAGGGGTCCCCAGTTTGGCACTACTTGGAGGTGGTGGAATCTTTAAGAACTAGACCTACTGGAAAGTCTTCCAGTCATTGAGAGTGTGCCATGGAAGGGACCAACTGCCCAAAACCTCCAAATCTATAAGCTAAAATAACCCTTTTCTCTTTATAAGTCAATTACCTCAGCCATTTGTTAGAGTAACAGAAAACTATCATAATTCTGTTTAGTGGATTTGCCATTACAATTTCTACACGGAAAACGTTTTGTCAATTCAAAAATAAACATTGATCCCTTTCTACCCTTTCTGTGTACAAAGCATTATGATTTCAGTAAATTAAATATTAAACCAAAAAGAGTATCATAACACTTTTTTACCTCACCTTGTTTTAGAGAAAGAATCCTGAAATTTAACTATGCTCAGTGGTAGAAGTATTTTCATGTTTTCTTCCCGGGTCTTTGGAAGAATTTACTGTGTATATTTCAGTAGAATTTATACAGCCCTGTTTGTTGCTATGCAGGTTGACAGTCATGATGAATATGGACCACGCGTCTGGTGGTACTTGGCAACTACAGAGCCTACAACCACCTGTGGCCTTAGGCCTCTTTATTTAATATGCTGTTATTTTACTAATGGTACTGAAAATTTTTAAAAAATGTATTTCTCACCACTAACTTAGAAGTCTTTTAGGAGCTCTAATTCTATACTAGGCGATGATATAGGCCTACTTCTCCATTTTATAGGCAAGGAGATGGAAATTCAGGGAAATAAATCCAAAAGCTAAAAGGCCAGTAAGGTGAAAATTAAAGTCAAGCTCAAAGCCATGTCAGTTCAACCCTCAACTGGCTCTTTTATCTCTTCTATATAACTCACGACACCTAGAAAATTAGCTGAACATTCAAATTGAGAATGGTACTTGAAACATCTATATTATAGTCACTGTATGTCTTTTATCTCCAATTAGATATTGTCTGTCACCTCCTAGAATTATCATCAGGCCTTAGAACCACAGAGTGAAACTAAAATAGTTTGTCAAATGAATTGTAATTCAATTGCTATTCTTCCCTTAGAACCAAAGATAGATTTAAAAATTTCAAGGTATTTTTGTTATCTCTAGAACTTACTTTTAGGGCTCAGCGATTATATCTCATTTAATGATTAATAGAGTCATATGAAATTCATTAATAAACTCAAAATACTTATAAGTGTAAACATTTCCAATTAACATGTGAAAAGTTTTTGTACATTTCCAAGTAGAATTTTTAATGGGAGTGACAAGATTCACAAAATGATCATGGATATTATCTTCTAAGAACATTTTAATAAAAATGTATACTGTTCAAGAATGACAAAAATAAGACATGCAATCTCATTTCCTTTCAGATTACATCTTGCAATATAAACTAGTTTCTCTTCATGTTCAAATTATCCATTACTTACATTTTCCTATGCTATCAATAGTCTGTTTATTAATAAAAATGAACTTGTTTTTAAGTATAATAGCAACTTTTATAAGGATGTTGTATATTTATATAATTGAATAATAAAAGTACTACAAATGAGACTCATGAAATGAAATGTGTTCGTTAGAGGTATGCCCAGTGTCATCATATTCTCTTTTATAATCTTATTTTTTATTTATTATATTTCATCCTTTTTGAAAGCTTTTGTGAGATATTCAATATCTTTTTAATTTACAAAATTAATGTTGCAAGTCAATTAAGTCATTTAGATGGTTATTTTCCCACATAGAAAAACATAAGAATTCAGAGGGTATTTTTGTAACTTCGTATTTTCTTGTGAACATAGGGACTTTTCATTACATAATTTTAACACATTATTTTAATAAAATTATTTAATTTTAAGAAATGTCTAAATTTCTTAGATAAAAGCTCCTTTTGAGCATGAACTTGATACTCTCCCTAATATTACAAACTATAGAAAACATCCTGTTTCATTGCATATAAATATGAATCCTTGTATCTCTGCAGGATATGTGCATTTCAGAAAAATTGTACCAATGTACATACCCTAAATAGTGTTTAAAAACACGTGTTATTCTAATATCTTCATCTCATACTTATGGGATATATTTGTATATATTTATATCTTGTCAGTTTGGTAAAAAAATGATATATATCTCAATATGTATATATCATCAAATAATGAAGTAACAGAGACCAAATTTCAGCTTCTGGACAAAATATATAAAACATCATTGGCTAGATATTGGACAACAGGCACCACAGGACAGTAATTCTTACCAGATGAAAGCAAGTAAGAGAGCTCTAAAAGTAGCCCAGGGTACTTCATGGATAGAACAAATGGAGAATCCAAATGGAGCCCAGTAGCTCACTGGCTTCAGGAGAGCAAGTTCAGAGTTGGAGGATACTAAGAGGCTAGAATTTACAGGACAAAATGCTGGAGAGGACGAAGTTCATACAGAGAAAGAAACATGGAGACTTATGGAGGGGTCCCCTGTGGGTTTCGGTTGGGCTCTGACACAACCAAGTATTTTCCACAATACAGGTGGAAAACTTCTGAGACAATGGAAGTAACTATCAGAAAGGATTAGCTGAATAATTCCCATAGCTCACAGAGGGCCAGGAGTATGAATGTATTAGTTCAGGTTCACACGAAACAGAGAGGACAGACCCCCTAGCGCATATGACATGGGCTCTTGAGTAGGATGCTCAGAGGAAATTTTGATTCCCAACATGCTGGCTCTCTCATCTTTTTCGCCCCCAAATCTGAGTCAGATGTAGCTAGAAAGTAACCCTGCAATCTAGGTTGCTAGGGTTCACCCAAACATATTTTAATGGAATACCTATAAAGTAAAAAAAAAAATAATAATTCTAAATAACTTAGAGAAAAGTTCAATATTTGAAGGAATATAGCAAAAATTAGCACCCTTACTGTCTGCCCAGTAACATAGTTGTTAGGACAGAACACTCAAAGAAATCTCTCTAGAAAACGTCTTATGCTCAGAAAGCAAAGTCTCTTAGCAGGAAAGGCCTTCCAGGCTTCCCAGTAGAGTGGCACAGCAGCCAGAGTTATATCTTTTTTAACAAGGAAACTGAGCAAGCTGGATGGAAATGACTTTGGGTGTAGATGGTTGGGTAACAACAGATTTTTGTATTTAGGACCTTGGAAGTGGGGTGGGTTATAGGAACAGGATATCTTAAGTTTCTTTATAAGTTTTGGTTCTGAGTCCCAAACCAAAATGGAGTTACTAATATCTAGAATATTCCATTAATATTCTACACTGTATTACTTTGTTTTCTGTTAACTATAATGAAATACTCAAACCTGGGTACTCCATAAAGGAAAGAGATTTGTTTGGCAAATTTTGGAGACTGAACATCCAAACAGCCTAACTGGCTCTGGTAAAGGTGTTTTTGACTGTTATATCAGAGCAGATAGTGGGCAATAATATAATTATCTAATAATAATATTGTATTATTATTATTATTACATAATTATATTATATATAATTATATAAATAATACTATTGCATTATTATTATATAATATATAAGTCAAAATATTCAAAATCATAATATACCTGAAGATAAATGTATATAAAGATTTTTAAAAAGACTTACAGTATTCTATGTGTCAAAGAAAAAAGAATAAGAGGACTTCATATCTTTGGCCCAATATGTACAAAGAAACAAAGATAAACTAACCAAAAAAATCAACATTTTTTTTTTAGATCCATCAAAGACTTGAGGTCATTGAGCAAATTACCAGATCCAAGTCTGATACAGAAAAATACAAGGAAAGTCATCAGACAACAACAGCTTACCTGAAGCAGAAGCTCCTGGAGTCCTAATCCGCCAAAACACATAAACAGAACTTCTGTAAGCTGAATGTGAAACTAGATGGATGTGAGAAACTTCTAGAGGCCCAGTCTCTCCTTTCAGAACTGAACCATATTCTTATGGTTTCTGGCAGGAAAGTAAAAGCAAGTGTATTGAAATAGATTCAGAGAACTGTCTGTAAGAAAGACTCCCCTGGAAAAGACCTTGTTAGGGCTGTATTTCACATGGTAGAAGGGCAGGTTGACCACTCCAGGCAGTCCCCTTTAGTTTTCCTGTTTCAGTTAAAGGGAGGGAAAACAGCCAAGAAACACTTCTGAAGGTCACAGACCAGAGATGCATAGTCTATAAAATACCAAGATTTAATCACAAGCTGTAAGATACTCCTCTTTCCTCACATGTGTTACCACAGGATAGCAGAGCTCCAGTAAACCTCAGTGGATTTAAACTGGTTCCTTTTACAGGACCTAGTAATCTCTTGCTTCCTCTGGTATATGTCTGTGGTATTGCAAGACAGACTATTTCAGAAGGATTAATAGGAAAATCTAGTCACAACATGTAAAGGGTAAAGGTGGGGGAGGAAGCATCAGGTACCTAAAATACTATACTACTATAGAGTAGTATTACAGTACTACTATAATAAGCACTAAACACAGCTTAACTCTCAGCCATATTAACATAAAATCTCATACTAAAGGCTCATTTACCTAATTTCCCATTATTAAATACATCATATCTTTCTTTAAACAGAAAACATTACAAAACATTCTAAAAGGCAAGAGAAAGAAACTGAAGAGAGAAAGCAAACATCTCAGGTAAAATATATTTTGCAATTATCAGACCATTAATTTTAAATAAATATTATTAATAGGTAAAAATTTATAATATAAAAAGTCGACAATATTAAAGAACAGATGGATAATGAAAGCAGAAAGATGAAAAATTTTAAGAAGAATAAAAAGAAATACTAGAAATAAATGTAGTCTAACTGAAAAGAAGAATACTTGTGTTTAAATGCAGCTAAAGAAAGAATCAGTAAACTTGAAGACATTTCAATAGAAAATTCTCAAACTGAAATACAAAGAGAAAAAGAATTAAAAAAGATCAGAAAGAAAAGAATATTCAAGAACTCAGGGACAATTACACAAGGAGTAAATATGTGTTGTTGGAATACCAGAAGGAAAGAAAAAAGAGAAAGAAACAGAAGAAACTGCTGAGGTAAGAAAATTCTAAAATTGGTTGCTGGCGTTATTCACAGATTCAGGAAGCTCAAGGAACACTAAGTAGAATAAATACCTAGTCGTTTCACTTTAAAAATTAGAAAGGTAAGCACAGAAAATCTTGAAAAGAAATCAGAGGTAAAAAACAAAAAGTCATAAAAATTACACTGTACTTCTCATTAAAAACCATGCAAACAAGGGGCATAAGCATGATGTTAAGAATAAAAAGTTCCCACCTTCATTTTCTATAGACTCTAACTTAACAGCAATACAAGGATGAGAATCGTGGAGATTATGCAAACTATAGAAAGCATCTGAGAAATTGGAGTGTGGAATTTAGAAGGGGAAGAATCATTTCACTTCCAGGTGATCATCTTTCCCCAAGCTTTTCCCCAAGCTGTAATTGTCCCTTGCAGCCTCTCCCCGGGAGGTAGAAGAGAAGAATCCAAAACTCTGGCTTTTCAGAGAGTTTCATAGGTAACTAGTGTCTGTTATAGCTGACTCAGAGCACAAATAGCATTGGCTTAGTGTGAATATTGGCCACCGAGAACAAGGGAGAGTGCAGCAGCTTGCTGTGACTCCAGAGGGCATGGTAGTACCACAGAAGGAGGAGTCCAAGGTGCCTGGGTACAAATGGGAGAAACAGACGACTTTGGCCCTTCCCTTGAAAGATGTTGAGGAGTGGACCATGTGGCTGGCATTTTGACTTCCAGAAGACTACCCCAGGGATTGTCTTACTTGATGAGGGGTACTGAGGGAAAGCTGGCATACTTTGGACACTTGTAGCATCAGTGAATCTGCAGTACCACAGAGAGACACCAGAAGGACAAGACATGACAAACTTTTGGAAAAGAAACCAGCATATACCTCTAACTGGAACATTACCACACACTCAGAGAAATTGCAACCCACCAAAAAAAAAAAAAAAAAAAAAAAAAAAAAAGGTTTTAGAAGACTCCAGAATGTCTAGCCATGTTAATTGGAGAGGATGTTTGACTGTTTGACTATATAATTCCAGTCCCTAAACTGATAAAGGTAGGCATTTTTTTTTCAAATGCATAAAATTCAGCAAAAGTAGTAAATGAATAAATGAATGAATACATACATAAATAAAATCACAAGGTATACAAATATAGGGGGCAAATGGTTCTATCAGAAAAGCAAATGCTCCTATCAAAAAAGCAAAAAAATCTATGAATTAGCTGACTAGAATTAAAAATTGTTTTAAAGAAGTTCAATGATCTGCAAGAAAACACAGTAAGACAATTAATATCAGGGAAGTGATACATGGACAAAATGAGAATATCAACAAAAAGATAAAAACTACTTAAAAAGTATAAATTCTGGAGCTTCAGAATACAATAATTAAATACAAATTATTAAAGGGATTCAACAATAGATTTGATCAAGCAAGAGAAAGGATTAATGAATTCAGATTAGATTTGCAAAAGGAAAAAAAAAGAACAAAGTGCAACTCAGGGAATCTCTGGGTCATCATCAAGGTCATCAAATTCATATGGGCATCCTGGGAATTCCAAAAGGAGAAGAGAAATAGAATAAAACAAAAAGATTGCTTTCAGAAATAATGTCTAAAATCTTCCCAAATCTGAGGAATAAAACAGACAGATGAAGTAAAGACTGACAGAACTAAGGAGACAAATAGATAGCAACCTTATAAGAGTAGAAGACGCTGATGTTCTACTTTCAGTTTTCGAATAGAAAAAAAAAAAAAAAAACCAACCCAGAAATATGTCCAGAAGGAAACAGAAGACATGAACAATATTATAGACCAGTTGGACTTAACAAATTTACACAAATCATCCACTCAATAACAAAGCTTACAATCATATGATAATCATAATAGATGCAGAAAAAGCATTTGACAAAATACAGCACCCCTTCATGTAATAAGAACATATCACAACATCATAAAGGCTATATATGCTAAGCCCCAGGCTAACATCATTCTAAATGGAGAAAAATTAAAAGAATTCACTCTAAAAACTGGAATAAGATGGAGATGCCTTTTTTCACCACTTTTATTTACCATAGTTCTTGAAACACTGGCCAGAGCAATTAGACAGATAAAAGAAATTAAAGGAATATGGGTAGGTAAGAAAGAACTCAAAATAGCACAATATCCGACAATATGACTCTATCCTAGATGACCCAAAAATTCTATCAGAAAACTTCTAGAACTAGTAAATGAATTCAGCAAAGTAGCAGGATATAAAATCAACACCCATAAATCAAAGACATTTCTGTATATCAGTGACAAATCCTCTGAAAGGGAAATGAGGAAAACTATCCCATTTACAATAGCATAAAAAATACTTTGGAATCAACGAAAGAGTTGAATGATTTATACAATGAAAACTACAGAACCTTAAAGAAAGAAATTAAAGAAAACTTTAGAATATGGAAATATCTACCTTGTCTTTGTATAGGCAGAATTAATATTGTCACAATGACCATACTATCAAAAGCACTATACAGATTTAATGCAATTCCAATAAAAAAAAACCTAATGAAATTCCTCATATAAATAGAAAAAGTAGTCATGAAACTCATCTGGAATAATAAGAGACCCAGATTAGCTAAAGCAATCCTTAGCAAGAAGAGTGAAGCAGGTAGTATTACTATACCAGACCTTAAAGTATACTACAGAGCAATAGTAACAAAATCAGCATGGTATTGGCACCAAGATAGACCTGTAGACCAATGGGACAGAAAAAGAGGACACAGAGATTAACCCATTAAATCTTGTATTTGACAAAGACACCAAAAATGTACATTGGAGAAAAGATAGCCTCTTCAACAAATGGTGCTGGGAAAATTGGAAATCCATATGTAACAAAATAAAATTTTTAAGCCCCTATCTCTCACCATACAAAAAACTCAACTCAAAGTGGATCAAGGACCTGGAATTAAATCAGAGACATTGTGTCTAATAGAAGAAAAGGTAGGCTCAAATCTCCATCATGTCAGATTAGACCCCAACTTCCTTAATAAGACCAAGAATTAATATCAAGAATCAATAAGTGGGATAGATTCAATCTAAAAAGCTTCTTCTCAGAAAAAAAGCAATCAGTGAGGTGAATAGAGAGCCTACTGATTGGGAACAGATTTTTATCACATGCACATCAAATAGAGCACTAATCTCTAGAATATATAATGAACTCAAAAATCTTTTTTTATTGGTTGCTCAAGACAATACAATGATCTTGACATATCATACATTTGATTCAAATGGGGTATGAATTCTCATTTTTCCACGTGTACAGATTGCAGGATCACGTTGGTTATACAGCCACATTTATACATACAACAATACTAGTGTCTATTATAAATGGGCCAAGGACCTAAACAGACACTTCTAAGCAGAACATATATAATCAACCAACAAATATATGAAAAAAAATCATTGCCAGCAATTATAGAAATGCAAATCAAAACTACTAGATTTCATCTCACTCCAGTCAGAATGGCAGCTATTAAGAATATGAAAAACAATAGGTGTTGGCGGGGATGTGGGGGAAAAGGCAGACTCATACATTGCTGGTGGGACTGCAAATTGGTGCAGCCAATATGAAAGCAGTATGGAGATTCCTTGGAAAACTGGGAATGGAACCACCATTTGACACAGCTATCCCACTCCTTGGTCTATATCCAAAGGATTTACAACAGCATACTACAGGGACACAGCCACATCAATGTTTATAGCAGCTCCATTCACAATAGCTAAACTGTGGAACCAAACTAGATGGTAGATGAATGAATAAAGAAAACGTGGTGTATATATATACAATGGAATATTATTCAGCATTAAAAGAGAATAAGTTCATGGAATTTGCAGGAAAATGGATGGAGCTGAAGAATATAATGCTAAGTGAAATTAGCCAATCCCCCCAAACCAAATGCTGAATGATTTCTCTGATTTAAGGATGCAGATTTATAATATGGTTTGGGGGTGGGGGTTGGATGGGGGTTGGAGGATTAAATGAACTCTAGATAGGGCAAAGGGGAAAAGGGGAGGGAGTAAAAGGAAGGGGGCATAGGAATAGGAAAGACAGTGGAATACCATGGTCAACATTACCTTTAAATACATATATGAAGACACAAAGATGGGACTCTACTATGTGTACAACCAGAAATATGAAACATTTTGCTCTATATGTGTAATATGAATTGTAATGCATTCTGTTATCATATATAACAAATTAAAATAAAAAAAGAACTCACAAAAAATAACAGAGCTTACACATTCTTCTCAAGGGTATGTGGATCATTTGCCAGAATCAATCACATGTCAGATCAGAAAATAAGTCTTAAGGAAAACATAGCAAATCAAAACTTACAGGAGTCAGTACTAAGTGGCAAGTTTATAGTGGTAGCCACTTATATTAAAAAAGGAAGTATCTCATGTCAATAATGTAATTATGTACCTCAAGGGGACCCTCATTGTTATATATAATTACATATAAGATGGTGTGAGGGGAAAGAAAAAAAATAAAATGAAAAAGAGAGAGAGAAATGTATTACAGTAGATGGGGTAGAGAGCGGTGATGGAAGGGGAGTGGAGAGTAGAGGGGATAGGGAGGGCAGCAGAATACAACAGACACTAGTATGGCAGTATGTATAAATGTGGCTGTATAACCAATGTGATCCTGCAATCTGTACATGTGGGAAAATAAGAATTCATACCCCATTTGAATCAAATGTATGATATGTCAAGATCATTGTAATGTTTTGAGCAACTAATAAAAAAAATTAAAAACAAACTAAACCTTAAGTTAGTAGAATGATGAAAGAATAAAGATTAGAGCTAACAAAAACAAAATGGAGAATATAAGATAGGAAAAAACCAACAAAACTTAAGTTTGATTTTGGGAAAGATGAACAACACTGACAATCTTTAGTCAGGTAACTAAAAGAAAAGGAAAGAAAACTAAAATCAGAAATGAAAAAGGGAAATTATGACTGATGCTACAAACATGATTATAAGAATGTTCTATGAACAAACATTGACACATTGGATGATCCAGAAGAATTGGTTAAATTCTGAGAAACATATGGCTTTAGAAAACTGAATCATGAAGAAATAGAAAATTGGAATGGACTAGAAATAACTAAAAAGGAGGAGACTGAATTGGTAACCTAACCTCTTCTCTAACAAAGGAAAGCCCAGGAACTGGTGCCTTCAATGGAGAAATCTGACAACATCCAAAGAAAAATGAACATCAATCCTTCTAACGTTCTTCCCAAAAAACTAACGAGGAAGAAATACTTCCAAAATTCTTCTATAGGGCTTAGAAAGATACTAAAGCCAGACAAAGTCACTCCAAGAAAAAGACATGCCAATATCCCAGATGAACACAAAAAACAAAAACCCTCTGACCAATGCTTTGTTGATGACTGTATTCTTTTTGTACCTTCACTTGGTGAGAGGTGGGGAGAGGGACAAGAGGTCAATCCACTCATGAGAGTTCTACCCTATTGACCTAATTACCTTCCCCAATGCCAACTTCTTTAAATCATCACACTGGGGATTTTAACATATGGATATTGGGGGAATCTAAATATTTACTCCATAGAACTTCACCCCTGGCCTGCACAAATTCATAGCTTTCTTGCAGTCAAAATACATTCCTTCCTTCCCATTAATTCCAAAAGTCTTCACTGTTCCAGGATCAACTCAAGTCTAGCATCTTATCTTAATTTTGTCTGAATTATACTGAATGAGACTCAAGGCATGACATCCTGAAATGACTATTGTTCTCCAGCTGTGGTCCTGTGAAACCAAAAGAAATTGTATAATTCCAAAATGCAATAGTGAGACAAACATAAAATAGATGTTGCCATTCAAAAAGGAAGAAGAAAGTAAAATGAGGTGACAGGTCCTAAGTCTAAAACCTAGAAAGGCAAAGTACATGAGCTCTTAGGCATGAGGATAAGCCTCTTTAGCCTGAAACTCTGCTTTCTGGACTCACAGAGTCGGCAACCTCATTACTCTGGGTTGTGTGGCAATGCCTATGTGTAGCTTTGCTGGGAAGGGCTCAAGCACCTAGAGCTCTGCTGGGTGGACCCATGCCCATGGTTTCTGTGGGGCCTCTTTGCCCTTTGAACCAGAGGTAACGGCCCTGAAGGTCTCTGAATTGTTTTGGGGTATTTCTTTCTTTTTCTCCAATGATAACTCACCTTTTCAGTTTTCTTTTATTCTGTCCCATTTTTCTCAATTTTATCATTTTAATCCCACCTCTTCCTGGCTTCTCTGAAATAACTGATTTGTAACTCATACCTACTCTAATCTCCTTATCATTAGCCTGTCACACTAGTGCTATCTTCCAAAAGTATTTAAATTTTTTTTTTTTAACATCCAGAGGTTCTGCAAATTTCCAAATCTTTAAGTTCTGGTTTCTTTTAAAAATGATTTGTTCCTTAAGGTATACATGACTGTAGAGTATACTTTGATGTATTATACATATATGGAGTATAACTTATTCTAATTAGGATTCCATTTTTGTGGTTGTACATGATATGGAATTTCACTGGTCATGTATTCATATATGAACATAGGAAAGTTGTATCCTATTCATTCTCTGTCTTTCCTATTCCCATCCCCTTTCTCTTCCCCCATCCCCCTCTGTCTAATCCAATGAACTTCTGTTCTTCCACCCTACCCCCTTATTGTGTGTTAGTATCCACATGTCAGGGAGGACATTTGGCCTTTGTTTCCTTTTTTTTTTTAAACTAACAATTCATCTTCAAATGATTTCTCTCTTCTTACATTTTGCTATCTGTCAGGAGAGACCAAGCTATTCTTTTGACATTTTGACACCTAGCTCCTCAGCTGGATACACAAAAATGCATAATAACAAATGTGAACACAGTCCCACTAAATTTTCTTTGTCACTTTATAACAAGCATCTCTTTTCCTCTAGTTCCCCAAAACATCCCCAAAACATTCATTTTTATCTCAGAGCTCATCAGAATGACCTTTACGTCTGTATTCCCACAATGAGCTTCACTGTCCATGTTCCCACCAACATTCTATTCATGATTACTCTAAAAAAATGGAGCCTCTCTATTTAGCTCTCCTTTTTTTTGTTTTCCCAGCCTTTATGAGAACCTCCATTAACTATCACTCCATGGCAAGACAAGCTTTTTTTTTTTGTGTGTGTGTGTGTGTGTGTATGTGTGTGATGGAACTAAAATTTTCACAGCCTTCACTCATTGCCCAGTTACCAAGTTGTTTCCCACATTTTTAGGTATTTGTTATGAAAGCATCCCATTTCTCTATACCAATTTCAGTCGTAGGTTGGGTTGCTATTAAGAAGTATAGTATAGACTATGTGGCTTAAACAACAAACATTTTTTTTTTTCTGAAAGTTCTGGGGATCAGTCCAAGATCAAGGTACCAGCAGATAAGGTTCTCCTGGAGGCATACTCCTGGCTAGCAGAGGCCTGACTTGGCTTTGTATGCTCATGAGGTGTGGGGAGAGAATGAAATCTCTCACATCTGTTAGAAATATACCAATACTATTCATGAGGGCTCCACCATTACAACCCAATTACTTTTCCTCTTTCAAACTTCTACTTCCTAATACCATCCTTGCAAAGTGCTAAATTTTCAACATATGATTTTTTCAACATATAATTTTTATATGTTAAACTCAGATAATTTAGTTTATAAAAAAGGCAAAAATCTTATACACTAAAAACTATTAAACATTGCCAAAAAACCCTAAAGATACAAATGAAAGGAAAGAAATTTGCATTTATAAATCAGAAGACTTAATAATATTGTTAAAATATGTATACTATCCAAAATAATCCATAGGTTTATTACAATCCCTATCAGAATCCCAATGCTATTATTTTGGCAAAATAAAACCATTCTAAATTTCAATTACCCAAGTAGTTAAAATCTTTTTGAAAAAAAAATGAATAAAGCTGGATTTTTTTGAGCATCTCTATTGAAAAATATATTATAATCAAAAACATTATCATCTTGTCATAATGAAAGACACAATGGAGACATCAGAAGTAAATCATCAGATACATGGTCAAATGATCTTTGAAAAAAGACTATGCAATAGAAAAAAATTTCTATTAAAAGTTTCTGTCTGTTCAACAAATGTTATTAGAAAAATTGAGTATCCCCATGTAAAAGAATTCTTATCTGGCATCCATACAAATGTTAACCAAAGCTGTATTAAGGCCTTAAACATAAGGCCTGAAGCTAAAACTTCTAGAAGAAACCATAAGGTAAAAGTTTAGTGATATAAGTTTTGGTAATATTTTCTTGGTAATAACATTAAAAGTAAAAGTAGCAAACACAAAACCAAGACAGTGGTCCTTGTTCAACCCTACAAACTTCTACACAAAAAGAAATAATAGTGTGAAAAGGCAGTCTGTGAAATGGGAGAAAATATTTGCAAGCCACATATCACATTAGAGGTTAGTAGATGGGATCTATTCAAATTTAGATACAAAAAAGAACAAACAACCTAATAAAAATTTACAAAGGACTTAAACAGATATTTAAATATATATATATATATATATATATATATATATATATATATATATATATATATAAAATGTATATATGCATATACACATACATACATCTCCAAGAAGCATACCCATATACAAAAATGCTTAACATCTCTAATCATCTGAAAAATGCAAATCAAAATAACAATGAGGTGATTTTAGGATTGACTTCTACTAAAAAAATAATAATAAGGCAAGGATTTGGAGAAATTGGTATTGTTGTCCATTTTTGGTGGATATATAACATGGTACAGTAACTATGAATAAAGTAAGAAGTTTTCTAAAAACAAAATAGAATAAGAAATATCCTGTGATTAAGCTATCCCACTTGAGGGAATATACCTATTGTAGTTTGGATCAAGAATGTTCCCCAAAGGCTCCTGTGTTGAAAGCTTGGCCCGCAGCTAATGGTTCTAGCAGATGAGGCCTAGTTGGAAGAAGTGGATCACTGGGGGTGTGTCTTTGGAAAGTATATCTTATCTGTGGACATTTCTTTCTCTCTGTGTGTGTCTTGATACTATGAGGTGAGCAGGTTGCTCTACCACACCCTCTCTGCCATGATGTTCTGCCTCACCACAGAACCAGAATCAACAGAGCCAGTGACCATGGACTGAAATCTCTAATACTGTGAGTCAAAGTAAACAAAACTTAAAATGTCTATGCCACCAAACATGATAACTTATATAAAATTGAACAATTCCTTGAAAGACACAAATTACTAAAAATTACGTAAGGAGAAATAGGTAATTTGAATAGGTCTATTAAATAAATTAATAATTAGCAACCATCTCAAAAAAAGCAAAAGACCCAGTATTGTTCTTAAATAAATAATACCAAACATTTCTGGAAGAAATTAAACTACTTCTCTATTATTTTTTTCAGAAATCAGAAACAGAGGAAATACTTCCAAATGCATTCTAAGAGACTAGCATTACTTTAACATCAAAACTAGATAAAGATATTTTTTTAAAAAGGAAAATTACACACCAACATCACTTATGAACATAGATTTTTAAAAGTCCTCAACTAAATACTGTGGTACCAAATCAAATTCAGCAATATGCAAAATAAATTATACATTTTGCAAATAAATAGATGTACATAATAAATGAGTGTCATTACATTATAGAGATTCATGCACCATATCAACAGTATAAAAGAAAAAACATGTGATCATATAAATTGGTACAGAAAAAAACATTTAAAAAAAAAAACAAGAGTATTCAATAAAAACCCCTCAGAATTCAGGGAATTAAGGGAATATTCCTCAGTTTGATAACGAGTATGTATATAGAAATAAAGCTAACATCACACTTGATGAGAAACTGAATACTTCCCTCCTAAAATAGGGTATGTGGCAAGGATTCCTCCTTTCTTTATTCTATTTATCATCATACTGGAAAAATCTTAGTGCAGAAAGGCAAGAAAAGGAAAGAAAATGTATCTTGATTGTGAAGGAAGAAATAAAACTGTCATAGTTTGAAGATAACATGATTGTCAATGTAGAAAATGTCAGAGTTAAGAATAAAAAATCCTTGAATTAAAAAGTGATTCAAACGATTTTACAGGAGATAATAATGTACAAATGTCAATTGCTTTTCTACATACCAGTGATGAAAAATTCTAACTTATAAAAACAAAATACCACTTATATTTGCACCAAAACATTGAGATATTTGGGAAGAAATACAAAATAAATGAATGTATATAGGATCAACATTCAAAAAAAACTATACAATTCTGATTAAAGAAATGAAAGGAAATATGAATGATTATAGAGATATACTAAGTCCATAGATGGAGAAACTCAATATTGTGAAGATGCAAACTTTTTTTCCAACTTGATAACAAGTTTATTGGGATTTTGCAATCCCAAGCAAAATCCCAATAAACTTGTGAATATTCTTCCTTCCTTCCTTCCTTCCTACCTTCCCCCATCTCTCTTTCTTTCTTTATTACACTGGGGATTGAACCAGGGGTGTTTACCACTGAGCACATCTCCAGTCCTTTTCATTGTTTAATTTGATACAGTTGCTGAGTCTGGCTTTGAATTTGCTGTCCTTCTGCCTCAGCCTCCTGAATCTCTGTCTCCATACACAGTTCCTTTGTGGATTTCAAAACTCTGATTCTAAACTTCATATGGAAAAGCAAAAAATTAAGTGTGGTCAATATAATAGTAAAGAAGAGTAACAAAGTTGGTCAACTAATTCTACCTGATTTCCAGACTATACTTTCCAGGTATAGAAATGTAGGCAAATGGATTTAGCAAAAGAATAGATGTATAGATGTACGGTTCTATGAAACAGAATTCAAAGTCCAGAAATATACTCATGTAAATAAAGTGTGCAAAGATAATTCAATTGAGAAAGAATGGCCATTTCAATAAGCAGTTCTTTAGCAAAAGGATATTCATATGCAAAACAGCGCCCCAACTAAATTTAGACAGAGATTACATTTTTCATAAAAATCAACTCTAAACTAATCATAGACCTAAATGTAAAATTAAAAAAATATTATCAAACTTCTAGAAAATAACATAGGAAAAAAACTAGGTGATCTAGGATTTGGTGTTCAATTTTTAGATAAAAACAAAAACCACAATCAAGGAAAGGAAAGATTGATAAATTGTATTTTATTAGAACTAAAAACTCCCACTCTGTGAAAGACATCTGTTAAGGGAAAGAAAAGGCAAGTCAGAAACTGGGAGAAAATATTTGCAAAATACATATCTAATAAAGTCTTCCATATATATATATATATATATATATATATATATATATATATATAGAGAGAGAGAGAGAGAGAGAGAGAGAGAGAGGAGAGATATATGTAGATGACAAGCATATATAAATATATTCAACATCTGTTGCAAATTACAACAAATTTGAGACCTCATTATATACATATAATTGCTGAAATCCAGAATACTGCCAACACCAAATGCTGATGGTGATATAGAGCAAAAGGAACTCCCACTCATTGCTTGGTAGAGTGAAAAATGGTACAACCACTGTGAAGGATGTTCTAGCAGTTCTTACAGAGCTAAATATATATTATCATATAATCTGTCAAGCTTACTTTCAGGTATTTACTCAACAGGTTTGAAAAATCATGTCCACATAAAAACCTACATGACAATGTTTATAGAGGCTTTATGCATATTCAACAAAACCTGCATCTTTTTGAGGGGGTTGTACCAGGGATTGGACACAGGGGCACTCAGCCCCTGAGCCACATCCCCAGCCTATTTTGTATTTATTTAGAGACAGGGTCTCACTGAGTTGCTTAGCACCTTGCTTTTGCTGAGTCTGGCATTGAACTTTTAGTCCTCCTCCCTTAGTCGCCCCAGTTGCTAGAATTATAAGTGCGCACCACTGTGCCCCGCCAAAAGCTGCATCTTAATAAATCACTTGTACATTTATTCTTATTTCAGGATCTGTTTCTGGGGAACTTGACCTAAACCCATAAATTTCCAATAACACATACAGGTACTGCTGAATATCCATTTGGAACAAAATGAAATTACATTTCAATTTATCACCATACATAAGAATTAATTTCAAATAGATTCAAGAGCCAACTGAATAATATATCTTAAAAATAATATATAGAAAAACATTTCACATAATCTTATGGTAGGAGTTAATTCTAGGCATCAAACCAAACTTAAAAAAAAATTAGAAAATATAGCCATGAACTAAGTTAAGGTTGTCTGATGAGAAAAAGATTGTTTAGTTTAAAGATAAGAGATAGATCTAAAAATTATTTTCAGTACATATTACAAAAGGTTACATAAATTACACATAAATTTCTAGAAATAATAAAACCCCAAAACCCATATAAAATGATATAAGAGATAGGCAAAGGTAATTCATAGATGGAATGTGTTTAACTACAGTAATCAAATGTACATTAAACCTGAATATCATCCTGTGAATGGGAAAAAGTTATGATTGGCAACAGTGTGTGAAGATGAACACATATCCTCATGCAGGCAGAGAGAATTTTGTCAACCAGAATTTCTCAATATTTTAAATGTACCAACCTCAGGAATATCTCTTGTAATAATTTATAAAAATATTTTGTTGTAGTCAAAAGATGTACAAATACAGGTTTTACAAAATCAAATGAAATGAATTAAATAAGAAAAAGATTTGAGATGATTTAAGTGTCCATTAATAGAGGAAACAGTGAAATATCATGGGATTGTACTTTACAGAGATTAAAACAATGAAGTGATTTACATGTGGTGATGTGAAAAGGTTTTTGACACGTGGGTAAAAATAAGCACACTGCAGAACATGCAACATGTATGGTTCCGCTTATTCAACAACACCATCAACAGCAAACCCTGTGTATGCAGACCTGCTCATGTGTGTGTTACGTGCCCCAACTTACGTTTGGCATGAGGTATATCTTCTACTTCTTGGGATACTGATCTGTGCTTTGTAACTATCTTAAAATTCCCAAATATATTTGTGGGGATCAATTTCCTTTGCACTGTAGTTGGAGGGGTTAAGACTATTGGTTTTTAAATAAGTGTTACTAGAATAACCATTCCACCATTTCATATCTGTTGACCTTCAGCAAGTTTTTCAACTCCCTAAGCTTTGATTGCCTCATTGGCTAAAATAGATAATAACAATATCATTACTATTTTAGTGGGGTAACACAAGAAAATAAGACCAGGTCTACAAATTGCCCACCAAAGACAGTAGTTATTTACCAACCCTATAGGAATCCTCCAGATTCTGTGGCTGTCAGAGGGGGATTTTGAATAAGTCTTAAGATTCTCAAACATTTCAGAGGAAAAATAAAAATTGAAGACTTTTGTTTCTAAAATACATTTTTAAGAAGTTCAGGGTATTTTAGTTGAAAAGTCCTAAAAAATGGCAAAGCCACAATTGACCTTTCATTGATCTTCTGTCATTGATCTCTTTTAGTTAATCTCACCTTCTCTCTTTAGCAAAACTATTTAATCTTTTTACAGAAGTGCAAATAGCCCTCATTTAGTTTTTTGGGAATCAAGAACTTATAACTCAAAAATGTGTGAAAGATAAAAGTTGAAATTAAGGGGCAATAAAGTAGAGGAATAAATTGAAAGAAGAAGCAAATATTACTGGTAAAAAATGGCTACCTAGGGAAGTCAATAGTCTTACATAAAATAAATTCTGTAAAAAAATTGTATTACACAATACAACTGTTTTAGATGTAGGTTAATTAATGAAATTTCATTGCCACTCTCTCTTTTGTAAGATTTTGTCTTTCTCAAACAGTTTTGAAATTTGTATTATTTTGACCAACTATGTGGTCTGGTTAATTACTTTAGAAAGCATAAAAAAGAATAACTGTGATTCTAGAAAGAACTGATACTATTTTCATGATCTTGGCCAAGTACTTCACTTCTCTCCACTTTCTTTATCTCTATGTGTTTAAAATACCTAAGTAGAAAGGGTTTTCATTAAGTGTGAAGATAATAAATGAAGAGTTTCCACCAAGTCAACACAGTAAGCACTCAACAAGTTGTAGCTGATGATGTTGGTAATCAGGTGTTCACATTTTGAGACATGATTCTTCCCTGAAAGAGCTGAGCTGACATGTTGGAGTGTTGGGCTAACATTTTCTTCTAGCATTTGCAGGTTTTCTTGTCTAATTCTTAGTTCCTTGATGCACTTTGAGTTGCATTTTGTGCAGGGTAAGAGATAGGGATTAAATGTCATTCTACTACATATGGATTTCCAGTTTTCTCTGCCCCTTTGTCAAAAAGGCTATATTTCTTCCTACATGAGTTTTTGACACCTTGTCTAGTATGAGAGATCTGTTACTTATGTGAGTTTGTCTCTGTGTCTTCTATTTTTTCATTGGTCTTCATGCCTGTTTTGATGCCTGTACCATGCTGTTTTAGTTATTATAGCTCTGTAGTATAATTTGAGGCCTGGTATTTTGATACCTCCTGCTTTGTTTTTCTTGCTAGGAATTGCTTTGGCTATTTTGGACCTCCATTCCTTGGTATATATCCAAAGGATTTAAAATCAGCATACTATAGTGATGCAGCCACACCAATGTTTATAGCAGTAAAATTCACAATACCTAAGCTATGGAACCAACGTAGGTGCCCTTCAACAAATGAATGGATAAAGAAAATCTGGTATATGTACAAAATGGAGTACTACTCATCCACAAACAAGAATGACTTAATGGCATTTTCCTGTAAATGGATGAATCTGGGGACTGTCATGCTAAGTGAAATAAGTGAGTCCCAAAAAGTCAAAAGTCAAAACTTTTTTCTCTGATATGTGGAAGCTAATCTAAAATAAGTGGGGGGAGTGCAGGGCTATAGAAAAAGAATAGAAGGATGATCAGGGGGGTAAGACAAAGGGGAATGAAGGATGGAATGGGGGAAAGGCAGTGGAATGAATCTAACCTAGCTTTCCTATGTACATATATGAGTATACCACAGTGAATCTCATCATCATGTACATCCATCCACATGAGACTAATTTTTAAAAAAACTATAAGTAAATAGCAAAAAAAAAAAAAATCAGTAGAGGGAAGGGAACAGGGTGTGGGAGGGAGGGAGAGGAGGGGAAGGATAAGTATTGGGAACTGAATAGAACACATTGTATTCCACGCTTTTATAATCATGTCAAAATGAATTCTGTTTTCATGTATAGCTCAAAAATAAGCCAATAAGAAACTTTTGAATTGTTGGGGGTAAGAAAGATATGTCACTTGTAATAAAAATTCCAGAATGCAGGCTATGTAAACTCATGAGGCTACCTAAGGAAGCTGTAGCTTGCAGATGCTTAGTCCATACTTTCCAACATTCCTTTTAGGTATCTCAGAGTTAAAGCCCAGAACCTTCTTGCTTCAAGATAACCTCAGTGAGCTTAGCAGTCTACCTCTATTTTGCTTCTATCTGAGGTCTAGTTTTCATTTGACACATAGAAGCTCTTGCCTGTTGATATCTTCTTATCTCTTGCATAACTTCCTATGTTATGTTCTTTTCCCATCTGTCATTAGAGGAGCAAATTACTTACAATTTTTTTTTATTTAAGTCTCACTGGAGACCATTCAATATGTACATGTGAGATATATATATATATATATATATATATATATATATATATATATACACACACACACACACACACACACACACACATTTTCTCATTTACTACATCTCTTCAATTGCCTTTGTACCATGTGTGTATTTGATCACACTATGTAACCTATCCCTATGGCAATGTGACTCCTGATGGATAGACTATATATTCACTGTCAGCTAATAGTGTTGCTACTTCCATGATATTCATGGTTCCAATATTCAATGATATATGATATTTTTGTAACTGAATAAATGCATGTATTTATTTCTTTTAAACTCTCTCTTTTCAGGTTTGGCTCACAAAGAAATTTCTGAGCCATTATTTCATCTTCCATAGTATTTGTCATACTTCCAACTTTATAACATCTGAAAAAAAATGTATAAAGTACCTATTATACCTTGATACCAGTCATTGGTGAACATGTTGTATGGTTTTCCATTAGTTTTCTGTATCTCAAGTGTTGCCAGGCAATTTGAGACCTGTCCTCTAAATTCCTTTTAACTTCCAACAAAGACTTGCCACTTTCCAACCAGATCACAACCCCACCAGAATGAACAATGTGTAGAAGAGATTTTGTAAAATAGTGTTATTTAGGCAGATTAATTTTGAGTACAAATTAAAGGCACTCAATAAATGTTGATTAAATGATTGGAAAAATTGAGTGGTTTAATCTCAATTTCTCAGAATTAATCTAGAGTTTAAGAACTGGTCAAACCAAACATATTTTAATGTGATGTTGCTTTCAGTTAAGATCATCATTAGTTACAAATTTCTCACATTAATTAATAAATGTAAATTTAAAATTTAGATGCAAAAAGAAAGAATAATATTATTATTTAAAGACATTTGTTTTTCACTGAACCTTTTATGGCTTTTCTTCAAATGAAAACTTTTCCTTAAAATATTAGAGACAATGATTCTTCATTATTGAAATAATATTGAGGGTTGCAATTAACAAGGAGAAAAGGAGGAGAATTCTTATAGAGCAGGCAGAAAAAAAATCATCCTATGAGAGGTTATAAAGAGGATCTGGAAGTTGGGATTACATTTTAAAACCTTTATAGAGTTTAAAAATATATATGACCAGTTGAAGATGAAGGTCTTCCTGTGTAGAAGGAATGCTTCTAGGGAGTTTAAACTTTAATTATTTATTTATTTTTATTTCACTGCTTTTTTCTGTGAAAGTCATAACCTCTCTATCCAATATGTGAAAAACTTTACAAGCTGTAAAATAAAATAAAAGCTATTTCATTGAAATATATTGAAAATTTGAGAGCACTAAGATAGAGTAAAATTCATTTGCTAATACTTTTTCCATTTTCTTAAATAATAAAACCTCTGCTTTTTACTCTGAGAATTTCAGTACATTTCCAAACTCATTCTATGAGGCCAATATCACCCTGATCCCAAAACCAGGCAAAGACACATCAAAGAAAGAAAACTTCAGACCAACATCTCTAATGAACATAGATGCAAGGGTTCTCAATAAAATGCTGGCAAATTAATACAAAAATATATCAAAAAGATTGTGCACTATGATCAAGTGGGATTCATCCCAGGGATGCAAGATTGGTTCAACATACAGAAATCAATAAATGTAATTTATCACATCAATATACTTAAAGGTAAGAATCATATGATCATCTCAATAGATGCAGAAAAGGCATTTGACAAAATACAACACCTCTTTATGTTCAAAACACTAGAAAAACTAGGGAAAACAGGAACATATCTCAACAATGTAAAGGCTATCTATACTAAGCCTCAGGCCAACATCATTCTAAATGGAGAAAAATTGAAGGCATTCCCTCTAAAAACTGGAACAAGACAGGAATGCCCTCTCTCACCACTTCTATTCAACATAGTTCTTGAAATACCGGCCACAGCAATTAGATAGATGAAAGAAATCAAGGGGATATGTATAAAAAAAGAAGAACTTAAATTAGCACTATTTGCTGATGATATGATTCTATACCTAGAAGACCCAAAAAACTCCACCAGAAAACTTCTAGAACTAGTAAATGAATTCAGCAAGGTAGAAGGATATAAAATCAACATCCATATATCAAAGGCATTTCTTTATATTAATGACAAATCTTCTGAGAAGAAAATGAGGAAAACTAACCCATTCACAATAACCTCTAAAAAAAGATACTTGGAAATCAACTTAATGAAAGAGGTGAAAGATCTATACAATAAAAACTACAGAACCCAAAAGAAAAAAATCAAAGAAGACCTTAGAAGGTGGAAAGATCTACCTTGCTCTTGGATAGGCAGAATTAATATTATCAAAATGACCATACTACCAAAAGCACTATACAGATTTAATGCAATTCCAATCAAAAACCCAATGACATTCCTCATAGAAATAGAAAAAGTAGTCATAAAATTCATCTGGAATAATAAGAGACCCAGAATAGCTAAAGCAATCCTTAGCAGGAAGAGTGAAACAGGTGGCATCACTACACCAAACTTTAAACTATTGTTTAAATAGTAACAAAAACAGCATGGTTTTGGCACCAAAACAGACTGGTAGACCAATGGTACAGAATAGAGGACACAGAGACTAACCCACAAAATTATGATTATCTTACATTAGACAAAGATGCCAAAAAAAATGCACTGGAGAAAAGATAGCATCTTCAACAAATGGTGCTGGGAAAAATGGAAATCCATATGCAACAAAATGAAATTAAACCTCTATCTCTCACCATGCACAAAACTTAACTCAAAATGGATCAAGGACCTAGGAATTAAACCAGAGATTCTGTGTCTAATAGAGGAAAATGTAGGCCCTAATCTTTATCGTGTGGGGTTAGGCCCCAACTTCCTTAATGAGACTCCTATAGCACAAGAATTAAAATCAAGAATCAGTAAATGGGTTGCAATCAAACTAAAAAGTTTGTCCTCAGCAAAAGAAACAATCTGTGAGGTGAACAGAGAGCCTACATCCTGGGAGCAAATTTTTACCCCTCACACATCAGATAGAGCACTAAAATCTAAGGTATATAAAGAACTCAGAAAGCTAAACACCAAAAAAACCAAATAACCCAATCAACAAATTGGCCAAGGACCTGAACAGACACGTCTCAGAAGAGGACATACAGTCAGTCAACAAATTTATGAAAATAAATGCTCATCATCTCTAGCAATCAGAGAAACGAAAATCAAAATTACTCTAAGATATCATCTCACTTCAGTCAGAATGACACCTATTATGAAGACAAACAACAATAAGTGTTGGCATTGCAGGGGGGACTGCAAATTGGTGCAACCAATATGGAAAACAGTATGGAGATTCCTTGGAAATCTGGGAATGGAAACACCATTTGACTCAGCTATTCCTCTCCTCAGACTATACCCAAAGGACTTAAAAGCAGCGTACTCCAGGGACACAGCCACATCAATGTTTATAGCAGCACAATTCACAATAGCTAAACTGTGAAGCCAAACTAGATGCCCTTCAGTGGATGAATGGATAAAAAAATGTGGCATATATACATAATGGAATTTGACTTAGCAATAAAAGAGAATAAAATCATGGCATTTGCAGGTAAATGGATGATGTTGGAGAAGATAATTCAAGTGAAGTTAGCAAATCCCCCCAAAACACATGCTGGATGTTTTCTCTGATATAAGGAGGCTGACTCATAGTGGGGTAGGAAGGGGGAGCATGGGAGGAATAGATGAATTATAGATAGGGAAGAGGGAAGGGAGGGAAGGTAGGAGGCAGGGAATTAGCAAGGATGGTGGAATGTGATGGACATCATTATCCAAAGTATATGTATGAAGACACGAATTGGGTATCAACCTACTTTATATACAAACAGAGATATGAAAAATTGTAGTCTACATATGTAATAAGAATTGTAATGCAAAAAAACCCCAAAGTACATGTATAAAGACATGAATTGGCATGAACATACTTTACATATAAAGATATGAAAAATTGTTCTCTATAATTGTAATAAGAATTGTGATTCATTCCATTGTTGTGCATTTAAAAAATAAAATCAATAAAAAATAAAATAAAAAAGGAATTTCAGTACCTTTTCCAATATTTTCTATCATTAAATGAGCAAAGGAACTGAACAGACACGTCTCAAAAGAGGAAATGTGAATGGTCAACAAATGTATGAAAAAATGTTCAACATCTCTAACAATCAGAGAAATGCAAATTAAAAGTACACTGAGAATTCATCTTCTGTCAGAATGGCAGTTTTTAAGAATACAAGTGCCATAACCAACATGGCCAAACTAGCAGGTTACAGTGAGGGGCAATGGGAGATTAAAACAATAAAGACTCATGTATGTAGATTGTGAAGATAACTGCTGGGATTGGGTGGACTGATGGAGAAGCAGGTTTGAAGAATTATGCCAGTGATCTTTATTATATATGTCTCATTATTTAGATTAAAGACTATGCAAACATTCTTTTTATTCACAAAAGTTACAGAGTTAGCAACATTATTTGGTTTATTCCCCAGTTACATACTACAGTTGCAATGTGCAATGTTAGGAAATTTGTGTAGCTCTCAAGAAAGTCTATTGTTTAAAGTTACTGTTATGCTAGCAGGTTCAGGAGCAGCAGAGCTAGTGAAACATTGTGGTTATCTAGCAAAAGAGTTCCTGTATTCCCAGGAGCTGTGTGCCTGAGATCAAGGTCAAGGCTGATAAGACTTTACCACAGAACCTCCTCATGAAGGGCATTACCAAAGCAATTAGGCTTCCTGCATCTTTACACAGAAACTTTCGCAGGCACCAAGCTTGCCACAGCCAAGAAGCCATCAGGGACCCAATTTCAGAAACACTGTTTTCCCATTCACTGTCACCACTCTCCACATACAAGTAACAATAAATGTTGGAGAGGATGTGGGAAAAAGGGTGGGACTTAAAATTGGTGCAACCAATCTGGAAAGAAGTATGGAGATTCCTCAAAAAACTAAGAATGGAACCACCATTAGACCCAGCTATCTCACACCTCAGCATATATCCAAAGAATTTAAAATCAGCATACGACAGTGATGCAGCCATGTAAATGTTTGCAGCAGCACAATTCACAATAGCTAAGCTATAGAGCCAAACTAGATGCCCTTCAACAGATGAATAGATGAAAAAAGATTATACACACACACACACACACACACACACACACACACATACATACAATGGAGTAGTATTCAGCCATTAAGAGAAATGACTTTATGAATTTTTTTGCCAGTGCATGGATGGATGGATGTGGAGACTATTGTGCTAAGTGAAATAAGCCAATCCCAAAATAGTTGAATATTTTCGCTGATATGTGGAAGCTAACCCAGAATAAGGGAATGAGAGAAAGAATTGAAATTCAGATTAGCCAAAGGGGAAAAAGGAAAGGGGTGTGTAGGAAAAGGACAGACAGTAGAATGAATCTAATATAATTTTCTTGTGTACCTATATGAATGCACCACAGTGAATCTCACCAATGTGTACATCCACAAGAATGGGGTCCTAATTAGGGCAAGATATATTCCATGCTTGCATAATCATATCAAAATGGATTCTACTGTCATGTGTAACTAAAATGAACCAATAAAAATGAAATAAAATAACAAGAATGAGTACAGTAAACATATGAACTAGTAACATAATCATTTATTGTCAGTTCAACTATTGCACATAACTGGATGTGCTATACTTTTAGAGGACTGATCATGCAGCAGGTGCTTTTACACCAGCATCACCACACATGCATGTGCTATAATGTCACTAGGTAGCAGGAGTTACTCAACTCCATCATGATCTTACAGAACCACCACAATGCATACAATCTGTCAAGCAAAATGTCATTGGTGGCACATGGCTGTCTATCAAATCATTTTATATCTTAAATGTATACAATAAAACATTCTGGGAGACAGTGAAGAGGATATAAACAGTGCAAATTAGTTTTGGAGAGAATTCTATGGTTAATGTTAGAAGATGATGAAAGATTTCTCCTATTTATGCTTAGATATAACATGGTTCCTATTTCTTCCATTTATACCAAAGTCAGTTCATTATTTTTCTCCTCACTTCTCTTACTTGGTATATACCATGCTATGATTTTGCTTTGGATTTCATGCTGTGGGAAGTGCCAAGTTTCAATGAAACATACCCAGCAATCACTAAAATGTGAATTTTCTATCTTGTTGAGTGAGCACTCTGAGCCCAGAGAGGAATGAGTAACACACGGGAGTGTGAGACGAGGCAAGCTGTGCCTGAGAGAAATAGAGCAAAGAATAGAGGCCACCATGATCCAGTTGCGCCAACCACTCTTCCTCCAATGCAAGGGTTTCTCTGAAATATTGTAATTGGAAAATGATGTGTGTCTGTTACGGTTTGGAGGTGAGGTTTCCCCCCAAAAAGCTCTCATGTGAAACTATGCAAGAAGGTTCAGAAGAGAAATGACTGGGTTGTTTACCCAATCCATAAATTAATCCTCTGATGGGGATTAACTGAGTGGTAACTGAAGTGGTAGGTGTGGCTGGAGGAGGGGGAACTGGGGACATGGCTTTGGGATATATATTTGTATCTGGAAAGTGGAGACTCTCTCTGATTCCTGATGATGTGAGCGGCTTCCCTCTGCCACACTCTTCCGCCATGATGTTCTTCCTCACTTCTAGCCCTGAGGAATGGAGCCGGCCATCTCAGGACTAAGACCTTTGAAATCATGAGCCCTTCAATAAACCTTTCCTCCTCTACAGTTGTTCTGCAGGTCCTTTAATCTCAGCAGTGAAAAAGCTGACTCAAATAGTGTCTACAACAAAAGTTGACTTGATGAAGAAAACAGCTGGTACAGTATGAAGTTAAAGAGTATCACCAGAACTATTTCTCCAATTTGTTTCCCTTTCACCTAAATAAGAAAGGTTTAATTTATTACCCAGGCAAGAAGGGAAGTCCAACACCAGCATCACTTCAGTCAGCAACGTCTCAAAGACAAGAATCTCCATCTAAGGCCCTTGGGATTCTCATCTTTCCTTTCTGCATATCTGTATTTTGAAGTTTATGTGAAGTGAAGTTCACCTCAGCTACATTTACAAATTATGTCTAAGAGCATATGTAGATCATTGAGTGTCTGAAATCTTTCACTGTAGTCTTTTTTAAAATCAGTGTTTAAAATGGTTATACATAGTAGTTGGGTCCATCCCAACAAACTCATACATGCATGGAAATCAATTTCAGTTCATTGCCCCCCATTTCTCTTTTTCCCCTTCCCTCTTTTTGCTGTTAGCTCCCTTGCACTCTCATTTCCAAAGTTTGTAATCATGGTTTTGCAGTAAAAAGCAGCATTATGAAATATCTGCCGATTGTTATGAAATTGAACATTGTCTTCCCAAACATATTCCCTGTGGTGTCAGAGGGATGATCATAAATCATATATAATTAGGCAAAGAGAGAATGCCTTATTCAGCATTTGAAAAGAATGCCATGAAATGAGATGAATTTTTCTGTCCCTTTCCCTTAATGAAAAAAATAACAGTTTCACTCTTCATTTTGAAGTTCTTTAGGTGTTGCTAATTAGTCTTTGTTTTTTTCCTTCTATGAGAATAAAAGAAATACTATCATTTGCTGTTGTAGCAACTTCATAGAAAAATGGAAAGAAAAAAACCCTGAGTTAATTTATCCCATGTCCTAAAGTCTGATACTCACTCATTAACACTAGTGATGATGGGACTGGATTATAGCCCAGTGGTAAAGCACTTATCTAGCAAGCCAAGGCCCTGTGTTCCATTACCAGCATACAAACCAAACCAACTAAATGCACAAAAAATGTCAAAGGGCTCTCAGCTATCATTACTGATGGGAAAAAACCCTTCTTCCATCACAACACTGGAAAAGTGACCACTGGGCAAAATATTCCTATCTCCATTCCAAGCAATCTAGACATTAAGGCAGTTGGTCATACTATACAGAGATATGAGAGGCATACCTTCCTTCTTGATGCAAATTTACCTTTTCTCTTATTGTCTTTGTGAGGTTAAACTTGATTCAAAAAAAGATCTTAAAATCAATATCCACCAAAGTGTTAATAACTGATATGCCACTGTCTATAACTCTAAAAATGTCTGTTTTGCTGATTTTGAAGTGTTTACTGGGAACAGGAGATTTAAAAAAATAATTTGGATAGTCAAAAGCATTTTTTTTGTTAGCAAATGATGGAGGATATCAAAACTGAAAAATTTAGAAAGGTTATTAAAGAAATAAATTCCAAAGATTAAAAAAAGTATTAGAAGAATGATATTATGAAAGGAGAGCTTTGTGATGAGGTGTGGTTCTGTTTTTCTTTCAAATTTTCATGAATGGGGGAACAGTTTATCAAAGTGCAATCTCAGACCAGGAATAAATTAGCATCCTATGAGAACCTGAGAGAAATGTGAATTTCCAGGTATTTGCTTTTATTTGATGAAAGAACCATAAGCTATACTATAAGAAATCATTCAGATTATGGGATATATGGTAAAGTTATAGAACAACTGATATAGGTAGGACATGATAAGCTGCATAGATAACTTTAACTTATCCATTGATAAATTCTAAATATTTGGCACAATTTTTCAACTTGAAGAAATACTTAAATTAAAAAAAAATCAATGTCCTACTCTATAAATGGGAATATTGTTGGCCCTCTGTATTAACAGGTTCTGAATCCATAAATTCAACCAACTGTAGATACTTTTTTAAAATTGCATCTATATAAAACATGAATTACTTCTTGTCATTTTGTCATAAACAATATAGTATAATAGCAATTTACATCACATTATGTATTATGAGTAACCTAGAAATTACTGAGGTGTATAGGAGGAGGTATATAAGTTCTATACAAATACCATACTATTTTATATAAGGGACTTGCACATCTGACGTTTTTGTATGGAAGGGGATACAAAACTGCATCAGATACCTAGGGACCCTTCCTGTTATCTTGATAAATGGCCAATAAGTACCTATACATTCTAATAAGACTTACTACTTATGTTCCAGTAGGAGTTCTTAAAATATAGCAAAGATGAACCATTAGGCACCTAAAGGCTACATAAGATTTGAATTGAAATGCTAAAGACAATGCTTAGGGGAATTCTCAAAAGTTGATCATTCATAGGACGTTCCAAGGGTTTTCTCCTCAGAAAAGAGTGGATGAACCTCCCCATAAAAACAAACAAACAAACAAACAAACAAACAAAAAAACCAAGAAAACCCCTCTAGAGACTGAAAATTTTTAAAAGAAGATAAGATCCATAATCACTGACTGCTGAGTTATAGTTCCATTTGGACAGAGCCATTCAGGTAGAACAAGGCAGAACAATTCCTGTCATCTGACCCAGGTCTCAGAAGCATAGGTTAATATATGTTGTGTTACTTCTCCTCCGAAGATTTGGAAGTTGGAATACTGGTTGGAACAGCCCTAGATTCCAGGAATTCCAGGACCAAGTGGAGCAGTCAGCCACTGAAACAGTTTCACTTCCTTATTTATTTTTTGTGGACCAATTATATGTCACAGATTAGAAGGTTAGCAAACTGAAGACACTTTGAAAGAATGCTACCTGCTGAGCCTGCCCGCTGCCAAGAGTAAGACACACTGAGAGCTCATTACAAGACTTCAACCAAAGTGTGTACTACCTATGTCAGAAAATAGTTCAGCATAGAGATCTCTGCCCAGCCAGCATTATATTAATCCAGCTGTGAAGAATGCACAAATATACTACACAAAAGCCAGTATTTGTAGGTTGATGTGACCAGCCTCTCTCAGCTGAGGAAGAACTACAAGAACCACCAGCTTTAGGATGAGACCTCTGTTCTCTCTTAAAAGATTCAGCTTGACATGACTACAGCCATCTTGGACATAACTGACCTTTTGCATACCAGGAGACCCTGCATACATCTCATGCCCTATTGGACAAAGTAATTAAGACAACTGAGCATGCTGTGGCAGCCACGGATGCCTGATCTGTTTTTGGTCTGATGCTTGATACATTAATAATTTTGAGAAAAGTCAGAGACATTCCTGTTGGCTACGGTCAACCTTAGTCTAGCTTAGCATATACCTTTCTTCCTGCCTTGATGGCAGGAATTCATCTGTCTTGCTACTATTTAAAATACACTTCAATCCCTAGTAAATTGCATTGTTTATAATCCTGGATATGTTTGCCTCTTCAGTTTCAGGATACTTTCTGCTAACACTGGGACCAGATTTTTCCCAAAACATTCCATCATCATCTTTTTTTTTTTCAATCATCTAATCCCCATTTTTAATTCTCTGACCCTGTAAAAGTTAAGACTATGGAGGAAAGAGGAAAAAAAGCTGAATGAGATGAACAAATGGTAGTTGGCTTTATTAATGGCTAGTCCCTGAGCTGGGAGAATATTGTATGAGAGATTGTAGAACATATTGAACTATTAAAATTTCTGAAAATGAAACTGTCCTAGTAGATAAGAAATAACTGAAAAGTGATGGAATTTATCCAAAGGTGATGGTGAAGAAGAGAGTTGTTAAAGCATGATTGAATGTAGTGATGGGGAAAAATACGACTTTTCAGTTCATATTTCATCAAATCTCATGCATTCAATAAATTTGTTTCACATGGAAGGTGTTAACAGAGTGTCTGAACTGGGTCACATGTTTCCTTTATCTTATTATTATTATTATTATTATTATTATTATTATTATTATTATTATTTTACTGTCTTGGTAGGAAGACTGCAAGGGATAAGTGTTCAAAGAGGAAAGAACTTTCATTATTTTACACTTAGATGGCTGCTATGGTTTAAATGCTTTTGTCGCCTCCAAAATCCATGTTTTGAAACCCCAATGCAGCAGTATTATAACGTTGTCCTTGGGCAGATGAATGAGGGATGAGAGAATTACCTCCAAGAGAGGGATGAGCACCCTTATAAAATGACTTGAGTTTGAAGGAACTGCTGCCTTGCTCTTCCTTCTAACATGTAAGGAGAGAGAACAATTCCTGTGAGGACTTGTCATCTAACCAGCTCTCTTCCTCTCCTCCCAGGATGCAGGAACAAATCACCAAATTAGAAGCAGAAATCAGCCCGCTCCAGACAGGGAACCTGCCAGTGCCTTGTTCTTGGACTTCTCAGCCTCCAGAACTGCCAGACATAATTTCTATAAATTATCCAGTCTATAGTAATTTGTTATAGTAGCACCAGCAGACTAAGATAAAGATGAAATCCTTGTAAGAAATTTTAAGACCAACCATTCTGAAGAACGAAACTAGAGTAATAAATACTTCTCAGAAAGAATGACCATAATATATTACAGCAGATTTTTTTTCTTCTCATATCAGAGAGAAAGGACTAATATTAAAGTCATGCATGGTTGAAAACACTTGAAAATGGTTGTAAATCATATTTTATAATTTCCCTATCATTCAAAAAATAAATTTTAAATTAGATAATTTACTTTTAATGAAGATAATGTCAAGTGGTTTTCTTGATTTAATTATTGTACATTGTCTCTATGAATCATAATATCACTTTGTATCCCTAAATTTATAAGTCATCAATTTTCAATAAAAGGGAACAAATAATTAGATAATTGAACATAAAAACCATGTAATTTGTTTTAAATACTATAGAATTATGAGATATGATCAGACACATTTATTGTATACTAAGAAAATTCTCATTATTAGGTTGACACGGCTGAGATCTTGCCTCACACTAGAAGATAGTTAGCCCTCACGTTAGCAAGAGGTACCTGGAAAGTTATAGGCCAAAGGAGAAAAAAAAAAAGAAGGCTGGCCAAGGCTGAGGAGAGAAGATGAACAGCTGAGTGGACACTTTCATCTGGAGTTGACTCCAATCCGGGGTTCAAATAAATCATTCTTGAATGTGCCTCCCTCTCGGGCTATTTCTATATATTTCCCCTTACTCTTCACCCAATACTTAGATTAAAAAAGACTTTTGAAATCTGCATCCCTGAAGTAATTTATAGAAATTTTTATTAAAAAAAAAAAAAATATATATATATATATATATAATAGTAGGCTTGGTGGCGCACGCCTGAATCCCGGCAGCTTGGGAGGCTGAGACAGGAGAATCAAGAGTTCAAAGCCAGCCTCAGCAATGGCGAAGCTCTAAGCTACTCAGTGAGACCCTGTCACTAAATAAATACAAAATAGGCCTGAGTATGTGGCTCAGTGGTTGAGTGCCCCTGAGTTCAGTCCCTAGTACCCCCACCAAACAATTTATTATAAGAATGTTGGAAAGCTTGCCTTATGTATTTGTTGGATTTTGCCAAAATTATCTAAATAATATTGTAATATTAGAGAAATGTACAAATTAGTAACTCTCAATGAAGTGATTTTGGACAGTCATTTTTGTGGCATAATTAGCCAAAAATCTCATCTTGTTTCTTCAGAAAGATAAACCTAAAATGAGAGAGCACAGAAATGGCAAATAGTTACTACATGCCAGCTATTGTTCTGAACACTTTATGTATGTAGAGATATAAAAAGCTTGCTACTTTAATGAATTTTTCGTTCATATAAAGGGAAAAGTTTATAAATTTTATAAAAATTAAGATGTTTTCCTTTATTTTATATATTCTGAATTACAAAGTTATAGACAGAACATACTTCTTTGTTTTTTTCCTACTTCACACCCAAAAGTCCATTCATCTTAACCTGAGCTCTCTTTGCTAATGTACAGTGCCTAGCAGAATCTTGGGCCAATCAAAGATCATGGTTTCACCGTGTTATGGTTTGGATCTGGAATGTCCCTCGAAAAGTTCTTGTGTTAGGCAATGCAGCAATGTTCAGAGGTAAAACAAAACAAAACAAAAATGAAAAAAAAAAACAAAACACGTCAGAGCACTAACTTCATCAGGGGATTAACCCATTTGATGAATTAATAATTTGAACAGATTACTGAGTGATTAATGGTGGACAGGTGGGGCATGATTGGAGGAAGTAGGCCACTAAGGATGTGACCTTGTGACAATATCTTGTCCCTAGCTCCTTTCTATCTCTTTCTGCTTCCTGACTGCCAAGTGCTGAGCAGCTTTCCTCCATCACACCCTTCCACCAAGATATTCTTTCTCACCTCAGGCTCAGAGTGGTGGAGTAGGGTGACCATAGACTGAGACCCCTGAAACCATGAGCCAAAGAAACTTAGCCTCTTCTAAGAATTCTTGTTTGGTATTTTGGTCACAATGATGAAAAGCTAACTAACGCATATGACTTCTGAATGTGAAATCAATCCATGGGAATCACTGCTACTTATGGTACTTCAATTTCTGCACTCCCACAAGGAAAGTGGGGAATCAATGAAATATTCATAAGTATCTATGTCATACCATAATTCATACATTTCAGTAGTCCCCAATTGGTACAAATTATCATATTTTTCTAATTCTCCTTAAATCCTACAAAACACATTGCAACTTGGAACTATCTCTGTTAACCAAAGGGTTGAGATGATTATAAACTATATACACTCAGCAAAAGCCTTGGAGAGCAATAGAGTGCTTAGAATGAACAGTGCCTAGTGGAATCTTGGGCCAATCAAAGGTCATGGTTTCACGATGTCATGGTTTGGATCTGGAATTTCCCTCCAAAAGCTCACAGTGTTAGGCAATGCAGCAATGTTCAGCAATAACCTCAACAGAGGATTAACCAAATTGAGAAGAGCAATAGAATGCTTAGAATTCACCATTGCAAAAACTCCCTGAGGAAAGCAGAGCATCTTTTACTGCCTCTATATTTCCATCTGTGTTTTCTCTTCTTTTGGGAATGTTATTTACTCTATTTTCTGGCTGACAAATGTATTCTTTTATATAATATCTTTTGTGTGATTATGAAAAGCTACATTTTAATTTTGTAATATGTGGGGTTTCCCCTCACCATGGGATCAAACCAGTGGCCTTGTACTGCTGGGCAAGCCCTATATTATTTGGTTACATTCCTCTCCTTAGAAATAGAATAGTAAAAGGATGTGAAACAGGAAAAAAACAAAAAAGAGGGAGTCTTCTTCTAGCTACCCAACAATGGAATATTCAAACATAATTTCTGTTACCATGGTAGCATTCAAGACATTTATCTCTGTAAAAGTGTGTGTTTATGACACTGTCTTAATTAAAAACTGGAGTCATTATTTATTGGTTATTATCTGCTTGTCCATTTTAACCTTATATACTTATCAAATTGTGTTTGATATCCTTTAAAATATAAATTTTTAATAATTTAATAGTCGTCACATACTATTTATTATAACTTATTTATCAAGAATGCTCTAGTACAGGAAAGTTAGGTCATTCTTATTTTTTAATAGTAATACTGTTGAAATAATTTTCCTTACTTTTATGTTCTCTTAAGAAATATCTCTAAATTTTTGACCTATGAATAATGATTCTTAAAATTAGAAATAGAGGCCAAAGAATATAATAAATTATTAAATTTTAATAATATATACCAAATGGATATTCATATTCTTTATCAGCAGAAAATGAACTGGAAATATCTCAGGTGAAAGTTTTGATGTGGAAATTGCTTTGCTTTGTAACATTAACTTAATTACTTGGATCTCTTGTGACAATAAATATCTTTTAAATATTCATTTACCATTTATTTATTTATTTATTTATTTATTTATTTACTTTTGTGATACATTGGATATCCTTTGCTTGTATTTTTATAGCAACATTTGTCTTTTCCTAACAATTTTGGATCCTTCAAATACAAAACACTTTGAGTTTTCCTTATTGCCACTTTGGTTTTGTTTATACATATAACTTAAACCAAGCTGTGTCCTCACAAAGTTATCTATAAAGTCTATTATATGAAATAAAAATACTAGTTGATATGATAATGCTACAAGGAAAAGTATATGCATGGGGAATATTACCAAGAACTTATTACTATTATCAGGTATCAGAGATTTATCTTAACGTCAAGTTGTCTAATTAAATATAACTCCACTGGTACATCTCCTAACAAGAAGCAAAAGAAGCAGTTTTGAAACTTTCCTTTTCTTTTTATCAATGCTTTTTCCCCATAAAGATCTGGGAGTGGGATTCCAAAACGCAATGTACAGTGTTTTATTTATCTCTTTAATCTGCGTGTTTTCAGCACCTAGAAAACAATGGTCAGTCATATTAATAAAGGGGGAGGGGGAGAGAGCTGGAGGGAGGGAAGAATAGACAAAGGACCATTTGTGAAAATAAATTACATTTGTGTCTAATCATACACACACACACACACACATACATACAAGATTGAGACAAGCAATAAAAATTTATGGATCATTGCTAAAAAAAATACACAAAAAAAAACTTTGAAAAAAATTGTGAAAAATTTTCCAACCATAGTTGAAGAACACACACTTCTTTTTGGTACTGTTTTCCTCATACATGAGACAAAATACCTGAAAGGCCATAGCCAATAAAACCTCTATGTCACAAGTATTGTCTGAGGAACCAGCACTACTGAGGTTCTTCTCTGCTCTGTGAAACTAAAGGAGAGATCCATGCTGGCTGGGCCCTTTCCCAAGGGGAAGCTGTAGATTTTACTAATAACTCACTGAACTTCACCCTCTTTCCTGGGACTTGATGGATGGATTTTCTGTCTCCGTTCTCAACCTGTGTCACTCTTCTTTTCTCCCTGATAATTAATCTCAGTCCCTGCGGCTTTATTTTTCCAATAACTAGATATTACCCTTTAGAGGGAGCCAACTACTATAGTGATATGTTATGTTATTGCCCTAAATTAAGTGTAGCTTCTTGGTACAGAACTGGATCCCAACTGACCTGGAAAATTTAGTATACCACTGAATAATTAAAAAAAAACTTAGTTATTAGAAAATAAAACTCACCAGATTAAAATATTTTGTTTTCTTTATATTTTCAGGATTATTCTTGACTTTGTTAGTTGTTATGCAACCAATAGAATCTTATTTAAAATGACAATTATGATGAAATATATCTTTAAAATAAAATGAGATTAGCATGTAATTTATGATTCTATTTTTCCTGTTTGAAATATTGCCAACAAATAGATATACTCTGTACAGTGTGAATATCATTTATTATCAGAAAACAGATGGTGTAAAGGTTAATGAAATCCTAATGGATTAACAAATATAAATGGAAAATTAGTTGTTTTACAGCAGAGAGTACAATAAGTTGTACTCTATGTTTCTCAGAATTTACTCTGGCATCAAGCACTGTGCCAAGAACAAAGTAGGCATTTAATAATGATGCTGAAGTCAAAAGAATATTTTCAGCCAATATTCAATCAGATTGTTGCAAATGATGATAAAAGTTCTTTCAAAAGAACAAATCATAAATATTTGAAAATTCTGAGTGTCTTGAAAGTTTTTATCTACTTAGATTTGCCATGTTAGTGTTAAATATAGAAAATCATATTAAGACTTTCAAGAAAGATATTTTCTTATAATATACATAGTGCTCTAAAGCATTTAAAAATTCTAAGAAAGCAATTTCATATATATGATATATTATACATAAATCATAAGAAATTTTCTTACAATATGAATAGCACTGTATAGCATTTAAACATGCTAAGAAAACATTTTCATGTATATTTGTTATACATAATACACAATCATATATTTAAATATAATAGGAAAGCAATTGTATGTGTGTGAGATTTGTGTGCGTGTACCCAATTAGAGCAGTTTTGAAAAGTGACTGAAACACATTAGTAGTGCTGAAAATAACCAATGGTTATTAGCTGATCATGTTAGTCTGTTTACATGTGATTTATCTTCTATTAGTTTCCCTTCAGAAGATGGCCTCTCTCGTGTAATAAATACCATAGTGAGATAAGCATGTGATTGTTGCTTCATTCAATCCTTATTTAAAATCTGGTTAAAATGTATTAGTCAAAATTAAACTGAAAATAACCATTTTTAAAATTTATGATTCAGATTAGAAAATATTCTTGTCCTCCTGTGTTGTGATAACATTGTTCTTTTAGATCTACCAGCTGACAATTCATCTTTGCACTGGGATTTACATCTGGAAGTTTCTCTTTCATACAGGCAAATATTGTATCTTTTCTAATGCAGGATATAATTTCCTGAAAATGCCTTATGTAGATTAAATTTGATTTTACATATAGTAGGGGGGCTAGAAGATTGAAGAAATCCAGCTCTGAATTGTTTTCTATAACACAGACCTATTATAAAATGTGATAATGAATCTTCCACCATTCAAATTAGTTAAGTTTTTATAAATGTCCATTACATGATATAAGTCAGTGTCCCTGGGCTACACACTGCCCAATGTGTTGTTCATATCCACCACCTATGAAACTTTATTTCTTTCTTTTCTATTTTTTTAATTAGTTATAGATGACAGCAGAATAAATTTTGACACATTGTACACAAATGGAGCACATTCCTCTGGCTGTACATGATGCAGAGAGAGTCACACCAGTCCTGCAATCATACATGCATATAGGGAAATAATGTCCGTCTCATTCTACCATTGTTCCCACACTCACACCCCCTCCCCTCCCATTGCTCCCCTCTGTTCCTTCATTCTTCCCTAGCCCCCCACCCCCTTTATGAACCAGCATCCACTTATCAGAGAAAACATTTGGCCATGATATTCTCTAGATCCATCCATTTACCTGCAAATACCATAATTTTATTCTTCTTTAAAGCTGAATAATATTCCATTGTGTATATACACCACATTTTTTTTTATTCATTCATCTGTTGAAGGGCATTTAGATTGGTTCCATATTTTAGCTATTGTGAATTGAGCTGCCATAAACTTGATGTGGCTGCATCACTGTAGTCTGCTGTTTTAAAGTTCTTTGGATGTAAACTAAGAAGTGGAATAGCTGGGTCAAAGGCTGATTCCATTCCAAGTTTTCTGAGGAATCTCCATACCACCTTCCAGAGTGGTTGCACCAATTTGCAATGCCACCAGCAATGTATGAGTGTACCTTTCCCCCACATCCCCACCAATATTTATTGTTGCTTGTATTTTTCACAATTGCCATTATGACTGATAACATTGTTTTTATTTTATTTTTTTAGTTTAATTGATTTTATTTTTTAAATACCTCACAACAGAATGCATTACAGTTCTTATTACACATATAGAATACAATTTTTCATATCTTTGTGTATAGAGTGTGTTCACACCAATTCATGCCGTTACACATGTACTTTGTTTTTTTTTTTTGCATTACAATTCTTGTTACACATATATACCACATTTTTTATATCTGTTTATATATAAAGTATGTTGACACCCAATTCAAATCTTCATACAGATAACATTGTTTTTAGAGAATCATACCAGATGCTTTCTGAATCAGTATTTAGAATATTTAATAATATGATGAATTAGGAAATTTAATCTATACAATAATTACTGAGTAATTGGACACTAAAGAGGATTTATAAAAAATGATATAATGACTACCCCAAACACTTTTCGGACTGGACTGGGAGAATATAAATTCATAGATACATATCAAAGAAGACCAGGGGTGCCATTAGAAATTTATAGGTAAAGTCGCTGCAGCAGTTGCTGGTAAGACCACATTGTGCTGGACAATCCAACAGAGAATTCACAGAGGGGGAGAGAGCTGGAATGGGTCACACTCATGAGGCAGGAGGAGTCTAGAAAATTCAAGAGCATGGCTGGCTATGGTGTCTGCATGGTGAGGAGTTGACACTAAACCTCTAAAATGTTTTATGGTTGTGAGTCCATGTGAGGCTGTGTAAGTTCTCGGAGTTTTCTGAGCCTCAACTTCCTCACTTACAAATTTAGAAAACAAATTACTTGCAGGTTTGCTTAGAATTGTATGAGATAACAAATATTGAGACATGGCTACAGTGCTCTAGCATGCAAGAAATTCACTAAATGGTGGCAGAAGCACTAGTTCTTATGAAAACGCCTTAACAATATATTTGTAATTCTTCTTATTGGGAAAGTGAAACAATCACCAAAGGTCATTGCAAGATGTCACAGGCAACTGAGAGGAGGAGAAAGATTTAAAAGGTAATTTAACAGATCTCTTGCTCTTCTGAATATTACGGATTAGAAAAAGAAGAACCGGTTACTAAGAAGTCATGGTGTCAAGAGCTAGGTGTTTGAGGCTAGTAGGGAGTAATAATGAAGGAAGTAATACGATGAATGGACTTGATGTCATGATTTAGACAAAGAGGAGCCAAATATTTCTTCAGATTTCTTAATAAAATTGCTGAAGGGTTAGGATAAAAAGAAGAATAAATTCAGTTTTAAGCAAGGTATAATCTGCATGCCAAGTATCTAGAAAAAGGCAGATGACCTTAACCATAAGAAAAACAATCATCACAACCTATTCCATTGTGAATAATCTGCTTATCTCACTTAACCTCATTAATATGTGAGAATGCTGTCATTATCTCCCATTTATACTGAGGAAATTGACAATGAAATTGAGAGGGAAAGTTGAGATAGTGGCTCCTGCTTATTAGATCCCAAAGTCCATGCACTAGCATAATCTTTTAACTGTTTCTGAAAATAAGAAACGTGGGCTGAAGGCAATGGGAAGAGATCAAAAATGGATTGTAAATGTGTTCAATGTTTAAAATTTACAATGGGTTTTTACTGGGTTACTCAAAATAGAGAATGAATAGAAGTTAATAATAAAATCTTTCTACTTCCTTTGGTGATCTATCTATAGGCCAAAATTTTATTAAAGTTAATGCACAACGATTTCCTGTGGAAGAAATTCCAGAATTAAAATTCATAGCTTCACTTTTTATGTTTACATGTGAATTCTTTGCTTCCTACTAGAAAGTATATTCTCCATGAGGCAAATAATCTTTTTTGGTCAAGGCGGAATTCTCCCCAGCATGACATTTTATGTCTTTCTCATGTTAGATTTCAATAAATAATGACAAAAAATGAGTATGTAACTTGCAAATTTGCGTTAAACTTGAAAAGAATGTTTGAAAGACCAATGTAACAATCTCTCCAATTCCAGTCCTTTGTAAAAGCAATGTGAACACTGATGAAAGTCACCCAAATTAACTTTTGCAGAATTCAGGAAATGACCAAAAAACTTGAAAAAATTCAAGAAACACTTAACTAAGAAAAATGGCTGAATCTGTGAAAATTGTGAGCTTTGTGTTGTTTAAACTGGTCCTATTTTCATTCCTCTCTTCATTGCTTGATGGTGTCTCTGAAAACCAACAACCTTCAAATTAAGGTAGCTGTGAAAATGAGCAGTCTAAAGGGAGCTTTAGGGGGCAGAAAGGTTTGGATCTTGTCAGAAAGCTCCATCCTAGAGAACTGTCATTATTTTGACTGCTCTGACCCTTCATAGAAAAGCTCTACTCTCTTTCCTTAACTTGAATTTGAGTTCATTTGGTGTGAATTACTATATCCATGGTACAAAAATTTCAGTTCCCTGAGGTCTTCATTAGAGTTGGGGCCAACAAAAGACTGGACAAAGAGACATAAAGTGAAAAACTGGAGCACTAGACATCAATAGGCGATTTTGAAAAGTTCCATGATAGTTTTGTGAATCTAGAAGGCCACACATACACAAAACAGAGAGCATGACCAAGAAACACATTAAATTGTTCCCTTCTTTATGGCCTTGAGGCTTTGCACAAATAGGCAGTGAAAACTAATTCAGAATATAAATGGTGTGCTCAAGCATTAGTAGTATAATCCAAGCACCCAGGCAAAGAATCACAGCAAACTGGCCTAAGACATTTTAAGGAAATTTCTGTCTAAACATTTGCTGGCCTCTAAGCGAGTCAAGGAGAGACTACAGTGGCACCACATGACAAAGAATATATATTTTAGTCCAGGAAAATCACTACCCAAACAAATAGCAAAAATAACAACCAAAACCAAAACAAAACAAAACAAAATGTTGGAGGATATCTGATTTTTAAAGTTTCCACATTGTCATATTTAGTATAATGTAAAGATTTCTATTTTATTGAAAATTGATTATAAAACATCCAAGAAAATATGAAAGTATGATTCATACACAGGAAAAAATGTAGTCAATAGAATTTGGAAGACAAATAAGGAAGACAAAATATAACACTTCCTAGAAAAAGACAACATGTTCAATGAACTCACCAAAACCATGTCTAAAGAACTAAAGGAAAGGAGCTGAGGTTGTGGCTCAGCAGTAGAGCACTCGCCTGGCATGTGTGAGGCCCCTGGGTTCCATCCTCAGCACCACATAAAAATAAATAAATAAAATAAATGTATTGTGTTCAACTACAACTAAAAAATAAATATTAAAAAAAGAACTAAAAGAAAAATGTAAGAAAGATGACAGCAATGGGACTAATCTTGGCCTTGGCTACTACAAATAGGAGCAAATTTTTACCACACACACAAGCACATGAGATAGAGCATTAATCTCTAGAATATATAAAGAACTCAAAAATCTTAACATCCAAAAGATAAATAACTCAATCAGTAAATGGGCCAAGGAACAGACACTTCTCAGAAGATGATATACAGTCAGTCAACAAATATATGAAAATATGTTCAACATCTCTAGTAATTATAGAAATGCAAATCAAAACTACTCTGTCATCTCACTCCAGTCAGAATGGCAGCTATTAAGACTACAAACAACAATAAATATTGGTGAGGAATTGGGGAAAAAGGCACACTCATACATTGGTGGGAATGCAAATTGATGCAGCCAATCTGTAAAGCAGTATGGAGATTCCTTGGAAAACTTGCAATGGAACCACCATTTGACTCAGCTATCCCGCTCCTTGGTTTATACATAAAGGAGTTAAAAACAGCATACTACAGGAACACAGCCACATCAATGTTAATAGCAGCACAATTCACAATAGCTAAATTGTGGAACCAACCTCGATGCCCTTCAGTAAATGAAGGAATCTGTGGTATATATACACAATGGAATATTACTCAGCATTAAAAGAGAATAAAATCATGGCATTTGCAGGTAAATGGATGGAGTTAGAGAATACAATGCTAAGTGCAGTAAGCCAATCCCCAAAAACAAAGGCTGAATTCTTTCTCTGATATGTGAATGCTGATTCATAATGGGATTGGGAGGGGTCATGGGAAGAATTTTAGATGGGGCAAAGGGGAGGGAGGGAGAGGGAGGGAGCATGGGGGATAGGAAAGATGGTGGGATGCAATGGGCATCTCTACCCTAAGTACATATATGAATATATAAATGGTGTGACTCTACTTTGTGAACATCAGAGATGTGAAAAATTGTGCTCTATATGTGTTCTATGAATTGAAATGCATTCTGCTGTCACGCTTAACAAATTAGAATAAATAAATTTAAAATAAAAATGACAACAAAATGAATATCAACAAAGAGGTAAAAATTATTACAGAAGATCTAAGAACTCTGCAGCTGAAACATAGAATAACTAAAACAAAGACCCAGTGAAAAGACTCAGTAGTAAGTTTGAAATGAAAGAAAAAAAAAGAGTCCTTGAATTTGATGGTCAATCAATTGAAATTATTCAGTCTGAGGAATAGTAAAACACAAGAATGAAGAGAGCCTAGCCTCAGAGACCTGTAACATACCATTAGGCCTTTTAGCACACCTGTAATGGGAATTAGAAAGAAAGATACACAGAAAGGAAAAGAAAATATATTTAAAGAAATATTAACATAAAGATTTCTAAACTTGATGAAAGACATTAGTCAGCATAAGGAAGGAGCTCAACAAACTTGAAATCATTGATACACTGTCCAAAGCCAATGCTAGATAATCTTGAGAGCTGCTACAGAAAAGGGACCTTTGACTTCCCATCAGTAACCACTGAGGTCAGAAGTTAGTAGGAGGATATACCTAAAGTTCTGAATGCAAAAAAAAACAACAACAACAACAAAAAAAACACAAGAATTCCATATGTAACACAGATGCTCTCTGAAAATGAAGGAGAAATTAAGATTGTTTCAGAAAAACACTTAGAGACCTTTTTGCGAGCAGATCTGTCTATAAATTTTTGAAATAAAATCCCATTAGACATTGCTTCTTTGAAAAGAAAATTCTAAAAAATGACAAATTTTAGGTTAGATATTACTGAGAAAGAAAAAAAAGACAGAAATTACTAAAATCAGCTTCAGAAACAAAGGAAACTAAGGAACTACTATGAAAAACTGAATTCCAACATTAGATAACTCAGATGAAAACAAAAAGTCCTAGAAATAAATGACCCATATATCTCACTCCCATCAAGGCAATTATCAAGAATATAAGCAACAATAAATGTAGGTGCGGATGTGAGGAAAAATGTACACTCACATTTTTGGTGGAACTACAAATGTGTGCAACCACTCTGGAAAGCAGTAAGGAGATTCCTCAAAAAACTAGGATTGGAACCAAAATTTGACTCAGCAGTCCCACTCCTTGGTACATATCCAAAGGATTTAAAAATCAGTATAATACATTGATACAGCTGCATAAATATTTATAGCAGCACAATTCACAATAGCCAAGCTATGGAGCCAAACTAGGTGCCCTTTCATAGATGCATGGATAAAGAAAATGTGTATATGGAGTATTACTCAGCCATAAAGAAGTATTACTTGATGGTATTTGCCTGTTAATGGATGGAAATGAAAGCTATCATACTAAGTGAAACAAGCTAATCACCAAAAGTCAAAGGTCAAATGTTTTCACTGGTATGTGGAAGCTAATCCAAAACAAGGAGCCAGGAGGTTAAAAAAAAAAAGAAAAAAAAAGAATACAGATCAGTGGAGTAGGCATAAGGGAATGAAGAGAAGGGAAGGAAATGGGAAGAGAGTGAAACGAATCTGACCTAACATGGTATACTCTATGTACATATATGAACATACCACGGTGAATCTCACCATAATGCACATCCATAAGATGCTAATTTTAAAAAACTATAAGTAAATAGAAGAAAGATCTGTAGTGTAGGTGAAAGAACAAACTGTATTTCATGTTTTATAATTATATCAAAACGAATTCTATTGCCATGTATAATTCAAAAGAAATAAAGTAAAAATGAAGTAGAGTTGGTAATGGCACTGTATCTTAGAGTCTGGACTGCAAGTGATTTAATATAGATACAAAAATAGTAAAATAAAATCCAGTATTTTTTTTATTGGTTGTTCAAAACATTACAAAGCTCATGATATATCATCTTTCATACATTTGACTCAATTGGGTTATGAACTCCCATTTTTACCCCAAATACATATTGCAGAATCACATCGGTTACACACTCACCTTTTTACATAATGGCATATTAGTGACTGTTGTATTCTGCTACCTTTCCTATCCCCTACTATCCCCCCTCCCCTCCCCTCCCATCTTCCATACATAATGGAGTACTACGCAGCACTAAAAAACGACAAAATCATAGAATTTGCAGGGAAATGGATGGCATTAGAGCAGATTATGCTAAGTGAAGCTAGCCAATTCTTAAAAAACAAATGCCAAATGTCTTCTTTGATATAAAGAGAGCAACTAAGAACAAAACAGGGAGGAAGAGCATGAGGAAAAGATTAACATTAAATAAAGACGATTGGGGGCAGAGAAAGGGAGAGAGAAGGGAAAACATATGGAAATGGTAGGAGACCCTCAATGTTACACAAAATACATAGAAGATGTTGTGAGGGGAAAGGGGGGGAAACAAGGGAGAGAACTGAAAATCCAGTATTTTTAAATATTTAGCCAATCTTCGGTTCTTCATTCCTTCTGCATTTCTATAGATCTTTATGGGATCATTTTCCTTTAGGTTTGAAATTCCACTTAATACTTGTTGTAATATTCTGTTGGTTATGGATGTTTCAACATTTTGTTTTTAAAATGTGTTTTTATTTCTGAAGTTTATTTTCTTTGAATATAAAATTCTGAATCAGTAGTTTGTTTTTAATTTCACACTTTAAATGTATCAGTCTTATTGTTGCTCTTTGAAGCTAGTGTATCGTTTTGCTCTGTTTTTATTAGCTATCTTTTATTTTTTTGAAAAAGGAGTTTAATTAGATAAAAAAGAAGAAATAAACTAGATGAATAGATGTAGCAAGTAAAGAAATTAAATTATTTTAATTTTAAATTTCCTACGGAGGATAACTCAAGCCCAGGAGTTTCACTGCTTTATTTTACCAAATATTTAAAGAGGACACAGTACTAATTATTTACAAAAATAAATAGGGGCACTTCTCAACTCATTCTGTGAAGCTTGTATTTTCCTGATAGCAAAACTTGATAAAGGTATCACAAGAAAACTACAAACAAATATCACTAATGAACATGTTAACAAATTCTCAGAATTTCATAATTCAAGTTAAATCTCCCAGTAGAAATATTGAAGGTTTTTTTTTTACCAGCCAATATGTTGTTTTACTGTGGCAGTTAAACTAAACAAAATGTTGAAACCACTCACTTACTAGCATTGAAATGATACAATAACTTTTAAAATCTTAGAGGGGATGCAGTTAGGGAAATTGCAGAAAATTATTAGTATCTATATTAAATCACTCGCAGTTCAGACTCTAAGATACAGTGCCATTAGGAACTCTACTTCTGTAAACTTATTGACAAGTTTCTATAACTGTGTCAATTTGCTACCATATAATTCTGCACAAATGCTGAATGTTATGACAGGTCATTTGATTTTTCTCTTTTGATTTCCAGGACAAACTGAAAAATGCCTCATTTCTGATATCGAATTTGTTTGGGGAGTAAGGCTGAGGGAAGATTGGAAAGAAGATAAAGAATAGAAAATGTAAAAACATCATACATATCTTTAAAAACAGGAAAACTTCCTTAGCTAAAGGCAGCTGCACAGATTCAGATTGCACTTTGTATGGAGAAAGCAAGTAAGTAGGAACGTGACTCCTTTTATCTCCACAATGAATAAGATGGGTTAACTACAAAATCAACCACAGCACCACCACCCACCCTTCCTATCAGAGAATTGAGGTCCCAAGGATAAGTAACGAAATCATCTGAACTCCAAACTGAGCCCTCTTCTCCACCTCCAGGGGTGGACCATGAAGTCTCCTGGGATTTGGTTGATTTGAAAGGAAGAGATGTCACATGAAAGGGTAAGAAAAAAATCAGCTGAAATGTTCAAAAGTTATTGGAAGCCAGTGTGGGCTGGAGTGTCCACTTGGCATACACAAGAAGAGTTAACACACTTGGTGTCTTCTGTTTCTGGCACTGTGTCCTACATGTGCAAATTGGTCCATCTCTTTCCCCTTGCTTCTCAATGTGTGCTTTAAACTAATTGAATAAACATGATTCAAATGCCATTTTCACCTGAGAGCCTTTCTGTTCTGTAACCTGTGTGTTTCTTTGATACCTGGTAGTGTATCAGAGACTATTGTACATTTAGTTTTCCTCTGAGACAGAATTTTACAGAATGGAGTTTGGTTTCCATACGTTCTGTCAGTGCAGAAAATAGTATAAGTAATAAAATATGGAAGGAAGGGGCAGATGTTGGGAAGAAGAATAAGACTATCAGCGCCTCATTCTGTAAAGGCTAGCAGCCAAAGGAGAGCTTGTGAAGCTGTCTAGTAGCATCTCAACATACTTAAAATTGCAAAGAAAGCTAATGTTATTAAATTTGGTAATATAACAGATCTACGAGCGGCTAATTTTATTGTTGTTCTGAATAAAGAATAAATATATTCTATCCAGTGAAAGGAGAAACCTTTCTGAATTAGAAGGATTAAAAATAAGAAGAACAAGGAAAACATATAATTTAGTGAAAAGTGTTTAATATGTGTACTGGGGATGTATCTCTCTAAGTGGAGTGCTTGCTTAGTATGCATGAGGCCCTGGGTTTGATTCCTAGCATTGCTATGATTAATAATAATATTAGTAATAGTTACTGATAATAATATAATGTAACCAAACATAACCATTATATCAATACACATAAATGGACTCTACTTCTCTGTAAAAATAAACAGATTTTGAGATTGGATCACAAACCAACCTCAACTCTATTCTGTTTGAAAAGGCACAGTAAAGTCATATAATTTAGGAAGATTAAAAATATAAAGATGTATATAAATAGATGAAAAAAATAGTTGTAACTGTTAGTTATAACTATAAGATATAATTGGGTCAAATGGACTCAATATAAAATAACAAATAACTAATTAACATCTAGAAAATGACTGTAATGAAAGCCTCACATGGTCTTATGTATAGAAAACATTAAAATGGAACTCAAAATTCATAGCCATTAATTCTCATATGGCTATATAAAAATAAATGAAAACAAATCAAGGAGATGACTGTAAAAGTAAAATAAAGCAGAAAAAATGATTATAAACTGAAATAAATTAATCAGTAAAAATACAAAAGTGGGCAAAAATATAAACAAAAAACTGATACCTCAGAAGAAAAAAAATTCATACAGCATTAACAAACTAACCAATACCAAAGAGAAAAAATAATCTCAAATTCACAAAAGAAGAAACAGCATGGGTTTAGTTGTCGTAGAAACAGGAAATTAAAAAAAAAAATTGTTAAGATTTGGATTTGAGATGTTCTGGAGAAGCTCCTGTTAACGCACATTGTCATGTGAATCGATATTTTATGGGAACACAAAGGAAAGACCAAGCACAGAACATATAAGGATTTAGAATGTGGTGATTGGAATCTCAAGTTAAAGTATGTCAAAATATGAAATTATGAATATACTGGAAGAAAATGAGTGAATCATTTATGCCTTGGAATGAGAAGGCCTTTCTCATTATTTTAAATCTGGAAGTTACAAAATGAGAGATTGAGACTTAACCATCCTTTACACTATTATAGTTGTTTACTACACATAATGATATGTGGGTTAACGATGCACTGCATTTATCATGGTGGTCTCATAAGATTATGTCAACTTAGTGATCACAACTATCTGTGTGCAATCACTCTCTACAATGTTCTCATGATGATGAAATCTCTTAATGGCAAATTCTCTAGAACTTATCAGTTATTAAACACACATGACTGAATATCACTTTGACTTTTTGAATCACGTAAATATATCAACTATTCAAAAATATTAAAAATATGATTACATTAAGAATATTCTTCTGGCCCTAGATTTTTGCGTTTCCTCTCTTTGTCTCTGTCTTTTTTCTCCATGCCCTTCTTTTCATGTTTAATGAAAAGCATGATATTAAATCAATCACTTTGTGATAAATTTAGCTTTCCCACAGTTGTTCTACAAAAACATCTTTAAAGAAACACCAAGCTCCTTCAGTAAAATGCATGACATGAGCTCACCATCTAACACCGCATAAGAGCAGAGAGGGCCTGGGCTCACCTGGGACCAAGAGACTGTATGGTGATCCCAGCTGTGTCATCCAAAAATGGCTCAGTGAATGAAGCCCAGCATCTAGCATCTCCTCTTGGCTTGTTTTGTTGTCAGTAAGATGGGATGGGTGAATCCAGTGGTCAGGATCACTGGTGTTTCTCCAGCTTGGCATGAATATGCTCAAAAAAATACATTCTTAGATTCCAGGGCATCCGTACTTTTAAGCATGTTGTCAAATCTGTCTTGCCAAGAATTGTCCCAATTTCTAGTCCTACAGCTAATTCAGAGATGAAGAAAAGAGTTTAAACTTTTCCTATACTCTGCACTTCTATTAATTTTTAGGCATTTTTTCATTCTTCTTCTTATTTTTCTTTTTAATTTGAGCACTTTTACAGAAAAACTCATGGCTGATATCAAGAAGAAGAAAACAAATGGATACAAAACATGAAGGGTAAAAAGGGTTTCCGTGTTTTATTTGTTTATGATAAAACAATAAATGTAAAGGGTCTGTTACATTCTAGAAATTCAGATCAATTACCTAAGTGCCTCAAAAATTTATTTTAATTAATTTCTTGGAGTAAATATGGAATTACCATCTGCCCACTAGGCATTTTTTTTAAGTAGTGTATAATTGATTTTCCAGATTTAAATCTTACTGAGGCATTTTTAAAAGTTAAAGATAATCCAGTCGGTTTTAGACAATTAAAATCCTCTTGTTTTTCAAGGTATGATTTGTAAATAATAATAATAATAATAATAATAATAATAATAAGGAGACAAAGAGACAGACAAGGTGCAGAGAGAGGCAGGGAAGGTGTCGGAGTGGCTCTTTGTCCACGTGGCCACATTTATTTATATCATTAGGTTACATTAGGTCATTAGTACCAACAACCACATTAGAGTATCAGTAAGTTTGCTTATTCTGCAGTTACATTTCATAGTTAAAATATGCAATGTTAGGAGCTTTGTGCAGTTCTCAAGAAGTTTCATTGCCTGAAGTTACTGTTAGGTGGGCAGATCCAGGAGGACTGGAGCTTAGTGAAACATTGTAGTTATCAAGCAAGCAAATTCCTTTATTCCTAGGAGTTATGTGCTTAAGATTAAGGTCCAAGCTGATAAGACTCTAGCAAGGAGGGCATTACCATAGAAACCGGGCATCCTATGTCTTTGCACAGAAACTTTCCCAGGCACCAAGCATGCCAGAATCACAAAGTTTATCATAGACCCAATCTCAAACACAAAACTCTTACAATGATTGACTTTAAGTTTTAGTTAGTAATTATAATTTTATTGCCCTTATTATTACCATATAATAGTAATATTAATTTGAAAATGATCATTATAGCCTGTTGAAGCATTCTGCATTTAATTATTTTCTGTATTTCATTTGAAGAAGTATTTACATCAGAGTTTATTGTTAATTGTCAGTGATTTCCAAATGAATGCAAAGCATTTTTTTTTCAGTTCTGTTGTTTGAACTCAGAAGCATTGTACCACTAAGCTACATTCCCAGACATTTTTGTATTATTATTATTATTATTTTATTTTTTTTGCAATGGGGTCTTGCTCAATTGCCCAGGCTGCCATCCTCCTGCTTCAGCCTCCCAATCTCTGGGATTACAGGCATGTGTCACCATGCCTGGAGGAATGAAATAACTTTGAAGGCCAGATCTGGATATTAGACTTGCAATATGTCTTTGAGTAACAGTCTCCTTGGAAGTGCATTGTCTCTAAAAGAACCATCTCCCACAAAAAGAAAAAAAAAGAACAAAGGCTCACATTAAAAGAATGTGAGTCATGTTTGTGAAGCCTATTAAATAAAAATTAAAGCTGAGGATATAGCTCAGGGTACTTGTTTAACATGCATGAGCCCGGGATTCAATCCTCAACACTTACAAAACAGCAATAAATAAATAAATAAATAAATAAAAATTTCAGGAGGCTATCATTTTGGACAAAGCTCCTTAATTGACCTGACTAAAAATCAAAATAAAGTCACTCCTTTAAAATATCCAAGTCATCAAATTGAAACTAAGCTATTTATCTAATATTCTGAAAAATCAGAATTAGAAAGGTAACAATCAAATTTCTGAAAGAGGCCACTTTCAATTGGTATGACAATGATGAGCCTTTCTCTGCCTGAATTCTTCTTTTTTCTTTTCCTTTCTCTCTCTTTTTAATTGTAGTTGGACACAATACCTCTACTTTATTTACTCATTTTCATGTGGTGCTGAGGATAAATCCAGCACCTTGAATGTGCTAGGAGAGTGCTCTACGGCTAAGCCAAAACCCCAGCCAGTAATTTTTTTTTTTTTTTTTTTGGTAACTTTTAAAAAAAATTAATTTTATTCTTTACAAAAGTGGAGCACAACTTTTTATTTCTCTGGTTGTACAAGATGTAGAGTCACATCATTCATGGAATCATTCCCATACATAGGGTAATAATGCTGTCTCATTCCACCATCTTTTCCACCCCCAAACCCTTCCCCACCCATCGTCTCCTTCAATCCAAGTTCTTCCATTCTTCTCTTGCCCCTCCTCCATCATGAATCAGTGTCCACTTAGAGAAAACATTTGGCCTTTGTTTTTTGGGATTGGCTTATTTCTCTTAGCATGATATTCTCCAGCTCCATCTATTTACCTGCAAATGCCATAATTTCATTCTTCTTTAAGGCTAATATCCCATTGTATATATATACCACAGTTTCTTTATTTATTCATTTATTGAAGGGCATCTAGGTTGGTTCCACAGTTTATCTAATGTGATTTGAGCTGCAATAAACATTGAAGTGGCTGCATCAGAGCAGTATTTCAGGTTACTTCTTGAAATAAAAATTAAGGGAAGAAAATCAAGTTCCCAAATTCTCATTTAAAGAAGTAACCTGAAATAACCTGATATTAATAATTTTTTTTCTATTATTTCCTCTTCTCTGCCCTGTTTTACTAGGAAAGTAATTTTGGAATGATCAATCCACATTTTGGTCAGGGGGGCAGGTACTGAGGATTGAACTCAGGCGGCACTCAACCACTAAGCTACATCTCCAGCTCTATTTTGCATTTTATTTAAAGAAGGGGTCTCACTGAGTTGCTTAGCTCTTCACTTTTTCTGGAGCTGGCTTTGACTCAGGATCGCCTGTCTCAAATTTCAGAGCGACTGGGATTACAGATGTACACTACTGCCTAACCTTTCTCTTTCTATGAAGCAAAGTTTTTGCTCAGATCATCAGAAAACTTATTGTGTTTATGGAATGAAATGTTCCCAGGTTCTAAAATCTAAAAATAAAACCTATTAACATGGTTAAACATTTTTTTTCCTTTGACGAGCCAATAAACTTTTTTTTTAATACACATAGGAGAAAATAGTATAAGACATTCTTTTTGAGATTGTAGTTTAAAAACTAAAGAACCATAGTCTAATCCTCCAAAAAGAAAAGATGGTCAAGAATGATATTATTGGTGAGTAATTGGAAAAAGTCTACATCCCTGGGTACTGGTCATCTATCTCTTTCTGGCTGTCTATTAAAATCATCATCATGCTGGACATGATGGCCCATGCTTGTGATACCATTGAGCCAGCTTCAGCCACTTAGAGAGGCACTTAGCAACTCAGCGAGATCTTATCTCTAAATAAAATACAAAACACTAGTTGAGGATGTGACCAAGTGGTCAAGCACTCCTGGGTTCAATCCCTGGTACCAAAAAACAAACAAACAAACAAACAAACAAACAAACAACAGCACCATCAATCCAACAATCCACTGATTATTAAAGAAACAACCAGGTATTTAATAACATTCAGCTTCTGTTTAACCCCATGCTGTCTCTTTGTGATAGACGCATAAAATTTCATAAATTGTTACTATCCTTATTCTTATTCATGGGAAGATTGTGTTAGTACACATGACATAATTAGATGATCATGTGTAAGTGTTATGCTCGAATTCGGGACCCCCAAAAGACCACCAGAGACCCAAGATGGATGTAAGCAGCAAAGAGGTGGTTATTGCGAGCTAGCTCGGTCCTCCGCACATACACACAGCAACTGGTGACACTGAGAGGCCCCGAGCCCAGGGTTTGCAGCAGTTTTATACATTCTTTGGAGAAGGCAGGGACTTCACATACATCATAGCATCTCTTAGCAAATCATCAGACACCATGGGAAAATCAAATAACAACTCTAAAACATGATTAGCACATTCACTGGCAGGAACAAGTTGGGTAGGGGTGATTGGTCAATACAAAAGGGGTATTCGTTTGAACTGATTGGTTTGAGCCAAGAGGGGTGTACGTGCTGAACTACATGGTTTCCCAACATGTTATCAACCACCATAAACTACTGGGAGGGTTATCTGGCATCCCAGGTATTTCCCTGTCTCATGCTGACTGGTGGCTGCTAGGGGGCTGCTATGGATCCCCACCTAGCCTGACTGAGTCAGGGATACCTGGCACAGCAGATCTCTCCTGTTATTTGTAGATAAACAACTTAGCAGGGTGGGAATGTGCTTAGGAGTGCTCTGTGGGTTTTTCCAAGGACAAAGGCCATGTCCCTTCCTTGGACAGGCTTTGCTCTGAGATAGAGGCTGGTTTTTCATAAGTGGTATAGCATTTAACGTCTCTAACCCCAAAAGGCTATTGAGCAAGGTAAATAAAAGGATTTTGACATAAAGTAGATATTAAGGTACTGCATGCTGAGGTTGTTACTAGAGTCCTAGGCCAGAGGACCCTAGGGATCCCACCAAATCAGGTCTGGCCACAACTAAATGGGGAAAGTAAAAGTGCAACACAGGAAAAGAATTTTAATCAATGTAGCTGTATTGGGAAGGCAAAGCAAAATCAAGCCTCTTAGTATTGTCTCTGTGGATACTGACATGAGCTTAAGGTCGAAATGAAGGAAGAGTTGGAGCAGGGGAAGAAAGGTATGCAAGATTGCCCAATCTTGGTCACACTTATCTGATTGATCATTATCTGGGATTGGATTCTGCCTGGTGGTTCCAAAGAACTCCTGTTCACTCCAGGAAGCAATCTCCATTTGCTTTGCGGGACATTTATCCATCAGACCTGTGATCCTGGAAGGGGACAATTCAGTTTCCATGAAATGATTGCTTCTGGTTGGGAAGGCTCTTATCATGGGGTGATTTGCTGTTCCTAGAAAGTCTGGGGCAATGATTAGGGACTTTTAGGTGTCACTCCAGTGGTCTGTAACAGGACATTGTAAAAGTTGGCAGCTGAATATCACTACAAGGCTTGAAAATATCTTAGTCTTGGAAGGGGATGAGATAGGTTAGGAAAATTTAAGCTAATAGCCCTTGTATTACACTTCTTGAGCAATTAACATGCCTACCTGCACAGCAGAGCAGAGCAGCAATCTTATGCAAAATAAGGTAATAGAGGAGACAGATACAAAATGAAGCCAGGGATGCCAAGCTCTATCCTATTTTTAGTTAGCTGTTGGACAGCTGAAGGCGCAAGTAGATGGTCAGTGTTTGTAGTAAGAGCAACTTCTAATTTTCTGTGATGAGAGTGCCTTTATAGCTCCATACTGATTCCCATTCACCCGAGTAACTCCTACCCACATCATTTTAATGAATAAGTATAAAAGGAAGACTGTAAACTACTATGTAGGACAAACATTAACAAGGCATTATCAAACTCTCTGAACCTAGACTTGATCTGGTATATTGAAAGAGACAAGGATAGGAGGGGCTCAATTAAATAAAAATGGTTATGCTTGGGAAGAAATAGCAAGAACAATTGGTTGAATAGGAAATACTGGGATGATGAATAGTCTTTAATAACAGGTAGAGACTTGGATGTGATAACCAGAAATAGTACTGTCTCCTGGGACCATGAAGAAGAAAATCTTCTACCTTTATCTAAAAGATAAGTTTAGTGTTTGGATTCAAACTGTGAATCAAACTGACAAAATACAGATTAACAAGAGAAAAGACAATGTTTGTTCACTGATGTATATGGGAGTTCACAGAATATGTGACTCTAAGAGATGGTCAGAGAGTGGGGATTGTATACTATCTTATGCTTACAGGGCTGGGGCCTTCTGGGAAAAGGAGGCAGTGCAAAGCCCCTGCCTCTCAAACCCCAATTCCTGTGATCAAGTTAGAAAGATTTCAGACAAGTCACTTGGAGTTACAGGAATGAGGGTTTTTTTTTTTTTTTTTTTTTTTGTGGAAAAGCAAGCTTTATTTCAAAGTAACCCAAGAAGAGAAGAGGGGTCAGGGGGAACACATTTACAAACTGGATGGGATCACACAGATACTATATCCATTACTATATCCATTTGGCAAAGGCTCAGTCAGAAGTCTCAGCAATTCCTGCTGATCCTCCAACACCTACTCAGTTTTCTCTACAGGCTGAAACTGAAGAGTAGTTTTGAAGATGCCCATGATGTCTTTGTTATCCAAACACACTCCCATTTCAGGAAAGAGGACACCTGGGGTCTGCTTTCTGGGGGATCTGATTAATTATTAAAATAAATATTTACATCGAGAATATAGTTAAACTAGTAGCTTTCTTCACATTTTCACATTTTAAAAAGACCCAGGGGTTTCATGTTTTAAGCAGTTGAGTTGGTAAAGATCCTGTCTCGATTTTGCAGGAGATGGATTACATTCAATTACTCCTTACAACTGAAAGATCATTCCATTGCTTTTGAAGTACTGGATGGGCTGGCATCTGCGATGGTAGCTAAATAAATGAGATTTCTATGTATCACAAGCTGGTACTGGACACACTCGTTCGCTTGACCCTTGTTCTGATACTCCACGATACAGCGGATCAGCTGGTCATTCTCCTCCAGGAGCTGCTGGATAGTCTCTTGATTGACTTCCGCCTTGCCCCTCATCCAGTCAGGTACCAAGGCCACCAACATCGCTGGGGGCCCTGGTCGGCACCCCACCTCGGAAAAAGACGCCCACCGTGCAGCCAGACAGACGCTATCTCTGTGCGGAAGTGCCAGGAATGAGTTTATTAGAAGGGAGAAGAAAGGAGAAAGGGAACACTTTCAAGGGAGGGAGTGGTCCTCTCAAAAAGAAGGACAGTCCACTTCTTTTGCCCTCCATTTTTATTTGAGGGTCCCAGGAAAGTTTCAAGACAGTCCCTCCCAGGTCCACTTCTTTTATTCCCCATATTTTTTATTGGTGTATTATAGTTGTACAAATAATAGAATTTGTTGTTACACATTGACACATGCAAACAATGTAACTATGACTTGGCTAACATCACCTCCCAGGATGTCCCCTTTCCTTCGCTTCTTCTCTCACCGGATCCCTTTTCTCTGCTGATCTCCCTTTGATTTCCATGAGACACCCCTCACCTTTCTTTCTTTTTTAGCTTCCACATATGAGAGAAAACATAAACACCCTTGACCTTCTGAATTTGGTTTATTTTGCTTAATATAATGCTCTCATATTGCATCTCTTTTCTTGCAAAAGACACAATTTCATTTTTATTTATGAATGAATAAAACTCCATTATATACATATGCCGCACTTTCTTTATCCATTATCTGTTGATGGACACCTAGGCTGGTTCCATAGTTTGGTTATTCTGAATGGTACTGCTGTAAACATGGGTATGCATGTATCACTATAGTATTACTTTAATTCTTCAGTATAAATACCAAACAGTGGTATAGCTGGGTCATGTAGTTGTTCCATTGTTAGTCTTTTGAGGAACCTCCATACTGATTTCCATAGTGGTTGTACTAATTTACAATCCCACTAACAGTGTAAAAATGTTCCTTATTCTCCACATTCTTTCCAGCATTTATTATTGTTTATATGCTTGATGGCTGCCATTCTGACTGTTCTGGGATGAAATCTCAGTCTAGTTTTCCTTTGCATTTCCCTAATTGTTAATGATGGTGAACTTTTTTTTTCATGCTTCTTTGAGAAGCATCTGTTTAACTTATTTGCCCATTTATTACTTGATAATTTTGGTGCTTCATTTCATATATATATATTCATTCTTGATGTTAATCCTCTGTCAAAGACTAAAGATTTTTCTGCCAATCTGTTGGTTCTCTCTTTACATTCTTACTTATTTCTTTTTCTATGCAGAAGCTTAGTTGATGCCATCCCATTTATTAATTTGGCATTATTTTCTGAGTTTTAGGGATCCTATTGAGAAACTTGTTGCCCGTGCCTATATGATAGAGTGTTGACCTTATGATTTCTTTTTGAAATTGCAGAGTTTCTGATGTAATTTCTAGGTCTTTGATCTATTTTGAGTTGATTTTTATGCAGGGTGAGAAATAAAGGTCTAGTTTCATTATTCTACATATGGATACCCAGTTGTCCCAGCACTATTTGCTAAAAAGGCTGTTTTTCTCCAATGTATGTCTTTGGCATTTTTGTCAAGAATCAGATGTCTTTATCTGTGTGTCTTCTATTCTGTACTTTTGGTCTATGTGTCTGTTATTATTATACAGTATTATATCATGCAGATTTTGTTATAATAGCTCTGCAGTATTATTTGAAGTCAGGTATTTTGATGCCTCTAGCATCGCTTTTTTTTTTTTGCCTTAAAATTGTTTTGTCTGTTCTGGGTCTTCTTCTCTTCCAAATGAGTTTTAGGACTGTTTTTTATCTAGTTCAGTGAAGAATGTCATTGGTATTTTGATAGGGATTGCATTGAATCTGCATATTGCTTTTGGTTGTATGGCCATTTTGTAAATACTAATTCTGCCTATACAAGACCTTTCCATTTTCAAAGGTCTTCAATTTCTTTCTTCACTGTTCCATATTTTTCATTGTAGAGGTCTTTTACCTTCTTGGTTAGATTAATTCCTAGGTATTTTATTTTACTTCTTTTTTTTGTTTGAGGTTATTATGAATGGGAGAATTTCACTCATTTCTTTTTAGCAGATTCATTGTTGGTAAACAGGTAAGATACTGATAGTTGTATGTTGATTTTGTAATCTGCTACTTTGCTGAATTTGTTTAATGACTCTAACGGTCTTTTGGTGGAACTTTTTGGATCTTCTAGGATCTTATCATCTGTAAATAGTGATAATTTTCCTTCTTTCTTTCATATTTTTGTACCATTTATTTCCTTGTCTTGTTTAATTGCTTTGGCTGTAATGTATAGTGCTATATTACACAGGAATGGTGGGAATAGACTTCCTTGTCTTTTCCCAGATTTTAAAGAAAATATTTTAAGTTTTTCACCATTTACTATTGAGTTTGACATCAGATTCTTTATGTATATCCTTTATGGTTTTGGGGTAGTTTCCTTCTATCTTTTGTTTCTTCAGGGCTTTTATCATGAATAGGTGCTGAATTTTATCAAAGGCTTTCTCTGTATCTCTTAAGATTTTCTCTGCATTTTTACGTGAGTTTTGTCCTTAATTCTAATAATGTGATGGATTACATTTATTGATTAGCATATGTTAAACCATTCTTGCATCCCAGATTCACCTTTTGACTTTTGACTGAAATAGAATGCCATTAGACATTTTGAGACCTCACTGCATTGACTGTAGGTCACTTTGGCTCATGCTGACCAGTTCTACTGGAACCTATTCTTACAGATTTTATGGATAGGGGGAATTATTCTTATCTCCCTGAGTTCTGGGTTCTGGTCTGTGTAAAGATCACAAAAGTCTCCCCCTTCAAGGTAACTTTTGCTATTCTTATAGGCCTTTCAGGGCCTGCATTTCTCCTGCAGATGACAAGTAGTTTACTGAACAATAAGATATATCCTGCAGAATTAAGACAGACAGGGCTTAAGATAAAATTATTTTTACAAGTGAAACCATGTGGGGCTCAACACAGTGGGCCAATTTTATACAATTATTCCTGTCATGTTCCCACCACTCATGTCTGTCTATATGTTATCATTATTAAAGAGAGGTGGAGAAATCACACATGGTAAAACAAATGACTTTTAAGAGATAAATGTACCCTTAATAGAAGAGAAGAGAGATTTGATAGTATTGTGACAATGTCCATTTAATTGATTTCTTATCCTGCTGTCAGTCTCTCCTCCATGGTGCTAGGGGATAATCTCCCTTATTGTTTATGACCATTGAATTAATTAGCTTTGCTTTTAGGCAGATTTAGGTGGGGGCTATTGGGAGAACAAAACCTCATCTTGAATCTTTTGATTTTCAGATGTATTCAGCTCAAAATAATCCTATGCCAGAGCATTCTGGATTTCTTCAGAAAGCAGATATACAGTCAACAATGACATCCTCCAATTATCAATGTTCAGGATGGGTTGGGTGTGTGGTTTTCCTAGAAGCCACCCTAGAGGGAGGATTGCAGTTGTCCAGATGTATGATTGACACAGTTAAAAAAATGTTGAATGATATGAAGGAAAATGTACAAAAGATAGAAAATTGATTTTCCATCTGAGGAAAACAAGTCCAGGTTATACTGTAAAATAACAACCTATTACATCTACAGTTCATCAAAGAGATATGGTACAATGTAAAGAGTAATGTGACATTCCACTCTGTTGTTTCAAATTGCTTTAAATTCATAAGTCTTCATCAGTGCTTCAAAATTATAAAGGATGCAATGAAGCTTTACCCAATGGCACCTCAAACAGCCCCCACCAAAGAAAGGAAGAAATGACTCAAGTGACTCCCACATCCCATGTAGAGTTTTCCTTCATAATTCACAAAGGATTGGTTCTAGGACACCTGGGGATGCCTCAGTCCATGTTTGCTCAAGCCCCTTGTAAAAAAAAAAAAAAAAAAAAATCCGTGATACCTATGCACATCTTCCTGAATACTTTGTCTTTGGGTGATTTATAATTTAAAAGCCATGTAAATATTTGTTATACTGTATTGTTTAGGAATGATAACAAAGGAAAATATGTGTTATGTGTATCTGTTCAGTATAGATCCATTTGAAAAATATTTTCAGTCTGTAGTTGATTAAATCCATAGATGTAGGACCTGTGTGTACAGAAGTGGCTAAACCCTTTGATCCTAATACTGCTTCTGCTGCTCAGCAGTACATTCTGCTCCTCATGTAGTGCCTGGCTGAACTGCCTACACTATGACCAACACAATTTTGATCTCTCATCTGGAAATTCTGTATTCTCAATTATGTCTCCATATTCATCTATACAGAGGCTGGGGCTCTCTACAACACCCAACCAGTGTGTCCATAGGTGCTTCTTCCTATATGGGGGAAGATTTATTCTAGTTTCCTCCAGGTGATAAAATTGTCATCTGCCAGAAAAAAAAGTGTTTATATTGTTAGGTGATTTAGTCAGTCATGAGCAGGTGGATATTTTAGACATTTTAAAGGGCAATAATTTATAGGGAGGAAATTTGACATATGCATCAAAGAGAGTCTATAGGTCATAGGACTTAGGATAATAGAGAACTTTATCAAAACAGATTAGGAACAAAAGAAACCTTTACTAGGAAACTCTAATACCAGCCTGGGAAGGAAGGAAGCTAAGCCATACACTCTCTGCTCCAGAAATATTCAAAGTCAAATTGGTAGGAAAGCTTCATTGTTTTAACAGTTCCATCCATCTTCAAAATCTTTGGGAAGAAGGGAGCTTTTAGAAGTGGAACAGGATGCAGTAGGACAAAAGACAAAAAATCATAGGTTTCAAACAAATTCTCACTGTCAGGAATTTCACAGATATTAACTCTTTCTGAGGGATGGGAGTCTTCCTTACCTCATCAAAGAGAGTGTGACTTCCTGGGTCCAGCATCTGTGCCTTCTAGTTTCATAGTGGGAGAGATTCCAAATTCAGTCTTTAAAAGCCCTTGAGATGGGCATGGTGATGCATACCTATAATCCCAGTGGCTCGGAAGGCTGAGGCAGGAGGATTGCAAATTCAAAGCCAGCCTCAGCAAAAGCGAGGTGCTAAGCAACCCGGTGAGACCTTGTCTTTAAATGAAAGACAAAATAGGGCTGGGGATGTTGCTCAGTGGCCAAGTGCCCTTAAGTTCAATCCCTGGTCCTCCCACGCCCCGCAAAATGCCCTTGACTATCTAATGCCTACCTTAACCTCCCTGAGGTGACCCATTCAGTCTGTCCTGACTGTCTGTATTCTCCATCTTTCTCATAAACTCCTGCCTGCTCCTATGTGTGACTTTTTTGAAATTCTTCCTGCAGGGTCTCAGAAACTGTTGGATTGCGTATTCCTGGGGTAGTTCCAATTCTACAGGCTTCCTCCTATATATCAATGTTATTCAAAATTCTACATAGGATGTGGGAGTCACTTCTTTTCTTTCTTTGGTGGGGGGTGTTTGAGGTGCCACTGGGTAAAGCTTCATTGCGTTCATTAGAATTTTGAAGCACTGAGGAAGACTTATGAATGCACATTGGATTGTCTTCTCCTTGGCACATTGTTATATTGGTGACCCTATTTTGCTAGGCACAAACACTTTGGGGCAAGCTTCAATGCTTGTGGTGGTGGTGAAGTTCCTACCTGTCTAAAGGACTGCTATTCCTTCAAGTTGTTCTTTTGTTTCACATAAGGCTTTTCAGAGAAAGTGATAAGGAACCACCTAAATTTGCTGAGTCACTCTGACTCACTTCTCAAGGTGACCCACAATAAACTTTGCTCATTATAATCTCATTATATAATGCTAAATTATCTGCCCAGGAAGGCTTTACCATCTGCTGCTTTTGAACACATGATGTATTAAGAAGAATGATTTCCGACTGAGCATGCTTAGGAATGTGCCCACCTCTGCATGTGATGATGATGTGGAAAACAACCTCACCTACCCCAAAAAAGAATGGACTAATATGTGTCTGGGTGAGCAGGAACACCCAGTGCAGTTACAGTGAGCACCTTATCCCCTAGTGTACAAGGTCCTCCCTCTGTATTCTAATGGCTGAGTACTATGGGTATGCAGTCTCCTAGGTTTTACTATCTCCCATTGGGTTATTTAAAGAAATATATCTTTAGTTGTCCCCACTTCCCTTTGTTCCCTTGTAGTGGGAAAGTCTCCTTGGGATGAAAATTTGAGTGCATCTTGGCACATACCTTTGTTGGTCAGGCCAACCCTTCCCCCTCACCTCCTTTTTTTGTCAAGGGGCTATGATTTTTCATACTCCAGTGTCACCTGCTTGTGCACTGTGCTCTCCCCTCCCGCTGCTTTTCTTACATCCAGAATTTAGACTTAAGGCTAAATACTCTATTCTGAAAACGCACACACCAGAGTTTCTATTTCTCACAGTGGGTCTTTCTGATGTAGATATGCATAAGTTTCCCTAATGAAAGCTCCTTGCTTTATTTGTTTGGGGAAACACTGCATCCCTAGTACTCTCCTTACTTGTAAACATATTAAAACTTCCTTCTTTCTTTTACCTCCTGGTGGTGCTCATTGGCTTTGCAGTCATCAAGGGGCAAAACCATTGTGTTTGGTTACAAAGATAGGTGAAGCCAACACTGTAGAAGGCCATGAAAGAGTTGTGTATGGGAAGATGAGGCATTAATGCACCTGGTGCCAATGCACATCTGATTGTCTCCTCCTTGGCACTTTGTCATATTGGTGACCTCATTGTCACTTTAAGAGGATGAAACTCAGATTCAGGGAAGTCTGGCGTTTTCCCAAAGTCATTCATCTATTGACTTAATGGGGCTGGGGCAATGTTCATCTTGGTCTTGAGTAATAGCTGGAATGTTGATGATAGCATCGGTTAAGGAGAATATTTTAGGCAGAAACAAAGAAGGTGCACTACAGAACACATTCTATAAAATGTTCAAGGAGTCGTAAACAAATGGTAAAGAAACGCAAGAACATGGCACATGCTTGAAGGAATTGAGTTTCAGCCACATGCAAGAAAGTTTGGAGGGGGAGATGGTAAATTTTAAGTGTCAACTTGACTGAATTAAGGAATTTCAGAGTTTGTGAGGCGTTATTTCTGGGTGTGTCTGTGAGGGTGTTTCTGGAAGAGATTGGTGCTTGCATCAATGAACTCAGTGAAGAAAAGCATCCCTCACCTGTAGCAGGTGGGTGGTATCCAATGGGCCCAAGGCCTGGATAGGAACCCCAAATTGGCTTTGGAATCACAAAGTTGTGAGTTCAACAGCCAATTTCCAGGTGGCTGACCTTGAGTGAAACAAAGTAACCTCTCTCAACATTATTTTCCTCATCATGTCAGTGAAAATTTCAGTATCCACTTTATAAACATATTTTCTGGAAATTAAATGCAATACCATGTATGAGCAATCTAATAAGTATTAGTTTTTTTTCCTTCATATCTGAACCCCATTCTTACATGTTGCCTCAGTTTTCACAATTTGTATCTCAAAATTATATTCACAGTAGCTTAGCCATGTATTTAAATTCCCATTACACAAAATCTGAGCAAAAGTGTGATGAGAGAGAGAAAAAGAAACTCTTAATAGAAGAACTTTCTTTCCTTCTATCTTTTGGAGTGAGTCATGGAAATATGTCTGAAAGCTTTGAGTGGGCACAGACTGTATAGTCTGGGGACAGCCAGTGGTCACTATAAATAGTCAGTTGAAGAATAAAGAAATATCATTTCAATCCTCCAATACAATTTAGTTTGATTATTTTACTATACTAAGAGAAGGATTTACAAGTTGCCTTCATAATTAACTTGACCTTTGGTAAAAACTTCATCAGTGGGCTGAGAGATAAAAATGAAAAGAAAGTAGAGACTGAACAGATCCATCCAGAGCATCCATACCTTGGAAAGCTAGGGCCTTGGGAAGTCTCTCAATTCTCAGATAATATCCCACATGCTCCAGATACTTGGCTTTTTATCTTCTATTGCATTTTTTTTGTTCTTATTTTTTTGGGTGAATGCTGGGGATTAAACTGTGAAAATGGCTTCAGCATGAATGTGAGGAACTTCATCACAATGATGTCAGCATAAAATACCACTAATATATATTTGCTGAAAGACATAGAAACATGTCTATGTCTTTCAGCAAATATACTAATTTGTATACTATATATATAGTATACTGGTATACTAACATTAAATTTTAAGGAAAATATCTTATTGTAGAATATATATTCCTGCTGACTTAGAATATCTTGTTTAAATCACCTGAGGTTTGGTATAGGTAGAAAAACCACCCGAAATTTCCAGGCATACAGGTGATACTATAAATATGTATTTGATAGGAACTTTTTTTTGGTTATAAATATCAACACCTTTTAGTGAATCCAAAGGGCAGAAATGACAATGGAAATGGATGAAACTTCCTCTAGAAGACTGGTGCTAGAACATACAGGCTCTGGGTGTCAGCACAAAGGTCACCAGGCTATTGCCTGGAAGTAAACCCTGGCAGCTTTCCTACCACGGTGCCTAAATACAGCTTGATTTTTTCCCTCATACTTGGCCACCTGAGAAAGACTGTGTCTATGATTTCTGTGTGGCACCTAGCGTGACTTCATGGAAGAGTCTAGCATTCCTAACCTTCCCCTCAAATTAAAACATGTTTTCTGCTGTTATGTGAATGATCACATTGTGACTAGAGATGCAATGTTAACCGGCCCTGACCCGCTATTAGGGTTTGGATGGGAGGTGTCCTCCAAAAGCTCCTGTGTGAATGCAGGAAAGTATGGAAGGGAAAAGATTGGATTAGGAGAGATGTAACCTACTCAGTCCATCCTAGTTTGAATGGGCTGGATGGTGACTGTTGGCAGGTGGGGTGTGGCTGGAAGAGGTAGGTCACTGACGGGAGGTGGGTGCCCTGGAAGGGTTCATCTTCCCTGTGGTCCCTTCAGCTTGCTCTCTCTGCTTCTTGATTGCCTTCTGCATAATGTCTGCCTCACCTTGGGCCCATGGACTAAACCTCTGAAACTGTGAGCCCAAATAAACTTCTCTCTTTCCAAGTTCTTTCGGTTGGTTATTTTGGTCACAGTGACAAAGTCCTCACTAACACACCTACATTGGGATCTTTTTGCTTATTGGCAGAAAATAAGCAAAAAATATGAATTATATGAGAAAATTAATGTACTATACTCACCAGAGGTCCTGGTACCTGGAAATAACTGAATAAATATTAAGACATTTTAAATCTGTTCTCTTCATAGCTGCCAGTGGACTGTCTGAAATGTAAATCCTGACCATACCCCTCTTGCCTTTACTCATTCCTGAACCTCTTAGCAAGACCAATGAGGTTCCTAATCTCTCTTGCTTCCTAATCCCATGTCTTCCTTCATTTTCTGTGCTTTTTCTACAACACTTTATATTGAATTTTAAGTTCCTGCAATATTTAAGAATTTCCATTAGCATGTATATATATGTGTATAAAAGCTAGGCTTATTCTGTCCTTTATATCTTATTAAGACCATTGCATCTCTTTATGTCCTCACTATCCTGAAAATGAAATTCCAAATGACCTGTTGGGCATATAATCTCCAGTCTCTGTGGGAGGGGAGGAGTCTAATTTTGATAAGTGACAATTGGCAAACATAGACAAAGTGATCATGTTGAACAACCTCCCCTCTTATGTCTTGCAGTATTAATGTTAATTCCTCTTTTTTTATTGGCTCATTATAGGTGTACATATTGATGGGATTTGTTATTATATATTTACACGTGCACACAGTCATATTTCCTGTTTATATTCCAGGAAATATTCAGATACACACAAGTATTTGATTGACAGCTTAGTTTGGTAAGATTTGGAGGATATCTACTAAGAATAAAGGTAAGGAAACAAGTTTTCAAGAGACAATCTGCTTCTCTCAACTGGTGACAAGAATGTAAAAGGAGATGCCAGAATTGGATGAAGGAGAATCACAGAATTGTGATTCTGTGCCTGTGGGTGGGGTCATTTTCTCTGTGGGAGTGAGGGTGGTTTTTATTGCTGGAGAGCAACCCCTGCTGGGACTGCTGCCAAGGCCATAGAACTGCCTGCGGGAAGCCCACACAGGCACTTCCCCTCAACAGCACTGGCTGCTTCTTTCATATTTACTGTTGGTAGTAAAATAATGTGTGTGCACGCATACACACATGCAAGTGTGTCTTTAAATGGTGCTATAATTTCTGAAAAAGCATGATTCGCAAATCAGGAATGATCACATAAGTGTTTTTCTTTTCTTTCTTTTTTTTAATTTTTATTTTTTTGGCGGTTTTGAGATAATAGGATGGTGCTAATTAAGTTCTTTTCTGCTTCAGTGACTTCCTGTGCTCCTGGCACATGTTGACAATCCTGCTTCTGCAGATGCTCAGTGGCACATGAAGGAAGATAGTTACTGTATTTCAGTTTCATTTTTGTTGTTTTATAGAATTGCTGAACATGAATGGCAGCCATGTTCATTTATTCCCATAACAACTGTATCACAACAAGTACTCCTCAATATCACTTTAGATTTATGCTTTTATGATGACACTGAAATTAAGTTTGCAGACATAACCGAGGCAAAGGCGTCTATCTGTACAGGCAGTAAACGTAAGGTAACACAAAACGCAGCTGACCATTGCATCTATTTCTGTCCCTGGGTTACAGCTAAACAGTACGTGGAGGCAGGTTTGATGTCTGTGGAAGCTATTGACCTTGTAAATTGTTTCACTGTCACACACTATCCAGCTTAAACATTCAGCCTCACAAATGCATCCCATTAAAATTGTAAGTTTTGGAGCTTGGAGGAATCTGTAACAACCTGTCATTTAATAGATGAGAAACAGAGGTCAAGAACTCAGAAAGAGAGGAGAGCTCACGGTCACAGGGAGTTTTGGGATTCTCAGGAATGCCTGGGTTACAAAACGAAAATGATCTCAGCCTCATGGGCAGTCTTTGGCCAAGTCAGCTCAAAGTTCATGGAATTATGTTTCTCTGGATGAATATGGGATACAAATATTGTTTAATAAATTCAATGGCAAGTTTGGTGGTGCATTCCTGTAACCCTAGCTACTTTGAAGGCTGAGACAGGAGGATCACAAGTTTGATGCCAACCTCAGAAACTTAATGAAACCTTGTCTCAAAATAAAATAAAAAGGACTGGGAGTTTAGATCTCAGCTGGTAGAGCAATCCTGGGTTTAATCCTAAGTATGAATAAATAAATAAATAAATAATAAATGAATTCAAAGATGGATGCATTTTTAAAAATCATCTTATATTTACTTATTTATTTTTATTTATTTATTTTTAATATTTATTTTTTAGTTTTAGGTGGACACAATATCTTTATTTTTTAATTTTTAAGTGGTGTTGAGGATCGGGATACAACCCAGCGCCCCATGCATGCCAGGCGAGCGTGGTACCGCTTGAGCCACATCCCCATCCCCATACTTTTTTTTTAAGGAAAATAAAAATCATATAAATTTATGTTATATAACATGATATTTGACATATGCAGACATTGTGGAATGCTTAAGTCAGCTTAATGCATTGCATTACACACTTTCTTGTGATAAGGAAGTTTAAAATCTATTCTCTTTAGTAATTTTTAAGTATAAAATATATTTTATTAGTGATTGTCATCATGATGTACAATAGACTTTTGAATTTATTCCTCCTTCTAACTGAAATTTTGTATCTTTTAACCAATAACTTCTCACATTCTTGGCTTCCCTAGTCCCTGGCAACCATTCTGCTTTCCACTTCTATGAGTTTGACTTTTTCAGATTTCACATATAATAAGATCATGTGATATTTGTCTTTCTGTCCTTGACTATTCCATTTAATATAAAGTCCTCTATGTTCACCCATACTCTCACAAATCATCTGCATATTTTTGATCTATTCCTAATCTTATTCTCCAACCCAAACACTGTATATAGAAATGAAATATATAAAACATTTGATGTTGTAGATGTGCAAGAACACCTTGTATAATCATTACGTCATTTATGGATGGATTGTCCATGAAGGCATTTGGACACTTGCTTGGTGACCAAAAGATAAACTGGAGAATAATATAGCAACTGCCAGTAAGTGCCTTATGCCACCTCTGGGGTTTCACATGCCTGTCAGCAAGACAAAGAACCATGCTTGTGAATCATCCTCCTTCCTTTCTCCTTCCCTTCATTTTTCTGACTCATTATCATTATATTAGCAGCTAAAATTTATTAAGTGCTTATTATATGTCAGACATTTAGAAATATTATCTCACTTAATGCTCAGCACAATTCTGCAGCTAAGCAACATATTCAAGAGAGTATACAGAAGAGCTGTCACTGTGAGTCCAGAGTCACTTCATACCAGTGATGTTATTCTGACGTTCTCAGACAAGCTTTGAGCAAGGAAAGTAGTCTTAGTAGTGTGTATGTTTGGGGAATTCAATATTAAATCTGTATGACTAAATTATATCACTCTGGGGATGACTGAGGGAGGACCATACAGAATTGAAGGTATACCCAAGAATTTCAGGTTAATATACTAATTTTAAAATCATAGTTGTTTTTAATTACTAAACAGTCTAATAAAATTAATAATCTGAGTATATCATCTAGTCCTTTAAAAACATATTCTAGCTGTCATGGAATTTTTTTTCCAGAGATTACAGATGCTGATAGTAACTCATTATTCTGGAACAGAAACACTCACCTAGGACCAGAAATTCTATTTAAGTTAAATATGAGCTTAAGAATATAAGTCATTTTGGACTAATTTTTGTAAATCGTATGTGAGAATTCCATGACAGGATTGAACCCAGGTACCACTGAGTCACATCCCATCCCATTTTCATTCTTTATTTTGAGACAGGATCTTGCTAAGTTGCTTAGGGCCTTGCTAAGTTGCTGAGGCTGGCTTTGAACTCGCAATCCTCCTGTCTCAGCCTCCTCAGCCACTGGAATTAAGGTGTGCAGCACTGCACCTGGTTTAGCATATGTTTTTTTAAAGGACTAGATTATATACTTAAGTGATAGACTTTGTTAGGCAGTCAGATTTTATTTCACTTAAATGACTGATTTTTTTTTTATAGTAGTACTTGGATGCTTTGAAGTTCTTTTTTTTTTTTTTTTTTTTTTTTTCAGTATTTCTACTCTATTATCACTTCCAGAGAAGTTGGGGTAGATCTTCCCCTATTACCAGAGCTACTTTGTCTTCCTCCGGCTCATCAGCTACATTCCCTCTCTTGCCCATTGAGCTGCTGAGCATTGGCTTTCCCAGAACAGCTCATCTCAGCATGTCCTTGGGTCTCAGTCCAGCTTCCACATACCTTCTTGCTATCACTGTCCCTGAAATTCCTCTTCTCCTCTAACCACTAGCACAGCCCCATTTGCTTCACATCATCTGGTCTTGGAAGGACTTATGATAGGCTAAATTGTGTCCCCCCTCAATTCTCATACTAAAGCTCTAACTCCTGGTACTGCAGAATGGGTCCCTTCTGTAGACAGGGGCTTTAAAGAAGTGGTTTAGTTAGAATGAGGTCTTTAGGATAAGCTCTAATCTAATATGACATGCCTTTATAAGAAGAGGAAGTTAGAGCACCACGTCACAGATGGAGGGTTACTGTGTGAGGACAAGAAGGCGGCCATCTGGAAACCACAGAGAGACATCACAGGAGAAACCAGCTCTCTAGACCCTTGACCTTAGACTTTCAGCCTACACAACTTTCCGTGGTTTAAGCTGTCCATTCTGTGACATTTTGTTGTGGCAATCTGAGCGGACTAAGACAGGGTTTCTTGGAGCAGAGTTTTGGGGATGCCCATGATATAGTTCTTCCATTTAATCATGCTGATAGTAACTCATTATTCTGGAACAGAAACACTCACCTAGGACCAGAAATTCTATTTAAGTTAAATATGAGCCAAGGATATAAGTCATTTTGGACTAATTTTCTACTTTTCAGAATGCTTGAGCTTTGTGTGAGCAGACAAAACAGGCTATGGGTAAGGACCAGACCTGGAAACAGTCATGTAGAGCTTCAGAACTTTTCTTTCAAGGTCAAGGCCTATCATCTTGTGGTGCCTTGTCTGGTGGGTTAGTCACTCTAGGTTGCTGCCTCTTCATGTTTCCAGTTTGATATCCTTTGCAGAACTCTGGAATCCATAGAAAAACTTAGTTCATATATAAATACCAATATTGGGCCAGGTTAAAGATCGCTCCTATAGAGTTCTGCAAACCAAGTAGGCAGCTGCACTCCTGAACATTCCATGATGACTACTCGTCTTGCAGAATAGGTAGTGACATCCAGTGTTGTCTCCCTAGGGCTCAGAGGACTTCTGTGTTGTGTATACTGTTTTCTGTGCATTAAGATGTTTTGATCTCAAAAAACCTTTCTGATGGGGAGAAACCGACCCCATGGGACTGCTCTTAGAGCAAGGGACTCAAAAGGGAACATGTCTTTGATATGAAAATTAACCAATCAGAGCCAAATCTCTTCTATCTGGCTTCCGCACCCCAGTGGACAATGTTCCTCTGCCTTCATCATCCCAAGGCTAGGTGCTAGGCAAAGAAGGACCACCCTATGGTTTAAAACCTGTAGGAATCATTCAAACTAGCCACTCCTGAATCATTCACTTTCCCTGCCTTGCATTTACTATGAAAACCCCAATAAAGACTGGTGGCATACACTGTCCCCTCAGACCTGTCTTCTGCTTCCTGACCACCCTAGTGTCTTTCTTACGTGGCCCTGGCAGACCTGCCATGTCTCCTGCCTCTAGGACCTGTGAGGATAATAAACTGTTTTTCTTAGCCTTTCTCATGTCTTCTTACTGGCCACAACTAACCGTCCTTCATAAAAGACTATAAAACATCTGTCTCCCAGCCTGAGACCATACATGCAACTCTGATATTCTATCTGTGTCAGGAAAGAAGTCAGGAGCCTGGCCATAGATACTAATGAGTCCATGTCAACTTGCTCATGATTTGGCAGGATAACTTCTATCCAACATCTATTGTTGATTTGTAAGCAGTGCTCCCTGCTGTCACTGACACCTTCCTATGTCCTTCAGGTCTTCCCCTTTCCCCTTCATTATTTTACCTAGCCTAAGGTATTAATTCCATAAATGATACTTGCTCCAATCTTCCCCCCAAAATTACAAGTAATTATGAAATATACTTGTCTGGAGTTTAAGACAAGGTCAGGGTTAGACATATAAATTTTGGAGACATCAGAGGATACTTATATTTATAACTGTATATTTATTATGAAGTGATTTATAGAGAAGGAACATATGTAGGTGATTTGATGCCTAAATCTTTTATTTATTTGGAGGCTTTCTTAAGCAGAGAATATAGAATTAGGAACAAAAATTTAAGTAAAAATGAATATGTATGTTATAATGAATTTAGAATATTAAAACATTTAGAACCCACAAAACTTACAATTTTAAAATATTATATAAAATATCATGAACATCATAAAATGCAGAAAAAAATGTTATTTTTGTTAATTAATCATCTGATACACCCCTATACTAATTTGCTACATGTTTTTGACTATATAACTTTTGATACAACTACCTATGACAACAATTTTATAGTATTTTCTATAATAGAATCAAAAATTCAGTTTCTTATCTAACATGGTTAAGAAGCTTTTCGGAGATATTGCAAATTTATAAATATTTCTTTTAATGATGATGTGAGGCAAATTTTCAAGATTATCTCCAAATATAGGAAAATTTCCTCAAGTGATTTTTAAATATGAATGAAAATATAATAGAGCACTTCAAGCTTTGGCAGTGATTATTTTCCCCAGTCTTTATTGATTGATTGATTGATTGATTGATTGATTACTGGGAGTCAGGAAATTATGGCCCACAGATCAAATTTGCTACCTGGTTTTTGAGTGGTTTACAATCTGAGAATAGACATAATATCCTGAAATGAGAGAAAAAAAAAACAAAAGAAAAATAATATTTTGTGACACACAAAAATTGTATGCTACTCAAATTTCATTTTCTCTAAGTAAAATTTTACTGGACACAGACAGCCAAGCTGCTTTATTCACATATTGTCTATGGTTGCTTTCATATTCCAATAGTCAGATAGCTCATGAATCATATTCTGCAGAAAATGTTTGCTGACCTATGGCCTAGAGTATATCCATAAATAGGAACAATCCATTAAACTGACAATCACCAAGTCCTTGCCACAACATCAAATCCACCCTCTACCTCACCCCAAGTCCTTGCTCATTCTAAGCGTGCACTCTACCACTGAGCTATACCTCCAGCTTATCTATTTATTTATGTTTGTATTTTTATTTAGAAAGTTTTTTACAGTGCCGGGGACTGAACCCCCCAGGGTTTCCTGCATGCCTGGTAAGTGATTTACCACTGAGCTGCACCCAGCCCCCAACGTGTTTCTTAATGAGTTTCAAGTATTTTATTTATTTTTCACTCATCCTCATATATCACAAAGGTCTATTTTGTTCATATTTAAACATTATAAATGGGAACAGACAGCAAGTTGGCCAAAGTCACCAGCATGCCAGGGGTACTGCTATATGTGAAACATTCATCTTGAGATATTCAGACCAATATCCACTAATTACCTCTGTGCAATGACCAATTTTAAACTGTTAGAATAGACATTTATTAATCAAATTAGTTCTTGTGCTCTTATTTAAAGTAGTCTGTCATGCCTTTTATATTATCTTTGTCAACATCAGCATTTTGTGTTTACTTGATTCACTGCTTCACATTAATTAGATAATTAAATGAAAGTTAACTTTTCTATTTGAAATTTATCTTTGGTCTTAGTGAATTATTGCTTTTAATAGTGATATGAGCACTTTCTTTTTGAAATTCATTTTTCAAAGTCAGAATAATTCCCATTAATTTCACTGATCATTTTATTGCCTTCATTTCACGTTTTATTCATTTCATCTCTACTTTATCACTTCTTTAATAGATAAATTTAAATATGACCAAAAGGTGTCATTCATGTCAATTGAAATCAAGACTCTGCAATTTTTTTACTTGTGTTATTAAAATTCTCAAGGTGTGCTCAAATTGCAAGTAAATAGTATTTTCTCAACTCAACTTTCCCTTAGCTGGATTTTACTGCCTCTGCCACAAACAATGAAAAACAGATTTGAAATTGGAAATATATTTAATGTGATTTGTTTTTTAACTCCACAAAAACGTGCTTTGCTACTCCAGCTACCTCTGATAGAAGGGGTATTGTGGAGGAAGTTAGTGAAAATAGATAAGGATTTCTTGGTAATGAGTAAAAAGTGATTTATGCAGATTTTACAAAATGATGTGAACATATTTTTGAGGACTTCTGTCACTCACACGTAAGGTAAAGCCATCTCCGAATGTGAGGTATTATATATTGTTACAGTTTGGATCTAAATATCTCCTAAAGGCCCCTATGTTGAAGGCTTGATTACCAGCCTACGGCATTACAGGGACATGGGGGAACCTCTAGAAGCTGGGGCCTAGCCAGAGGAGGTTAGGCCACTGGCAGTGCCCTTGAGGGGAGGTTGGGACCTAAGCCCTTCTGCTGTCTTTGCTTCCTGCCCACCAGGAAGCCCTGCCATATGCTCCTGCTGCCTTGGTGTGTTGTGTTGCCACAGACTCAAGGAAACATGGCCATGACCACTGATTGAAAATCTCGAAACCCTGAGCCAAAATAAGCCTTTCATCCTTTAAGTTGTTCATCATAGGTATTTTGTCATAGCAACAGAAAACTGAATAACACATAGGCAAAAAGCCCAAGAAGATACTCCAGGGATCTCCAGTAATTAGAAACAGTTTGAGGAGATGGATGCTGGAAAAAGAATTGAGGAGAAGTCAGGGAGAGAGGAAAAGAAGAATCAGGTATTTACTGTATCTTGGGCAGACTACAGGTGTGAGGAGTATTTAAAATAGGCATGGAGGAGTGAGTAGAAGTCACAAGAATCAAGTTCAATTATAAAACTCTATTCATTTCTTATATTTAGTCATAAATTGTTTTAAAATAATAATAATCTTTCTAGTCATTTACGAATTTTAAAATGAAAGTTTTTAGTACACCAGATATATTTATGAATTTGAATACTAAAATGACTCAGAGAAGTCATACTACTTTTCTGATCAAAGTATATTATTTATCTATGATTAAATATAAAAAATCACAAGGCATAAAACAGAATTTTAAATTACATAAGGAAATTATAGTGACTATACAACATGTCATAGATAAATATAAATAGTGATGATGGTATAAGTCTCAGAGAAACTATTGAAGTATATTACATTTAAGGCTCTCTTTACAGAATATTTACATGTAGATATCACACTCTAGATATTAATTCCTCTGCCACTCGCTGAAAAATATGTTAAATATTGTAATAAATTTCAAATGCTACTTTCTATTTCAGCTTCATATAATTATTATTAAATAGACAAAAAAGATCACAAGCAAGAGAGAATCTTGAACTTTTGAACACATGTATGTTAATGAGCAGTAATAAGAATTATTTATTTTAGAGAATTCTTGCCCAAGAATATAGAACTTCAAGTCAATAAAATTCTTTACTATTTGCTTCAAGAAATTTCTGGTACAATTTCCAAAAACCAGTTTATCAGAATAAACAATTTGATCATCTGAACAAATAACTTTCTTGCTAGCACAAAATGTTCCCACCTGTGCAAAAAATCATAGTTTAATTATTAAGATCTACTGGAAGAACTTTTGGATTTACCAAGAGCAACCATTTCATCACTTCATTTCCCCAGTTCCAATCAGTTCCCCACAGTTATGGACTGTTATATCACCCCCAAATCAATACCTTAAAATCCTAATCCCAATAGGATGGGATTAGCTATTGGGCCTTTTGGAGGTAATTAAATTGTGAGTGTGGGGCCCCATGATGAGATGAGTATTCTTATGAAAGAGACATGAGAGAGTTTGCTTCCTCTATTTGCCATGTGAAGATATGGAAAGAAGATGGCCATCTGCAAACCAGAAAGGGAATTGTCACCAGAACTTTACCATATTAAAATCCTGATCTCAGCCACCCCACCTCCAGAATAAAGAGAAATAAATGTTTATTGTTTAAGCTACCCAGTCTAGGGTAATTTATTATAGCAGCACAAGCTGACCTAAATACCACCCTGAATTATTTTTACCTTAATATACTTGCATCCAGTTGTTAACCCTTTATGCATTTTTTTTTTCTGTGAGCTTTTACCCATTCTCTAAGAAATTACTATATAATTTCTTTGGCAGTAAGTTTAATAAACATAGTATTGATTAATCAATAGATTATAGGAGGTTCTTTTTAGGGAGTCAGAAACCAATAATCTGATGACAAATCAAATGTAGAATAATATCCTTAAGATCAAAAGATGAATTAATTTAAACGTTAAAAAATTAATAAAATACTAGAAAATCAACCTCAGATCCTGCCACAGTTACATAGTTCTCTCTCTTAGATTTCAATGAATAATTCAGGAAAGTATTTCTAATAACCTTCAAGTACTCTTCATATCCCAATCAATAGTCGCCAGCTTGAAGATTTAGCTGAGAGATAGTCTTTCCTCCTTATTAACTTGATAGCAACTGATTTACTGTGAAAAAGGCCTTTCCCAACTAAAAGCTCTGCTTATGGGCCTTTCCTTGAAATCCTTGAGGTCTAATTCTTAAATAGATTATAACTAATTTTCATATTGAATTAGAATCCTGGTGTCTAAAATCTAGCTCAAATTGAAGATCTCATTCAAGTTCTGAACTCCTCATGGGCCTAAAATGCTGATGAAAAATCGATGGGATAAATCCATCAAGTTCAGATTCATCCGTCCAAACCATTAATATCCAAGTTTCCATAATACCCTCTAGTACCACAAGATAAAAATGCCAAATCCAGAGGTCAAAAGACTAAAAGCAAAGGATTTCCCACTGTTTCTGCCCTCATTGAGACTAGTCTTCCCTAATTGACTCCCTTTTTCAAGAAATTAAACTGAAGTATTTTGCAATTTAAAATTAGTTCTTCAGTACCCATCCCCAATCTCTCCCCTCTTGCCTACCTTATAACATTTTCTAGCTTTTCTCGTATGAAGAGTGATTTTTTTTTTTTCTTGTATAGTGTGATGCTTCCACTTCGTGAGAGTCATGTGAGAATATGAGCTTTACCATAGTCTTTCTGTTGAGTCAGTAGCAAAGCACCCTCTGTTTCCCTTCCACCTTCCACCGTATAGGATGTAGCAAGAAAATCTTCACCAGATGCTGGCTGGATCTTGGACTTCCCAGCCTTCAAAACTATGAGAATACATTTCCAATCTTAATACATTATCCAACTTGAAGCACAAAGTGAACTAAGATATCCCTTATGCAGTCAACGTTTTGTTAAAGCCACTACACAGCATTTTTTTTCAGCAAGTGGGTCGGTTTCTTATGAAACTGTTGCTTTCTCCCTCATGCTACTCTTATTCTGTTACTGGGAGCAAGACAAACTCATACTATTTAGCTTTGCCCAGAACTATCTAGATCCCCCCAAAGAGGCATTAGACCTCTCTTTGAAAAAAAAATATACAGTACATTTTACTAGTTGATGAGTTATATCCAAATACTTAAAAATATCAGGCTGGAAATAGAAAAGAATTTACACCAGAGATAACAAAAAATGATAGGGCAAATGATGTAAGTAATTTTGCTCATCAAAGTTTATGATTAGCTAGATATGAGGGTTAATATGCACAATAGTATCAGGTAGGCTTTTGCAGTGGTCTAGCATTTGGGGTATTTTTGGAAACATACATTCTTGATCTCATTAAGAGTTGCAATAAAGAAAGTCAAACGTTAAGAAGCACTTGTGTGCTCTGGAGTTGTAAGAAGATGATGATCTTAAATATAGAATCGTAGACAGAAAAGGATGGCATGAAGGCTAAAGTGCATGCTGTGACTGATTCCGATACTGGATGGTGGTCCCAGGAGGATCCTAGCTGCATGATATCTCAGATGTCAAGTGTTTGGAAAAGTTCAAAAAGGCAACTGACTGAACACCAGTAACTGACTCCAGAATCAAAAAAGAAATATGGAGAAAAATCTTGCTAAAATAACAGGAGGATAAATTCAGACACTTTTAATGATGAGTAATAGTGGTACCAAAGAATCTCAAGTGAAAATGTAACAAATTTATATGTGAAATTAATGACCACCAAAAGACAAAAGGCACATTTCTCAATATTTAATCAAGAAGTTTAGTGAAGATCTACTAAAATTCTAGGTGTTTTCTGTCACTATTGTAACACAGAAAAACCTACAAAAGTTGAACATACATAATAATATAAGCTTCAGAGATCCTATGAACACTTGCAAATGATAAATATCTGCTCAAATAGATTTTAAGTATATTCTTATTGTTAACTTATTTGGGGGACTGAATTGAAGATCTCCATTGCTGAAGACTGAAAGTTCTGATAGTAACAGAATTATTATTTGATATTATATTCCCAATCTACAGAATTCAAATCCATTTTTCAAATGGCAGTAATATCCATCTTATTGGAACTGTCCATGATGATATTTACAAATCCTTAATACTTATTCCAATACTTCACTTCCCATAGTAGTTTCAATATTCCAGAAAGACGGAATAAAATGTGATTCAGAAATAAAAAGAAAGAAAGTGCCTAGAAATCTTAACAGTTTTACAGAATAAGATATTGCTATTAATTTATCTATCTATCTATCTATCTATTCATTCATTCATTCATTCATTCATTCATTTTCAAGCTGAGCGAACGCCCCTGGGACATATTTAAGAGTTCATCACCTGTCTCTTGGGCAGCATTCCCAGGTGGTTCTGAGAGTCTGACCATGGTAGTCAGTGGGCCACCATGCCATTGTCTTAGGTGTCCCCCTTTCAATGTGTTTAAGGTGAGTGGGTGACATCATTCATAGGTCAGGTATATTTGAAAATCTGGGGCTTGGCTTCCTGATATGGATTTTTTTTTTTTAAATTAGAGCTACATGGCTATACATAGCACTTGGGTTCATCTTGATAGACTCATTTAGCATGGAAATTGACTTCAGTTCATGATCCCCTCTTTCACCTCCCTCTTTTCCTTCTCATCCTCCTTCCCCTCTCCCTTTTGCTTCCTCTATTAGGCTTCCTTTGCTCATGTATTAATTTGTATTATATTGCTTCTTTATGTAACCTTATCCTTCCCGTCCCCTTTCCTTTATTCTGGCTTCTGCATATGAGAGAAAACATTCTACCTTTGAGTTCCTGAGTTTTGCTAATTTCACCAGTGTGATGTTCTTCATTTCCATCCATTTTCCAGCAAATGCATCAATTTCACTTTTTATAAGGGCCGAGTAGAACTCCATTGTGTGTATGTGTGTTTATATGTGTGTGTGTGTGTGTGTGTGTGTGTGTGTGTGTGTGTGTATATATATATATATATATATATATATATATATATATATATATATATATATCACAATTACTTAATCAATTCATCTATTGATGGGCATATGGTTTGATTCCAGAATTTAGCTATAATGAATCATGCTGCTATAAACATTGATGTGGCTGCATCACTGTAGTATCCCAGTTTTAGATCTTTGGGGAAAATATCCAAGAGTGGTATAGCTGGATCACATGGTAGCTCCATTCCTAGTTTTTTGAGGAATCTCCAAACTGAAGTCAATTTCTATGCATGTATGAATTTCCAGAGAGGTTATAATAGTCTGCAGCCCCACCAACAATGTACCAGTGTTCCTTTCTCCCCACAATGTTGCCAGCATTTATTGTTTTTTTTTTTTTTTGTATTCTTGATCATTGCCTTTCTGAGTGGAGTGAGATAAAATCTTAATATAGCTTTCATTTGCATTTTACTGATTGCTACAGATGTTGAACATTTTTTATATATTTATTGATCTTTTATGTTTCTTCTATTGAGACACTTCTGTTTAGTTATTTTTCCCTTTTATTGATTGGCTTATTTTGTGTGTGTGTGTGTGTGTGTGTGTGTGTGTGTGTGTGTGTGTGTATGTGTGCACATGCACACAGTAAGTTTTTTGAGTTATTTATATATTCTGGATATTAATCCTCTATCAAAGGAGTAGTTGGCCAAGACTTTCTCCCATTCTGTAGGCTCTCTCCTTGCTCTTGTTTCCCTAGGTGTTCAGAAGATTTTTAGTTTAATGGCATTCCACTTATTGATTGTTGATTTCATTTCTTGTGTTTTGGGGTGTCTTGTTAAGGAATTCTGTACCAGCACCTATAGGATGATGTGTTGACCCTATGTTTTCTTCTAGCAGTTGCAAGGTTTCTGGTCTAATTCTTAATTCTTTGATACTTTTGACTTGAATTTTGTGCAGGGTAAAAAAATATGAGTTTAATATTATTTTTCTACATATACCTCCCCAGTTTTCTTAGCACAATTTGTTTAAAAGATTGAATTTTCTCCAAGATATATCATTGGCATCTTTGTCAAATATCAGACAGCTATAAGTTTGTAGGTTTGTCTCTGTGTCTTCAATTCTATTGTATTGGTCTTCATGTCTATTTTAGTGCCAATACAATGCTGGTTTTGTTACTACAGCTCTGTAGTATGATTTCAAGTCAGGTATTGTGATGCTTCCTGTTCCATTTTTATTGCTTAGCATTGCTTTGTCTGCTCTGGATATCTTATTCACCCAAATGAATTTCACAATTGTTCTTTCTGATTCTGTGAAAAATGTCATTGGTATTTTGATGGATATTTGATTGAATCTTTTTATTACTTTAGTCAGTATGGCTATTTGACAATATTAATTCTGTCTATCCAAGAATATGGAATGTCTTCCCATCTTCTAATGTCTTCCTAGATTTCTTTCTTCAGTATTCTACAATTTTCCTTGTAGAGATCTTTTACCACCTTGGTTAGATTAATTCCCAAGTGTTTTTTGAGGTTATTATGAATGGAATGGATTCTTCCTTGACCGAATGAGTGTTGGAGTATAGAAAAGATATTGATTTATGGGTTTGATCTTATATCCTACTGCATTGCTAAGTTTGTTTATAACCTCTAGAAGTATTCTTGTGGAGTTTTCTTTTTTGGGTTTTTTTGGATGTTCTAGATCCATGCATATCATTGGCAAACAAAGATAGTTTGACTTCTTTTAATATTTGTATCCCTTTGATTTCCTTTTCCTACCTGATTGCTCTGGCTCGTGTTTCAAGGAATATATTGAATGAGAGTGGTAAGAATAGACAGTCTTGTCTTGTTCCTGAATTTAGTGGAGATGGTATTAGTTTTTTTCCATTTACTATGATGTTGGCTTTGGGTTTGTCATAAATGGCCTTTATAATGTTGAGGTAAGTTCCTTTCTCCCCTATCTTCTCCAGAGTTTTTAACATGAATGGGTCTTTACTTTTTTCAAAGGCTTTTACTGCATCTATTGAGATAATAATGTGATTTTGTTTTTAATTCTGTTTTAGTGATGAATAACATTTATTTATTTGCATATTTTGTACCAATCTTGCATCCTTGGAATGAAACCCACTTGATCATGTGTTTTATCTTCTTGGTTTGTTTTTGAATGTGGCTTGCTAATATTTTACTTAGAATTTTTCCATCTATTTTCTCTATTTTGTAAAAAAATAAATGATAGCTGAATGCATTACAATTCTTATTTCATGTATACAGCACAATTTTTCATATCTTTGGTTGTATATAAAACATGTTGACACCAATTTGTGTCTTCATACGTGTACCTTGGATGATGATGTCTATCACATTCCACCGTCCTTGCTAATCTCCTGTCCCCTCCCTTTCCCTCCCACCCCTCTGCCCTATCTAGAATTCACAATTCCTTCCATGCTCCCCCTCCCTACCCCACTATGAGTCATCCTCCTTATATCAGAGAAAATATTCAGCATTTGTGTTTTGGGGATTGGCTAACTTCACTTAGCATTATCTTCTCCAGCGCAATCATTTACCTGCAAATGCCATGATTTCATTCTCTTTTATTGCTGAATAAAATTCCATTGTATATATATATGCCACACTTTTTTTAATCTATTCATCTACTGAAGGGCATCTAGTTGGTTCCACAGTTTAGCTATTGTGGATTGTGCTGCTATAAACATTGATGTGTTCATAGCATATAACACATAGTATGCTGTTTTTAAGTCCTTTAGGTATAGTCCGAGGAGAGGAATAGCTGGGTCAAATAGTGGTTCCCTTCTCAGATTTCCAAGAAGTCTCCATACTGCTTTCCATTTTGGCTGCACCAATTTGCAGTCCCACCAGCAATGAATGAGTATACCTTTTTAGCCACATCCTCACCAACACTTATTGTTGTGTGTCTTCATAATAGCTGCCATTCTGACAGGAATGAGATTATATCTTAGTTTTGATTTGCATTTCTCTAATTGCTAGAGATTATGAACATTTTATTCATATATTTGTTGTTTGATTGTATATCATCTTCTGAGAAGTGTCTGTTCAGGTCCTTGGCCAATTTGTTGATTGGTTTTTTTTTTTTTTTGGTGCTTAGCTTTTTTTATTTTTTATTTTTGAGTTCTTTATATACCATAGAGATTAGTGCTCTATCTAATGTGTGAAGGGTAAAAATTTGCTCCCAGGATGTAGGCTTTCTGTTCACCTCACAGATTTTTTCTTTTGCTGAGAAGAAACTTTTTAGTTTGAGTCCATCTCATTTATTGATTCTTGGTTTTAATTCTTGTGCTATAGGAGTCTTATTAAGGAAGTTCAGGCCTAATCCCACAGGATAAAGACTAGGGCCTACTTTTTCTTCTATTAGACAAAGAGTCTCTGGTTTAATTTGTAGGCCCTTGATCCACCTTGAGTTGAGTTTTGGGCATGGTGAGAGATAGGGGTTTAATTTTATTTTGTTGCATATGAATTTCCAATTTTCAAAGCACCATTTGTTGAAGATGCTATCTTTTCTCCAATGCATGTTGTTGGCATCTTTATCTAATATAAGATAATTGTAGTTTTGTAGGTTAGTCTCTGTGTTCTCTATTCTGTACCATTTGTCTACCAGTTTGTTTTGGTGTGAATACCATGCTGTTTTTGTTACTATTGCTCTGTAATATAGTTTAAGGTCTGGTATAGTGAAGCTACCTACTTCACTCTTCCTGCTAAGGATTGCTTTAGCTATTCTGCGTTTCTTATTATTCCAAATGAATTTCATGATTGCTTTTTCTATTTCTATGAGGAATGCCATTGATATTTTGATTGGAATTGCATTCAATCTGTATAGGGCTTTTGGTAGTATGGTCGTTTTGATAATATTAATTCTGCCTATCCAAGAGCAAGGCAGATCTTTCTATCTTCTAAGATCTTCTTTGATTTTTTTCTGTAGTTTTCATTGTATAGTTCTTTCACCTCTTTTGTTAAGTTTTCCAAGTATCTTTTTTTTTTTTTTTTGAGGCTATTGTAAATAGCCTCATTTCCTTCTCAGAGGATTTGTCACTGATATACAGAAATGTCTTTGATTTATGAGTGTTGATTTTCTATCCTGCTACTTTGCTGAATTTATTTACTAGTTTTAGAAGTTTTCAGGTGGAGCTTTTGGGGTCTTCTTGGTAAAAAATCATATCATCAGCAAATAGTGCTAATTTAAATTCTTGTTTTCCTATATATATCTGTTTAATTTCTTTCATCTCTCTGATTGCTCTGGCCAGCATTTCAAGACTATGTTAAATAGAAGTGGTAAAATAGGACATCCCTGTCTTGTTCCAGTTTTTAGAGCGAATGCCTTTAATTTTTCTCCATTTAGAATGATGTTGGCCTGAGGCTCAGCGTAGATAGCCTTTACAATGTTGAGATAAGTACCTGTTATCCCTAGTTTTTCTATTGTCTTGAATGTGAAAGGGTGCTGTGTTTTGCCAAATGCTTTTTCTGCATCTATTGAGATGATCATATGATTTTATCTTTGATTCTATTGATGTGATGAATTCCATTTATTGATATTTGTATGTGGAGCCAACCTTGCATTATGATCTGATAAAATGCATGGTAGTATCTTTATTTTTTTGTATTTGCTAAGAGTTGCTTAGTGGCATAATATAGGATGTATTTAAGAGAAGGATCCATGTGCTACTGAGAAGAAAGTGTATCCAGTTTACACAGGTTGAAGTGTTCTATATATGTCAGTTAAATCTAAGTTATTGATTATCATATTGAGTTCTATAATTTTTTCATTTAACTTTTGTTTCAAAGATCTATCCAGTGGTGAGAGAAGTGTGTTAAAGTCACCCAAGATTATTGTGTTGTGGTCAATTTGACTCTTGAACTTGAGAAGAATTTTTTTTTGATAAACAGATGCACCATTGTTTGGGGCATATTTATTTATGATTGTTATGTCTTGTTGGTGTATGGTTCCCTTGAGCAGTATGTATTGTCCATCTTTATCCCTTTGATTTAAATTTGGCTTGAAGTCTACTTTATTTGAAATGAGGATGGAAACCTCTGCTTGCTTCTGAAGTCCATGTGAGTGGTATGATTTTTCCCAACCTCTCACCTTCAGTCTGTGTATGTCTTTTCCTATCAGATGAATCTCCTGTAGGAAGCATATAGTTGGATCTTTTTTTAATCTAGTCTCCTAGCCTGTGTCTTTTGATCGGTGAGTTTAAGCCATTAACATTCAGGGTGATTATTGAGACATGGTTTGTATTTCGAGCCATATTAGTTTATTTTTGTTATTTAACTTGACTTAAAATTTTGCTGGATACAATATTCTTGGTTGGCACCCATTTTCTTTCAGAGCTTGATATATGTTGTTCCAGGATCCTCTAGTTTTCAGGGTCTGTGTTGAAAAATCTGCTGTTATCCTAATTGTTTTTCCCCTATGTGTAATCTGATTCCTTTCTCTTTTGGCTTATAAAATTCTCTCCTTACTCTATATGTTGGGCATTTTTATTATAATGTGTCTTTGTGTGGATCTGTTGTGATTTTCCACATTTGGCATCCTATAGGCTTCTTGAATTTGGATTTCCAATTTATTCTTCATTTTTGAAAAGTTTCCTGATATTATTTCATTGAATAGATTATTCATTCCTTTGATTTGGACCTTTATGCCTTTCTCTATCCCAATAACTCTCTAATTTGGTCTCTTTATGCTATCCATATTTCTTGAATGTCCTCCTTGTGGTTTCTTACCATTATCGTTGTGAGCTATATGTTCTTTTCAAGATCATATATTTTATCTTCATTGTCTGATGTCCTATCTTCCAAGTGGTCCACTCTGTTGGTGATGCTTTCATTTGAGCTTTTAATTTGGTTTATTGTTTCTTTCATTTCAAAGATTTCTGTTTGTTTGTTTTTTTAGAACCTCTGTCTCCCTGTTGAGGTGATCTTTTGCTTCTTGGATTTGTTTATGTAGCTCCTTGTCAAAGTGATCTTTCAGTACTTGTATTTGCTTTCTTATATATTCCTTGAGTTAACAGAACATTTTAAGCATGTATATTCTGAACTCTTTTTCTGTCATTTTTTTTTTCTGCTGTGGCTGCCAATGATTCTAATGAGGTGGTGTCTTGATTTGTTTGTGGTACTTTCTTCCCTTGTCTTTTTATGTTGCTCCTGTGTCTTCCTTTCCCACTGTGTGGGTCTGTGTGTTATTACTCTATAGGTTTTTAGTGTTCTTGTAGCATTCCAAGATCCCTCCTTTGTGGGGAAGGACAATATTAACTGATCTCAATATCCACAGTATACCACCTATGAACAATTTGTTGTTATTAAGGCATTTACAGTTTAGTCTCAATGTACAGAAATGTTGGATTCAATTATTATCTAAAATATAATCAGTAATTTTGTAAAAAGGTTTACAGTTTCTCATGGTGGACAATAAACTTGGGGTGGGGAGTAGGACAATACGCTGAGGGGGAAAGATGTGTGGGTATAGAGTTAGTAGATCTTAGGAAATGTAAAAGAGAAATCTAATACAGAGGGTTAGTGGCAAGAGAATAGACAGGAAGTAATTTAGAGTAGACTAGTATGTGGGATGAGAGTAGAGTACATAAAACAAACACACATATGTATTTAGAGAAATACAGGATGTTAAAATAGTAAAATTTAGAGGGGAAAAGAAAAAAGAATAAAGGAGAAAAAAGGACACGTTCAACACCTCTATGTTATATTATTCAGATTACTCAGTCCTCAAAAATCTATTTCATGCAAAGTTCTTGGTTTCACATATGATAGGTATGTTAGGACAGAAGGATAGAGGGGTAGATGAGATAGGGAAAAAAAAAAAAAAAACTCGGAAGAAGAAACCAGGGTTGTTCCTAGATTTAGTGATCTGTTTCTTTACTTTTCTGTTTCTCTTCTCATCCAGTAGGTGGGGCTGTCTGTTTTAAGCTGTTGTCTCTGCCCTCAAGATGCTGTAGGTAACCAGAGTGGGAGGACTGATCCCGGTGTAGGACATCTGGAAATGGGGAGTGCCACCTGCCAATCTCTGTAGGGAGGCTGCACCTCAGTAGTCTCTTTATGGGACCGCTAGTCTGACTTGAGCACCTGGTATTGTCTCCCTCTCTTGTCTGGAGATTTCCCAGCTCCTGGTCTTTATGTTAGGCTCCGAACTTTAGTCCCATCCCCTCTCACTTAGCAGTTACCACCTGCGGGACCTCTCACAGCCAGGCTCACACCAAGTGAGTGGTGCCCTGGTCGCACTGCACACCTGCCCAACTGGGAGCTATTTTTGTGTTGAGTGGTCACTGTGCCAAGGTCGCCACTGGGGGCGGGTAGGGGGTGTTGCATACCTGGTACCTGGCCAGATGGAGATCCGATTTGAGAGCTGAGAGCTGCCCCCACTCAAATATCTTGAGAAAGGTTATCCAAGATGGAGTCGGTCTGCTTCCAGTGCCTGGGAGTCTGGTGAGGTAGGGGGAGCCAGGCGATGGCATTGTCCTGTGGGTAGGTAGTTGCTGAGTGACCTGCATGGGAGCCCAGCGCAGTCTGGAGTTCTGCAGAGGTGCTGATAGGTGATTCTGCTCAGCTGCTTGAGAGCCGTCGGTGAGCTAGAACTGCGGGCTTTGGGTTTTGGGTGCCAAGGGTCCAGAGTCCTGCTCAAATGCTGAGGCTTTGAGCCCCACACGGGGGTCACAGAACTGGTGATTTGACTAGCTGTATAGGGGTCCTCTTACACTCTCTGAGATGAGACCTGGGTCATGGAGCAACACAGGATGCTGCCTGCCTCTGGCCTGCCATCTTGAGCTCCCCCATCTATTTTCATCAGGAATATTGGTCTGTAGTTGTCTTTCATTGATACACTTTTGATTTTGATATCTGGGATAAACTAGCTTTATAAAATAAAAGTGTTCCCTTTCTTTCAATTTCATGGAATAATCTGAGAAAGACTGGTACTAGTTTTTTTTTCTATAATGATCTGGTAGAGCTCAGCTGATAACCCATCAAGTCCAGGGCTGTGCTTTTTTGGAAGGCTTTTAATTGCTGTTTTAATTTTGCTACTCGGTATTGGTCTGCTTAGGATTTCAGTATCTTCCTGATTCAATATGGGCAGTTCGTATGTGCCTGGAAGTTTACACGTGTCTTTCAGATTTTCCAGTTAATTGGAGTATATATTTTCTAAATTGTATCTGATAATCCTCCAGATTTCAGAGAGATCTGTAGTGATATCTCCTTTTTCATCTCTGATCTTGTTGATTTGCCTCTTCCCACTCTTTCTTTTGGTTAATTTGGCTAAGGATTTGTCAATTTTATTTATCATTTCAAAGAACCAGCTCTTCATTATGTTGATCCTGTGTATTGTTTTCTTGTAATCAGTTTCACTGGTTTTAGCTCTGATTTTAATTATTTCCTGTCTCCCACTGGTTTGGGAATTAGTTTGTTCCTCTTTTTTTTTTCTAAGGCCTTGATGTGGAGCAGAAGCTTATTTATTTGGAATCTCTCTAATTTTTTTAATATATACACTCAGTGCTATAAATTTGTAGCACAGAACTGCTTTCATACTGTCCCAGAGATTTTGATATATTGTGTCTTTTTTCTCATTCATTTCTAAGAATTTCTTGATTTTTGCTCTCATTTCTTTTATGATCCATTCTTCATTTAAGAGAATTTTTTTCAATCTCCATGTGTTTATGTGGTTTCTATTGTTTTTCTTGCTGTTGTTTTCTGGCTTCATTCCATTATGATCTGATAGGATACAAAGAATTGTATCAGGGAGCTGGGGATGTGGCTCAAGCGGTAGCGCGCTAGTCTGGCATGCATACGGCCCGGGTTCCATCCTCAGCACCACATACAAACAAAGATGTTGTGTCTGCCAAAAGCTAAAAAAATAAATATTAAACAATTCTCTCTCTCTCTCTCTCTCTCTCTCTCTCTCTCTCTCTCTCTCTCTCCCACTCTCTCTTAAAAGAATATTTAAAGAAAAAGAATTGTATCAATTTTTTATATTTGCTAATATTTGTTTTGTGGCCTAGGATATGATCTATTTTGGATAAAGTTCTTGTATAGCTGAGAAGAGTGTAAACTCAGCTGTTTGGGTTGAAATATTCTATATATGCCTGTTAGGTCCATTTGATTGGTAGTGCTGTTTAGGTTGGAGATATCTTTGTTAATTTTTTTGTTTTGATGACCTATTGGTTATAAGGGTGTATTGAATTCTCCCAGTATTATTGTGTTGGAATCTATTTGGAAGTGATATTTATTAGTTTGTCTCCAAATGTGACTTGATGTTTCTCTTTTGTGGCTTTTAATATTCTTAATTTGTTTTCTCTGTTAGGCATTTTGATTATGATATGTCTTGGTGAGCTTCTCGTTTGGCTGGGTCAATTTGGGGTCCTGTGAGTTTCCTGTATGTGAATGTCTATCTCATTTCTGATATGGAGAAGTTGTCTATAACTATCTCATTGAAAATGTTCATTATGCTTTTAGTTTGTATCTCATGTTTTCTTGTATCCCAATGATTCTCACGTTTGGTCTTTTAAATATGTCCCAGAGTTCTTGTATATTCTAGTCATGTTCTAAAATTGCTTCCCTTTACTGCCTTATGTTTATTCAGGATCATAGAGCCTATCCTCAATGCCTGAAATTCTGTGTTCAAGGGCTGAGGTTCTATTTTCTACACAACTAGTAAGTTAATAATGTCTTCAAGTAATTTTATGAATTGATGGATCTTGTCTTTCATTTCTAGGAGTTCTTCTTGATGTCTTTTGACTATTTCTATTTCTATATTAAGGGGTCTTTTCAACAGGAGATTTTGCTCTCTTAATTCATTCCTCTGATATTTTTATCTCATTGAAAGTTTTGATAATCATTTTTTATAATCTTTCTCTGTATTTTTTGTCTATCTCACTCTCAGTGTGTTCCTTTGTTGGAGGTTTGTGGATTTGAGGGGAGATTCATTGGCCCTTTTTCTCATGTTTTCAGAAGTCTTGGTCTTGTGCATCAATTGAAGTGGATTCCTCTACCTCTTTTCTGTGTATGTCCTTTTGTGTGTAGTTATCTTATTTGTTCTGGGACTTCTCTCAGTTTCAGAGGTGGGACCTGACTTCCTTCTCTGGTTGTTCCTCCTTAGGTTCCTGTGAATGATTTGGGGCTTTTTGTCTCCTCCTTTCTGAGTTGAAATAATGTGATGTAATGTTTAGTTCTATAGCAGAATTTCAAGCCTGTGAATTTTTAGTGTCCTTGTTGGTTCCCAGTACGTCACAGAATGGAGGAAAATAACAGTGACAGCTGTTGCAAACAACAAATGGTAAACAGTTTCAAAGTACATGCCCAGATAATGCTATGATGTCTTTGACATTAATTGCCACCAATAAACAAGAATGGTGGGCTCAGCAATTACCAGCAATGAAAACAATAACCATGAACTAGCTCTGCCTTTATCTTGCTTATTTATTTATTTATTTAATATTTTAAAATGTATTTGTCCTTTTTAGATACACATGACAGTAGAGTGTATTTTGACATATTATACATACATAGATTATAACATATTCTAATTAGGATCCCATTCTTGTGGTTGTACAAATGTGGAGTTTCATTGGTTATATATTTATATATAAACACAGGAAAATTATGTTCAATTTATTCTACTATATTTCCTATTCCCATGCCCTTGCCCTTCATTCCCCTTTTTCTAATCCAATGGACTTCTCTTCTCTCCCCAATCCCATGAGTTTCAGATCCACATATCATAAAGAATATTTGGTCTTTCTTTTTATTTTGAGGAATTGTCTTATTTCATTATCATGATAGTCTCCTGTTCCATCTATTTACCCACAAATATCATAATATCATTCTTCTTTATGGCTGAGTTCTATTCCATTGTGTGTATATATACTGCATTTTCTTAATTCATTAATCTTTTGAAAGTCATCTAAATTGGTTCCATAGCTTAGCTATTGGAAATTTAACTCTGCCTTTAAAGCAAGTAGCAGGTGTCAATTTTATCATCTGTAGTGATAATGATTGTATTAGTATTAATGATTGGGTGGGGTTATATAATCCATTTCTTTCTGAGCAATTGTAAAAGTTCATTGGGAAAAAATGTATTAGGCAGTTGGAGAAGACTTTATAATTTCAGAAAATGAACAAAGAGAGTGAAGAAGTGTAGTCACAGGCAATGTTTATAAGAGGGAAGGAAAAATAGAAGAAGCACAGTATCCAGAAAAAGTAAGAAAGAACAATAGAATTTGGCTAGTAGTGAGAGAAGACAAGATTGAAAGAGAAATAAAAGAAATAAACACATGGATGGAACAGGCGACTATCACGATAAGTGAAATAAACCAACTCCTCCAAAAAAACAAAGACCAAATGTTCTCTCTAATATGTGGATCTGAAACTCATGGGGTTGGGGGAGATAAAAGTCCATTGTATTAGAAAAAGGGGAATGAGGGGCAAAGGGATGGGAATAGGAAAGACAGCAGAATAAAGAAACACATAAAAATAACACAAAATAAAACTAAAATATGCAATCCAATGAACTTGAGTCCTTACAAAACAATTCTAGAAAAAGATGATTATATTTAAAAATGCTGAATATGAGAAAAAACAAGACAAATAAATCTATAGACATTTGTAAATATGTCCCTGAAACAATCATGACAGCCAGAATCCACATGGACACTTGCTCTTGCTCTCTCTCTCTCTCTCTCTCTCTCTCTCTCTCTCTCACACACACACACACACACACACACACGAAAAATAAATAAATAAATAAATAAAACATATGCATTTAAAAAAGAAAAAAAAATCTAATATCTTGGTATAGACTGAAGGCATCTTCTCTGAAGTGGTCAAAGTATTTAACTGGAATGGGTGGTCAACGTCCATGTCCAATAGTCTTTTTTTAACAATTATTCTTGAGTAAAGTACAAGGGGTGGGGGATGTTAACTCCTTCCTGTTGCTATGTTGCTCTCCGAGTCACTAGTTGGGGTGGCCTAAGATTGCTCCTTATGACCAGACCCCTGCACTCCCAGGTTGCTGCGTCTGCATTGTGTTCTGTGAGGGGAGCTCTGACAAGTGGTACTGAGATACAGTTGGACCTCAAGTCTGGGAAAGCTAGGTTGAAAGCTTCCTTCTTTGGAAAAAGTAGGTTGACCTGCTCCTAGAGCTAGAATTTAGCCAACCACATTATGGGTTTGGTTCTCAGGTGCCTCCCAAGAAATCCAATTGTGGCTCAAGGGGGTCCATCCTGTACTCACTTCTACTCAGTAGATCAGCTTCCCTGGGTGTAGTTCCTGAGTGTATCCGCCCCCAGTTGCTACTACTCCCAGACTATTTCAGCTGGTCATGTAAACCGTCAGACACAAAGGCCCCCTTTTGCCCTTCCAACTGGAGTCCCTCTAGGTGTAGATTACTCCACCTCTGTTTTTCTCACATTATGAACTCCCTAGGTCCCTTGCTAGGCTTCTGCTGAGATACTGTGACTGTGTTTTTTGTTTGTTTTGTTTTCAGTTTTCTGATATCCCAAGTCCTGCAGATGTCAAGACGGGTGCTCTTATCCCAAGATGGCTCCTGCCTCAGCTCTCCATGGACAGTTGGGATACAGTATGATGCTTATTTAACACCTGGTTGTACTTTTCAAGGACCCACATGGTTTGTTGCCTCATAGTTCAGGTAAGTTCAGGCAGCATTTTTGATCTTAGATTTCTCTACAAGAAAACATGGTGTTGCACCACCTGAATTGTGACTTCCTCTACTTCCCCTCCCTTTCCAAGTAATGGGTTGGCTCTGGTGGCCAAGGGTGGCTGTGGGCTTTCTTCTTTAATATATACACACTTCTGAGTCTCCAAACTGCTCTGAGTGTCCAATACTAAACCCCGGTGAAATCCCTCTTTCCCCTACCTCACTGAGAAGCTGTACAACCACTACCTTGGTTTCACACCACAGAGTATCCTAGAAAGCAGCCTCCTCTACTCTGCCATCATCCTGGTCCCCTGGCCATGGCTTTAAAGACAAGATCATCCGTTTCTTTGAGGTTCATGGACTCCTCCCTTATATATGATGCCAGTTTGCTAAAGATATTATCTAAAATGTCACATTTAATTTAAAAATATTATTTAGAATGACTCATCTGTGGCAAATGAACATAAACAAATTCTGCGAGATATTCATGCAGCACGTTAAACCTTGTAATCCACAGGTGTGAGCAACCTTTCCTGATAATCTCCTAAAAACTTTTGTATGACCTTAAACCTTAAAATTCAGAGTTCTGAAGGAAACATGGGAAAAGCCCTAGGATCCCAATGGAGTGATCCTGGCAGCAAAATTTCAAGGCTCTGATCCTCAAATTAAAGTCTTTCAATCAAAGAGATATAAATAACCTTTGGATTCCTAGAAAGATGCCCAAATAAGAAGCTTCAGATGATTATTTTTAGGACTCTCCTATAACACAGTCTTTCAGAGAAGAAAAATTCCAGTCCTATAAAGATGAGTCTTGGACCCATGGAACAAGATGCCCATAACCAGAGTAAATTCTCATGATTCAAAATCTGAATGCTATTGTTGCTGTGCTTTACTTTCTAGATATTTTTCCCCTCCTGTTGTTGTTGTGTGTATTAGCTTTATTGAGATAAAATGCATACTGTATACTTCATTGGTTTCAAAGGCATACAATACAATCTAACTCTGCTTTCTGTATTCACAGTCATTCCATTATCCCCACAATCAGTTTTAGAATATTTTTATCACTCCCAAAAGAAACCCTGTACCCTGTATACATTTGCAATCATTCTACTTCCCCCTCCACCATCACCAACCTTTAATGAACAATTATTTACTTTATGTCTCTATGTATCATTTTATGGAAATTTTATACAAATGGAATCATACAACATATGAAGTTACATGATCTTTTTAACTAAGCATAGTCATAAAGTTCATCCATGTAGTAGCATGCCTTAATATTTATTCCTTCTTATAAGTGAATATTATTTTATCTTATGGATATATAGTTCATTTGTGCATTCATTTGTAGACATTTGAGTTGTTTCTAATTTGGGGCTGTTATAAAATGGTGTACAGTGATAATCTGTGTACAAGTTTTTGTGTAGATACAGGTTTTTATTTCTAAAGTTTATACCTCAGAGAAGAACTGCTGAATCATATAGTAACTCTGTGTTTAATGTTTTGGTAATTGTCCATGATTTTGCATTCTTAGTAGCAGTGTATGATCCCAAATTTCTTCACTATCTTGCCATCACTTGTTTATATCTGCTTTTTTTCGTTAAAACCAGGTCCGTAGATGTTAAGTGATATATCATTGTATGGTTGATTCAGATTTAATTGATGAATAATAATGTTGAGTATCTTGTCTCATGCTTATTAGATATTTATTTATTTTCTTTAAAGAAATGCCTATTCCAATCATTCTCCCATATTTAATTGGGTTATTAATTTTTTCAGTGTTGAATTGTGAGAATTCTTTACATAGTCTAGGTAAATGTGTATTATCAGATTTGCAAGTATTTTCCTATTCTTTCATTTCTTTTCCCTTCTTCAAGCTAAACTTTGAAGAACAAAAGTTATTGAATGTGCTGGTCAACTTTTTGTTGCTGTGACCCAAATACTTCACATAAACAACTTAAAGGAGAAAATATTTATTTTGATTTATGGTTTAAGTCCCTGGTTGGCCAACTTTATTACTCTGGACCTGAGGCAAAGCAGAACATCAAGGTGAAATTGCCCCATATCCTACAGTTTCCACAATCTCCCAATAATACTTTAAAAAATGAATCTCTCCAGTGGCCTAATGATTCAATCATTTCCTTAAATCCCTCCAGTGGTAATGATTCAATTACTTCCTGAAATCCCCACTACTGGACATTGTTGTATTAGGGACAAAGCCTTCAACACATGAGCTTTGGGGGACACTCTACATCCAAATCATAAAAATAAATTTCTTTAGTTTTCATTCTCTCATTGATACTTTTGATATATTTTAGAAGCCTTGGCCTAATCCAAAGCCTCCAAAATTTTACTCTTCTATTTTCTTCTAAGCGATTTATAATTTAAGATCTTACATGTAGTTTTGTGGCTCATTTTTATATAAAATTGTGTATGGTAAGAAATTATCTGGAAATGTCCTAGGCTACCATAATTTGTTGAAAGGACTATCTCTTCTTCATTGAACTGTATTGCCAGAAATCAGCCAATGAAGCATGAGGGGCTTATTGACGCAATCTCAACTCTATTTCATTGTCTAGATATTTATTCTATGCCAGGACCAGTGTTTCTTGAATGCTAATAGCTTTGTTGTCAGTTTGACCCCTCTAATTTTGTTCCTTTTCAAGATTGTTTTGATTATTATATGCCCCTTACATATCCATATAAATTTAGGATCAGCTGGTCAGTTTCTACAATTTGGCCAGCTGGGATTTTGATGGTGATTGTGTTAAAACTAAAGATGAATTTGGGAAGTATTACCATGTTACAATAATAAGCTGCTTGATGGAATATGGAAACTTTCCATTTATTTAGGTGTCCTTTAATTTTGTTCAATAATGTATTTTGACTTTGAACTTATTTTATTGAATTTATTCTTAAATATATTATTCCTTTTTAAAACTTTAATTTTTTAAATTATGCATGTATTCTTAAGTATTTTATTCTTCTGAAGATATAAATGGAATTATTTTCTTAAGTTCACTTTTGGATTATTCATGATGTATAGGAATAAAAGTGATTTTTATATATTGAACTTGGTAGTCTATGTTTTTATTTCCAATTACTGTTGCAGCAAATTACTATATATTAAGATGCTTAAAATAACACATATTTACTCTTTTACATGTAAGGATGTCAGAAGTATAAAGTAGGAATTGCATTCCTTCTTGAAACTGAAGTGTAAGATGTTCCCTTGCACTTCCCAGCATTTAGAGGTAACCTCTGTTTGCTCACTCATAGTCCCTCTCTCCAACTTCTACACCCTTAGCATAAGATCTTCCCTTCTCTAGGATTTTGCTTCCATCTATGCTAATCAGCTTTCTGTCCCTGTGACAAATACCTGAGATAAATCAACTTAATTGCCACAGTCCGGCTGGACAAAATAATAGGGAGGTGACAAGCAACTTGAAGGTTGAAGTGGACACTGAGTAGAAACTCAAGGTAGCGGGAACCCAAGGTAATGGGAACCACTTTATTGCAGGACAGCAGAGGTATATATATCTAACTGATTACACACAGCTTGACTCAATTAGAATCATCTAGATACAGCAGTCAGCCAATAAGGAATCCCCATCATCTTAATGGCTCAGTGGCATTGCCTCACAAACCACTCCTTCTGGCAAACTGCCAGGCGCCATCTTGACTTGATTTGTGGTCCCCAATGTCTCCCCCCTTTTGTTTTATTAAACAACAAGTATGTGGTTTAGGGACCGTGCCTGTTTTAGGTTGTCCAGTACTACATATGGTCCTTACCTGTCATTGGATGGTCTGACCTCAAATCGTCAGCCTCCTGGTACCATTAGGTTGGTACCATTGTAATTGGATCTTACCCGTCTTTGACTACTGGCCCAATATATTTAGCGACCATAGTGGTTTACCATAAACAACCTGCCACAAACAGAAGAAGGAAGATACAAAATGCCATGATACCAAGCCATTGACGGCTCCAAGTAAGAAGCCCTTGGAAAAATTGTACCACCGATGACACCGTCAGCAAAGATACCCTGGTACTATTACAATTATCCATAGATTAGTTCATAATGCATATAAGTGATACACAGTCCAGGTAAGTTCTGTAAGCAGCTTAAAGCAGAGGAATCCATTAATATGTCTATTCCTTATTGAAGTATTGATGCAGCAGTTTGTACAGTTTGTGTGATAGCTATCGCAGAAGCTGTAGTAACAGCAGCAGAAACAGCAACAGCTGTGATGATGGTAGCTGTAGTTCCAAAGTCTCATTTGGTTTTCAGTCATACTGGAAATTCTTCTATTTTTGTCTTCACTGGCACTGGGATGAAGGTAGGAATTCTGGCAATGATGGCTAAAGAAAATTGTGTAGCATTCCAGCAGACACTAAGAAAACAATTTTCTGAACAATTTAGTAAATTATCCTGAAGAGAATTATTAAATATAATGAAAAGGAAAGGTGAAAGTAAACAAACAGATCTGTTAACCTCCTTTTTTGTTCACATTTTACAACAATCCTTGTAAATTTCTGAATTTAGGTGGATTATTTCATAGACATCAACATTTTATTAGTTTTTTTTGAACACCTAGAAAAACTTGTAAGCTTAATTTTAAAGACATCTTTACTTTCATCTGTTTATCCAATTTAAATTAAACTGTTTAAATCACGTGAATAAAAGATATTTGGATCCATTTTTTAAAAAATTTTCATGACCGCTCCTCATATATGATATACGGACATACGCACATACAGACATACAACACATAACACAAGTGTGCACACATAACACAATAGTAAAGGCCTTGTAGCTTTTCACAGGCGAAATCTCCATTGAAATGTTTAAAAACTCCTCAGTTGATCAAAAAATAGAACTGATCAGAAAAACATTAACCTAGGTCTGTATGAGCTCAAAAAATAAAATTGAAAAAAGCATCCTGGCTACCAACTGGGTTTGACTCTTCTTTTGATATCCCATCCTTCTTCCTGTAACTTGTATATGGGTTTGAAGGTATTCCCACAAGCAAGCCTCAAGGTTTTTTTACATTTGAAATAGGCCTTAATGGTGCTCATTATTCATTAGCCTCCAGGTGTGGGAGAACCATTGTCACAGATGCAAGGATAACTAAACTGGAGCTCTGGATATCAGCTGTTATGGATTTGAGCCAAATCATCTTCTTTTTGGTCTGTAGAAATCACATTAGTTAGTCTCTCTGGAATCCAAATCGGCTGCTGTTCTCCCTGTGGAAACACACAAACAGACCCCTGGCTCCAGACAATCACTGGGTCAGGACCTTTAATGATAATAACTGTAAGCTGATGCAGCTGTGGTGAAAGCTGTAAAATACCAAAGCATCTGAAGGTAAATGCTATCACCATAATTGAAAACTGGAATTCTGGATATCAGCTGTTATGGATTTGAGATATTGCTAACCCTGCATTTATAAAGCTCAGAAGGCTTGAGGATGGTGGGTTGCCCCCCCCACCTTTATTTATAGAACAGGGCCAATCCCGAAGTGAATCCTGGGGGGAATTTCCTTTGGAGGCTCTTTTCCACCCTCTCGAGGAAGGTGGCAAGATTCTTGGTAGCCATCCCCTAGCAACCTACGGCCCTGGGGAGTGGCCTGGACTTGAACTGCCACCCGGCTGCCTGGGCTTGGGCTCGCCCCAGTGGTGTTCTGCTCCCCGGGCAGCGGTGGCCGCCATTGCTGCCAGCTGGAAAGTCCCTGCTGAGACTGGCCACCACGCTGCGCTGCCTCATGCACCCTCTGGTGACAAAAAGTTGTAAGTAGCAGCCTTTTGTTGTAACTCCTTCCCTGATAGTCCTTCCTCTTCTGAACTTTCTTCCTTTTCTGACTAGAGTTCCTGGGCTTTTATCAACAGTCGCCCTAACTGTTCTTGGTTTTACTGGGGTGCCTCCTTCCTTTAGCAATTTACTTAACACCCTTTCAGTTTGATTTTCACTAACTTCTGATCCCATACCTCCATAACAAAGACAACACAACACACTAAGATATCACAAAACAAAAACACACTGTATCAATTTTTTCTGTTTTCTTGAAATGGCCATCTGTCCTCTCGCCCTATCTGATTCCTCAGGGGCAAGCAGGTTTCCTCCCATCCTATCTATTTCTAGGGATGGGCAGCTTTCCTTGTCAATTACCCCTGAGTGTCCCAGAGTTCCCCGTATGGCCCACCATTTGCCGCAGTCTGGCTTGGCAAAATAACTGGGAGGTGACAAGCAACTTGAAGGTTGAAGCAGGAACTACTTTATTGCAGGGGAACTCAGCGGGAACTGAGCAGGAACTCATGGTAGTGGGAACCCAAGGTAGCGGGAACTGCTTTATTGCGGAACAGCAGAGGTATATATACCTAACTGATTACACACAGCTTGACTCAATTAGCATCATCTAGATACAGCAGTCAGCCAATAAGGAGTTCCCACCACCTTAATGGCTTGGTGGCGTTGCCTGACAAACCACTCCTTCTGGCAAACTGCCAGGTGCCATCTTGACTTGATTTGCCTCTGAACACTTAATAAAGGGAAATGTTTATTTGGGTTTATGGTTGCAGAGATTTTAGTCCATAGTCACCTGTTCCTGTTGCTTTGAGCCTGTGGTGGCACAGGGCATCAATGGCAGGAGTGCCTGATGGAGGACAGCTGCTTATTTTATGACAACTGGGAATCAAAGAGGGACAGACGAGGGGCCAGGCTCCCAATATTTGCCCCCAGTGTTTTTTTTTTTTTAATGACTCCTAAGGATTCCACCATTTCCCAATAATGACTTGAGCTTGGGACTAAGCCTCCAACATACAGGCCGATTGGGGATATTTCAGATTCAAATTATAGCACATCCTCATATTTCCATCTGACTGTGACACTATTGGGTCCCTCATATAAGGTCCCTTTTAATTACATTGGCTAATCAGATAGTTCAAGGTAACAGTCCATCTCAAGATCCCTAACTTAATCATATTCATGAAGATTTTTTTTCCACATGAAGCAATATAGCCACAGATTCTGAAAACATATCTTGAAGTAGGGGCCAAGGGGCTGGGGAGAATTAAGTTTAATATAACTTTTGGACTTATGGAAAGTATTTGCTTATAACAGTGAAGGATTTCCTTAGGATTTGCTACATTTAATATGCAAAAATCGTTTTACCTCCTGTGGGAAGCCATCCATGAAATACGTAAGGATCTTCTCTCACCATGGAAGCCAGGGGGAGACAGGTCTGGCATTGGGAACTATCCATGGCTGTCTCATGGCAATCGATTGCCCAATGCACATGACCTCCCTCTGCTCTGCTAGGAAGTTTCCTCACAGTAGCTCTGGAGACGGGTGCAACTGCTGGGAACTGAACAGCCCACCTTTCACTTTTTTGGAGAAGAGCATTCTACGGAAGTCCTTTGATGTTTTCCTATATAAATAAAGCCAGCACGGGCTCCATATTGTCTAGAAGCTCAATCTGTCTGATCAGCTCGCCTGTCCTAATCCCACTTTTGAATCTAGTTTCTGTATTTTGTTTTTTTGTCGTTTCATTTCTCTTAGCTTTTATTTCTCAGCCATCCCATTCCATTGAGGGGAACCCCATTCCCACCACCCCTGTGGGAGGTGGGCAGGAACGTCCTACTACTGGAAACCTTTCATTTTTTAACTTAATTGCCCTGACTAAAACCTCCAATACAACATATTATAGGCATGGTGAGGGTGGACATCCCGGTAGTGCTCCTGTTTCTAAGGGGAAAGTTTTTGACTTTTCCCCATTGTGTATTGATGTTAGCTGGGTATGTTTTGCAGATTGCTTTTCAGATGTTCATTTTCACATTGAGAAATTTCCCATCTGTTCTTGTTCATTGAGTTAGTTTTTTTCCCTATCATTAAGAGGTGTTGGACTTTGGGAAAGACTTTTTCTGCATCTATTCAAATGGTCCTATGGTTTTTTTTTGTTGTTGTTTTTGTGGTTGTTCTAGTGATTTGATGTATTATATTAATTTTTTCCCCAGATGTTAAACTAATTTTGCATTCTTGGAACAAATTCTTGTTGGAATAAAATAAAATTCTTTTTATATGTTGCTAGATTTGGTCTGTCCATTTTGAGGATCTTTGCACGTATGTTCAGAAAAGATATTTTTTGTACTTTAATTTTATTGTAACTTTTTTGGCTTTTAATGTATCAGGAAAATGCTAGCTTATTAAATGAGTTGGCTAGGTCCACCTCACTGATCAGCAGACCCACTCTGGAGCCTAGCCCTAGGCCCAGGGCCGCCCCTGCTGTTGCCTACCGAAGCCCAGGCCCAGGGCCCAGCCCAGTTCTGCCCACATAGACCACCAGACTCACTCTGGAGCACAGGCCCTGGCCAAGGACTGCCTCCATAGACATGTGGACCTACACCAGAGGTGAGGCCCAGGCCTAGGACTGTCCCGCCAACCCATGTGGAATTCCAGGCCCAGGATAGACCCAGGTCTGCCCTGCCAACCAGCAGACCCACTCCAGAGCTCAGGCCTTGGCCCAAGACCACCTCCATCAAATTACAGACCCATGCAGGGGCCCAGGCCCAGGTTAGGCCCAGCACCATCCTGCAGGTCCACCTGGGAGCCCAGGACTAGCCCTTCTCCATCTTGGGACACTGAAGCCATCACCATAGGCTTCCCCACATAGTAGCCTCTACCTTGTGACAACATACAGAGCCTAGAAGCAGCTGCATCTTGGATAAGGCAGCTCAAAACCATTGTAAGGCCCACCCTTTCAGCTCCATCTCTGAAAGTGGTTGTATTCATCTCAGGGATATATTGAGCTTCCTCTGTTATTGCCTCCATGAACTTTAGTTGCAGTAGCATCCATTGTGGGATACAGAAGCCCAATACCAAGGTGAGGTACAGATGATCTTTATGGTAACTACAAGATTATAGGGTATAAACTGTAAATCTTCACATCTTCACTGCAAGAAAGGAAGACCAATAGACAACATGAAAAAAAAAAAAAAAAAAAAAAGGGAAGAAAGTGCCCCAAACAAGCCAGGATACTACAATAAAATAATCCATGGGTAGCACAGTTGATGAAATTTCAGAAAAGGAATTCAGAATATACATAATTAAAATGATCTGTGAATTAAAGAATGACCTAAGTGAGCAAATACAGGTTAAAAATTGATCACTTCAAAAGAGACATAAGGAAACACATACAGGTAGCAAAAGATTACATCAATAAAGAGAGATTATGAATAAAAAAATCAGAAATCCATGAAATGAAGGAAACAATAAACCAAATAAAAAACTAATTGGAAAGCATCACCAACAGACAAGATGACTTGGAAGACAGAATATCAGATAATGAAGACAAAGCATATAGTCTTGAAAATAAAGTTGACCACACAGAGAAGATGGTAAGAAACCATGAAGAGAACATCCAAGAATTATGGGATAGCATCAAACCACCAAATATAAGGTTTATTGGGTTAGAGAAAGGCAGAGAGATTCAAACCAAAGGAATACAGAAACTGTTCAATGAAATAATATCAGAAATTCCCCAAATATGAAGAATGAATTGGAAAATAAAATACAAGAAGCTTATAAAATACCAAGTGTACAAAATTACAACAGGTCTACACCATGACACATTATAATGAAAATGCCTAGCATGCAGAACAAGGCCTCAAGAGACAGGAATCAGATCACATATAGGGGGAGACCAATTCATATCTCAGCTAATTTTTCAACCCAGACCCTCAAAGCCGGGAGATTCTGGAACAACATAGACCAAGCTCTGAAAGAAAATGGATGCCAACCAAGAATCTTATATCCAGTAAAATTAAGCTTAAGATTTGATGACAAAATAAAAACATTTCATGATAAACCAAAGTTACAAGAATTTATAGTGAGAAAGCCTGTACTACAGGCTTCTTTTAGAATCTCTTTCCTCAAAAAAATATTCTAAGATGAGGAAATGAAAAGCAACAGTGAAAATCAGCAAAGGGAGGAACCACACTAAAGGAAAGGCCAATCAAAGGAGAAACCAAATCAAGTAAAAATCAAAAAATAAACCAAAATGCCCAGGAATACAAATCATATTTCACTATGTGAATGGCCTAAACTCATCAATTAAAAGATATAGACTGACAGATTGGATTTTTAAAAAAATCAATGATATGTTGCCATCAAGAAACTCATCTCACAGGAGAAGATATCCAGAGACTGAAGGTGAAAGGGTGGGAAAAAATGTACCACTCACATGGACCACATAAACAAATAGGGATTTCCATTCTCATATCAGATAAAGTGGACTTAAAAGCGAGTGAAAGTAATAAACAAGAACATTTCAAAGCTAGTGAAAAGGAATAACAAAGGACATTTTATAATGCTTAAGAAATTCATACATCAACAAAACATCACAATCATAAATATCTAACAATGGGGCATGTACTTATGTCAAACAAACCCTTCTCAAATACAAGAACCAAATAGACAACAGCACAATAATACTGGGTGACTTCAATACAACTCTTTCACAATTGGATAGATCTTCCAAACAAAAACTAAACAAAGTATAAAACTCAATAATATAATCAATAATTTGGACTTAACAGACATATATAGACTATTACATCCATCAACAAATGAATACACTTTCTTTTTAGCAGCACATGGATCTTTCTCCAAAATAGACCATATATTATGCTGTAAAACAAGTCTTAGCAAATACAAAAACATAGAGATATTACCCTGCACTCTTTCTGATCATAATGGAATAAAATTAGAAATCAATGATAAAATAAAAAAGAAAAGCTATTTCAACACCTGGAGACTAAACAATATGCTATTGAATCTTGAATGGATAGCAGAAAACATCAGGGAGGAAATTAAAAAAAAAAAAAAAACATTCTAAGAGGTAAGTGAGAATTCTGATACACCTTATCCAAATCTCTGGGACACCATGAAGGAAGTGCTAAGAGGAAAGTTCATTGCATTGAATTCATTCATTAAAAGAAGAAAAAGTCAACAAATAAATGACCTGACATTGCATCTCAAATCCGGGAAAAAAGAAAAAAAAAAAAAAATACCAAAAGTAGTAGAAGACAGGGAAAAATTAAAATCAAGGCAGAAATTAATGAAATAGAAACAAAAGAAACAATTCAAAAATTGACAAAACAAAAAGATGGTTCTTTGAAAAAATATTTATTAATATTTTGTCAATTTTATGACAAATTCTTAAGCCATCCTAACAAAAAGAAGGGGGAGAAAAACTCAAATTACTAAAATTAATGATGAAAAAGGAAATATCACAAAAGACACTATTGAAATACAGAAGACAATTAGAAACTATTTTGAAATACAGAAGACAATTAGAAACTATTTTGAAAATTTATCTCCAGTAAAACAGAAAACCTTGGAGACACTGACAAATTTCTAGAGGCATATGATCAACCCAAACTAAGGTAAGAGAACATACACAATTTAAACAGACCAATTAAAGCAAGGAAATAGAAGACACCATCAAAAGCCTACCAACTAAGAAAAGCCCAGGATCGGACAGATTCACAGCTGAGTTCTACAAGACCTACAAGAAGAATTAACACCAATACTTCTCAAATTATTCCATGAAATAGAAAAGGAAGAAACCCTTCCAAACTCATTCTATGAATCTAGTATCATCCTGATACCAAGACCAGGCAGAGACACATCAAAGAAGGAAAATTTCAGATCAGATCCCTGATGAACATTGATGCAAAAAATCCGAATTTGGACAAATTGTGTACAAAGACATACTAAAAAAGATAGTGCACCATGATCAAGTAGGGTTCATTCCAGGCATGCAAGTTGCTTCAACATATGGAAATCAATAAATACAATTCATCACATCAATAGATTAAAGATAAGAATCAAATGATTATATCAATTGAAGTAGAGAAAGCATTTGAAAAAAAATAGAACAATTTTAATGTTCAAATCACTAGAAAAACTGGGGATGGTAGGAACATACCTCAACTTTGTAAAAGCTATCTATGCTAAGCCCCAGGCCAACATCATTCTAAATGGAGAAAAAATTGAAAGCATTCCCTCTAAAAACTGGAACAAGACAGGGATGCCCTCTCTCACCACTCCTATTGAACATAGTCCTTGAAACTCTCACCAGAGCAATTAGACAAACAAAAGAAATTAAAGGACTATGAATAGGAAAAGAAGAACTCAAACTATTATTGTTTGCTGATGACATAATTCTATACTTAGAGGATTCAAAAAGCTCCACCAGAAAACTTCTAGAATTAATAAATGAATTCAGCAAAGTAGCAGGTCATAAAATCAACAGCCATAAATCAAAAGCATTTCTATACATTTCTGAATAATGAGCCCTCAGAAAGAGACATTAGGAAAACTACCTCCTTTACAATAGGCCCCAAAACAAAACAAAAACAAAAAAACAAAATAAAACTTAGGCATCAATCTACCAAAGAGGTGGAAGACCTCTTTAATTAAAACTACGGAACAGTAAAGAAAGAAATTGAAATTCTTAGAAGATGAAAAGATCTCCCATATTCTTGGATAGAAAGAATCTATATTGTCAAAATGACCATACTACTGAAAGCATTAAACATATTTAATGTAATTCCAATTAAAATACCAACAACATTCCTTATAAAAATAGAAGAAACAATCATGAAATTAACTTAGAAAAATAAGAGACCCAGAATAGTCAAAGCAATCCTTAGCAAGAAGAGTGAAGCACAAGTCATCACAATATCAGATCTCAAATTATACTACTAGAGTTATAGTAACAAAAATGACATGGTATTGGCACCAAAATAGACATGTAGACCAATGGTACAGAATAGAGGACACAGAGAGAAACCCACATAAATACAGTTATCTAATACTAGACAAAGGTACCCAAAACATACATTGGAGAAAAGATAGCCTCTTTAACAAATGGTGCTGGAAAAACTGGGAATCCATATGCAGCAAATGAAATTAAACCCCTATTTCTCACCATGCACAAAACTCAACTCAACGTGGATCAAGGACCTAGAAATTAGATCAGAGACCCTGCACCTAATAGAAGAAAAAATAGGCCCAAATCTTCAGCATGTTGGATTAGGTCCTGAATTCCTTAACCAGATTCCTAAAGCACAAGAAATAAAATCAAGAATCAATGAATGAGATGGATTTAAATTAAAAAGCTTCTTCTCAGCAAAGGAAATGATCAATAACCTGAAGACAGTGCCCAGAGTGGGAGAATACATTTACTACATGCACATCAGATAGAGCATTATTCTCCAGGATATATTAAGAACCAAAGGGAAGTTCTTATCTTCATTGATATAACCCCCAGGTACCTTTGATAAGAGTGAGAACTAATAAAATTTTCTTAGAAAGAATTCATAGGCTCCACAGTTGCAGACAGCCATCAAGTGCTTGGGTAGCACCACTACATATAAGCCCCAACTAAGGGGAGCAGGGGAGTGGACACTAGGTGATCCAAAGCCACCAGCCACCCACCACAGGAGCTCAGCCAAAGTCAACTAATATTCTACCCTAGTCATGGGGATGGTACCTCAGTGATCTGCAATAGCCATAGTGGAGGCTTCTCTATAGTAGACTGCTCTTAGAGAGCCTGCATGCAAAGCCCCCACAGTTTCATCCAGCCATCAAACACAGTGATGCTACATAGAAGCCCCAGTGGAGGGGAGGTGGTGCTCAGTATCCCATGGCAGTTAGTGACAGCCCTGAGCCCTACACCCTGTGCCCCCACACTGAATAGAAACAGCGAGCTGATGCAACACCCTCCAAGCATACAAACTTGGGCCTCTGAGCAGACTAACAAGCACAAGTTGGCAAGAAAATTATAGCAACCAGGGAAGTAGCTCCTGTGCCCTAGTACCTCCAGGAGGGCCCATATCTATGTGTCCCAGAGTTGCCAGTTAGCTAAATTATCATTTAGATGCATGGATCCACAAAAGGCAATTCTTGAGAATAACCCCAAAAGACCAGCAGAGAACCCCATGAATACACAGTGGCAGTACACACACCATAAAGGGTTTCACAGAGCAGAATCCCACAGACACCAGACACCACTTAGTGTGCCCAGATACAAGCTCACTGACCTATGACTTGTGCATTTCAGAAGGAAAAGCAGTCTTACATCATCCCATGGGGGCACCAAATGCCACTTCAGATTATGATACCTTTATCTTACACTTCCACATCCCACACACTCTGGAATACACACAGAGGAACTCACACTGGATTTGAGGAGGGCACACAAGACCACACAGCCCAACAGAGAAAAACTTGGCTGCTAAGTCCCAGACAATTAGGGATCATCTTCTGCGAGCCAACAGAAAGCTACTCAAGTGCCTGAACATGTCAAAGACTGGAGGGGGCCTCCTAGAACTGTATCCGAGGTGAACTGGTGTAATCACTGCTTGCCCACTCAGGGCAACTGAAAGTCAATGCTAAGGAAGGGAGAGCATCTTCTAAAGCTTCCAAAATCTAAAGATATTAAAATTAGGAAAATTCAATAAGAAATTACCCCACCTTGACATGGATTATCATAAACAGCTCTTAAGTTGATTTTGACCTTATGGGTACTACTTTACGTATTGAATTGATAGATGTTCCCCTGTTATTTGATGTTACAGCCCTCAAACCATTTGAGTATATTCCTTCTGATGTTTTAAAACATCAGCAGGGAGCATTCTTTGCCCCACCCCACCCTTCATCAGGTTTGTGTTTGCTTCTTTTAGTCTCTTTTTCCCTTTTGCATCATCTGCTGCTGCCTCAAACCCCCCCATTTTCCTCTCTCTTCACTTAGAATTCTGTTATTGTTTTCTATCTTCTCTTTACTCTTTCTTTTTTGCTCTTTGCACATCTTTCTCTCTTCCCCTTTCAGAAACCCATATTAGTGGAATAGTAATATTTCTAACTTAATAACTAATTTCTTAATCTATTCAACAACATTACTACAATTTTATACCCGTATTAAAGGAACTATGAAGGACATTTTCAATAAGTACTTTTTAAAAGTTTTAGGAGTACATAGATTTGCTCTGATTTGATTGAAGTTAATAGGGTTTAGCATCTTTCCCAAAGTGGTACTGCTACTGGGCATGACGGAGACACACACTGAGTAAGAGTTTTGATACTTGGGTATTTCTCCATCCTGGGGAACTTAAGGGAAATAAGCTCGCTAAATAGTGCCTTGCATAAAAGCAGAGGAGATAATCATCCCAGTAGATGTTCAGACATATAAACAATATGAAAAAGCAAGAGAACAAACCACCCCAGACAGCCCATTACACATCAGTAATTGATCTTATGACACCATACTTGAGGAATCATCAGAAAAAAAATCATAAAGTTCAAAGTTCATGATCTAAAAGATGACCTAAGAGAGAAAATATAGGAAGTGAGAGATCATTTAAATAAAGAGATATTCTGAAAAGAAACAAAACAGACATCTTGGAAATGAAAAACTCAATAAGTAATTCAATTGAAAGCATCATAAATAAATAAGACCACATAGATGACAGATTAGAACTCAAAGTATATGCTCTTGAAAACAGAATTAATAATAAAGAAAAGATATTAAGAGACCAGGACCAGAATATTCAAGAAGTATGGGATAACATTAAGATACCTAATATAAACATTGTTGGTGTAGAAGAAGGCCCTGAAATATAAACTAAAGGAATGTACAACTTTCTAAATAAAATAATATCCAAAAAATGTCCAACTCTTAGAAATGAGATGGAAATTCAAATACAAGTAGCATTTACAATCCCAAATGGGCAAGATCAAAAAGTTCTTATTCAAGAAACTTTATTAAAATTAAAATATTAAATATGTAGAATAAAGACAGAAAAATGTCAGGTCACATTTAAATGTAAGCAAATCAGAATTTCCATTGATTTCTCAGCCAAGACTCAAATAGCCAGGAGGGTTAGAATAATATATACCAAGCCTTACAAAATAACTAATGCCAACCAAGATTATTATATCCAGCAAAAGTATCCCTTAGAATTGAAAATGAAATATAATTCTTCCAAGATAAAGTGAAACCAAAAGAATTCATAAATAAAAAACATACTCAGTGAAATACCTCACACAGAAGACATGGAAAATAAATATCAGTGATAGTATACAGATGATTAACACTAGAAGAAGGGTCAAATAAAGAAGAAGCAAAACTGAATTAAGTAATAGAAATAAATCAAAATGATTTATTTTGGTAAAAATTGTTTCTCTACAATAACACTGAATATAAATGATCTAAACTCTCCAAAGACATAGATTGGTAGAATTGATTAAATCAATACCCAAACTTAGCAATCAACACCCAGTTTTAGCAGTCAAGTAAATGCAAATCAAAACTACACTGTATATACGTGACTGTATGACCAATGTGATTCTGCAACCTGTACACTCAGAAAAAAATGAGAAATTATACCCCATTTGATTCAAATGTTTGATATGTCAAGATCATTGTACTGTCATGTGTAACTAATTAAAACAAAACAAAGAAAAACAACACTGTAATTTCATCTTTCTCCAAGGGACACATTGCAGGCAAAGACATTCACAGGTTGAAGTTAAAAGGATAGAAAAAGATACAATGCAAATTGAGACCATAAGAAATCAGGAGTAGCTGTCCTAACATTTGACAAAGTAGACTTTTAAAGCTAAAGTCCCTTCATACTGGTTAAGGAAATCATCCAACAGCAAGATACAATGATTATAAATATTTATGGTCCAAACATTAGTGCATTTATGTACATAAAACAAACCCTACTCAACATAAAGACTAAAATAGACCCCAATATAAAATACTGTGGGATTTAAACACCCCTCTCTCACCATTACATAGGCCATCCAGACATAAACTACTAAGTAAAGACTCTTGAGAACAAAAAAATACTATTAATCAAATGGTCCCAACAGATAACTATTGAATAGTTCATCCATCAACAACCAAATTCATTTTCTTCTCAGTGGCATATAGGATCTTCTCTAAAATAGAGACAAATAAAGTCTTGGCAAATACAAAAAAAAAAAAAATAGAGATAATTTCCTTGCTTCTTATCAGTTCACAATGGAATAAAATTAGAAATCAATAGCAAGATTTAAAACAGAAACCATTGTAACATCTTGAAAATAAATAACACTTATTTGTGTGTGTGTGTGGTGTTAGGGTTTGAACCCAGGGTTCTGTGCATGTGAGATAAACACTCTACCAACTTCCCAGCCCTTAAATAATACTATTTTAAAATGTGGAATGAATCATAGAAGAAATCAGAAAGAATTAAAAAAAATAGAAACAAATGAGAACAAAGATGTAATATATCAAAATCTGTGGGACAGTATGAAGGAAGTTGTAAGAGGAAAGTTTAACATTCAGTGCCTACATTAAAAAAATAGAAAAGTCCTAGTTAAATATTCTATATAATATTATAGCTCAAGGTCCTAGAAAGGGAGGAAGAAACTAGTTGCAAAATCAATAGAAGACAGAAAACAATTAAGATCAGAGCAGATGTAGATCCAAAAATATATAATAAAAAATTGGCAGGCTGCATTGAAAAACACAAGAAGATAGTGTGCTATGATCAAGTGGGCTTCATTCCGGGGATCCAAGGTTGATTCAACTATGCAAATCAATCAATGAAGACCACATGTATAGAATTAAGGACAAAAATAATATTATTATCTCAATAGGTACAGAAAAAATTTTGACAACATCCTATAACCATTCATTTTAAAAGTCATGGAGAAACTAGAAAAAGAATGAACTTACCATTATGAAGGCTATATATAAAAAACCCAAGGACAGCATCTTACTGAATAGAGAAAAATTGAAAGCATTTCCTTGAAAATCAGGAAAAACCACTTCTCTTCTATTCAATTGAGTTCTTGAAACTCCAGACAGAGCAATCAAGTAAGAAAAGGAAATTAAATTGATGAAAATAGGAAAGGAAGGAGTCAAGTTATTTGTTTGCTGATGACATGATTCTATATTTAAAAGACATACCAAAAAACTCCAACAAAAGACTTTTAGAGTCAATAAATTCAGCAAAGTTGCTGGATATGAGATCAACATACATAAATCAATCACTTTACTCTCAAAATGAATCTGCTGAGAAAGAAGTAAGGAAAACTGTCTCTTCCACAATAACTTCAAATATAAAACAAAATACTTGGGAATTAATCTAACTTCGGAGGTGAAAGACCTCCACAATAAAAACAATAGAATACCGAAAAATTTGTAAAGACCTTAGAAGATGGAAGACATCCCATGTTCTTGGATAAGGAGAAGTAATATTGTCAAAATGGCCATACTAATGGTCGCGTGCAGTAGTCATATCTGTAATCTTAGTGGTTCTGGAGGCTGAGGCAGGAGGATTGTGAGTTCAAAGCCAGCCTCAGCAACTTAGTGAAGCCCTAAGGATCTCAGTGAGACCCTGTCTCTAAATAAAATATAAAAAGGGCTGGGGATGTGGCTTAGTGGTCAAAGTGCCACTGAGTTCAATCCCCGGTACTCAAAAAAAAAAAAAAAGAAAAAAAAGAAAAAAAAGACTATACTACTAAAGAGTTACACAGATTTAATAACCATTGAAAAAACAATGACATTCTTCTCAGAACTAGAGAAAACAGTCCTAAAATTCGCTTGGAAAAATAAAAAACTCACATAGCCAATGGAAGCATCACAACATCTGATCTCAAATTATACCAAAGAACTTATTAATAAAAAGAGTATGACATTGACATCAAAACAGACATGAAGATAAATGGAATAGAATAGAAGACACAGAGACAAACTCACATAGATGCAGTCATCTGACACTTGACAAAAGTGCCAAAAACATATGTTGGAGAAAAGATACCCTATTTAACAGACAGTGGCAGGAAAGCTGCATATCTATATTTAGAATAATGAAAGTAGATTCCTATCATTCTCCTTGCACAAAAGTCAACTCAAAGTGGGTCAAAGGCCTAGGAATTAGGCCAGAAACTTTGAAGCTGCTAAAAGAAAACACAGGTTCAACATTCCAGCATTTTGATGTGGGCACAGACTTTCTTGAAACCACCCCTAAAGCTCAAGAAATAAAACCATGAATCAATAAATGGGACAGCATCAAATTAAAACAAAACAACAACAACAACAACAAAAAACTTCCTTTCAGCAAACTAAACAATTAAGAGCATGAAGAAAGAGTCTACAGATTGGGGAAAATCTTTGCCCACTACTCATCTGACCTAATTAATATCCAGAATATATAAAAAGCTTAACATAAAAAGATAATCCAAACAATAAATGGGCAAAAGAACCAAACAGATGTTTCTCAAAAGAAGAAAAAAATGATTAGCAAGTGTATTTTAAAATGTTCAACATCCTTAGCAATCAAGGAAATGCAAATCAAAATACAACCCAGCTATCCCAGTCCTTGGTATTTATCCAGACAAACTAAAATCATCATATGATTGTGATAGAGGCACATTACTGTTTATAGTACTGCAGTACACAAAAGCCAAGGTATGCAATCAGCCCAGGGAACCTGTCAATTAACGAATTAATAAAGAAAAAGAAAATGTGGTATATATACATAGTAGTGTTTTACTTTGCCATAAAGAAGAATGAAATTATGGCATTTGCTTGCAAATGGTTGGAAATGGTGAACATCATGCTAAGTGAAATAGGCCAGACTCAGAAAGTACCAAGGAGGGGGGTTATTACTGTGACTTTATGTAGTTTTTCTAAACTACATAAAGTAGTTTAGAATTAGTTTGTGGGAAGAATTTGGAAAAGTTCAGAGATGCAAACTAGAGAACACCTGAAATGTTGTAGTTAAAGTTTAATGATGATTCTGGTGAGAGCCAAATACAGAATTCTGGAAGAAATTCAGACAGTAAAGATTATTTTCATGAAGTTTCACATGGAAATAAGTACTCTTGGGAATTTGGAGGCTTCTCCTGTTACATTTTGGCATAAAACAAGTTTATATTTTCTCTGTGCTCTCAGACTTTGAATGAGGCTGATTTTAAAAGTGATGGACCACTTTATTTGAAGAAGGAAATTTCAAGGCAATACAGTATTTCATCTTTGGACTGGACGTTGCTGCCTGATTTTTGCCATATTTACAGTAAGAATTGACTAAGCAGAGGAATTTGGAAAACTTTCAGTTTGGCCAGAAAATAAGTGTATGCAAGTGTATTTAAATTTCTAGCCAGCAGGGGTTCACTTTCTAAAGAGATTATTGTCATGAAAAGGAAACCAAGTCTTTTTCAATGGGACAATAGGAAAGATGACCTGAGGCCATTCAAGAATTGGCAAAGCCTTGTCTATCACAGGCTCAAATGTGTAAAAGTGTAAACTCATTTTAAAGACTTGACTTTGAGAGGACAACTCAGGGTACCCTACTGACATAGGGCAACCAGAGAAATTGCTTCCCCGGGATACATTTTTCCATGTTCAACCATGCTCAGAGGCCACTACAGCTGTGGGTTCCAGTACAGTTCATGCCAGTGACAGACCTTGGTGTCATCTTATGATGCTAATTTTGAGAAATGAGAATACAAGAGTTGTGGGGTTGTGGAGGCTTTCACCAAGATCTCAAGGGAAAGTTTTGGGTGCCAGACAGTGGATGGCAGGGTCTGAGACCTGCTAGCAGTTTCTGACGTGCGATGTGTGAAGCTATAGGAATACAACAGAAGCTGCAATGGAGATCCCAGGAAGGAAGAGATGCAAGGAACATGGAATGCCTGCTGAGGAGAGCTGCAGGAAGCAAGCAGAGCAAGCCCAGGAAACTGGCCATATGGGCTGAAACCAGCAAAGCTGTAGAAGAGGTGTCCAAATCCTTTGGAGCTCATTCTATGGTAGTCCATGCCCCCGGTGCTAGACAGGGAGCTATAGTATTTTAGCTTTTCCCTGCTAGTTTTTGGTATTACTTTGATCTGATCCTCCTTCCTAGAATGGTAATGCTTACCCTGTACTATTTTATTTTGGAAGTATGTGACTTTTTTTTGTTATTGTTTATAAGGGCTCATAGCTAAGAGTCTGCCATGAGTTTCAGAGGAGACTTTGGACTTGGACTTATGGCCATGCTGGACAGTTAAGACTTTGGGAACTCTTGGAGATGGATTCAATGCTTTTTATGCTGTTAAACGAACATGAGCTTTTGGGGACCAGGAGCAGAGTTCTATGGTTTAGCTCTTAAATGTCTCTCAAAGTCCCCTGTGTTAAAGGCTTGCTTCTCAGACTGGCACTACTGGGAAGTGGTGAAACCTTGTGTGACAGAGCCTAACGAAAGGAAGTTAGATCATTGCGGGTGTGCCCTTGAAGGCTATATGGGGACCCTGGGGGCTTCCTGCGTGAGGATGTCCACGGAACAGGGTAGAGGAGAGTGTGGCTGTGGAGGCACTAATCAAGACCTCTGGATACCAAGCAGGAAGCAGGTCTGATTTTATTGCACAGTTACCATGTAGATATACTCAGGCAGTAGCCAATCAGATTACAGGCAGCCACTATTAAAATGTCTGCTAACTGTCCTTGCAGAGACCAATCAGGAGTGGGCCTTGGAGCAAGCACAGGGACTGCAGCACATGGCCTCATGCCCAGGGCTGTGACTACGGGGTAAGCGGTTTGCCACTCAGACACCCTTAACCTATGCCATGTATGTCGTACTCCATGCACCTGTCCCCACACCTTCCTGTCACTGGTTTACTTCCCATGTGCCATGAAGTGAATAGGCCTCCTCTGCCACCTGCTCCTACCATGAGGTGCTGTGCTGCAACAGGCCCACGGCAATAGGGCTGTGACTGAAACCTCTGAAACCATGAGCCAAAAAAACCTTTCCTCTTATAAGTTGTTTACCTCGAGTATTTGTCAGAGACAGAAAGCTAACATACAGTGTTTTTGTTTTAGGTAGTTTTGTTGTTTTTTATAATTTCCCTCAAATATATAGTTTTATATATTAATTGTTTTTAACTTTTTCCAAAGCATTTAATGCACTAGACAATCTTTTGCTTTTTCTACTATATAGATGTGTGTGTGTGTGTGTGTGTGTGTGTGTGTATTTTTTTTTTTTTTTTTTTTTTGCAGTACTAGAGAGTGAACCCAGGGCATCTAAGCACTTAGCTACATCCTCAGCCCTTTTTATTTTTATTTTTTGAGACAGGGTCTCACTAAGTTGCCAAGACTGACCTCAAACTTGTGATCCTCTTGCCTTAGACCCCTGAGTTGCTGGGATTACAGTCCTGCACCTCCATTCCTGGCCTAATGTTATATTTCTAGGATTTAACCATAGAATTGAGCATTCATTTTGACTGTTTTAGGATATTTCTTTCTGTGAACATACGTGGACATTTGTATTATTTCCAGATATCTTCTATTACATACAGTCCTGATTTAGATCTTTTTGTGTATATTCCCAAGTGAACATTCAAATAAATTCTATTTAACACATACTCTGTTGTGAAATTACCTAGTAGTGAAAATCGTAGGTTGTTATAAAACTAAACCCCTGTTAAACTGATGAAAAGGCAAGATATCAAGAGTGAAAAATGTTTTTAATTCTGGCAAAGGACTATTTAGAATATATGAAAATATCTCAAACTAAAAAAATAAAATAAAATAAAGAAAGATCAAATTGGCAATGGGTATTTTCCTGAAGAAGCACACAAAAAATGTTCAATAATCATTAAGGAAAACCAAAAGTAAAACTAGAATAAGATGTTCCTATATGTGTTAGATAGTAGAAATTAAAAAAAAAATTGTGACAACATCAAATGTTGATGAGAATGAGAAACACCAAATAATTTATACATTGCTGACAAAAATTTAAAATGGCATAGTCATTATAAAAAGCAGTTTGACAGTTTCTTATGCAATTAAATATGCATTGGTCATAAATGTGCATAGATCTATCTAGTTATTGTTTTCTAGGAAATTCATCCTAGATAAATGAAAATTTATATGCATGAAGAAATTTGAAAAGTGTTCATGGCATCTTTATCCACAATAGCCTAATATTGGGAAAAGTTGAACTGTTCTGTAACACATGAATGGTTAAACACACTGTGATAAATACATACCATGAAATACCACTTAACAATGAAAAGGAATGACCAATGATACACACAACTCTTTCTATGGGTCTCAGCAAACTTATGCTGAGTGACAAAACCTAGAAAATCCAGCTGAACTATTAGTAATCTCAAAAGTCCTAGAAAGGTAAAAATTAAAATTCAGGACTCTAAAGTTTTGTTTCCAGAAGGATAACATTATAGGAGTAAAGAAAAACAAGAATTATACCAGAAATTAGAAAGACTAAAACCAGCTCAAAGCATCACAGTGTTAAATGATCCTCCCTTAATACAACTGCCTTCCAGTTGTGATCAACTCAGTCATTCAAGAAGAGAAGGCCCCCTTGGGTGTTGACATTTCTTCAAACATAATGCCAAGCATTAAATAAATAAATAAACAAACAAATAAATAAACAAACAAAACACAAGATGCTTAAAGATGTAAGATCAAGAGAAAAGTAAAATCAGACGCAGAAAATAGATAATAGAAACAGAGACAGAGTTGATCCAGAAACTGGAGATAACAGATTCAAACTTTAAAATAACAGTGAATGTGTTCAAGAAGATATATGCCAAGTTGAAAAATATCATAAGGAAAAGGAAATTGACTCACAAAAATAACCAAATGAATATTCCAGAACTGAAAGAGAACAACAAAAAGCCACTAGGTTCCCCCATGCTTTCCTGTTTCTATGTCCTTTTACCATGTGACTTTACAGTGGCCTCCCTATCAGTCCAGGCTTGCCAGTGTGACTTGCTTTGCTGAAGAAATGCTAACAGATGTGACAAAAGCCCTTGCACATATCCGCCTCCTCTCCTGCTCCTCTGTGACTGTTCTGATCATGCAGAGCTTTAGCAGTTCTTTGTTTTGCAGCTTTGCTTGTTTGTAAATAGGAGATAATGTAGAAAACCTACCATTGACTCTTAATTGGGAAGAAATGTGCATAACAGCTTTGCATTTGTGCTTTTTATTTTTTCTCCATTACAAGTAGAGTAACTCTCACTATTTTTGTTTGCCTATAACATGTAGAGTTTACATAAGCCGGGACCTGCAAAGCACACTAAAGAACTTGGTTGTGGCAGCGTGGCAAATCTTGGACTATAAGGATGAACGAAGCCCTGAGACAGTGTACCGTCAGAATTTGTTATTTACTGTCCTTCCTCAAACTGAGTGTCACAGCAGTGGATAGCACTAGACACAATCATTTCAATAATCTCAATTTTCTTAAAATACAAATGTACCTCTTAGAGTCATGTTTGAATCTGAACATTTCCTCTCTTGATATTTTAAATTTTATGCAGTAAAAAATTTCCATAAATTTCCTTATGCTAAGAATCTCTTTTTTATTTCAGCAACTACAAAACTCCCAAGAGTTGTAACATGCCCCTGCTATTACAATACATCAGGTATAGACTGAAGAATTTCATCCATCCAGACCAAAAGGGAGTTAAAGGTCTGTATGGCATGTCAAAAAAAAATGTTATAACGCTGAATGCTGTACGTGACCTACTGTAGCATGTTCAGGATTGATTCTTGATGTTCTAGGTAAAGAACAAAGGAGAGATTGTTTTGACTTTTCTCATAGCATATTGACTTTCTCCTAGGGCTAAGAGAAGCTATTCAGTTGAGTAAATTTACAAAATATTTAGAAAAAAGATGAAATGTTTGCAAAGAAAATGTTTCTGAATTAGATTGGTTGATTTTGATAGGACATATACTGCTATCTTTAAAGGACTTACAATTATATTGAGAATAAACTCATAAAGTTTCTAAAGTCTGATCATTTGTTGTTGTTGTTGTCCAAAAAAAAATTCTCTTTACTCTGTGGTGGTGTTAGGAGGTAGAACCATTAAGAAGTGGAGATTAGTGGGAACTGGTTAGGTCATTGGGATTCTGCCAACAGAAGGGATTCATGTGGTTCTTATGGGACCCTGGTTTTTTCCCACAAGAATGTGTTATTATAAAAAGAGCAAGACGGCACCAGAGCCAAGAACATGGTAGGCCCCATGTTCTGGGTCCTCTAGAATTGAGAGCTAAGTGAACCTCTTTCTTTACCTATTAGCCAGTTTCAGGTATTTTCTTATAACAAGAGAAATGGACTGCTATACCAAGGAAAGCACTACCTTTTACTTCTTTGTCCTATAACAGAAATGGGCTTGGAATAAAGGGCATCCTGGAGATGGTTCCCATGGAGGCCCCTTCTGTTAACCTGTACATGAACCTTACATAAGATGTGGTGAAAATATCACCAGCTCTAACCATTCCAGAGTTTTTTACAGTCCTGAGTGGGGTGGAGGGAATGTTGCACATTAGGTAGGAAATTATAAACTACCCTGGATCCTGGGATTTTTTTCTCCTCTGAATGGTCAGTGGAAGTCTTCTCCTCTCCTGTGGCCTGTAATAATATTCCATTACATTTCCAGGATAGTTGACCTTCTCCTGGTCATCTTCTGTGTATGTATTACAGTCCTCTGAGAATTCATGGCCATCTCATGGCATCCTTCACCCAAACCAGCAGTCAGGGGCATGGGGACCCCAGAGAGACCCTGATCCACAGCACTCTGATCTCCCATGCACTTGCCTCAGATAGATGTCTCTATGCCACACACTCATCTCCCTTGGCGTTATTCACCTTCCTTGGGCCACCCTTGGACTAGTTTGACATGCAGTCTGGAACTCCTTCATCATTGCAGTGTGACCACTTTTCCTGAGTATGGTTGTTCATATGAGAACCTGCTTTGTTTTTCCATTAATCCAGTAGTTACGAAGTTGGAAAGGACGTGTGTGTGTGTGTGTGTGTGTGTGTGTGTGTGTGTGTCCATATGTTGGGGCAATGGCAAAGGAAGAAAAAAATAACATACTTTTGTTTAAACTAAACCGTATATATAATTGAGTGGCCTTGCTTTCAGGGTTTCCTATAGAATTATAGAATTTTACAGTGATTTTTTCTGTGAATTAGAGACCTAGTCCATGAAAGCCTGGGGTAAACTCCTTGGAGATAGGACTCTGAGACAATCAATACAGAGCTATTGTCCTTAACCATTAAAAATGATCAATGATCTTCACTAATTCTGCATTACTGTCCCTGGTCGAATATATGTAGCTTCCATTTCAGCTTCCTTGGAATGTAGGACTATAAGGGTTAACTTTTTTTCTCTTTGTACCTAGCTACTTGAGAAGGTCTTAGAATATGCAGAAAACCCTCAAGCTTTCAGTTGGCAGCAATTCTGTCAAAGTTGTTGAAAGGACTTAGAACATTGATTAAGGAAAATAGGTCCATATGAGCTATTATCTAGCGGTGAGCCATTAAAATACAAGGGTAGCTCTTCATACACCTCCCATCTCCCTGGTTAATTCTATTCTCCAATGTGTGATTCATGCTTCCACCTGAAGGCAACTTCTTGTGCAGTTCTTCTGGCTTAGAATGACCTTTCTCCAGATAACAAGATGACACAATCTCTCACCTTGTTTAGGTCTCTGTATCAAAGTTCCCTTGCAGAGGTATTTTACCTGTCTAGATTAAAGTTGGTTAAATCCTGCTCTATTTCTTCCTTTTTGTTCTCTTTACTGTTAGGCACCATTTAATATTTTTCTTGATTATTTTATTTATCATCTGTTTTTGTCCCAGTGGAATATAAATTTCATAAATAGATATTATTGTCTGTTTGGATCATGCTAGTTTTCTGCTATCTGGAAGATGGCCTGGCACAGTAAGCATCCAATTCATGTTGTTGAATAAATAAACTAAAATTGCTCACATAGTGCTGCAGTTTACTCTGTCTTGCTGTTTATAAAGGCTCTCCCTAACTTCTTAGTTTTGAAAACATTTTCTTGGTTTTTGTTATTTCTTAATATTTTAAACTTCAGATCATCTACCATCTAATTTTGAATTTGATATGCAATAAGTAGTCAATATTTTCTTCCAGATGGACATTCAATTTTGCTAGCATAATGAGATTTATTTAAATCATGATGTGTTTATATATATATGTATGTATGCAATATCCATCAATCATCTAATCTGTATCTCTTTTTTTACACCTGATGCTACAACATGAATAAACCTGGAGGACATTATGCCAAATGAAATCAGCTGGGCATATAGTGGCGAATATCGAAGAATTTCACTTACATGAAGTTTTTAACATCGTCAAACTCAGAAACAGAGAACAGAATGATGGCTGCCAAGTACTTAGGGAAAAATGGAAATTTATTCAATGGATATAGAATTTATAAGAAAAATAAGCTTTAGTGACCTGCTGTGCAATTCCGTACCTAGAGTTGACAATACTGGATTTTGCACTTAAAACTTTGTTAAGTTTGTTAAGAAGGTGTCTCCGCCCATTCAGACTGTTAAAATCTCAAAGGTGGCCTCAAAACCCCAGAAACTTATTTTTTATGGTTCTGAAGGCTAGAGTTCAAGATCAAGGTGCTGGTAGGTTCAGTGCTTGGTGGGCGACCATTTCCTAATTCACAGAAGCAACTTCTTTCTGTGATCCAACCTAAAGGAAGGGCCAACAAGCTCTCGTGGACCTATTTTAAATGGGCAGTAATCCCTTTCATGAGGGCTCTGATCTCTTAACCTATTCACCTCCCCAAAGACCTTACCACCTAATACATCACTTTGCAAAGTTAGGATTTCACTATACGAATATGGGGAGAACACAAGCATTCCAACCATAAGCAAACAGTAGACCTCATGTTAAGGGTTCTTATGACATATAGGAATAAAAGAAGTTGGTTTAAATTCACAACTTTAAAAAATTTTTGATAGCCACCTAAGTATTTACTACCATATCAGTGAGTATTAAAGTCATTAAATAAGGTGTTATATACTTGTCTGATGTGATATATACTTGTCAAAAATTTCACTAAGATTATTATTTTATTAATTTTTCATTAAATTATATTTATTCATAGTTTAGGCCTTAATAATAATGCCAACAACATCATGTTCATAAACATTTAGTACTTTTTCAAGATAAAACAGTGTTTTCAATTAATAGCATTTGTTTGAAGGTTGATATGGATTTTAAATGAGATAATGTACATAAAGCACCTACCATAGAACTTAAATGTTATTTATTCATAGTAATAGCATTATCATTTTGCAATAGAAATAAAAATGTTGTCTTATAATTTTAATTAAAATATTTCAACAATATATGTTTGATTAAAATACTTCAGTGCCTAAACTGTTTATGTTGATGATACACTATTGAATAGCATCAGAGGGGGATGATATAGTATATTTCTTAATTTGGTATTAGTTATCTATGAAAGATTTGCAAGAAAACAGCTTTATGACAACCAAGAATTGATAAAGTGCTATAAAATAAAATCTGAACTTTGTAAAGTCAAGCCTCTCTATCTATAGATTCTATACCTGTTGGAATTCTCAGATTGAAAACATTTGAAAAAGAAAAGTAGTGTGTGAACTGAACAGGTACAGCTTTTTTTTCTTGTAATTAGTCTTTAAACAATATTGCATAACCAATATTTGCATGTCGTTTTTATAGTATTAGATATTGTAAGTAATCAAAAACCATGCAGGAAGATATAGTTAGGTTGTATGCAAATACTCTGCCATTTTTTATAAGGGACTTGAGCAGTTGTAGATTTTGGTTGCCATAGTAGGTCCTGGAACCAACCACCCATGATTACTGAAGAATAACTCTATCCTGTTGGGTCATTCTTACAACTGTTGCTTCTAGTAGAGTCTTAGAAAATGTACTAATTTATTAATATGCATATCTATATACATTGAATCATGTATACCCCTCTGAAATGAATTTTGTTTGGTAGTGAGAGATTTGGGATTTGGATGTATGGACATGAAGTGAATTTTGACAAACCTTGACCTCATACAAGATCAAGCATTGACAAGGAAATTACTCTGCAAAAGTCACTAGTTTACAAAGTCCTGATTCCTAATAAAACATTTTCTTTTATGGGATGGGCTATTAAATTACACATGGACAATTTTTTAATACTTTTTAGTGACAGTTGAAACACATGAAAGCTTTTATGGTCTAAATCCAATCAAATAGGGGTTTTGAAAGAATGGTATTTCTGTCATTTAATCCCCTCGATACCTATTTTTGGCTATTTTATAGGTCCTATTATCATTTTCATGACTCATTCCTGACCTGTAAAAGACATATATATTTTTTCTTCTGCTTCTTCAGATAGTTAACATTATCTACAATGAAAACTTTGGTTTAATTAGTCAGTCTTTAGAATTTTTTTTACTGAAAGTCAATGAACCTAAAAGCTTCTAGCAAGGTTTTAATTATTATTTTTTGTATTGTTTTCTGCCTTGTTTTGTTTTACTCTGTTTTGTAAGATACTATGAAGATAATAATCCCTCACACTTTTGTTATTTTAATTACTTTTTGGCTTCTTTCTCTTTCTGGAAATTAAAAGTACGGAATACTATAAATAAAAGTTCTCCCATCTTAGCTTTTGTATATAACCTTTAAATAATTAAAATTCTAAAGTTCTTTCAGAGATCTTGCAATTATATAGGAAGGTGTGAAGTCTAAATGTTTTTAAGTAAATGAGACTGTGCTGGCTGATAATACCTTTGAAAGCAATATTTATTATCTAAGGTATTTGGAAGGTTGGAACTGAACCTTTGTGGTGCCCATGAACTGCAAGCCCAGACTGCGTCAGGTTGAGTCTTTCCACGGCTGTAGTTTACGATAATGCCTGTGGCTTGCATAGGGGCTCTTAAGAGAAGTGGACATGTGCAAATCACATCTGCATTTTAAAGTACAATTTCATCAAAAGTGTTATTGTTAGGTGATCAGAGCCTCTAACAGACCATATAAAGTGGATTTCTCAAAGCACCCAGATGACTGATGTTCATTCATCCATTACTGACATGTGGTTTTCCCCATGCAAGGCCCCAGTCTGGGTGCTGGCTGGATCACACGGAAGATTCCAGATGAAGTTTCTATTTCTCACCGGGCCCTCATTCCTTTGGAAATCATTCCTTAGAGTAAACAATGATGGCTACGTAATTAATCACGATTCTCTCTTTGTCTTGATTTTTATGGAGTTCAGATTTAAGTTGGAGTGAAGTGTTACCTCAGTCATCTGTAAAAATGTAGAAATAAAGATGAATAAATTTGCTAGCTTTGCCCTCAAGGTCTTTCGGGGAATAACCCCTGTAGTCACGTAGCCAAGTCAGCACTGTCCCAGTCAATCAAGTGCTGATGAGATTTGACCCTAGCTTTTGGAACAGAGTCATGGAAGGAGAGAAATCAAAACTTAAGACAAGAACCATCTTACAAGATTTTCGCCTCAGCTGAGGGGTCTACGTAGTTTGCACCCAAGAGGGGATCACTGCGTCCTTACACGGGGCACTTACCCTCATCTGAGCCTGGAGTTCAGGCATTTCAGGCTTTCTGCCATCAACTATATATTTCTCCCATGTGCTCACATAACAATTTATCTTTATCTTCGTCTCAATATTAGTGAAAGAAGTTTTTCAGGGATGCCTTCTTTGTAACTGTTACTCTCTTATTAGAAAGCTGACTTGCTTTAAAATATTTTCCCCTACAGCGGAATGAAAAGAGTGTTTTAAACAATGCTATAGGGACCAATCCTTTTCACATTTTTCCCTGATTTGGTGCTAAACTAGCTCAGTCCTGTAAATTCTTCATTAAGTGCATTAAATTCATTTAACCACTAACCGACTCCACATACTTATAATTGCCATACTTTAGAAATGTGTCCCCTTCTACCTATATTCAATTACAATGTACTACAGGGGTAATCTTGGCCCTTGTGATACTATGCCAGGAATGATTACTACCTTGTTCACCAATGTGTGTGAGATTTATGGAAGAGGAGTCAGCCAATAAAAGGGTTACTATTAAGCCAGTTATAACAATAGATACTATTAAGCCAGTTATAACAATAGATACAATTATAACAATAGGTAATGACACAATATACTTGCATTAGAATCAATCCATCTGAGACATGAGAATGAGGATATAGAAATACCAAAACTCCAAAGTCATTTATTAAATGGTATTCCGATAGAGATTTATTTCCAAGTATCTGTGGACTTCAACGTGTGTGACAGTATGACTTTCTCCAGTCCAGGAAAAAAAAAGAACTCTTTCTTTTTTTATATAGTGATAAATTTTATCATAGTATTTATTTGTTCTTTTTAGATATACATAGAAGTAGAGTATATTTTGACATATTAAACATACATGGAGGTTATCTTATTCTAATTAGGATCCCATTCTTGTAGTTGTACATGATGTGGAGATTCATGTTCATACATGAATACACTATAGAGAACTTGCTGATACTGGCTTTCCAATGTCAACAAGAACACACTAAATGTTTTGAGGGATAAGAACATTGTATTAACAGCATGTGCTACACATAGAAACAAAAGATGTAGGAAAATATAACAAAAGATTTAGAGATATTTGGAACATATATCTTTTAAAGGATGGAAGAGAGAATAAGCAGAAGCAATATTTGAAGAGATAATGTCTGAGAATTCTTAAAGTTGAAAAATGATAGCAAGTTACAGACTCAAGAAATGTTGCAAATGTTAATAATAATAATAAGAGAATAACCATGATTTATAAATCAGTTAAACCAGGCACAGTGGCCCATGCCCGTGATCACAACAACTTGGGAGGCTGAGGCAAGAAGATCCTGAGTTGAAACCCAGCAGTAATTTATAGAGACCCCATCTCTAATAAAATACATATTTAAAAAAAGGGCTTCCCAGTTGGTTAAGTGCCCCTGGGTTCAATCCCCAATACCTAAATAAACAGATAAAATCAAATAAAAACATTGTAAGAAAGAATATTTTATGACATATTTATGTTCATGGAAACCAACATATTAAGCAAATTAAGAGCCAAAAGACATATCTAGTATAAAAAGAATAACATACCAGCACCAACTTAGATTTATTTAGAGAACATAAGTTTGGCTTCACATTTTATGTCAATCTGTTTTATTTAGCATATTAGTAAAAAAAGGAGAATAAAGTCATATGTTAATAGACATCAAAAAAATCAACATTTATTCATAATAAAAACTTTTAATATGAAAAATTATCATTAAAAATTACCAGGGATATCTTACTGAAAAGTCAAATGGTAAAGCTTTTTCCTTGGCAGGAGGAATTATACCAAGAAGTCTGCTGTCACCATTACGTTCCAGATCATCTTTTGTCAGTTAAAAAACAGTACTCTAAATAGATTAGAAAAGAAGAAATAAACTATTATCTATCTACAGAAATGATTGGCTATGTGGAAAAGCCAGAAAATCTACAAACTATCAAAAATACTTATATTTAGCAAGTTTGCTAATTAAATTCAACAATGAAGTACATTCTGTATGTTAGGAAGAAATGCAAATAATTTTTAAACATATTAGAATTTAAAATATCATTGACAAAACAAAAATATTAAACATCTTGGGATAAATTTAATAAAAATGCAGAATTTTTATGATGAAAGCAATAGAAATTATTAAGATAAATTAAAAGAGACTATAGAAATGGAATAATATAACCATAACAAACATGGATTGAATAACTGATTTTTAATATGTAATATTCGTAATTTTTGTATAGGTTTTCTGCAATTTCAATGAAAATTTCAACAGGTGTGTGTGTGTGTGTGTGTGTGTGTGTATCGGTGTATGTGTAAGATGACAAGCTGATTTTAAAATTTAAATAGACATGAAAAGGTGATGACAATTTTGAAAAAAACAAAACAACAATCAAAGTTAAAAGTCTTAAACTATCAAGTATCAAAATTTATTGTAAACCTATAAAAGTATAGTGATTAAGACATTGCAATGTTAGAGAAAAATATAAAAATGGACTATAAAGTAGAATAGAGTGTTTAGAAACAGATACATAAACATGACTATTCAAGTTATGAAAAAGGTTTCTTATTTAATGAATGATGCTAGATTATTCAATAGTCACACAGGGGAGTTTTTCTTTTTTGAAAGAAAGAAAACAATCTTTATCCTTTCCTAATTCATACACACACAAAAAAAAATTCATACACACAAAAAATTCATACACACAAAAAAATTCATACACACAAAAAATTCATACACACACACACCCACACACACAAATTGAATTTGAAAAATACATTTCCCAATTTGTTAGTAAGCTTCCCATCGATAGACTCTTCTTTGTCAATTGAGTGTGACCATGGCTGCTTTATTGTGAACAAATGATGTTTTGTGACTTGAAGGCCAAGGCAGTTGAGTTTCACCTGAGTTTTGAGTCACTTCCTCTTGGTGTGCTCTAAGAAATCCCATCCCTGTGCTAGCAGAAGCCAGAGAGCACAGAGAACCTACGTGTAGGCATTCCAACCTGGTATCAGTTGGGCCCAGATTTGAACTGATCCTAAGGTGATAGCCAGACACTGTAGCAGAAACTGTCTAACATGGTTACACATTGTTTTATTTCAGGGCTCACAGAATTAGCAATTATAGCATTCTTCCCTTCTCCCCCAGAGGTTATGTTCCTTGAAACATAACCTATAATAAAGTTTAATGTATAAATTAGGCACAGTAAGAGATTAATGACAATAATTAACAATATGCCGAATGATTATAAATATTATACTATAATAAAAGTTATGTGAATGTGGTTTGCATGTCAAAACATCTCACTGAGCTGTACTCCCCGTTCTTGTGATTATGTGAGATGATACAATGCCTTCATGATGGGGGTAAGGGGGATTATTCATAGTTAGGCTAGTATTGACCTTTTGACAAAATTTTAGAGGGGAATCATCAAACCACGATGATGCCAACTGACCACTGTACCCAAAAGAGTGGGGAGATAAACTGCAGATAAGAACAAAACAGCTGTACATGGAATAGATGGTCGCATTATTTCATCTGTAGTATACTGTGCAACAATAGTAACTGAAACATGGCTAAAACAGATCAATAAGATGGTCAACATTTAAACCATCAGATATATGAACATTGACACCAGGCAAATGTGAATTTTTGTCTTAATTATCTTTACTTGGTAACAGAATTCATCCCCATGTTAACAGCTTAGTATAACAATAACTAATTATTGTTCATGATTCTTTGATGACTGGGTCATGTTCATCCACATTGTATGATATTGATATTTCTTAGTCAGTAAAGTTTCTAAATGTCCTCATCACGATGCTAGAAAGCAGTGCTCAGGCTGGCTGAGAGCTTAGCTGGGACTAAGACCAGAGATCATGGTCTTCCTCAACGTGATTGATCAATCTACATAGATTATTTGCTTCTCTCAGAGTGGAAGCTAATTTGCAAACAAAAGAATGTCAAGATCAGGTATTCCCAGGGCTTATGAGTAGTTGTAAAACCTTCTCTCACATCACTCCTGCTAAGCACTCCTCAGATATCAATAATCACATGGCCAAGACCCAGTCAGTGTGGGTGGACATGCTCATGGCATAAACACTGGGAGGGAGGTTTCATTGAGGATCATCAGTACAGAAATTTAATATAACTCTAAGTGTTCACTATTTTTAACCTCCAATTAAAAATATTTGTGGACTACATAATAATAGCAGCTATAAATCATCTTAACACACATGTAACTCAAAAGCTATCATTTATGAAGCATTTACTATGTACCAGGCTTTAATTGGATGTTATTCTTTAATCCACATAAAGTCCTTTGGAGTCACATGCTGTTATTGTCCCAATTTTACAGACAGTTAAAATAACTTGCCCAGAGTTAGACAGCTAGTAATTGTAAAGCTAAAATTTGAATTCAAATCTGTTTGAGAATTGCCACTTGTGGTCAGAGCCAAGGCTATTTTGTACCTTGTATCCTGAAATCTTGGTATCCTTCAGGGTTCTTTCATCTCCCCTCTCTTTCTTCTACTAGACTTTTGTTGCTGTTGTTGTTATTTTTATTTATACATCACAGTAAAGACCATTTTTATATATTTATGCAAGCTTGGAACATATCTTATTCTAATTATGGTCCCAGTCCTGTGGATGAGACTCACTGTGGATGAGACTCACTGTGGTGTATTCATGCAGGTACCTAGGAAATTATGCCAGATTCATTACACTTTCACATTCCCATCCCTTTATCCTTCCCTTCTTTCCCTTTTGTCTAATCCACTGAACTTCTATTCTCTGCCCTCCCATCTTGTTGTGGGTTAGCATCCACATATTAAAGAGAACATTCACCTTTGGTTTTGGGGGATTGGCTTATTTCACTTAGCATGGTAATCTCCAGATCCATTCATTTACTGGAATGTCATAAAGTCCTTCTTCTTTATGGCTGAGAAATATTCTACTGTGTATCTATAACACAATTTCTTTATCCATTTACCTGTTGATGAACATCTAGGTTGGTTCTGTAGCTTAGCTATTGTGAATTTTGCTGCTATAAACATTGATGTGGCTGCATCACTGTAATATGCTGATTTTAAGTCCTTTGGGTATAAACCTAGGAGTAGGATCACTGGGTCAAATGGTGGTTCAATTTCAAGTTTTTTGAGGAATGTTTCCAGAGTGGTTGTACTAATTTTCAGTCCACCAACAATGTATGAGTGAACTTTTCCTCACGTCCCCCACCAACACTTATTGTTTCCTGTATTCTTGATAATTGCCATTCTGGTTGGAGGTAAGGTAAAATCTCAGTGTAGATTTAATTTGCATTTCTCTAGTTGCTAGAGATGTCAAACATTTTTTTTTTATATATAGATTTGTTGAGCATTCATACTTCTTCTTTTGAGAAGTGTCTGTTTAGTTCCTTTGCCCATATACTGATTGGGTTGTGTGTGTGTGTGTGTGTGTGTGTGTGTGTGTGTGTGTGTTTTGGTGGTAAGCTTTTTGAGTTTTTTTTTTATATTCTGGAAATGAACACCTTATCTGTGGTGCAGGTGGCAAAGACTTTCTCCCATTCCACAGGCTCTCTCTTTATGCTCTTGAGTTCAGACTATCAATTCTGCCTATCCAAGAATATGGGAGATCTTTCCATCTTCTAAGATCCTCTTCAGTCTAAGATCTGGCCTTTTCCTGTTGTTCCATATTTCTTGAAACATCTTTTCATGGTCTTCTAATATCTTTTCTCCATGATGAATTTTATTTTCAAGATTATATAATTTGGCTTTGGTGTTGTCTGTTCCACTCTCAAGGTGGGGTCCCTTTGGAGTTCTATGAAGGATTTCCTCAAGGCAGGGCTTAGGTCTAAGTAGGTATTAGGTATCTTGTTGAATGGCAATTGGTCTGCAGATTTTAAATCAGCACACTTACAGGCCCTGGCAGTGGCTGCTTCTATGCTGGGAGGCTGCACCCAAGCGTCTCCCCTGGGTTTTTATCATGCAGAGGAAGAGCCAATCCTTCACCCTCTCAGCGACCAGGGATCCAGCCCTTCTCAGCCTCCTAGGCTCAGTCTCCGAGCTGACAGTCACACCTGCTCACCCCTTCAAATTCCTGGCCGAGTTTAGCTGGTCTCGCAAGGTGCCAGACTCAAGGGTGTGGAGGCAGGCTCTCAAGGGTCTGCAGGACCCATATTCCCCTGGTGAAAACACTCCCCAGGCCTGATTTTCTCCTGAGCTCCTGGGCACACTGAGTCGTGTGGCAGCCAAGCTGTTTTTCAGACCCAGCTTGGATTTCCCAGGTCTGGACTCCTGGACTTGCTGCCCAGTCACCAGTGGCTAGAGTGTGATGGCCAGATGGCTCCTGCCTCAGTGCTCTCCAGGGACAGCTCAAGACACTAGGCGTCTTTCCTGCTTGAGGACATAGTGTAGCACATTCTCAGGGTCAGTCTGGCAGTGAGCTTGATCCCTGATTTCTCTGTTCTAAGACACGCCACTGTGCCACCTGAAATGAGGGTTCAAATAGTCCCTCCCCATGCTTTCCCATGGTGGCAGGATGGATCAGCTTTGGCGACTGCCCCTGGAAGTGGGCATTCTTCTTTATTTTATTATATCCATCTGAGAACCCAGTATTAAGTCCCAGTTAAAATCCACTTTTACCCACCTCACTGAGAAGCTTTTTATCTGCTTTCTTGGTCTCACACCATAGAGCAGCTTGGAAAGCAATCTCTTCTACTCTGCAATCTTCCAAGCCTCCTCTTACATGTCCACTGTTACAGCTAAAGTCATAAAAGGAGAAATTACTACATGGGAAAAAGGATGAAGAATTTATTGCTAGGTAATCACTTTGGGTAACCATTTTACAGTATCTAGTAAAGGTAAATGTGTGCATATTCTATAAGCCTACAACAGAAAATCATGCGTGTGCATCAAAATATACAAAATATATGTATGTTCATAATAGACTTAATCAAAATGATGATACTTAGAGGCAAAATGTTCACCAAAAATGGAACTGTTAAAGAAAAGTATGGCACATTTATAGAATAAAATATGATACAGTGGTAAACATAAAAGAACTATTTCTACATATAACATATAAACAAATATCACAAGTATAATGTTGATCAAAAGAGGCATTGCATGCAGGGCTCAGTGGCAAAGGCCTGTAGTCCCAGCAACTTGGGAGGCTGAGGAAGGAGCATCCTGAGTTCAAAGTCAACCTTAGCAGATTGGCAAGGTACTTAACAACTCAGCAAGATCCTGTCTCTAAATAAAATACTAGAAAAAGGGCTGAGGATGTGGCTCAGTGATCTCTGGGTACAGAAAAAGAGAGAGAGAGAGAGAGAGAGAGAGAGAGGTATTACACAAAAAGAATACATTTATCTAACTCCATTTTATCTCTCTTTTTTATATCTTTCTTTGAAATAAATTTCATAGAGTGGCAATATTTAGTCTCTAAGCTTTTTATGTGAGTCTTCCATATTTTAATAGATAAAAAATCTTATTTTATAAAATAAACATTTTAATACTTCCTGAGAACAAAAATTTTATAGAATACTCATGTCAAATAGTGAAAAATAGTTACTGTTTGGCAAGGAGATCATGGATCATGAGTAGGTAGAGGCATAAGAGAGAATGTTCAAATATTAGTGATGTTCTTTTTTCTGATATGTTTAGTTTTTTAAATCCATGAAGCTTTACTTTTATGTTTTATGCACATTAATGAATATATGATATGTGCCAATTAGATTTACTTCAAAATACTGAGCCACTGGTATCAGATCTATTGCATCACCAGATTCTCGCTCAAAAATCATTTTAAAATATGTGCATTTTTTATTTCTATCCAATAAAACGTTAACATCCAAGTGTGTGCTGTGTTGTCTTCTTGTAAGAAATTTAAAAAAGCAGTTACATGTATTGAAAATAACATTGTTTTTAATACAAAAAAGAATGTCTACTTGTATTATAAATGTGTTAGAATATATTTTAGCAAGGAATGCACAGAAATTTGTGGTCACTTATACTCAAAAGTCATGTTTTTCCAAATTGTAAGAAATTAAGTCTGATGAAGAATATAAAGCATAGAGAAATTTTATTTGCACAGATTGGGAGTCTTTGGAAACCAACAGGAAAACACTGGTATTTGTGTGTCCAGGGTATCACACCCCTGAGGTCAGCAACAAATCTTACTTTGTTGTTCCCTACATAGTAACTTTGAGGCTTACTGAAGGGTGCAAGAAAAGCAAAAGCATGATTTTAACAGAGCAGAAGAGCTAGGAAGTAGGGATAGAACTAACCTAACTCAGATGATTAAGACAAAAATACAGAAATAAAAATGATTATTTTGAAACTCCAATGAGTATAAATTGCCTTAGTAATGTGAATCCTGATGGTGTGGAGTAGGGTGATGGGGATGGGGATTAGAAATTTATTCTTACTGATTGAAATTCTAGATTTCTTCCATTGCACATTGTAGACCTGAAGGTCTTTCCACTGTGGTCACCGTGCCCTCAATATAAACGTTCTCGGGTAGGAGCCTCATTGTTTAAGGATGAAGTTATTTCATCCAATTTTTTTCCTAGTAAGCCATATTTATTTTTGAACACAACTCGACATATTCAAACCTGGTTTAGGCTTTCTCTGAGTTGAGGATTTTCATTATACCTGCTGGGAATGGAACATGATCCAAGGAATAATGGAAGAGGAAATCCTTATTTTGGCCAACTCTGTGCAAGGGGAAGCACAAGGTTGAAGTAGTACTGCTGGTAAGTTTCGGGTGTCTGGGCAAATGGGTTTGTGAACACTATCAGAAGCACACTAATGTAGAATGAACAAAGATACTCACTAATCAGCATGTAAAGATCACTATGAAACTCTGAAGCTCATATTGAAACTTATTTCTCAGATTTACAACAGAATTGACATTTTGCTTAGAATGCTGCTATCAAGGCTTTACTCTAATTTCACCTGAGAGGAGTCTACGATCAAAGAAACCAAACAGGCTTTCCTATTAAGCCTCGCTAAATTCTTTAATTATGAGTTGCAATTCGGCAAGTAGTGCTGTGTGGAAGGGAACATATCTTCCACTCAGTATTTTAAGGCTGGATACTTGAACTAAGGCAAATACCCATTGGACATTCGCAGTCAATGGGTCTGCAGATGTTTAGGGAAGATATGGTAGTGGGAGAACTGAGGCAAGACTGCAGGTCAAGACAGTGATAAACAAATGGGTATGTCAGCCAGTGCCCTTGACCATCCACAGAACTCATTCAGTCCTTGTAAAGATACAATAATGAATCTTCTGGCATTTCCCTCTGTACACATATAAGTATATGAAAACAAAGATGTTCACAAGAAAAGAAGAGGGTCATAAATATAAAAGAGTCAATCTCTTAATATTGGAGGAAACGTTAAACAAATTTATCAGAATAGCTATTGCTGGTAGGGCTTTGAAAATTCAGGCCCTTACATTATTTTTATTAATGGTGTTGACAGCATTTAATCATTTGACTCATTAATTCTAATTCCAGAAATCTATCCCAAGAACTTCATTATAAATGTAGAGAAATATTTGTGCACAAAGTTGTTAATCATTATATCACTTTTAAGTGTTAAAAATGGAAAAAAAAAACCCATTTGGGATTGGTTAAATACATTGTATTTGAGCATGGAATGCTATTAGTAGTTAAACCTGATGCTTTAGAAACATGTAATAGTATGATAGATTATTTATGAATTTATCAAACTAAAAAATACTAAAGTTTTTGAAAATTATATTACATAAATGGATAAAATGAAGACTGAAAGAAAATATGTAAAATATTAATGAGACTCACCTAATATTAATAATGTCCCACCTCTCACTGATGGGGTCATAAATGAGTAATTTTCTGTCACTATATGTTTTTGTATTTCTCAAAGTTTTGATGAGCAAATGCTTTTGTGTTTGAGATTAAGATAAATATAACTCAAAACAAAGGTTTGTAGATCTAACTATTCCATTCTCCAGTTGGAATGTTTCCCTATCATGGGTGCATTCACCCAAAATATCATGTAAATATGCTCTGAATATGTGTCAATGAAGGGAAAAACAGCACTTAGAGTTGATGATCTTTCTTGAAGAAGATAGGGAATACAGTTGATTAATTGCAACACTATGGGCGAAAGATAAACGGGAGCCTGCAGACACCATCTGTGTTTCATCAAAACCATCAAAATGGCTTATGGCTGCTTCACTGCCCTTGGGTCAGTGAGAAAGAAGCTTCTTTGCTGCATATGCAGATTTTCTATAATAAAAGTGCTCCTACCTGGCATAGAGCTGTGATCAAAGTCAAACTTTTTTTCTTTTAACCAATTTTATTTGACATCTCAAGGAATAAAACAACCATGTGTCATGCTTCACATTTGGGAATAAGGTTTGAGTTGATATGTGTTCTTCATCTACAGCTTAATTAAAACAAGAATTAAAGCATGATGTTATCAGACAAAAGTCAACAGAGTTCAGATTAATTCATTTCCATAGATCATCATGGCTTGTTAAATTAGAACCTCTGCAAAAAAAAAAAAAAAAATTTAAATGTCAAAAGAATTGGCACAAAGAGCTTTCCATTGATTCATGCCATTTGCATTAGAATTCATGTTATATATTCACTGTTTTAATTCAGACTATATCTTGGAGCATCTTTAGTGGGTCATAAATCAAACTAAGCAAAGTGCCCTGAGGGACTTGTCCATCTTAGCAAATTCTCAATTAGCCTGGTAAAGGACAGAAGCAAAGTGAGATCAATAAGATGATAGATAGGGCAGTGGGTTCTTTCCTTTTTGGTTTGGTTATCTATCAACATTGATATACATAAAATAGTCTTAGCTTGAAAGACTTTCAAAAGAATGTCTGTGAAAGTTCTTCTTGTGTTTCATAAAAGTGTCTGCACCTTACTAGCAACAAAGAAAATAATGTCTTTTCTTCCATCTTTAAATACATGTTTTTAGAATCCAGCATACTTCTTAACCACATTTGGTTATGTTGATTTTTCTCAGGTATGCTGTTATCACCCTATGGATTAAGCGATCAGAAAGGAAAATATCCTCAGTTCAGTTCATCAGAGTGTGCATCAAATTTATGAATTTGGCCTCACTGTGTGTGTGTGGGGGGGGGGGGGTTCAGTTCTACAACTATGAAATGAAGTGATGTAGGTCAGTTACCACTGAAATTGTGTTGAGTTCACACAAATAAGTGACAAAATACTATGTTATTTACTCTGAGTTGTCAACCTCAACAACCACAACATCGCATAAAAGACATGGAAGAAAAGGAGATGTGATGGGAAGGGCATTGGAATGAAGTTCTAGAAACCGGGACTCCCCCAAGCTCTAGTGGGACTTCGGTTACTGGACACCAGTGACTTCATACCTTGCACCCAATTTATAAAGGGTTAAACTAAACGTTCTTTGAGGTGCCTTCTAGACCTTATAGCCTATAAAAGGAGAAGAAGGGAGGTGGGGGATAAAAAGGGGGCAGAGGGAAATAAAGAAGAAAGGAAGAAGAAAGAAAAACAGGACTGTGGAGACAACTTCTTGGTAGTAAACGTGAAACTAATAATAAAAAGGAGTGCTAAGAACAGGAACGACTCCGCAAAGACAAGCAATCCTATGTAGGCTCTTTTTTCTTGTTTCCTAGGGAGTCTGTGTCTTTGAAAAGATCATGAATCTTTGTGATCAACTGCTGTTATTACTTTCCTTTCCCTGTTCTTTCAGTAAGACAGGAAAATGAGACACCTAACCACAGAGAGCATTCAGGTGGAAAATAATTACAAGATCTTATCTAAATCTGACAGCCTTTTCCATATTACTACCAGAATACAGCTGCTATTTTGAGATTATTTGTCTTTACATATTTGCTCAAGTTTTATTTAACACTTTGTCAACATTTAATACCACAATGAATGATGAAAATAATTAAACTTACACATTCAAAGAAAATAGTTCAAAGTGTCTTTGAAAACTGTATAGGACTCATTACAAGATTTATAGCACATTATCTATCATCTTTGAACAAAATAATAGCAAACAACATAGTCTGAGTAGAAAATAAAATAGACCAGGAAGGAACCATAAATTTAGAAATCATAAAGTGAAAGAAACATTTAAACATATTGAAACATATTGAAAGAGAGTTATCCTTAAAAGACTCAATGAAGATTAAAACAGACAAAACATATGGACATAAAATTCAAAGACATGTTCTTTACAACATGCCTAAAGCATACAAGTACAGAATGCAGCAATAATTATCAAGCACAGGTTACCTTAACAGAATAAAAGAGTGATGATATTACCAACAACCAAAGGAATGCAGCAAATCTAGGTTTTGTTGGTAAAAAGAAACACGTGAATCATGTAAAACACTTAAAGGAAAACACAGTTTCCTAGATACATAATCTGCTCAGAAACATAGAAAGTAAAAACCTACTCAGTTCCATTCAATGAGGCTACCTCACTCATGTTAATGGCACATCAAAGTAGAGTGAAAAAAAAAAATAGCTTTGGAAAAAAGTAGTGTCCACCGTTACTTATGCATATGAAAAATTATGTAATCAACAATGAGAAAACAATTTTTCATGGTCAGAAATAGTCTATTCTAGGAATGTGAAGATATGTAAATGAAAATTAAAACACAATAAGAAAATGAAAAATGGTAATGTGGGAAGTAAAAGTTGAAACCAAAGCAGACGGAATGGGCTCGGGATGCAGCTCAGCAGGAGAGTGCCCCGAGTGTGTGAGGCTCTGGGTTCAATGCCCAGACCACAGTAAATCAATAAATAAGGTAGTAAGTAAAAATTTAAATTCAAAGTAAACAGAGTTACAGAAAAAACAACTGATCCTGGGGATGTTGATATTTACCCGATATGTGCAGTCAGTGAAGGTGAACATAAGGATGGAAATGAGGACAATAGCTATGACAGAAAAAATAAAAATGTTGCAGAGGAAATGACACCGGCAAAAACAAAGCAAAACAAAACACAAAATATTCACATTAAAAGGACTCTCAGAAATACTGCATGACAAAAAGTTGCAAAAGGATCAAATGTGGGGAAATGGTTCCCTATTAAAATTTAGTATGTTATTCTTTAATATTTTTAGAAAATATTGAGTGAAAATTATAGCATTCTTAAAACCTTGTAAGTAGAATTGGGTCTTTTACCCATACGTAGAGAGTATTATGAACTGGAATTGTTGCTAGTGCCCATGATTCTATTATTTCTGGATTCCAATTAGCTGGAGCAAAGCCAATCACTTTTCCTTCATTTGCATATTTGCACAGATATAGGTTTCATCTGACTTTATGTAACAAAGTACTTCTTGATTCCACAATAGCATCTCTATAAAAATTTGTCATATCTTGGTTTACTTTTGGAGTGAAAGTATTCAGGGAATGTTGATGTAAATTACATTTCCCCCAAGAAAACTTCCACAAGTTCAGTAGACCACATGTCTTCCAGAATTGTACCTCTGGAGCTTCTGCAGTTGGAAATGGAAAGATAGTGCCCCATGACTAATTTGGCCTCCATTTCAGAAAACACGGATTAAAAGGCTTTGATGGGTTATCATGGATTAAACCAACAAAGGTTGGGTTCCCTCACTTTTTAACATGATAGATTGGGTTTGTATGACTCAGTTTAATAAAGCATCATTATCTTTCCAGACATATTTCCACGTTTGCTCCTTAAAAATAATTTTTTTTCAATTAGTCTGTTTCAGCTATGGTACATTTTTTTATGTTTATGTGCCTTACAGCTGCACATACTACTGGGGTTCATTTTTAAACAAGCTTACATTCGTGGAACATAATTGACTTTTCTTTTGTATCTTACTTTACATTGAAAGGAAATAGCCTGTCTTACAATTCACACTGTCTACATTCACACTGATTTCACCAAGACCTCTCTTGTCTTCTCGTCTAACCCAACACAGACACTTTTGCCCTTGAGTGCTTTGCCTGAGAATAATAAAGACACATGTACTGTATCACAATTGTTGGATGTTCCATATGTAGGCCAAATACATAGTGATCGCTCTTAACCCACTTGAATCTAATGTATGAAATATGATATGTCAAGAGCTTTGTAATGTTTTGAACAACCAATAAAAAAAAGGAAAAAAATTCTAAAAAAAAAAAAAGTGATTTTAATGTGAATGTGCCACACAGCTTCCCATAATTTCCACTGTCTCACAGCAGAGTCATCTCCAGGTACTAATGACGGCTTAATAAACTGGGTCATAAGAACCAATCTATCGTGTTAAAAAATGATGAAACCCAGCCTCTGTCATGCTGAAGAGTGGCCTTGCCAGCTTTTGTTGGTTTAATCCAACAAAGTATAATGCTTTGCCAGCATCTGAAATCATTGTTTATTTTAATCTTCTATAATAACTTTCCAGCCACAAAGACGAAGCTTTAAGTACTCTGATGGGTCACACTATCATCTGGCTGCCACTGTATTTCCCATTATATTCTGGAACCTGCCTAAGCATCTGGGCATCAAAATTAGTGACACAATGATCAGTCTGTTGATGATGAAGTACTGTATGTCATGGCTGCTTGAGAGAGAAAAATTCTTAGAGCTTCCTACTCATTTCACTCTGTTACAATGAATATATTGTGCCACATAAGAACCAAAGGCAGAGTTGCATTAAGAGAGTTGCTCTTAGTCCAGCTCCAGTGCTGCTCTCCATCACAGCGCGGGACAAACGTGTTCCCTGCAGAGATGCCCCTGAATTCTGCAGGTTCCTTTCTACTTAGTAAAGGTGCCAGAAGTGGAGGCAACCTTGGCAAACACTCTGATTCACCCTTATGAGCATCTTGAGCTTAAGTTGAAAGAAAGAAAATACTATTTTCTTGCTTCTCCAAAGGTACCAATAAGTGCTAAATATTCCCTTCAGCATTATCTATATATTTAATCCTCTGTCTTCATCGATTATCTCTTCTTTTCATGTATCATTGAATTTGGCCAAATGTTTCCACTTTTGGAAGGAACATCAGGGGTAGCCATATGCTGGCCCAATTGCTGGCCTCCTGGTAAGTCTCCTTTGGTCCACCCATGTGCAGTAAGATTACACAAGTGGAAAGTTAGAGGACTATGGCATCTGCTTGGCAATGTGACCGAGTTCACTCTGATCCTTAATTCTGTCAGATGAGGAAAAGGATTTTGGCAAAGACAGCACTTACCAAGCATTCCATATTAGAATGTCTACACCATATTAGAATTGTCTACACTCCCTGGCTCTTTGAATTGTTAGGTGAGGCTTGTGTGCTTCATTCTGATTAATGCTTTTTAAAGAGAAGTGATGCATGTGTCCTCTGGCCTGAAGCAGTTGAGAAATGGTACAACTTTGACCACTCTCTCTTCCTGTACCTTTGGAAACCTCAGAAGTCATGCACGTTGAAATGCTAACATCGTAAAATAGAAGAAGCTTAAGTATCTGAGAAATAGATGGAACTTCAGGAGATTGATAAGGTGTGTGTGGGGGGGGGTTTCAAGAAAAGTAAGGACAACACAATTTTTATTTTATTATGGAAAGGCACTTTTTTATTCTTTCCCTAAAAACCTTAACTTTCTCGTAGTCATTTTTTTAAAATGGTTGACCAACCTTTCAACAGTAATGTAAATGACATAAGTTCTTAAAAATAACTGTCTTGTGTCGTATAGAATAAAAGATGGTGATATAGATAGAGATACATAAATACCACTAAGATCTATATGCTCTTCTAATAACTCACAAGTGATTAGAGACTATTTCACTAGATTATTTTGAATTTTACAAGTCATGATTTTGGTAATGTGCCTTCTATGTATGTTTGTACTCTCTTACAGAACAATTTTTTAAATATTCTCAGAGTATTTCCAAGTATGTTCTATAAGGAAGATTTATTTGGCAATGGGTAACAGAAAGCAAAGCTCTCCTGGGCACTTAGGGGAACCCTGATGTCTTTCTGAAGAGCTAAAGAACAAACAACACAAGGAAGTCTCTAGACCCTGTAGAAGGTGGCCCTGAACCTTTAGATTCTGTCTTTTATCTGCAACATGCATCCTGAGAGAAAGAAAGAGAGAGGGAGAGGGTGAGGGAGAGGGAGAGAGAGAGAGAGAGAGAGAGAGAGAGAGAGAGAGAGAGAGAACATGGCCCGATGCTCTAGTGTTAAATATATAAAGAATCCATTTTGCTCAGGCTACACAACTAAAGTAGCTAGAGTGGGCAGGTTTGTGCATTTTCCTTTAATTCTACATGGAATCTCAGCTCTCTATGGCTTATTATTCCTATGGCAAGATGATGTTCCTCCAAGAAGAATATTCAGCAAACAGAAGCTAATATGTTAGTCTTAACATCTAGTGCAAAGTTTAATTGTATGCATAAAACTTCTATTGGCAGACCAGGGTCAGTGGGTAGACTCCTCTTATTCTTGTGACCTTATTAGAGAGATAGAAACAAGGAAACACACATTTATTAAGTGCTTGCTGTGTATCAGACTGTGGGCTCCTCTCTTTATCTGCATTATTTCTTTAACACATAAGACAATCTTGATGGTAGATATCAATATTATATTAATAAATTAAGAAAGGGAGGATGAGGGAGGTTAAGTGATCTTTCCAAAGGAACACAGCATTTGAATATGTGTTTGGTTAATTCCAGAGCCCAATATTTTAATCATTGTATTATGCTGACCCACTTGGTATGATATATAGCACATAAAATGTGCAAAATTTGCTTTTATTGAGGTAAAATTGACTTAAAATATGAAAAATCATTTTAAAATACATGGTTCAGGAACATTTCATGCATTCACAGTGATAAACATTAAGATAAATAACACTAATAACATTAATAGAAATTTTCTAGATTTCTTCTTATTTATTTTTAACTTTGTTCCATTTTAATCAGAGAAGATAATTTGCATCTTTCCATGTGATGAAATTGCTTGAGCTTTGTTTCATGTCCTTGCTCATGTGAACTTGAGAAACTCGTGTCCTGTGTCCTCTGCTATTGTTGGACAAAAGGTCTGCATATGTCAACTGGGTGTAGCTGGTCTTTAGAGTTGATCAGGTCCTCTATTACCTTATTGATTCTTGTCTAGAAATTTTATTCACTATTAAAATGAGGATGCAGTATCCAGCTGCTATTTTAGACTTGTTGTAAACTGTCCATTTTGCCTTTCAATTCTGTTGTATTCATTTCATATATTTAGGAACTTCTCGTTTGGTGCATGGATGCTTTCAGTTATTATGTGTTCTTAGTAGCATGAGGAGTATGGTCACCCTAGCTTCCTTTTGATTATACTTTACTTGGAATATGCTTTTCCACCCTTTCTCTTTTAACTTATCTGTGCATTTAGGCAAGAGGGAGTCTCTTACAGACAAGGTACACTTATATTCGTGTGTGTGTGTGCATTTCTATATTCATTCAGTCAATGTCTGTCTTTTCATGGATAAACTTAAGCCATCTACATTTAAAATGATGATTTTAAAGAATATACTTCTGCTCATTTACTATGTATTTTCTAAAGTTCTTGTTCCTCAATTCCTCCACCATCACCTTCTTTTCTGTTTCATTTTTAATTTTTATTGTTCCATTTAATTCAGTCTTCTCATTTTCTGCATTTTTGAACTTAAACAGTTACAATGGGGATGTTAGCTGAGATTCTAAATTTATAGCAATCTGGTTTCAATTAATACCAACATAGTTTCAGTAACATATATTAGCTCTGCTTCTATTGAACTTCATCTAAACTCCCCTTTATTTTGTTATTATCACAAAAGACATATTTAGGCACTAAGTACCTATTAATATGAATTTACAGCAATAGTTTTATGCAGTTATGCAAGCCTCACGGGGAATGTAGTCATCATCCTCGAACTTGGGAGATATGGGGCTGGAGGATGTTGAATGGTAGCATCTATGCAAAATACTGATAGTCACTGAAATTTATGGTTATCTTTCTTCATTGAGCTCTTCCTTGGATATTGCCAGTGTTCAACCAGATTCCAGAGTTGACAAATAATTGATTATGGTAGTTCTTTTTAGATTAATGGCTATTTTGGTAGAAAATATTAATACCTGAACATTCCAACTTTATCATCTTCATGAAAGATTTGATGTAAAGATAATCACAAAAATAACGAAGGCTAAGATTCTTCCCTGAGGGAGCACTTCTTACATTTCAAACTTACTTGATATAAAAAGGAGCTGTTCATGAAATGCTATAGGAAATGTGAAACACAGCCTTAATGAGGTAATTCAATCTATGACAGAAATTCTCTAATGTGAATTCTAATGAGTGGGAGAAAGTATGGGAAATGTTTCCTATTGGAATGTCTGAAACATGAGAGAACCCTGATATTGCTGTACTATCTAATCCTGCAGAAGGCTCTTAAATCCTCAGGAATTCAAATCAAGGAATGGTACCAGGCTTGGATATATAGGAATTATAATTAGCATTGATTACTGAGCTATCAACTATGATCCAGCACTATTTCAAGGCCATATGTTTAGTATCTTAGATGCTAACTCTAAATAAGAGAAGTCGGTCTTATTTCCTCTTTCTGATAGGCATGATCCTAAGGCAGCCCTCAGTGTTCCTTTTTCATTAAGTGAGAGTGGGACCAGTCAAGAAGAGATAATTTTATGATTATATTATATATAAAAGGAATTTTGCAGATAATTAAGGTCTTCAACAGTTAACTTTAAGTTAAAACTTCAAATCAGAGGGAAGATTACTGTGGGTGGGCCTGACCTAATCAGGTGAACCAATAAAAGAGATCAGACAGCAAAAGAAAATACTCACCTGCTTTCCTTCAAGAAGCAAGTGACCATGTTGTGAGAGGATGTGACAAGGCCCTGAGTGTGACCTCTAGGGCCTGGGAGACCAGCCAACAGTTAGCAGGAAGACAGTGACCTCAGTCCTTGCCATAAAGAACTGACTATCTCGAATGACCAGTAAGCTTTTTAGAGGTCCTGAAGGTTCATATGGGATCATAGTCCCAGCCATCTCTCTGATTTAATCCTGGTGACATTCATGGCAGAAAATTCAGATAATCAGGTCCCAAACTCCTGAATCATGGAAAATGTGAGACAACAAATCTGTGTTGTTTCAAGCTACATCAATCAACAAGTACATGAAAAAATGCTCACCATCTCTAGCAGTCAGAGAAATGCAAATCAAAACCACCCTAAGATACCATCTCACTCCAGTAAGATTGGCAGCCATTATGAAGTCAAACAACAACAAATGCTGGCGAGGATGTGGGGAAAAGGGTACACTTGTACATTGCTGGTGGGACTGCAAATTGTTGCGGCCAATTTGGAAAGCAGTATGGAGATTTCTTGGAAAGCTGGGAATGGAACCACCATTTGACCCAGCTATTCCCCTTCTCGGTCTATTCCCTAAAGACCTAAAAAGAGCATGCTACAGGGACACTGCTACTTCGATGTTCATAGAAGCACAATTCACAATAGCAAGACTGTGGAACCAACCTAGATGCCCTTCAATAGATGAATGGATAAAAAAAAATGTGGCATTTATACACAATGGAGTATTACTCTGCATTAAAAAATGACAAAATCATAGAATTTACAGGGAAATGGATGGCATTAGAGCAGATTATGCTAAGTGAAGCTAGCCAATCCCTAAAAAACAAATGCCAAATGTCTTCTTTGATATAAGGAGAGTAACTAAGAACAGAGTAGGGAGGAAGAGCATGAGAAGAAGATTAACCTTAAACAGGGGTGAGAGATGGTAGGGAAAAGGAAAGAGAAGGGAAATTTCATGGAAATGGAAGGAGACCCTCAGGGTTATACAAAATTGCATACAAGAGGAAGCGAGGGGAAAGGGAAAAAAAAACAAGGGGGAGAAATGAATTACAGTAGAGGGGGTAGAGAGAGAAGAGGGGAGGGGAGGGGGGGAGGGGGGATAGTAGAGGATAGGAAAGGCAGCAGAATACAACAGACACTAGTATGGCAATATGTAAATCAATGGATGTGCAACTGATGTGAGTCTGCAATCTGTATACGGGGTAAAAATGGGAGTTCATAACCCACTTGAATCAAAGTGTGAAATATGATATGTCAAGAACTATGTAATATTTTGAACAACCAACAATAAAAATTAAATAAAAAAAACACTGGATATTTTTCTTACATAATCTCAAAGCCAAAATACCACTTTTATTGTCAATTAAATTACCTTTAATCATGAATGTCAATGAATATTATTTATTATGGTTATTATTTTATTTTTTTTCCATTGGGGTTATTGTATCTTACTCCTTAAATATTAAAGAAATCAATCCCTTAAAAAAAGCTACTAAGTTTGTGGCAATTTTTATACAATAACAGAATATGTATATACTCATCTTGGGTCAAATTCCCTCATCAACAGGGAGGATAAAAACAGAATCACTGATAGTAATCAAAAAAAACAAGAATGTGGCTTAGTTACAGAAACTTAGAGACAGGCTTAGCATAAGCCCAGGACTAAGATCAACTCAAAGCTGAGCCAGTAATGCTAAGACTTTTTCAATATGCCCATCATCTCCAATGTGCTAATCAGCTCCAATTTATAGATGAGGCCACCACAACTCTTATTTATGAAACTAAACTAACTGGGGTTTGATTTAGGTAAAAGTGGGAACTAAGGCACTAGTTTCCTAGTGAAGTTTTTCATGATTGATACTGGCATTTTATAGTGACTGGCAGAGGTTCCTTGAAGGGTTCTAAGTCCTGTTCTCACATGGTTCCACCATTTCCTTGCCAGAGACTGGAAGTCTGACTTAGGGAGGTAAATCATAGAAAGTAGAAAGAGACTCCAGGAAAGGGCCCGTCAGCAATACATTTCCAGCTGAGGACCACACTGTGTTCCAGAGGTACAGCTGATCTTGGTTTGTCGAATATGGTCTATAAGCTTTATCTTTAATTTTTTTTTTCTGTGTGATCAAATTTAATGAATAGAATGAAATTTGAAGTTGAAGGGCATGCTGTCTGTCTCTGTCATTAAGGAGGGTGGGACTGGTTTGTTTGGGATGGAGTGCCATCTCTAAAGGCAACAATTCCAGGAGTCCTGGAGTCATTGTCCTTCTCAGTTTCTAAGAGCTGACCAGACACCACAGGAAAGTCTATAAACCAGGCACAAATACACGGACGACTAAAGGAAGTCACTTTTTCTTGCGACGGAAATGATTTTTCATGGATTCATCGTGAGTTCCCCCACATCGAAATAAGGAATTTCTACTTAAAACCTTGAAAAATTCAACAAATGTATAATTAAAGAGAAATTTTCACATATAAATAAATATTAGGTTTAATGCTCTTACAGAGCTTAAAAAATCCACTGAAATGATGCATAAAGGGAACGTTGCTATGATGCTTACTTTGCAGCCATGTTACCACTATTTTTAATTATTCTTTTATTGTTTGAGGCTGCCAACATGATATCTTCTTCAAGCCTGCTTATTTCATTTTTAGATCACGATCCCCCAACATCAACTGACAAACACTTGGTACTTTTTCATCATTTTATCTCACTAAGAAACATTGATTCCAGAATTTATTTTTCCACTCATACTGCCACCCCTACTTTATGGATATTTGGAAGATATTATTATTTGTTTTGGTTTAGATATGGGGTGTCCCCCCGAAAGCTCATGTATGAGAGTGCAAGAAAGTTTAGAGGTGAAATGAGAGGGTTTACCTGATCTTAACCTAATCAGTGAACGGCTCCCCTGATGGGATTCACTGGGTGAGAAGTGTAGACAGGGTGTAGCTGGAGGAGGTGGGTGGTTGCAGGTTTGCCTTTGGGGTATATACTTTGTTCCTGGTGAGGACAGCTTTCTCTGCTTCCTGATGGCCATGTCCAGAGCTGCTTTCCTCCACCACATGCTTCGACCACGATGTTCTGCCTCACCTTGAGCCCCAAGCAATGAAATGCTATTAAGATTATTCTCATAAAGTTATAATGTATGTAAAAGGCACCATGGAGCTGGCAATATTAACAAGGAACAAAATCATTTCTTCTTCTATCTATGATGGTTCCACCTACAGCAATGGTAGAAGCTTTGCTTAAAATTTATTTCCTCTTGTTGAAGAATTAAATTTTTGTATGATTCAATGTCAATCAATTTTGCACACAATTTTCCTTTTTTTTTAAGAGAGAGAGAGAGAGAGAGAGAGAGAGAATTTTAATATTTTTTTTTTTTTTTAGTTTTCGGTGGACACAACATCTTTGTTTGTATGTGGTGCTGAGAATCGAACCCGGGCCGCACGCATGCCAGGCGAGCGCGCTACCGCTTGAGCCACATCCCCAGCCCCACACAATTTTTCTTTTTTAGAAAAGTAATTGCATAATTTGTTTGCATGAGATATACCCATAATCCCAGCTGCTGAGGAGGATGAGGCAGGAATTTCTCAAGTTTGAGGCTAAACTGGGAAATGAGACCCTGTCTCAAAATATAATGAAAAGGGTTGGGGGATGTAGCTCAGTGGTAGAGCACTTGCTTAGGATGCATGAGGCCCTGGGTTTAATCCCCAATACCACAAAATATTAAAACAAACAAACAAATAAAATGACATACACCCTGAGGTAGTTCTTGATAATTCAAAATACTGTTTGATGAGTATAAAATTGGAGGAAAAGAGTATTCCATACATTGGAGAGCTATTTCACCAGGTTGTGAAATAAGCCAAATGAAGCGTTTTTGTTTTATAATAGAAGATCCTTTTTTATGTGCTAGAAATTTATGATCAAATGGAGAACTTCTTACTTTGAGATTTTTTTCCTATGTTGTAGACTAATCGTTTTTTTCTGTACATGTAATTTTACTCTATGGTAAGCTGGTATAGGTTGTACGTCCATAGTATACATTTTGGGCCAGGGCAGCTCTCTATTTAGGTTTGAGATTCTCCCAACCATTTGGTAACATATTTGCTGCCAACACAGACTTGAGGCGAGAGCAAAGACCTCAGTGTTTGACACCCTAAGTTTGAATCTTGGCTGCTTAGCAGCTGTAGGATTTGGCCAAGTTAATTTGTCAAAACATGATTTTCCTCCATGAAATATAATTAATAAAATTTACTCCATAGGATTGTTCTGAGGTTTGCATGAGATTGTGAGTAATGTGTTGAGTTCCATGGCCGTTACATAACAGGTGGCTGACAAATGGTGGCCAGCATTAGGCTTACTGTGTTAATTTAAGTTTTAGATGGCTTTTCTCATCCATTCTGGTTAGATTTTACTAGTCTAACTCCAATAGAACAAATTCGTCTTCCTCACTTCTAAATCTTACCAGGCACTTCCCTGTTTCTTACCTTGAGCCTCCAATCCTCAACATGGCATGGTTTAGGTTATTCCAACTGCAAACAATTCAGGCTGAATATCCTTGGATAATGGCCTCTACCTCCTTCCTGAGTCCCTGGTAGCATCCCAGGACCTTGGCCACCCTCCCTGTCATGTGAGCTTCCTCTATGTGAACTCCGGAGGGGCACTGCTTGTTCTCACCAACCCTGAATAATGGCAGCTGGACAAAGGTATCTCTCAGGGTAAAATTGAGAGCTGTGTCAACAAATTCTCTATTTTTAAAATGCTTTTGTCCCACAGGAAAGTGAAGACTATGACTGTGTCTTGGGAAGGGCACAGTGTGGCATGAGGACTGAGTGAGGGCTTTGGTTTGGATTAAGAACTCTTGCATTGCAACTCCATCCCACAGTGACCATGCCAGTTTCATGATATACCAAGATACTTGATGCCCCTGGTATCTGCTGTCACATTTATAAAGAAACAATGTAACAATTTGTATTTCCTTAGAGTGTTTTGAGAAATAAGGGAAATATCATTGCCATAGGGCTTATTTGATTCTGTTCCTCCTCTATTTCTCTTGTCCTGCCTATAAAATACATTACAAAACAAAACAAAACAAAACAAAACACCAGTATGTGACTTTATTTACCTTGTACTGCCTGCTGTGCTAATAGTCCTGGAACACTGCTGTCCCCTCTTGTTGGATGTGACCAGTGTTGACTGGATTGTAGACTGACTTTTCTCCACATTTGGCTCAGCCCCATGGCATGAATTTTTTTAATTGGTTCTTTTTAGTTATACATGACAACAGAATCTAGTCTGACTTATTATTCAAGCATGTAATATATCTTATTCTAATTAAGACCCCTTTATTACATGATGGTGGCATTGGTCTTTGTGTAAGTACATAGGAACATTATTACAGGTTCATTCCACTGTCTTTCCTCTCTCTACCCCCCTCCCTCCTTCCATTCCCCTCTGTCTAATCCACTGAACACATAGGACACTATTTACCCAACCCCGATCTTTCCAGATTCAATGTTTCATGCTCTATCATCTCCTGGTCTTCATCCTGCCAAGACCATCCTATTGCTCAGAGCAGAACTCAAGTAAATGACTTCTGACAGGAATTTCCTTTACCAGGAGAAATGCATATGTCAAAAGGTTGCATTAAGACTATGTCCGGGTGAATTCCTGATTCATTTTTTTTTTTTTGCAATTCTACAAAGCCATTTATAGATATGGGGTGAAAATAAAGGGCCTTGTTGTATCAAAAATTGAAACAAAGTGACAACTTTATTTTCAAATTGCCATTTCCTGTAATTGTTTCAAGTACAGTAAGAAGTAAATTTTTCATAACTCTTGGATCCATTTAGCAGTTCTACCGGCCAGAGTGCTCTTTGTGAAAACAAATAACACTAAGTCAATTAAAATTCATTTTTATCAGGCAGAAGCTTTGCATAATAGATTTCTTGCCATTTTTTAAGCAGGAAAGTTTTGTTCTTTACATTCAGTTGCCTTTTATATGTAAGAATTTTTGAAAATTTTGTTCTCTATTAATAAATTTCTAAGAGTAAACTGTTTTGTGCTATGTCTAACTAGATGCCTCCACTTATGCAATATAGGATTAAGTATTGATTTTTTCTGAACCATTTCAGAGTTAGGTTGGATACATTGTGTGCTTTTTTATTATTGAATATATATATATATATATATAGATAGATAGATAGATAGATAGATATAGATAGATAAATAGATATATACACACACATATACTATATTTTGTACACATATATATGTATGTATGTATGTGTGTATGTGTGTATATCATATATATGTGTATATATATATATATATATATATATATATATATATATATATACACACACACACACATAAATATGTATTTTTGGGGTTTGGTACTGGGGATTGAACCCAGGGGCACTTTATGCCTAAGCTAACTCTTTTTTTTTTTTCAAGACAGATCTCTCTAAGTTCCTGAGGGACTCACTAAGTTTTCTGGGCTGGTCTTGAACTGGCAATCCTCCTGCCTCAGATGCCAAGATGCCCAAGTTGCTAGGATTACAGGTGAGTGCCACCACACCCAGGTGATCATTAAATTCTAATGTATACACCTTCAGAACAGGAAAATACCTTACATAATCAAATTACACTTGTCAAATCAGGACATTAAGTTGGCAGTCCATATTCAAATGTCATCAATTGTCCAATGTCCTGTGTAGCTTTTTGTTCCTGGTCCAGAATCCTGGTCAGATTAAGGAGGGCATTGAGGTACCACATCATGTTAGCAATATTTTCTTCTTCTTCTTTTTTTTTTTTTTTTTTTTTAGGTATCAGGGATTCAACCCAGGGGCATTTAACATCGATCCACATCTCCAGCCCTTTATCATTTTTAGTTTGAGACAAGGTCTCACTAAGTTGCTAAGACTGACTTTGAACTCACGATCTTCCAGCCTCCATCTCCTGAGCCGCAGGGATTGCAGGCATGCATCACCACAACCCAGAATCCTTTACCTGATACAGTTCCTTGGACTTTAATTTTTAGTTCTTGACCTTGACTGTTTGAAGAAAGCAGGTCTGTTTTGATTCTTTCGACAAGGATGCCACAGCAGGGATGCTCTGTTCTTATTAGTGCATCATATCAGGAAATTCGTATTGTTGGTTTGAACAAACGGGATTAATTATGGTCAGCCAGGTTTCTCCACTGTAAAGGTACTGTTTTCCCTTCTGTGTTTAATGTGTAATTTATGGGGAGATATTTCAAGGCTGTAAATATCCTGTTACACATTAAACTTTATCCATCAGGTAGATTCAGCCTCTATTGATGAGTTTTCTGACTCTATCCTTATCTTCATATTTGTTGGCATTCCATTTTAAGGAAGATTTTCCTCTCTGCCGCAGTCTGGCTGGGCACAATTCAGGAGCCACTTGTCAAAAGAAACTAACTTTATTTTTAGAACCACGCAAGATAAACAAAACAGCTCCTCAGGAAAAAACCCTCAGAGCCCAACTGCCACCACCGGCTTCCCACAAGCCACACACCCCAACCCAGCCTCCTCCTCCCACAATCCTCCTGCTCTTGAGGCCGATTGGCTGGGTCACATGGGCGGAACCAAAAAAGTCCCCCAATGAGCAGCTCCGTGGTCTGAAAGGCAGGGAAACAGCCCAATGAGCATCACCGCAGAGGAGCCAATCAGCTAGATATTGCTGGGGCCGCTGTGAGCCAATCATCAGCTGGCAGTCTGAAAGTTTGCTGGGGCCCCTTCAGCTGTGGCTCTCAACATCTCTCTCTTTTATTTTTTAGTGATTTATTTATATTAGCGTGAGCTCATAAACTCTTATTTTATTCGAGGAGTGATAGTCCACTACAATGATCATTTATTTTGATTCTCAACTGCTTCTTGATTTGACCACCGCATGCCCTTCAAGGTCAGTGAGGCCTGTGACCTTCGAAATGTGTCCACCATACTTCAGTTTCTTTGTTACTTTACAACACAAGAGCTTCCAGACTCATTTTGTACTATTTCTGTCCCACCTTGGTATGGACCTCTTTTCTAAGGCCCTGTGGTTTCTTTCCAAGGAGAACAGTAGGTAGCAGGCAAAATCCTGCACTAGGCATGTTCATCACATTCGATGAGCCATGCTTCTACGTCTTTCTGCACACAAAGCTGAGAAATTCACCCAAATTTCTTTCTGCCTATTTGTCTGTCTGTCCATCTATCTACCCATCCACCTATCATCTCTTTCTCTTTATGCAATACCATCTGTCTTTCATTTATTATAAAGTATGCATTTATGCTCTTTGCCCAATTCCAAAACCACAAAAGTTACATTCTGCCCTTTTCCGTATTCTATAGTTGTCTATTTTAAAGTATTCCATAGTTGTCAGTATTTCTCCAACAGAGGTGGAGCTGACTCCATTACCATAATATATTAGAATACATAGGAAAAATTTTAGCAGTTTCAGAAAAGAAACTTCAAATCAATGCCTATTATGACTCTTTATGCTGAATTTATTTATTTTTTAGAAGCAGTTGAACGCAATACCTTTATTTTGTTTACTTATTTTTATGTGATGCTGAGGATCGAACCCAGGGCCTCACAAGTGCTAAATGATTACTCTACTTCTGAGCCACAATCCCTGCCCCCTTTATGCTGAATTTAATAGACAAAAATATTGTCACAGATGAGCAAGGACAACATAAAACATGACACCGATAAGGAGAATGAATCAAACAGACTAAGCATTTTGCCAATATTGCTCTTTAATATTACCAAAAAAATTTTGGAAAGTAATAAACTTTTAGCAAATCTTATATTTAACTCAAAATTTTCATTATGTTCTGTCAAACAACTAATAACTTCTGGTATACTTCAATGATTTAAACTTAATAATATAATCATTACCTCAATTTTTAAATGTATCTTACATATCATTATCTATTTAAAATGCATACTCAATCAGGATTTTAACAAATGAAACTTCACATTGTTTAATTTTTTAAACCTATTTTTATTTCAATTTCCATGTAAAATTTTGTCATGGCAACTAAATCTTTCTTGATAGTCTTTTATTTATTCAACTTACCATACTCCTTTGCAAAAGATAGCTAAGATACTGCAATAGGCATTCATTGCATTCAGGGAACCAGTGCTTCTTGGTCTTCTCTGTATATAAGTTTTAAGTTATTCTATATATACTTCTAGGTTATATATAGAATAATTCTCTGTATGTAATTTCTATATATTAAATATCATTAGCCTATAAGGTTTTTAATAATAGACTATATTTGGTTTTTATTTGTACCCATAATGCTTAAAACATTATTTTTGAAAATTTCTTATTGATTTGAGTTTGTTAAAGTCCACAGTATGCCCTGATACAAAAAAGAGGACTAAAGTTTTAGAGCTGAGAGGGCAAATGGCATCCATGTTCCAGCACCTCGTGTTGGCCACACCTGCAAGGGTGTTGAAATGGAGTCTTGAAATGACTATGAAGCTTCATCTAGGCTGAGAATGACAGATATTATGTTACTAATGGCATTGCCATAGGCATGGATTAGGGCCATTCATTTGCCAGCCCAGAGCAACAGTGACAATCCTAAAGCTGGATTCTAGAGCATAGGAGGGAATAAATTTATTTTGGAAATTTAGCAGACTAGGTAGGTGCGTTACCTCCACCTTTCCTCTAGGTTGTACTTTATGGATTAAACTCAAAACACTGCCCCAATGTTTTGTTAAGATAAGCAATGAAATCAGACTATGAAGGACCTGGGATAGGTTCATATCATCTCCTTGGCTAGATAAATAATTGCTGACAAGAGGCCATAAAATTGTGCTCCCAAGGATGGTCTTAACACTATAAGGTGTTAGTGGCATAACAGAAAGAATAACAGATTGCCAGGAAGTGTGGACCCAACTCTGCAGGCACTCGCTGCCCTGACCCAGGATGAACACAGGACCACCCACTCAGGCTCCAGGAAGCCAGCAACAACAAAGTGAGTCACAGGCATTGCAAGGTCTGGTGAAAATTGTCTTTGGATAGCACTCGTTATAACTGTGCTTGCATTTTGCTTCTGTTCTATGTAAGTTCTGAACTGGAACATTTTTTTTTTCAATTTTGGGGTAAGAGTCAACTAAGAAGAATCTAATAGCCATATACCATATGTATGTATTTATATGATGTCAGAGGTCAGGATGAATAAATTGCCATATATGTGTGTGTGTTTATCTATATACATGTAATCATATATACCATATACCATACCATAATATGTCATATGTGTATATACACACACTAATATGTATGGCACACTATTGTCAGACTAAATTTATTATCTGGGAATATTAGATAATGCAAATAAAGTGATGAAAATATACGGCAACCAGAGGCATACTTTACCTTTAAGTGCTCTCCAAGCATTCTCAAAACATACTAAGCAGTGGGTTTAGTGGCAAAGGAAGCTAAGATATGGCCTAAGATTATATTCTTTTTTAAATTTTGTATTTGTTTTAATTAGTTACACATGACAGTACAATGACCTTTACATATCATAAAATTATATACTTAATTAAGAAGAGAACTAGGGCTATATCTCAGGACTTGAAATTTAAGCCAGCTCTTCTAGAAAGTACGTTCAATCTGGGTGAGAATGGATGAGGATGTTAACAGAACCAATCATGTTTTCAGTAGTTCTGAGAGTCTTTATTTTTTGGTTGAGAGTATCTCCTTAATTTGGTCAGGTATATATACATCTTGTTAAAGAAAATATCTTTGACTCTTTCAGAGCATCATCCTTATTTAATTAATCTTACGAAAAAATGGTATGATAGAACAGGATGCTGAAATGGATTTTCTCTAATGAAATTTATCAGAATTTTCATTCTCAGTACCCTCAATTTTTTCTCACCTAGAATTTATTGACAAGAAGATATGAAAAATGTACCTAAATTCCAATGAGTTCTCAGTTTAGCCTGACAGTTCTGTCTCTGAACCGTGAGTTATTGCGATACCACATATGATGGGTAATATATCCATCCTGACCTCTGAGCAGATTCCATTGTGGATAATGTCATTCCAAAGATTCAGCCTTGAATATGACATGTGAAGGAATTATGTAGTATCCACCAAGGAAACACCTACCTCTGATGTGCTTAATGGATCTGACCTAAAATTTATTTTATGAAGAATGAGTTCCTGTTGACTTAGGAGTCCTGAGTTACAGACACATTATTTCCCAGCTAGGTTATTAAAGATACAATGGCATGAAAACCAAATAAAAATCAGGCCTGTTTTTCTGTAATTGATTCCAATGACATTAAATGTCTGGGAATGGCCTAGAGATTTGGGCAGGGAGAGATTGGGCAGAATATTCTGATGCTGAATTCCTATGGAAAAGGAAGTTCTTACTCCTCCATGTTAATGTAGTATGGCTTCCCATTTATGATGTTGATTTACCTTTGTAGTAATATTTCAAACAAGATATATGTAGATGTTTGTGTACATGTACACTGATGTATATATCTAGAGTTGGCCCTGTGTATCCATGTCTTCTACATCCTCCAATTCAAGCAACCACAGGTCAAAAATATTAAAATGAATAATTGATAACATATAGCAACAAAACAACACAAATTTAAATATAAATGCAGTTTAATGACTCTTGATGAAGTATTTACATTACATTAGTATTATAAATATCCTGGAGACAATTTAAAGTATATAGAAGGATGTGTATAGGTTCTATGTAAATAGTATACCATTTTAAATGAGAAACTAACACCTGTGATTTTGAGTATTCTTGGTCTTGAAACTAATCTCCTGTGGATACTGATGAATGAATATATATTATTTATATTATATTCAAACATACATTTATGTAATATTGTGTTAATATATATAATAGTTTATATATAACAACTTGTTAATCTTATATACATATATATCCATATATATATTTATAGAGATATATAAATAGAGAGAGAGAGAGAAACAGAGAGAGAGAGAGAGAGAGAGAGAGAGACAAACAGAGAAATAGGCAGACATACAGTTAATTGTTACAATTCTCTCACTGCTAAAATAAAAGACATGCAAGGGCAGGGTTTATTCTGTTGTTTTCAGTATATCTCCAAATCCCAGAGTGTTGGTACCTGATAGGAACTCTACCATTTGGTGAATATGTGATCCTTAGGTTTCATTGGTTCAAATCCTCATATTGCAAATGAGGAACATAATTCTCTAGGTAAATGAAGAGAGGTAGTATGATTAAGGCATTTGAACAGAAAGTGTTTTTGTTTAATCAAGATCATAGCAGAAACTTAACTGATGTTAATGTTTTGATAGGGTTGCTTATTTTCTCAAAGACCATTTTTCCCCCGTATAGTAAAATGAGAACAACAGTGTATATTCTCTGGAATATCTGATTACTAAAAGAGAAATACTTCTTAAAATATCAAATGTTTTCTTCATGTACTAGGTTCTAAATAAGGGTTAGTTTTCTCCCCGAGCCTTGGTGTTCTTTGCTGCAGTTTTATAACTAGCACACAGGGTGAACACATAAGCTCAAGATGGAATTAAATATTATCAAACAGCCAGGTGTTATGAAAGGAGTGAGATAGAAACCTCTTCCATTCATTATATTTTTATTTAATTCACAAAATGATAAAAGAAGCAGAAATAAGGGTGAGATTTTGTGTTACTGTGATTAAGAATTCATAGCCTGACCAAACAGAACCATGTGAATAACAGTACTGTTAGTAAAAGGATTACTAGTTAAAAATATATATTCATTTTAATCTCTCAATGATAACAATATAAATTCTTGTATGGATATTGTTAAAAACCATGATTTGAAAGGCATGAAGAAACTAGGAAGGCATTTATAGTAGTAGGCTGCAGGAGGATGGATTCTAAAGAAGTATGACCAGGTCAAAGTGAAGAAAGTATTCACCTGCGTTGTAGCTGCAGCAATAAGTAGTTCACGTGTGGGTCTTCATGCCCCTTGACTGTTTGCAGTAGCAAATTCTTTAGATGTATTATAGTGTATTGACAGCTGTTGTCCAAATATTTGAGTGTGTTATGGATCTCTTTTGCCTCAGTTGGGGCTATGTAGTGCAGATTCGCTTGGGTTGGAAATCAGTGAATGTTCTGTATATTATAAGAAGGTGAAATTCACTTAAGTATTGCTACTTGGATGAAAGACAGCACATCTTAATGTATGATGTTAGAATTGCTGTAATTATTTTTAATTGTCATTGCCTCTTAAATAGTACAAGATCAAAGACAGAATCATTCCATGTATTAATTTTCTTGCAATTAGTAGTTGGCCACAAATTGATGCTTGTGTTAGTCAGCTTTTTGTAGTCCATTATGTAAGAAATACTTGAGAGGATCAACTTTAAAAGAGGAAAGGTCTGTTTTAGCTCTCAGTTTCGGAGGTTTCCACTTTGTTGCCTTGGGCCATGGCAAGGCAGTACATCATGTGAGGAGCCCACGGCAGAGGGGGCTGCTCACCACATATCAGCCGGGACACGAAAAGAGAAAGAGGAAGGGCCCAGGTCCCCAGTGACCTAACTTCATCCCATTAGGTCCAACCTTCTAATGATTCCACCATCTCCCAATAGGACCCCAAGTTAGTGACCCAGCCCCAAGACATGGTTCTTTGTGGGACATTAAAGATCCAAACTATAGCATTCTGTTCCTGATCCCCAAAGGCTCATGTCCATCTGACAGTACAAAATACATTGTGTCCATCTCTGAGAGTCCCCAATAGTTCCAGCATTGCTCAAAAGTTCAAAGTCTTATCTGAGACACAAGATAAATTGAACTCTGAGTCTCTGTAAAATTTTTTAAAAAAACATGTTACATACTTCCAAGAAACAAGTGCACAGGTTAAACATTTCCATTCCAAAAGGGAGGAACAAGAAAAGAGCAAGAAACAGATCAAGGCAAGACCAAAACCCAGCAGGACAAACACTAAATCTTAAGTCTCCATGTCTGATATCCATAATGCATGTGGAAGAATATGAGCTCCTAGGTCCTGGGCAGCTCCACCCCTATGGTCTTGCTGTCCGTGGCCTACATGGCCTCTCTGAGACAGGTTTGATATGCTGCCTGCTGTTTCTGTTGGGAGATAACCCATATTCCTGGCATCTCACTCTTCCTAGGAGGTCCATTAAAGATCTGATTTCATTCTCACAGATCCACAGGCTACTCTGACATACATTGCCTGGTCTCTCAGACTTATCATAGAGCCTCCATGACCCCATAGCTCTTGAAACACTGGTCTTATATGGGTGATACCAAGGACTGTGCTACAGTTTGGATCTGGAGTGTCTTCCAAAGATCCATGTGTTAAAACCTGACTTCCAAGCTGTGGCACTGTAGGGAGGCGGTGGAACCTTTAAAAGGTGGAGCCTAGTGGAGGATGTTAGGTCATCAGGGTCATGCTCTTAAAGGGGATATTGGGATCTCAGTACCTTTCCATCTCTCTCTGCTTCCCATGAAGATGCTTCACCATGAGGTGAGCATCTTCCTCTGATATTGCTCCTGCCAGAATGTTCTGTGCCACTACAGGCCCAAAGTATTATGGCTAATTGAACACAGACCAAAATAACTAAAACTGAGAACCAAAATAAACCTTTCTTATTTTTTATGTTGCTTATTTCAGGTATTTTTTTTTGTCACAGTGATGAAAAGCTGAGTAACACATGCTCAAAAATATTTGTTGAATTAATAAATGAGTCTTCTTTAGGGTGAAGTGTATGTTTTATTTATTTATATCCACGGTACCTGGTTCAATAATTTTCATATTATGGATTCATTCAGTTTTGTCTCATATCTGTGTATTTATCTAATTACTTCATTGACATGAAATTCAAATACATCAACAGATCATCAAGAAGTTTTGTTGGACTTGCCCTGTATTATACTGAAGAGGAAAAATTCTCTACACAACAGATACTCAAAAAATAACCATGAATATGATAATCTTGGATCACTAGCTTTCCTTTGGATGCTGATTCACAAAAGCATAATGGACTGGAAATGCTCAAATGATATTATCCATCTTCTTAGACTTTAATATATGTTAAATATACTGAGTCAATTGGAAAAAACTTTTTTTTTATTTTTATTTTTTTCATCTTTCATACATTTGATTCAAGTGAGTTATGCATTTCCATTTTTACCCCAAATACAAATTGCAGAATCACATCAGTTACACATTCACAATGTTTACATAATGCCATATTAGTGACTGTTGTATTCTGCTGTCTTTCCTATCCCCTACTATCCCCCCTCCCCTCCCCTCCCATCTTCCCTCTCTACCTCATCTGTTGTTGTACCGTTCTCTCCCTTCCCCCCCCCTTTCCCCTCACAACCTCGTATATGTGATTTTGTAACTTTTTAAGAGTGTCCCTCAAAGGTTCAAAAACATGTGAACTGTATTACTTATCACACTGATAGCTCAAACATAAAGCATTATTTTCAAAAGACTTTTCTTTTTCAGTTTTAATAAAACCAGTGTGGTTTTATTAAAAGATTGTACATAAACCAGAAAGATTAAAGGCTCCAAAATTCAGATACATTAAGACTACCTGTTAGTAATAATAGCAAAAGAGTGTGCAAAACACAAATACTACTATACTATTATATAGAAACAACACAAAATATTAAACTTCTCTACTGATAGGGCATTCTGCTCTGGACTGAACTGTGTCCCTAACATTCATATATTGAGGCTCTAATTCCCAGTGTGACTATATTTAGAAGTAGAGACTTTAAGGAAGTCATATGATTAAATAAGGTCAGAGTAACCTGGATATGATAAGCTTCATGTCTTCATATGAACAGATCCCAAAGAGCTCATGTGTTAGATTTCCATTGCTCTGATAAAATATCTGGCATTAATAATTTAAAGGAGGAAAGGTTTATTTTGGCTCACTCTTTCAGAGATTTCGGGCTATGAATGATTGGTTCCACCACCGTGGGCTTGTGGTATGGCAGGTGGTGCGTGGTGAAGAACACCTGCTCACCTCTTGGTGAAAAGGAAGTAGCAAGAGGGAGAGGAAGATGTAGGGGAAGGACGTACCCTTTTAAGGACACACCCCGGTGATCTACTTCTTGGAACTCAGCCCCACCACCCAAGTTTCCACAGTCCTCCAACAGCACCACAAGACCAAGCCTTCAACACATGAGCCGTTGGGGTAAATTCCAGATGCAACTATACAGCTTACTCTTTTTCTCTCTGAATTCAAATAAAGAGGAAGACAGGTAAGCACTCAGCAAGAAGGTGGCTGCCTGAAAAACAGGGAACAGCCCTCATCAGAACCTGACCACACTGGACCCTGATCATTGGTTTCTGGCCTTCAGAACTGAGATAATGGGTTTATGAATGATTATGGCATTGATCATGGCAGCCCAAGCAAATTAAGAAATCCTGCATATTCCAAAACTAGAAATATCGAATCCATTTCTCTTTTTATCTTACATTTATCTGTTCTGTACAGAAATAATTTTTTTAAAATTTTTACTCCCTTACCTGTCTACAAACATTACCCCACTTACACATCCTAGTTTACAATTTCTCATAAAGATGATTATAATGTCTATTATATCTCTGTGTCTCCAGTTTTCCTCTCACTCCATTTATTTATTCTCCATATTGTTATTCACCAGTGTTCATTCTGAAGCACAGCATTGATCATGTTTCTTTCTTCCTCAAAATCATAGATACCCTTTGACGGAATGATGAACTTCAGTTTCCTGTGTGACAGGAAAGTGGCAACCTAGACAAGCTCCTGCCTGCTGCCAGATTTATCTGTTAGGTTACTGGTGTATCCGACTTAATATAACCCCAGTGAACTAAAGTTTCTCAAACACATCTCTGTGTTTCATAACTCTGTGGCTTTTCTTATGCTGTTGGACTTGCATTTGCCTGGAAATTTCTTTTCCTCTATGTCTCTACAATCCATTTTCGTGTCTCTCATTAGCCAATCTTACCCTAAACACAAAAGCCAGGGAATCCATGGGAAGCAATCCAGAGTTTTCTCAAGGCATAAAGCCTAAATTTAGGAGCAGGATTGGGAATGGTTATAGATAGGAAAACAGATAATATACAACCCAGGCATACATCTCTTATAACCTCTGGCTATCTGTCTTAATCCATTTTTTTTTGCCATGACAAAATACCCAAGATAAGGTGATTTATAAAAATAGAGGTTTATTTAGTTCATGATTCTGGAAACTGAGAAGTTCAAGAACATGGATAAGCACTTGGTGAGGGTCTTCTTGTTACATCATAACATGGTGGAAGCCAGAATGTTAGTTCAGGTCTCTCTTAATGTTGCCCTGGGGAACATATCCTCATGACCTCATGTAATCCTAATAACTCTCCCAAGGATCCACTTCCAAAATCCATTAGCATTTGAATTTGGAGATTAATTTTTCAACACATAAGCTTTTGGGGGACACATTCAAACCTAAGCATTATCTTATCCTGTTCAACATGTAAAACCAATCTCTGAGCTTGGAGTAGGAAAAGTACACTACAAATCCATAGGCTATATTTTACAAAGATTAATGCCAGAAAAATAAGCTAGTATTCTTTGGAAAAGTCAAGATAAAGGATGCCAGGTAGTTAAGAATACCCAATGTGCATCATAAAATCCAAAACATGTAAATAAATGATTTTAATAAATAGAAATACCAATTCTTAGTTTACAATTACTAGAACACATGTCATATAGCACCATAAGATTTAAAATCAAGTTAATGAGAGTTAAAAAAGAACCAGTGTGTTTTTCATGTTTCCTATGTATTGTTACTATTATTCAAATTATCAAGTATAATGTTCACACAAGTCAAAGATGTGAATAACTTATCCAAGATCACCTATCTGATGATCTCTTGACTTCCATTTTATAGTTATCTGTCTTTTTTTTTTTTTCATTTCCAGAAATCACTTACACTTTCTCTGAACTTCGATTTGAGAAGTTTTTAAATATATTTAGGATTCCCTCATTACTTTAGTTTAAATGGAAGGAGACCCTCAGGGTTATGCAAAATTACATACAAGAGGAAGTGAGGGGAAAGGGAAAAATAATACAAGGGGGAGAAATGAATTACAGTAGAGGGGGTAGAGAGAGAAGAGGGGAGGGGAGGGGGGGAGGGGGGATAGTAGAGGATAGGAAAGGCAGCAGAATACAACAGACACTAGTATGGCAATATGTAAATCAATGGATGTGCAACTGATGTGAGTCTGCAATCTGTATACGGGGTAAAAATGGGAGTTCATAACCCACTTGAATCACAGTGTGAAATATGATATATCAAGAACTTTGTAATGTTTTGATCAACCAACAATAAAAATTTTAAAAAAATGTTTCACATTTCATTTAAAAAATTAGATTGCAATAATCTTGGTTATTTTCAGTAGGCAGAGATAGATAACATAATTTTTCAAATTCTGCTTAAATTATTCTTGCTATTATCTAACTTCACACTTAAAATTAGAGATAAATGAAGTTAGGTATAAAGACTAAGTAAGTACCATAGTGCTCTCTGGTGGTAATATCTTTGTATCTGCTCATAAGAAAAATAAAATCAGCCAATTTCAATAAATGAAATAAACAGTAAGTAATTATTTTAAAAGAATTTTCTTCGACATTTTTTCCCTACAATTAGACTTTATTTTTGCTGAGTGTAAATCATTATTAGAATTCAGCACACATGTATAAACATAAAAATGCATGGGGAGTTCAGTTCTATTTTAAAGCAAGTTTAAGAATTCTGCTTCTTGTGCCTTCTGATGTGTGTGCATGTCAGGGTTTTAGGGCATGCATGGGAAGAAGGATGGAGAAAGTAAAATCAAATAGTAACAAAATGGTATTTTGGTGGTAGGGTGACCCTGAACTCAGGCATCATCCAGAAAGCAAACAGCATCTCTGTGTTTGCTTGGTGGGGAATACTTCTCTAAAGAGTATGAAGAAATCAGACAAAAGATTGCAAAGCACTCCTACCCTCACACAGCCCTATCCAACCACGCAAAAAAATTAAGCTTATGGAAAAATTTCAGGAACTCAAAAATCTCAATAGCAAGAAAAATGAACAGCTTGATTCACAAATGGTCAAAGGGCCTAAATAGAAATTTCTCCAAATGAGACATACAAATGTCGAGTTGATATAGGAAACAATGTCATCACCACTTACCATGGAAATATAAATTAAAACCACAATGAGGTATCATGGTACACCTGTCAGAATGTGAGAATGTGGAGAATAGAGGACTAGACAACTGTTGCTAGAAATGTAAATTAGTGCAACTATCCCGAAAACAGTATAGGGGTTCCCCAAAACACTAAAAGTAGAACTACCACAGGATCCAGCAACCCCACTTCTAGACACAGAGCCAAACAAAATGAAACCAGCATTTCCATCTTCACTGTTGCATTATCCACAATAGCCAAAATGTGCTTCTAAAAAAATAGAAAGAAAATGTGGCATATAAATACAACAGGATATTATTCAGCTTTTTAAAAGAAGGAAATCCTGTCATTTGCAAAAACATATCTAAACCTGGAGGATGTTATGCTAAGTGAAATGCAGAAAGACAAATATTGCATGATGACATGGAATCTAAAAGGAAAAAAACTGAGATTTGCACATGACTGTTAACTCAGAAGAGACAGTAGAATGGTGGTTATCAGGAACTAAGAGTGGGAGGTGGATGGGGAAAGGAAAGCTGGCCCCAAGGTATAAATATTTGGTTCATCAGGAGGAAAACAGTTCAGTAATTTATGCATAGTATGTGTGGTCACAGTTAATTTTAATATATTGTACATGTCCAAATTGCTAAAAGAATAGATTTTATATGTTCTCACCACATGGTAAATAGGTGAAGTAATGGATACCTTAGCTTGATTTAATTATTCCTCAATCTATATATATCAAAATATCATACTGCACCCCAAATATATATAATTATTGTTAGTTGGAAATATACTAAAATAATAAAAGAGAAATTCCTGTGTGAGAATAATTTAATGGATTGGTGCCCTACTTAGGAGCTTATATAGAGAGGATGAGGAGACAGAGGAGGGCACATGCTGATGGCATGGGCCTAGTTCCCAAGACAAACCCATCAAGATTCAGGACAGACCACGAGCTACAGAACTGTAAGGAAATGACCATCTTAGAGTAAAGGAATCCGACAGATATAAGAATAGTCTCAACCCATTCAGATCCAGAGCCCTTCCTTTTTAACAACAACAACAAAACCCAAAGCTCCCTCCAAACAATAACAACAACAACAAAACTTAAAAAAAAAGACTTAGCTAATAATCTGCAACAAATAATGTAATAATCTATACCCTAATTAATATTTAAATTGTGATACCCTTCATTATTTAAATGCAAATAATAGACAATACAGCCTACCTACATGCACATAACTAAGAAAAAAATTCAATAAAATTCCATAACCGTATTCTAAAGTATAAATGAAGGAAATTAAAATTTTCTTCTAAAAATGTATTACAATAGAAGTTCTCAGGTTCATATGCTGCAGTAAATAGATCTACAAATACAAAGTTAAGACAGCCTGATAACTATGCAATGTTATGCTATATTGGTATCTCAAGTACCATGCTATTTTGAACAATTCTGATAAAGACCTATTAAGAAATCTAAACAAAAAGAAACAAAACCATTGAGATGCACACATCAAAACATTTGCAACCAGGATTTAAAGCCAAGTTCTAAGCAAAAATCAAAGTGAGATTACTTCTTTGTACTTCAGCAGTAGGTGAGGTTATTAATATGGCATTGAAGCCCTGTTGAATCTAAGATGCCTCAGATTGTGATTTCATGCACATTATTTTATGTTCTATTAAGAAAAAAACAAAAGCAGCTAAATAAAATGTGACATGCCATTGATTGTTAGAGGCATTCTGATTTTCAAGATGTTAACAATCTGGAAAAAAACTGAGATTTGCAATTGATATATTATGTAACTTACTACAATTTGTATATATTAAAGAAGAACAGTGATTTTAATTGCCCGTGTTTAGGATTTATTTAAAGTCAAAAGCACCTGTTACCCTGCAAACCATTGGGGTTGTAGTGACCAGGTAGGTGCTTCCTCAATGATTCAGTCAACATGAGTCAGTGTGCACCATGGTCCAGGGACCATCTAGGAGAAGGACAGAGCTTTGCTTGCCTGGAACCCACCTTCTACTGGAGGAAGCCAAATAAATAGATAAAAATATAATTTCACGCAGGTGTTGTACAGAAAACAAGACAGTAATTGGTAAGGAGTGGTTGGGATAGGAGGGTGATGGAGACGCACGTTTGGTACACGGATCAAGAGGCCATCTCTGGAGATGGATATTGAGCTGGGCCCTGAATAATTGAAAGGAGTGAGGCAGAAGAAAGTCAAGGGGCAGTGTTGTCAAGGCCCTGGTCAAGGACAGAAATGAGGGGAAAAGGAGGCATCCTCAGGGAACTGGGGAAAGGAAGTGTCGGGTACAGAGGACAGGGAGGAAAGCAGGAAAGAGGAGACCAAAGACAGGCAGAAACTGAGTTCAAGGAGCCAGCCCTGTCTGCTCCCTTTATGTCCAGGCAGAAAAGGCAGAGCCTTTGGGTGGATAAATTAGAAAATGGTGTGAAGCTATGAACTGGGGCTCAGCCCAAGGAGCAGAGAGAACCTGGATTTCAATGCCTGGTCACACTCTGAGATGAACTGCATGTGTGTGTGTAATCCATGATCCTGCTAATCAAGATAAGGGAGACATGAGAGGAAGAAGGAAGAGAAGTGCTTTATTCAATAGGCCAACTATCTGTGGATATGAGACTATCAAGTGGATTTTGTTTGATTGAAAATTCTAATAAAACCATGAGAATGCAATTCAGGCAATTTACTACCATCATGTGGTAAATTAAATGATAGCTACCTGAAAATAAATAAAACAAACATTTTTAAAATTTAAAATTTTAATTTTAAATTGTGATTAGAATGACAACAAATTTGAGAGCCCCATGACACTGACAAATAAGTTCAAGTACCTGATCAGCTCAGTAGCCCAACATTATTCTCTTTTTTCCCCTTAATGAACAATTTTTGTTAGTGAACAGCCATGGCTCTCAAGGGGACATACGAATTTCTATGTGGCAGTTTTTGAACATCTTTTTTTTTTTTTTTTCATGATGACCGGATGTCCTATTGGTGTTTGGTTGGCAAGGAAGAGGGAGGTTAGACGGTTCAGGAAGCCTGATTTAAACCTGCAAAATGAATAATTGTAGCAAATCTAAGATAAACCTCAGAAGTTCCATGAGACACCCTTATGGCTGAAAACAATCTATTATTTATCTGAGCTTAGATGTTCTTTTCATTGTATTTGCAAAAAAAAAACAAAAAACATTTTTGCATGTTTTTAATTAAAACATACAGGATTTTTCAAAATATAAGAACGTTCTGAACAAGTAGAATATTTTATAAACAAAATATTGCACACATGTGTATTTGTTATGTTATTTCTGTACTTCTTAATGTTTAAAATATTTCATGATTAAAACAATTTTAAAAATGAGGTTCTACGTGTTGCCACATGATGGCAGCATAAGCCCACTAATGTATCAAAAGTGCCTCAAAAAAAAAAAAAATGCTTTATCTCACTGATTTATGTGGAAGACAACTAAACAACTAAATGTCTACTATTTCCAAAACATGGGTGGTAATGTGTTCATGTCGTCATGAATGTGTGTGTAAGAAAGACAGAGACAAGAGTTTTTCTTTGGATAGCTCTCTTCCTGGGAACTTAAAATTCAATATATATATATATATATGGCTACACCAAGATAGAATTTCAGAAATAATAAAGTAAAACTTATTAACCTGTAACCTACTAAATTTGAATTCACAGTTTTGGAAAGGAAGTAGTCCTTTGCACTAAATAGTCTTTTCTCATTAGTAGAAATAGGATGATGTGGTTCATTTGGGTACTTAATGGCTGTAATTCTGCCATTTTCTAACTTTGAGATATGACATCCGGTTCCTTTATTGAGAAAATGTGTAAAACAACAAAGAGTTGTTTCGACCTGTCTGCTACCTTTTCCTTTTAAAGAATGGATCATTGCTTATATTTGGAGAAACCCATTCCATTCAACAGGAGTCTACTAACAACTATTTTTATTAAAAAGCCATTTCCTGCTGTGAAAGTATTGTAAAACATTCACTTACATATAAAAGTGCTTAGTTAAAAAACAGGGTTCTATCCTGTGTACTGGACATTTGAAAACTGCCTCTGTTTACAGATCACTATATATATATATATATATATATATATATATATATATATATATATATATATATTCCTAGATACTTCATTTGTGACATTTAATAAATAAATCCAATAAAATTATAGAATACAAAAACAACAAACAAAAACCAATAGTGTCTCTACTGGCTAGTGGTGAACTATTTGAAGAAGGCAGTCCCATTTATAAAAGCTACAAAAACAAAAACAAAACAAAACGAAACAAAAAACAACAAAACAAAAACAGACAACCACCCAAGAATAGATTTTGCTAAGGAGGTGAAATCTCAATAATGAAAACTATAAAACATGGACGGAAGAAATTGAATTGGATGCAAATAAAAGAAATATATCCCATGTTTATGGATGGGAAGAATTAATATTGTTACAATGTCTTTACTGCTCACAGGAGTATACACTTTTGATGCAATCCCTATCAAAATATCTAGGCCAAAGACAAAACAAGCGTTTGTATGGAATCACAATGACACCATTTGGCCAAAGCAACACTGAGCAAAACTCCAAACTGGAGGCTTTATCTTATGAATTTCAAAATACACTACAAAGCCATAGTAACCAAAACAATATGCTACTAGATTTGAGAAAATACTCAACAGGTGTAAGAAAAAAAAAAAAAAACACAGTCAACATCATTTTTGTGGGAAATTAAAGCCACAATGAAATGTCATTTTACTTCAGTTAGGATGACTATTATCAAAAGGATAAAAGATAAATGCCAGCAAAGATGCAAAGTAAAGAGAACTGTGACACATTGTTGATGTGTTAAATTAATTCATTATGGAAATTCCAGAAAATGGATATGCCTCATGAAATGCAAGTACTGGGTAATCTCCTCCCAAAATAAAATCTGTATGTCAGATGTAACAGCATTCCCATATTAGCAAGATGTGGGAAAAAACCCCAGGTGTCCTTCAACAGATGATTGGCTAAAGAACACATGTTCTATCACAGCAGAATACTATACAGCCATAGAAATCCTGTCATTTGCAGCAACACAGATGCAGGTGGTAATCAATGCTAAATGAAACAAAGCAGATACAGAAAGACAAATACTATGTTATTTCAATCACGTGGAACCTAAAAAAACCAGATAAGAGGAATAAGTTGTGGTGTTCTATGACAGAAGGAGACTATAGTCAATGATACTGTATCACATAATTCAAACTAGCTGAGAGGATTTTTTAATGTTCTAATCAGAAGAAATGATAAATGTTTGAGATGATGGCTGATCCAAATATTCAGAGTGGATCAGTATGCCATGTATAATTATGTGTCAAAACATCACACTGGACCCCATAAAGGTGTACAAGTACTATCAGTCAATAAAAATAAATTGATCTAACAAACTTGCATTGTGCTTGTTGGATGAAAGAACAAAGATAGTGTTTATTTTTGTTTAAAATAAAACATTTAAAAATATTGATGAAGTTAAGACTGAGAAGAGTATGCCTTTTCCTCTCTCTTTAATTATTAATAGGTATAAAATATACTATACTTTGACTTCATGGCATGATATAACTATTTTTATGAATTTTGCATTTCCCAGCTATAATAATGATAGTAAGAAAAAAGAGAAAAATATTACTCCCAGATATGTTTTTGAATCAACTTAATGATTGTTGTGTTTTTCAAAAATGTACACATGTTTTTTCCCAAGCTGACATGTGATAAAGTTTTACTGCTATTTAGATGGCAGTACTCAGGGCATACTGATAATTATCTACTATTGGCTTACCAGGGTGTCCTGCAGATTCTAGGGCCAGAGTGGTATTAAGGGTTTAAATTGTTTGCTTAAATGGTTGTTGGTTTCATGAAGGAAAAGGAATTTGAAATGTTAAGTTAGCATAGTGTAGTTAAAGAAGGATACAAATGCAATTGATGAATAATCTGAACTTTTCCCTAGAGTGCTGGGGATGGCTCCCAGGGCCTGGTAGGTGCTAGGCAAGTGCTGTACTACTGAACTATACCCCCAGCCCAAATAATCTAATCCACATGGTAGAGAACTGAGGATGATTTGAATTGTGTTCTTATAAATGTGATATTTATAAGTTATCAAGGTCAGCATCAAGTCATTGTACAGTGTAAAGTTTTAAGGTGACAATTTTAGGAGAAAGGAAACATGTCAGTGTGGTATGTATCGTTTCTGTTGTGAGACTTTCATGTTTAAAAGCCCTATAAGAAAGACTTAAAAATACGACAATCAAGTGATGGGGCTCACCTGTCAGTGAGTGTCATAAGGAGGTTTTCCACCTTTGCTTAGATAAAACTCCAGGAGGGTTAGTGGGGGAGAAGGGATGGAGTGAGGGAGGGGGAGGTTACTCTCATTCTGACCTCTTGGGGAAATATTTTCAATTTAATTGTATTTTAGGAAACTTTGAATTAGAATTGATCTTGCAAACTAATTACCTCATTTTAAAATAAAGAAATTGAGGGATTGGTAAATTAGGATATTACCTGGCTCACTGATGCAGGGCTGAAACCTAAACTATGGAAGACAAGGTTTCTTGATGTGGTTGAGTCCTGTTGGGATAACTGGACTCTCTGGACCCTGGGGATGGAGTGAATGTGATATACATGAGGGTGACCTGCCATCCAGGAAACTGAGAACAGGGGAGCAGAGACCAAAGAAAAAGAGTTAGGAAAGGGTATTTCTAAAAAAAAGTAAAATTTCATTTGCTTTGCATGGTATGGAGTGAACCCGTTTCCTGGGAGTTCCAAAACAAGGTATAAATTGAATGGCTTCCACAACAAAAATTGATTGTCTTGCTGGTCTGGAGGTAGAAGTCCATTAAAACATCCATGGGAATGTGCTCCCCTTGAAGGTGCTAGGGAAGGAAACTTTCCAGGCCTCTTTTCTGCTTCCAGAAGTTCCTTGGCTTGTGGCAGCAAAATTCATGTAATGCAATCATTTCCCTGTGTGTGGTCTGCTGAATGAAGTTTTTTTTTTTTTTTTTTTTTTTTTTTAATAAGGACCCCAGTAATACTGGATTAGTATGTTGTCATTCTTGTGTAAATCCTAATGACTCAATTTAAAAAATAAATTGAAAATCCCATTTTGAGGTTATTAGGATTAAGGACTTTAACATAGAATTATTTATTTATTTATTTATTTATTTATTTATTGGTACCAGGAATTGAAGCCAGGGGTACTTAACCACTAAGCTACATCTCCAGTCCTTTTTATATTTTATTTAGAGACAGGCTCTTGCTGAGTTGTTCAGGGCCTCATTAAGTTGCTGAGGCTGGCTTTGAACTCATGGTACTCCTGCCTCAGCCTCCCAAGCTGTTGGGATTACAGGCATGTGCCATCACACCTGGCTAACATAGAAATTTTGAGAGGATACAAGTGGTGGAAGCTTTATGAACAATGAGAGATTTTCTGAATGACCCAGTCCCTCTAGTTAAGGTGAGATATTTCCCCCATGCCTGATATTTTGATGTGCCCCTAGCGCTCCAATCTTAAGATTCTTTTTCCTGGGAACTCATTCACACTACACGCTCAAATAGCCACCTCTGGGTTGAAGACTCCCCAGCAAAGGTAAGTGGGCCACAGCCCTCTCCTGAGAGCTGGACCTATTCCACCCTTGCCTGTGGGCATGTCATGGAATAATTACCACAGAAACCTCCACGACTGCCAAATCTAACTTCTCGCCTTCATTAACCTTCCCTAAGAAGACTCCTAACCCCAGGTGAGAGGTGCTTACATGGGTCACCAGCTAAGCCTGTCACCTGGGCAGTATCTTTGGTGCTTCCCTCAGTCTCTTCATCATGGCATTCAGCTTCACAGGGTCAACCTCCTGTATGTCTCCTAAATACGCCCACTTTGTCTTCATTCCTGGGGTTTGGTTCAGGCGTACATCTTCTATGCATGGACAGAGTCTGACCTCTATCCTTCTCCAACTCATCCTCCACAGTTTTTCAAAATTTATATCCAGTCACCTCACTCTCCTCTTTTAACCCCGAATTTTGTAGAACATGACTTCCCCTCCTGCCTCAGTTTTCTTCTTTGCTTTCATAGTTTGATATTTTAAAAAATATTTATTTTGAGAAGTGTCTGTTTAGTTCTTTAGCCTGTTTATTCATTGGGTTGGTTTTTGTTTTGTTTTGTTTGTTTTTTGGAATTAAGCTTTTTGAGTTCTTTATATATTCTGGATATTAAGCCCACAATAGAGGAGTAGCTGGCAAAGATTTTCTCTCACTCTGTAGGCTCTATTTTCATGCTCTTAATTGTTTCTTTTGCTCCGTAGAAACTTAAATTTAGTGCCGTCCAACTATTGATTCTTCTTGATTTTGTATCTTGAGCTTTTGGTGTCTTGTTAAGGAAATCAGTACCTGAGCCAATATGATGGTGTATGGACCTTGTGTTGTCTTCCAGCAGTTACAAAGTTTCTGTTCTAATTCCTAGGTCTTTGACTCACTTTGATTTGACTTTTGTGCAGAGTGAAAGATAGAGATTGACTTTCATTGTTCTATATATGGATATCCAGTTTTCCCAGCTCTATTTATTTAAAAGCTATTTTTTTCTCCAACCTATAATTTTGGCATTTTTGTTGAGTATCAGATTTCTAATTATGTCAAAATGAATTCCACTGTTATGTGTAACTATGTGTAACTATGATAAATTAATAAAAGCATTAAAAAATTTATTGAGAAACTGCTGTGTTCCCGGCACTTTTGTAGACACACATAGTCAGCAATCCCCATCTGTGGGTTCCACATACACAGATTCAACCAATAGTGGATTGAAAATATTTTTCAAAAGCATTTGCTTTGAACATGAATACACTTTCCCCCTTGTCATTATTGCCTAAACAACACAGTTTAATTACTTACATAGCATTTACATTGTATTAAGTATTAGAAGCCACCTAGAGATGATTTAAAGTCTATTGGAGGATATGCATAGATTACATGCACATATATAAAACTACTTAGTTTTATATAAAGTACTTGAGCATCCATAGATTTTGGTATCAATAGAGGTCCTGGGACCAATTCCTTATGCATACTGAGGGATGACTATATAGGATACACAAAGGAGGGAGTGATACATTCAAAATTCGTATGTAAACTTAAAATTGGGAGTGCTTATTAAATTGGTATATTTTAGGTATTAGGTGTTTCAAAAAAAACTTATGTGTGAGGAAATACAAGAAATTTTAGAAGTGAAATGATAGGATTATGAGGCCCTTAACCTAAGCAGAGCATTAATTCCCTGATAGGAATTACCTGAGTAGGATGTGGCTGAAGAAGGTGGGTCATTGCCTTTGGGGTATATATATTTTATATATTATATATATTTTATATATATTTTATCCCTGGAGAGTGGAGTTGTGGCCATCTCCTGAACCACCTTCCTCCACCGCACTCCTCTGCCATCTTGTTCTGCCACATCTCAGGCACAGCGCAATTGAATCAGCCATGTATGGACTGAGACTTCTGAAACCGTAAGACCCAACATAAACTTTTGCTCCTTGAAATTGTTCTTGTCAGGTGTTTCGGTCACAGCTGCTAAAAAGCTGACTAAAACATAAGTTTTATATCCCAAAATCTATAAGATAGTCTTGTAAAATTGTGCTTCACTGAAAATAGAAAACAGTAGGTAATCAGCGACCTGATTAGAAATAGTTTAAGCCTTAAATGAAAAAGATTCTTGAAACTTACTCTTTCCTACTTGTGCTTCTCTCTGACTATCTAAGCAAAACAGGCGTCTTCTTATTGTTCTACATAGGATCACTCCTCCCTTTTCTTCCTGAGCTTGGAACACCTTGGCCCTAAGGGAGAAGGGAGAGCATATGTTGTGGTTTGGATGTGAGATGTTCCTCAAGAGCTCATGTGTGAGACAATGAAAGAAGGTGTAGAGGTGAAATGATTAGGTTATGAGAGCTTTAACCCAATCAGAGAATCAGTCCTCTGATAGGGATTAACTGAGTGGTAACTGAAGGCAGGTGGCATGTAGCTAGTGGAGGTGGGCCTTGAGGGCTTGCCTTTTGGTATGTCATTTGTATCTGGCCAGTGGAGTCTCTCTCTTTGCTTCCTGGTTCGATGTCCAGAGCCTCTTTCCTCCACCACACCTTTCCGCCATAGTGTTCTGCCTCACCTCAGGTCCCGAGGAATGGAGCCAGCCATCTGTGGACTAAGACTTCTGAAACCATGAGCCCCCAAATGAACTTTTCCTCCTCTAGGGCTTTTGGGCATAGCAGTAAAAAAGCTGACTAAAACAGCATGGGACCTGGTTCAAGGAAGATGAGAATGGAAGATAGAATCATGGCTGAGAGAACTAGGTGAGAATGCTTAAGAGAGCAAATACAGTTTGAAGGCAATTGAGAAGTCTTCAGAGCTTGCTTAGTGGCTGAGGAAGGCTTTTTCAGAAAATGATAATTCTTCTCTAATGACATTTCTTAGAAGCTATTGACAAATAAAACAAGCCGAAATTTAAGAGAGAGAGAGAGAGAGAGAGAGAGAGAGAGAGAGAGAGAGAGAGAGAAAAGAATAAGAAAACTGGACATTTTTAAAGAAGAAGCTGTCTGTTCCTCAGTAAGCTGGAATGTTATCACAATATCCCTCTCCAAAACTTTCCTGAAATATCTTCTGTCACACAGGATGTTTGATAAGTTTTATGGAATTGAGACATCAACTTTTACATTAGAAACATGTTGGTGAAAATAGTACAAAGTAAATTTTATCTAATGTTCATGCTTTTATGTGATACATGTTTTCACTTCTCTTAAATAAATACCTAGGGTGGAGTTGGGCAGTCATATTGTAATTTAACAGTTAACATTTTGATGATCTGCCAAACTGTTTTAGAAAGTGGCTGCATGATTTTACATTTCTGTCAGCAAGTACAAACATTTCAAATTTTCTACATCATCTCAACACTTGCTATTGTTTTTTTTAAATATAGCCATCTAGTGAATATGAAGGATTATCTCATGTGGTTTTGATTTATGTATCTTGAATGACTAAAATCTCCATCGACTGATGAATAGATAAATGAAATGTGGTATATCCATATAATAGAGTATTATTTGGTAAAGAATGGATTTAAATACTAATGCATGACACAACATGAATAAAATTCAGAGACACAATCTTCAAAAAAGGAAGTCAACTGAAAAGGATCACATGTTGTTATGAACCTATATACGAAATGTCTAGAAATAGGAACACTTTTAGAGAGAACATGGAATGACTGCTAATAGGTCTATTTCTTTGGGGGACAATAAAACTGTTATGAAGTTAGATTATGATGATAGTAGCACAACTTTTTAAATACATGAAACCCACTGAATTGTGCATTTAAATGACTAAACTTTATGGTATCTAAACTAGATCACAGTAGAGCTATTAAAAATAATCACACTTTGTGTCATCAAAGTTGTCATCTTTCACTAAAGTTAAGTTAAACCTTTTGTAACATGTGTAAACATCCTCTATTTTGCTTTTTTTCAAAGTATGTGTTTTAAAAGTATGTGTTTAAAAATATCCAGTTTTCTTAACTTGGAGCTTTGATCAGCTTAAAAACTACTATGATACACTAATAAAACGTTTTTAAAAAGAAATATTTTACCTGGAAAAATAAACAAACAAAAGGATCAAAAGCAATACATAAATTTTGAAAACAAAATTTCTATTAAAAAACTACTTATTCAGCGAGAGCTAATAAATTGCTCACGAATCTTTGTCTACTTGAACTTGCAATCTGAATTTAAAGTTATTTAAATATGTATTGACCTTGCCAAATCTAAACTTTTGCTTTCAATTAGAATTTGTTCCAAATGGAAATCTTCTGTATCAAACGATTGGTATCCAGGGCAGAGAGTCCTGAGGAAGCGACTTTTTTGTTTTGCAGGGAATTCTTTGGAGAAGAGATAGAGATTGGAAATAGAATGGAGAAAATGTCTTAGACTGAACTTACATTCCATATCAGTGAAATACACTCTAAAATTAACCCACAGATGAGTTCATCATAATGTTTCAGATTTCTTTTCCAAACCAATTTCACGAGCATTTATCTTATTTGGTCCTGAAAAATAAGAAAGCTGTGCGGCAGGCACAAAGGTATTTACCATCAACTTTTGACCTTGGAGAGTTTTAATAACAAGACTTAATATGTAATATTGTATTGGGTTGTGGAACTGAGATCGGAGAGTGGATGCTCTGATATCCTGCCATTTTCGTCACACCCACCATCTGCCCTTGGCTGAGCCTGAGATTACAAATGGGAAGAAAACAAACCATCCAAACTGAAACTAATAGTTCACTCAGGGTAGCATGAGAAAAAGAATTCCTTGTTGGAATAAATTCTACTTTAGGAACAAAAAAAAAACTTAAACCTTGGACTAGGCTGACCAATTAATCATTTCAGCTATTTCAGTGCAACTTTGTTAACATTTCAGATTCCTGTACTTAGAACACCGGTCTCCAAGAAGTGACTTCTAGGACCTTTCAGTATTAGTTCAAAAGAGAATGGTTTCATTTCACCTGATGCTTAGCCTCAAAAGTCAGGAAGACTATCTCAGAGATATACTTTTTATGTACTCTGTACTTTTTGTAATAATGAGTGAGGGATTTTAAAGCTTGCAATTTAATAAGGTTAAACTAATCCAATAACTAGAAATTCAAGACGGAATTCTCAACTTGATGCACTATTCACTTTTAATCCTTTCTCCTTGTGGGGGGCCAGCAAGAACAGATGTCTTTATGAGGCCTCAGGAATTGCTGAAGATGCAATTCAAAACAAAACTAATTTTACAAAACGCACCCTCTTCTGCTCCCATGATTAAGTAGTGTACTTGATTCATACAAACAGGTAAACCCACCAAGCTGTGCTCCAGTTAAGTGGCTTTTACATAAACTCTTATTTCAAGGGGTGGAGGTGGGGGGAGAATGCAAGATGAAAGCATCATTTGTCTTTGTGAACTTGTTGAAAAATCTACCCATTGTACAGTGCAGACCTGGATGCAGGCTGTGGAGCCCTTTTGATGTGGGAGAGTTTCCTTCATCCCCTGAGCAAAGACTAGCTTTTCTTCTCCCTTGGCAGAAAGTGGATATTTACATGCTGCACATTCCAGCACTTTGATAGATGTCTGAGCTGAACTTGGCCTGCGCTGAGCTAGGGAGATCTAGTCTTGGGACAAATTCTTTGTTCTGTCCCGCAGTGTCAGTGACTGGGAGCAGTCAGCTTGTCGACTCAGGGGTCTTTCAATGGGAAGACAGATCTTTGAGTTCACAGATAGAGTAACAAAGGTTTGCCTATGGTATAGTGGCCTGTTCTAAAAAATAGCTTTTTTGTGTCGGGATATTTATCATGTGCTCATGTCATCATTTGAGGGCATACTGTGGCAGTCCTGGCTTGGACGGTACGTGAAGCTTTTTATCTGTGAATGTGAATATCACTTTGAAGCCTGAGCAAGGAATATGTTACAGGTTCAGTGATAAAGAAGCCCAAATAGTTGAGCAAGAAGTGAGAGAGGATGGAGAAAGATATAGAGCTTGCTAATGGGAAAACAGAAAAAAAAAAAATTAATCTAGTCATTCTTGAGTTAAAGAAACAAATCCTTTGTTCCCCACCTTACTGAAAAATCTCAAGTATGTAGGGTCATGTCCGCCTGGCTTCATCGTATTCCTCATCTGGGTTTATGATTTGCAATAAAGAAAATATTTCAAGGCATTATACTTAATTAGCATTTTTTCTTTGCTCATGGAATGCTAGTATTACAATAGCAAATGTAGAGATGATACCTTCAACAGTCACATTGTGGAGGCCACATCTCCTGACTCACATTTAAATCTTATTTTATTTCTGTTTTTTTTTTTCATTCAGAGAGGCCAGGAGACAGACTCTTAGAGTTCTAGTTCATCAAAAATATGCCTCATTGAATTTATTTCTTAAATATATAAATGATCTCAGAGAGAAACACATTTATTTCTGATTTACTTGAGTTTGTTCTAAAAATAAAACCTCTAAGCAAACATAGACTTTCTATACTTGTGGGTAAAAGACTGTTGATGTTAAAATGCCTAAGATAGCATTCTAATTGAAGATACTTAGAAAGCTTATGAAGTGGGTGGCAGTAGATGAAATTCAGGAAAAGAAAAAGATTAAGATACTTTTAGACTACCTATCATTTCACTGCCCTGCATAACCTTCAAGTTTTAACTCAAATAAAACCTCTTGGAGAGAAAAATCAGACTTCTGAAATAGGTGATTTTTTTTTGCTCCAAGGTGTAGTTAAATATATAGTGATTTTTATCCACAGAAAAATCACAACCAAACTGGCTAGTGTTACATTGTTCACTATTATCGAAGGTAACAAAGTTTCACTTATGGGTACTCTATATGTTTATTAAGAATAACAGTAAGTAAAGCATTCTTATGTCTATGTGTCAAAGTATGAATAATATGACTATTTTTCCCCTGGTACTGAGGATTGAATGCAACAACTGGAACAGCTAGTCACATGCTCTGAACTATGTCACCAGATTGTACACTTTTATTAGGGGTCATATTTAGCAGGATTTTTTTTATATGTAGCTTCAATTGTCACTATCTAATGACAAACAGGACACAAGGTTATTTGACTTCATAGACACTGATATTTCTTTCTATCTTGATTATACCACTACTTTAAAACTGGATTATGGTCTATCATGTGTGAGTTACTGTCCATTAGCTGAGATCCCACACCAAATACACATATTTATGTCCATATATATTTAATTTCATTAAACTGACCATTTCTCTCCATGTAGACTTGGCTCGTTTTGCTCCGTTTTTAAATATTACCATGTATTTGTAAAAAAACTACTCTTTTGAATGAGATAGAAATGTAGAATGATCAATTAATCTTTTTAAAGAGCACCAAGATTTTAAAAGGAAAGGTGTAGGGTTAAGACTACTTAAAACCATGAAAAAATGTTGTATTTCACCCATATTAATGTGTTTAAATATGAATCCAATATTGTATTCAACATAACATAAAATGTGATGAAATGGGTATATTGATTTTAATGTTTTCAATCACAAGAAACAAAAAAATCAGAATGATTCTTTGAGTAAGTATTTTAGTGAGCAGGTGTTAAGGAAGTAGACTGTCTTTAGACTTTTCTGCTGTTTGTTCTACTATTCAGAGTGTCTTAATTTTTGGTTTTTATTCTTGCCTCTTTTTTTAATTTTTATAATAAAAATAAATAAATATATATAAAGGACCAGTATAATTTTATCACCCAGATTTAACAATTAACACTAATTTATTTATCTATTCATTTCCAAATTGTTATTTCTTTTCTGATGAATTATTTCTAAAAGGAAACCCAATACTTCAATACATTAACCCCAAATTATGGCTATTTTCTTATATTAAAAAATCAGCAATAATCCTTTTGTGTTCTCAAATATCCAATCCATGTTCAAATTTTCTGAAATGTTAAGTGTCAGAAAGTACAAATGGTCCTTCTCACTTCTTTGGTCCTTTGGTGTGAGTTATCTTCCTTTTTACATTGTTCTGGACTAAACCTGCATTTAAAAAGTGTGAATTAAAGAGTAAATTTACAAAGGAGCCTACAGTTGCAATCGGTATTCACGATGAGAGTGAATTTTTTCATTTATTTACCAAATAGGTATTGAATCTATTTTTTTATTTTGAAGCAAAGACTATATGATTAGAAATTATAGGAGATTATAGACTCTTGTTGATTTCAGTTTTTCACTGACTTTTATCTAAATTCAATGTGAAAAAAATGTACAAGATAATTTCTATATTATGACAAAAATCAAAGTCCTACTTACTATGGCTTGAAAATATTGAGATCATTCATTCTTTGATGGACACTCTGGTTGATTCTTTATATCTTGGCTAATGTAAATAATGTAGCAATAGACATGGGAGTGCAGATAATCACATCAAAAGACTGATTGCATTTCCTTTGGTTATATAACCAATAGTGGTATCATATGATATTTCAATTTTAACATTTTTAAGGAAAGTCTATCCCATTTTCCCTAATACTTGGATTAATTCACAGTCCCACCAACAAGTACATAGGGGTTTCCTTTTCTCATATCCTCTCTAAATTTATCATCTTTTGTCTTTTGCTATTAGCTCTTCTAATAGGTGTGAGTGGTAGCTCATTTAATTTGTTTAGTTTTAACTTGAAATTTCCATGAATGTTAGTGATATTGAACATTTTTTTTTTCAAAAACCTGTTGGCGATTTGTATGTCTATTATTGAGCAATGTCTATTCAGGTCCTTTGCTTATATTTAAAGTGGGTCGTTTGTTTTCTTGCTTTTGAGTTGTTCCATATATTTTGCATATTAACCAATAATCAGATGTATAGTTTGAAAGTATTTTCTCCTAAACTGTAAGTAGTTTTTTACTCTGTTGGTTATCTCCTTCAATGTGCAGTTTTTTAGCTGAATGTGATCATATTTGTTCATTTTTGCTTTTGTTGCTTATGCTTCAGGGAGATGGTATCTCAAAAGACACTTTCCAGACAAATGTCACGGACTTTTGCCTCTATATTTCCTTCTTGTTGTTTCATAGTTTAGTGTATTACATTTAAGTCTTTAATCTATTTTTTTGTGTTTTTTTATGTGGTAGGGAGTAAGGGTCTAACTTTTTACTTCTTCACGTGAATATCCAGTTCTCCACCATTTATCTAAGTGATTGTCCTTTCCCTGTGTGCCTTCTGGGTGCCTTTGTCAACAGGAAGCACTAACATCAACCATTTTACTCTTCAGACAATTGCATGTCGGAGACTTTAATTAATAACCAAGATTGCAGAACTAGTAATGACTTATCATTCTGACCTGGGTCTCTCTGCCTCCCAAGTCCTTGCACTTATTCAAGAGAATTAAAATTAAAATTAAGAATATGGTGGGACAAGATGGCGGAGTAGAGGAGAACTTGTTACTGGCGTGGCTCTGTGTGAGTGATTGGATGCTTTTCAGCTTAGGAGCCCCCATTCACGAATTTAAGCTTCGTGGAGCTTGTGACAGGATTTTATTTTTTTCTTTTTTTTATTGGTTGTTCAAAACATTACAAAGCTCATGACATATCATCTTTCATACATTTGATTCAAGTGGGTTATGAACTCCCATTTTTACCCCAAATACAAATTGCAGAATCACATCAGTTACACATTCACATTTTTACATAATGCCATATTAGTGACTGTTGTATTCGTCTGCCTTTCCTATCCTCTACTGTCCCCCCTCCCCTCCCCTCCCATCTTCCCTCTCTACCTAATCTGTTGTTGTTCAGTTCTCTCCCTTGTTTCCACCCCCCTTTTCCCCTCACAACCTCTTATATGTGATTTTGTATAACGTTGAGGGTTTCCTTCCATTTCAATGCAATTTCCCTTCTCTCTCCCTTTCCCTCCCACCACTCGCCTCTGTTTAATGTTAATCTTTTTCTCATGCTCTTCCTCCCTGCTCAGTTCTTAGTTGCTCTCCTTAAATCAAAGAAGACATTTGGCATTTGTTTTTTAAGGATTGGCTAGCTTCACTTAGCATAATCTGCTCTAATGTCATCCATTTCCCTGCAAATTCCATGATTTTGTCATTTTTTAGTGCTGCGTAATACTCCATTGTGTATAAATGCCACATTTTTTTTTTATCCATTCATCTATTGAAGGGCATCTAGGTTGATTCCACAGTCTAGCTATTGTGAGTTGTGCTGCTATGATCATTGATGTGGCAGTATCCCTATAGTACGCTCTTTTAAGGTCCTCAGGGAATAGTTCGAGAAGGGCGATAGCTGGGTCAAATAGTGGTTTCATTCCCAGCTTTCCCAGAAATCTCCATACTGCTTTCCATATTGGCCGCACCAATTTGCAGTCCCACCAGCAGTGTACAAGTGTATCCTTTTCCCCACATCCTCGCCAGTTGTTTGACTTCCTAATGGCTGCCAATCTTACTGGAGTGAGATGGTATCTTAGGGTGGTTTTGATTTGCATTTCTCTGACTGCTAGAGATGGTGAGCATTTTTTCATGTACTTATTGATTGATTGTATGTCCTCCTCTGAGAAGTGTCTGTTCAGGTCCTTGGCCCATTTGTTGATTGGGTTATTTGTTATCTTATTATTTAATTTTTTGAGTTCTTTGTATATTCTGGAAATTAGGGCTCTATCTGAAGTATGAGGAGTAAAGATTTGTTCCCAGGATTTTGGCTCCGTATTTACTTCTCTTATTGTTTCTCTTGCTGAGAAAAAACTTTTTAGTTTAAGTAAGTCCCATTTATTTATTCTTGTTATTAACTCTTGGGCTATGGGCATCCTATTAAAGAATTTGGAGCCCTACCCCACAATATGTAGATCGGAGCCAACTTTTTCTTCTATCAGGTGCAGAGTCTCTGATTTGATATCAAGCTCTTTGATCCATTTTGAGTTAACTTTTGTGCATGGTGAGAGAAAGGGATTCAGCTTCATTTTGTTGCATATGGATTTCCAGTTTTCCCAGCACCATTTGTTGAAGATGCTATCCTTCCTCCATTTCATGCTTTTAGCCTCTTTATCAAATATAATAAAGTTGTAATTTTGTGGATTGGTCTCTGTGTCCTCTATTCTGTACCATTGGTCCACCCGCCTGTTTTGGTACCAGTACCATGCTGTTTTTGTTACTATTGCTCTGTAGTATAGTTTGAAATCTGGTTTTGCTCAACATCACCCTGATCCTGAAACCAGACAAAGACACTTCAAAGAAAGAAAACTACAGACCAATATCTCTAATGAACATAGATGCAAAAATTCTCAATAAAATTCTGGCGAATCGGATACAAAGGCACATCAAAAAAATTGTGCACCATGATCAAGTAGGATTCACCCCTGGGATGCAAGGCTGGTCCAATATACGGAAATCAATAAATGTTATTCACCACATCAATGGACTTAAAGATAAGAACCATATGATCATTTCGATAGATGCAGAAAAAGCATTTGACAAAGTACAGCATCCCTTTATGTTCAAAACACGAGAAAAACTAGGGATAATAGGAACTTACCTCAACATTGTAAAAGCTATATATGCTAAGCCTCAGGCTAGCATCATTCTAAATGGAGAAAAACTGAAGGCATTCCCGCTAAAGTCTGGAACAAGACAGGGATGCCCTCTCTCACCACTTCTATTCTACATAGTTCTTGAAACACTGGCCAGAGCAATTAGACAGATGAAAGAAATTAAAGGAATAACTATAGGAAAAGAAGAACTTAAACTAGCACTATTTGCTGATGATATGATTCTATACCTAGAAGACCCAAAAAACTCTACCAAGAAACTTCTAGAACTAATAAATGAATTCAGCAAAGTGACAGGATATAAAATCAACACCCATAAATCAAACGCATTTCTGTATATCAGCGACAAATCCTCTGAAAAGGAAGTGAGGAAAACTACCCCATTCACAATATCCTCAAAAAATAAATATTTGGGTATCAACAAAAGAGGTGAAAGATGTATACAATGAAAACTATAGAACCCTAAAGAAAGAAATAGAAGAAAACCTTAGAAGATGGGAAGATCTACCTTGCTCATGGCATTAATTCTGCTCAGGCAGAATTAATATTATCAAAGAGGCCATATTACCAAAAGCACTATACATAATCAATGCAATTCAGATTAAAATCCCAATGGCATTCCTCACAGAAATAGAAAAAGCAGTTATGAAATTCATCTGGAAAAATAAGAGACCCAGAATAGCTAAAGAAATTCTAAGCAGGAAGAGTGAAATAGGTGGTATCACTGTACAGGATCTTAAACTATACTCCTGAGCAATAGTAACAAAAACAGCATGGTACTGGCACCAAAACAGGCTGGTGGACCAATGAATGGTTCAGGATAGAGGACACAGAGACTAACCCACAAAACTACAACTACCTTATATTAGACTGGAGAAAGGATAGCATCTTCAACAAATGGTGCTGGGAAATCTAGAAATCCATATGAACAAAATGAAATTGAATCCCTCTCTCTTACTATGCACAAAAGTTAACTCAAAATGAATCAAGGATCTAGGAATTAAACCAGAGACTCTGCATCTAATAGAAGAAAAAATTGGCCCTAATCTCCATCACGTGGGATTAGGCCCAAATTTCCTTAATAAGACACCTATAGCACAAAAATTAAAACCAAGAATCAACAAATGGGATGAATTCAAACTAAAAAGTTTTTTCTCAGCAAGAGAAATAATATGTGAGGTGAATAGGGAGCCTACATCCTGGGAACAAATTTTTACTCCTCACACATCAGATAGAGCTCTAATCTCTAGGGTATACAAAGAACTCAAAAAGCTATACACCAAAAAAACCAAATAACCCAATTAACAAATGTGCCAAGGACCTGAAGAGACACTTCTCAGAAGAGGATATACAATGAATCAACAAATATATGAAAAAATGCTCACCATCTCTAGCAATCAGAGAAATGCAAATTAAAACTACTCTATGATACCATCTCACTCTAGTAAGACTGGCAGCCATGATGAAGACAAACAACAAGTACTGGCAGGGATGCGGGGAAAAAGGTACGCTCATACATTGCTGGTGGGACTGCAAATTGGTGCAGCCAATTTGGAAAGAAGTATGGAGATTCCTTGGAAAGCTGGGAATGGAACCATCATTTGACCCAGCTATTCTTCTTCTTGGACTATACCCAAAGGACCTAAAAACAGCACACTACAGAGACACAGCTACATCAATGTTTATAGCAGCACAATTCACAATAGCTAGACTGTGGATCCAACCTAGGTGCCCTTCAATGGATGAATGGATTAAAAAAAATGTGGCATATATGCACAATGGAATATTACTCAGCACTAAAAAATAATAAGATCATGGCATTTGCAGGGAGATGGATGGCATTAGAGTAGATTATGCTGAGTGAAGTTAGCCAATCCCCAAAAAACAAATGCCGAATGTCTTCTCTGATATGGGGGGGGTGGTTGACTCAAAATGGTGAAGAGAGGAAGAGTATGGGAAGAAGATTATCTCTACATAGGGAAGAGGTGTGGGAGGGAAAGTGAGGGAGAAAGGGAATTTCATGGATGGTTGAAGGAGACCCTCATTGTTATACAAAATATATGTATGAAGATGTGATAAAAAAGAATAGCATTGCCCTAGATTAGGTAGAGAGAAGTGATGGGAGGGGAGGGAAGGGGCTGGGGAGATAGGAAGGATAGTAGAATGAAACAGACATTATTATCACTGTGTGTATATATGTGAATGCATGACCAATGTGATTCTGCAACTTATATAATCAGAAAAATGAGATATCATACCCCATCTGATTCAAATGTATGATATGTCAAGATCATTGTACTGTCATGTGTAACTAACTAAAACAAATAAAAAAATTAAAATTAAAATGATGACTTCAGAAAGGGAATAATATTCAGAATGTGAGTCTGTGGTTCCCCAGTGTTTCTGGAAGGACTAAATTAATTGATCTTCATGAAAAGCCTCATAAGTACTTGAAAATAAGAGTAAAGAGAGTCATTAGCATATGTCTTTCAAATCCAATAAGCACCATTTTGTACGAAATTCATATCAAATTGTTTGTGCCACATATGATTCCACCAATTGTAAGTAAGAAATTAGACACATTGGACATAGATATCTATATCCCTATACCTCATTCTGCTCCTCTACTGTGAAAGACACCAAGGGAAATAGAGAAAATTCAGAGAAGGAGTAAGAGTTCCTATGTTTGCAATGCCATTTTGTCATTAATCAGCTTAATCAATTGGATTAAGTGTCCTTTAAAAAAAAGCACATAAATTTTTATTGAAAAGTTCAAATGAGAAAACAAAAATAAGAGTGTGGAATCTAATATTTTCTTCACTGTATAAATTCAAATAACTTCTTTTAAGTGTATATTTCAAAAGATTTTAGCATATTTACAGAGTTGTGCAACCACTACCATAGTTAATTTTAGAGTTTTTCATAATCTCCTAAAGAAATATGCTCATTACCAGATACTCCCTACCTTATTCCTCATTCCTAGGCAATCACTAGTCTATTTAATATGTCTATCCTACCCTGAACATTTAAAATACATAGAATTACAGAGTATATGTAGTCTTTTGTGTCTGGTTTAGTCTAATGTTTTTAAGGAGCAATTGTGTTGTAGCATGTATATGTATTGCTTTACTTTTTATTGCCAAATAAATATTCTATTGAGTTGATCAACAGTATTAATCCATTCAGGAGTTGATGGACAGTTGGGTGTTTCTACTCTTTGGCTATTATGAATAAGGCAGTGATAAAGTTTCATGTATAAATTTTTGTATGAAAAAGTTTTCATTTCTTTTGGATAGATAGCTAGAAATAGCCGGGTCATTTGGTAATTCTATGTTTAGCATTTGAGAAACAACCAAATGGTTTCCCAAACTGGTTCCCCCATCATGTATTCACATTGATACCATTGGAGGATTCCAATTCCTTCTCCACATCTCATAATCACTGGTATTTTTTATTATAGTTATTCTATTAGATCTGAAGTGATATCTTATAATTTTGGTTTGTGTTTATTTAATATCTAATGATGTTGAATATTTTCCATGTATTTATAGGTCATTTGTTTATCCTGTTTTGATAAATAGGTATTTAAATAATTTCTTTACTTTTTTAAAAAAAATACAATTCTTTCCTTAGAAGTTTTAGAATTACAGTAAAATTGATCAGAAATTACACCTCTTTCTTTGTCTCTCTCACTGTGACACACATACGCAGTTTCCCAATCAGTGTGATTCATTTCATTCAATTGATAATAAAATATTTGGACATTGGTATTAAATGAAGTCCACTGTATTCACTGGGATCCATACTTTGTCCAGTACTTTTCATGGGTCTTACAAATGTACAATGACACATGTCTGCTCTAACAGTAACAAAAAGGGCAGTTCCACTGCTCTAAATATCACCCCTGCTATACCTACTCCTTCTTCCCTCTCTCTTCCCAAAGCCCTAGTCACCAGTGATCTTTTTAATATCTCCATAGTCTGCCTCATGTGGCATGTAGTATACAACCTTTCAGAAGTGTTTTTTTTCAACTAGCAATGTGAACTTAATGTTCCTCCATGTCTGTGTGTGACTTGATGTTTCTTTCCATTTAATCATTGAATATATTTTACTGCCTGAATACATCTGTTTATCCTTACACCAACTGAAGGACAAAGTGATTTCCTCCAAGCTTTGGCAAGCATTAACAAAGCTGCGGTAAATATTCGTGTGCAGGCATCTGAGTGGGTATACATTTTCAACTCATTTGGGTCAAAACCAAGGGACATAATTGCTGGGTTAATGTTTAGTTTCAGGGAAAAAAAGAGAAAAAGAAAGATGTTAAATTGTCTTATAAAGTGACTGTACATTCCCATGGAGTGAGAGTTCCTATTGCTTCACATGCTTTCAGCACTTGGTGGTGTCAGTAAGATTTTCACCATTCTAACAGATTACTAGTGGTACATAGAATTTATAGTTTCCTAAGGACAGATGATGTTCAGTATCTTCATACCTGTATTTGTTATCTGTTTACCTTCTTTGCAGAGGTATATGTTCAGACATTTGGCTTAATTTTTTAAAACAAGGTTATTTTCTTATTGGTGAGTTTTAAGAGTTCTTTCTGTAGTTTTACACTAGACCTTTCCAGGTCTATGTTTTACAAATCTTTTTTTTTACAAGTCTTTGTCTTGTCTTTTCATTCACTAAACATAAATTTTTGATTTGATTGAAGTGCAATTTATTTATTATTTTTTTTCTTTTGTGGTTTACGCTTTTGATATTGTATCTAAAAGTCATCTTGAAACTCAAGGCCACTGAGATTCTTGCTTATGTTATCTTTTAGGAATTTCATAGTTAATTATACATTTCATACTGAGGTCTATAAATAATTTTTAAATTAAATTTTATGAAAAGTGTAAATTTTGTCCTTTGTCAAAGGTCAGTGGAGTATTTTGTGTGAATCTGTTTCTGAGCTCTCTGTTCTGTCCTATAGGTCTATTTTTCTCTTATACATATCATCTTGATTATGGTTTTAGCTTTTTTTGTTTGTTTTTGCTGCTGTGACTAAAAGATCTGGCCAGAACAACAGTCAAGGAGGAAGGGTTTATTTAGAGGCTCACAGTTTCAGAGGTCTTAATCCATAAAAGGCTGGCTTCATTCCTCAGGGCTCAAGGTGAGGCTGAACATCATGGTGGAAGAGTCTGTGTGGGGGTGGGGTGGGAGAAGCAGCTCACATCCTGGTGATCAAGGAGTAGAGAGAGAAGTCACCACTTGCCAGATACAGATATCTACCCTAAGCCACTCCTCAATTCCCACCTCCTCCAGCCACACCCTACCACTTCAATTACCACTCAGTTAATCCATATTGGGATTAATTCACTATTTTGGTTAAGACCCAATATAACCCAATCATTTCTTCTCTGAACCTTCTTGCATTATCTCACACATGAACTTTGGGGGTACACCTCACATCCAATTAACATAGCTTCTCTGTAAGTCTTAAAATAGGTCAATGTTCTTCTACAATGTTGTGTTGAATATTCTGGGTCTTTTACCTGTCCATATAAACTTTAACACCAATTCTTCGATAGCCACAAAATTACTACTGGGATTGTGATTATGTTCAGTTTGGAGAACAAATTGAACAGAACTGACATCTTAATGATATAGAGTCTTCCTACACAGGAACATGAAACATCTCTCCATTTATTTAGATCTTTGATTTCTTTTATTAGTGTTGTATTTTTCCTCGTGCACATATTTTATTATATTTACATGGAAGAGTTTAATTTCTTTGTGTTAACATAAGTGGTCTTTACGACAGGAAAATGAATTTTTGTAGGTGCATCTCAGATGCTTTTTTTTCCCCCTCTACTCATTGTACACAAATGGAGCATAACTTTTCATTTCTCTGGTTGTACACGATGCAGAGTAACAACATTAATACAATCATACATGTACAGAGGGTAATAATGTCCATCTCATTCCACCATCTTTCACACCTCCATATCTGCTCCTCTCCCATCATTCCCCTCTGCCCAATCCAAAGTTCCTCCATTCTTTCTTTGTCCTTCACCCCATCATGAATCAGGATCCACTTAGAGAAAATTTTGGCCTTTGTTTTTTTGGGATTGGCTTATTTCACTTAGCCAACTCCATCCATTTACCTGAAAATGCCATAATTTCATTCTTCTTTAAGGTTAATATTCCATTGTGTATACATACCACAGTTTTTTAATCCATTCATCCACTGAAGGGCATCTAGGTTGGTTCCACAGTTTAGCTATTGTGAATTGAGCTGCTATAAACATTGACATGGCTGCATCACTAAAGTGCTCACTGGGATTCTGATTGTGATTGTGCTTAGAATATCTTTGTCAAGTACATTATTATTTTAGACTTTTTGAAATGGGTAAGACATTTTTCCTTTATCTATCATCTAGAATGATTTATATAACAAATTGATTATTTTTAAAGTAGGGGAAAACTTCACTGGTATAGTCACCTGACCTGATCTTTTTGTTTTGTTTGTTGGTCCTGGTATTCTCCCTTGTTCTGTGCAAATAGCTCTAATGACATTTGCCAATACTTCAATATTAGGAAGATTCTATCTTATTATGTGTCATTATTACCAATTTTAATTTAAAAGGACTGGGTTATTTTTTTTCTTATTGTTTAATTTTTTGAGTTCTTTGTATATTCTGGATATTAGGGCTCCATCTGAAGTGTGAGGAGTAATGATTTGTTCCCAGAATGTAGGTTCCCTATTTACCTCTCTTATTGTTTCTCTTGCTGAGAAAAAACTTTAGTTTGAGTGAGTCCCATTTGTTGATTCTTGTTTTTAACTCTTGTGCTATGGGTGTCCTATTAAGGAATTTGGAGCCCGACCCCACAATATGTAGATCGGAGCCAACTTTTTCTTCTATCAGACGCAGAGTCTCTGTTTTGATATCAAGCTCCTTGATCCATTTTGAGTTAACTTTTGTGCATGGTGAGAGAAAGGGGTTCAGCTTCATTTTGTTGCATATGGATTTCCAGTTTTCCCAGCACCATTTGTTGAAGATGCTATCCTTTCTCCATTGCATGCTTTTAGACCCTTTGTCAAAAATAAGATAATTGTAATTTTGTGGATTGGTCTCTGTGTCCTCTATTCTGTACCATTGGTCCACCTGCCTGTTTTGGTACCAGTACCATGCTGTTTTTGTTACTATTGCTCCGGAGTATAGTTTGAAGTCTGGTATCGCTATACCGCCTGATTCACTCTTTCTACAGCACAATTTTTGATGAAAGAAATTAAGCATATTTTAACCACTGGATATAGTACATGAAAATGACTCAAAAGATAAATTTAAGAGTTACTGGTGTGTATTGGAGTGGACACATATGAACACAATCTATAAAGGTATAAATGAACAGAATAAATGCTCAGAATAATGCTTTTGTTAGCTATGTTTTGAGAACTGATACTTTTCAGCTTCTCTGGGGAGCTGGAGGACCAGATGGTGGAGGTGAGGTACCACATTCCTGATCACATTCCCACTCAAGCAAGAAGTCTCATCTGTAAATTGCTGACCAAGGAACCTACTCAGCCGCCCATGGTAGATGAGATCCTTCAGCACCCATGGCTGAAGGAGGATGAGGAGGATACGGCCCATCATATTAGGGAGCCACTCCCCAAATGCCCTGACCCCATAATAATGACAATCCTATGGGACATGGATCACAACCTATACACCCTATCTGGGGGTCTCTAGCCAATAGAGAATTCAACAATACAATGACTGCGTACTTGATTGTCAAGAACCAGATAAGCCAGGGGCAAGTCTGCAAGTTCCAGATGAAACCTAGGTGTCTGGGGGTTGGGCCTCACCCACGATGTGGGGATCATTCTGACTTCCCTGGCCTTCCAATGAAGTGTGCCAGTGAGCCCATGCTCCACACCTTCTACTTATCCCATGAGCATCAGCTGCAGGAGGAAGCCAAGCAGTCGGGGAAGAAGGGCATCAGAAACTTCAGCCTGCCTTTAACTCATCATCTCTCCCTGTGTGCATGCACCCTTGCTCTCTGCATTGCCTCCCTTCCCGACCCTGGGTGCCGCCTGGCCAACTCCAGGAGGATTCTAAGTAGGGGCTTCGGTGCAGCAGATGAAAATATCCCCGAGCTACCTCCAAAAGGCTGGAAGAGGATGAGAAGGAGGATCGCTGCCTGCTTTCTGCAGCTGTGCTGCTGTGTGCCCTGTGTCATTAGGACAGGTGGCTCCCGTCCAAGGAGGACCGATACCACCTAGATTCAAAACCAGGGTCATTCCACTGTAAATCCAGAGTGAAAACAGACAAGTTGAATAGACAGCCAGCCAGGGGACCCGATGCTCTGTGAATTCTGACATCACGGTGTGGGCATCAGTCACAGGATTCTAAACGTCTTCAGGAGGGAAACGTGCACACTGCCTCGGGCTTCTCTGCAGGAGTTCCAGCCAGGAGCACCTCTGCACCCCCTGGACATCAGGACTCTCCTCTGGCCCCACCCGTGAGAGACATCAGAGACTGTATTCCTGGGACACTTCCCCCTGCCCTGGTCTTCTCTGTCCTTTCTCCCATGGCAGAGATGTTTCATAAAATTGTTTTCTTGCTTTTGTATAATAAAATGGATGTTCAAAGATAAATACATTTAAAAGACTGGTTAAAAATGACAGCTCAGGGTTAGGGCCATCCCTGCAAGACCTGGACCACTGTGCCTCCTTCTCCTATTCAGGGTAAGTACTCTTCACTTGAGGTACTCACTTGAGCCAGTGTAGATAAGAGCTCCTTTGCCTTAGTCCACGTACATGAGAACTTGATTGCTTTTTGCCAGTGTAGATGAGCACTCACTTGGTATGACCTAGTGTTGTCAGAGACTTGCTCTCCTTGACCTCATGTGGATGGAGACAGTGTAGACATGACTACACTTGAGCCAGTTTTGTAGACATGACTCCCTTTGATCTTGTGACCTTGGCCAGAAAGAATCTCTCTCCCAGTCCTCGGGTCCTCTCCCCGAGGTGTGTGTTGAGAGTGGGTGGCGTCTGTTGGAGGAGTCACATCTGAGAAGGCATTGGAGGTCCCTGTGTGTTTTAAAATACCATCTCCATCATACCACTTTTCAGGGAAGGGGAGGGCTAGGCCAGTGGGCAGGTGGGCCAGCATGCAGCAGAGGCTGGGTGCTTCATCACCTGTCATGCAACCTCCACCTCATGAACCACCACATGGTCACAGCAAAAGGAGGTGGAGAGGGAGCACATGGAATTTTTGGAGTGGAGATATCTACCTGTCTTGTGGATGCCATCTGAATAAAGCAAATTTTAGCCAATGTGCAATTGCCCTTTGGCTTCTATTGAAGCTGAATTTTGTAAAGTGAGGTTTGCACAAATTAAGAATGAAATGATTCGATCAGCCAGCATGGGAGGCTTCAGGCACTTTCCGTCCCTGACATCTGTGCAAGGCTGGGCCCCCGGAGCTGTTCTGGTAGCTTCCTCCTCATCTTCCACGTAGGGGTACCTATGTGAATACTTTTTAAAAAGTGCATGCCATTGGGGCTGGGGATGTGGTTCAAGCAGTAGCGTGCTCGCCTGGCATGCGCGGGGCGCTGGGTTCGATCCTCAGCACTACATAAAAATAAAATAAAAAGATGTTAAGTCCACCAAAAACTAAAAAATAAGTATTAAGAAAAAGAAAGTGTGTGTCACATGTTTCGTTCTAATAGTTTACCATTTTTTTCTTTGAGGCCCAAGGGTGAATTGATCAGATGCTTGGAAGTTTTTTAAAGAGAAATTCTTTGCATGGTTTTCTTTAAAAAAAAAAAAAAAAGGACTGGTAGATTCTGCAACCTCCCTAAGGCAAAGACACTTCCCAGCCTGCGGCAGGGGCACACTGTATACAGCCAGGAAATGGACAATTTCTGATCCAACCTTGCTATAGGAACCGGATTGTGCAACTGCTACCTGAAAAGTTACAAAGTACTGATGGTTCTGGGAGGCAGGAAGGGCATAATGAAGGTCATGGAGAATACACAAGTGTAGACAGGGCCAGCTGGACAATTCTGTGTCTACAGGAGGACAGTCCCAGAGACGTGCAGAAATCCTGGATCTGGGGAGCAAGGCAATGTAGAGGAGGAACGCCCCTTTTGACTACTTTGTGTGACTTGATCTTGGAGCAGAAAGACAGGGGTCTTGGGCTGTAATTTCCCTCTAGGCCTGCTGCTGGGCCAGGCTGGGACTTGTCAGGCAGGTGTTCTCCCTGTAATTTCCAGAAACAGGTGTTCGCCTTTCCCCTGTGGGCAATGTAACTCCTTGTCTAGATTAGAAGGAAGGGCTGTTTCACTTGCCTCTTTGTAGTGATGAAGTTGCACCCTTTGGTCATCAGTCAGTCAAATTCTAAAGTGCGAAGTAGGACAGGGACTCTGGATAAATCATCTTTGGTTCAGGATGGATAACAGTTCTGAAATCAGAACTGACGCTTTCAGCATGTAAGTTGAGACGGGATCAGTCATGGCTGCATCAGGAGGTCTTATTATGACCTTTCCTCCATTATGAAGTAAGGCTATGGGTCAGCATACCAGCACACCTACATGCTGTTTCTAAGTGCCCTTAACCTCTCTTGCATAGCCCTTTCCTTCTCTATGAAACTGAAAGAGGATTCAGTTTTATTTTAAACCATTTATTGAATGCTTAGTCTACCCCAGTTCTAGGTCAAATCAGAAATGATTCCTGGGGCTGGGGATGTGGCTCAAGTGGTAGCGTGCTGGCCTGGCATGCATGGGGTGCTGGGTTCGATCCTCAGCACCACAAAAAATAAAATAAAGATGTTGTGTCCACCTAAAACTAAAAAAGAAATATTAAAAACTCTCTCTCTCTCTCTCTTAAAAAAAAAAGAAGTTCATTAGGCAGGTTGCCATTAGAGCCTTATAGAGTTAATCTATTTCTGATCACCCACGGTGCATTTTTCTCTTTCTTTGTTTAAGCACATTTGAGAACATAGGTAGTAATTGTAAACAAAGTAAGGATGGGAGGGTGATGGTTTGGGGAAAAAAAATACCTGATAGAGCTTTGTTGCTTTTGGCCAAGAGTTAAATCTGAGATCTGACTGGTGTTACCATTGCTCATTGAGGTGACAGGCTATATTTGCTTCCTAAAACCAATGAGATGTCAGTAAGGAGTTTACACACTTTCAGTTTCATCCTGTGTCTCTGCAAGCAGTAAGTGAATTTCAAAGACTAATCTGCTTTTTAACATCTGAAGTTCATTTGAACATGGTGATTCTAGTTTTGCTCTTTGTTTTCCCCTCTCACTCCTCCTCTGCCTTTCTCTCTATGAAAGTTCTATTACCTCTTTGATTACTTTGAGACTTCTACTAGGAAGTGCTCCTCGGTTATACAAGTTTTCCTTGAGGCAATTAAGAAAGAGTTTGATATTTCCTGTTGCAGAATTTGAACAGGTATACTGTTGCTAGGCATGGTGTCTGTAATCCCGAACAATTTGGAAAGCCGCCGCACAAGGATCCCATATTCAAGGACAGCCTCAGGAACATGGTGACACCCTGTGTCAGAATAAAATTAAGCAATCATAAAAATAAAAGGAAAGGAAGGAATGGGAATGTGTTATGTCCTGTAGGAAAGTTTATTTAGGGCTAACCTAGCCAGTCAATGATGGGATTAGGAAAAAGACAAGCAGACACAAAAGCAGAGAAAAAGCTGAGGCTTGGTGGTTCAGCCTGCTTCTGGCAGAAGAAGACTGGCCAGCAGCAAGCTAAGCACCTTTATTATGCAGGCTTAAACATCAGAAGGATTTATTGTGAGAAAGCTTCTTCAAGGTAAACAAAACTGAAGGTGAGGGTAAAAGCAGCCCAAATAGGGCTTATCAGCTTGTGCCTATAATTCTCTACCTCTAGCCAGCAGGCATTTGAACCCAAGGTTATGAACTAATAAAAGTTCTTGGCTAGCAAGGAGTTTCCCCTTGAACAGGGTGTCCTCATACAACTGGGTGGTCTCCATGGCACCTTTGCATGGAGAGGTCTCCAGAGGGGCATCACCTCTGTCTCTGGACAGTTCAAAAACCATCTTTCATTCACCACTTCGGACAAGAATGTAATTCAGTTGTAGGGAACCCTACGATTCCTATGTCAGTATCCAATGTCTATCTCTCTGTCTGTCTGTCTCTCTCTCTCTCTCTCACATACATGCATGTACACATCATATTTTGCATTAAGTTATCATTTAGCATATTATATTTTGGTGTTTTTTAATACAAATGTCATACTGATCTCTGTCACTTCTATTTGTGGAGGAGCAGCATTAGCATAGGGCTCACTCATCCATGAATACAGTTTACAGTTAAGCTGTGTAATGTCTGATGGCACTGCGCTGACTCCCAGAGCAAATAGTGTAGAGTCTGTTTCCTGAAGGTGATCATTTATACTTCAGTTGATAATTTATTCCTGGTTGCTTCTTACACTGATGATGAAATTTTTTTTTCAGTTTTGTAGAAAGCTATGGGTTTCAGTTAAGCTCTGTCAAGACTTAAGACTGCCTGTTCCACATCAGCCACATTGAACATCTTTCCAGATTATAGGAAGTGATTTTTTAAAATCATTTAACATTTTTATTATGGCTATCATTAAATAGGATTATTAGTGTGTGTGTATATATATATATATATATATATATATATATATATATACACTTTTACATAAATACAAATATTTATAATAAAATTTAAAATAAAACTTTTTTATCAGAGTTCCTAGGTAAAGAATGTAATTCAACAACATTTGTTCAATTCATTTGTTTTTTAAATTTAATTATTATTTTTTATTTACATGTGACAGTGGAATGCATTATAATTCTTATAACATATATAGAGCACAATTTTTTCATATCTCTTGATTGTATACAAAGTATATTCACACCAATTCATGTTTTTATACATCTACTTTGGATAATAATGTCCATCATATTCCACCATCATTTCTAACCCCATGCCTCCTCTCTTCCCCTTCCACCCCTCTGCCCTATCTAGAGTCTGTCTATTCCTCCCATGCTACCTCTCCATACCTAACTATAAAAGTTTTAGGCCCTAATCTCCATCATTTGGGATTAGGCCCCAACTTCCTTATTAAGACTCCTTTGGTTCAAGAATTAAAATCAAGAATCAATAAATGAAGTGGACTCAAACTAAAAAGTTTCTTCTCAGCAAAAAACAATCTGTGAGGTGAATAGAGAACCTACATCTTGGGAGCAAATCTTTATCCCTCACACATCAGATAGAGCACTAATCTCTAGGAGACTAGAGAGAGGACCAATCTCTAGGAGATTAAAAGGTAAAAAGAGCTCAAAAGGCTAAACACCAAAAAAACAAATAACTCGACCAATAATTGGGCCACGGACCTGAATAGACACTTCTCAGAAGATGATATACAATCAATCAACAAATATATGAAAAAAATGTTCATCATAGCTAGAAATTAGAGAAATACAAGTCAAAACTACTCTAAGATATCATCTTACTCCTGTCAGAATGGCAGCTATTATGAAGACAAACAACAACAGTGTTGGTGAGGATGTGGGGGAAAAGGTACATTCATACACTGCTGGTGGGACTCCAAATTGGGGCAGCCAATATGGAAAGCAGTATGTAGATTCCTTGGAAATCTGGGAATGGAACTACCATTTGACCAAGCTTCCCCTCTCCTTGGTCTATACCCAAAGGACTTAAAAATAGTATACTACAGGGACACAGCCTACAATGTTTATAGCAGCACAATTCACAATAGCTAAACTGTGGAGCCAATCTAGATGCCCTTCAATATATAAATGGATAAAAAATGTGGCATATATACACAATGGAATATTACTCAGTAATAAAAGAGAATAAAATCATGGCATTTGCAGGTAAATGGATGGAGTTAGAGAAGATAATGCAAAGTGAAGTTAGCCAATCCCCCAAAAACCTAATGCTGAATGTTTTCTCTGATATAGGAAGTGATTTTTGTGCCCATTATTTAAAAATCATAATGATGAAAATAGTAGGTATGGGCATGAGACACCCAAGAGGATGGGTTTGTGAATGACAATTGGCTAATATAATATGTTGGCCTCACAAGTTTTTAAGAAGACAGTGGACATTTTAATGCACATTTAATTTATCTTTTAATAGTCTCTTTCAATAAGTACCTTTTCCTGCTTTGTTTTGATGTTAAAGGTTTTCTTTAGTAAACAAGAGTCTGTTTCCTCTTCCTGTACCCTGTCCCAGTTTTGCTTTTTGTTTTGTTTTGTTTTGTTTTTGATGTGTCTTACGAAACATAACGTGTAACCTAGTTACACTGTACAGTGTTGCCCACTAAGGGGATCTTAGATATTCTCATGAAACATGAAAGCAAGATGTGAAAGGCCTACAGGTGGTTTATTGCTGATAGTGGGCGGTAACCTTTTCACTTTTGAAGGAAGATCTTGATTTGAAAAGAACAACATTTATTTAACTTTTTTTTTTTCATTTTAGCCATAGTGGCAGTCTTCAGTCTTTTACAGGCAGTATCATTCCTCTTTATATGCATTATTGAATTAATTAGTCCATGACTTTTACTGGACAGAGAAGAGATGAATAAAATCCTTACAGGAGACTACCAATGTAAATGGCAATATATTTGCTGTTTAGGAATTTTTCCTGTCTTTTTATAATATCAGAAATTCTGAAAATTTCTAGGTTGTCAAACTGTGTTTCACAGTAACAGTGAATAAAATAGAATTTAAACAGTGAATTATTTTTATTTAAATTTGTTTTTAACACTGAAACATGAACAAAAATCATATACACAATGGGGTACCTTGTGATATTTTGAAACATGTATATGTTGTGTTATATTTAAATCAAGTTAAAAGTTTATCTGCCCAATATTTTTTTTAAATTGTGCAATTTTAGAAATTCTTTGTTCCAGCTTTTGGACATATGTGATACATAATTATTATCCATAGTTATGGTATTGAATAAGAGCACACCAGGAGTTTTGCTTCCATCTTAACTGTGACTTAGGACCTTTGGAACAACATTTCCCCATTACTCTTTCCCCCTCTTCTCCCCATCACTGGTAACCACCATTCTATTCCCAAGTTCTCGAGATCACCTGTTGGAGATTCCACACATGTGTGATATCCCACAGTTCTTGTCTTATTGTGACTGGCTTATTTCATTTAGCAACCTCTATTTCCATTCATGTTATCACAAATGCAAGAATTTTATTTTTCTGGTGGATGAGTGACATTCTGTTGTGTATATGTACCACATTTTCTTTAGGCATTCATTGGCTGATGGACATTGGGTTGTTTCCATGTCTTAGTCATTGTGAATATTGCTGCACTAATCATATGCCTATTGTGAATCATTCTGCCATAAACATGGGCATGCATGTATTGCCATAGTATAATGACTATTCTTGAGGATAAATACCAGGGAGTGATACAGTTAGATCATATGGTGGTTCCATACCTAGTCTTTTGAGGAGCCTCCATACTGATTTCCATAATGGTCATATTAATTTACCATCCCCCTGAAAGTGTAAAAAGTGTTCCTTTTATCCACAATCTCTCTAACATTTGTTATTTTTTATATTCTTGATGACTTCCATTCTGACTAGTGTGAAATGAAATCTGAATGTAGTTTTGATTTGCATTTTCCTAATTGCTAATGATATTGAATATTTTTATTCATGTATTTTTTGCCATTTGTATTTCCACTTTTGAGAAGTTTCTGTTTAATTTATTTGGCTATTTATTAATTGGGTTATTTAGTATTTAGTGTAAAATATTTCAGTTCTTTTTATATTCCAGATATTAATCCTTTGTTAGAAGAATTTCTGCCATTCTGTAGGTTCTTCCTTCACATTCTTAATCATTTCCTCTGTTATGCAGAAGCTTTTTAATTTGATGCTATCCCACTTATTAACTATTGGCATTATTTCCTGAGCTTTGCAGGTCCTATTGAGAAAGTCATTGCTTGTTGTTAGAGTGTTAACCCCACATTTTCTTCTAGGAGTTGCATAGTTTCTTGCCTAATTCCTAGATGTTTGATCTATTATGAGTTGATTTCTGTGCAGGGTGAAAAACAATGTTCTAGTTTCATTCTTCCACATATGGATAACCAGTTTTCCAAGTACCATTTGTTCAGAAGGCTGTCTTTAGTCCAGTATGTATTTTGTCACCTTTGTCAAGGATCAGATGACTATGAATGTGTGGGTTTGTCTCTGTGTCTTCTATTTTGTACCATTTTTACATGTACTTTTAAATATTTATTTTTTTATTTGTTCTACTTAGCTATACATGACAGTAGAATGTACCTTGTCAAATCATATATAAATAGAGTACTCTTCTGGTTGTACATGATGTAAAATTACACAGGTCATGTAATCATATATGCACACAGTGTAATAATGTCTGATTCATTCTACTATCCTTCCTACCCTCATTCCCTCTCCCCTCCCTTCACTCATTTCTGCTCAATCTAAAGCTCCTCCACTATAGATCAGCATTCACTTATCACAGAAAATATTTGGACTTTGATTTTTTGTGATTGGCTACTTTGCTTAGCATGATATTTTCCAACTCTGTCCTTTTACTTATAAATGCCATGATTTCATTCTTCTTTAAGGCTGAATGATATTCCATTATGTATATATACCACAGTTTCTTTATCCATTCTCTTTTTGAAGGGCATCTAGGATGTTTCCACAGTTTAGCTACTATGAATTGAGCTGCTACAAATTGAGCTGTTGCAGCATGCTGATTTTAAGTCCTTTGGGTATAGATCAAGGAGTCCGATAGATGAGTCAAATGGTGGTTCCATTCCATAGTGGTTTTACCAATTTGCAGTCCTACCAGCAATGTATGGCAACTCAGATTACGAAATGAGATCATTCTAGATTATCCAGCTGCCAATGGCAAGTGTCCCTATAAGAAGTCACAGAGATGCACAGGGAGAAGACCAGGTAAAAGAAGAGCAGAGATGGAAGTTCACAGCCACAGAGTCTGTGTAGATGAGTATAATTTCTGTAAAGTATATAAAGTATGTGTGACCTTTAGCTTAAATAAAAAGATTTATTCAGGCCAAGAGCACATTTTTAAAGAACCTTTTCTCAATAAGACACTGCTAGGGACCTTTCATTAGAACTTTGTGGGTTTTTAAGTGAGCTCTATGCTTTCTGATCCGATTATGGACATGTATTCTTTTCCATACATGCATATATTCAGAAACACCAGGCTAGAGATTCTGAGATATCTACTCTCAATTAACCTCCCTTTTTGTCACTTAAAGTAGTAATCTTTAAAGTAACAATTAGCACTAACAAGTTAGATGGTTTTCAGCTATCACAGTCTTTAGTCTCAGTTTTCACTAAACGGGGTCTAAACTTGTTATCTGTCATTGTTTTGGAGAGGGCACATAGGCTTCACAGATCTTCCTATATTGTGGTCCCAGAGCATATGATCATCATCTCTGATCTGGTAATCACAGAAGGAGTTGGAGACTCTTAGATTTACATTCTTAGCATTCTGTTTCTAATCCGGTTGAGATCAAGAAAAAAAAAAAATGAGCTGTGAAGCAGGTTTGTCGACTTTTAAGAGAGCAAAAAGAACTGTGAGAAGCCAGGCTTGGTGGCACGTACCTGTCATCCTGGCAGTTCGGGAGGCTGAGGCAGGAGGACTGTACATTCAAAGCCAGCCTCAGCAATTTAGTGAGGCCCCAAGCAACTTAATGAGAACTTGTCTCAAAATAAAAAAAATAAATAAAATAAAATAAAAATGGGTTTGGGATGCATGTTGCTCAGTGGTTAAGCACCCATAGGTTCAATTTCTGGTACAGAAGAAAAAATAAATGAGCACATTTCTTTTCCAGAAGAAAATCTTCATAATATATTTGTCCTCCATCATTTTGGCCTTTTTGTTAAATGCACTTGAGAAATAAAAGCATTAAATTATTTGTTGTCATCCTGTTTGCAAACAGTTATTAGTTTAAAATTGAAGGGTTCAGGAACACCTGTGGCCAAATGTTTGGCATGAGGCTCCTTCATTAAATTTTGGAGGGGCCAGACTCTTCAGGTTGGCACCACATAAGAACCCCTGTTGCTAAGAAAGCACAATAGAAATCTTGACCTGTATTGATTTCTGCCAAATCTGAGCTCATCTGACTAGTCATTGTGGCTCAAATTATTTGACAAAAATAGACTTTTATATGTCACGGTGGACTTGTTTTACAGGTTATGCTCATGGGTGAAATACAAAGTGGGATTGCACAGAAGGTGTAAGGCTGTTTTCTAATCAACAGAAGAAAAAACCTTGTCAGAATTTTCATTTGGAATGAAATTTTAAAAACTACAAAGTGGTAGTTTTTGTACATTTAAAGGAAAGTCTGAATTTGTATGCATTTTAAATCTCTTTCCTCATGGTCTCCCATGGCACGGTAAAGCAGACCTTCTGCTGGTAATTTCAGTACATTGTAGCACACAACTGAATGTCATAGAATTAGAAAGCCACGTCCCAAAACCAGAATAAACCAGGCAGCTCTGTCATTTCTTGCTCCTCGTTACCATTTTTTTCTGAATTTTCATGTCACAGATTTGAAAACACACGATGAATGTACCCAAAATGTGGAAAATTAATGACACAATAATTTAACAGTGTACACACCAAGCCCCGTGTGTATCTGCTTTATCTGTCTATTTGCTTGGTTTGGTGTGGTTTGTACAAATTGATCATCTCTATTATTCCCTTTCCTCAGGATGACATCACACTAAAGTTGTTGCTCGGGAGCTTAGAGTCTCAGTGTTTGGGAAGGACAATGGAGGCAGTCATGAGCAGCACAGGGCAGCAACCTTGTTTCATGGAAGCCTTTCCTGTTCCAAGGCTGCTGAGAGGCTTTATGGGAAGTAAACTAAGGGCTTGATGAAGTGCCCCGTGAATCCTCACAGCAAAAGCTGACACTTCAAGTGGCTAGGGTCACTTCTGACGTGGACAAATGGTCTATAGAAAAGAGACTTCTTTGTCATGTGCCTGGAGTCCAGCAGGTGGGACCAGTGCCTCTGTACTAAGAGGCACTTTTAAATTGCTTTTCCTTATGGTAAGTTAAATTTTTCCCTTTTTCACACATACAGGGAAAAGAAGTATTCAAAGATTTCACGTTTAATTTCATGGTTTATACTCCTCAATCCAGTGGTCGATTCTCAGTCTTCATTCACTGTTTCAGTGATATTTGGTAAAGATCATTTCTCACTCTTCTTTCTATATCTCATGCAGTTTTAATCTGAGACATCTTTGATTCATTTTCATTGTCAGAGTTTCCTCTCGGCTCCTTGGATGGTTCCTCTACACCTAACAGTGAAACTTGAGCATCGCATGGTATCAAGGCTCCTGCTTCTCACTGCGTGATTCACACTTACTCCCTAGTGATTCCATGTTATGTAAGCTGGTGAATTCCATATGCCCATCTTCAACAGAGAGGTCGTCCTTGACTCCAAGCTTATGTAATGGGTTGACTCTTCCATGTCTCTATTTGCATATCTAATCCAACAGCAGGTTCCTTGGGCATTTCCTCGAAAATACTTAAAAAAAAAAATCTGACCATTTCTCATCAACTTCACAACTTCCACCCTGGTCCCCAGATACTTGTGATGAACTCTTCATTTCCCTAGTAATCCCATGATGATGGAAGGAATCCTCTCGCTTCTCTGCCTAAACCCTCCAGTGCCTTGCCACTCCCTCAGAGGAGGAGTTGAGATATCTTGTGCTCTGGTGCTGGCCCCTCCTCTGTCATCACCACCTCTGCTGTCTACTCCACTCTCCCTCTCAGTCCTCCTGGGCTCTGGCTCACCTGAGGTCGGCTTCCTCCAGCCGTCCACGTGGCTCAGTCCTACAGCAGCGATTCCTTCAGATCTGTACTCAATGCCACATCACAATGAAACACCAACTCCCCACTACGTATTGCCTTTCCTCTTACTCTAATCTTTACAACTGACACCTACTTACATTTTATTTATTTATTTGATGTCGTCTGCTTCTCTCTCCATTTTTTGGAAACTTTGTTAGGTGGGAGCTTTTTAGGGTTTGCAGCCAACAGCCTCCCCTGAACCTGGAAGTACAACAGCTATGGTAGTATTCAATAATTATACGTTGAATATATTTGAGGTGCTAACACTAGGGAAAATTTGTAGATTCACAAGTGGAAGGATTTGCAAGGTGTCAAGGCAGTCAAGTTTGGTTTTTTTTTTTTTTTTTTTTGGCTTTTGTTTGGTCTCACTCATGTGTGGAAGTCCAAAAAAGGTCAACCTAAGAGTAGAATGGTTACTACTAAAGACTGGGAAGTAGGTGTGTGTGGTGGGAGGAGGGTGGAAAAATGGTGATTGGGTTTGATTGGTGCACACCTGATGCAAATATCACACTGAACGCTATCACAGTATGCAATTAATATGTGTTAACAAAATAAATAATTAAGTAAAAATTGACAGGAAGGTCATATACAGAAAATATTCCCACTGACTTGTGAAATACCCTTTTCCTGCAACTCAGACATGAGTAAAGTATATGCAATCATGCTACCGCATATGTTCTTCTAAATTTGGTCCTTATACAAAGATTGTTTTTACCTTTAGAATAGACCAGGTGTTCCTTTGTGAAACTTTTAGAACATGTAGTTATGTGTCCTCATTCAGTCTCAAAAAGGAACTTTATATAGGTCAAGGATGCAACAGGGAAGTGCTTTGCTGTCCCTGTCCATCTTCACTATTCACTTTCTTTACTTCCCCAGCAACTTGGCACAGCACACAGGTATGCAGTGTCCATTTCTCTACTGAGCAGGACCAGGTCTTCCTCACAGCTAAGAACTGATTAGGAAGGACACTAGTCCATCTTGCTGAAAAGAGGAGAGAGGCCTTTCTGGTACTTCCCTTTACTGTATCAAACTGCCCCCTTCACCACAGCTCTCAGCTGCACGGAGACTTTACTACTATTCAGACATTCCAGCCAAGTTAAAACTCCCCAACAAGAGTGAGGGGAACGTAAATGTCAGAAAGTCAAAGCACAAGGATGGCGAGAACTGTGTGTTGAATTTAATGAACTGTTGACCATGACTACACTGCATCAATCCCGACTTGTTCGATATATCAACTGCCATTGCATCCAGCTATTCTTGGTTTTATAACATTTGTGTTATGGGAAATTAGAGCAATTTCTACAATGCTTTTGATATTTCCCCTCATCAGCAGAGCAGCTTTCTGAGGAGACAATGCTTTCTTGTTGTCATCTGCTGTTGGCTGCCTTTTTTCTAGACCCTTAGCCTGGATCAGGAATCTCCCGACTTTCCCATCACAACAGCCATTTGTTTCTGTCCCTCTGCTTGTTCCATTGTGTATTGTCCACTGTCCTATATGTTCCTTTCAGAGCTTGGGGGTGGGGGTTGGCAGAGGGGCTGCCTGCACGCTATGGTAAAGACCTTTGGAGAGTTCACCTAGATTAAATGAATATATTAAACTAAACCGGATTTAAGCAGCCTTGAATGGGAAATTGTTCCTCCTTGTAATCAACACTTGAGTTGTAATTGATAGGAGACATCCTTTAGGAATGTAGATAAAAAAAAAATTCAACAGCAGAACTATGTGTTTCCTTCATGTGTAGGACTCTCTTTGAAGCCTGCCACTGCTCTGAAACTGGAGGGGCCAACGCCAAGGTACAATGCATGCAGTTGAGCCTTTGAGGCAGCAAAACTCAACTTTGCAAGACAAGTCTTAGCTTTATAAAGATCTGAGTTTCTATGGTGGATTTTTATTTATCCTTTATTTCCATCTTTGATTAGGCTGGTTTTCACTATATAAGGGGATCTGAGAGAAGGTCTGTCTTTGGCAAAATCTCCTACAGAGATATTGCTCTGACATGAAACTCTTATTTTGGTCTCAGATTCTGTTGATTCCAGAACCAAAGTTTTTGCAGAATTGTTGGAAGTAATTAGATCTGCTTCTATGGATTACTGTGTATTAACTGTATTGTCTAAGCCTTAACTTTGCTGTGTATTTGCTATGTTATATCACTCAGTTTATTTTCCAGCTCCTTTCCATAAATTAATTCCTCAAGAAATACAAGCCCATGCATACTTTGTCACCGAAGCCTTTATGCCAATTTTCAATGCTCTTAAAGGGGAAACTAGTATTTCCTTAACATATACTAAATAGAAGCCACACATGGTGATATATATGATTTCCCATAATCTTTACATCAATCCTATGAATGAGCTGTTAACATCACTATTTAAAACTGATAAAATCAGCATCTTACAGAATTTGAGAATCTTCCACAACATCATATGAATCGTATATATAACCGAGTCAGATTTTAAATAAGGTCTGACTTCACAATAAACTTCTTGTTCTTCATAATATTTTAATATTGTGTTAGTGTCCTACAATTTATGCCCTTTCCTTTTGGTCATGAGAAGACTCATTTCATATTAATCACATGGACATATCCTTTCAAAGCATCTAGAATGCCACATAAGTGCAGGGCAATAAAGAGTACTGAACACACAGTTGGGTCCTCTGGGAAGACATCAGAATGTGGCTATAGGAGAGGATGAATACAGATGGTAAAATCTCATTATGATTCATTGTAACTTTTTTCTCCTGTTTCCTTTAATTCTTTTCAAGGTTTTTTTTAATCAAAATGGTATCTGTACCTATAGAAAGTAAACTGAAGCAAAACAGCAATACTGGCTCAAAATTTCCTCAGGCCCAAGTCCTATTCCTTATGTAAAATCGCTTTCAAACTTTAAGCTGCTTTCTTTTCATGTTTTAAATAATAGGCTTAAGTTACTATTTCTTAGTTCATCATTCATGGATTTTAAGTTTCCCTATATTCTTCATCCTCTCAGTTATCAGCCCAAACCCACAAATAACATACCTATATACATACAATGCCCATGTGCTCTTATACCTGGAATCTCTTTTAATTCAGCACAGTGTCTGGCTACATTGGTATTTTTTGTGTTTACAGTTTGTGATTGCATAAATTTTGTTCCCAGATGATACATAGTTTAGAATCTGTGATTCCTTTACTTTTCTTTCCCTAGAATTTATTTTTTTAAAAAAATAGGCTTTTCAAGTATTCATCAACAGGTTTTCCTCTTTATTAGAACTATTTCATTCCTTTCAACTTCGTCTAAACATTAGGTGATTGAGGAATCCACATCTAATTCTTGGAGACAGCCCTCCTGGTGCCTGTGTCTCCCCGTTGGAGCCATGCTGACAGTTCTCTGGGCTTTGGCTTAGCATGCATCCACATCACAGAGATCCCTCTTGTTTCTCTACCTCCAACATGGACTCCTTCTATCTCCTTCAGAGATACTGTAGGTATTATTACCCACTGTTTGAGCACCAACTTAAGAAAGGGGCTGGAGGAGAGCTAGTTGAACAATTTAATATCTAGGCTGTCCCTTAGGTCCACTATTTTCAGCCCTTGCCTGTCACTGTATCTATCCCTCCCATTTGTATGATTCTGGATAAACGTTGATAAAGAGGAAATGTCCTTCCATCTCCACCAGCAGGAAGGGCAGTCACTGGCTGCACATGGGTGAGAACAAGTAAGCATCTTGCTTTTCATGCACATGATATTCATTTTACCACCTGCAGACCCATCCTTCCACTCCACTCTTAAAGTACTCTTTCTCTGGGCTTTACAGGGAGGCCTTTGGTGCAATCTGGGTTGTTTGTTTTAAAACAGACTTTGTTTTTAGAGCAGTTCTATATTCACAGAAAAACTGAATGGAAGGTGCATAGAGTTTTTGTGTACTCCATGTTCCCCAACACATGCAGAGCTTCCATTATCAACATCCAGCAGAGTGGCGCATTTGTTACAGTCTGTGAGACTACACTGACATTTTATCTCTCTCTTGTTGAAGAATAAACTTCTCTGGGCATCAGAAAACCTGGCATAGTCACATCTCAGAATTCCTTGGACACCCTGCTGCCCCTGAAAGGCTGAGGCCACAGCAAATAGTAGTGTCTTAGGGGAGTGTTTCTGACACAAACTCACCAACATGTTTGTGTTATGGGGAGCACGGGCTGCAACCAAGAGGGGTGCGGAAGGCACAGCAAGTCCATGATCTTTCCCTCTGTGGTTTGGAGTGACAGCAGTTGTATGTGGTTTCACAAGGGCATCTGGTCGGAAGGCATCAGGATTGAGTCTAGCTATCACTTGGTCCCTGCATCTGCCCTCCAACACAGAACTCAGTAGTTCAATTGTTTCACTCACTCTTGGAGGCTTTTCTGGAATCCTCCATGGTCTTCACCTTTGCCAGGCCACTGGATATACAAACTAAAACCTCTTGAGAGCATATACCCCTGGCAGCATCAACATCCTGCCTTAACCTGTTTAGCAAGAAATAAGGCACACCTTCATATCACCTCAACTCCTTTGGCAATCACTGAGAGGAATTACCATGAACATATTGCAGTTGTGACCCATTCCCCTCAATCCCTGGCAGATTCCAACCTTAGAAAACCTAAAGAGAAGAATTTCAAGCATTTCCGCTAGAAAGAATTTTTGACTCATTTATTTATATATTACTATTCAAAAATGATTATTTTTTCTGTTTTTATTTTTTAATTTGACGTTTCCTCTCCTTTTATTCGCTTATTTTGTTTTTTTTCCCCATTGTGTTCCCCTTTCTATTTATTCATCTATTTTTCTTCTTTGTTTAAAAAGTTCTCTTTTTCTCTCACTTTCTTTTCTCTGGTTCTGGAAATCAAGCCCAGGGCTGCACAAACATTGGGAAGGTGCTTTGCCTTTGAGCTACACTCCCAGCTTTGCTGGGAGGAATTAAGTCCAGCTTTGTTCACAACCCAATCCTGACAGAGCTCCAGTGAACACTACTACACAAATAAGGGGGAGCACTTAATCTTCTAGCTACTGACCCATCCCAAGGTGGGCATAGATGGGTGGGTGGGCTGAGGCCCAGCTCCTGAGCACATAACTTCACTATAGTAGCCGAGAAGGAAAATACAATGATTGATAACATAATATCTATGCAAGTCCTCTGCTTCACACATAGCCACAGCTATTCAGATTGCACAGAGATAATAAAACTGAAGGAGAATACTCCATAGGGGAGTCTGTGATTCCATCCCTGCTTCTCTTTGTGAAACATTTGGATCTGTATCAGTCTCCAATTAAGAGATAAGAACTTTAAGTTCTTCAACATGACTGGAGCAATCAGCATCAGAATTTATTTCAACTAAGAGCTACTATTAACAGTGACCGTGGAAATCCCCAACTCCTGATAGGGGCTACAACACCTATCGCAGGAGTAACCATGAATATCACACTTGTTCTGCTTCCTATATGACATCTGCCCAAAGTACCGCAGTGTTCCTAGTCTTATAAGTCTTGCAGAAACAGTGTGTCTTTCTAACCCTGATATGCTCTGCTTTTCTAAATGCGCACACTACAAATCACAACCAAAGAAGCTGCAGGGAGAATAAGCTATGGAACACGATGGAGACAACTGAGCACTATGAAATACACTGATACCCAAGTCTCATTGGCAGAAGACCCATACCATGTAAGTTACCACATAAAAGCAGAAGAGATATCCATGCCAACAGATGTGCAAATCTCAACATTAAAAAACAAGATATGAGAAAACACAAGGAAATAAATTATCTCCTAAAGTTTATAACTCCATGGTAACAGATTTCAAAGAAACAGAAGTTGATAAAATACCAAAGAATTCTAAAAGAACAACTTATTAAAAACTCAAAAGAAGTCAAGAGAATACAAATAAACAGTTGAAAGAATTAAGGAAGACAATGTAGATGCAAATTAGCATTTCAATGAAGAGGCAGGGATTTTGAAAAAAGAGCCAAACAGAAATCTTGGAAATAAAAGCTCAATAAATCAGAAAATAAAATCTAACAGTTCAATTGAAAATGTCAACAATAGACCAAATCAAGCAGAAGAAAGAATAGCAAGGCTTGAAGATGACTCTGCCAATATATTACATTCAAACAGAAATAAAGGAAAAAAGGAAACAACAAAGAGAATATGCAAGCTATCTCAAACAACTTTATAATATCAAAAATCGACATAATTGGCATACCAGAAGGAGGAGAGGTACATGTCAAGGGCATTGAAAATATATTTAATGAAATAATTACAGAAAAATTTCAAAATCTTGAGTAAGAAATGGAAAATCAGGAATAGGAGGCATTGAGAACCCCAAATAGACATGACCAGAAAAGAACCTCTCCATGACATGTTATAATTAAATCACCAAATCTGGAGAACAAAGAAAGAATACTAAATACTGCAAGAGAGAAGCAACAAATCACAATTAAAGACACACCCACTAAGAATAACAACAAAATTCTCAGCAGAAATTAGAAAATCTGGGAGGGCATGGGATGATGAACTTCAAGTACTAAAATAAAGTATTTGCTAACCAAGATTACTATACCCATCAAGGTTATCTTTCAGAATTGAAGAAGAAATAAAGACCTTCCAAGATAAGCATAAGTTAAGGGAATTTGGGACTACTAGATTAGCATTACAGAAGATACTTAAGGAAATGCTATACCACAAAGAGGAAGAAAGACAAACACAATCATGAGAACATGTGAAAGAATAAATTCCACTGGGAGAATAATCATGCAAATGAAAAAAAAACAAACATTAATAATGCAGAAAACCATCAAACATCTAATATACATAAGAGAGAAAAAATAGAATATTCAAAACAACCAGAAGAAATTTTAAAAATTACAGGAACAAGTGCATACTTTTCAATACTAATTCTTCGTGCAAATTGTATTATTTTTCTAATCAAAAGACACAGACTGACTGAATGGGTTTTAAAAAGATCCAATAATATGTTACATACAAGAAACTAAATTTACTGGCAAAGATATGAAGACTGAAAATGAATGGATGAAAAAAGATATTCCAACCAAATGGGATCTGAAAGTAAGCAGGAGTAGCAATACTTATGTCCAATAGCACATTACAAAGCTCATTAAAAGACAAAATCAATTTGGAGAGACAAAGAAAGTCATTATGTATCACTCAAGGGAACAATATATCAGGAAGTTATAAAAATTATACATGTAATGAACATCAGAGCACCCAATCTCATAAGAAAATACTGCTAGACATAAAAAGTGAGACAGATTTTATGTAAAATAATAATGGATGATTTCAATACCCAACTCTCACCAATGGATAAATTATCCTAACAAAAGAAGCCAAAAAAGAAACAATAAGGTTAAATGACTTCATTGATCAAATGGGCTTAATAGACATCTACAGATTATTTCACCTAACAGCTATAGAATACACATTATTTTCAGCAAAGAGTATTTTTCTATTATATTAGGCTACAAAGAAAGTCTTACCTATTTAAAAAATGAAATAATTTCTTGTATTTTATCTAATCAAAAGAGAATAAAACTAGAAACCAACAGCAAGAGAAATACAGAAATCATACAAACAGAAGAAGATTGAACAATACATTATAGGGAAAAATCAGAGGGAGAATTTTAAAATTACTTAATTCGATTGGGTTATTTATTTTTTGTTGTTTAACTTTTTGAGTTCTTTGTATATTCTAGAGATTAGAGCTCTATCTGAAGTGTGAGGTATAAAAATTTGTTCCCAGGTTGTAGGCTCCCTATTTACCTTACATATTATAAGGGAAGTGATTCAAAATAGGGTAGGGAGGAAGAACATGAGAAGAAGATTACCACAAAATAGGGAAGAGAGGTGGGAGGGAATGGGAGGGAGAAGGGGAATTGCATGGAAGAGGGAAGGAGACCCTTATTGTTACACAGAATACATATATGATGATGTGAGGGGGAAGGGAAAAAAGAGAGAGAAATGTGCCACATTAGATTGGGTAGAGAGACATGATGGGAGGGGAGGGAGGGGAGGGGGGAGTGGAAGGGCAGCAGAATAAAATAGACATTAATATTGCTGTATGTGTATACGTGGCTGTATAACTAATGTGATTCTGCAACCTGTACACTTGGAAAAATGAGAAATTATACCCCATTTGATTCAAATGTATGATATGTCAAGATCATTGTATTGTCATGAACAACTAATAAAAAATAAAATAAAATAAAATTACTTAATTCAAATGAAAATGGAAACACGACATGCCAAAAGCTATAGGAAGCAAAAAAAAAAAAAAAAAAAGTTATACTAAAAGGAAAATTTATAGCAGACTACCTACAAGAAAAAAATAGAGGGCTCTCAAATAATTTAATGATATATCTCATCTTATAACAATAAGAACAAAGTAAACCATAAATCATTAGATGGAAAAAAGAATGAAGATCAAATAAAAATAAATGAATAGAGACTATAAAAACAATACAAAAATCAATAAAACTAAGAGTTGTTTCTTTGAAAAGATAGCTAAAATTGGCAAATCCTTACTATGTTAACCAAAGAGAGAGAGGCCAAAATACATAAAATTACAGATGAAAAAAGAGACACCACTATGGAAATGCAAAAGATTATTAAGGAATATTTTGAAAAATTATATGACAGTGAGTTGGAAATATAGAAGAAACAAACAAATTTTGGGGCACATTTGAAATACCAAACTAGAACCAAGAGGGCTTAATGAACCTAAAAAGAGGAGATTAAAGCAGTAATAAAATTCTCCTAATAAAGATAAAACCAGGATGGTATAGATTCTCCACTGAATTTTATTAGACTTTAAAGAAGAAATAATACCAATGCTTCTTAGACTATCCCATAAAACAGAAAAAGAAGAAATCTTTCCAAACTAATTCTATGAAGCCAGAAATACCATGCTACAAAACCTGACAAGGACACAACATGAAAAGAAAATTAAACCAATATCCCTGATGAACACAGAAAGTCATCAACAAAATTCTCACAAATCAAATTCAATAGCCATTAAAAGAATAATAAAACTTGATCAAGTAGTTCTAATTCCCAGGATTCGAGGCTAGTTCAACATATGCAAATCAATATTTATCATAGAGATTATAAATAGAATCAAGAATAAAAAACAGATGATCATCTCAATAGATGCAGAAGCCTTTGATAAATTTCAACATCCCTTCATGATAAAATTCTGAACAAGTTAAGTTGAGAAGAACATCATACCTCAATAGAATAATGACTACATTTGGCAAACACACAACTGACATTTTCCTGAATGGGAAAAACTGAAAACATTTCTTCTGATATCAGGAACAAGATAAGGGTGTCCACTCTCACTCCTATTACTACATATATTACTAGAAATTCCCGCCAGAACAATGGGGCAAGAGAAAAAAACAGAAGGCATACAAATAGAAAAGGAAGGAGTCAAGTTATTTCTATTTGCAGATAATGTGATTCTACACCAAGAAAATCCTCAAGACTCCACCAAAAGACTTTAGAACTGATAAAACAGATTTAGTAAAGTAGAAGAGAAAGTCAACATATAAGAGCCAGTAGTTTTTCTATACATCAATTATGAACTCATTGAGATAGAAATCTGGAAAGCAATTCCATTGACAATAGGCATGAAAAAATATATCTCATAATGAGCCTAACAAAAGATAAAAATCCTCAACAATGAAAATTACAAAACACTGAAGAAAGAAATTGAAAAAGCCACTAGAAGGAAAAAAGACCTGGACTGGCAGAATTCATATGAAAAAATATCCATGCTACTCATAGAAATCTATAGATTCAATGCAATTCTTGTAAAAACACCAGTTGCATTTTTCATTGAACTGAAGAAAATACCAAAATTCATATGGAAATACAAATGATCCCACATAGCCAAAACAATCCTGAGTAAAACATATCATGTCGGGGGCATCACATTAACTGATTTCAAAGCACACAGCAGAGCCATAATAACAAAAACAGTGTGGTATTTTCATAAAAACAGACCAAAGACAAAGGGAACAGAGTAGAAGACCCAGAAATGAACCCATGTATCTTCAACCAAACAATCATTGATGAAGTTACCAATAACATATATTGGAGAAGGTTCAGCCTCTTCAACAAATGCTGCTTAAGTAAGCCAAATATTTATATGTAGAATATTAAAATTTGCTGGTTATCTTTCATCCTATAAAATAATCATTTCAAAATTGGTCAAATACATAAATATAAGGCTTAAAACTTTGAGACTACTAGAAGAAAACATAGCAGAAATACTTAATTATATTGGCACAGGCAATAATTTCATGGATAGGATTCCAATAGTTCAGGAAACAAGAGTAGGAACTAACAAATGAAATTCCATCAAAACAAGCAAGCAAATAAAAAACAAACAAACATTGCACAGCAAAGGAAACAATCAACAGAAAGAAAAAACAGAACCTTAGGTTGCCAAAAAAAAAAAATCTTTGCTAACTATTCATCTGAGAAAGTACAAATATCCAGAATATATCAAACGAACTCCAAAATCTTAACAATAAAAAGCCAAATAATCTAATCAATACATGGGCAAGTGACTCTTTATATAGACTCTTTATAAGAGAAAGTGCAAATGGGCAATAAATATATGAAAAATTGCTTAATATCATTAGCCATAAGGGGATTTTGCAAATCAAAACTAGCTTGAGGTTCTGTCTTGTGCCAATTAGAATGACTCTCATCAAAAAGCAAAATATTAAGGGCTAACAATGTTGAAGAGAAACTTACATACTGTTGGTGGGAATGTAAATTAGTATAGTTGTTAGGGAAAACTAAAAATAGAAGTACCATATGATCCAGCTTTGTCACTCCTGGGTATATATACTAAAAGGAAATGGATGTTTATCAAATCACTATTCAAAATAGTCAAGATATGAAACCAGCCTAGATGTCAATCAACATATGAACAGATTAAGAAAATGTGGTATATGTAAACAATGGAGTATTATTGTCCCATAAAAAACAGCTATATCCTGCCATTTGCAGGAAAATGGAAGACATCATATTAAGCTAAATGAGCCAGACACAAATGATACCACATGTTGTCTCTCATATGTTCAAACAACAACATTAGCAACAATAACAACAATAACAACAAAAAACTAGGAGAAGTTCATGAAAGGATGGCAGAGATAAGAGAAGGAAGGAGGACATAATCAACCCTCCATACATACATGTATGGAAATGCTACAGTGTAAATTCACTAATTTGTACAATTAATGTGTTAATAATTATAATATTAAAAGTATATGGAATGAACGTAATTGTCCATCAGCAGATGGATGAATAAAGAAAATTCAGAATGTTTTTTAGCCTCAAAAATTAATGAAGTCTTGCCATTGTGGCAATAAGGATGAGCCTGGAGGAAATTATATTAAGTGCAATAAGACAGGTACCAGAAGACAAATGCCACAGGGTCTCACTTATATGAAGAAGCTCAAAATCTTGCTATCATTGAAGTTAAGAATAGAATATGGTTACAAGAGGCCAAAAAGTGTTTGGGACAGATAAAAGGATACAAAAAAGGGCTGGACTTGTGGCTCAGTAGTTTTAAGTTCCCCTGGTTTCAATCCCTGGTACCAAAATAGCAAATAACAATAACAACAACAATAGACCAAACTAACAAATTCATACAAATTTTATAATAATTATACCTGTGCTAGGTTTTCTTCACAGTGAGAATATACTTGAGGAAAACAACTTAAAGGAGAAAAGATGTTTTTGGCTCATGATTGCAGAGGTTTTAGTCAGTGTTAACTGGCAGCATTCCTTTGATCCTGAGGAGAAGCCAACCATCATGGCAGAAGGGTGTGGTGAGAAAGCTGCTCAGCTCAAGGAAGCTGGGAAACAGAGGCAGGGTTGGTGGGAGAGCAGGAGAGGCTGGAGGTGGGTGGGGTGGCTGTGACAATTTCCAAAGGACATGCCCATAAGAATAGAGTCCTGGTCCCTCCTCCTACAGTTTCCACCACTTCCCAAAAGTACATTCAAATTATAACCCTATCAATGAATCAAGCTGCTTGTGAGATTAGTGCCCTGAAAGCATGTCCTCTGAATGTTGCTACTTTGGGAACCAAGCCTTCAAGACATGGTGCCTTGGAGGACGTTCCAGATCCAAATCATAACAATACCATTTACAAGATAACTTTAAATTTGAACAGTGACTGGAGTTTTAATTGCTTTATATTAAAGTATATTTTTCACATTATTATATAGTCATGGTAAGAAGTTTTGTATTTTAAAGATACATAGTGAAAGGAAAGTGACCACAACACTCGGAGCAACCAAAAGATCTTTATTGCAGCAGTGCAACAAAGAGAAAGGAAAGAAGGAAAGAGAGAGAGAGAAAGTGAGAGAGAGAGAGAGAGAGAGAGGAAGCGCACACAGGAGAGACAGAGAAAGCAAGAGAGATAGCAAGAGAGAGGGAGCAGGAGAGAGAGAGAGCAAGAGACAGAGAGCAAGAGAGAGGGGGGCCTGGCAGGAGGGAGTTTTTATAGCCCAAATCTAATGGGGCTTCTGGGTCTGCAAGCTGCCCTGTTGGCCCAAGGGGGGTTGAGTGCTCCGCCTTGAGCGGGACTTGACACAAACAGGTGATAAAGGACCAGATAGAGGGGGGTTTGAGTGCGTGGGCTATCTTGCAGACAACACAGTTCAGCCTGCCCTGCACCCAACACATAGTATAATATTTGTGAGAAATTAAAGTAGGAATGAATATGTAAAAAATGGAAAATAAATTGATTAACCATTCTTAATAGAGATGTGCAGGATATAGAAAGAAGCTAATTCAGTAATTATAGCCTGAATAAAAAAAAATCTCAGTTTTTGTTTATTATGAATATATTTATTCATAATAATACATTATTCATTTATTATGAGTTTGCAAGGGGTTTGGAAAAATTAAAATGTGATGAATATTTTTTTGTCTTGCATTGAGAGGATTAGGCAGATTTTGATTTTGAATTTAATCAATGAGAAAATATATTTCAAATACATTTTCAAAAACATGATGAATACCATCAAAATCACAGAAAAGACATTTTGTTATTTTGTGTAATATGAAATATGCATAATTAAAGAAAATTTGATTTAAAATTTTATTTAATAATTGAATGTATTGAAATAAATGACCCAGTGAGGTTGATTTTATCTTATGTTGATTAAATACATAAATCATAATGATATCGTGGTGTGGGAGTGTAGCTCATTGGTTGAGTGTCTACTTACCATGCAAGAGGCCCTGGATTTGAATCCCAGCACCAAAACACATAAATAAGCAAACATAATGAAATTTAGGTAGAAATTTTGTGCCAAAGCATAAAATTAAAATACAAAAGAAATATTGATTTCTTAATAGATCATATAAAATAAAAATATTCAGAATAATACAATATGCCTTGTGTAAATTATTAAATTACTTTTGTATTCAACAAAGATTAAACATTAATTTCGAGAATGGATAAAAGTTTAAGAATCTTATAAGCACAGGTCAAATGCTAGAACACAAAACTAAAAATAAATTATATTACTCATAAATCATTGACGCAGCCGGGCTGGCTGGGCAAAATAATCTGGGAGTGACGAATGACTTGGGTATGTTGATGCAGCAGGAATGGAAGCCCTTTATCATAGAATAAGAGCAGTGTTTATACATTTTACACAGCTTATCTAATTAGCATAAAATAGATACAGCAGTCAACCAATAAGGAATCTCCACACTTAATGGCTCGCTTTTGTTACTTCACAAACCACTCCCTCTGACATTTTGTCAGGCGCCATTCAGACTTGTTTACAGACTCTAACATTTCTCTGTCAAAATACCAGGTGCCATCCTGACTTGTTTACAGACCTTAACAAATCATAAAATTTTCTGACCATTGCTCTTAAAAATTTTATACAATACAAATAAATTTTGTTCTTTATTTAGCCATGTCACATATAAAAGGATATTTAAATTTAAATATTGTGATTGTATTGGGAGTTTCAACAAATGGAAGAATGAAGAAGCGATGCTTTAATGCTTTCTCTGTGTGTATACATGCATGAGTGTGTCTGTGAGTGTGAGAGAGAAAGAGAGAGAGAGAGAGAGAGAGACAAAGAGACAGAGAGACACAGAGAGAGAGAATCACATACCAAACCAGTGGAGAAATGGGATGTCCTCTAATGATTTGCTGTATTTGTAGAAACTCAACTTTTGCTTTCATCTCACATCATCTACAAAAACAAGAACAAATAAAATTAAATAATAATCCATATGTTGAAACACATTGAGATCATAGAAGAAAATGTCATTGTTACATGCTAATGCACTTAAGCCAAGCAATCACATTATTAAAGCTAAGTAAACAATTTGCTGTATAAATGACAGATACAAAATTAATTACTGTGCAGCATGTAATAGACTTTTATAAACAACCAAAAAATAAATTAAAGCAAGAAAAAAAATGAACTTAAGTCAACTCATAAATTTCACAAAAATAACAAGTCAATAAAAATTGAATAATGTGCAATGGATTTGTAATAACCAGAATTTAAACTTCATGCATGAAATATTTCTATCTATGAAATAAGAAACAATTAAAATGTAACTAATTTTTGGTGAGGAGAGTATGAAATTACTGTGGTTAATTTGATGGAATCAAATGTTGTTAATTTTCAGTCAAATAATTTCATACATTGATTGGAGATCTGGCTTAGGATCTGAATACAAGAATGGGAATATCAAAACCAGAAAAAAAAACCTGCAAACATTTGGGAGCATACAAGTGTTTTAAAAGAGTGGGTGAATAACTGGTAGTACACTTGAAAGATGATACTTGGGCAACATTAAGAGCTATTGATGAATTAGGAAAATGCTCATGATATAATATGTACAACACTCACACATATGTGTATCTTTACATATACCTTGGAAATATATAGACATTTGTATATTTGTAATATACTTGTAGACAATTTGCATCTGATAAGTTCAGTTTTTATTATTTTCTCTTATTTATTCCTCATAATTCTCCATTCCATTAGTTGTAAAAATGATTAATTTAATGGTTAAAGAATATGTCATTAAGTAGTTATATGTGTCTGTAGATGTTAATAAACAGGTAAAGATAAATCATGCAATTACTATTTCAAAATATAGTGGTTGTTTTCTCTGGATAATAATGTGATGACCTTCATTTTTACACATGTTGATGATTAATTTTCTTCCAAAATTAATCTAATTTAATTGGATTTAATTTCTTAATTATATCCAAAGTAACAGAAAACATATATATCTAAATATATTTATATTCTACATTATTTATTTAGTATATATTTATGTATGTTTAGTTATATGTAATTGTGTGTATATTTAATTTCATATATAAATATATAAATTCAGTTTTGATGAAATTCAGAAAATGTGAAAAGTGTCTACTTGGTTTTACTGTAGACAAAACAAAACAATAAACAAGAATAAATGAAATGGTGTTGAAAGCAGAAAAAAATTTGAAAATATGATCTCAGACGATTTGCTCAGGCTGTCTATTCACTGATGGCTGTGGCGTTGTTTATCTGATGATGATGGATAACCTCACGAGTCCTCAGATGATTCAATAGTACTGGTGTGTTGCCTGGGTCATTACAGGACAGAAGTCAGACTGAATATGGCTGCTAAAGAAATTGGACCAGGTGGGAGGAAAAGCAACCTGGATATTAAAAGGGGGCAGGTGGCAAAGAGATAAAAAGATGCCACAGACATCAGCTACTCTGCAAAGTGTAACAGCCTGGCTTTGACCAGCCTGATTAATAGAATTCAGAAGACTTTGAAGTAGACATATTACTGTGGAGCCATAAACATTGTGTTAATCTTGACTAAATGCATGCAATTTGTGATGTAAACAGCCTGCTTAATTTCTAAAAAACAAAAAAGTCTGTGTCTTAAAACTAGAATAATAAAGTAAATCAGGTGTGTTAAGGTCTGTAAAAAAGTCAAGATGGCGCCTGGCATTTTGCCAGAGGGAGTGGTTTGTGAAGTCACGCCAGCGAGCCATTAAGTGTGGAGATTCCTTATTGGTTGACTGCTGTATCTAGTTTATGTTAATTAAGATAAGCTGTGTGGAATGTATAAATACCCTTCCTGTCCTTCAATAAACGGCTCCCACTCCTGCTGTATCAACGTACACATGTTGCTCGTCACCCCCCGGTTATTTTACTGCAGCCGGACTTCGGCACAGGTGGGTGGTTATTTGCTCACTGAAATTCTTACTTAGGTTAGGTCTTGGAAAACACCTCTATGAAAACACCTCTGCTTTGTTTTTTTTGTCCTAGGAGAAAATGAAAGAAGCCGGTAGCAGCAACAAAGATGCCTGAAGCCTGGGGAGGAGACAATTCTCGGGTCATGTCACAGCATTTTCAAATAAAAAGAGTGTGTAGACTCTATGTATACAGACTTAAGTAAATTCTGTTCGAATCTGTCCCGTTTCTGTGAAAAGGACACAAGTCTCAAATATTTGAATGATTACAGATTCTCCTTGATTTACATAGGGTTACATCCAGATAAGCTCATAATAAATCGAGGATGTCACAAAGGGAGAATGCAGTTACCGTATCTGACCTGCAGTACGTTGCAGCTCTGCGACACACACATATCTGAGTCTGGGTGGCTTTCCCTCCTGACGGCAAGAGGTCATCTAAACCAGATTTAAGTGTGATTCTCCGCATTCTTAGTAGATATCAAGACTACAGTGGGCTGTGGTCACCTGCCTGGAGAATCACTGGGTTAAATGATTATTTATCAGGTTGGAGAACCCAAGAGGGAATACGTAAGAGCAGAGGTGACTGTCTAGAAAAATTGTTTTAAATGACTCTTTCTAAACAGGGATCTGTGTTAATGTCTGGCAAAACTTCTTGTAGAGATTTCTTCCATGTGTGTATCGCATTTTCTGCTACGGAGAATTAATTTTTCTCCAAAAAAGAGGAGTAAGAGTTCACTGTTTTAGAATATCTAGGTTAGGATGGGTAGAGGAGGAATTTTTCAAATTAATATCAAGGAATAATACTTTAATATGTTTTAAAAGAAAGCAAACACCTTGGTGAAATGCATACATAAGGTAAAGCAAGGGTTAAATTTTTAGCTGGAGAAAGTTAAGGCTTTTCTGCCACAAAGTGCTCCTTTGAAAATATAAAACTTAGATAAACTGTAAAGATCAAAAAAGTTGATGAAAAAATGATGACATCAGAGCAGATGAAAAATTGTATGAAAGTAGCAATGTTTGGAAATCGTTGAGCTAATTCAGGCAGGAGCAAAGATGATAAGAGCGGATAATGGACTATAATTAAGTGCTCAGACCTCCTGCAAATGTGTTTTTGAATCAGCAGTTACTGTGGTTCAAGATCGAAACACTAAGGTCTTGCAAGAGCCCACAGTTTTTTACAAAGAAGAAACATCGAAAAATTTGTAAAAATAAGAAACAAAAGGAAAACCCCAAACACTAGCAGTCCTGCCAGCCTATATATGCTTACACACAGCACACACAGTTGTTCTCACACATTAAAGGAGACCACTAATTATGCTCGACAACCAAAGTTAATGCTACCAGTCTTTATTCTTGCTTATCCTTTGGTGGTGTAGAATGCAGACAGACAGAAAACATTGATGGAAAAGCCAAGAGAAACTGTTTTATAATTCTGTGAAGATCTTCACCAGTAAAACTGTTTATAGAGCAAGTAATGTCTCTGTGTTGTGAGTTGAGTGGCATCAAGTGATTTTGTCGACCCAAATGTAATAAGATGAGTTAGTCATGGCGTCTACGGAATCCAGTGATGGTGGCCTGGTTGTAAGGATGCTGTGGAATGCACAGGGCAGTAACTACAGGGTTTGCTGTGTAGCTGGGGAGATGAGACTAAACATATGAAGATTAATGTGCCATTTGTTGTGATGTGATAAGCCTTAAAGTTGAAACTAAACAAAACAAACTGAAAGAACAAAATCAAAGAAATGGGGTTGAAAGCCATTGTCACTATAACCTACTATGGGACCTGACACTTGCTAACTAATTTCTTGATGTTCCATTTTCCTTACCTATAAAGGGAGAATAATAGTACTCATGACAGCCAGGAAGGAGAGAGAGAGGGTGGGGACTCACAAGATATAATTTCTAAGGACATATCCCCAATGACCTGCTTTCTCTAGCCATGCTCTACCTGCCTACAGCTACCACTTAGTAATCCATTCAAATAATTAATGCATCAAATGGATCAACTCATGGATTAGGTTATAACTGTCATAATCTAATAATATCACCTCTGAACATTCCTGCGTTGTCTGTCACGTGAGCTTATTGCAACAACTAATCAAAATCAAACCATAACAGTTGCTTCCACATTTTACCTATTGTGAATCATGCTGCTAGGAACATGAATCTATAAGTACCTCTTGAAGACCCTGTTTTCAGTTCTTTTGGACATGTAATACCCCAAAATGGAACTGATAGATCATATGGTATTTCCTATAATTTTACTTATTTGAGGAAATGCCATACTATTTTGCACTTGGCTGTACCATTTCATATTCCCAACAATGCATAATTTCTCTGCGTCCTCACAGATCCTTCCTATTACTTGCTAGTTTTTGTCTTTTTTGCTATTAGCCAACATAATGGGAATTAAGTATTATCGCAATGCAGTTTTGATTTCCATTTCTCCTAGTGATTAGTGATGTTTAGTGTATCTTCTTTGGAGAAATGTCTATTTGCCTACTTTTTAGAATATATTTTTAATTGACACATAGTAATTGCACATATGCATATAATGTCCTCACTTTTCTTTCTGATTTTATAATTTTGTCTACTTTCTTTTCTTCTTAGTCCATCTAGCTAAAATTTTATCAAGTTTGCTGATCTTTTCAAAGAATTTGATTTTGATGTTTTTATTCTTTATCTCATTTATCTCTATGCTAATCTTTATTATTTGGGATCTTCTGCTAACTTTGGGTTTAGTTTATTCTTTTTATAGTTTATGATGTTGTAAAGTTGGGTTGTTCATTTGAGATCTTTCTTGTTTTTGAAGGCAAACTTTTATAGCTACAAATTTCCCTCTCAGCACTGCTTTAAACTGTGTCCCATAAATTCTGGTATATGGAATATATATCTCTAAGTATTTGTTGATTTATCTTATTTCTTTTTTTTGATTCATTGGTTGTTTAAGAGTATGTTGTTTAATTTCCACAAATTTACAGTTTTTTTTCAGTTTTGATTTTTTATTGATTTCTAATTTTATCTTATTGTGGTCAGGAAAGGTACTTTGCAAAATATCTTATTCAATATATTAGGACTTCAAATGTAGTGCAACATATGGCCAGTCCTGGAACATGTCCTATGTGCACTTGAGAATAATGTGTATGCTGTTTTTTTTTTTAAGGGTAGAGTGTCCTGCATATATCTGTTAGATCTGGTTGGTTTATTGTGTCATTTAATAAATATGCTTGTAGAGGGAAATTTATCCTTACAGAGGTTCCAAAGCTATATTGGTTGGATTTAAATCATTCTTGGATGATTGATCTTGTGGAGGTTACTCAGTTCCTCTGTGACTTCGTTACTCAAATTGGAAGAAGGGGTTTGTAGAATAAATAACTCACAGGGCTTTTGTAAACCTTAAACATGTAATCTTAAACACATAAAGCACCATATAGGACTGATATGGAATAAATCCTCAATTAAGGGTGGGTGTAATTATTCTGTTGTTGAGAAATTTCCCTCAGGATATTAAAAAAATTAAGAAGTGCACACATATTAATATATCAGCTGTATATTCTTGAAATTCATGACTTTCCATAGAAATCAGTCCCTACCTACATGGTCACTCTGAGCCACTGTTAGCTGCAAACTTACAAATGGCAACAAGTAATAACCTTTAGAGGTGCCGGGGTAAAAGTCTTCCAGTCTAGAATGTTGTCATATTTGTTATTTCCTCCTTTAACTCCTATTGGGATGTGACCACATGCTTTATGATCTATGCCTTTGTTTCTTTTGTCTAGCAACTCCTTGGAGCTGCCCAAAGAAGGAAGACCAAATGTAATTGAAAACTTTGCAGTTCCCCCTCCATGCACAATCTGTCACCTGAAATCTATAAACAAAACTTTTGACCTAAACCTACTGGGTTAAAATTTTTCAATTATCTGGTTATTAATACAGTTCACATTTGGATGATTTCACTAACTAGTATGGATAAAGAAGGATTGGGGTGATAGTGAAGCTACACTGCCTCCTAGATCTGTCTTCTGTGTAGGTGTCCTAGACACTGAGTTTTTCACCCAGTAACTGTCTTCCTTGATCTCTGTGAGCCAATGTGGCCCTGCTTCTACCTTGACTGTAGCTGATTAGCTCAGGGGTAGTCACCTGAGCTCAGTTTAACAGTAGCTTTTAAAGATGAGACAGGGAAGACCCAGAAGACACTGAGAAATACAGCTGGGCTATGGCACAGAAGCCTGGAGTATCCACTCCAGCTCTCCTCCTAGGTTGGTATTGGCTTCTACTCTGGGTGTCTGTCACTCTCTAAATTCTTTCCAAAGCCCTTCAATCTTATGCCTAAACAGATTAAATCTAGATTTTGCTGCTTACAACAATGGTTTTGTGGAATTTTTTTATTCAAAGTATACTTGTAGGCCTCAAATTAAGGAAATAGACCAAAAAGGGAGGAGGTAAACAGTTAAATGAAGGAGATGATTAGTTTACCTTTTAAATATGTCTTAGATTTATAAGGATAGAGGCAAAATGATCAAATTTTATGTTTTTATTACAACAAAAGGACTCTAGGTGATAAAATAAAACCATATATGGGATTCATATTAAACGAGATTTTAGGTGTTCTTGCCAATTTGAGATGATGGGTATGTTTATTTGCTCCACTATAGTAACTTCTTTTTACTATCTCTCTATATTCCATAACATCATGTTGAATACTATAATATCACAATATAATTGATTTTAAGGAAAAATTAAATATAAACTAAATTAATAAATTCTCACAAAAAGAGAGAAAAGATTACTCAAAAACAAATTGAACTCTCCAATTTAAGAAAAGTGGGCAGGAGGATGACAAAGTTAAATTGAGAAAATAATTTATTTAACTTATAAAGTCTTAGGTATATAAGTGGTACATAAGTTTCATATCTTATTTTTTTGAAATCATATGATTCAGAGATATAAGATGATTGCATAAAACTGATAAGAATATTTTTAAAAAATTATTATATACAATTGTATTGGATTAAATAAAACAAATAATGGACTCATACAACATTGTAGGCTGCAAAAGAATATTGCAAAGCATTCTGCAAGTATTGAGGTTTAAAATCCAAGGTTAGTTTGCCTTATGTTTTCCTGGGAAGTGAAAATACTATATTCTTAGAACCTCTTAAACTCAAAATAAGATAAGGGAATATATATACTCATTATTCATAAAATGTTGAGTTTTTCCTATAACTTTAAACTATCATTATTATTATTGGGTCATAAACCATTCAATTTACCATGGAGTAAGTATTTTTAAACATTTGTTCCCTTGAATATTAACTGTAAATTCTCAGAATGCCATATGGTGGAGCTGGTGGACAAAGGTTGATTCATAGTTTTCATTGTTTTGGTGGTTGCTATGTGTGAAATTTTATTTTTTACAAGACGATTACCATGTCCAGTTTGATAAATTTCCTATGAAACTTATTTGCTTTTGCATTTCTATTTAAAATTCCTATACTGTGTCTTAGTAACTTACTTCCAAAAGAGTAGCAAAAACAAATATTAATCATAATGATTTTTCAACTAGAGAAAATATATTTCAAAAAAGGTGAGTTATGAAACACAGTTTTTATATTGAAACCTCAATTACTGTATAAATATTTGTAAAAGAAATATGGCATCTGTAAGACATGATATATTATCATATGCTGCATGTGCATATACATACTCAAGGTAGAAACTCAGAGAATCTGACTTTTATGTTTATTTTACTTACTGATTTTTTCAAAGATAATAAGTGTTGTCATTCAAAACCCAGCAAGTCTATGATATGAAATCAAGAAATATATGCTCAGTTAGTCTATGGGACAATGTTCTTGTAGAACAGTTTTGTTAATTACAATTCATATTCCATTGACACTGAGTAATGAGAAAATAATGAAATGTGTCTGAAAAGAACTTTACCAGATTGTCTGAAAAAAGAGATGAATTAAATAATTTATTTCATATGTAGAACTTATAATTTATTTCATAAAATACAATTTTTATGTATTTAAAGAAGGTGTTGTGGTGTGGGGTATGCTTAGGGGATTGTGTTATGCAGAAAGACTGAGAGCAACAGACTGAGAGGAATCAGCAGCTATCTGCAAAATGCTGAATTTAAAAGAAGTACTCTTAAAAGGTTGTTTATTGGTGGAATTACTAAACAAGTGGAACAAAATGTTTAAATGTATATAAGAGACAATACATTTAAAAATATAAATCAGATAAATACTTCCATTATATAGATGAAACTTATGGTTTTTCAAAGATCACATACAATTAAACATCTCTCTTAATAAACAACTAGTTCTAGTATATAAAATTTAGTTTAACATATTGCATTTGAATGTTAAATAAAGACTCTATGTATCCAAAAGGAATGAGGTTCCATTGAGTTTTCTAGGTGTGCCATGATTTAGGAATAAAAGGCATCAAGTAGTTTGACCACAAACAGATAAAAGTTAAAAAGAAAATTAGTTTTGTTAAAATTTGCTAAAATCATGCTATCAGAAATGGTAGAATGAATCCAATAAGAGACAAGAGGAACCATTTCTAGAGTATCAGCTATGCATTAAAACCACACAATTTACTTCAGAGCCACGAAATCATTGGGCTGCACATATTTTAATTCCCTTTTTTATAAGTGAGGAAACCGAGTCCTAAAAAGATTAATAATGTATGCAAGAGCTCATATTCAGTTAAGCGGCAGAGCTCGGATTCAAGTTCATAGCTGTCTGACTATTCACTTTCTCTCAGGCAGATAGATAACTTAGGAAATCCCTGGGTAACGAAAGCTGAATGCCATTAATGATGGGAGAAACATATTTGGGAAGAAAAAGAATGAGTTTGTTTTTCAGCATATGTAAGTAAAGCAATACATAGCTTTATTATTATTGAGCTGAAAAACAATCTAAAGAATATGTAGATTACTACATTGCACAAATGTTTAACAGGCAACTGTTGACAATAAGTCAAATAGCAGTTACTTTAATAGGTATTGAGACTTTCAGGCTAAGATCACAGTCAAGGATTGGAGAAAGGTAAAACCCAGTTATAATATAACACTAAGAATGTTTTAATTAACTCATGACTGTTGTAATAAATTCTGTAGCTAATTCTATAAGAATTGGTATTAAGTATCTGGTTCTTAGTATGTAATCTTTAATGCATGAATGAAGGAAGGCTGCATGGAAGAGAGGACATTTGAGTCAGGTCTAAAAAATGAGGGTTCAGTGGGCTCAGAATGTACCAGGTGGAAAGAAGAAAATTCCAGTGGAAAAAAACTAATTCCTACTACAGTAGTTTTGTGATACCGAGGCTCAAAGAAGTGAAATGGTTCCCTTAATATCAAATAGATACTAGTGCAAAACTCAAGATAAAGCCCAGATGTTCTGATCAGTGTTGGCAAACTACAATAGAGAGGTAAAAAAAATAAGGCTCACTGCATGTTTTATAAATTAAGTTTGACTGTAATCCAGCCCTCCTCATTTATGTATGTATTGTCCATGGGTATGTCCATACTGCAATAACAGAGTATTTATAACACAATACATATCCTATAAAGCCTAAAATATTTACTATCTGGCTGTCTACAAATTAAATTTTCCAATCTCTTCTCTAGGATTTTGGTTCAGTTTTCTCTTCCTTATTCTTCAATGAAGAACAATATTGGTGGAAATATGTGATTACTTATCAAATAGGTTATGACTATCAACATATTTTGAAAGTAACCATCATAACGGGAACCATTGCTATCCTTAAAATTAATTAAGCCTTCTTATAATGTGAAATGTGAATATCACAAAAAAACAGGAGTGTGTACAGCACAGAATTCATATGCATATCCACATTTAGGGATGAGGAACCACATGAGAAGGTCAAGAATAAATAACAAAGGAAAGAAGTGGAATAAACTAGGAGAAAATCTGGAGACTGCTGAAGTGGTGAATCTCAATTGAAGAAAGGTTTAGAAGAACACAAGCCAAGAAGACTGATAGATTTGAATCAGTAGTTCACTACGAATTTCTTTAGTTTATTGAGTAACATCAAAAAGTACCGATAAGATTTTTGTCCAACTTAAAAAAAAAAGAAAGTGGTGATCTCATGATGGCAAGTAAAATTGCAGCTTAGTGTTTTAGTGAAATTTCTATTCTGTTGGATTATACGTGTTACCAATAAGAAACAGGAAGTCTGTGTTAGTTTGTGTATGACTAGCAAAGTGAAAGTTTTTGGGGAATGAGCCAAGAGAGAATTAAAAAGTCTAAAAATGTCCAAAGGTAAATGGACCAATAAACAAAGAAAAGACACTAAGCTAAAAGGAGTGGAGTGTAACAATGACATTGAGTTTCTCAACAGAACAGCAGTACAGGCAATAGAAAGGAAATGGAATAAAACCCTTAAGATGTTGAGAAGATTCAGAATTTTATACCTAGCCTACCGTAAATCAAGAATGAGTATAATAAAGACATTTTCAGACATATGAGTTCTGAAAGAATTGACCTGCCAAGTATCGTTTCTCAGGGAACTCTGGAAAATGTCTTCCCCTGAACTGAAAAGTAATTGTAGAGAGGATCAGGGAAGCAGATCAAATCAGAACCAAAAAGCAAAGGGAATTCTCGGGGCCAAGGTAAAAAGAAATCTTGGAAGTCGCCATTGACAGTGCTAGAAAAATGTCTGAACTTTTGGAACAAACACAATAACAGCATAGTTATGAACTTGCAATTCAGCAATTACTGAGAACCTAATATCATTAATGGGCTAGGGATAAACGATTTGTATATATTAATACATTTTTATGTATTCTATTCAGAATTTCTCAAGCAATGTTGCTACTCCAGTGTTGTACATTTTCTTCTCGGCTCTCACAACATTTTAACAGCATGGGAATGACAATTAAGAACTTAAGGACTGTAGTTGTATTTTAATATGACATTTCTATTTAAAGTTTATTTTTAACAACTTCAAAAACAGGGATTGAACCGGGGCACTTAACCACTGAGCCACATCCCGGCCCTCTTTATTTTTATGTTGGGACTGTGTTGTGGTGTGAACTGATAAATACAATCAACAAGAGTATAAGTTATAGGCTATAGATTAGTAAAAAATATGGATTATAGATAGACGATTTTGATAAGTGAGATAAGAAAATTAAAAGCAAGAACTGTCATAGACAGGCCTAAGGCTCCATTTTGATGCCTTCTATAAAAAATCCGTTGCAAGAGCTGTTTCTGAGAAACTGTAATGAAAGCAGTTTTCTAATAATATATTGGTTTTTGTACTTTGTGCCCCACAAACTGTACTCAACCCAGGATATGGTGGTCTTGGTGACTCAAGACTTTGAAGTAGATTCTCACCCCACTAACCACCTGCTTGAACTCAGGATACCATTGTCTAACACCTGCTCAGACCCAAGATGTGGTTAACTGAGTTGCAAAGCTGACCGCTTTTATTCTAGCTTCTGTGATTGGCTTGCTTGCATGATGCTAAGGAAAGCCCCTGAGTTGTGGTCTTCATCTTTAAGTTCCCAGGATATAGGCCATGAAGCTGCTGTTTTCCCACAGAGCTTCAGTCTCTACAGGTGGGTGGCAATCCCTGGCCAGGTAAATAAAGCTCTCTTTGATTTGAATTCAGACTTAATGGGTTTTCTGAAGCAGCTCCCCATAACAACATTTGCTCAGGGCCTCACTAATTTGATGAGGCTGGCCTTGAACTTGCAATTCTCTTGCCTCAGCCTCCTGAGTCACTGGGACTATAGGCATGTGCCACTGTGCCTGACTATTAGGGAGTTCTTAATATCAGGTAATGAGAAAATGGATAATAGATGGGAGGAGCATCCCTGATCTAAAAATCCAAAATGCAAAAAATTTTGAACACAGACATGATACCACAAATGGGAAATTCTACCCATTCATGAGTTGGGCCATAGTCAAAACACAGGTACATGTAAATAATGTATAAAATTACCTTCAGGCCATGTGTATAAGGTGCACATGAAACAGATGGATTTTGTGGTTGCATTGTGTTCCATCCCCAGATATCTCATTTTGTATATGCAAATATTCAAAAAAGTCTGAAAAACAAATCTGAAATACTTCTGGTCCCAAGCATTTTGGATAAAGGGTACTCAATATTATTAAGTATAAATTTGGGACATAGGTGCTATGCTTTCTTGTGGGTAGTTTTAGTAACACTCTCTCAGGAGGTTTTCTGTGTTCATCTGAATTTTAAAAGAGATTCTAGAATATCAAGTATTTGGAGGAGGTTTTCAACTAAGAAATGGTGGATGTCTGAGACCTCTCTCTGAGCTCCAAAGCCTCTTCAGATCATGAACCTGGAGTTCCATGAGAATAATCAGACTCTGAGCAATGCTTAGGATACAGGTATGCCTCAGGTAGTACCTGAGGCAGGTACATTGGCTTCCTTCTTTGCAAAATACATAGAAAACAGAGAAATAAGCCAGGCTAGTAGAGAGATGAATAGGGTCTGAGAAAGTTGGGAAAGAGAAGATTGAAGTCAGTCATTGGATACAAAAATAGAGTTAGTTAAATAAGAGGAATACAGCACAGTAGGGTGAATGTAGTTAATGATAATTCATTGTAAGTTTCAGAATATCTAGAAGAAATATCTGAAGTAATAGATATAGTAGTTTTCCTGATTTGATCATTATACATTCAGACATGTATCAAGACCACATAATATATCCAACAAAGATGTATAATCATTACCTGTCTATTAAAATAATAATAGTATTGATGATGAACATAGGAAGTAAAGTACTTTTAAACACTTCCCTGAAGTCTATGTTGATGACTCAAGTCAGCATTGTTTTCAACAATGTTGAAATATTCCCGCTGTCTTGACCACACACACAAACCCTTTTCATCAATTGCCAAAGAGCAACACAAGCTCTATTTCAGTTTTTGATTGTAGTCAATCTTTTTTTGTCTAAGAATTACAAAGGATAGGGGTTGGCCCAGAAGAACACTGCAAAATATCTCCACATTATTTCTTGGTTACTTTAAATTGTTGGTAGAAATAGAGGTGATTACTGATGCACAGTTTTAACAATTAACCTTTCTTAAAACAGCTAAAGAAATGTATATGCACACTTGTTTATAAAATAAAATATAGTCCATAGGTTATGAATTAGTTTTTCAAAGTGAAATTTTGTTGAGTGATTCAGAATCAAACTGATAGACTCTAAGAATTTTTAAAATCACTTTTATTGTTTAGAAAGTCATGTATAAAATTAAACAAAAACAGCAAATACCAGGCAAAAAAACTTTAGAAAACATCATAATTCTGTAAAGAGACTAGAACAGAAGTTGAATTGTTCTTAATTCTATTGAAGTTTTATGAGATTTCCTCTAAATTCGGCAAATTTTGACCCCAAGTTGGATGGCTACCTTAAAATCTTTACTGAATTATAAGTGGCAGATGGTGGCTGGGGATAAAAGTTGTTATTTAGAAATAAATATACAGCAACAGATTCTATCCCGAGTCTAGCATTCACAATCTGGGGGACAATTTTGCTCTCTGGGGCACATTTGACAATATTTGGAAACATTTTTTGTTGTCACCTTTGGAATATGGTGTGACTGGTATCAAGTGGGTAGATGTCAGAAATTCTACTAAACAAAATCAATGTCCAGCAAAATGTTCATAATGCCAAGGCTGAGAAACAACAATCTAGTCTAGAAGTCACAAATGCACACAAAGTCTTTGATTAGACAAATGTCTTAATGTACTGTACAGATTTCCACAATGATACTACTCTGTAAGTCAGTATTTTTAAGGATAGAATTACCATACTTTATTGATATTTTTTTCTTGTTTGTTCATATGAGCTTCTTCTATGACAATGCCAAATTTATTTTTTTAAATGTTGCTTACATGATCTAAACGATATCACTGATTGGCTTTATTTTAATAATCTCTGACACAGATATATCGAAAGAATTAATCTTGAATCTTGGAGTTGTGCCCCTATTTATTACCAGAGATACTAGACAGCCACTCTGCAAAGTGCTGAAGTTAATCAGCATGTCTGTGTGAACTTAAACTTGGGTATTTGTAAGTACAGTAAAGCATTATAGTCTCTCTGTATAAAGAAAATGTTTTTAAGACGTGAATATCTCTGTGTACATATCATCAGATATTTCTTATGGTAAAAACCATAAGAAAGCAGCTTTTAATAAGCCCCTCAGTGAAAATAAATGCAAGAGTTACTAGAATTCTTGACAAGATTCAACAGTAATATTGCTTGTTTCCTAGGATTTAAATTTTCCCCATACTAATTCAACTCTGCCCTTCTCAGAAATAATATTTTCTTTTAATTTTTTAAGCTATGATTAGTCAAAAGTGTTGTATTCATCAAGGGTCATGGATGTCTTTCACATCATGAAAAGGCGTCATTGAGTTTTGGAGTAGCAATAGGTCTGTACTTCTATACACACACTTACCTCTTCTTGTGAGGTTGTGATCTTATAGCATTTGCAAAATAATTGAAGAAAGCTGTGTTTTTGTTTTGTTTTTTTGGTTTTTGGTTTTAGGATGAAGCTATTGGCTCACTACAACTACTCAATGGAGAAATGTTAAACAATGGATATAAATTACAGTCAGGAGCAAGAGGCATTGTTGTAGGGTGAGTACATATACACTAACAAACTGTACTTCTCAAAAAACTAGACAAAAACATATTGGAAGGTTTCACAATAAAAGAATGAGAAATGTCTGAAGAGAGAGATATGTTTAACCTGTTTATACGCTGTATACCTAGATTGAAACCTCATGTTGTCCCATTAATAAACAATTTTCATTTTTACACATCAATTAAAAACTAAATTTAATTTAATTAAAAAAGGAAATTTAACTAATTAATTAAAACAGCAAAAGACACAATAGGTTACATCCTAGATTTTGCAAACATGGGCTGGCTAAATTCTCAAAGTCTCTTTCTACACTGGCATACAATTCAGCTGCACATGAGAGCAAGGAAATGGGAACTAACACTGCCGTACTGTCACAGGAAAATTCAAAGAAAGTTCAATTAAAACAACAACAGCAAAAGCATTTGATAGTAGGCATTCTGGTCAGGCCACAAAATAAAATAAAATTTCTCTTTTTCTTTTCTGTTCTTTTTTTCTGTTTTTACTTTTTAAAAACAAATCTTGATAATCAAAGGGTCTTTCAGCCTCCCTTATATAAAAGCAAAACACAAAAATTAGATAAATTGATGTTAGCTTCCTATTTTGGGGGTTACACTGTGAACATTGGTTCTAGGTCACACCTACTCTGGAAGTCTAGGCAGATATTTTATGGCGGAGATTTTTGCTACATTAAGTAAAACTAAAGATATTCATCTTTGCTCACTACTGTCTAGACATGGGAAACATCTGGGAAATACACCAGAATTCTCATATGAATTTCCTTCTATGCTTTCCCTAGGCCCCTTGCAGGCAGCTGCTCTATGGCTGGTCTCTGTGGTAAACATGCTTGGACTCACACTTTTCTTCATGCATAACCCAGATCTGTCTTTGTTATCCACCTAATAAATGTGCAAGGAAAGAATAATCTCTTCACAAACTAATTATCTCTGCAAGTTTTTTCTTTTGTTCAGTGGGCTTTAGCATGTAATCTGAGTTCCAAAGCACATCACTAATTGGTTGTTACTTTCTTATGTAAGACTCCTTAGCTCTAATTTCAACTGGATAATGCTAGTTCAAGCAAGAAAACATGTTTTCTGTTCCTGAAAGTTACTTTGATTCCGTCCTCTGGCATATTCCAAAAATGAGTGAGAACATGTTTCTGGATGGTGAGTCCCTTTCTCTTAAGCCCACCCAAATTAAAGCCACTTTTCTTGGTGACTTGAATCTCTCTTGTCCTTGATGATTTTCTTGATTACCCCAACTCTTGTTAATTAGTTGCCCCTGATAATTTGTTATGCTGTACTATGAGATAAAAAAATGAATATATCATGTTTGTCCAAACAGCTTTAAGATGACAGATACAAACATATAAACATATAAACTTATGTGTTTCTCTGCAAGTAACATTTCTTATATTTTAAAACATTTTTTTTAAAAAATTAGTTATATATCCTTATAAGTACATTGTGGTTCTTCAATACAGGTATATAATGACTAATAATATATTCAGGGTAAGAATTTTCATCTCTTCAACCATTAGTCATTATTATGTGCTGGGAACTTAATGTTCTTCTAAGTCATTTTGAAATATTTTATAGGTTGTTTTAACAAATAGTTACCCTACTGTGTTAAAGAAGAACCAGAAGTGAGTCCTTTATTCTGTGCTTGTGGTGTCCCTTATTGAACTTCATTCTGTCCTCCCTCTGCTCTGTCCTTCCCAGACTGTGGTGACCACTATTCCATTCTGTTCTTCTCCAAGGCTGACTTATTAGTTTCCATAAATGAATGAGAACATGTGGTAATTCTTTTTATTTCTGTGTCTGGCTTGTCTCCCTTAATATAATGACCACCAGTTTCATTCATGCTACTGAAATGACAGGATTTCATTCTCTTTATGGTTGACGATTAAATATACCACTGTGCGTGTGTGTGTGTGTGTAATGTGTATATTTTCTATTTATATATATATATATCACTTTCTTCATGCATTTATCTATTGAAGGGCATCTGGGTAGATTATATATTTAGCTATTATAAAAATGTGGGAATAAATGTGGCAGAGTATCTTTTGATATAGATACATATACCCCACTGGTGAAACTGCTGGGTCCTTGATTTGTTGCATCCAGTGAGAGGCGATTCTCCCTAGTACAGATACTGAAGTGAACCCATGGAAAGAAAGAAATACTTGAGTGTGATCCTTACTACAACTGATGGCAGAACCTAAATATCTTTCACTTTGAAAGCTGGCATGGCAGGATTATAGTTGGAAGATATTATAATGACACTTTACCACATTAGTTGTGTGTGGCTGAATATTGGCACTAAAAAGAATCTGCAAGATCATCTGGTGTACTGGTTCCTAACTCAAAACTGAAAGGGGTTTCTATGTTTCTATGCTCTGTCAGTGCTAATACAGTTGAGACCATTTAAAATACCTAGATTTTCTTTTAAAACTGTAGCAATTAGGGATGATGAGAGTGAAGATTTTATCCTCACAGGAAACCCTCATTGATTAGCTAAGTAGATAAACATATACCTATTATCAATCAATATAAAGGTAGATGAATATTAATAGAAGTATGTGTCATTAAAAAGGACGGGGAAAAGGTGATCAATGGGTGCTAAGTTAGTTAGATAGGAGTAAGGAGTTCTGGTGAGCTATTGAACAGTGGGATGCCCACAGGTAACAATATGTGCTGAGTTTTTGAAAAACTAGAAGAAAGAATTTTGAATGATTTTACTACACAGAAATGATAAATATTTGAGGAGACAGACATGTTTAAACTGATCTAAATACTACACAATGTATATATGCATTGAAATATCACATGATATCCCTCAAATATGTATAGTTTTATATTATCAGTTAATATATTTAATTTAAAAAGCTAAAAATGAAAAAGAGTATCAGCACAAAACATCTTCAAAACTATAGCTATACATGAGGAAGAAAAGATGTTAAAAATTATAGGTGTTGAAAAGGTCATTAGTCATTTAATGCTCAGCCACGTTTAGAGGGGGCAAGGTTGGCAATAAGAAATCTAATTTTTTAGGGCATAGAGGAGAAACTGGGAGAACTCAAAGTTAATAACTCCAAATACACTGCTTTTAGAATTTACTTTTCTACAGATTTTTAAGAAAGAACCAACTACCTAATAAAGGTGAGAGAAGGGTGACTGGAATCCTGGTAGGTGCTAAAAATTGTTTCAGAATGAGGTAATATTAGTTATGTTGAAAGAAAATGATTAACAACAAATATCCATAAGCAAGTATAACTCATGTTAAACCATTTTCAACATAAATAATTATAATATTTGTCTCCATTATAATACTTCCTTATTCCATCTGTAGAAAAGTTAATATTTTTCACACTCTTGTGGTAGTATTTAGGGGGTGAATGTATCACTGATGTATGGAGACCGTGGTTTTGGTCAGCCACAGACTTGGTGTTGAGAGTAGATTTCTTTAAGAAAGAGAGAAGGGAAAAAACAGTCAATGAAGACGAAGAAAATAAACCACTCTTCCTCTATTTAACTTCTAAGTGGTGAGCCAACATGCAATTTCCTTTTGGAATGTTGCTTAATTTCCATTGCTTTCCAGACTACTGTTGACAGGGTAGATATTCATACTGAATTCTAGATGTAATTGTTAAGGAGTTGAGAGTCATCATTATGAATAACTATAATCAAAATAATTTTCTCTATTAGAAACTATTATTATAACTATTATTATATTTTTTCTCCACTATTATTATAATGGTTCTTGTTTTGTTTTTATCTTTTGTGTTTTGGGTTCTTTGGCAGTGCTAAGGATTGAGTCCAGGGCTTCATGCATGCTAAGCAATTGCTCTACCATTGGGCTATACCTCCAGCCTCAATAATGGGTCTTCATGTCTTTGAAAGGTTTAGGAATATAATTCAATACTATAGCAGAGAATACTGGACATACGCTTACAAAGGAGAAAAGTTAGTTTTTCTCTTTAACATTTGATAATTCTACATGTGTACAAAGAATATGTATTTACAAAATTGGAAATCAAGTTAGTATTTCTACTGTATATGAGTTAGAGAAGAATATATTAGCATGACTCTATGTTAAAGTGAGACAAAAATGAATAAATAAAAACATGAAGTTAAAAAGTGAACATTTCATTTTGGAAACATAACTTGTACTATGGATTATTTCCTTGTTGAGTCTCAGATTATGTTGACAGTGACTCTTAGAGTGAGGCACGTTAATCACAGTTAAGCAAAAGAACATAGAAAGGGAGCTGTAGGACCATTTGACATCAAGAATTATGTTTAAAATATTGCACTAATAGCTTACTTTGAAGAAACAAATATTTTAAAAAATAAATTTTAAAATGGTGTTATTGGTGTGATATTTTAAAGAGTACTTTCGTTGGCTGGAGGATATTTCAATATTTCCCCTGAAGGAGCCTAGATTTTGTTTTATTTTTAGCATCGTTTAGTCAAGACATCAAATTAGAGTTTTTAAAAGCTCTTTTATTTAGAAGTTGTTCTTTGTGATTCAGATCCTCCAGTCAACGCCTAATTCCCTGTGTTCATGATGGAACCAGTAACATAATTAAATGAAATCTACAGTCAGGCCCTAAATTTTATTTTAATCCTAGTTTCAGTATTCTACCACACCTAAGACTTTTAGGAGAAATGCTAACAACTAATGAAATGGAATGACTTAATTGGAGCTTTATCCACACTCTTCCCCAAACTTGGGTTCAGCTTGATAAGCAGTGGAAATAGTTCACATTTAAGCAGAGATCATTGGGTACCTAACTAGAACATATGATGCTGTTTTAAAGACAGAATCGGGTGTAGCATATGGAGATTAGTAATCCCAAGGAATAGTAAGTAGATTTAAAGACTAATAGGTTGATAAACAGATAAAGAGATGGATTTATAAGTAAACAAGTGAGATCACTAGTGGTATAGTTTATACCATGAAGTCTTCCATTAATTGAAATTAGAAGTTATAGATAAATATGAAAGTGTTTTTCCTTTGTTTTATTTTAATGAAATTATTTGATGAAAATCTCCCTAATATATACCAATCTACACTTATGTTGGAGTCAAGCTTAACAAATAATATTTTAATTAGCTTAATGATTGGAGGTGGTACACACCTAAGATTTAAAATTTCAATGGTCAATTTATAAGGCTGAGGATATAAAAGGTGTAGGACAACAGAGAAATGACGAGACTGCAAGGATGGCACTGATGAAATGGGTCCAAGTGCCTGCTCCATTCCATGCCAGGGTTGGGAGACATCACCAAGGCCAATCATCAAAAGAAAGTATTAAATTCAGGCAGAGTTCACCTGATATAGGAGCATCCAGAATGAATTGAAGCTATCTTTAATATCTAGGGTAATCTGTTTTTTAAAAGCAGATCATCTTAACTGCAAAAATCCCTAGATTAGTAATGAAACAATTATAGATACTAAATATTATTATTTGCTGGTCACCATTCTCCTCATTTTAAGTTCATTTCAGCATTTAATCATTATGAGGACTGCCTGTAATAGATTCTAGTATAATTTGCATTTTGCCATGAGGATGAGGAGGCACAGAGAGGTTTTGCAGTTTCTGAAGGTAATGTTTCAGTGCTAGGATTTGGTTAACACCTGAGAGTTCAGGTTGGGAATTTGTACTCAATCATTATAATCCACTAGGAAAAAAAAAAAAAAACTAGTTTTCTAGTACCCAGAATATTTCTTTCTCCTCTGAAAGTGTACATCAACTCTTTACAGAAACAACATTTCCCTCTCCACTTTCATTCTATTTTCTCAGAAATTGAATGTTTTTGTTTTCCTTCCTGAGGTTCATAATGATGAGATTTGGGTTTTTTATATGTTGGAAATGGCATTGTTGGACTATTAATCAAGGCTTATTTTGACTCAATTCAAGTTATCTAAAAGAATAAGGAAATTCACTACAAGGTTGTGGAGGTCTCCCAGTTTACAAGATCAGAAAGCAGTTCAAGTTCAAGGACAGCTGAACACCGTGTCCAATAATCAGGCAGTGTTTTCAGATCTCACTAAGTTCCTCTCTATGCACTCTCCTGGGAGAAGCCTTTCCATCAGGCTCCTTTCACTCCCCACCATGGTCTTCTCTGATCCGCACGGCAGAGGAGAGAAGATATGGTGCATATATAATCTATTGACTGAGTCCAAAATGAATTTGGGACTCTTAAAACGTTCCCTATTTTATAAGAATATAGTGAGGAATGTCCATCTTCCTCCTTCTTTCTTCAAAAAGTTAATTAAGACTTCTTTTTTTTTTTTTTTGGCAAGTTCTAAGGAGACAGAATTCATCCTTTTATTTCAGTTTACCTAAATAATATGATTTGACTTTGAATTAGATCTTGCCTATATAGTCAATATTCAAGATAAATACTGCCAAATATTTACTTTTAGATTTAACTTTAGAAGCAAGCATTAAATGCTTATTGAGCATCTAGTATGTTTCTAAAGCTGTTATAGGATAATAGTATATAAATTGTAGAATTTTCCTCTTAAGCAATGTCTAATTTGGTTGAAAGAGAAAAAAAATACCATGATGAAAATTAAGTATATAAAATAAATTTTGAGTGGTATAAAAATTCAAACACACATTTGATAAATATTTGCAGTTGTTAGACATGCAATATCTAATTGAGATCTCACAACCCACTGAAGATAGTTTCCCATTTTCAAGGGTGATTGATTTGCAAGAGGCCGTTTGATTACAAGTGCTAAGTAAAGTCCAATAGTCAGAAAATAGACATTTTAGGGGGAAAAATGAATAAGTTAATGGGTCTAGAAGTGGAAGACTATATTAGTTTATATTATTTATTGAAAATGGCAAAAAGCAAATTCAAAATACATTAGGCGAGGAGAGAGAGAGAGAAAGAATTTTAGAAAGTAATTTGTTTTTCTTTGGACACACTTATCCTTGTGTATTGTATATCGGGAGGGGTAGAATCATGTGGGTCATTATTAAGAAATAGATTATGCTAAGTGAAGTTAGCCAATCCCCAAAAAACAAATGCCAAATGTTTTCTCTGATAGAAGGAGGCTGTCTCATAGTAGGGTAGGGAGGGGGAACATGGGGACATGGGAGGAATAGATAAATTCTAGATAGGAAGAGGGAAGGGAGGGAAAGGGAGGGGGCAAGGGAGTAGCAAGGATGGTGGAATGTGATGGTCATCATTATCCAAAGTACTCGTATGAAGACATGAATTGGGTGTCAACCTACTTTATATAAAAAGAGACACATGAAAAATTGTGGTATATATGTGTAATAAGAATTGTAATGCAAAACAACAACAACAACAAAACAAAGTACATGTAGAAAGACATGAATTGACGTGAACATACTTTATATACAAAAATATGAAAAATTGTGCTCTATATGTGTAATAAGAATTGTAATGTATTCCGCTGTCATGTATTTAAAAAAAAATAAAATCAATTAAAAAAAAAAGAAATAGATGATGAGCAGTTTTGAGGAAGTGTGTGTGTGTGTTTCTTAGAAATTAGGCCGGGTAGAAGGTTGAGGTGACTAGAATGGCAGGGATCAGGCAGCCTAATAAGGACCACCGTCTTTAGGAATCAACTTGAAGTTCAGAACAGTCACTGATTGGAAGGATGAAAGAACCGCAGCAGTGTGAAGAGGGAGGAGCACTGTGCAACCAAGAGGAGCAGGATCCTGGCAAATCACAAACACAGAAGCTGCAGTGCCCGGGAGGCAGAAGCTGGGCTCAGGGAGTGAAGGAAGCTGTGGGCATCCTGCTGTGTCCCTGAAAAGTTGTGTTCAGTTGAAAATGAGTGCTGGATCCAGGTCAGCCTAAGGAGTTAAAAGGGCTGACGGGAGCAGAGGTGGGGTGGGCTTGCTACCTTGTTATGATTAGCCTTGTAACTGAACATACCTTTCTTGTCAAATAACAAAACAACACAATGAACAAACTGGGGGAAAAAAAAACCCACAACATATTTTGTGTTTCCTGGGCTTGAACTTGTTCCCTTTCAACCATAGGAGTGGCCATGTAACCTCAGCTAGGCTTATTACAGTTCTAATACCAACCTGACCTCAGTGATTGGTTCAAAGATGAATACATGACCCAGCTGGACCCAAAACAACTGCTGATGACTTTTACTAGAATTTTCTGGAAAAAGATGATTCTTTGTACTTGTTGACTTGACTTAACTTTTTCCCATCCTCCCTCTCTCCCCTGCAGGGTCTAGTCTCTGCTAAGCCACTGTTCCATTCACTGTTTCTATGACACACACTTATTTTAGATTCTGAATGTGAGTATACACACTTGCAGTTTGGAAGAAAGAATAAGTTCTGATGCTCACAATAAAGTAACTATAATTAACGATAGGTGACTATATATCTTTATGTATCTAGAGGGTTTTGAATGTTCCCACCACAAAGAAATAATGTTTGAGGAGATGGATATGCTAATTGCCCTGATTCCATCTGTGCATAATACACACAGATCAAAACAAAACATTACTTTGTTTTCATAAATATATATGTATAATTATTATGTGTTAACTAAAAATAAGAGTCAAAATAAAATTAAGTTTAAAAAGAAGGTGATTTTTTTTTTCTAGATTTGTGAGTTTTGAGGATATTTTAAGCTAAGACCTGCCATTAGAAACTTTGCTCCACAGTAGAGAGGGCCCACCTGTTAATGAAGTCAAGAAAACTAAAATCAGAGCCTACAGACAAGCAGGCATGAGAGAGATTCCTGAGGAAAGCATATGCATTCCTGAACCCCATCTCACCCAAGCAGTACAGTTAGTAACCGCAGGCAGTTACAGTCAGTAGAGTCTTTCACTTACAATTAAAATATATATATTTACATATATATTTTTAATGTATATAAAATATTATATATTAGTTCATATATATTTACATATATATTTACATATTTGTATTTTACTTGTAGGTGGACACAATACTTTTATTTTATTTTTATGTGGTGCTGAGGATTAAATCCAGTTCCTTACACATGCCAGGCAAGCGCTGTATCATTGAGCCACAGCCACAGCCCCAGTATATTCTTTTTGCTAGCTAAATGTAAGCCACTGAAATTTTGTCAGAGGTGAATTTCCCTAGAATTAGAAGCTAGGATTTATTACACTAGATTTTTATAAAATTCAAATTTGAATTTTTACAAAATTCAAAATACAATATTTTTATGTGAACATAAATGAAGAGTGGAAAAAGAAAACAAATCTAAATATTAAATAGAGAGGGAATGAACTACTTACTGACATTGCTAGTTTATTCTACTTTTTAACTATTTGGTTATTATGGTCAAGAAATGATATTTTCCCATTTTCTACAACATAAATATCTGTTGATTGGAATGTAAATAGTTGTCAAATGGAAGAGAAAGGAAAATGCTCTTATGACCACTTACTTGGTACCAGACCCCCCCCCAAAAAAAAAGTTTCCTAATTTTGTCTAATCATTTTGTCACTGTCCAATGAGAAAAGCATTTGCATCGGTGCTTTATAGGTAAGGAAAATAAGATGAGACGGGGTGGGAAGTTATGGAAATCATACCCAGCTAGGATCAAAATGCAATTCCTCTGATCCTGCTGTTGTGTGATGCCACCCTATTATCCTACACCTACATATATTTAATTCTGAAATGAAATTCATCACATGAGATCAACCTTTGTGCTTCAGTATTGATTCTGAATCATGTAAACTTATCTCTGATGGATTAATATTATTGGTGGTCACTAAGAAATAAAGCATAATGATGGAATGAATCCTGAGTATTTAACCTTTTTCCCCTCCGATTTTCTTTTCTCTTTTTTTCTTTTCTCTCTCTCCTCCTGTAGAACTAACTAGATGGTATCACGACCAGAGGCAAGCACAAAGAGCCAAATTTCCTCAGGTATATGTTCCTTATAACCACTTCAAATCAGAAACCACTCCAAATGACAGTAGCTTAAAAAAAAATGTGTTTCTGGTAAATTAAAGGAGGTCCACTGATCACTGAAGGTAAACAGGTGATGAAATACTTCATTAGTACCTCATTTGTAATTCATTCCTCCTAGAGGAGTTGACACAGAATCCCGACTGGAGTTGTGGATTGCTCAGAAGTGCAGGCTCTGAGGTCACTGGAGCAGATTCATTACAGTCCAGTGTAAAGCGCAGCCTGTCTCTGTGTCAATTACTGGCGTTTGATAAGGGATATTATGTCAAGGTCTGTTCTTTCTCAAGGTGCAGCCACACATTTTTAAATCATTAGGAGTGGAGCGTGATCCTGAGCATCCTAGTCTCATGGGGTGCAGTTCACCCCTCATATTCCTTTAGGACGTGGATACATCCAGGATCTGAAAGAAAGAGTTGGGAAAGAAAGCAAAACACTGAATGCCTCTGTTTCACCCACCAACAGTAAACTGTGAATTTTTTTGTCCAAGTTGTTATTTGAGTTCAATAGAGAGGAGTCCGGAACACCAGTAATTCTCCTGGTGCAGAATGCCAACTTGTGTGATCAGAGAATCAACCACACTCTGAGGTTTCACCTGGCCTGAGAAGCTTGGTAGAAATGAAGAGCATTCTGCTGGAGTCTTATTCTACTGAGACAGGAAAATGTTCTGTTTCTTTCCCCTCTCTCTTTCAGAAACCATGTGTGCACTTTCCAGTAGTCTTTAACCAAGAGCACTCTGGGTCACAAATTGATGTGCGTGTGACCTATGTAACTTGCCATCAGAACACAGAAATAGATCTGGTCCTGGTCTATTCAAGTGCTATAAATACATATGGGTACACAATTCTTCATCAGAATTATGTCAAATGAAGAAAACTCATAAATAGTCAGTCTTTAAGAAATTGAGGGTTGGGAAAAGGATACTCCCCTGAAAGGGCTTCATTTTCCTTTGTGGAACCATGTTGCAAGCTGTTAGCAAAGTGTTAGTATCTTAGAGCCTCAGTCCCCAGCAGGAGTTTTATAGAACTCACATTCTTTTCTTCTCGGAGGGAGGCTCCCTTTGACTTCAGGAGGAGGTCTTTCTGTGGAGCAAGTTCAGAATATTTAGTTCCTCCTTCTATTGGTAAATAAGCCCAGCAGGGAAAATTTCACCTCCATACACTTTTCCCTAAACATTCTGAGCAGTCTTGCACTTTGGGAATCCCTATGTGTATCAAAATCTATTCCAGGATTTTCTCTATTCCAAACTAGGTGGCCAGGTGGAGTTGGCACTGTGTATTTGATCTGTGAAATCCCAGATGGATTTTTGAAAGTAGCCCTTTCCACTGACCCAGACTGCTTGTTATAAATCTTTCCAGGAGCCAGCCACACTGAAGAATGCTGACACAAACCTACTGTTATCACAGATTTATCACAAAGGACAAAGATCCATTTCAGGATTAATAATGTGTGCTAAGGTATTGAATTAAGTACAAACTTTGCTTTCTGGAGTAATCTTCAAAGCTACTTTTCACAAATCTAAGTACAAGGAAGATTTAGCACAATTCCACTCCCTACTGAAAGGTACGAGAAATCCAAACAATCCAGAAATGATAAACTACTCTTCAGGATAAGCACATAAACACTTACAATCTCTGATTTATTCATTTGGTTGATAGCTCATATCTGATGTGTCTCCATTACTTGTGATCTATTTTTACACTTTACACACATGCACACACACACAAAATACACATATACAAGGACACAAGCACACATAATTCCCATTGGATTACACAAAAAGCATATTTCTTGAAAAAAAATGAATAATGTATAACCTTCACGTCACTGAATTTTATAAGGGTAAAATGTTAAAATTCTGTATCATAAATTCCATTTTCCTCTTTATCACCCATAGCCATAGTATGTATTTGTTAATGCACAAGAAAAAGATTTTGGAGGTGAATTTTTTTTCAAATAAATCATAGGTAAAAGATTTAGAAATCCTCTTGCTTTTTTTTCAGTCAAGGTTTCTCCTTTATATTAATGTGGTGCTCCACCCCACCTTGCCAACTGTTGAATACAATAGATTATTATTAAAATGAGCTATTTTCATAATTTATCAGTCCCCTAGGAGGAAACTATTTTGTGTAATTTCTAAATTTGCCCATCAATTATTTTATATTAACAACTCATCAAGTCCCACAATTTGAGTTAATGCTGTCTACTCATTTTTACCTCAGTGGTTCACTAATTACATTAAAAATAAGCCTACGTCAGGTGTGGTGGCACCTGCCTGGAATCCCAGTGGCTCTGGAAGCTTAGGCAGGAGAATGGAGAGTTTAAAGTCAGCCTCAGCAAAAGTGAGGTGCTAAATAACTCAGTGAGATCCTGTCTCTAAATAAAATACAAAATATGGCTGGAGATGTGGCTCAGTGGTTAAGTATCCTTCCCGGCAAAAAAGCCTAGGGAAATATGCTGTTTTATAAAGGCAAATGTATTAGATATGTTGTCATAAGTTCAGCTCTCTATTATTTGATAAGAGTGCATAAAAAGGGTTAGATTAATTCCAATATACACACTCAAAATAATTTAGTTAGTAAAAGAAAACATTTTTAATACAATTCCTCTTTTAGGGAAAGTTTAGAGTGAGAGAAAAGTTGTGAAGGTGTTACAGAGAGTTCCTTACACTCCACACTCAGTTTCCCCTACTATTGACATTTTATATTACTATGGTGGACTGACATATTTCATGATTTATTCAGATTCCCTTAGTTTTTAGCAAAGATTATTTTTTTTTTTCCAGGATAGCTTTGGGATCCCACATTACATTTAGTGCTCATGTCTCCTCAAGAATGTGACAGTTTCTCAGACTTGAGAAAACATTCTTCAATATTTAACCTTAACTTTGCCTTTTGTTTAGTTAACTGGCATATATTTACATAGTTTGTTGTTTTCCATGTGTCGTACAGATTTATTTATTTATTTAATTTTTTAAAAAGTAAATGACAGTGGAATACATTACAATTCTTATTATACTTATACACCACGATTTTTCATATCTCTGTTTTTATATAAAGTACTTTGACACCCAATTCGTGTCTTCATGCATGTACTTTGGATAATGATGTCTATCTTGTTGTTTTTTAAGTAGAGTTGATTTGGGATTGAGATGTAAAGAGTTAATGAATTCACTTTCCATTGTCAAATAAGTCAGATGGATTAGCTCACACTATTTTGGAAAAAAAAAACATTTTTTGAAAAAAAGACTCTATCAGGAAACAATTATAAATTTAAGAATACACTTGATGAAAAATTTCCAGTGTCAGGGAGAATATCACCTTGCACCTCAATATCTATTTGAGTTTCCATTACACTGATGAAGATAACAGTGCTTATTCACTTAAGCATTGACATATTTTCAAGGTAGTGTCTTACATGTCATTTTTTCTGCCCTACAAGATAAAAAGAAATAGTTTGTGACCATTTTCTATTTAAACAGAGTCGACTTAGATATAAGATAAACAAATGTACCAAGGGAATGTATAACCCCAAATGCATTTATTTAAGTGCCCAAGGAATTGTTAAGCCATCTAAACTAATATCATTCCGTTTACTTCTCATATAGGAGCTGTTAGAGAAATGGTACTGATTAAAGTGGTTTGTTTTATTTGTCTTTACACTTGCAACATTCATTTATAACATTTGAGTTGTTTGAAATAATAAAAAATTATGTCTTCATATATAAATGATATTTTCAACTAAGAAAAAAGTACTGGAATGTCAAATATTCAAGGCATGTAATTTCCTAATAAAAAAGCACAAATGAGTGTCAAAGATTAAATAATTTTCCAATTTTTAATTGTAATTTTGCACCAAGTCTTAAGAAAATGCCTAGTAATTTGGGCTATTTTGCAAGATAGATTTCTTTTCCATAGATGGTTCAGATTTATAAGCAACATTGCATAAACAATTACAATAATATAAGAAATATTTGGACAGTACCTTACCTTCACTCTAGGGAAATTCATTCTTAATATTATATTGTCTTTAAGGTTTAGGGAATTATGGCTTTTAGGGGTTTGTTGCCCTTTGGCATCTGTTGAGGACTGACTTCAGAGTTCCCATCAATACCAAAATCCATAGATGCTCAATTCCCTTATATAAAATGGCATAATATTTCCATATAACCTAAGCACATTCTCCCAAATTTTAATCTCCTAAAGATTATTTACAATACTTAATACATGTAAGTAAGTAGTATGTATATAGTTGGGTTTTTTTTTTTGCATTCTTTAAAGAATAATGACAAGGAAACATCTGTAAATGTTCAGTACGGATACAAGTTTCTTTTTTTTTTTTAATTTTTTTTTTTAAAGAGAGAGAGCAGAAAGAGAGAGAGATAGAATTTTAATATTTATTTACTTATTTTTTGTTATCGGCGGACACAACATCTTTGTTTTGTATGTGGTGCTGAGGATCGAACCCGGGCCGCACACATGCCAGGTGAGCGCGCTACCGCTTGAACCACATCCCCAGCCCAACTTTTTTTTTTTTTTTTTTTTTTAGAATATTTTCAATTTGGAGCTGGTTAGATCTGTAGATGTGAAGCCCACAGGTAAACAGGGAAATGTGTGAAGGCCATTCTTTTGTGTCCATTCATTCATTGAGTTATTGATTATTTAATAAGTATTAACTATTTACTGGGTTGTACACTTGGTGCTGGGGATATAGTGATGAGAAAGGCAATTTATGCCTTGTGGTAATGCATTCAGGTGGGAAACTATGCATGTGCAGCCAAACAGAAGGGAAAATGAAATGATCTAGGTAGCATTGAAAGCACAGTAGTATGGACAGGGTGTGCATACAATGGATGGAGCAACTGTGTTCTCAGTAGGTATTTTCACACCGACTGATTTGGGTACTGGGAATAGAAAGAACCATTAGAGATCAGGATGCAGCTCAGGTTGTACACCAACACTAGGCCAGTGTCTGGCTAAAGTTCAGCCATGGGAAGAGAAGTATGTCATTGTTCGGAGGCCTGGAAGCACACATTTCTATTGGTTTATACAGTACATGAAATTATAGAATACAAGGGCATGGGAAAATGGTTTAACATGTCAAAGGAAAAAAATCATGGAGTCTTATTGATATTTTTCTCAGACTTTTCACTTCTTTGATTCACAAAATCAATCCAATTCATATAAAAACCAATTTGGAATGAGTTATTTTTTCATGCAAATCCAGTATATTTTTATTCTAATGATTTCAGCATTTTAAAGAAGAGCAGGAAGAGTATGTTCCACATAGCAGAAGTTTCTCATCTTTTAAATTCTAGAAATTTATGTATGACATATAGATTTCAAAAGTGTTCTAAACTTGATGGCAGTTTCTTGGTTTCTTTAAATATACTTCTATGAGAGATTAAAATAAGTATCATAGCTTTCACTCTGGATGAGTTTATTTCTGACTCAGATTCACAGAGTCATGATGGACACCTGATTTGTGAGACAGACCAACATTTTCAATAATTATATTCTGAAAAAATTCACTTGTTGGCTCTGAAAGCTAGCCTTATACTCTCTAAGTGGGGACTTAGAATTTCCTGCCTGATTTAGTACCAGTGTAGCTATAGCATCATCAACCAACTTGGTCCTAAGGTCTGTTAGGATTCAATAATCAAACACAGGGGAAACCTTTACTGGGCACTACTGGATTAAATGAAGGCAACTCACTGTGAGAAGTGGTTGATGTAGAGTTATGAGGCCACAACAAAACATATGCTAACATACAGTGTTAGAGACTGGATTTAGCAGCAGTGGCTATATAATAGAGAGGCATATTAGGTTGCCATGATTGATAAAAGAAGGAAATGAGTAACATTTGTTATTGGTGAAATTTTGTCCTTTGTGTGTCTATTTTATCTTCAGTGATATTTCTAATTATCTGACATACTCTCTTGCTACGTCCCTCTTCTATATGCCATAACCATTAACCCTTAATCGAGTATAAACTGAATCTAAAGTATCAGACCAGGATTTCTGGGGTTAAATTTCTTAGAAAATAGTATATCATTTATCTCAATCTAAACTCCCAGGACAAATGAACAATTGTTTCAAACATATGTCCTCTTATACTCTATTCTTAAAATATTCTCAAACAATATTAAAATTATTGACATTATAATTAAAAAAACTCTTTTGAAGGTATGATTATGTTCTGATGATGTTGTGATGTTCTGGAAGTATGATAATATTATGATGGCTATGCTGTGATGGTGGTCAAGCTGTGATGGTTGGCAATGCTGTGATGGTTGCAGATATGTGATGGTTGGGGTAACTGATGTTGAAGATTTGTGATGATTGGTGATGGTGTTTAAAGCAACATTGACCATGTGAGTGGCAATGCTGTAGATGATTCAACTATAAAATCCTGGGCACCAACCCAGTATTGACATTCGGAGTTGTAAGTGCAATAATAAATGGATAAACAAGGCCTTCATGTTAAATTTATCTGACCAATTTCATAGGACATAAATATTTCCATCAAAAAGAAAATTCTCCACATGTACAGGGAAAATATAAATTAGGAAGAGAAAAGTATAGCAATAGAAAGCTTGCAGCATAGATAATTCTTTTCCAAAGAGCTCTTTCTTCTCACTTCCTTCAGTTTCTGAAGATTTCAATTCTGATAATTGAACTGGCTACTTGTATTTCAAAAAAAAAAAAGTTCACAATGAATGCATAAATGCCCATCTAAAAATTATTGTATGAGTTTTTTTACTGAATTTAATGTCCAATGCAAAGTCTGATTCTAAATAAATAATTTGCAGTTACTATATCACTTGCATATAATCTCCAATTTATCTCTAATTTATTGTGTTAACTTTTCCTATTATATAAACCCACATTTTTAAATAGTTAAAAATGACAGGTACATATACATGGTTCTATGATATTCTCACATTGAATTAAAAGTCTTCTGACAACACAATTTAAAAAATCATCTATTTCTTTAGACATTTAAGTTACATTTTTTGTACCATACCTTACCAGTTAATTCTGTTTTAGTTTTAGTTTACATAAGATTTGAGATTTGTTGTAATTCAACCCTGGAAAGGTTTAAAATCTACAAAGTCTCTAAAAACTCTGAGTCATTCATATATAATACCTTGGTTCATTCATATATTTGTATCTATATCCCATCAAGAGCCAAATGTACTGCACAAAGAGTACAGATGAAAAGATGGCAGTAACTTCTGAATTTCAGTTTCTTTTCTGTGTAAGTTCTTTGACTCAGAACTTCCACTCCTGATTTGGTAGCCCTGATTACTTTCACCAAAACCTAAGATAAAACAAATCCTTTTAATATCATTGTCATAGTGTGCATGTTACCAATGTCTCCGTTCAATTCAATAGGAGTCCAGATACAGGAGGAAGAACATTGCCAGATTTACTTGGACCTAAGCCCTGACAGTAGTTATTGGAGCTGGTCCAACTTATCCCACACAGGCCCTGCCTCTTCCCATCTTCCCTTAGCTTCATTTCTCCTTTCCACCTCACTGACTCCTTGTCCTTTGGCTTTTCCCTTTGGAGTTCAAAACTGAAGCTGTCAAGTCCAATCATGACATCTGCCTACTGTGTATACAAAAGGAAAGGAAATGCCACTGGGGACTGCCATTTCAGCTTACCACCATGATACCTCCTCTCAGTATCTGCAGATTTGTGCACCATATAGCAGAAAATGCAAGCCATAACATTTACTTTAACTTATGGTACATTCATTGTGCATGTGCACAGTGTTTTGTCATGGTTTATAACAAGAGATAAAAAGTCAACACTATCTTTAAAGTATCATATATTTTACTCATTATAGATATTTAAGGGATGCCTCATGCATGAATTATTAAAGAGGACTTTAAGGGCATTAAATGGTCAAAAGATTGAACATATCTGGGATGAGCTGCTTTAAACAAGAGTAAGAAGTAAAATAATAAATCAGATAAGACATTAACGTTCAAAATGAAATACAAAACGTTCCTCTGTACCCTATATTGGAAATCTTTTTTGAGCATGGTTCTTTGTCCCAGGAGTTCATACCTTGAAAAGAATGAACATGAACTTTGCTATAAGAATTATAGTCTTGAATTTGTAACTCATGTTTCATGTGATCAGCGTTTTTGTGCCACTTCTAATAACCTGCTTAACCCTTAAAACATATTTTCTGGTGGATGTTTCTTGTGTTCATCTAATTAAATATATTGATCAAAAATTAAGAAGGGAAAAATGACTATTTATCTCACTTAACCCTTTGACACCAGTGCAAAACTCACCTGAGATAAAAATTAGATAGTACCCGGGCGTAGTTCAATGAAATTGTGATTTAGTCCCCAGTGATCTGCAGGTAGGATCCAATTAACTTTTATTCTTTGCAACATACATGCACCAAGCCAACTTCAGGCATGCACATACCTGCTCTCACATGCCTTTGTAAAAACCAGCTATTTTCAGGCTCTATAGTTAATCCTTTGAGAGAATATTTAGTTTAATCTCAAAATAAGGTATTTAATGTCAATTTTAGACCTGTTCTATAATTCCCCATGCTTTCTTTACTGAGCCAGAGTTTAAAAGGGCAAATCTTTTAGCATTGCTCTTTCACTAAGTGGAATGTATTCTACTGCTTGGTCCTTGGTCCTCTCCTTCACAGAGGGAAGGCAGTTTCTCAGGTCCCTATTAATTCTGAAATTTCACGTTCAGTTTTATGTTAAACACAATGGGAACTGAGTGCAAGAATGTGTCTCCCTTCCTGCCAGCAATTTAATATAGTGCTATGCAAAAGCACATGCAAACACACATTTGAATTCTTGAACAATATTCTCATGTAAGAAGATAACTTCTAGAATGCATAGTTATTACTCTACAGAGAAGTTAGCACCTTCTTTCTGTAAAGGACCAAAATTGTCAATATTTTAGACTGAAGTTTCTACCAAATTTCTATCAAGACTCGGTTTTGCCTTAGGAGCTAAAAAAGACCACTATGGACAATATGTAAAAGACTGTGCTTAGTTATGTTCCAACAAAACTTTTTAAAAAACCCTGCAAATATGCAAAGTTTTGGTTTGGAATATGCCTGAGAGGCAAAATTATATGAAATGGAAATAGTGTTTTAAATGTTGTGATCAAAAGCACAGTCCCACAACCAGAGTGTCATTTGATTATCTATATGGCCTCACAAGTTGACTTAAATTTTTCTGTCTTTTAGGTTGCTCAGTTGTAAAAAAAAAAAAAAAAAAAGCACAATAATAGTATCCACATCTTAGGTTATTGCAATAATTAAATAAGTAAATATTTTAAATCACATAGAAAAATGCTTGAACCATATTAAGTCTTTTATAATGATTATTTAGATAAGTAAAATGCATAGCAATAATTATCTTCTTTGAAAAATAATTAACTCATTATAGTGTGAATACGGTAAGCTTTAACAGCACTTAAAAAATAGGATTGAATTATTGCATTAAACCAGGTTTAGTGGGAAAAGACAATACAATGGTTAGCATAATGTGGTTCAAAGTCATTAGACTGGAATAAGAAGTAAAATTCTAAACATATAAAGGAGACAATACCAGATTGTATTGATTGAATAATTTTGGGAAGTGAGGCAGAGAAAGAATTGGAAGTGATTCCTTGATCTTAAATTGTGAGGGACATGTGAATGTGAGAATCACTAAATTTAAGAAAAAAAATGTAAGAAATGAAATATTCAATGTTGAGTTGAGTTATTAATATACTGAGCCATTCTAATAACTCCTCAAGCGCACCTCAACTTGGGTGGGTGCCTAGTCTCTAGTGTGTTTCTCCAACATCGTGCCTCTGCGTTTCTTAGTTCCATAGTTGTAAACTTGTCTTCCTACTCCCTCAAAGAACATGACATTTTTGACACCAAAAGGGAGAAAAAAATTGTGCTGAGGTTCTCTATAAAGGGCCAGCAGAACTATGGTGGCAAGTGCTCCCTGGGCGAGGACAGGGGGGTCCTTCAGGTTCAACATGCCTTTAAAAGGCTGAACTTGACTTTGGTTTAATGAATGATGAGTGACTGACCAAGGCATATTAATTTAGCTTAGGTTGTGCTGGCTAGGAATGTGACAATACTAATTTATGATTTTTATAATCCATGAGTTAAGTGGCATGAAAATACTGCCAGCCTCTCTTTGAGGACATGGAACCAAGTATCTATGCAATAGTGATGGAGTCAGCTCTATTCCCAGGATTTATTCAGAGTAAGAGAACTGCAATTTCACAAAACAAGGCTATGAGTAGAGCTTCTTGGGCAAATATATAAACTACGATTTATAGGAAAGAAAGGAAAGTCTCTCTCTCTCTTCCCCCCTCTCTCTCTCTCTGTGTTTCTGTGTGTGTGTGTGTTATTTCTCTCTGCCATACACACGCGCGCACACACACACACACACACACACGGAGAGAGAGAGATTCTTCTGCTACACAGACATACCCTACAAATCCAAATTCGAAATATTCTAATCCAAAGAGAATTAGATGATTGAAAGACAATTTAATTAGAAAATTGAGAGACAATATTTTTATCATTACTTTATAGGTGTACATAATAGTGGGTTTGTTATTAAATATTTGTATAAAACACTGTAACAAGCAATTTGTCCAATATCATTCCCTATTATTTTCCCTTTCCCTTAAAACCAATACTTACTTTGTGTAAATGTTTTATTTTTCTCTTTTGTGTCCCCAAAAGAGAAAGACAGTTTTTAAAAATGTGAAAGAGAGACTAAGAAAAGTAGAAGGCATGTTATGAGGGAGTTTGGACCATAATCCCCAAAGACACAATCCTAATTATCTTATCTCAAATGTTGAAATTCCTAAAGATGAAAAATCAAAAGCATAATTTCACAAAAATATTTTCAAAAATTTTTTAAAAGATATTATTTATATTTTAAAAGGGGATTTAATAGAGAAACATATGAAAACACAACAGAATACTTCACAGTTCACTTTACACAATAAAATAGGTAATAATAACATACATGTTTTTGTAAGCATAAACACTAAAGGGTACTGACACATGTACAGTAGTTATGAGCAGATAAACTATTTGTAAAGAAAGAGCTCAAAGAGTGAAATGTATAGACACATTATATTTTGGGTGGTAACTGAGTTCTAAGCTTTATAAATGCAGGATATTCATCTGATATATTGTGGAAAACAGCCCAAGTCTTTTTTCCATCTGTAATGATATAGATATGAGGTATCCCCCCAAGTTCATGTGTGATCCAATTGAAAGAAGGTTCAGAAGTGAGATGATGAGATGATTAGAGATGTGACCTAATCAGTGGATTAATCCACTCACATGTGTTTATTTACTGGGTAGTTATCACTGGTGGGAGGATGTGGCTGGAGGAGGTCAGTCACTGGGGGTATGCTTTTGGGGTCCATATTTTGTCATTGGTGAGAGGAGCGATCTCTCTACTTCCTGATTGCCATATCCCGAGCTGCTTCCCTCCATCATGGCCTTCTGCCATGATATGCTGTCTCACCTTAGGCCTTGAGCTATGGAGTCCATTGACCATGGACTGAAACTCTGAAACCATGAGCCAAGATAAACTTTGCTTCCTCTCTGTCATTTTTGTCTAGTCTTTTGGTCACAGCAAAGGAAAAGCTGACTAAAACACCATCAGAAACTGTGGTAAGTCCCCACCACACATTCATTGGCTCTCAAAGGCTGAGACCTCAAGATATGTCATCTTTCGCTGATGCAGAGGTACAAAGAGGACATCTTTTCATTTATGGAGAATATTCCAATATTTAATGCACACTCAATATTTTAGCACAAATTTAATTTTGAGACCAGAAAAAAATAATGATAACAGTTTAAAATAGTAGAAATAAAAACAAAGAACCTTAGCAAAATTAAACTAAAATTGCACAACATCAAAGTGTATTAAAGAGATAGATTAAGGACCATTGTGTAGAGGTGGGCTATAGGAGCTGGCTGGATTTATTGATCATTAACTATATTTTGAAGTTTTGTTTTGCAATGAGTAGCTGCTGTTTTTTCTTTAAGACTATGTCTCTACTCAAGGTATTCACATTAATTTTTCTACCTGGCACTGCTCTTTTAAAAATTCTTTGATATATACTGACGTGAACTTTCCTTATTAAATATTACCCTCCTCTGTACCTTGCTTCTATGTTGTTTTGGGTACAGGAAACCTTTTCCATATGCACTCATATACTTGGCCATAAATCTGGTAGAAACAATTCTGGTGATCAAACAACAGCACTGTTGCACAAGTATCTTCTTAGCCTATAGTGTACAAATTTTCAAATTAGTAACTTCACTGACTTCTTTAAGTAAATTTAACATTTAATCCATAATTGCCTAAATTTGAAGGAATGCCAAAATAATCAAATGATATATTTTTCAACTGAAGTTTTTGCTTTTGCTCTATCACTTGACCAATCCCTTGCCAAGAATTTGGGTTTCTATCCTTCTTAAATGGACTTCCCTCCTTTCTATAAATAGGAATTGTGGTTCACAGGATTTGGGCTTTCAGGATTGAAAATTTGGGATTTTGATATTTTAGGATTGCAATTTTATGGAATTTAGACTTGGGGATTTTGACCCTGCAGGATTCTAACATTTGGAATTATATGGTTTAAGATTGTGTCTTTTGGTAGCAGTGTGGATTACGGAGCTCCAGTATAAAATAATTCTAGTTAAGAACAGAAAAAAAGTAAACAGAGGAATTAGAATGAAAGCAATATTTAAAGAGACAGTGATAAAAGGTATGGAGTTGTTAGATTGATTGTCCATTCTGAATTCATGAGGGATTTCTTTTTAAAATCTTTCCCCAAATAGTGGGAGAAAGCTAAACCACCAATGATTAATAATTGCCTATTACTAGAATGGCAATTATTTTAGTAGATTTCTCACTATCAACAATATATCCCATAAGAGAGTGGAGTAATAACTTTCAGATTACCGAGGGGCAAAAAACGTCAATCTCCATTCTATACCCGGCTATATTATTATTCAACAAACTATGAAAGGGAGATCCATCAAAAGGCAAACATACATACAGAGAAAGGATTGGATGTATCTGCAGTGTAGTATCTTAAAAATCTTACCATATTTGGAGCTGGGGATATACTTCAACAATAGACAACTTGCCTAGCATATGCAAAGCCCTGGGCTCAATCCCTAGAACTGAACAGGCTTAACATACTTAAATATTGGTAATAAGAATGTTAAAGTCTCACCAAACCTAAGAAGAAATAAGAAGACAAGGAGAAAAATAAAAATATATTAAGGTCCTTGTCATTTGGGAGAAGGTTAAATACTGAATACTGTCATTCTTTGCTAGAAAAATACATAGTTAATACATGTAAGAGAATCAGTAAATGGATCACCATCTGAACAAAATGATGGAGAAAAAAATCAGTAGCAGTTAGTAACTGCATGAATAAACAATATTAAGAATTACAAAGTAGGGATGATTATAATGAGTAGAGTGATATTTAAAAACAAAAAAAAATGTTTCATACAAAATTGCACCCAAATTTTTAAAAAAATAGATAAAATAGTCAATGATTTAAAATAATGCCTTACCACAGGTGTCTCAAGAATTTTAAATAAACAAACAAACTTAAGCCATTAACTTTTTAAGAAAATAAATTTATATTCTAGTCTCCCTGTTTCTTCCTTCAAATGACAAGCTTAGAGATTTTTAAAGGTGACCTCCAACAAAGTGCCAAGACAAATTATTCAGAGCACATAGCAAAATAAATTTATGCAAACTATTTTACGAGGTGAATGTATCTTTAATAACAACTTTAGATAAGGAAAATGAAAGTGGAGAGCAATTTTATTTATGAACATATTTTTTTAAATCTCACCAAAAGAGGAGGAATAGCCAATGCAGCAGAATTTTTTAAAATACATCAGCATGAACAAGAAGAATTTATCACAGGAATGAAATATTGGTATAACAGCAGAAAACTTATTGTGATTGTTCATAACTGAAGAGTAAAGAAATTATATATTCAGCACAGTAAATGCATAAAGAGCATTAAAATGTTGTTGATATTCATGTTAGCAATTCTTTGCACACCAGATATGTTTTTAAACTTTAGAGTAATATTTATTAAGTACATTCTTTTCATAATAAAACTTTATACACATTCTCATTCAAGTTAGGAATTATCCCTATTATTTAAAATTTCAGTAGAGTTTCTAACCAGGGCTACAACATTTAAATTGTACAATGGTACATAATTTTGATATTTAAAAAATTTTAAAAATGTATAAGACCAACATAAATAATAAAGTGGAATAACTGATATCATTAACATTATTTTAAAAAATGATAGAATAGTCGAAAACACATTTAACAAAAATTGTTCAAGAAATTTGTAGGAAAAAAGGCTATAAAAGTTATCAGACATAGAAAATAAAAATAACTTCAGATATATGTATTGTACAATGGGAAGAATAACTTTAAACATGTTAATTGTACTCAGTTAAGTCTGCAGTTTGAATGCTATTACAATCAAATTTTTAATGGGTATTTTTAAATAAATTAGTTTATAAGGAAAAATAAGAAATATTCAAAGGAATTCTACACTAAAATAAAAGAAGACGAAGCAAAGAAAAGGGAAGCAGGAAATCACCTTACTAGATTTAAGTTTTATAAAGCTGAAAAAAGAGAGTAATTAAAATGACATTTTCAAGAGAAAAAGCAAATTATAAGGATAGGATCAGAAGCTATATAAATATATAAACATAATATACAATATAGGTGGAATTATTAATCAATAGGGGAATAAAGGGCTATTCAACAAATAAGGTCTTACTTCAGAACCTTATAAAATTAATTCTGTCTGGTTAAATTTCAAAAATGAAAGGCAAATCTTGAAATATATAGATGAAAATGTAGAAGAACATCTCTGTTACCTTGAATTAGGAAAGATTATTTTTTATTATTGATTTAAAAAATAATAATCAATTTTACTTGAGTAGTTTTTAAAATTGTGTACCACCAAAGACCTTATCAACAAAGTATAAAGACAAGTAGCTAAAAGAATGTGTTGTCACACATATAACTGAAACAGCATATATGTAGAATTACAGTGCATGTTGAACATTTCTTATCCAAGATTCTTGAAATTAGAAGTATGTTTTGGATTTCAAACATTTTTTAAAAAATTAGAAAAAAAAAAAAAAATATATATATATATATATATATATATATATATATATATATATAAAATAAGATCTTGAGGATGGAAATTGTATTGGTTCATTTTCAATTAATATACTGAAATATAATTTGCAAAGAAAAAGAAGTAGTAACCTTACAGTCTTGGAAGTTCAAAAGCATGATGCCTACTTTTGGATCATTTAGTGAGATAGGAAACCAGGATGGGGAGGAACCAGTCTTTCCTTTTTCTTTTCTTTTCTTTTTTTCTTTTTTTTTTTTTAGATTTTTGGTTCTAGGGATTGAATGAAAGGGGGCTTAGCAACTGAACCACATCCCAAGACTTTTTTTTTTTTTTTTGTATTTTATTTAGAGACAAGGTCTTACTGAGTTGCTTAGATCCTGGCTAAATTACTGAGGCTGGCTTTGAACTCTTGATCTTCCTGCCTCAGCCTCCAAGCTGCAGCGATTACAAGTGTGGACCACGGTACCTGGTTCAGTCTTTCTCTTTTAATGCAACCTTCTTGTGTGGGAACTTATTGGGGCATCACAATAATAATAACTCCTTTTAAATCAAGTGCCACTAATAACCCAATCACCTCCTATGTTGCCCAACCTCTTTAAGATTCCAAATCATCTCTCAATATTATCATACTGAGTAACAAACTTCCAACACATTAAGCCTTTGGGCCACATTCAAACCATATGGAAACCATGTTTAGGTCAAAAGCCTAAACATGTAATTCACTTGTGTTTAACATACACAATGTACACATAGCCTGAAGATAATTTTATACAATTTTAGTGTACCTACATTTTGATTATGACCTATAATGAGGTGAAATGTGGAATTTTTCCAATTTTGGCATCATTGTTGGTGCACCAAAGGTTTCAGATTTTGTAGCATTTCAGTTTGGAATTTTAATTTAGGATGCTGAAACTATATGAAAAAAGAATATACAGAACTCATAGGCAGACAAGTAGAAAATAATAGAAAAATATATAAATAGCTAATACTAGAAACACTAGAAAAGGAATAAAAGAAGAGGAACCATACAGCAATGAAGAATTGATCATGTTTCTAATAATTAGAGAAAAACTACATAAAACAAAATGGCAGACCACATACCTCCATCAGATTGGTTCTGACGATACCAAGCTTGGCAAAGAAACAAGCCACACTATTTCTTATACACCACTGGTGGAGTAGAAATTGTTCCAACTACTGCAGAAGCAATTTTACTCTGAAGTAAAATTGAATTAAAATAGTTTGAAACTATTCAAATCCCTTTACCCAGCAATTCTACTTGAAGAAACTCTTGTATGGAGACATAGAAAGGTATACGCAAAGATATTTGTTATAACTTAAGTGTTTTGGAAAACACCTATGTGTTCATCATTAAGGGTATACATTTCATTGTGTTTATATGATGTGGTACTGTATAGTAGACTCGAAGGATGAAATAGAGTCACTTTTCTTTTTTTGCATTGAGTGCAAGAAAAGTCAGAGCCAAATATCTGGCCTCACTAAAAAACTGTTAAAAGATTCTGTGGTTTGCTTTTTATGTACTAACCTCACACATAGCTTTAAATATTCCTGCTTCTATTTTATTTCTTAGAATCAAATTGGAAAAGAGTAAGATTAGAAGAGGGTTCCAGGTAAAACACTGCTAAAGCAGTCTAAACATGAAGACAGACAATCTGAGGGGCTGGGAGAGTAAATGATTCAGAGACATTTAACAGGTTGAATCATTAAGATGTGAATATATAAAGTGTAGGTAAACTTGGTCACGTAATTTGCAGGACTCTGCAAAAATGAATATGTAAGTCCCCTTGCTCAAAAAACTGGCAATGACAGAGCATAAAACCAAGCCTGAGGAAATTTTGGGGTGTGTGTGTGTGGGGGGTGGTGGAATACCAGGGTTTAAACTCAGAGGCCCTCAACCACTGAGCCACATCCCCAGCCCTATTTTGTATTTTATTTTAGAGACAGGGTCTCACTGAGTTGCTTAGCGCCTTACCCTCACTTAAGCTGGCTTTAAACCTGCCATCTTCCTGCCTCAGCCTCCCGAGGTGCTGGGATTACAGGTGTGCATCACCACATCCAGTCCAAGCCTGAGGACTTTTAAAGCAAGGACCCTGTGTGACAGCACAGTTTAGGTGTGCATGAAACCAGTCCCAGGCACAAGAGACAGGGGAATCATGGTCACACTTCATTTGTATTTTCGAAAGCAGGTGAATTATGGTACAAATATTTCCCTGTGGTAAAGGAGAAAGAGAAGAGACCCAAAGATGAGAAAGTTGAGGAATATCAACGTATTAGTGCTGAGCAGAGGAAGAGAATCTGTAAGGTCATGCCATGATCATCACCTTGGTAAGACGATGATCAAGGGGACATAGTACCATGGAGGTAGGAGAAGAAAACGTTTTTTTGGAAGGATCGTTTGGTGTCCATGTACGAGATGGGCAAATAGATAGAATGAATGAAATATTCCTACCAGATTATCAGCAGAAAAATATGCAGTAACTCTGGGGTAGAAATTTCTTTGTGAAGTGTTGAAAACAGAAGCAGAATTGTATCTGATTGAGGAATAAATAGCAGGTGAGAATGTGGAAGGAGAATGACAGTGATCCACTCAACTTGATTTGCCTATGAAGGGAAGGGCAGAGATGGGCAATGGTGAAAGTGAAACGCTGGGTCCAAGAAAGGTTTATTTTTGTTTTTCAGGTTGACATAAAACATACAAGAACATAAGACATACTAACATGTGCATAGGATACGATCAGTAGAGTAGGAGATGTGGCAATCCAGAGGAGTTGGAAGAAATCAGAATGAAAGAATTCTGAGAGATGGCAGGAGGTGATGCAGAGTGAGATGAAAGAGCTGCACTTGAAAAAAATCTCATGTTAAAAGAAGTCCAGAAACAAAGCACGAGGTTGGCTCTGATCTATATTCATGCTTCGTGGGCATGAAGCTGCCCAGCTTTTCCTCTGGAGATTTCTGTTTTCTCTGTGAAGAGGTGATGGAATGATAAGGGAAGTGGGGCTGGTCAGAGGCTTCTGGACTTAGGAAGGCTCCCCTTGAGGACAGAAGGAAGTGATGACTGGCAATTCCAAACAGAATTGGAGGCCCATGGAGGAATGTGACCACAGATTTGCAGGGCATCTTCCTTCAGGTTTGTGTGACTTATCTCCAGTAGTGCTCCAGGACCAAACATGTGCAAAGAAGAGGTAGCCCAACAGACATAAAATAGGGATTTATCATGTAGAAGGGAAAGGGATGAATGATCCATAGAGAGATACTGGCAGGAATGAGATTGAAATAATAAGATTTGGAATTGGAGCTGAATAGGGAAAGAGGTTAAATATGGTAGGAGATACATAGGGAAAAGAGAAAAGTAAACAGCCATTAACAGATGGGAGAGTTTCACATGGTCAAGAATCAGTGGGAAGATATAAGGAAGGGGCAGAATAAAAGTTGGAGAGAGAACATGGCAAGTGAGTGGTCTGATGGAATTCACTGCAGTGATCCTGGCAGATGACTTGAACTAGACCATGAGAGGCCAGGGTTTCAACGATGATAGTGAATATGAAGCCAAGATGCTCAACGGACTTGTGAAAGGCATGAATAGTGGGGAAAACCATGTGTCAGGTGGCTTCATTTAATGAATGAAGGAAGCAATCAGGCAACAGAGCCATCACAGAAACTAGGAGTGGGTGACGTTAATACATTTGAGCAACAGAAGCATCAAAGCAGAAATGATATATGTGAGAAAATGGAAGAATAAAAGTATGGGAATAAATGCTAAGGCCTCATCAAGGAAACTATATACTCACCAGCACTGTTACAATACATGCTGAGTTACATGTATCCCAACATGAGGAGGAATCCCAGGTTCACCAATAGTCTGGCTTAATGCAAAACTCAGACGTACAGCATCTTCAGGAATGTAAATAAAGCCTGTTCTCAAGATAAGCCAACATAAATATTATTTTTCTCAAATGAGAGTTTGATAGCCACAATGGTTTTAATGTCATTCTACACAATCTCTCTCTGGAATTTTGGTATCGTAGTTTACATATTGAATTATTTCAGAAGTTGCCAAATTGTTTTCTAGAGTGGCTGTACCCTTTCAGTTTCCTACCAGAGAAGTCTAAGTGACCCAGTTTCTCTGAGTTCTGGCGATGTCACTACATTCTAAATGGTATGTAGTGGAAAGGCAAAGGAACTAGAGGAGCTAAAACAATTTTGAAGAAGAAAAATAAAGTGGGAAGAAAAAAAATCTACTCAGTTTCAAGACTTATTATGCAGCCACAGTAATCAAGACTGTGTGGTATTGGCAGAGAGTTAGACACATAGACTAAAGTAACAGAATAGAAAACTCAGAAATGGAACTATGCAAGGATGCCTAAACGATTTTCAACACATGATGCAAAAGCAATTCAATGAAGAAAAGTCTTTTCATCAAAAGATGCTGGAACAACTGGACATCCATGGAGAAAATATGTGTACTGTGTAGGTCACATACCTTACACATACATGCAAAAAAAAAAAATAAAGTAGCTCAAAATGTATAATTTCATACAAAACATTTAGGAAAAACATAGAAGCAAATCCTCGGGATCTATGCTTAAGCAAAGAATTCTTAGACTTGACAAAAAGCATAATTCATACAACAAAACACTGACAAACTGAACTTCATTAAAATTAAAGGTTTTGCTTTGTAAGGGGCTCTTTGGGATGAAATGACAACTTACAGATTGGCAGAAATAAATCTAAAGCACATGTTTGATAAAGAATTAGTTATTAGAATATACAGGAATCTCAAAGCAACAGAATAAAAGCAAAAACTCAATTACTAGTTAAAATATATAAACAGACATTTCACTGAACAGGGTTTACAGATGGAAAAGGAAAAAAATGAAAAAATGTTCAACATCATTAGCCATTAGGAAAATGCAAATTAAATACATAATGAGGTATCACTGCACACCTATTAAAGTGGCTAAAATAAAATTATTACATCACCAAGTGTTGGCGAGGATGCAGAAAATCTGGGTCACTCAGACACTGCTGGTAGGGATGTGAAAGGCACAGCCACTCTGGAAAATAGCTTGGCATTTTCTGAAAAAAAAAAAAATCTAAACATGCAACAACCATTCAACTTCTCTTCTGAGCATTTATACCAGAGAAGTGTAGATTTTGTTTACAAAAAAAATTCTGTACATGAACATTTATAGCTGTGTTATTTCTAAGGGCTCTAACATGGAGATAACCCAAATGTCCTTCAGTGGTGAATAGCTGAATAAACTATGGTGCCTCCAATCAAGGGAGGGTTTCTCAGCAGTAAATGGAACAAACTATTAATACACACAACCTTCACAAATCAACAGAAAATTATGCTGAGTGAAAAATCTGTCCACAAAAGTTTACATATTATAAAAAGCTTGGGGTTCTATTTATATAACATTCTCAAAATGACAAAACTATGGAAATATGTCACATATTCATGATTGTCAGGAACAAAGAAGGGTATGGGTGGCAAAGATAAAAGAGAGGGACAGCCCTATGGTTCTGGAAAGGACCTGTATCAATTCCAAAATCCTAGTTGTGCTATTGTACTATAGTTTTGATAGTCATTGCCATTGGAGGAAACTGGACAAAGGGTACCTGGGATCTCTTATTAATTCTTAAAACTGCATATATTCTATATCTATCTCAAGATAAAAAGTTTAATTTAAAAAGTCTAGGCCTTTTAATGATTTGGAGCACAAAGCTTATTATTGTCAAAGATCAGATAATTTACTATAAGTCAGTTTTCTCTCTCCCAGTGGAGTTAAACTTTCTCTTTAAAATCAATAGTCTCCATATGCAATTTCTAGCAGGTTGATGCGCTCTGAAAGGAAGAAGGTAGACCGTTTTACAGCTCACTGATATGAGGGCATAAACAAAAACTCTCAGTTTCCAGATCAATGGAGGATTCAGAAGGTGAGTTTTACTTGCTGGGTGAAGCCTGTGAAGACAACAACACCCCCAATGGTTCTTGCCACCCAGTACCAGAACACCAAGGTACAGCTTCTGCCTGTGATGCTAGTCACAGGAGAGGCCTGAGCTGCCCTAGGGATCTCCTTCACACTTCAGAGTAGTGAGAAAATTCTTCAATACTTTTGTGCCTCCTCAGAAGTGTCTAAGACAGAAAAAGAACTGAAGGAAACTTAAAAGGAGGTGGCCCAGGTGGAATCTGGGGACACTGATGGGGACACATCAGACAGCCCTGCAGAGCCTAATGTAAGATCATGACCAGGAACCAGGTCCGTCATCTGCACCTGCCCATAGCCTTGCACTGAGAACTGGGTGATTGGAGTTCCCAAGAAGTACTTCTGGGGATGGCCTGAATAAATCCTCAGGTGACTGGGGTTACCTGGAAGTGATTAAAATCTATTCTTGACAATTGATGGAATCTGGGCATGCCAGAAGATGGAGATTAAGTTACTTAGCTGGGGATATAACTCAGTGGTAAAGCATTTGCCTAGCATGTGTGAGGCTCTGGGTTTGATCCCCAACACTAGGGGAAAAAAGAGAATTGCATTTAAAAAAAGGAAAAACATTTGATTTCTTCTGTGTGTGTTTATGTCCCAGACTTCCTAAAGATGAAAAGAAGGAAGGAAGGAAGGAAGGAAGGAAGGGAGGGAGGGAGGGAGGGAGGGAGGGAGGGAGGAAGAAAAAAAGATAGATATTGGAGACAAGAATTTAAAGAATTAATAATTTAACCTGCAGTTGTTCTAGAGTATTAGGTGGACCTTTTGAGAGTGTTAATATACAGAGGAGTCACTGGCTACTGTGAATTGTTCTTCTATAAATATTGAGGTGGCTGTGTCTTTATAGTATGCTGAGTTTAGTTCTTTTGGATAAATACAGAGGATTTGGATAGCTGAGTCATAGGGTGGTTGAATTTCTAGTTTATTGAGGAATCTCCACACTGCTTTCCAGAGTGGTTCTACTAGTCTGAGTCCTACCAGCAATGTACAAGTGTACCTTTTTCCCCACGTCCTCTCCAGTATTTATTATTATTCGTGCTCTTGATAATTGCCATTCTGACTGGAGTGAGATGAAATCTTAGTGTAGCTTTTATTTTTGTTTTCCTAATTGCTAATGATGTTGACCATTTTTTTCCCCATACACTTCTTGGCCAGTCATGTTCCTTCTTTTGAGAAACTTCTGTTTAGTTTTTGGCTGACTTATTGATTTGACTATTTTCTCTTCTTTTTCTTTTTTTGGCATGGAGTTTTTAAAGTTCTTTATATGTCCTGGATATTAACATCCTGTCAGACTGCAAAGCAACTGGCAAAGATTTTCTCCCATTCCATAGGCTCTCTCTTCACTCACTTAATAGTTTCCTCTGCTGTGCAGAAGCTTTTTAATTTGATGAAATCCCACTGCTTTGTTTCATTTCTTGATCGTTGGGGATCTTGCTGAGAAAGTTAATGCCTACATCTATACAATGGAGGGTTGATACCACATTTTTTTCCAAACAGTTGCAAGGTTTTTGGTCTAATTTCTAAGTCTTTGATTCATTTTGATTTATCTTTTGTGCAGGGTGAAAAAACAGTCCATCCACTCATTTATAATCTTTTAACCTGAAATACTGGCAGAAATTACTTTGGAGAAAAACATGAGGAAGGATAAAAAGAAATCCAGAATGAGAAGGAATGACTGGTAAATTAATTAGCACCGATGTTGTTATGGTTTTGATGTGGAATGTTCTCCAAAGTCTCAGATGTATAGAGGTTGGGTTTTTAGGTGATGATTGGTTTGTGAGGAGTTCGATCTCATCATAAATTAATCTATTCAATGTATTAATTCATTGATAGGGACTAACTAGACTTAAGACCTAGTTGGAGGAAGTAGGTAACAGGGTGTCTGCCCTGGAAAGCTCCTCTTTTTTCAGTCCTTTCCTCTTTGTGCTCCCTGGCTGCAGCGAGCTGGGAAACTCTTCACCATGCCCTTCCACCATGATGATCTGCCCATTTCAGGCTCAGAGCAATGGAGCTGACTGACCTTGGACTGAGTCCTCTGATCTGTGAGCCAAAATAAACTTGTCCTCTTTTAAGTTTTGTGTCAGGTATTTTGGTCACAGTGTTGAAAAGCTAACACAAGTGTTAAGAGCTGAGAGGACATAATACTTGTTCTGTTTTTAGGACCCTCAAGGATAGCTAGGTAATATAGAAGCTAAAGAGGTCAAAGAGATCTCAGTAGATCAAGGGGGCCCTGTTTTCACAAGTGAAACATCTCCTCATTTGGACAGCATTTTCCAGTTGTCTGAGCCTGATTTTGAACTACACATTGTAGTTTGTGTATCCTAAATAAGTTTTATTATTATTGTACTGTGAGTCCAGAATTACACTTTTGCTTCCTTAAGGCCTAATCTTTTAAAACCTGCAATTAACAGTAATGCGGTTCTTTGTCCAGCTTCCCTTATTTCTTGTATCTTGGTTTCACTTTAAAGAAAAAGAATATTTGATAAGTTTATGGAATAAGCTTGATTTTCTACACCAAGACTTCTCTAGTTTTAATAAACTCCCAAAACCCTCTGAGGGGAAAATAGCCATACACTTTTCCAGATAAGGCAGTAACCTGTATATTTCCCTATTTACTGGTGTGGAGTCATCAGAAATGGATCTCCAAAGCACTTTCCCTCATTTTATGGTAAAGACCTGGCTACTCCACTTAATACTCTGATTCAATTTATGGGTCCTTTGCTAACAGATAAAAATATTTTATTCTGATAGACTAATGTATTTTCATTGTTAGATTCTGACTTAGTAAAGGTTTTGTGTTTTGTTTTTATTTTTTTAACATAGCTCTTTTATCAGTAGTTTTGATAATAATATTTCCCATTTTTAAAATCAGCATCATTTCTCTTATTTGAAAGCAGAGTAACCTTTTTGAAAAACAAACTCAGAAGGTAAAGGTAAAGCTGCTGAGTTTGATGTGAATTTAAGAGAGAAAAACCAGATTAAATGCATTTAAAGTGCCTTTAGAAGTAATCGGAAAGATGGTTTTAGTTAGATACTTTCACAAGAACAAAGGCTTCTCACTCCTGTAATGCAACCACTCCATTAGTCACGAGTACATCTACATTTTGTTGAATGCATCTCATCATTTCCAAGTATGGTCAGTCATAGAATTGCACTCTTCTTAGCTTCTTTTGTTGCCCTTGTAGGAGTCACAAACTGTAAAACGTAGAAAATGCCTCTGCTGGATGGGATTCTTATAAAGGAAGAGATTATGAAGTAGCAGCTGTAGCAAATGAAGTGGTAACATAATGAGGCCCATATCTAGCAACAGGTTTAGAAATGAACACTCTTGAGAGGAAACGTATCTCAAGTCTGTGGTAGGAATCCTCCAATTAGTAATTTAAACTGAGAAGCCAGCTAATTATGGTATATTAGTAAAACAACGAAGTAATTAATCTTTAAATTCTGAACTCACTCCCTTGCAGTATGACGGAAGAATGTGTCTTATCCCTTTCTTGTGTGTTTTTGTAAGAACAAGTTATGACTAATCTTGTACAGAAAATCCACCTCCATCAGAACACCAAGATTCTTTCTGTTGCTGAACATATCAGATTTCTGACAACTAATCTGTTTAAGATAGAAAATATTTTTCATAATAAAACTCACACAAGAAGTATTTAAGATGTATCAACTTGTTCATATATCCTGGAACAAAATTATCTTTTATCAGTAGCTGTGATAGCACTATTACACATTTTAAAATATGCATTGTTCTCAGACCATATTTACCTAATTATGCCAGTTCTAAACAGTTTTTAAAATAGTTTTTAATGTTAAAGTTATGCATTTCATTTTCAAAATAGTGCTGTATAAATTAAGTCAATCTGCTAAAGTATTACCTTAAATTATTCAATAAAGTGCAATGGAGAGGAATTGAAAAAAATTGGACATGCTATTCCAATTAAAAATGAATTTCTAGTTCAAATAGATATTGCATAATTTTAAGAAAAATATTTTAAAAATGAGTTAGGTAAATACGTTCATTTACTTTGTCCAGATCTCATGCATGTGCCAGGACAGTCAGCTTAATGATCACTTCATTCATTATTCAACCCTTCAGTCATATAATCTCTCAGTTACAAGGCACTCATTTGAATCCTTTGGGGGGCGGGTAGTAATGAAGAGCACAGCAGCAGACAGACAGTATGCAAACCTGCAGTAGAATGCCTTCAGTAGTTTGCTAGAGGAAACACAGGGAAGTACTGCCACAGAAATTGATAGGATGGATTTAGCCCTGTTTAGATGATCAGGGAGGGAGGTCTCAGATAAAAAGATGTCCAAGTATAGCTGGATAGACTGCTCAACATTTGGAACTGATGCCTTTATAGATTTCCATGTGAAACATCTGAAGATATTTATGTGAACAGATATTACCCTAGTAATTTAATAACTTACTAGCCCAAGCCACTTGAAGGCAGGGCCAGGTGTTATTCATCTTTGTATCTTTAGTACCCAGGATTCTGCCATGAACATGGTTCACACACTGTGCATCGTGTTGAAATACTTCCTGCATACGTAAAAGCAATGCTCATTTTATTGCTTTTGCGAAACATGCTAATTTAGGTAACATACATTTTCAATTATCTATACAATTCTAATAATTGAATATAGCATGTTAATAAAATTTCAATACTATCAATGACAGAAAAATCTCATGATTTTTGAGAAATCATATTTTTGCATTTAGTTTTGCATTTTATTTCTGGTTTTATGGATTTATTGAAACTATGTCTATAAACTGTTTTATATCTTCTCAAATCTAATCTCCTCAAATCTAAGTTTGATGTTGATATAAAAAGTTTTGCTGCTGATTTTAGGCAAGACTGGTTTGATCTAGGTAAATATAAATGTACTTTAGAAATGAACCCCATTTTTAATCTTCTATACCTTTATATAATGCCTTCCATAAATGTGTTATTTATTTTCATCGTGATTCTGATTTCTTACTATTTTCTATTCTGCTGAGTAGAAAATATTCAAGATTTCTTTTATCGTATGAAAAAAAGTCAAATAGTTTCTCTTTTTATGTTTTCTTTATATGTTTCCTTTTCCCCCCTCCAAAATGCCCATCTGTTCCCAGTGATATCCACAGTGAAATTTCCATCCATGTTCTCTCTTGATTTATGCTCAGCTCTGTTTATTTCTGGCATTGCTGACTTTCTTGATATGTCTGGGACTTGGGCTTGTGACACTAACTCTTGGTTCAGGTTTCCTTCTCACAACATTTACTCCACACCTACCTTGAACTTTCCTTAAGATGAGAACTTAAATCACCAAACACATTTCTTTCCCACTACAGACTTAGCAGGGGGAAAAAGCAAGTATAGAGAAGGAAGACAGTTAACTATTTTCAAAAATGCCCAACCAAGCCTCTTTCTCTAATTCAACTTCAGACAAATCAGGTCCCTGCAGTTGTGGCCCTGTAGCATGTCCCCAGCATTTATCTGTTGTCCTGGCTTACATTTGAATTAATGACAGACTTTTCTCCTAACTCTTCATGGACACTTGTCACTTAAAGGGGCTCTGGGATTACAAGCTTTGAAAATTTTCTCACAAATAATAGAGTTTGCCTGTGGAGGAACTGTTCATTTATACACAATGTTTTTTTTTTTTTGTTTGTTTGTTTTGTTTTGTTTGCAACAAAGACCTGGGTTAGGAGTATCAGCACCCACTCATTTTGTGCCTCATCACTGATGTAATCTGAGCATGGGAATAGGACTTTCTTCTCAAACCCAGCTGTTACTCAGCTTACATCCTGAAGGAAAAGCATTGATCCCCGTGGAAATTTTATCCTCCCTGGTATAACTACAGATGTTATTCTGATTCATAGCCAGCTAATTACCTTTACATTTTACAGAATTAATCGTCTCTATAGAGGTCATCTACTAATGTCAATATCAGGGATGTGGCCTGGTGAGCCACTGCTCAAACTCCTAACCCAGGCATTTGTTGCAAGCAAAAATCAGGTATAGAAGAAGGAGACCCCTTTATGACTCAGGAAAACCCATGGTTTATAAGGAAAATTATTTCTTTAACCATAGAAGTCAAAGGAAATTGATGTTACTTGAGGAATATTTACTATATCTTTGTGAGATGCAAAAAGTGTAGTATTATCCCCATTTTACTGATCAAGAAAACTGAGGCTTATATTGAAGGATAGGAATAAGGTTAATGCAAAGCAGCAGCAACCAGAAGACTTGGCACTGGAAACAGTAGTAAGCCTGACATTTTATTTTTATTTAATTAGAGTTATAATACCACACAGTAAATCTATCAGTTCCAGGTGCCAAATTAATAAAAATGTGTATGTGGCATTGGATTTACAATATGAGAAGAAGGGGATTGACAAAGAAAGTGAATTACCACTGATCTTCTTATAAATCCAATAAGGAGATGCAAGACCCAAGAAATAAATCACCGGACTGGGATATGGGGCAGATGATGAATATGCATGTGAATGTGGGTGTGTATATCATCCTCTGACATGGAGACCTTGCATAGGGCGGTGTTGTTGTGCAGTAGGCTGGGAAATTAAGCTGGGAGTGAAGGAGTGGAGGTGGTGACATGAGTAGTATTTATATAAATATAGGAAAAATGGTTCAAATTGTAAAATGTTAGCATTAGTGGACTTCATCCTTAAATGTTTCTTTTCAGCCATAACTTTCCTAAACTGGAAGAGATAATAGAGAGAAGTGATGGGGGGTGAGGGGTGGGGTGGGGCTGAGATATTTTTTTCTTTCCTCAGTATATATATATATTTTTTTATAACTCTGTGGGCTAAATGTCACATTGCAGATTCATCACAGGTCCTGTATTTTTGGAACAGCATTTATTGGAACCCCCACCTATTATGGAATTTAGTCTGCTACTAACAGAAGGTACTTGTGAAATAAGATATAATTTTAGGCAATCCGTGCAGCTTAGGAATCTAAGTTAGCTTCCTTCATTCCACAAATATTGGCCTCAAAGTTTGCCATTGCCTGGGTCAGTTTCAGGATATTGAGCAATGAATAAGATACACTCCTGCCTTCACAGGATATGCATGACATGTAGTGTGAAAGATCAGCAAGATGCACACAGTCCTCCATAGAAACTGTCTACCTGGTAATTTGGAAAACGATGGTAAAGAAGACCACCCAGAGAAGGTCATGTCCATCCAACCAGTTGTCGTGCATTTCTCACTTTGTACTGACCTTGAAATGTCAGAGGATGCTGGTACTCAGTCTTGCCCCTCTTTCCTTTTCCATTTCCTAAGCATGAATGGTACCTAAGGACTATCAGTTTAAATTCCACTTATGTGATAAACTCATGCCTCAGCTCTGCCATCACCTTTGGCATTAAGGCTCAGAAGTTCACCTGCTAACATCCTCCTTCAGGTGTCTACAGGTAACTCAGATGAAGCATATGCCAAACTGACTCTTTGATTATTTGTTTGTTTGGTTTTTCTCCCAAATCTGCTCCTGACCTTGTGTAAATACCACACTATTTACACTGCTGCTTGGACCCCAAACCTAGAAAACAGCTACACTCTTTGACTTGCTAATGTCTTAAATGGGGACTTCTTACTACATCTGTCAGCATGAGCTCTTAAAGGTAAAACACCTTAAGAGCCTGTTAAAGGTCTCCCTGTTTATACCTAGGTGTCCTAAATTCAAATTCTATATATGGCAACTAGAATGATATTTTAAAATGCAAATCAAACTGTAGCATCTTTCTGTGTACAACCTCGCAGGGATTTCCCACGCATTCAGTTTAAATGTTCTACAGAGTGAGAGGGCCCATCTCTATAACCTCAAACTCTGCACTTGACAGTTCACAAAACTCAAAAATTCTATGCTCTCATTTGTCCCTTCTAGCAGTTCTCAATTGTGGGTATTGCTGTAATTTCATTTTAGAAAACCTAAAACAACAACAATAACAACAACAAAACCTTAAAATGATTAAGTGATTTTCCTCAAATCCCATAGCTAGTAAAATTTGGATACGATCTTTATAATATTGTCTGGGGTATTTAAACTTCCTGCCAGTTCTTTCTACTATGTTTCAGAGTACAATGAAAAAAATAAACCAAAAGCTGTACAAATTTTTGTCCTTAAGAAAAAACAGTATCTATACTAATATTGATATAAATTTTGACAAGACATCACTTCAAAAACTTGAAAGCTCAATGTTTATTTCATATGCATTGGAACACTGAAAATGAATCCGATTGTCTCACATTCATCTTCAATGTTATGATCTCATGAAAACATACTTCAGTTTCTCTTCATTTCCATCAAGAATCAATTGCAACATCCACAAAGGCATAGACTTGGGAAGAGATTTGGCATAAACTACTGGATGTAGAAATTTTTCTTTATTTACAAAATATCCTGCTGTCTTTGTGCATATCTGTCAGTGACTTCTCTTCTACTCTTTAGTCATCACCCCTACCATAATCCTAACTACCTCATTGGAGGAATTTACCCAAGCAGCTCCAAGCCTGTACCTGCAGCAAGTTTGTCCAGAGTTCCTTGTATCCACAACCTTCTACAAAACAAAAACAAAAGGAGTTTAATAAAATGTCATTCCTTAGTCTCATAATTGGTTTGCTTTTAGGGTCTGAAAGGGATTCTCCTACACTAGTGAGGAGAGCTTTCATAATCTGTTTAGCTCCTCTACATCAGCACTTCCAACCCTGAACATCCTAGAAACACCTGTAGAGTTGCCAGCCCTGAGACTCTGGCAGGTGGGCTCTTCACCTAGTGACCCCAGGGGGTCCAAGCTTTATCTGCCAATACTCTCAGCTACTTGAATCCCCTCTGAGGTTGCTGACAGCAGACCAGGTGTGCCTGGGGTATGACTTCTGCTGACAGGAGGGGCATTCTGAGAAGTCTCACCAGCTTTATCCTATTCTGACTTCTCAGTGCAGTTATTTTAAAAAAATTTTTTTAAATGAGCTGGTAATCTTTATCCTAGATATAAACATTTAGCAACTGGATATATAAACAGCAATTTCACAGACCTCTCCCCTCTCAGTTTGGGATGTGAGTTTGTAAATGAGGTGACAAAAGTTTGTTTTGATTGTCCTAAGAAAGAAGCCCATCTTTTGATTTGCCCGAATTTACAGGGCTATTTCATCACTTTTCCTCTTAAAAATTTTTATTTAAATATGTCTACAAAAACACCAAACATCTGGATAAGAATAAAAATTCAGTCAAAAATAGGGATTTTCACATAGCTCGACATTTTATCTAAAATAAATTTAGTAGCCTTTTTTTAAGCTATATTTTTCAGACTTTGTACTTTATTGTTGGATTTGACTGTCAGAGCCTTTTTTAAAAAATGGGAAACTAAAAATTGGGATGCAGCTCTCATTAACGCAATAGGAGTGGCTCTGGGTGACAAGTGACATGAGGAAAGCTTGCAGAGATGCCTTTCCTGTTTTGAGGAGCTGAGGTCATTCTCCAGGCAGAGAAAAAGGAGGGAGCCAGCGAAGTTTGAGAGGTTTGCTCACCAGTTTTCTAAGCCTCCAACAGGTGCAGGATTACCCTTCCCTGTTCCTTTATTGGAACACACAGCATTGCCAACTTTATCTCCATTAATCAGCAAGGAAAAAGCACCTCCAGAGAGAGTCTAAAGTGGACGCCAGGAGGCTCCAGGGAACAAGAGGTTTTTGTTGTCCCAGGGACTGCGTTACTCTTTGTTACATGTATTAATTAATAGACGGAAAAGGCAGCACTGCATTTGTTAAACTGGTTTATTGTAAACAAGTCCACTGCTGGGCTGAGTGATTTACAGCAGGTAGAAAGCCCTGAGCCTGCCCTATGACTAATATCCAGGGCATGGTGTGTGATTAGATCATAAAATTTTATTATATGGTTATTTATTTATATTTCTATAAACCAAAAGAGACATGTGACCTGACTTGTATACAGATTTGGAAAAAATGAAAGAAAAAAACCCTCACTATTCTACTAGTGTTTGAACAGAAGCACAGATTTGATCACCATCCCACTGAAATATGAAGAAGTACAAATTGATTTTTTGCTTTTTTGCTCACTTGATCACATATTTTAATTTCTGCTTGTTTTTATGATTTAGAGCCAAAGAGTACATAATAGCTAATTGCTATTTTTTTAAATAGATATGTGAAATCCTTTCATTTGTTTAATTGGGTAGAGAAGCAACAAGAAAGATATGCTAAAACTTTTCCTAATTTTGCTACTATTATGACTTTACATCTTAGAATATCTTGTAAGAATTATTATAGTGGTAGATTAAAAAGAAAGCTTTTCTTTTTCCTTATTCCACATAAGCATCTATAAGAAAGACAATTTATATGTGCTTTGTGCTTGAATTAGTTGCCCAAATATTTTGCCTTTGGAATTTTATTGGCATGCTAAAAGTTCTTGCCTGGTTTCCTCTGGTTAGACAGCAACAGGAGACCATTGAAGCTAGTCCCAGGCACCCAGAGTGTGAAGTGGCAAGACTGCTATTGGAGACACAGACAGCCACAGCATCCTCCAGCACTTTGAAACTCCCACACCACTGAACTATGGTCCCAGGTCATTCTCATGCTCATCAGTTTCTTGAGGCCAAAAAGGAAGAGAACTCAGCCTCTTGAGAGTTGCCTTGAGAGTTTCCTACTCTACCCTAAAAGGAAAACTTGTTCTTGGCACTAACTCAGACTCAACTTAGGACAGCCATCCTAACTTCCAAAATGCTGCCAAATATCTGGGGACACTTTGGAGAGTTTTACATTGTGCTTCTGTGCTTCTTAATAAGCATCAGCCATTCATGGTTAGAAGAAACAAATGAGTCTGATACTGACTCATCATACCTTGAAACTCTAGTGGCTTTGAGGAAGGATGGGCTTGTTACAAAGCTGGGGCCTTCTGGGAAACTGAAGCAGAACAGAGACCCCCAATTCAAACCCTGATTCTTGGAATCAAGTCAGAAAGATTTCAGATGTGTTGCTCAGAGTAACAAGAATGAGTGTATTGACAGGATAGGAAAAGAGAAAAGGGACACTCTCAAGGGAGAGCGTGGGTCCTCTCAGGATGGTGAGAGATAAAGTGCCTCCCCTGAATTCAGTTTCCAGAGAGTCTTGACACAGGTCCATCGCTTGACTTTTGACTGACGGCAAGGTGGCATCAGACTTTCAAGTTCCCACTGCCATAATGAAGCTGTTGCCTTGGCCCATGCTGACTGGATCTAATTGGATTCTTAATCATTTATGGGCCCATTGTGCTGACCCCACGTTTCTTGACCTCCACATGCTTTCTTTGACAAAAGCAATTTATCTGTAGCCCTGCCTGGCCTAAGTGAACAGGCCCATTTTATAGAATTATTCTTTACCCTCGTTTTCCGAACATTCTCTTCTGTCTGTCCCCTAACAGACTCAGTTTCCCTTTGCCTGAAGGTGTTCTACGTGAACTGACCTGTTAGGAGTGAAAGATAAGGATCCTGGTGTTGATTTTTCAGGTCTAGGCGAGAAAGTGGCTAATGATAAATTTCTGAGGGTGTGGGAAGCCTGGTTCTTCGTCTGTAAGAAGAATTATGAAAGAAGTTTGCATGTTCTTCTAAATAAAAAGCCCCTAGTGCAATTCATCCTTGAGTACTATTGGATTAATTGTTTGGGTGGAGCTGAGCACAATTTCTCTGTTTTACAGACATGTCATTCTTTCCTGAGGGACTTGTTTTCTGTCACTTACTTGGGTTTTACTAGAACTCTAGTAACCTACACTTGGCATTATAATTGAATGTTACATGCTTCAGATTCTGAATTTCAGCAAGTTCATTTATAATAGCCATAGTAAAATGAGGTACTTAGAATCTAAAGATGAAGCAAGGCTAACAAACCTGTATATGTTAAAAATAAATGGCTCAGCCCATTTTGTAAGACAAAATACATTGCAAAAGGAAATTCTCAGAGAAGGTGTGGTATAGTAAACTTGATGTGTCATGTAGGTATAGGGACCATCCAAAGCAAAAATGAATTATAAAGGAGGGGGAAAAACAATGTAACTATAATGATAAAAAATAATAGCCAAAGGTAAATCATGGCCCTTACGTACTGAAGGGTGTTTGGTTTCAAAAGATTCCCTTTGTTGCCTGATCCTCCCAAAGGATGGATTTTCCCAAAAGCATTTGAGGAAAATGAAATCCCCACAGGGAACCAAATATACTATTAATTGAACCTCAAGGATGCAAATAACAATTTGTTAAAGAAAATACTTCCCTGCTTTAAGTGAATAGGGTAGAGAAAAGCTAAACACCTTGCTTTGGGAGGCCCTGTTGGAATTGACTTTGCTTTTATTAATTTGGGACTGGGCTCAGGTTGAGGCAGCTAAAAGTGGTTGTTATTCTCAATGCTGTTTCTTCATGGAGCTCTCACAGAATAAAACTCTGTACAAATTAATTAAAACAACTGCAAAGGCATTTAATGCAGGTGGTTTAAAACACAGACTGAATGGCTTTGCAACAAATTGATTTGTCCCATATGCGTGTGCAAAGCTTTTGGTTGCTGGAAGAACAACAGTGTAGATGAAAAACATCAGCATATGTGGGGAATCTGAAGACCACCTCTTTGTTGGCTGCCCCTGAAGGCAGCCATAACTATAATCACTTTTTACTGCCTAAATATTTTATATAAGCAAACTCAAGCCATAAGCCTTGAAAGTGGGATTGTTTTCTCAGTCTTTGCTCCAACCTCCCTGGCCCACTTATTACTATGCTTTTTGGCCTCATTTTCACGGATTTTGGTAGTGTGGTCTTTGCAGTTCACCAGTTGGCTTTAAGGAAATGTCCTTTGCCTTTTAGTGTGGTCTCTGTTGATTACGATTTGGTAGGAAGGTAGAAAATGAACATGTATTAACAAATTGTAAAAGCACATCTCTCAAGTTCATTCGCACTCTTAAGATCAGATTATGAAAGGTTAAACTGTCAAGTGAATGGGAATGCACCGTGATGGCTGGACTTTGTCCAACAGTACCTGTAGCAGCTGTCAACCTAATTAAGCCAGATGTGCTTTCAATGTAAACGGACCTCCCAAGAGGAATAATAACATATCTCAGGCTCTGGCAAAGGACAGAAGGTAGGTGTGGGGATGGGTATCAGAGAGGCAGGGCTAAAATCTGTAGAATGCTTCTCATGTCAATGTCACTCTTACCTGGCAGATTCTCAGCTCATTAGTGTCACCTTGATAGAACCCAGTGGAAACAGTCCTCTAGGTGGGTGAGAAAAGTGGTTGATATTAAGTGGTCTGAGTTAATTTTTATATCCAATAGCGTTGAATAGTTGCTAAACTCTTTCATCTTCGACACAGATTCAAATGCGTGCGCTCACACATGCTTGCAAGCGCACACACATACACAAAACCTCAGCTTGACTTTGAGTCCTCAGTTATTTAAAAAATGACATTTAAGTCATGCCAACTTTGACAGCCCTTCAAGTGAATGTGCAAACCATGAGCCAAGAAAAGGGCACCAACAGGCCTTTGGATGTTCGCAGATTATATGTAATTCACAAGTCAAGATGCACATCGGGCATGCTGTTTGCAACCTTTTTGACTGTTCAAAACAAACATTCTGTAAACTATAAAATGTAAGGTACAATAGTGAGTGTTAGGTTAAAAGAAAAAAAAAAAACACTGCAACTTCCAGGCAATTTTTTCCATTCATGCTATAAAATGTCGTATCTCCAAAACAGAAGTGTTTGAGAGGCAGACCTTTAAGCTTAGCCAGGAAAATGCTTCTCAGAAAATTTTCCTTCATGTTGCTGAATTTAGCAACTACCTTGATGAAACCAGTTCCTATGTGTCTAAGAAAATTGTAAGAAACCTTTTTGGGTACTTTGGGTACTTGCCTAATAATATATCTACAACAATTTTGATTATTATTTATTTAACAAATATGCATACAGTGTTGACACTGTCCCAGAAACAGTTTTATGTATCTTAAGTAATATCTTATTTAATGCTTAAGGCAACACCATGATGTAGGTAACACTGTTAGTCTCATTTAAAAAATAAGAAATGAAAACGGAGCAAGTTAAATTGCTTACTAAGGACACACAGCTACATTCCTAACACACAGAAATGTTCATAGCATTGGAATATCCTTTATTGTAAGACACTAAAGAATAGTGCCAGAAATCCTGCTGCAACAGTATATAATTCAAGTAGAAATGGCAAACTTCTATGGCAGTGGGTAAAGTGGAAGGAATGCTCAAGCAAGCTTTTTTGGGGACATTCAAAGGAGTGAGATTAACAAGAAATCCCAATGTGATAACCACCAGTTATGTGGCAAACAGGAGGCTTGAAAATCAAGGATGAATTTTAACTTTGTTTCCAACAAAGTGGGTACTTTTTTAACGTATTCATTTAAACTTTGACACTGACATCGGTCCTATTTGATAGAGTTAGTGATTAAGGACATGTGCTTATTCGTTTGTTACTTCAAAGTGTCAAATATGTTACCTTCAAGAACTACAAAGATAAATCATGTAGATCAAAAAACACAGAGCCCATGTAGTGGGCTTAAGAAGCATCCCCCTAAAATTGAATTCTATTAGAACCCCCAAATTTGACTTCATATGATATGAAAATAGAATCTTTGCAGTTCTAATTAATTTGAAGCCATACTGTATTATGTGGGTGCTAAATGCAGTGACAGTTGTCTTTATAAGAAAAAGCATATGCAAAGATAAAGACACACAAGGAAAAAGACCTCGGAGGCAGATTCAGGAATGATGCTTTCATAAAGCAAAGAACACCTTGAAAAGAACACTATTATAACGCAAGTGCTATAGAAAAAATTGTCCCTCGAAGCTTCCAGATGGAAAATGACCCTACCAACACCCACCCTCATTTCAGATTTTTAACCTCCAGAACTGTGAAAGAATATGTTTCTGTTATTTTAAGCCACCCAGTTTGTGGTACTTAGTAATGGAAGACCCAAGAAACCAATATAGGTGTTGGTATTAAGAAGTCGGGTGCTGCACTAACAAATACCTAAAAATGTACAAGTGATGTTGAGGTTGGATAATGAGTAGAGGCCAGAAGAGTTTTAAGGTTCAGGACAGAGAAAACCTACATTGCCTGGAGATGTGATTGGTATCAATGTAGATGTTAATGGCAGTTCTGGTGAGGGCTCAGATGAATGTGAGGAGCATGTTAGAAGCATTTTCTAATGTCTTAGATAATACATAAGTCATCATGAATAGCTTCTGACCTAAATACAAATGTTAAACGTCAGCACTTCTCATTCTATGACACTCTGCTTCTATTAATTCATATTGAAACCATATTTTACAAGCCAGTCTCATTGCACAATTGAATCACATTAGAGTTTAAAGCAGTTGAATTCACTCAATGATACATGTATTTTCAAAATGACAAAATTATACCAAAGAAAAATGTGTCATACTATATGAAAATATTTGTTAAGTAAAATTAAATACTGGAAAATATTTTCCTATTATACATTATATGTGTTATTTACTGATGGGATAGAAGAACTATTTTTTTTACCTGAATCACTTTGGCACATGACAAGAAGTTTTTTCCATGTCTGTGAAAAAAGTATTAAATATAGATAAATTGAGAGGTATGAGATTATTATTTTAAGTACAAATTGCATATTTTGTATTGATAAGCATAGCATAAATGTATTTGGGGTATGTAAAGATTATACACATGACTTTTATAGATGCTCTAATATTCATAACATAATAACATACAAAGAGGTTGAGGTGTTTCAGATTTCCTAACAGTTTAATGATTGGTGATAAGACAATGAGCAAGCTATTGCATTTGAGATATGTTGCATGCCCTTCTAAAAGTTATGTGTTTAACCTTATTAGTGCATCTGTAAAAGAGGGAGCATTTCTGATTTGGGTAGTCAATTGTCATTTATTCTTGCCAAATGAAAACAGTGTAGACACTTTGATTCTCTAAAAATGACAATGACCTATTTTAATACAGGCAGGAACTATGCAACATTTTTATTCATCAATATTACTGATGCTTCTGCTTCCACTTATTATGTAGTAGGTTGAAGCAGATCAATAAATTAATATTAAACAAATAGAAAAAAATGGGTTAAACTATTTGATGACTACACTGGAAAATTGCTACAGAAAACCCAGGAATTGAGATGTCAAGGTCCTTGAGAAAAGGAAACCTGAGAGGTATGTGAAATCTTTCCCATAGCCACTCTGCTCTGGGAAGTTTTCAGTTTGTCCACAAGGTGAGAAGCCAAAGTTTTAGACCAAAGAACCTTAACGAGAGGCAGAGTAAACGGTCAGCTATTTGGCAATGTTATAGGATGTGGGAAAAAATAAAATGAAATTTGTGAATTCAATAGATGTGAGAAGCTAAGTTCCTAGTGAGGAAAGAAACATAGATAATGATGGTATCTAATATTTTTTTTTTTCCCGTGGAAGGATTTGCGAAATTTCTTCAGAGGGTAACATGATCACAGTCACTGGAAAACATGATGGAGTTTTCTGAAATATTTAGAAACAAAAAAAAAAAAAAAAAAAAAACAAACAGTTTTCAAACACCATGAAGGCAGAACAGCTTTGCTAAATAACCCAGGCTTTCAAGCAGGAACACTGGAGTGTGACGTCCTAGGATGATTGTGAAGGACAGAGAAATGGAGTTTTAAAGACATTCCAACCCTGCTTGGTTCTGAATTGGATCAAGATAATACAGCTGATGGGTCTCACCATCGGGGATATTGAATGACCTTTCCTTACAGTATCTGGTCACTATGAAATCTCTTCAGTTTTTAATATGTAACTGAATAAAAACTTTTAGTTATTACCCAAGAGATTCATGACAAGCCTTAAGAATATAAATTACAAAAAATATTAGTGAGCAACAATGTGAGTGGGAATAGTAAAATCACTCAGGCAATCAGTATGGAGATCCCTCAAAAGACTAGGAATGGAACCATGATAAGTCCCAGCTCTTTCACTCCTAGGTATTTTATCCAAAAGAACTAAATCAGGATAATATAGTGATAGATGGAATCCAATGTTTATAACCACTCAGTTCGCATTGCCAGGTTGTGAAAACAGCCTAGGTGTCCATCAATAGAAGAATGGATAAAGAAAACACAATGGAGCTTAATTCAGCCACAGAGAAGAATGGAATTGTCATTTGCTGGTAAATGGATGGAACTGGAGAACATCATACTAAGTGAATTAAGTAGACTCACAGAGTCAAGAGTTGAATGTTTTCTCTCATATGCAGAAAGTATATAGAAAAAAGGAATAAAAATGGTTCTCAGGAAATTAGGAGGGAAAACAATAGAGTATAAAAAGGGATTTGAGAGGAGGAGGGGAAGGGAAATACTGGGAAATGAAATTGATCAAATTGTGATATGTGCACTTGTGAATATAGCACTATGAATCTTCCTTTTATGTATAATTATAATGCACCAATTTAAAAACTAAACAGAAAGAAGACCAGTAGAGTAGAGGTGACAAAACTTGGGGATGGAAAAAGGGAGGGAAAGAGAAAGTACTAGGAAATGAAATGGAGCCGATTATGTGCATGTATGAATATGTCACAGTGAACCCCAATGTTTGTATAATTGCAATGCACTAACAAAGACATTTAATGTTTTAATCTCTGGAGTAATCATGAAAAAGTAGTAAAAACAATGCAAATGAATGCTGTAAATAAACATTCAATATCAATATTAATACAGAACAATTAAATAATTCAAAATAATTAATTATATCCATACATATTGGAATACTCTTTAGTCTTAAAAAAGAGGGAAAGCTTGTCAATTGTAACAACATGGATAAATCAGGAGGATATTAGGTGACATAAAATAGGAACATAAAATAAAAATAGGTATTGCATAATCTCACATCTGCAAACTAAAAAATTTGTATTTATGCAAGCCCAAGAGTAGAATGGTAGTTTCCAGGGGCTATGCACAGAGGGAAATGGGGAGACACTAGAATAAGAGTGTAAAATTCCACTTGTATAGAACGAATAAGTTCAGGAATCTATAGTTAATGAGAATATATTTTATTCTTCAAATCATTAAGAGTAGATAGCAAAAATGAATGTGAGGTAATGAATATTTTAGTTAGCTCAGTTAGCTGTTCTACAGCAAATACATTTCAAAACATCATGGTATAATTGATAAATAAATGCTATATTTATTTATCAATTATAGAAATTAATCAAACTAAAATTAGATGACAAAAAAGATTAAAAGAGAAAACATGGGAAAAATACTAATCAAATGATAAAATTTGAGATATAACCTAAATGTATCAGTAACACATTAAATATAAATGGTTTAAATTTTCCAATTAAAAAAAGATTGTTAGTCGGGATAAAAATAACAATAACAATTATATGCTGTTTACATAGTCAGAAATCCTCATATCCTATATACAATAATTAAGAAGGGAAAGTGGATGAAAACAGAAAACCATTCTTTAAAAAGAAAAGCTGGTATAGTTGAGTAATATCAGGCAATATAGGTTAAAAAAAACAAGAAGGAGTGCAAGTTTTGTAGTGCAGAATGGATGCAGAATAAATATAGTTTCTGAATATCCTATATTGTCAAGTAAGATTAATTCTTTATCAAATTGTATTCATGGGAAATTCAAAAAATCTACAAACTAATAGAACTAACAATTAAATTTATTAAGGTCTCTATATAGGATAAATATAAAAGTGAGTTTTATTCTTGAATACCTATAGAATAAAAGTAGAAAAGAATTTTTAAATAATAATTTGTAATAACAGAAAATCAATTTTTAGGAATAAAATTTAATAAAGAATAAATAGAACATTATGTTTGTGAATTAAAAGTTTCAATACCATAAGTGTATCAATTCTTTTTAAATTTATGTATAGATAACTAGTGGAATCCCAATATATATTCCAGTAATCTTTTTCTTTTTTTGTGTGTGTGTGTGTACAATAACAAGTACTTTCAAATGTTTATAGAGTTCTATGGAAGAACCACAAGACTAATTTTTAAGAAGAAAAACAAAATTTGAAGACTTACATTACCAAATGTAAAGACAATATAAATTCATTTTAAAAATTGCAATATTGATAAAAGAATATAAAACAGACTAACAGTTCATATATACGTATATATTTTCAATTGATTTATGCTACGTTTTACAATAGGAAAGAATGGTAGTTTTGATAAATATAATTAAGTAGATGGACTGTGTCTAGAGAACAGAATGATCTTGACTCTTATTATAATGTATAGAAAAGCTCTGCACTATATGTTGCATTATATACAAAAATTGATTCAAGATTGATTATAAATGCAGGTGAGGAATGTAAAACATTAAAATATTGAGACAATTACTTGGGGAAATTTTTTATAATCACATGTAAGCAAAACTTTCTTAAACGAAAATAAAAACCTAACATAATGAAAAGACTGATAAACTGGAGTTCATCAAAATAAAAATTTATCAAAAGACATCATTAATTAGCTTCAATAAAAATTATACATATAACAATATATAATGGAATAAATAAAGGCTTAAACAGAATATATAGGTAACTATTTAAGGTCCATAGGAAAATCTATCAGCCAATAAACACACAAAAAGACGATCTCATTAATCACTAATCCAATGCAAAATAAACCACAATAATACAGCATGCATATTAGAATTAAAAAGTAAACAAATAGAGTAAAACTAATCCTGAAAATACTAAAAGTAGGCAAGGAATCAGAATGTTTCTGCTTTTAGTTATAGCATTTTTATTATCATTGCCATATTCCATCATATAACTCTATCAATGTTAATTCAAAATATTTATTTATTTCTATTAATAGTGTAACTATTATCATCAATTTGGAGGTGATTGCCAATATCCATTAAATATTCACATATTCCATGACATAGTATTCCACCATTCCATCTACTCCATATGTGTCCAATGAACTGTTTATCTATTTGCAAGAGATAAAATGAAATAAATATAGAAAAGTCTATTAATAAACCACTACTTTTCATGGGCTAAATGAAAAACAATCCCAAATTTTCATCAACAATAGAAGAGAAATGAATATTTGTGTATTCATATAAATGGAATACTATTTGGCATTAATAAAAAAGCTAAAACTAAAAGCAATGAAAGGCATGAAGTCTAAAAGCACAATATTTTCTGAAAGAAGCCAGGCACACACATAAAAAAAAATACATGTACACACTTTTCATTCATTTAAAGTTTAGAAATACACAAAAATTAATTCATGGTATTAGAAGTCACAATAGTGAGTACTGCTGTGAAAGGCACAATCATGGTAGGGAGGCTGTAGTAACTGAGTGTCTACCTATGTTTCCATGATTCTCACTCCAAGGGAAAGAATGGTCTGTTTTAGAAAAGAATTAAACTGTTATGAAAACAGAAATATAGCAAAAGATGGAGAGTATCTTTGTAGTATGTGAGCATTGGTTCCAAGGTTTGTGCAGTCAGGATGCACCACTGCCTTCTTAAATCTTAGTTGTTCAATTTTTCCTTAGGTATCCTGTCCAATCAGTTTTCTTATTTGCCTGAGTGAATTTAAGATCATTTACTGTTACTTTTAGTAAACAGAATATTTGGTAATACAAAGATTGCCAAAGCAGCATTATTGGAAACTACCCCCACCTGCCCATTCCATACCAGTCAATTTTGCTCAGTCCAAGGGAATAGTATATTGCACAGAATCCTCACTGAAAAAATTTTTTCCGCCAATGTAATAGGTGCTGTATTTTTTTTTTATACCTAAGAGATCATCAAAAGCCTTTTAAAACACAGAGAACAAAAACTGAGGCAAGAAAAGAGATGGGCATAGCCCTGAATCCATCACTGAACTCATTCAACAAAATCAAATCCTAGAACATAAATATATTTAACAAAAAAAAGCGAACTTGTATTGTTCTACTAGTAATAGTTCTTTTTCATGCCTCCTTGTTTTTAGTTTAAATCATCATTTCCTTCGGATCCTGATAATGAGCATTTCAAAGATCACTTATTTTTTTTCCTAAGTGAGAGTGTGTATGATGTGATATGCAACTTGCCTGATTCAGATAGTCAATATTTGCCTTGAGAAAACTGCTATATGAGGCATACATGGGCAGAGGGAGGAGTTAATAAACTTTTTTTAATATCGCTGCTTCATTGGTTTAATAATCATGATGCTGGTCATATTTTGTATTATATGTAGAGGAAGGTTTTTCTTCTAAGTATCAAGTGAAAAGCTAGGATTACAATGGCGGTCCAGTTGTTACTTTACCAAATGCAGCTGTTTTCTGTCATTCGATAGCAATGACCAATCACTAAAATATTTGCAAACATAAATGTTCGTGTGTGTGTGTGTGTGTGTGTGTGTGTGTGTGTGTGAACTCTCCTCCCGCCCCAGGGTATATGAATCTAAGCTTTTAAATCTGGCAATTATTTCTTTGCTGAATAACTTGATGATTTTACCTAATGGTCTTGAAAGTTATTTTTGGAAAAAAAATTTAATAAAATAAACTAAAAACTTCATTGAATCCTAAATGATGGTGCCAGATAATGTGCTAAGCTTCCTCAGCTCAGTTCCACTAAGGCAAAACAATTTTACTTAAAATAAAAAAGGCAGATTTAGAAAGAATCATGACAAAATTTAATCCTTGAATCTCATGGAAAGATTTGACTCAGCAATTTCCTATTCCCCACATAGAACTTCTACTTCACATATTGAAATGAATATTCATGGTTAAAGTCAATATGTGTTTCTACAATAAAAAAATTATTTCCTGATTTCATGGACTGGTGAGACCCCACTAATCTTTCTTGGTAGGAGATATCTATCTGCATTTTTATCTCTAGATACAGATCTAAAGTTAAAGAGCTAAAGATAAAGAGAACTAATCCTCAGTTGTCTGGATAGCTGTTCAGTTATATAAATACAGCAGGTTTATCTTGAAATGAATTGAGATATTTATGCATTAAATAGTGAAAGAACATAGATACATAAAATGCAATAACAAATTGATGTTATAATATTGGAGAAAAGTTTAAATAAATAACTTAAACTCAGGAGACTTTGGAATCAAAACCCCATGCCATGGGAAAACAGAGACATAAATGTTCCTTTATGTTGGCTTTAGCTCCATCGGTATGTAATCTAATATCCTTTGTCAAAGCCCAACAATAACTATATATTTATTTAAGCTCTAACCAATGTGTATGGGTTATGCTGCTGATCTCTTGAATTGGCAACAAGATGTTTAATAAAATTATGAGATTAGAAGGAATTCTAAGAAGAGATCTTATCCATCTCCCAGTCTTAAAATAATACTTTTCCAAAAACAAGACAAAAAATCCAGAAAAACGCAAACAATGAATTATTTGACAGCTGGAATTTTGTTTGTTCATCTCTGAAAACCAAGTGCTGAAAATAATATCTGTCCTCAATAAATGCTTGTAGAATGAGTGATTGCCTAAAAACTAGATGTTCTACAAGGAGAACTTCATTAAAATCAATGCAATTAAACCCATGTACTTGTTTTCCATGGGAATATGTGATTTTCTGAATTTACAATTGGAGAGGATCAATTCTTAAAAATTCTCTTGTTCTTTAAAGGCTGGCTCTTGAAATAATAATTAAATACTTAGGCTTTCCATTTTTTAATTGATAAAAGTTTAAAGATCTGTGAACTTCAAAAAAAGCCATTTCTGAGCTATTTTTTATAGTTCTGGATAATATAATCATTCTGGGAAAACATTTGTATAAGAATCTTTATCCTTTCTCCCACCCAAGGACACATACACAAAGTAAAGGCTCTATTTCTTTTTTATTTTAAGTTTAAGGCCACTGTTTTTTTGTGATCTATGAGATATATTCCCTACCCAGAGCTTCATAAGAAAATGAATCCCAGAGAGATTAATTTTTCTGAGAACTTTACCTTCTTATGCAGAATAGATTTTCATTTGTGTATTCCAACAGAAAGCAGCTATTATGATTCCTTTGCCTCAGCATGCTGAGTAATTTTCCTAACTATTCTCAGAGACGTTTATATTCTACTCTTTTAAAGTCACTAGACAAAGAATCCCATGAGAACTGTGCCCTGGTTCTTATAGGCGAAGCACATATTACTTTATAGGTCTTTTTATACAAGCTTTTAAAATTATAGTTTCATATTACCTGTGTGTGTCCTTGAAAGGTCATAAAATTTAAGGAATAATTTCTTACTAGAGTATTTCAAGGGCATAGTAACTCCAAAGATTAATAAAAAGATGCAAGGTAGACTAAAAATGCCAGGGTTCAGTCTACATGTAATTGTGTTGCAAGACATTTCTTACTTCCCTGCATTTTCTTTTCCCTGGTTTTATTGCTATAGCAGTTAGATGCTCATTAAAGTCCATTTCTGAGATCCTTTATGAGGTCAGCACTATTAACATATATTTATTCAGTTTGATTTTTGTGCTTTTTAGATATTTAGTCCCTTGGATTCAGGTGTAATTAGTGATCTTCATTAATAAGGGCTGCTCTTTCTCACTCATTCCATTATGAAGGTGTTTATAACTAAGAACCAACAAACCATCTTCATTCACAGTTGTACAGAAACTGCTTTTTCTTTTCTTTTTTTTGCCAGATTATCAATGACTTTTTTACCCTTAAATGAAAAGGATCTTTTCTGAAAATAATGTTTAAATTAAGAAATTACTTACATAAGTGAAAATCAAGACCTTAAGTTTATTGTTCACTGAATTTCCACAAGCAAAAAGATTCAAATCAAGACAGAATAGTTCATCACCTCAGAAAATATCTTGGCATTTCCCATTTTTAAAGTCAATCACCCTACTCTAGAGGCCATCGTAGTACTGATTTAAATTGTTACAGGTTATTTTCGTCTATTCTTGATACAAAGGAATCCAACATTATGCACGCATTTGTGCCTGGCTTTTAAGAAGCATCATGATTTTCTTAAATTGATCCATATTGTTTCTTATATCAGTGGTGGTTTTTTTGTTTCTCATAACCTTTTTATTACTGAGTATTACTTCATCTTCATAAAGAAGAGTAATCCTGGGCTGGGGATGTGGCTCAAGCGGTAGCATGCTCGCCTGGCATGTGGGGGCGCTGGGTTTGATCCTCAGCACCACATACAAATAAAATAAAAAAAAATGTATGTCCACCAAAAACTAAAAAATAAATATTAAAAAATTTCTCTCTCTCTCTCTTTCTCTAAAAAAAACAAAAGGAGAGTAATCCTTCCTTACCTTGAGTGTTGACTGTGCAGAGTAACTTCCTTGGAAAGAATACAGTAATGATAGAAAAACAAAGTGATATTTCAGTTGAAAAACCTGAGAAATACTAATCTATCCAGGTGACTAAGGTCATTATCAACAGTGATAATCACAAGGGTGGTGTGTGCCCTTGATACGATGCAATCAGTGAAGACCATAACCCATTCTATTTGTAAAGAGACATCAGAAGCCCCTAATTGAGGAACATTCTACTTCAATACAGCCCAATACTCCTCAAACTTTCAGGGTCATGGAAAGTGAGGACAAATGGAGAAATGGTCACAAGTCCAGAAAACCCAGTGAGACGCTATGAAATGTAAGGTGGTGTCCTGAGGAGAAGTAAAACGAGCAAAAGAAAGTTTGGTGAAACATAAGATTTGAATAAAGTATGAACTTGGGTTAATAACAATGCCATCAATTTGTTTCCTTAATGGTAACAAATGTAGCATCACCAATGTAAGATGTTAATAGGGAAAACTGGGTATTGGACATATGGCAATTCTCTTCACTATTTTTTAACTTTTTATTGGTGCATCATAATTATACATAACAATGGGACTTGTTACATTGCTGTGTGTGCACACATCTTCTCAGTGTTCTATAAATCTACAATTGTTCTAGAAATATGATCAGTTTAAAAAGAGTTCAAAAATACATAAAAAAAATAATAATCAGGTCATCCATTGCCTTCCTAAAATTTGAAGTTATTTCCAGGTTTTAGCTATTATAAATAAAGCTCTTAAAAACATTAACATTTATTTCTCTTGGGGAAATAACTAGAACAGGAATTATTAAGCCATAAGGTAGGTACATATTTGAATTTAGAAGAGAACATCATAGAGTTTCCTAAAAACAAACAAAAAAAAAATTGCTATTTTGTATCATCATCAACCACACATCAGAATTTTAGTTTTTTCACATCAAGCTTAACATTCATTATTGTAATTCTTTCTAATCTAACCATGGCTAGTGTTTGCTGGGGGGAAAAAAATTGGGTTTAATTTGCATTTTAAATGGCTAAGATCATTTAAAAAAATTAATTGTTTAGTATGCATTATTTTGTCCTTCTTAAAAAAATCAACTCTATTTCAAAGCCAGCCTCAGGAAAATCAAGGTGCTAAGCAACTCAGTGAGATCCTGTCTAAATAAAATACAAAATAGGGCTGGGGATGTGGCTCAGTGGTTGAGTGCCCTTGAGTTCAATCCCTGATACCAAAAAAAATTTCACTTTATATCATTCCATTTTTTATTTCCTTCTCTCTTTATTGAGATTCCTTTAGACTTTCTATATACTCAAATTATCCTAGAATGAATAAGATTTTACTTCCTTTTTTAATATTTATGATTTTCCCTCTATTGTCTTATTAACTTAGTTTTCAGTGTAATGTTGATATGTCAAGAGAAGACACCTTTGCTTTATTCCCAATCATGGGTCAAAATATTGACTTTCATCAGACTGCTAATAGCAATCTTATATTGACTTAATTTTAAATAAATCTTGCATTGCTGGAATAATCATCACTTTGACAAAATGTATTATTATTTTTTTGTGTGTATGGATATTACTGCATATGATTTCATTAATAATTTAACAAAACATCATAAGATTTTTCCAGGATATTTGTAATTTTTTAAATGTATGATTTTAGCTCATAGCATTCTTTCCTTGTTCTGTGTAAATTTAATATTAGGTTAATGCTAACCATCTAAACGTGTTATTTATATATAATTGCTATTTTTTTTTTTGGTATATGTCTGGCAGCATGCACTACTGAAACTATCTTTGTTTTTTTATTTAAATTACACATTATATTTTTTTGTAACATTTATAGGGATACTTGGGCTTTCCATTTCTTTCAGCACCAGTTTTAGTATTTTGTATCTTTCAAGAATTTCGTTCATCCATTCTAAGCAGAATTTATTTTACTTTGAGAAATACTTCAAGATTAAATGTAAGTTCTTTAGCTTTCAAGAGAAATTACTGATGATGTTGGTATACTGGTTAGTGAAACACATATTTCTCAACAAGCTAAGTAGGGGAAGAGTTACTGGGGAGGGGGAAGGACCTTAGACAATCACAAGATGGTGAGTACTGGGAGGCTTTTTGGCCTCAGCAGGCTCTGCTGTGGCTATATTCCAAGTAGCTGGCATAATGGCATTTTCATATAGGAAATACTTACCAGTGTTTGCTAACGGTTCTATAAGTACTCCTTTGACACACCATGTTAAATTTCTTACACAAAGAAACATAACCGCATGAGTTCTCTCTAATATATTAGGTCTACTTTCTAATAAAAAGGGTTACATGGATTTTAAATTAATTATAAACACCTTTTATTTGATTTATATAGAGACCCTGAAATAATTCATGTAAAATTCTTTCTACATTTACAAAATCTACAGAGTGTAAAGTGTTAGTAAAATCTTATTGATTCATCTAGCTCCTTTTACACAATTTAATTAATTAGACCCTTATGCTTCTTTTTTAGTAACAGTTTAGCGAATTTTAGCAAATGAAATAAGGGTTTTAATAAATGTTTCTTCCTATTATTTTTATTGTCATATTTTATGTATTTGTATCCCATTGTCACTTACTTAGGGATTACTCTGCTTTCTTTTAAATTCAGATTTCTTCTCTTATCATCATCACAATGAGTTCCTAAATTCTCCAAAAAATATTTCCATGTTTATTATAGTTTACTGATTTCTTTCTAAAATTAAGTTGGGTTTGTGGAAATAAGCAGAAAAATTTCCTATTTATCCAAGCTTCTTATTGGAGCAAAGTAAACAGGTCACTGTATCTGCAATTATATTAAAATGGAAAGGACAGGGCTCCTGTGACTGCTCTTCTTAACTGTTGAGACAGTATTTTTATGTTGGGATAAAGTTGACCTATGCTAAAATCTATCTGCATTTTTGGATTCGAGTGGGAGAAAAATGACCAAGTACGTAATAATGGACTAATAAGAGAAGAGAGTAGAATGAAGAACTCAATAAAGCAAAGTCAAAGCCAATGTCAATGAATCATCAGAGAGGGACTATGTCTGCAAACACTTGAACTGATTTATTAACTATGATCAGCTGAGCTATGGGAAACACTACCTAGTCATTGTACACAAGATTCAATCTGAAAGGTCTGCCCTTGAGAAGAAAATGTGTCCCAAAGCTCACATTATCTAAAGAACAAATCCTTCAGAAGAGCCCACTTGTAATTTCCTTTATGATCAAATGAATGGGGACATAATGACAGTCATTTTCCAAATAGGTTAAACTGTGTTTCACAAGTCTTCAAGAAAACACGTGGATGTGTTTGAAGAGAAATCCTGCATCTAACCATCTGTCAGCACGTAATGACAAGCCAGCATTCTAGGTGGAAATTAATAGGAAATGCACACCAAGCCTGTGAGTAGTTATTTTTCTTTTTAAAATGAAATACTGTCCATCTGCACTTCACGTATGAAGATCGGTCAATCAATGCCTCCAAACTATGAAATATCAAAAACAAAAGGTGAGGAAAACAGACAAAACATCCTCATTTATCCAAACAAGTTTAAACTACTGGGTCCATGATATCAAAAACAATCTTTCAGCCCATAATTTAGCCACCAGAGCACACCTTTATGGAAGGATATCTTTCAAAGTTTCTCCTTCATGGATATTCATTCATTTCTCTTCTTTCAGTAATATCATTTTTACCAATACAATTCAGAGACCAGAGGCCTATATGCAATCCTATCTGAAATTAAGTACAAGTATAAATGTATGATAAAGTTCTTTAAGTGATACCAATAGTTTATTTTATTTTTCATATCATGTGGTTTACAAGCCATAGCTATCAACTGAGAATGGCAAAAATTTGTTTCATCTTTATTTTATTGTTTTTATCTAAGTATAATTATCTATTAAAAGTGGCTTTTGTTTACTTTATTCCTTGTCTTTCAGTGAATATGGAAAGATAATACCTTCATAAAATTATTTATAAGCATTCACATATGACCTAAAATATTTAATTTTAGACTTTTTTCTAAGTAATCATTTTTAATGAATGCCTTTGGGAGATTCTATCTCTGGACAGTAATAGTTTAAAGAAAATTGATGCTTATTTTATCAACTGTGAGAATCTCCAGGTCGTTAATGTTTACAATATTACTTTTGAAATAATTTTTAAGATTTTAAAATTCTGTTTTTAATTTTTTTGTTTCATAATTGTGTGTGGACAGAATGCCTTTATATTATTTAATTTTATGTGGTACTGAGAATTGAACCCAGTGCCTCACACATGCCAGACAAGTGCTCTGCCACTGAGCTACAGCCCCAGCCCAAGATTTTAAAATTCTTAAGATAAAAAATCTAGAAAAATTACCCCATATACAATATTAAAGATAGACCAAAAGAGCTTTTTACATGACAGACTATCTGTTCTGTATTCTGAACTTTAAGTGAGATGAAAAGTGACATGTTCAGTAAAATGCTATCTTATCTTTTACTCTGAAATTGATCTTACCAATATTGAACTTGGATTAGAATTACCTTTTGACTTATGCATGAGGGACTTGCCTTGGGACCTGGATTTTACAGAGTTTCCTGTCCTGTACCTCCTCCAGTCAAGTACCTATCCAACAGGTCAATGTGGCCATGGGTCAATGGATATGCCCACTATAATACTCTTCTGTTACCCCCAAGGTAAGCTGGGATTTTGATGTACACAGAACCTATTTGTATTCTCTCTAATTCTTCCTTGCTGCAGGCAGACTGTGCAGCTGGTAAGTATACCCCTCAGGCCCAAAGCATAGCGGAAAAAAAATAATAATAATAGACTTTGTTGAGACACGTGTGGATGAAGCTTAGTTGTTTAGTTCATGGGAGAGTTCCTTTGCAGGGGGCTGGGCATAATGTAGAAGAGGTTAGAGAGAAGCAATAGCCATTCTCACCTTGCATTTTGAGCCATCTAATTGTGAATTTAAACTCAGACTCCAGGTTGCTATTACAAAGATATTTATCAGGATAGAAGTGTAGATCATGTGTTCTTTTTTTTTTTTTTGAGAGAGAGAGAGAGGATTTTTTTAACATTTATTTTTCAGTTTTTGGTGGACACAACATCTTTATTTTATTTTTATGTGGTGCTGAGGATCGAACCCAGTGCCCCGTGCATGCCAGATGAGCACATTACCGCTTGAGCCACATCCCCAGCCCCTCATGTGTTCTTAATGAGTTTGTTAGCTTGCTTGATAAATTTTATATATGTAGGTACCCAGTGTGTGGGTCTCCCTCTGAACTCTTACCCAGGGATCTATAAATGTTAGAACCCAATTGGTTTTGAAGTATATATTTCCTATATAATTTTCCCTCTTAGCTCATCTAAATTAAACTTTTTTCTTTTTCTTTTTTTTTATATTTATTTTTTAAATAGTTGGACACAATACCTTTATTTTATTTAATTTTATGTGGTGCTCAGGATTGAACCTAGGGCCTTGCACGAGCTAGGAGAATGCTCTACCACTGAGCCACAACCCCATCCCTCAACTTTTTTCTTTAAAGTGTGGTTAAAATTTTTATGAGACTTCTATGACCTAAATTTCATAATTTTTTTTCCTTCCTATAAATAACTTTAGTATTTCCTGTCTAAACTAACACCATAGTATACATCCAATATTATTTAGTGGTTGTAAAATTATATCTGATGGCTCCTATGGTAGTTCATTGTCACGGGCCATCTTGTAACATGCTGTCTCCATATTCTTCCGCAATATCACAATCAAAGACCTTCAGAGTGAAAACAATGTGACTCCAGTGGGAGGACTCAATACCTGCTATTGCTTAATATTTTTAATTACTGACTTCATGAAATATATATCTACAGTGACCAAGGGCAAACAACTGAATGGTATTATGTAAGTTAATTGGTTCATGGATTAAGATTTTGTCATATGCTGGTGGTTTCAATTGTATTCCTTTTGAAAATTGAGTTGGAAAGAGTGTGCATGTTGCAATTGTTGATGATGGTAATAATGATGGTGGTCAAAGTGGAGGTGATAATGATAAGGGTGGTGGTGATGATGATGATAAGGACAATGGTGGTTGTGATGGTGGTGGTGATGGTGATAATATAATTGTGGTGGCATCATGGTGATAATGGTAGTGACAATGATCATGGTGGTAATAGTGATTGTGATGTCAATGATAATGGCAGCGATTGTTTAATTGTATGGTGGCAGTGGTGATGATAGTGGTAGTAGTAGTGGCGATGGTGATGCTGCTTGTGATTACAGTGATGGTGGTGGTTATGGTATAATGTGGTAGTTGTGAAGCAAGAATTTTATTTTAGGCAGAATATTTTGTCTATTTCCTCTTCTTATTTCTTCTTCCCTGCCCTTATACCTTTGTGATGTGCCTATATCTAAAGAGATACTCCCAAAATATGTGTTATTGTGCTGATGTTGGAGCCAGTGTTTCTGTACTACTGACAGCCTCATATCTGGGGCAAACTAGAAAATGCAGACTTAAGAGTAGGCAAGTTGAGAGTGAAACATAAAGTGGAAGTAAGAGGTATTAAAATTAGACATTTGATGCCACTGAGATCTTGTTTGTTGTAGTTTAATCTTTAAAATAGTTATTGAAAATTCACTTTATTACATATGTGTTTGAAGTAGCATCTGTATATAAATGAAAAAAGCCCCAACCTGGCTGAGGCCTATGTTTTAGTGTAGATAGACAGTTGGCAGTGGATGCAATGGATATGTGGAACATGATATGTTAAATGTTGATATGTTATAGGAAAGAAGGTACTTCAGGTTAAGCAGTAGGAATGTGAAGGTGTGCACAGAGTGGGCTGAAATTTTAAGTAGAGTGATTCCCTAATCACACATTGAGGTGACCATTTCAGTGAACGTAAATGAAGTAAGGGATTTAGCCATCTGGACATAGAGTGGGGTATTCTTCCCAATAGGGAGAGCAGGCAGTATAAAAACTTTAAGGTGAGAGGGGGCCTGGGAAGGGTGAGGGAGTGTTTAAAGGCGGCCAACATGGCTAGAGGGGATGTGTGGTTGGTGAATATGAGGAAATGAGATCAGAGTAGAAAAGTATGAAGAGGGCATATGTTATATAGGACCTTGAGGATCAGGGAAGATTCTGGATTTTATTCTGAATGAAATGGGGAACCATTGACTGGCTTTGAGCAGAAGAGTGGGCTCTTGAACTTAATGCTTAATGATTTTAATGGACCATTATGGTCACTGGATCACAGTGTGAAGGAGGTAAAGAATAGAATCAGGAAGGCCGGTGAGGACTTTTAGAAGAATATCTGACTTGTGCAGAAGCAGAAAATAATTTAATGGTTATATCTTTTATATATATGAGAAATTGATCAATAGAATTTCCTGACAGATGTGTTGTAGAGTAAGTATACAATACATGTTCTCATTATCTGGGATTCAGAAATTTCAATCTATATAATTTATTTGAGTTTTGAAATGTAAAAGTTTAACAAACAAAAATAATGAAGTTATTATTTCAGTTATAAAAAGTAAAAAATAAATTAAAAATAAAAATTTAAATGAAGCAGAATAATAAAATGCACACAATAATAAATAATAATAAATGTACATAATTACAAAACAAGTATAACTAAAGGAAAATATGCTTCAACAATAAAAGAAAAACTCAAGAAAGTAGGGCATTTAAGGTATTAAAATAAGTACAATTATGTTATCATTCAATACGTGGTTATCATCTGTAGCCTGGGGTTGAGGTGGGTAAGGGGATCTGAAGTTTCGAGGTAATGACATTATTCTGTAAGAAATAAAAGGTGACTACTAAATATGTGACCAAGCTCAGAATGAGTGGAAAGAAAACGAAGAGTCTGGTAAAAATGTTCTTAGCCATAGTTCAGGGGTTGAGATTTGATACATATTTTACTTTTGCCCTTAAGAAGATGTAGAGAGGGACCCAAGGGAAGTCAGAATTAAAAAATGTGACAAAAACTGATGGGCACCCAGTGTCTACTTCGTGTTAATCATATTTTGCTATCCTGAGACATCATCCAAGCCCCATACAAGTCATCCAGACAGAAAAACTTCTGCAATCACATTGAGAAGAACAACCACTTAAACTAACAAGGATAATTAACACGAGAATCAAATGAGGATTCTCCATACCCAGAGAAAATCAGTTAGAAAACATCTTGAGCAGAAACAGAGAAGGCTGTAAGATTTAAATATCATCTCGGAGATAAGATAGGGATTCTTAAATATATATCTTATGATTGGAAAAGTAACACACTTTAATTATTTTTAAAACATGGGAAGACTAAAGAAAAGTAAAAATGAAGAAAGCCATTACTAAGCTTATGTAATGGGTAAGTCGCAGATGATTCATTAATACATCTTACTGCAGAGGCTGTCATGTTTGGGCTGAATTGATTACTCAGCAAAATGCATGCACAGCAGTGGGAACCACATTCACTTTTAACCCACTTTTGCCCGTTGTTTTCTACTGTATTGGCCTGTATATTTTTGTGTCAAGCTATAGTCCAATTAGGTTTTTTAGTCCTCTGTTCTTCCATGGAATATTCACAAATAGACACAACATACGTAAGTACCATAATTTTGCATCTGGATTTCTGATTTAGCTGAAAGATGTGTAAAAATGTGTGGAACCACATCTAAAGAAGCAAAAGAACACTTCTCCCCACAACCATCAGTGTGATTTATGATCCCTAAACTGTTTCCCGATCCCTTATTTCAAAATTGGCCTCAACAAAAATGGAATAGATGCAGATCTGAGGCTCTGGAGTGCTTGGAAAATGGGTATTAGTGGATCAAATGCTTGGCATGGGCTTTGCTGTCAGCACCTCAGGTGCATAATGCAGTTCAAATTTTAAAGAGACTACTTTGATTTTGACATAATTCACACTCAAGTATTTCTTTAGATACTAGATCTGAGTTATAGCTATACAAAAAGAAAGATATTACCTGGAATGAGTTACAACACCCTTTTCCAACCTTTTCAACTAAAGCTATTAGGAATGTAATTTTTCCATGACTCTGATAAATAAAAACTTTAAAAAAAGTTTTTAATGATCTTATCCGTCACAGGTGCCAGGATGACAAGTGAAGCCATATTGCAACAGCACATAATGATGTTTGAAAAACAGGCAGGGAAAATTTGAATGTTCTTGTCAAACACTTTTGAAGTGCAATGTGTTTTAGTGCACACTGCTTACAAGATGTACAGTCTCTATGCTCTGTTCAACTCATGGATCTACAACAAATAAAAATACATCCCCAAACTCCAGTTTGAAAATACATCTCCAGTAACAAAATATCAGCTCAAAGCATATGAAATATGTGTTAAACTGGGTACTTATCAGCTTTGAAATTGATCATTGGGATGCATATTTCCTTGTTATCAGATAGTAGAGTGAAAGACCTCTGCTGCTAGTCCTTTGGGCTAAGCATTAGAAGACTAGATGATCCAGTGGCTCATTTCCAAAAGCTCCAAAGAAGTTGAATATTTGTAACTCCAAAGTATTTTCCTGTGGTAACACTTTTCAAAGGTTTTAGGTTATCACAAATCGTAAAGCAATGGTGGTTGCAAAGCTCATCTTGAAATTAAAATGGTACAGTTGTGAAAAAATGGAAAATAAGTACTAAAGAAGAAATGAGAAATAGAATAAGCACAATTCTTTACAGAACTTTTTTTTTTTGTGTGATCCACATGAATCAGTCCACCCCTTCAACCTCTGACCACAGTTCTTCTTGGGATCTACAGCTTTTTTTTTGTATCCAGAGGTTAGTTTAACAGTCTCTTAAGATGGGGAAGATATGTATATGTAGGGAAAATAAGAAATTCACCAAGAGACTTAAAAAACTGATAAAAAATCCAGAAAATCAGGAAAAAAATTAGATATCCTTAAAGCTACACATAGCCTGTAGATGACTGGACTCACAGCTGGGCAATGGTGTTCTTTGCTTGAACACAAATCCCTTTTATATCAACAAGGCCCTCCAGGACTATGACAGAGACAAAACAAGGCCACTTTTAAACCAAGTCTGAATAGAGAAGACACACACACATTTTCTGAGCCACAAAAATAACAAAACACCCCCCATATTGGCCAACATTAGTGATGATTGCTTCTTGACCAATTATATCTTAAATATTCAAGTAATTTTCCTCTTTCTAATTAAGATTTATTAAAATATCTAATCATAAATTCACCACCAGTTTCTGACAGCATCCTCTCTAGAACAAGTGCCCAATTGTTTACATTCTCCCTCCAATCACCTAACGCAAATCCAAAATAAATAAATAAATAAATAAATCCCAACAGTTGCCCAGGTTGCACATTCTCTCTCTTAGCAACTAGTATAAAACCAACTTGTTAACAATTGGTTCTCACCAAGTGTCATTCTCACCAATAGTGGGCTTTGGTTGGAAATGCAGAGAAAATTTCCTTTCTTTCTTAAGAGTCTTCCAGAAGGAAGAACATATGGAAATTTTCATATGGGATGATAGGACAAGAATTCTGAGGTTAAGGTGGGATAGGGCCTTTGAGTAGACAGGAATGATCTGGAACAGGGGATGGACATATGGTGGCTTTGAGGAAACTTTAGGATCCTTCTAGAGGGAGAAACATCCTTTATGCTACTGCCAGTCATCTTTCCATCACTGGGCCCCAAATGTCTGGGAAGAACCATTTGGGGAAGAAGTTTATTTTTGGTTCATTCCATGGTTGGCTGACCCCATGGATTCTGGGCCTGAGGTGAAGCAGAACATTATGGCAGTAAGTTGTGTCAGGGGAAAGCTGCTCAGCTCTTGGCAGACGGGAAGTACAGAAGGAGCCAAGGCGGGGGCATCAGGGATGGATACTGTCCCTGAGTCCATGCCCCCAGTGACCCACTTCATCCAGCTATGCCCTACCTGCCTACTGTGACCACCCTGTTCAACTTATTAATTCAACTTACTAATCCATCAAATGAATTATTTTCTTGATGAGGTGACAGCTCTCACAATCCAATCTTTTCACGGTTTAACCCTGTTGTATTGCCTAACACATGAGCTCTTTGGGGGACATGTTTATATTCAAACCAGAACACCCCTCCAAGATGTCTTATTTCTTCTTCTTTTCTTCTCTTTGTGGATCCTGACTGACTAGGAAGAATCCATGTGTTTCCAGCACCAGCTGTGAACTAGCCCTAAAGCAAGCTGTGGGAGAAGTTAGGCGATCATTCGAGAGAGAATTGGCTGCTGTGTGTTGGGAATTCACAGGAAGACAAAGGCTAAGAAAGGTCAGAGAGGATGGAATGGTGATTCCAAGAAGGATTTTTGAACCTCTTTTGTGAAATTGTTCCTCTTTGGGGGAGGAAGTAGATCAGGAGCTTGCCCTACTCTTTTCAAAGAACACTTGGGGTTGAATACACCTTGATTTAGTGCAGTTTCTACATTTCTTGGGCAAACTCTTCGTAAATCCATGGCCATTTTAATAGTCAGAGAAATAACTTGTACCTTGTTTTTCTAGCATTTGAGGTGCTAAGGAACGGGCACATCTGAGAAAACACAAATGACAAATACTTGTTTATGGAAAAACAGACATGTGTAATAAGAACAGAGTCAATGTAGCATTTCCACTGCAGACACCTGTGTCATATTGGAGATGTCAGTCACATCTATTCTCTGTGCTTATGTTACATCAAAAATTTATATCTAGGAACATATCCCAGTGAGTCTCCCATTTCACTTAATTTGAGTACATTGATATTTGTGTACACTTCTTAGGATAATGACACTTTTCAGAACAGCAGTACCTAAATGGGAAGTCTTTGTTATTTTGCTAAGGCATGCATAAAGCCGATAATACAGAGCAGTACCAATTCCAGGCTGAGAAGTTATGCTGTGGGGAACATTGTAGGCAAGTGACTGAAGATCTTTCCTCATATTGTGGTAGAGAAGGTTGGGTCTAAGCTAAGGACATTCTAGGGGCACAAAACCAGACAAAATGGAGATATCATTCCTGGGCAGGTTAAGTGTAGAGAGAATTCCTGCTTAGTTGTATGAAAATACTGGGTGGGAAGGAGGGAATACTGAGAAGTGGCAAATCTTTTCAAAATTTAATTGAATTTTTAGGTGATTTCTGATAATGTGCTTTCCAATGGCCACTCTAAAAGTCCCAAGCAAGGGTTACAGTGGAAGTTAAGAGGTGGCATCCTCAATCAGAAACCTAAGATGAAAGTAGAGGGGCCAATTTAATTTCTTCCATTGTTCACATCAAGAGGTGTATGTCTGTGTGTGTGTGTGTGTGTGTGTGTGTATGACAGAGACAGAAAAAGAGAGTTCAAGTCCATCATACGTTGGAAAAACAATGACAGTGCAATTTAATTTTGAAAAATGTTTATACTTTCATGTAAGTACTTTTAGGATTAAGTGAAAAAATGATGGATTCATTTTTTGTTGCTTGTGAAAATGTGTAGCACTGTGTTTAGGCTATCAATTTTACCTTGTAAATTAATAAGATGAATGTTCGTTCAGACTCATGCCTTGACCCACGCATCACAAGAGCTCTCACAGTGATACAGGTGAAAGAGGGAAGGTGAATGACGTTGTCAACACTTCTCTGTCATTCGGTTTAATGACTTCAACATCTGGATCTTCACCATTCCCATTATAATTTTTATAAAATTAAATTTCTGCTTTTAAAAGGTCACTAAGGAAATATCTGTAGTCTTGGCAGCCCTAAATGTCTAAAAAAATTCTCATGTATTTGTCTTGTGAAGTATAAAGTATATGCTGATACATCCAATGGAGTCTCCATGGCATAGATCTATTTCTTAAAACTTTTATTAAAATAATACTATATTTTAATCTTTCTTAAAATTTTTACTTAAAAATTCTAAAACTACCACTTGATATTGCTTTTCAATTTTTTAGGGTTCTTTTTCTTTTTAATCTGAAAGATCATGGAAGACTCCAAAGCAAAGTGATAATAGTTTAAATATTTAATCTTTTCCATGTAAAGTCATGTTATGTAAACACGGTATTTCTTGTTTGTTTTCTTTCCAAATGAGGTAGGCTCATTGCAATAAACGAGTATAGTCAGACTGGATTTTCTGTTAAACAGTTGTAGACAAGCGGTTCGAGAAAGGAGGCTTATGGGTACCCGTGAGGCTCCTCTGTCACCACCAGACATTGTTGAGAGTGGGGTTAAATGACAGGGTGACAGGTTAACCCCAACTACCCGCTTGTTTCCTATTAGGAAACATGAAGATCAGGTCTTAGGAGAAATTCTATAGGAACAAAGAGAAAAGCCAAACATATTGTTTTATTTCGATTGACTTAAGACAGGGGGAAATAATTCTTGCTACATTTCCCAGAGACGAGTTAGTGAGTCTATCAGCAAAGCTCTAGGGAATCCAATCCTTGACCTCAGTGCCCCATTGACTTTTATATGAAAGTGTTGATTGAAAAGCTCATTCTCTGTTAGTTTAGGGGGGTTCTAAGAGGAAGAGAGTTACAGACTTGAGGTCTCTCTGAAAGATTAAGTAAAAAAAAAAAAAACAAAAACACAAATAAGTGACAAAGAAAGAAAAAGAAAAAAAAGGAGGGGGGGGTCTTAATAACCAGAGAGAAGGCAATTATTTGATTTTCTAGGAATCTAACAATCTGCATATTGTCCCTAAATATGAGAATTCTGTAATTACACACAATCTTTCTTTTCATTGAAACTCTATTCTGGATAAGCCTTATCAACAAAGAATTATGAACTATCCATTTCACTAATATTATTACCCAGAGCTTACACTATTTAAAGGGGAGAGCAAGGTTAATGCTCTATATCAGGCCATAATGAAGTAAATTTTGTCAGACAACACCAGTACCTCCTGTATCTCTGGGAACAGGGTGAGTTAGCTTAGGACATAGTAGAAACAAAGGGGCCCTCTTAGAGACAGCCATCTGTAGATTATCTCTGCCAGGTATCTCTGAGGGGCAGGGAGAGGGAGGGGAGGAGAGTTCAGGGACGTTTTTTTGGTTGTTGTTACTTTTCACATTCAGTTTTCTTTTCTCTGCCTGTCTCCAGTTTACTATACTCTGGCTTCTAAAGAATTTTTGACCACTTAAATCACTGCAGGTAAATGACAAAGCAAGGTTTTGTTCTACTACTTCTACTGACTTAAGGGAATAATTGGAAAATTAACATCTCCCTAGGTTTGTAAAGGACTTGGGTTCATTCAGCATTCAAATGAATTAGTGAATTTAGTCTATCACCTCAAAAATCCTATAATCCAGTCTGAAAATTTTCAAGATTTGCTTGTAAACTTCAAAATGAATATCATTAACTTGCTCTAAAACACTAAAAGAATTAGTGCTTATGTCCTTGAAATATTGTTGAGCTTACAAATACAGGAATGCTACATATTCTCCCTGCCACCCCTATGGAAGTGAGTGAGAGGGAAAGCTGGATTGCTTTCTTTTCATGATAAATTGACTGGATTTACAACATAATACCTGTGACACTTCTAGGGATACTCTGCTAATAAAGACATTTCTAAATTTTCTAAAGCGGTCTTCAAATAATTAACTATATGCATTCTGTTTAGTTACATTTAATAATGTATAGAAATATTGCTAGAAAATAAACACTAGCATGCCTATTGATTATTCGGAATGCATATGTTAAAAGTCAACTAAGGCTATCGATAAATATGCATAGCATTCTATATAGCTCAGTATTTATACCTGTTTTCCAGCATCCTCTGGTGGGAATGAAATAGCCTTAAGCATATAAATATGATTTGAAATTTTACTTCTAATGTTAAAAGAAACCATTGGGAATGAAGAAAAATTAATGTAGAAAGTGTTTTATATGCATTGATTGCTTGACTTCAATTATTCAATGGAACTTTTTATATAAATAGCCTCAGAATTCTGGCAGCTTTTGGTCATATATAATGTGCTTTAGATTATATCCTTACAATTTTCCTGATTCACTCCTAATTTTTGAAAAATGAAAGACAAGATTAATAGGCACATTTCTGAAATCCGGAAGATGCTAGTGAGAGTCCTCAATGAAATTAGGCTTATCTTCTTAAGGCTCTTTTGGTCTTGCTGGCACCCCATGGTCCACTTCCCCGACACATGCCTCCTCCACCGCCCAAGCATCCTGGTTTCTACTACTGGCCAAGGTTGTTCAAGAGACTCATTTTCCAAAATATAATGTGCTCTGCAGTTCAGGTCTTTTGCTTCTCCTTTTCTGTTATTAACATTTGACAGGAGTAGCATTGAAAGTTTAATAAATTAAAATAAGAACAAGAAGAGCTGAAAAATCTTTTTAGGAAAGCAAGCAACTTTTATTTTTATTTTCAAAATCTTCGCTCAGGAGGACTGAAACAAACACTTTGAAAGAGAAGTGGAAACAGAGGTTGGGTTATCTTTCTGTATAGATATTACATTCCACCACAAACATATAGATTGATTTATTCTCTGCCACTTATTTCTTCTTGGGAAGGAAGAGCTACAGTATTTAGGATATCTGCCACCAACGTCCTGTCATGCCATGATATTCCCATTAAAATGACCTTCCAAGGCCCCGTATTTATTTATTTCCTCCGTAGAATACCCCACATCGAAATAAACACGTTCCTGCAAAGCCTGTCCAGAGACCAGACTCCTTTTATAACACAAAGGAGGCAACCACTGGTGAAGGCTGCGTCAGGTTCAGCATATTCCCAACAGAACCTTACATCCACCGGAGAGTTTAGCCACCTGGCCCTTTCTCTTCTCTTTCAAGTCCCTGCTCATGAGATGAATTGTTTTACTACGTACTGTTGCCATGACGTGCTGTCTTCCCACAGGCCCAAAAGCAACAGGGCCAATGAATTATGGACTGAAACCTCTAAAACTGTGAGCTAAAATAAACCTTTTCTCTTCATAAGTTGATTATCTCATGAATTCAATACAGTAACAGAAAGCTCAAAGGAAAAAAAAAAACACATTAATATCAAACAACATTCTTGAGAACAAATTTGATACTCCAGACTCAATCCCACGTAAGATACATAGGTTTATTTTCTCAGTTTTTATCATAAAATTGGGGAAAAACAAAGCTCAAACATATTTAAAAGTAGCTAACAAATATATAAACTTAAGTACATCAGGTGAATTTCCTGAACCCTTTCCCATCATTCAGTCACTTACCATTAGATATCTTTTGTGAAATGCATTTTCAGATTTTTGTCCATGATATATGAACTACATAATGTACGCTTTTAATTAATGTTCCCCTGAAGTAAAAAATAAAATATGAAAAAATAACATTGAAATGGAAAACAAGCTTATGGATCACACTGATGTAAAGAATAAATTCAAAATAAAACCTCTCCATCAATCCAAGTTAGGTAATGTGTCACGGTGCAATAGAATTCGAACACTTTGCCTCATGGGACATCTCTGTGACTTATGTTTTTCCTAAAATGGGAAGAAGGAAGGATTGCTTGCCACTTGAATATCTTAAAAACAGAGAAGTTAGTCCAGTTTGGTTTTCAAGGACAGCAGTGGCATAGACAATCAAAAGGAGCTTTGATGCTGAAGTATCTGGAAAGAGTTATGTCAGGGAAATTAAAGTGAATTATTTTGCATAAAAGGAGGCTTCAAAGAAAGCTTATAAGTTATCATCATTTAAATGAATCATTTCTAGTTTTTCATATAACTAAATAAATAAGTTGAATGTACTTCAACTTATTTATTAATTTCCCACTGTATTAGTCAGTATTGTACTGCTATAACAAAATTCCTGAGACTTAAGATGGTTTAGGTAAACTTCATATAAGCATGTGCTCCTTTTGTTCTTATATTTTCTTCAACAGCAATGATTGAAAACTTATCTCCAAATACTCAGAATTTTTTTCCTGTTTTTTCCCCCTGTTTTTTTTTTTTAAATGGATGCTGTTTTAGTCAACTTTTTCACTGCAGTGACTAAAAGACCTGACCAGAATAATTTTACAGAAGGAAACTTTCCTTTGAGGGCTCACGGTTTCAGGTTTCAGTCCATGGACAGCTGACTCCATTACTTGGGACTCAAGTGAGGTTGAATATCATGGTAGAAGAGTGTGGTGGAGGGAAGCAGCTCACATGATGATCAGAAGGAGATAGAGACTCCACTGAGCCAGAGTCAAAATTTATACCCCAAAGGCAGGCCTCAATAACTCACCTCCTCTAGACACTCCGCACCTGCCTTAGTTCCCACTCGGTTAATCCCACCAGGGGATTAACTCACTGGGTTAAGGCTGTCACAGCAATATCATTTCTCCTCAACACCTTCTTGCATTGTCTAACACATGAGCTTTTGGGGGACACCTCCCATCCAAACCATAACAGATGCATAATATTTGTAAAATAAGATCTCAAGTGCTCATTTCAATGAGATTTGGCAATTGTTTATCTATGCAGCATTACCCCAAACATGATATTTTTATAACATTTTAGTTCTTTAAAAAGTAACATTATGCCCCTTTCAAATACACAATTGGTAGTCACAACTGCTATGAATTCTATTATGAAAAAGGGGTTTTCTCTGTAATATATTGTTTTTTAATTTTTTATTTTTTCCCATTAGCTACACATGACAGCAGAGTGAATTTCAACTCATTATACACAAGTGGAGAACAACTTTTCATTTCTCTGATTATACACAATATAGAGTCACACCATTCATGCAATCATATATGTACATAGGGTAATAATATCTATCTCTTTCTACCATCTTTCCCACCCCCATATCTTCTCCCATCTTCTCACTCCCCTCTGCCCCATCCAAAGTTCCTCAATTCTTCCCTTGCTGCCCCCTTTAAGGATCAGTATCCACATATCAGAGAAAACATTTGGGTTTTGGCGATTGACTTATTTTGCTTAGCATGATATTCTCCGACTCCACCCATTTACCTGCAAATGCTGTAATTTCATTCTTCTTCAAGGCTGAGTAATATCACATTGTGTATATATACCATCGTTTCTTTATCCATTCATCTATTAAAGGGCATCTAGCCTGTTTCCACAGTTTGGCTCTTGTGAATTAGGCTGCTATAAACAATGATGTGGCTGTGTCACTGTAGTATATAGTATATATAGTATAGCACGTAGCTATATATTCTATTGTACTTTCATTATGATTTTATAAGGTATATCTATGTTGTTGCATGTAGATTGATAATTTATTGTCTTATATTGACAAATATAATTTCACTATAAGAATGTACTTCAACTTAATTATTCATTTCCCACTGTATTAGTCAGTGTTGTACTGCTATAACAAAATTCCTGAGGCTGGTTACTTTATAAAGAAAGTATTTATAAGTATGTTTATTTCACAGTTTTGGAGGCTGAAATTGAAAGATTGGGCAGTCCCACTGATTTGGTTTCTGGTGAGGGCCCTTTAGCTATGTCATATCATGATGAATGGTATCATGGAAGGAGTGCATATGAAAGCAAGAGGTCCTATAACAAGATAAGGAGCCAGAAAGAAATTAGAAAGGGGCCAGGCTTGCTATTTTATAACAATCTTCTCCAAGTATTTTGAGGGTAGAGCCCCTAATGACCTAATGGTTTCTCACTAGACCCACATCTTAAAGAATCCATCACCTCTTAAACCTACCACACTGCGGTCAAGCTGCCATCACATGAGCTAGATACATCCAAACTCACCAATGCATTTCTGATATTATGGAATAAGGCTGTTATGCACATTATCAAATAAGTCTTTTATGGATTTTATTTTCCTTGCTTTTAGGTAAATACCCCAAAACAGAATTTCTGGGTTGAAGGTAAAAGAATATTTAATTTTATAAGAAACTCCCAGTTGTTACTTGTATTACCCCCAGCAGTAGGTGACAGCTGCAGTTGTTCCAAATCCTCTGAAGTTTATATGTTAGATATTGTGAAAAGTTATGTCTTGTGTTTTAATTTATATTTCCATAATGGTTAAAGATTTTGAGAACATTTACATTTTGCTCAAAGGGCATTTGCAAATCTTCTTTTGTGAAGTATTTTTTCAGATTTTTTTCTCATATTTTATGAAATTTATTCTTATGTATTGAGGTTTGATTTTAAACATGCTTTCTAAATGGTATTTTTGTTTTAAAATTTTATATTCATTTTTCTTATTTTAGTTTTGTGTATTGACCTTTTAATTTAGTGACATAAATTCATACTAGTTCCAGTAGATTGTTTTTTCCCTTTCTTTCTCTTTCTCTCTCTCATTTTGTATTTCATGAGGCAGGCCTTCCTTCCTTCCTCTCTCTCTCTCTCTCTCTCTCTCTCGCTCTCTCTCTCTCTTTCTTTCTTTCATACAAGGGTTTAAACTCAGTGGCCCTCAACCACTGAGCCACAGCTCCAGCCCTACTTCGTATTTTATTCAGACACAGGGTCTCGCTGAGTTGCTTGGTGCCTTGCTGTTGCTAAGGCTGTCTTCTAACTGACTTCATAAGGTTTTCTGTATAAGCAATCATATCATCTTTAAGAAGAATGGTTTCTCTTCTTTTTTACATTTGGATTTTGCTTCATGCTTTATCTGCTGGCTGGGATTTCCAATACAATACTAAATAAAAGTGTTGGGAGTAAACTTTCTTGTTTCCAGTCACAGCGGAAGGCATTAGATAGCATGCTATGAACTAAGATTGCCATGGTTTTCATCTGGAATGTCCCTCCAAAGCCCATGTGTTCAGGGTTTAACCCCCAGCTTAGTGCTGTTGTAAGGTATTGGGGCCTACTAGGAACTTTTAGATCTCTGGGCGTGTGTCCTTGAAGGAGTCTATGAGACTCAGATCTCCTATTTTTCATTTATTTTTTTCCCAGCCATGAGGGGAACAGTTTTGTGCTGCCAGGCCTTCCTGCCTCATTAGAGACCCCAAAGCATTCGGTGTTAACCAACCATGGATTGAAACTTCTAAAACCGTGAGACAAAACAAAGATTCCTATTTATAATTTTATTATATTGGTATCTGGTATGGTGCTGAAGAATTAATAAAATAAGGTTAACTTTATGTTTTTATATTTCCCTCTGTTATACTGAAGAGGTTCCATTTTATATTGAGTTTGCTGAATTTTGAAAAATCATGTTTTTGTTTTGTATTAATAGTATTTTTTTGTAACTAATGAGAAGATTTTTTAATATTCTACTTCTTATTATTAATGAGGGGAGTATGATTGGAAATGTTGAACCAATGTGTATAACTATACGTGGTTATATTACCTATTTTGAATTAGATATGTCTAATATGTTGTCCTACTAGTTTTGATCTGGGTTTCTGGAAGCTAATCTGTCATATTTATTTACTTTTAATATCTTTGTCACCTTTTTTATTACCATTATGTTCACAGGATAAAATTTTCCTATCTTAATTTTCTATAAATGTTTAAATGAGACTGTATATGAAAATAACACTACCTTCTTACATTTTTGTACAATTCACTAGTATAGTGATTTTGGCCTAAAACATTTTTGGGGGAAAGAGTTTTGATTTCAGTTAATGCATTTAATAGATAAAGACTATGCAGAATATTGGTATTTTAATTTTTTTATGTTTTAACTTTTTAAAAATTAATATTCCCATTTTATATAGATTGTCAAATTTATAAACATGATGTTTTCCCTAATATTACCATAATAGGCTTTCAATGTCTGATGAATTTGATATTGTTAATTTGTGTTTTCATAGGCCAGTTTCATTAAAACTTCATTAATTCTGTTAACTTGTTAAAGGACTTGGTGTCGGCTCTATTTGTACATTTTCTGTTTTATCTCTTGGCACTCTTATTTTTATTTACTCTTTTCTGTACTTTTCAGGTTAAATTTCCTCTTTCTTTTATAGCTTTCTAAAATCAAAGCTAATATTTTTAATGGAGAATAATTAAGGATCTTTCCTAAAAAATCAGAGGATTCATAAACAGTATAGTAAGGCAAGAAATAACTAACCAACAAAAAGTCATACAGATTGACAATGGAAGACTCAATGCTTCAGTTTCCTCGTAAAAGCTCTATTAATTTCCTAGGGCTGCAAGATGAGTGGCTTAAAACGGTGAATATTTATTTTTTCAACACTTCTGGAGGCTGGGTGTCTGAAGTCAAGGTGTCACAGGGCCATGTTCTTTCTAATGTCCCCAGAGAGGAATACCTTTTTGCCTTTTCTAGCTGCCAGTAATCTCAGGCATTCTTCACTTTGGAGCTGAATCATTCCAACCTCTACCTCAAACGTGTGTGTGTGTGTGTGTGTGTGTGTGTGTGTGTGTGTGTCTGTACATTTCCATATTCCTTTGTAGAAATCTCCATTGAATTTGGGCCCACTCTAATCCAGTATGACCTCTTATTAATGTGATTATATCTACCAAGGTCTGATTTCTAAGTATGACTATATTCATGGGTACTGGATTATATGCATGGATATATACATTCAAGTTATGACTTGAACATTATCTTTCTGGGGGACACAATTTAGGCCAATGTACTCCATTCTCTGACTTTTCCCCAGAACATAACCTTTTCATGTATTAAATATAGCCACCATATTTCAACATCCCATGAAATCTTGACTCATGCCATGATTGACTCAAAGTCCAAATATCTGGATATGATCAACTCAAAAATTCACAAACCATATCACCTAAATAATTTGAATTAGGTATGGATAAAAGACTGGTTATACTTAATTCCTTTCCACCTGTGAGCCTCTGAAATCAGAAAACAGGTTATCTGCCCTCAAAATACAATTGTGGAATAGGCATAGCATAAATATTCCCATTTTAAAAGAAATATAATGGGAGATAATGATCTGCCTGTACAAAGAAGATTCAAAACTCAGCACAGATCAGGTTTTGAGACCTAAGGATAATCTTTTGTGGCTCACCAAGCCTCTGGTCTCATAGGCAGCTCTGTTCCTACTGGTCACTACTCTGATGTCTCAGAATTATTATTTTCTTTTCTTGGAGGATAACACATTTTCTCTATGAGCCCATTGCTTTTCTGAAGTCTCAGGGTGTTCCTTTGTTTCATCCCATCTCTCTGCCTTCAGTCAAAGCAGGTAGTGTTTTTTGATGTAACATTTCCCAACCCCATGTGTGTTCCACGTATGCCAACTGAGTTATTCAGCAGATAATAGATTCTTCACAGTTTCTTCCTGGATGAATTTGTCTCTTCCTGTCTTCTTCCATGATGGCTGATAGGATGTTTGGACCACATGCTTATCATCTCCAGCAGAATGACATCCAGGTATATCCTTGGTGTTTTCTACAGAGCATCCTTTAGCATCTGTTGAGACAGGGACAGGATGAGAATTTTCCAAATCATTAAGAGTGCTCCCCTCACTTTTTTTTTGTTAATTATTATTTCTTCAAATTATCTTTCTTCTCACATTTTTTAAGCAGGAAGGAGAAAACAGGCCATACCTTATATAATTTGCTTTTAAATCTCCTCAACTAAGTAGAAAGTTTGTCACTTAAAAGTTACTCTTCCCCATACAGTAAAACACAACTCAGTCACGTTTTCTGCAACTTTATAACAAGGATTGCTTTTCCTCCTGTCTGATAATTTGCTCTTCATCTCCTTGGGAGGCTTTACCAGAGCATCTTTTAATGTTTCTATTTCTGCACCAACAGTATATTCATGAAGATACAGCTACTAAAACTGTAAAAGCCTTCTCTACACCTCTCAGTCCTTTTTCAGTTCTCAGCAGGATTACCTTTAATGCTCCTATTTCTATCCACCACCTCTTCTAAGCAATGTAGACTTTTTTTTTTTTATCAAACGTCTCAAAATTCTTGCAGTCTCTGCTCAATATCCAGTTCACTCTCAGAGATTTAGGCATTTGTTACTCTAGTAGTCTACTCCCTGCTACCAGTATCTGTAGTAGTTTTCTCTGACCTCCATCACAAGGTACCACAAACTTGTTAGCTTGAAAAGACAACAAACAAAGTTATTTTCTTGCAATTCTGGAGGCTAGAATCTGAAAGGAAGACATTGGCGGGGTCAATGGAAAGAGTCCCTACTTGCCCCATCTAGCCTTTGTGGTTGCCTGAAGTCGTTGGCATTCTTGGGTAATAGCTGCATGGCTCAGATCTCCACCTCTGTCTTCATGTGGTCTTTGTTGTGTGTGTTTCTGTGTCTCTGTGTACAAATCTATTTCTCCTTTCTCTAGCCATTGGATGTGGGCCCATCTTAATCCTGTATAACTTCATCTTAACTTCATTATATCTTCAATGCCTCTCTTTCCAAATAAAGCCACATCCGGAAGTACTGGGATTAGAGCTTAATATTTTCTTTCTCTTATTTATTTTGAGGGAAACAATTCAACCCACTATAATTAGCATAAATATTTTTCCATGTAGACTGATCATTTCAGATGTTGTTTTCTTAGCAGTGGGATGACTGGTGTAGAGCTAATTATATTTCTCATAATGTTCATTACACATAGATATATCCAGTAGCTTTGAGGGTGGTGACAGGAGGATGTAGGAGAGCCTTTTCAACATGACTTAAAAAAACAGCAATGTTATTTGTCTGTTTCTCTGCCTTCATCTAATCCGCACCTGTCCTGTGATAATCACATCATTTGCACAAACAGACAAAAGAAGTACCTTATTTACCAGTCATATACCTTTGGTAAAGAAAAGAAAAGAGCATGGATGGTTTCAAGAACTAATCTGCTGAGCTGTCCCCTTAATTTCACTTACTGTTGCAGAGAACAATTTCTGGGACTAATCTACAGTCTACAGATATATCTATATCTATGTTGTTACTATAGTAGTCCACTACCTGCTACCAATATCTGTAGTAGTTTTCTCTGACCTCCATCACAAGGTGCTCACATTCCCTGTACAACAAACATCTGGGTACTTTAAGTTTTGTTTCAGACAAGTACTAAGAAGCCCCAACTCTGTGATGATGTAAAGAAGATAATTTCCATGAAAAGCCAATCTTAGAATAGGAACAGTGGGAGGAGGTGAAATAATCATGGAACAGAGGCAGACATCCTTGATAGAATAACTTCCTTAGATTATATTAGAACCGGGCAGGAAAGTAACCTCTTCAAGACCTGGGTGATTGCTGAGCTAGTTAAACTGTCCATAACAAAGATATCAGAGTGGGAGAAAAATGCAATTAATCCAATAAAGTTAGCAGGACCACCCAGATAGTAAAACTTGATGATAATGGCAATAGCAAAATTTCACACAATCAGACTAATAGCATTTGTCAAACATTGGCTCAATGCAAGATATTGTATGAAGCACGTTATATATTGACTTCTTTCTTTCTCACATCAATCATTGGGATCTGTTCAGTGACTTTCTCAACTACACACATGAAAGAAATAAAGATAGTAAATAACTTCCAAGCTGGAGCCACTAAGAGACATAACTATGATTCAAGGCCAGGATGTCTGAGTTCAGGGCCTATGTTCTTATTATTATTGCACTGTCCTCATTGTCCTTCCCCTCTGTAGCTAATAACATTGCATGTCAAAAGGTATATGACAATTGATTGATGTGTACATTAGGATATAGATGTTAAAAAAGTAATGCTAAAGTATAGGCACTTAAATATATGTGTATAAATATATATAACATATGTATATATAATTCACATACATATTTATAACATAAATATACATAAATACATAAATAAAAATATGTATTTATATATATTCATATATATATATATGTTAAGGCTCTCCTACAGCCTCCTGTCACCTCCCTCAAAGCTACTGGAAATATCTATGTGTTATTAACATTATGAGAAATATAATTTTATATGTATTTCATGTGTGGGAAAATATAAGAAAATATTTTAACATTTTTGGAGCTGGAAAATCCAAAGATAGTACTGTCAAAAATGTTTAGGTATGTATCAAAAAAAAACATATATATATATATATATATATATATATATATATATATATATATATATATCAGGTTAGAAGAAGACAGTGGCATTTATTTGTAAATTATTGTGCTTCTTGAGATAATCTGGGCTTTCAGTTTTGTGAGGGATTCTACTGAACTCAACAGCTAGCTTCCATTTCTCACTTTGAGGTGGCAGCTCCAGTGACAGTTACGGCTTAACATTCTAAGAAAGGAAAGACTATAGAAATGCTATAGAGAGAAAGTACCTATACAAAAGTCAGCCAAACAGTGCTCACATTCCCTTAGACTGAAATGAACTGCAGAACTATTTTCAACAAAAACTGGGCAACAGTTTGTCTTGAGATAATAGTATGCTGAGCTAAACCTTGATGGACTCTAATGTGAAAATTTAGAAGGAGACAATATAAAGCACAATAAACATCTGCTAAATTCCCTAAAGAAATTTACCAAAGACACTTAGTGAAGATGACTGTACAATCTGATCAGAACTTGGTAAGAATAAAAAGATATGCTTTCTTAACCAAATAGAGAATACCTAAAATGTCAAGCTTATATTAAGTGGTAAAATATAATAGTTTGAAATTTAAAAAAAATTTCTTACTGTCATTAATAACAAAATCAAAAAGAAAAAGTGAGAGCAAATTGGTCATTATTTTCATCTATTTGGATTCACAAAGCAATTAAAATCTGTCAAAACTAATCAGAATGATCCTATCTACAAATTAAATAGACATGTAATTATATACTATCTTTCTTAGCATTTAATTTGCTCTGAAAATTAGGAATGCATTTAACAGAAAGTTTGTGAGTAGATTAGAAATATGCATACTGCCATAAAAACCACACTTAAGAGATATAAAAGAAAAGTTAAATAAAGAAACATCCTGTAAATACTTCAGAATAAATCTATGTATTGAACAAAATCCTAGTCAAAATTGCAAAGTTATTCAGAATTACTAGATGATCTCAGAGTTCAACTGGAATAAAAAATGTTCTGAAAAAATAAACTGTATGTAGAGAATTAATGTATTATAAGGATTAGCAAACCTGGGGCAAGAGAAATACAGCATATTTAGTAAATTACATGGAGGCAATTGATAAATATACAAAACTTTTAAAATTTAAGGCTTTTATCTCTTACTGAGTGAAATTTTATATGTAGTTCATTTGTGAGAAAATTTTTCTACATTTTTGGAGCTGGAAAAACCTTTGTAAACATTTTATCAAAGATAGTATTCTCAAAAATATTTCTGTATGTTACTTTATGTATATTTTCACCTCTGTCACTCTAAATTCACCATCACAAAATTCAAAGGAAAAATGTATGTGACTAAAGGAATATAAAGAATATAAAAAGAGTCCTTTTTAATAAATTAGAAAATGTTAGATATCTAGTGGAAAACATAAAAGGGAGTAAATAAGCAATTTGGAGAATAAAACTATATAATTTCAGTTAAAAAATATGTAATTTGTTTAAAAATTAGTTTTTCCCATGTAATTTACAATGCCAAAATATGATCACTTAGAATGTTAACAAGGTGGCAAGTAAAACGACACTCATTTATAGCACATTTTAGTAATTATTACCCACTACAAATTTTGTACAGCCTAATTTTGTAACACGTAGCTAATATAGAGCCTTATAAATTTTAGGATGTTGTTTTAGTCAGGTTTTTTACTACTGTGATTAAAGGACCCAACCAGGACAATTGGAGGAAAGGTTTACTTAAGGGCTCATAGTTTCAGAGGTCTTGGTCCATAAATGGCTGGTTCCATTCCTCGGGACTCAAGGTAAAGCAGGAAGGACATCATGATGGAAGAGTGTGGCAAAGAGAAACAGGTCACATGGTGATCCAGAAGCAGAGAGAGAGATAATGTACTCACCACATACAAATGTATACCCCAAAGCCACATCCCCAATGCCCACCTCCTCCAGCTACATCCTACCACTTAGTTATTTTTCATTTAATCCCTATCAGGGGATTAATCCACTGATTGGGTAAGGACTCTCACAACCCAATTATTTCTGCTCTGAACTTTCTTGCATTGTCTTACACATGAGCTTTTAAGGGACACCACATCTAAACCATAACAGATGTTGTTATTTTTAGGAATTAATTTTTCAGTATCATTAAGCCTTGACTACACTACTATACTTGTAATAGCTTTAATCTACTTAAACAATTTGGTTTAATGATCCAAAATTTTCCATATTTAATAGTTTTAAAATTTAGTTGTGATATCCTGGTAAATTGGCATATCGATAATTAATTAAAATAAAGAATAAGACATATAACAAAAATGTTCCCTCTATGTTAGATAAAAATGTATGCTAAGAATATAAATAATGCATGTCTAGAAAGTAATAACTTATGGATGGTTTCTGTAGTTCATTTGTTTTTCTACAACAAACCTGCTCAGTTTTGAGGTATTAAAAAGTAATTTTTTAAAAAAAACTTCATGTAAAAGAAATCAAATAATCCTTTGTTCGTTATATAGAGAAAGAATTTCCATACGTAATTTGGAAATTTGGAATCTATTTAATTCTTTAAGAACGGATCTGTCCTTTGAACTTTTCTGTGAAACTAGTTGAAAATAGCAGAAGAGAATTCACACACAGACTACCCTATGTCATGTCTATTGGATCATGACTCCTCACCTTTCTGGAAATTTCTAGTCCTCTGCTTTGCTGAAGCCAGCTATTCCTAGACATTACCTAAAAGCCCCCCCCCCTCCCCCGCAACATGCCTGTGTGCTGAGCGCACAAGTTCCTATGGAATGGGAGTCACTCCAGGACCTTCAGCCTGGCCTAACATGTCCCTCAGAATCAAAAGCACTAACATCACTGGAATGTAAGTGCTTATAATTAAACTGCATTTTTAGCACCTCATTGAAATTTAACAAACAAAAATAGAGAAGCTCAGGCTTCCTTTGGTGCCATCCTGCAAGTATCAGCCTCAATCTAGAGCCAAAGATAGGTGCATCAAAACAACCAGCAGGGGCAGCTACTCGGCTTTGATTAATACACGTGTAAATTAGGTTCGACCAAGTGAGTTGGGTCAGATGATAAGTCCTGAGGACTATGTCTGGTATGCTGTCTGGATGTGTTCTGCTGCTCACTTCCCTCTGGTTCTAGGCCGCCCAGGCCATAATCAGTAGTCGGCTGGGCCTTCCCCCGAGGCGGAAAAGTGAAGGAGACCAAGATGCTGCAGAGCTGAGCGTTTGGTTTCTGTTTTTCTTCTCTTCACGCTGCCTCTCTTTTCCCCAGACTCCAGATCTCTCTTCCTATCCAGCTTTTTCCTTTCAACAACGAAGCTGATAAAATCCTGCACTCTGAAGCACTGTAGACTAAATATGCTTCAACTTGTATGTCTCTCTATATACTTTTGATAAATACTGTAAGAAAAAAATCTCAATGTTGTCCTAGGAATGTTGCTAAACTTGGGATTTCTGGCATCAGAGGGTTTATACTTTTTTTAAAAAAAAATATTTTATTTGACCAAGCAATACAGGGATCCTATGAAAAAGTGTCTACTGTGGACAAAAATAGGACTCTTGGCTATAATCTGATGGTTGCTGATTTTAACATATTATTGTCATTTTGTGGCCTTCTGCAAGACAGTTGTCTAGGAGCTCTGTCATGTAGGGAGGGACACTGGTGGGGATGTTGGGCTAATTTATGATCCCCCTTTGGCTTCAGTTTTCCCAGTTCTTGAGTAGAGTTAATGATTACTATTTTACAAAGCTTGCACGAAGATAAATGAGATCTGTTACGTGAAAGCCCATAAGAAAATTTTAAAACACCATACAGGGAACTATAAAAGGATTAATACTGAATTTATGATTCTTTGGAAAGTAGAGCCTATCTTCTTTCATAGCACTGGTAGGTCACCTGTTTGACAAATGGGGAAAGTGAGGCACAGAGGACTAGAAGTACAGAGCAGTGGTAAAATATGCCTAGCATGTGCAAGTTCCCCAGCACCAAAAAAAAAAAAAATGCAGAAAAGTTAAGACAGATAACTGAACAATGTCTGGGCTGTGTTCATGCTTGCATATGAAATAAAGACAGTCCTGAATTACCATGGTTTGACTTATGGTTTTTATACTTTACAGTGATGTAAAAAGCAGTAAGCATTCAAGAGAAGCCATACTTCAGAGTGTGAATTTTTTTTAAGTCCTCTCTGCCCCCAGCAATATGAGAGCTGATCCTCTCTGGTAATGCTGGACAGTAGTGGCCACTTCAGGTCTGATCCAGTTCCAACATCTCAAGGGGGAATATCACAAACTCTACAGCATGCTTTGTTGCTAAGCTAGGGTGTTTGGGAGGTCAGGTATATTGTGAGCATTTTTAATTTTTATATTTTCAACTTACCCACAGTTTGTTGAAATGTGGCCATACAATAAATGTAGGAGCATCTATATAGTGGTCAGTTCAGGCCAAAAGATCAATAAGCTTTCCTTATTAGATGAATGAACATTAGATAGTTATATCCTATGGTTACACCCAGTGATGTAACTCTCCTCCTTTCTTACTCTGGAGCAGAAGGAGTTCAGAGAGAGAAATAAGACACGGAGAAGTTGCTGAAGAGTCAAAGGAATTTCTGGGCAAAGTTTTTAGCTTTAATTTAAGACAGTCAATGGTTTTAATTTGCCATTTTAACTCAATATCCTATATGGCACATCCCTGATTGTCTGATCTCAGACCATATAAAATTTCCAGTTCTCTTTAGTATTGAAGGGTGAAAGCTTTATGGCAGGCAGTGTGAACTCTACTCTTTGTTGGGATAAAGAATGGTCTAGGAGCTGTTTTTTTTCCTGAAGCAAGACTATAAAAAACAAAACAAAAAACTGAGACAGATGCATAGATCATTTCATTGGTGAACTAATTAAAACACCTTGGGCTCTCCATCTCTTCATAGTAACTATATTTACATCACAAGAAGAAAAAAATGATAAAGTAGCATCTTATAAAACCGGTTAACATGATGGATAACATTTGAATAATATAAAGTTTTGTTTATAATTGTTCTTACTAATGATATCTGTCTCATATAAGTTTGTAGGCATTAATTGAAAATATGAAACATTTCTATGCAAAATATAATTCAAAACACGGTCTAATTTGAACTCATTAAAAGAAAATTTTATAGAAATCCCATGTACTAACCAAGACTGTGGACTGGGGGCAGGGTGGGCCCTCTGAATCTGTAGTATATGTGGCTGGGAAAATGAGACATGGCAATAAAAGTGAGTGCTTGACTTGTCAGATAAAATTTATTCTATGAAAGTATCTAACTCAAAACTTTCCTACCCCAAATTCCTGGTGGATTGCCAAAAGTGGGCTTGAAGTATTAGGAAATCAAAAATATGTAGGTCAGTAGGAGCCAATAGGCCCTTATGGGCATCTCTTCTTCAAAGGAAGGTATTTTTGTAAAATGTAAAGGATTGTTTCAAAGGGATCATGTTGACATCTGTAATAATTCCTTTCCATGGCATCATTATTAAGTTTCTCGAATTCCAGAACAGATTCAGGGTGACTGAAAAATTGATGAAAAATTCCAAGGACTGAAAGAGAACATTGAGTACAAATGCCTTTCCTCTTTAGTCGCTCATGACAAGCTTGATATCCTTTGCACCCACTCCATCTCCTTTCTCATGGTTGCACACTCAGCAGGGCTCGGCCCGTCTCTTCTGCAGCAGAGGCCAAGGAGCTGATGGAGAGCTGAGGAGCTGGGAGACAGAAGGAGCGGGCTGTTATTTATGGCCTAGGGCCACCTTGGGTGTCATCTGCTATTGCACTGCCTCCCATCTAATCAGGGATGGCTCAAAAATAATTAAATCAAGCACTCAGGACGCAGCAGATGACCTGCTAGAGTCCACTCTAGTCTGAGTGACGCTAAGATTAATAGCACCATTATCAGGAGCTCACACAACACTATTAAAATGTCTCTTCAGCCATTTTCATAGCCATGAGCTGTCGTCTTTGTAATGGAAACAAAAATGTCACACATCGCAAGATGGATTTCTCCATGGAAATAACATTGTGTCTTCTGAAGGGCTGACTCTGAATTTAGGTGATCATCATCACCCAGGAACCTCGAACAGAACTGACTTTGCCTAAGACCCAAGAGAAATTAAAAAGTACACCTATGTATAGAAGAGTATGGGTTCTTTCCTTTGCTTTTTATGACTTGGCAGAACCCAGAGGCATAAGCAGATGAGCTACAGAGTAAGAATTCATTAATTCTATTCCTACCCCTACTGTAGAGTGTTTTGGTAGAGACACATCCTTAAGTCTAAGCCTTCATTTCTTCATTTGCAGAAATCATTAATTCTGTACGCTTCAAAAATTTTGGAGCACATTGTTGAAAACGAATGCAAGAATGTTTCCCAATAACATTGACTTTTTGCATTTAGAAATAAAAGACCCAAGTATTATGATTTTTATATACATATTGTGTGTGTGAATATATATGTGTCTGAGCATATATATGTATATGCAGACATATGTGTACACACATATACATGTAGTTAAGTGTTTGGGTATGGTTTGTTGGTTTGGGGGAGACCAAAAGAAATTTCACAGACAAAGCAAAACAGGCCTACAACAACTTCTCACTTGTCCTACTTGTCTTGATTGTTTTCTGGGGTCTGTATTCGAATACACAGTGATGAAACTATTCGAAACATTAGAAAGTAGGCTCTGATTCTACTTATCTAGTGTGCTACAACAGACTAATAATAAGAGAGACGGCAAACTTACAGCACTGGGTTTGGGCTGAAAAGTCCACTTCCTTTCACGGCCTCACAAGTTCTCTGTGTGGTTAAGTGCCGCGTGGCTAAAAGGCCGGGTGGAGCAGAGCCCTTAGGAGGCCCTGCATCTGCTCAGCTCCAGAGCCAGGGCACATGGCACCTAACCAGGCTATGGCATCTGTCAAGTAAATGCCATTTTTTAATTGGGAAGGGAATGATATGCAGAGAAGTGTTTGAAGTTCTTTTAAGGATCTGTTTATTGCGGGCAATGCCCTATGGCCATGACCAGATTTGGGATTTCTGTATCTGTGAAGCACATGGCCATGTGTCACTTTGGACAAGCTGTGTTTGTCTTCTCTGTACTTTCCTTCCTTCTGTTAAGTCCATCAAGTATATTATAATCGTTCACACCAAATGAAAAAGAAATAGAGTGTTGTAAGTTGTCTCTCTGCTTTCCTCCCATCACATTTTTATCTTTATTTAAAAAAAAAATTTAAAAATTGCACCCTGACCACCTTGAACTGGCTCTGGGACACCTGTCACCCACTTTCATAATAATCCTTGCATATTCCACTTGCATGCTCCTTTGATCTTTGACTCTGGCTTCCATGCTGGACTGACAGCTTCCATATGAACAGGACAATCTCTCACCAGTCTTTGTATTTACAGCGAAATATTTGTTTTCTCTGCCATAGGGGTCACAAGACACATCTGGTAAACTACCGGAAGAAGCAAAAGTGAACTGATGAGCAGTTTAAGAGTTTGTTCATTACGAAGAAAGTTCCTTATGAGAGTGGGGCTACAGTGTAATGTAGATTTCTTAGTGGAATTTAAAAGCAGGAGGGTAATTCACTCAGTTTCAGAGACAAAGACAGTTGTGGCAAAGACTGTGGAGCAGCCCAGGTGGAGGGACTGAGGTCAGATCCTCTCTAGAAGACACTTCCTCTGTTTTTTTTTTTCCTCTTCTTCCTGCCATATATCTATTTTTTTTTAACTCCCATAAGACTTTGCCCATCTTTTCTCAAGTGCATTCTCTTTTTCTCAACCTGTCCGCAAAGCTGCCTGCCCAGAGGGCAGTGGTGCACAGTGAGGACTGAGGGGACAACTTGTGTTCTCTCTTTATACCCACGGCTTAACTCTCCCTAGATTGTGCTAGAATGTATGCATACTAAACTCCATGTGTGCGTGTCCTGGCAGAGGATGAAGATGGTGGGAGGGGGCTCAGAGACCCTGAAGCAGGGACTGCTGACCTCACACTTCTGGGCACCCCATGGACTGCACAGCCTGTGCTGTTTGGCACCCTGGCAGCTTCCACACCACTCTCATTCTCTCTGACCATCACTATTCTCCTAATGACTGCACCAGCTCGTGAATAGCATCCGTGCCCTTCTTGCACAACTTCCCCAGCCCCTAACACCATGGAAGAGGGGTGAGAAGCTTTGTCTCTAACCCAATGAATGCCAGGAACAAAGGCAAGTCCTTGCTGTGTCTTTGCCCATAGAAAACGTCCTAATCCCCAAGTGTGCAAGGATAATTTAACACTACTGCTTATTGGAGGCATTGTATACGTCAGACACTCCTGTTGCTTTAAATACATCATCTCATATAACCTATGCAGTCATCCTTCAAAGGTGAGAAAATGGAAACTTGGGATTGTGTAAACCTTTCCAGGAATACGTTTATAATGGGAAATCCAAATCCAAATCCAGCACTGTCATGTCTGAAGTTTGTGATTGTTGCAATTGGTGAAAACCTTTTTCCTCTATTAGGCATTTTAGAGATTCTTCCTACTGCATTTAAATACCTGGCTGATTAATGAAAATTCCACATAGTGATGTGTATTTCAATGAATCACATATAATCAGTAAAACTACAGTACTGATATTAATATTGAAAAATCCACTGTCAAAGTTATTTTAAAGAGTTAAAAGCTCTGAGGGTATTTATTTATGAGACTATTCTATTGCCCACTTAGCTTTAGTAAATAACTCACTTTGGTTTTTCTTTAAATTCTTATAATTTAAAATGTTTTACTCTTTGACTTAGAGCTTCACAATTTCAGAAAAGCATTAAAAATTGGGAAGCCAATAAACCTGGGAGGAGGGGTAAAAAAATTATATCAGAAAACATGACTAATATCCATTTGTGTTATTGAGATAGGGTAAATATTCTGTTTCTTCACATAAATACTGATCAAAATAGTTTCCTAAATATAATAGCATTTTTTCCCTTAACTATAAATTACATTATTAGTAGCAAACAGACTTTGAGCAGTTACTGTTTCATGGATTTTGTATGTATTGCATTAGTTTGGGTTGTAGAAACAGACTTAAGGTCAAACCCAGGGTGAACAGCTTGTTACCATAGAATAGTCACATCATTCTCTAGACCATCGTGTAGTTCATGCAAAGCACTTAGAACAGTGTGTACAATACAACTCCAGATCCCTATATATATCAATACCTACTATTTTAATCACAAAGATAAATATTACTTGCTAAGTATGGCCAAAGTCATAACTAGAATGAGCATATAAATTATTTGTGCTAGAATGTATGCATTTATACATATTTACATGTATAAATTTATATGTATAAAAATATTTATATGCTCATTCTAGTTATGACTTTGGCCATACAGATTCCTAATATACTGCTAGAATCCAAAATCAGCTTTTGTTACTAATGATTAATAATGAAACTGTAGCACGTTTCTTATTTAAGAAGCTTATTTGCTTAAAAGATAAAGAGTGATTTGTTAATTACTCTTCCTTGCTGTGAATAGGTGTGTACACAAAAGTTATCATACTACTTGATTGGCTTCTTTGGTGAAATGTGAGTAGATCACAGAATCTGAGTTCCAACGTAGGAATGTGTTTAATGTTCTGAAATCCCAAGAGGTTCTGTTTGTTCCCTGCGACCAGGAAGGAGCTCTCCACCTCCCTAAACCACAGCCAGGAGCTGAGAGGAGGACAGCTCTGTTGGAGGCCAGTGTGTGCAGCAGAGCTGGAGCTGGGGGTGACTTACCCAGGCCACCCATGGCCAGAAAAGCACACCAGGAGTGAATGTAACTTAAGAACCTGGGATAAGCCAAGGAGCATTAAAAAAAAAAAAAAAAAAAAAAAACAACACTTGGCTTACAGGACTTACAGAATGATTCCATCTTATGGTTTATTCCCACTACTTCTCGGAATCTGAAACTCTGAAACCGAAGCTAGAGTATGGGCAGAGGTGGATGTTAGCAGGACTCTGCTCAGGGATCAAAAACACACAGAACATGTGTCCCTCTATAGTGGCATGCTGGCGCATCCAGAGTCCAGTACTGGGTGAGGGGAAATAGTGAACTGCAGAGTGTGCAGCTCAGATAGTTCAACCTCCTGTGTGTGGAGCCAAAAATATGGCATGGCTGGTGCTGGCTCATTTGTCACAGTAACTATTTTTCACAATAAATTAGTGGGGACACCCTAAAGAGGAAAGCATGGTTGCTAAGTGCATAGTGTACTCTTTATCCCAAATTAAGCTCAGGCCATTCGTCTGAAATCTGAAATGTAAGTGTATGTTACATTTGACTAGATAATTTTTAAAAATAAATTTAAGTTGTATACAACATGATGTTTTGATATAGAAAGAAAAATAGTATATGACCTCACTTATATGAGAAATCTAAAAAGAAAAAAAAAGTTGAATGCAAAAAAAAACACCAGGGAGGACAAAATTGATTGCCAGCGATGGGGAGAGAAGTGGGGAGATGCGGGTCAAAGTGTTCCCACCAGCATTTATGTAGCATACATAAGTCTAGAGAGTTGATGTACACCAGGAGACTTATAGTTAATAATGTTGTATTGTGTATTGAACATTTGCTAGATTCTTTCCAAAGTCCTCATGGGGGAAAATAGCTTTCCCTGCAATGGAATACAATAAGAACTTTTAGGAAATAATTTTGGCTAGTGTTTTTCCCAACCTGAAGTTTCTTGCATTTATCTTTCTATCTGATTCATGTTCAGGGTATTGTCTCAATACCACAAGACACTAATGAAAAAAAAAAAAACTACAAGTAAATAGTACAAAGATCAGTAGAGCAAAGGGAAAGGAAGAATGAGGGGAGGAAGAGAAGGAAAGGAGACATACTACGGACTGAATTAGAACAAATCATATTCTATATTTTTATAATTATGTCAAAATAAATCCTATTGTCATGTATAACTAAAAAGAAAAATAGTGGTTTGGGACAGGAATTAAGTACTGACTATTCATAGAGAGAAGCTGCAGTAAGCAATTGAACAGATCTCAACCTGAATCTATGTGCATGTTTTCTTTTTGAAAAAAAAAATCAGGAAAATGAAGCAATCAGAAAAAGAGGTTTTTTTGTAACCTTCAGTGAACATGCACTAGTCTTAGGGAATGGATAATTTTTTGTTAATATTCATGGCTGCCTGGGATTATTTGGCCATTCATTACAGGTATCAAAGCAAAAATGAAATTCTGCTGTATTGTGAAGTTTGGCCCATTGAATTGGAAAAAATCTTAATGATCAAGAAACCATGTGTTTTTACTCAGATATGTTTTATGACATAGCTGTAAAATCTTGTCTCAAACAGACCTACCGCAGCTTTGCATTGTTCTGCTGACAGTAATAGAGCTTCCTTTGAAAATGCCTTTGTGTTAAGTAAAAAATACTGATGAAAACTGAAGAGCTTCGTGCAGGAATTATTTATGACTCCATCATTATTAATACTAAGCATCTTCGAAAATACTTTGCAAGCCTAAGTGTTAGCTTGAAGCTTTTAGAAATGGTAGCAATGGGTGTGTGACACCAGCTCGAAGTTGACCCATCTGGGTCACGATTAGCAGCTGTGTTTAAAGGGCTGTTTCTTGGCACACATGAAGTTCCAGAAGGATTAAAGTGTGATACGTTGGCTACCCATCCAGAAAGAGTATTTTCCATAACATTTGAAGGGGGAAAAAAAGAACAGAATTGTTTTTTTGACTCAGACCCACTTCCACAGGGGGAAAAAGAATTTTTTTTAAAGATGTTCCATGAAAGTTGCAGAATTCTTGTCTCAAAGGGGAAAAAGTTCTCTAAACTATGACCAAGGAAACACATTAATCTAATAAAGGATTGGCAGATAATCAGGTTACTGGACATTTAAAAACATGGGATATTATCTTATAATACTTTGCCTCTTAGTTTCCTTATCAATTCCCCATAACTATTTTTTTCAAGGAATTCTCAAAATTTTCCTTCAATGAGGAACTGAAATGACTAATCACAGGTGGTTCTTAGCTGTTAACTTTAATTTTTTTTTTTACCTTCAATCAATGTAAGGTATGTTCTGTCTTTAGTCATTTTAAAGAGTATTTCAATTTGTACAAATTTATGGAATACAATGTAATCATTTAATATAAATATATAGTGTGTAAATGATCAAAGGCAGTTAATATTTCCATTTCCTTGAATTTTTTAATAATTTGATTAATATTTAAAAATTGCACATATTCATGGAGTAGGTTATGATATTTAGATACATGGATAATACAACATTTATTAATCAAATCATAATAATTAAGGATTCTATCTCCTTATCATTATTTGCTATGAGAAGCCTTTGAGCTCCTTTCTTTTAATTATTCATAAAATATAAAATAGTTTATTTTAAATTACAGTCACCCCACTGTAATTTACAACACTGGAACTTATTACCTCCCTCTGTGGAGTATCCATTATCCAATTCCCCATTATCCCCCCCCCCCCACACACACACATTGCCAACTCCTTCTATCCTCTATTATCCACTATTGTATATTCTAATTGAGTTTTTAAAAACAATAACATGTGGGAAATAACATGCTACTTGTCTTCTGTGTCTGGCTTATTTCATTTAACATAATGTCCTCTAATCTTATCCATTTTGCTGTGAATGATAGGATATTATTCTATTTTATGACCCAATAATATTCCATTAGGTATATACACTACATTTTCTTCATTCATGCATCCACTAATGAGTGGACAGGTTGACTTTTTATTTTATATATTGTGCATAATGCAGTGACAAATATGGGCATGGAGATGTCTCTTTGAAATGTTGATATTATTTCATTATACCCAGAAGTGGGATAACCTGATCTTATGGCAGATTCATTTATACTTTCTTTAGGAAACTTCATACTGTTTTCTAGAGTGCTGTACCAATTAACATTCCTTCCAACAGTGTATGAAAGTTCCCTTTGTCCACATTTCACTAGCATCTGTTACTTTTTGTCTCTTTCATAATAGCCATGAGATGTATCATCCTAGTGAGAATGGTTATTCAAGTGATTTTGACTTTTATTTTTCTGATGGCTAACAAAGTTGTGCATATTTTCATAAATTTGTTGGCCATTTGAATTTCTTCTGTTGTTTAGTGTTAAGTTGTCACTAGAAAAATATCACAAAGACATTTTCTATAGTATAGTATCAGTTTAAATTCTACCATCATCAAATAAAAAATAGATTCTGTAAAATAATTTCATGCATGTAATATTTATTCAATATATAGTGAATATCCATGATAGGCCCTTAACTGTTCTAAGTGCTGCTTATATTTGTCATTTTTCATAGAATAACATGTGTTCTCATTCGTTATTAATTAGTGCTTGAAAGAAAGGAAGATTTTATTTTAAGACATCTTGGAACCCTTTAATAATATAGCACAGTTACTAGTGTTTTGTATATACTGAGTATTAAATTAGTTATCAGATTGGATGAAGGAAAAAAATGAGTGTCTTTTCTCTAAAAGATACTGTGCAAAAGTCAGATCATATTTTTGAAACTCACTGCTAAGCTGTGCACACCATAATCCAAATTGACTCCTAAACTTACATCAGAAATTATGTTACAACGTCAAGTTACTATTTGAGATATTAACTCTCCTGGGCTTAATTGTGACCCTCAAAGTTCATAGGTTGAAATCCTAAGCCAAATATCTCAGAATGCGACTGCATGTGGAGATAATACCTTTAAAGAAGTAAAGTATTTGCTGGTAAATGTATGAAAATGGAGAAAATCGTGTTATGTGAAATGAGCCAGACTCAGAACATCAAGAGCCACGTGTTTTCTCTCATATGTGGAAACTAGAGCAAAATAAAAAATGAATGTGGCAGGAAAGAAGACTGGATATCATAGAGATATAAGATAGATCAGTAGAACAGAAGACGGACAATGAGAAAGACGGAGGAAAGAAAGGAAAGGGGTAGAATATGCAATGAAATAAATAATAGTTGTAATATACATATATAAATGCACCAAAAAGAATTTCACCTGCATATATATATATATGATACAATAATATTAAATATTAATATTATTTATTTAAATAATAAATAATATTAAACTCCATTTCACCCTCTGAAAGCTGCCTTAAAAAGTTTTGAAACCAACATATATGTTTATATTAGTTTATTTTGTTTCTTGGTTTTCTTGTCTATATTTCTACCTACCTGCCTGCCTATCAAAATAAAATACAAATAAGAAAGAAAGAAGTGAAAGGAAAATTGATAGAAGAGTGAAAAGAGGAACAAGGGGAGGAAGGAGGGAAAGGAAAGGGGAGGGAGGGGAATGGGAATTGAAATCAAATTCCTTACATACATTGTTTTGTCAAAATGAACCCAAATACTATTTCTAATTATAATGCTCTAAAAAAAAAGAGGCAAGGTAAAATGAGTTCATCCGAGTGGGTCTAATCCAATCTGACTGGTGTCCTTATAAAAAGAAGAAACAAGGACCGAGACACTTAGAGAGAAAGAACGTGTGAGGACACGGCGAGAAGGCAGCTATCTACAAGCCAAGGAGAGAGGCCTCAGAAGAAACCGACCCTGCTCCTGCTGGCACCTTGACCTTGAACTTCTAGGCCCCAGAACCATGAGAAAATAAATTTCTATTACTTAAGGTACCTAGTCAGTGGTACCTTATGTTGTGGCAGGCCCAGGAAACAAATTCAAATTTCACTTTTTGAAAACTGCATTCAAAAATTTTAAAACCATATGTTTATATTACTTTATTTATGTTTCTTGTCTTCCCTGTCTACATTTCTACCTACTTACCTGCTATCTATCATCTGCATGTAGATGATGAATTAAACTTTTTAAGGAGCAGTGCCTAAATTTGACTGTCTCATAAGAGATATTTGAGGCTACTCTGGTCAGCTCCAGCCCTTCCTTATGGATATCTGGCTGTGAACAGGACCTCCTCCATTCCTAGGAGAGGCAGGGCGCCCAATCATGCTGGATAACTCTTGGAAAGACACAGTTTCATTACAGGGGACATCTACTATGCTTGGTAGAATGCACCTAATGTGAAGTCAACTTGACTCCCAAGCATATAGATAGCTTCCTTTGAGAATGAGTATCTTTGGAAGAGTAGTTGAAGTCCATTGATTTATTTTAGCCAAGTAAAATTATGACTTGATTGTCAATAATATAGAAAGCTTTGTTAGCAAGTACCCCCAAACTTGACTGGAAAAAAAGAACCTGAAGACAAATGTCATGAGAAAATGATTTTGGTTTCAGCCACAATCAAGTTTTTTTTTCTGTTAGATATTGTCCCTCTATGCTTGGATGGATGGACATGGGGTGAAAACAGAGGCTGTGGATCTTTAGGCTATTCGGATTAGGCCACTTAGTGGTGTCAGTAATTGCTGGATAAGTGGTTTCCTTACAGACACACCAAAAATAGTCTGCCCCACAAGAAGTAATGATATGCTCCCATCTCTGGGAGACAAAGGAATTCTTGCACCTAGTAATATAGCACAGCCTGAATCTTCACTCTCTTCCGCTCTCATTATCTCTAAGGGAGTGTTGGTTAGAAAGTTGAGTGCCCTGTTGCAGAAATGATTCAGATTTATTTAGCAAGCAGAAGACACAACATCATGAAAAAAAATTACTTTGCTCGTGTCAGTATTAGTCAGGACAGTGTGGAAGCTAAACCTGAATGAATATAATTCAGAATTTTTTTTTTTTTTGGTAAAAGAATATGAAGTCCTTCAGATACCTCACCCACTCTTCCCTGAATGGGACATGCTCTCCGCTTCAATTCCAAATATTATCTATTACTGATACTTTTCTTGCAGTGGCTTCAGAAACTGTCTGTCCTTGACAATCTTTTAATCACGTTTAGATTTCTAGAATGTTCCACTGCCTCTCACACAATCTGAATCCAGTGCCTTTGGTTATGGTTTACTTTATTTCCTCAGAAAACACCTCTTGGATCATGGTTCTCTAAGGGCTTTCCGTGACCTTTATTATAATCTCAGTTCCCCTCCTTTTTATCTATTTGTTTCATGCCAGAGGTTTGAGATCCCCTTAGACAACTGTCTATTCCCTCCAGCTTATTTTACAATTTGCTTGTGGCAGGTCCATCTACCACTTGTGCTTAGGGACCCCAAATGTAAGTATTATTTTTCCCCTTTCCTTTCCTCTTCAAGTCCTTGGTGTGACTTGCCCCCTAATGATATCCTCCTGTGGACTCACATCTTCCCTTGTGTGTCTATAAGTTGTCATGTTTTGACGTATTCAGATGCCTTCCCCATTGTCACCACGTTCATTGTTGGGTGCTTGAGGCAGCTTTGCAACAGGCAGAATGAGTTGAATCCCAACTCCACATCAACAAGTTGGATCCGCCCTGCAGAGTCAAATACCTTTTTTTATTACTAATGTGAAAATAAAGACCATCCCATAGAATGGAATCAGAGCTTCTTCATGGGTAACCAGTGCAGATGCAGGGGGTCCTGCACGCAGAAGGTCACCGCACCACTGACTCTGACATCTTAAAACTTTAATGATTTTATTTTTATTTATTATTTTTTTCTTTTTATTTTTTTTTATTTGTTCTACTCAGTTATACATGACAGCAGAATGTATTCTATTCATCATACACAAATGGAGTGCAATATTTCCATTCTTTGGATGTACATGATGTAGAGATGCACCATTTATGCAATCATACATGTACCTAGGGTAATGATATCCATCTCATTCCATCATCTTTCCTACCCCCATAATGATTTTATTTTTAAATCTATATTTTGTAAGTGAATTCCAATGGCACATTGGAGCATGAAGGTGGAAACTTGGGGCCTCAGTTTACTCCAGGTATCATCCCTTGTCTCCCCAGGGCTGTGATTCAGCTGTCTGCTCTCCACCATGGTGGTCCCAAGGCACACTTGGTCTCCCTTCTCTGGCTCATTCAGGACAGCTACTGTTTCAACCATCCCCACCTGTGACTGGCAGTGTTTCTACCCATTCAACAGGTGACTCAGAAGGGAGAATCCAGGTACCTAGCACATATTGGCATGGGAATCTTGATACTATAAGTGGTAACAATCCACCATATTTTGACACTTCAGACAGGGAAGATGAACCTGGGTCTAGTGGCCAATTACAGTGACACTTAGCAGACAATGGGCCATGTGCATGTGTGGGGACCAGGCCCATGAGTACCTGCTGGAGTTTGTGCTGGCTTACTGCCAAGATCAAAATCATTGCAATTAATGTTTAAGCAGGAACACAGATCACTGAAATTAAAGAAGGACAGGCCATCAGAACCATGTCTCTTGTTTGGAAAGAGTTAAGGAGTGGAGCTTTACCAAGAAGTTTCCTTTAATTATCCATAAAGACAAGTCTGAGGTAAAGTGCAATTTGTCATTTCCTAGAGATTCAAATAATTCACATTTTATAAAAAATATTATTGAAATTATCATAAATTCCTTTATATGGCATCTTACACAAAACTCCAATTTCATCATAGACTTTCCTATTGTTATGGGTCTAGACCAGAAAATGAGGTTATCAGGGTTTATCAAAATTCATCTCCAATCAAATGATACTGCTTCTGAGAAGCCAGAATGAGAGATCTGTGGGCATTAACAGTAATTATAAATATCATTAACATTAAAGTGAGTATTTCCACAACTACACATGTATTTTTTTGACTCTCATTAGAAATGCCATGCATTTTCAAATACTCAGAACCACAAAGAGCATCAAAGAAAGTGTCATGGCTAATTTTTTTTATCACTACAAACCATAAATCATATTTGATTGAGTCTGGTAAAGAGTCAAAGTTTATTTTTTTTTAATTTTATAGTATTGAAACATGGAAATTCAATTGAGACAAGATGGTGGAATAACTTAGCAGAAAAAGTTTTTCAAATGTTTAATTTTGATAAAAATATATGTAATATATTTCTTTTTTTATATACAAACAGATTAGAATTTGTTTATTATTTTCAATTTAAGTTGAAAAGCTATCAAAATTTATATAGTAAAAGTTTAATTTATTACTAACCCTGAAAAATAGTCATATTTTATATAAATAAATACAGGAAACTACAAAAGCACATTATGGTATTGCCCCGTTTTCATTTAAAATGTTAGAAATGAAAAGGGAGAAAATCTAAAGGAATAAAAATATTATTTAATCACAATATTGATAGTTGTCCTCAATTGATAAAATTATGGGTAACTTTTTAATCTCCTTTTGGGATTTGTAAAACTTGTTTTCCTAAAGTATGATGGATCCAAGGTTGCTTAACCACTGAGCCACATCCCCTTTTATTTTTTATTTTTTATTTATTTTGAGACAGGATCTCACTAAGTTGCTGAGGCTGGCTTTGAATTTGAGATCTTTCTTTTTTCTTTTTTTGTTTTTTAATTTTTTTAATTTTTTATTTTTTTAAATTTTATTTATTTATTTTTTTATTGGTTGTTCAAAACATTACAAAGCTCATGACATATCATCTTCCATACATTTGATTCAAGTGGGTTATGAACTCCCATTTTTACCCCATATACAAGTTGCAGAATCACATCGGTTACACATGCACATTTTTACATAATACCATATTAATGACTGTTGTATTCTGCTACCTTTCCTATCCCCTACTATCCCCCCTCCCCTTCCCTCTCATTGGGAATCAACCTAACAAAAGAGGTGAAAGATTTATACAATGAAAACTACAGAACCCTAAAGAGAGAGATAGAAGAAGATCTTAGAAGATGGAAAAATGTACCCTGTTCATGGATAGGCAGAACCAACATCATCAAAATGGTAATATTACCCAAAGTTCTCTACAGATTCAACGCAATGCCAATCAAAATCCCAACGACATTTCTTGTAGAAATAGATAAAGCTATCATGAAATTCATATGGAAAAACAAAAGACCCAGAATAGCAAAAGCAATTCTAAGCAGGAAGTGTGAATCAGGCGGTATAACGATACCAGATTTCAAACTATATTACAGAGCAATAGTAACAAAAACAGCATGGTACTGGTACCAAAACAGGCAGGTGGACCAATGGTACAGAATAGAGGACACAGAGACCAATCCTCAAAATTACAACTTCCTTATATTTGATAAAGGCGCTAAAAGCATGCAATGGAGAAAGGATAGCATCTTCAACAAATGGTGCTGGGAAAACTGGAAATCCATATGCAATAAAATGAAGCTGAACCCCTTTCTCTCGCCATGCACAAAAGTTAATTCAAAATGGATCAAGGAGCTAGATATCAAACCAGAGACTCTGCACCTGATAGAAGAAAAAGTTGGCTCCGATCTATATATTGTGGGGTCAGGCTCCAAATTCCTTAATAGGACGCCCATAGCCCAAGAGTTAAATACAAGAATAAACAAATGGGACTTACTTAAACTAAAAAGTTTTTTCTCAGCAAGAGAAACAATAAGAGAGGTAAACAGGGAACCTACATCCTGGGAACAAATTTTTACTCCTCACACTTCAGATAGAGCCCTAATATCCAGAATATACAAAGAACTCAAAAAACTAAACAATATGATAACAAACAACCCTATCAACAAATGGGCCAAGGACCTGAACAGACACTTCTCAGAGGAGGGCATACAATCAATCAATAAGTATATGAAAAAATGCTCACCATCTCTAGCAGTCAGAGAACTGCAAATCAAAACCACCCTAAGATACCATCTCACTCCAGTAAGATTGGCAGCCATTATGAAGTCAAGTAACAACAAGTGCTGGCGAGGATGTGGGGAAAAGGGTACACTTGTACATTGCTGGTGGGACTGCAAAATGGTGCGGCCAATATGGAAAGCAGTTGGAGATACCTAGGAAAGCTGGGAATGGAACCACCATTTGACCCAGCTATTGCCCTTCTCGGTCTATTCCCTGAGGACCTCAAAAGAGCATACTATAGGGATACTGCCACTTCAATGATCATAGCAGCACAATTCACAATAGCTAGACTTTGGAATCAACCTAGATGTCCTTCAATAGATGAATGGATTAAAAAACTGTGGCATCTATACACAACGGAGTATTAAGCAGCACTAAAAAACGACAAAATCATGGATTTTGCAGGGAAATGGATGACATTAGAGCAGATAATGCTAAGTGAAGCTAGCCAATCCTTAAAAAACAAATGCCAAATGTCTTCTTTGATATAATGAGAGCAACTAAGATCAGAACAGGGAAGAAGAGCATGAGGAAAAGATTAACATTTAACAGAGACGAGTGGGGTGGGAGAGAGGAAGAGAGAAGGGAAACTGTATGGAAATGGAAGGAGACCCTCATTGTCACACAAAATTACATATAAGAGTTTGTGAAGGGAAAGGGAAAAAAATATGTAATATATTTCCACATCATGTTGCAATCAATAGACCTGTAATCAATGCCCATGTCTCATTCCCTACATTATATTTCTGATCCTTGCAATAATTTTATTTGTCTTTTGATTATTTGGAAATTATAAGTGAAGCAGTTGTTCTCACCTACTTTAATTTTAATACTATGGTTATTCTGAAAGGAAATCAATACTTCTTCATTCCTCAAACAGCTAAAAACTTACAGAGAGAGTATGAAGAGAAGAATGATTAATGAAGCTTGATGGTTGGTTTGATCCTAAAACTCTTTGCTCTCATCACACATTTTGAACAGAAATTTGCAGAAAATTTCTAGATATCATCTCTAGATTCATGATTTCATATGAAATTGCTTCTCTCCAAATTATCCTGTCACTTAGAGTTCAAGCTATCTAACAAAAAAATTAAAATTCAGTTGAATAGCAATAGTATTTAGCTTTGCAAAAAGGCATATAAAATGTCACAGAGTTAGCCTCAATATTATGCAGAATGAGAAATAATATAATTAGAAATATGTCACCTTTATTGTTACTGCTGGATACGTTACCAAATAAAATAATAACTTGAACCTGACAGATAGTATTACGATTTTTTAAAAAATAAAGTTAGATTTACAGACATGTTGCACACACTCTTCATTCAGCTTTCTGTAATTTTAATGTCTTACATAACCACAACATAATTATAAAAACTAAGATATTACCATTGATTCTATATTATCAACTAAACCAAAAATTGTATTAGATATCCCCTTCATCTTTCCACCAATATCTTCTTTCTGTTCCAGGGTGCAAGGCAGGAACTGACACAAAATTAATTTGTCTCTATCATCTCCTCAGTCTTCCTTTGTTTTTCAAGGGGCATAAATCAATTAATTTATTAGGATGTCTTCTAATTTGGGGTTTCCCTGTATTTTTTCATTATTAAATTGAATTTATGAGGTTGTTTTGTTTTATTTTGACAAGAAGATAACAGAAGTGATGTGCCTTTCTCAGAGCATTTTACTGAGTAGATTATGCTGAGAAGTTTTATTAGCAGTGACATGAACATTGACATGATTACTCTGTTAAGATGGTATATATGGAGTTTTCCATTATGAATGTACCTTTTTCTATTTCTTATTACTTAATATCTTGAGGAAGATACTTGAGATTATATTAGTATTTTCTCAGATTGTTGTTTATGACCTTTGGTGGATCTTGTCTGCAACAGTTCATATTGTGGTGTTCAATATTGCATTTGAACTTGTATTTCCCAAATGCCTTCTACATTACCAATTGAAATTCTCTGTGTGTGTGTGTGTGTGTGTGTGTGTGTGTGTGTGTGTGTTTATGCGTGCATTGATTAATCCAATAATTCACTTTTATCAGTATGTTGCACTTGTAGATATTTATTCTCTTGACAGTAATCCAGAAATGTATTTACTTTATTGCTCAAATAATTCCAGCTTTGGCCACTGAGAGCTCTTTCAGGTTGTTCTCTGTACCTTTGTAACATGCTCCTTAATATCTTCTCTTGAGCACTACCTTACTTTCTTTGGCCACAGTATGCTCCTGGTTCATCTTGAAATTTCTCCATCCACATCATGAAATCAACTGCTTCTTTAAGGATCCCTGGAAAATATGAAAATACTGATTTTAATTTAGTTTGGAAAGCACAGGTACTATTCCTAGTTGATACTAGCAGTATCAAAGATACATGAAGACCTCATTTTTTTGAGCCTCTTAACATCAGAAGAAACCCCAGTAGCAGGTGTGATTATTGCAATTTTGCTAATGAGAAAGCAAGGTAAGAAATATAGGAAGTAATTACCCTAATTTTCATAAAAGATGGGGCTGGCACTGTTATGGAAATCTTCCAAGCTTCAAAGTCTGATTCTTCCCACTTTGCCAGAACCCAAAGGAAACATTGAGAACTCCTCTATTACTGATTTGTTGGTCAGCTAATATTTAACCACATTAAAAGGCAGCTAGTGTAAAATAGTTTTGCAGAAACCAGTATATCAGTCAATCTTCTCTGTTATGAAAAAATTCTGCTATTTTGAATAAAATATACCCTATCTTCCTTTCATATAAAAAGTCATGGAGACTGAGTTTGAGTTTGAAATTATGAAACATTCAGAAGAAAATATATTAGGAATGACAAGGTAAATATTTCCAATAAAAGAGTTCACCCAAACTGAGGTTGTAAATAAGAGAGTTTTTATAATGAAATTAGGGAGAAATAAAGAGATGGAGTTGGGACATCTCTTTACCCACTGTGTACTATCATTTTTGAAAACTCCCAAGTTTCATCCATCAGCTTGCATCCTATTAGAGTTGGTAAATTCATGCAAAAAGGAATGTTCCTTGGACTACCATAAGCTTTTATTACCCATTTTCCTTTGATTGGGTAACAGATGACAGTTTATAATAGAATAGAAGGCTATGGTAACATGGAAAAAAACATAAAATTTAACATTTATGTATTTCCAACTCCTAGTCACATGTCAGAGGGATTTAAAAAGGATTAAGTGAGAAATTTATGGCTTTGAACAATCACATTTACAGCAATGATATTAAGACTTTCAAAAGGATGAAAAATGGAAAAATTATAGTGTCAGATTCTTCAGGTACATAGTCTGCTACAGCCAAGAAACACCTTAAATATATGTATGTGTGTTTGTCATCAATTTCTGGGGCAAAGAGACCTTGAAGTACATTACAAGACAAGTCTGCTTTCTCACTATTCAAGGATGGGAAGACAACTTTCTACAATGTGCAAACCAAATCAAAGTTTCCATGTGTACATGGTACAACTTCACATCCGAGTTTTAGTTCTCAGTTGAATGTATGATTTTGACAAACTCCAGAGCTTTCTACCCTTTCCTTACATGACTTTGGAAACAGAAGCTAAAATAAAATCATGTATCATTAGAAGAGATGAAGACTCTGCCCTTAAGGCACCACATCCAAGAGATAAACTGGAGGAAAGAGGCAGATTAAATACATATCTTACTATGTAATAGAGTAAAATAGATATTTATTGTGCAAATATGTATATATTTGCACATAAAATTTAATATATAGTGAATATGTGCACATATTTATAAATACCTTTGATATACATACTTTATATATTTTATGTATATGTGATCAATGAATTTTGATAATTATATTATTTCATTTGTATATAAGCATAGTAATTATAATATGTAAATATAAAAGTACATTTATATCACCTATAGAAATATGCAGATTTGTGTATATAAATTTGTCATGTGTATATGACCACCTGTATGTAAAAGCTAATTGATTGACAGCATCTAGATGCATAATTCAGTAAAGAGCAATGATGTTGCTGTTCCATGTTGGAAAAACAACAACCACCTAATACTGGATTTCAGTGTTTCTCACAACATGGAAAAGAAATTACACTGGCAATTCAGCTGTGATTTGAGAAAACAATAAATGATATTTCTGGTTTTCCTAATGCAAAAGTTGCAGAAGTTCCCACCTCTGTGCAGAGCAGAGGTCTGCAGACCAGCTTTGGGAATAAATAGGTGGCAACCGGGCTGAGAGCTGGACAGTTGTGTGGCAGGGGAGTAAAGAGGCATTTTGGAGACTAAAATGAAAGAAACTCCTCTGTTTAGAGAATATCTTGATGAGTCGTAGCCTGGTTTGACAGTTGAGCAGGTGGAGACATCAAGACGCCAAGGACAATGACCAGGGGTCAGGGACACAAGAGGCTGTTTGAAGTGGGAATGAACCTAGAAAGAAAGGAGTGAGAGTAGACCTGGCTGAGCCCAGGATAGGAGCCTGGCACTTACCTTGTGAGAAATGGTAAAGGAACTTTTTATAAAGGAACAAATATGACTACAAAGTTACATTAGTGTTTAAATGTTACAGTAAAATTCATCTCTGACTCTTTTCACCCAGATCTTCTATAAAGTCTACTTAGATCAGCCTCTTATCAAGAAATAGAAACATGAGTCAAAAAACCCAAGCACTAGGTATTTCAAAAGTCTAGAGAGAACCCTGAAGACAATGTGATAGGGCTTGGATCCAACCTTAGATAAATCTTATGGGTTAGGATGATTCCAGCTGACATTTGGGCTTTAGTATTAAAAAATTTTAATAAAGCTTTTTTTTTCTTTGAGACCCAGAATACTAGGAAACTACCATGTGAATGTTTCACAATCCTTTTATATTCCTTACCTCTTCAAACAGCCCCTGTTCAATTTTAAGAGGTGTTTCATATTCATTGCAGTGTGTGGGAAAGTTGTTGACTTCAAAATGGAGTCACCTGTGTCAAGCCCCAGCAAAATAGAGCTGGACAAGGCCATAGACGGAAGGCTATCATGCGTAATTTTTCTTGATGTCAGGAACTATCACAAGACTTTTTTTTTTTCCAAACTACAGTTTTAATACATGAACCCTACAAGACAGTCAGCAGCCACTAATACAAAATCACTTGCTCAGAACAATTTTTCAAACCCAACTGATGAAACAGCCTGCTGTGATTTTTAAGAACAGTTAACATAGTAACCACAACCAATGGTCAATCAGAGCTGGCTGGCTTTTGCAAAAAAAAGTGCCAATGAACTTTCTTTCAAATTATCCTACAAAAAAATTTTTAAAAAACTTTTCCTCAATAAAATTCTCAACCTTTGTTTGTTCCTTGGACATACCAGAGGCTTCCTTTGGCTGTGTATTTGTGAATGCATGTGTGAATAGGATTGAAATCTCTTTGTTTATTCCCAAATAAAACCCTTCTGCAAGGAGATGTGTCTCAATATTTTTGTTTGATGACTTTGACATACGGGAGAGGAGTTCATAGAAAAATTAGGAGGAAATAAAAAGCTGTGTCTGAATAACTGGAATTTCTTTCTGTGAAATAAAAAAGAGATGCAGTAAGAAAATCTAACTTGACTTGGGCAAGAGTTGCTTTTAAGACTTTAGATGGATCCCATTCATAATGGTTAGTAGAAATAAATTTGACCTATTCAATAAATGACTTCTACCTCCTGGGCCTTGTGATATATGTTAATTGTGCACCTAAAAATAAGGGATGGTATATGAGTTCACAAAGCTTATGGCTGAGAGGTGGAAATGAACAGAAGAAAAGATAGCACACTAGGCTTTGGAGACACCCCAACCTAAAATTCCATACTTCTTGACCTGGGATTCAACTGCTTCTAGGTTCTAAGGCTCAATTGTAGTAAAACAGGATATATTATACATGTTATCTACCAGAGGAAATAAAACTGAAAGTGGGTCAAAGATAAATAACTTGTACATTTGGCCTTTTGCAGTTAAGGATTTTGGTTTTTGTAATAAGGAAATAGATACTTGTATATGATTAAACATGATGCTGCATGTAGAATACTTGCATAACATCATACTCACAAGCATTCAGTGTATTTATGTGCCGACAATAATCATGAGGATAATGATGATTAGAGGAGATGTGTAGATCAGGATTAAATAATCAAGGAGGGATTCTCCAACAAAGTGACTCACAAAAGAAAATTTTTGAAATGTTTTTACTAAATCAGCTTTCAGTAGGAAGGTATCAAATCACACTTAGGAAGGATGTATGTGGGCATTTAGGAAGAATTTACAATAGGTAAAACAAAGGAAAATATGAGTATTTCACTTTGCTCTCCAAAGGTGAGGCAGTGAGCATGCAAAATACTTGACCACTAGAGAGAATGAGGAAGAAAAACAGCAAAAAGTTCTAAAGCATAATTAAACTTAATATCACCTAACATCTTGACTGGTCTTAGTTCTTTCCTTCATTCATTCCTGAATTCACTTTTAGATTCAAATATATGTTGATTGTCCATTTGAGTGTGTGACTATGGGGATATGGCACAGAACAGGAATGGAAAATCTAGACACAAGTAGTCACATCTCATTTATTAAATATTTATAATCCAAAACAAGAAAAATATCTGTTCTCAAAGTATTTATTATAGCTCAAAGGATAAGTGGAAATATAATGGAAAGTTGGAAGGTTTCCAACAGAAAGATGACAGTTCAGAAAGAAGTAGCTCAGTAACCCACTGGCAAGTTAAGCAGCCATAATAATCATCACGTGAACATCACTGGAACCACTTATTTTACTAACATCTATGTTGTGTCAAACACTGCTCAGAGCTAATAAAGATTGGGATAGAAATAAGTCCTGTCCATAAGAGTTTAAAGTTTACTATCAGACACAAAAGGATACTGAAAAATATGCAAAAAATATTCATTTTGTGCTCCACTAAGTACTATTAAGAAAATATCAAATATGCTATGGAGAATAAAATGGAAAGGAAGCAATTGAATTTATGCAAGGGCACAGGCTTTCCTGAAGAATGACTAGGAGTTAGTAGAACACAGAAGTTTGGTGGAATAATATCTACCTTGTTGGAAGATTGAAAGTGACTTATGAATTCAGTGGAATCACACACAAATATATCTACACTGTGTTTGTAACTATGAACCCAGGAAAAATCAGCATTGTTGAAATTGAATGTGTGTCTGGTACCATGCTGACCACCTTGTATTGAATAGTTAATACTCAAACAATGCAGTGATGTGTGTTTTTATAAAAGATTAGTTTACATTTTCAAATTAACATATCAGGATTCATACCTAAATAGAGCCTTCAGTTTTGGCCACTATGTGATGGTTGTATATGAGATTGCATAAGAATAAAAATAGTCTTATTGATTGGGAAAGCAGAATTGCAGACTGATGTCATAATATTTTGGCAAGAAGTTATAGTTTTAGTTAAACAAATTCTCACTTTTCTATATTGCCTTTAGAAAGATATTGAAGCAGTCTTCCCTTCCTACATAAAAAGTGTTCTTTTTAAAAATAGGTCTTAATTTCTTACAAACTCTTTGTAAGTGTTTAATGTTATCAAAGCAATAATGTATATATATTCAAAAAGTACTATAATATAAAAAAATTTAAAACACCATTTTCCAAGAAACACAATAATCCTTTGGCCATTCTCTCAATTGTACTTCTGCTCTTTCATATCTTTTAGTAGTTTCTAATGTAATTTACCTCCACATTCCCAGGTAAATTATTTGGACAGCTATTTTTTGATTTTTAAATTTCAGATGATATTTATTGTTTTCTTGATATTGAGGTTGAGAATTAATCTCTTTGATACAATTTCCCTCTAGCCATAAATTCACAAATATCACTCTTATTTCCCCAATATATTAATATCATTCTTTTTTGTTATTGTTAAATGAATCCTTTATATTACTATGGCAGTACAAATATTATTTACAGTTAAGAGGGTAGTAGTACGTTGATTTTTTTAATAACTTCCTTTTTTGAATAACTCTTAATTGTATCACAATAATGAAAATGAAACCATTTTTTATCACATTATAAAGAATACAAATGCTCTTCTTACAAACTGCCATGTAGGTGCACTCATCCTCTTTTAGCCATAGTTCCACCTTTCATGGCTTCAGTCACACAGAGCTCACTCACTGTGGTCACAAAATATTAGATGGAACATTCCAGAAATACACAATTCATGAGTTTTAAATAATTTTATTACAACATACTGTTATAATTCTTCTATTTTATTGTTATTCTTTGCCTATTTTTAAAATTAACCTTCATCATTGGTACATATGTGTAGGGAAAAAACGTAGTATATAAGGAGTTGGTTACTATATGAGGTTTTAGGCATCTACTGGGAGTCATGGAATATATCCCCTGTGGGTGAGGGGGATTGCTGTAATAGGCTTAAATGTAACTTGTCAGGTAACCCACGATTCATTTTTTACTATTAGTCCTAGCTGCTCCTTTACTTTTGAAAACATTCAGTTGTTCTGACCTTCATTTTTATTGAACATATGATTAAATGATATGTAGACTTTCCCAGTTCAACTATATTTTGAGCTTTGTCTCAGACTTGTCTATATCTGGTAGCTATTGTACATCTTCTATAGAATGTATTAGTCAAAGTGTAAACTCACATTTAATAAAGCTACCCAGCTAATTCATCATTGCTTTATTTCATAATCTGAAAGCACTTGGAAGATTCTTTTACAAAATGAGCACCCATATGTTGAGACAAGAAAATGTGTATGTAAACCTGGATCATAAGAGCTGAGAGGCATGTTTGATATTTATCCCCGTTGTGGCTGAGTGTGCGCTGAAAATAGGTGGACAGACAAAGATACTGAAGGATTTTTTTGAAGCAACATCTGCAACCAATCACATAAAAGACGAAATGACAGGGACATTTAGTGATGGGATTGTTTCTCTGCCAACATTTTACTTAGAAAGGTCTTTCAGAATTGCACTTAGAAATCAAAACAGCAAAATGAGTCTACCATTTCTGTGAGATGTAACACCCGGGTACTCTAAGTTATGTGAAGAATGTATTTAAGTATCTGCTTGAAATCTGGGACCATTATCAAATGATCCAGAGCTACTGACACTGTTGCTTGATCTCTTCTTTCAGCCTTTTCCACCCACAAAAATTCTTTGCATTACTGTGCATTGAACGTGCTGGTATTGAATGTACATCAAGATGGTAATTTATGAAGTGAAAAAGCCTCCACTCTGGACTTGATTCTGTCTTGCATTTATTCATTTTATTCTAGGCCTCAGGGCCTGCCCCTTTTTGCTCTTCTCCTAGTCTTATTGTCTTTAGGTCATTTTTAGAAATTTTACAGTGAAAACTAAAAGTAGCATGTTTAGAGTTTTTTTTTTTTAATAAAGAAACTATTAAATATGGAATTTTAATATTGGAGATAGATGTTTTTGTTCCTTGCCCTGTGTACATGATGAGGGTGAATTTTTCTTTTATATTCTGTTGTTCATATGTCTAAATCATCTAACATGTATGCAGGACTTCTTCCTTTGTTCAAAATGGCAAAATTTGGACTAAGATATACACTTTTGAGTAGAAAACTAGCATACTATTTACAAGACATTAGCAAAACATGAGAGAAAGAGATAAAAGAATGTTTTACATAAAAAGTGAAATCAATAGGTTTGAGTACTGAAATCCGCAAGACTATTTTTTTTTTCTCCTGGGTTTCACACTCAGCCTTAACCATCTGATTTGAAAAATTACAATTTAAATTTCACATATATTTTTGAGTATGTTATCTATGATTTAATATCTGAGGTTAGAAGTACTCAATATACTTTATCTACTTATAAAATTCAGTTAATTCTGGTCCCATTTCTACATTGCTCTTAAAATCTTTATGAAGATTAAAACTCTGAAGAATATCAAGTCCTAAATCATTCTGATGCTCATCTGGGCTCACTTAGAGGAGAACTATTCTTTGTAGTTATCTTGTTTCTCAACACCTGTGCTTCACAGGACTATTGGGTGGGTTCCTGGTGCTTTAGATGTGTGCTGGCCCCCTGACTAGCTCCATGGGGAAACAGCTGTTCACTTCTTACCACTACCACCCATTAAGCAGCAATGGTCACTTTCAAATGGATTTTGATCACGTATAATGAGATCAGAGAAAAGAGGGAATGTTCCAGAGATGAGACAGAGTCTCTCTGATATAACACATTTTAAAATATATGTTATGTATTTGAATATTTCACATTATATATACAACATGAGTGTATATATAAAATATATATACTTACATATATACATATATATATATATATATATATATATATATATATGATACTTAAAAGAAGCTTTTCTCATATAAATAAAAACTGTACTTGAACACGAATTTAAGCCTTATTAATTTTGAAGAGAGGGAGTAAGCAGAGATCATGCTAAAATAAGCAGATTTCAGGGACTTTTACTCTAAAAAGGGAGAGGGATTGAAATGGGAGCTTTTGAAGACAAGAATATGTTAATTTTCTTGACCATAGTAAGTATTTTGCTGTATGTATTTAAACATCGTTTTGTTAATCTTAAGAATTTGCAGTTTTTTAAACATGAAGACATATGCATAAAAACAGGTAAAACTTGAGAAAACAGTAGATATGGAGGGAATTCAAAGTCATGTGTAGAACAGAAGCCTCAAAGAAAAGTCAATCAAAGAGATTCCTTTGGATAGGAATGTTGTCAATGTTCAATCTCTGCTTACTGAATACACACACACACACACACACACACACACACACACACACACACTCATGCACTGGGGATTGAACCACATCCCCAGCCATTTTTTAAATATTATATTTAGAGATAGGGTCTCACTAAATTAACTAAGTTGCTGAAGCTGGCTTTGAAATTGCAATCCTCCTGCCTCAGTCTCTCAAACTGCTAGAATTACAGGCATGGGCCACTGCACCTAGCTTATTTCTTATATTTGTAAGTGTGTATATGTGTGTGCCAGAAAGAGACAAATACACATAGCATATCATTATAACACAAATAGCTTCATGTTTTGATGGCAAAAAGGAACTAGAAATAGTTTTTCACTTAGTTATACTGAATTTCAGTGATAATAACTTTAAGCTATGTATGGATGATAGTGATTCTGTATCTGACATACCTCGATTTTCCCGTCTCTGTTATGTACATGTAAAAGTGCTTATGTACATGGGAATGTCTGATTATGTACATGGGAATGTCTGATGACTGGGCATTTTGTTCCAGGGCTGAGATGAGAGAGAGATACCTGCTGGGGTATAAAATTTAAGAAAACACTAAAAAAATAGTTCAACAATCAATATTACCCCTTATGCTTTGTACTTCAATATGGCCCTGCATGGGTTTGTTTCTGATTCTGTCATTATTTAAATAAATTTTGATATTGTTTTCATCATGAATATTTTTCAATAATTTCTATTTTAAATATTGTTTTAAATATCATTTATGTTGATTTTTTTTGGTTGTTGTCCCTTAAATTTTGACCTCCAAGTAAGTGGTTTACTTGCCTATAATTAGTTCCAGTTTTATTCCTTAGAAGATAAATGTCTTTATAAGAAAATACAACAACATCTTAGCTCAATGAGTGGGAAAATGGTTTGTTCAAATGATAAATTTGTTTTTAACTGTGTGTTCATCTGTTGAAATAGTAAAATTGCCTGTAAGAAAAGGGATTTATGATCACCACCCTCCCAATTGCTAAAGGGATTTTTATCCATGGAACACTTGTTCATGTGTGCAAAGTTTTATGGATTGATCTCTCAGCCTTGTACTTTAAAAAATATTTTCCTAACCACAAAATTTTAATCTAGCAACCAGATGTTAACCACAGTGTCAGTGCTTATAAATATGCTATATTTTTTAAAAAATGCAAAGGACTTCCGGTTTCCACATCCGAAGTACTTGGAAATTATCACTCTCATCCTAAGACAAGAAGAAAGTTGAAGAAAAGAAAACTAAATGACTTTTCTTTGACTCATCAGAGAATCAAGATTGCAGAGCAAACCATGACTGAAATCTGAAGGGTGAGGCAAATTCAAAGAAACACAGCTAAGATCAGCTTACCTGGAGCAGAAGCCACTGAACTGTTCTGCATATTGAGATGGTAGCTTGAAAATTTGCTGGAGACTGAACCTGGATGTGGTCCACAGTGAGGAACTCCTGAGTTCTTAAGTCCTGGAGAGCCCTCCATATTTGCATGGATTTTAACTGAAGGAAGGGCAGTAGGTTCTCTTGATGGGATCCAAGAAAAACCAACTGTGTCTTTGATAGGAGGAGGAGAAAGCTAACTACTTTGAAATATACCCAGGGTATTCTCCATGACAAAGGCTTTCTTTCCTGTGAGAGTTTCCAGAGCCTTGTTTCACATAGGAAGTATTATCCATCTCCTCCACACTATAATGGTCCCATCTCACCTAAGAAGGGGAGGGAAAAATGAAGAAAATGCTTGTGAAAATCCCAGCTGAGAGGCACAAAAAGACTGAAATAAAGCCATTAAGATTATAGAATGCATTCCATCTCACACTCCTTACCACCATATTAACAGAGCTTCCCCATATGAATGGATTAAAGCTGAAGAATCAGTCTTTATGTAATGATAAGTCCCCGAGGAAACCCAAAGACAACCATGGAAACAAAGCACTGACACCAAAGGAAATATTAGTTTCTGACATCTACAGCTATGGTGAATAGTAAACCCAGCTTAACTCCTAGTCACATCAACCTAAATATCCCTGTTCAGTACACTATGTAGAGCTTTCAATATATATATATATATATATATATATATATATATATATATATATATATATATACACACACACACACACGTATATATAAATCTATTCATGTATATTTAAAATATGTATAAATATATATGTCATCATATGACATATCTCCCCCCCAAAAGCAAGCATCAGAACCAGGCTCAGAAATGGAGGAGATTTTAGAATTTTCAGACCAGAATTTAAAAATAGCAATAATTAATATGCTAATAGTTTTAATAGAGTTAGACAATAGGCAAGAACAGACCATCAATGTAAAAAGAGAGATGAAAGCTCTAAGAAAGAATCTAAAGAAAATGCTAGAAATCAAACCACTGCAACAGAATAAAGAATGACTTTGATGGACTGAGGAAAGACTAAGGGACCTTGAAGCAATGCCATTAGATATATCCAAAAGAATATCAGTAGAATCATGAAAACACAGAACCTAATATCCAAGGGCTGTGGGACATATTTTGAAAGGTGTGACATAGACAGAATTGGAATACTGAAAGGAGAAAAAAAGAGCAGGAGAAATATTTGAGGCAATAATGGTTGACAATTCTCCAAGCTTAACAACATAGCAAACGATAGACCATGAAGCTCAGAGAACATCTAGGTATGCCATATTCAAACTGACCAATGCCAAAGACAAAGGAAAAACTTTGAAAGAAGGGAAAGGGAAAGTATTATCTGCAGAGGAAAAATATAGAGACATAGCACATGTCTCATCAGGAACTATGCAAACAAGAAGAGTGGAGTGAAATATTTAAAGTATTGAAAGGAGAGGAGAAAAGCCTACCAAGTGATAATTCCCATAACCACAGAGATTAAACTTCAAAAATAAAGGAAGTGTGAAGACTTTCTCAGAAGAAAAGAAATGGAGTGAATTCATTACCAATACATTCTAATAAAAGCACTGGAAAATAAATAAATGAAGGCAAAATAGAATCTTTTGATATCTATTCTTAATTATTCTAATAGATAATTATTTGCTATTAATAACAGTGCATGTGTGACTACAGCATGTGTTAAATTAATGACAGTAATTGTATAAGTGGTGGAAGAGAGTCCTGTGAATGCTCTGCTAGAAGGCACCTGCGATGTCCATGCTCCAGTATGGAACCATTGGAAAGTAAACTTCAATTAGTTAAAAATGTGTATTGCAAACTTTGTGACAATCCCTAAGATTTTGTTTAAAAGACACATTCTGATATGTTGACAGCAAAGAAAAAAACAGATGGGCTTACATAAAATTCTAAACTAAAACCAGAGAAATAAACAATGAAGAGCAGTAAATATAATAGAGTTGCAAACATGGCAGATGTTAATCCAACTATATCAATAATCATGATAAGTACATTAAAGGCAGGTTGTTACTGTGGATTTTAAATGAAGACCTGCAAGTTGTCTACATGAAATCCTCTTTAACTAAAAGAAACATGTTAAAATTAAAGAGGTGGAGAAAGATGCATCATGCTAATATTAATCAAATAAAAGTTGGCATATCTTGATTAATTTGAAACAAAGAACCATTCTGACAAAAGAAAAGTATCTGGTGAAAAAAAATAAAAGATTCCATAATGATTAAAAGGTCAATTCTCCAAAAAGAAAATCCTTAATGGATATGCACCAAACAACAGAAAATAAAAAATGCATAAAGTGAAAATGAATAGAACTGAAAGGATTCATAGATCCATCCACTATTGTCGCCAGAGGTGATAACAACCTTTTCTCATCAACTAATTTCAAGCAGGCAGGAAATCAGTAGGTTATGGTTGACCTGAGCAGCATTACAATCAACCCAATCTAATTGACATTTATAAAATTCTCCTTCCAACAACAGCATAATACACATTCTTTTCAAGGTAATGTAGCACATGAAACAAGATTTAAACATGTCTTAACTCATTTATGGGAGTACAAATCATACAGAATATGTTTTCTGGTCAAAGTAAAATTAAGCTAGAAATCAAGAATAGAATAAGATCTGGAAAATCCTCAATTATGAGGATATGAAACAACAAATTTCTAAATGTCACTTGAATAAAATAAATCTCAAGAGAAATCTAAAATAAATTGAATAAAGTGAAAATTAAAATACAACTTATCAAAACATGTGGGAGGTAGTGAAAATATTGCTAAGAGGGATATTGTTTAGTTTTAAATGAATTAGAAAAAATGGTGAGATGATATTTATGTGAATTGATTTTATTGGTGTGATTATTTTAAAAAGTAAATGTATATAAGATTATTAAATTCCATAGCTTAAATATCTGGATTTATTACTTTTCAAATATATCTCAATATAATTTTAAAAGAAATTATAATAAAAGGTAAAATATCTAAAATATATAATCTAGATCTTAGGGATCTAGCTTTAGGGAATAATCCATCTTAGGGAATTAGAGAAAGAATAATAATATATGTCTGGAGCAATCACAAAACATAAATTTAAAAATAGAGCAGAAAGCTCTATTGTAGAAGATGTATAAAGAAAGTCCCAAATAATTAACAGAAAAAAACCAAACAATAAATGCTGGAACTAATATGCAACAATAGCAAGTTTGCAGGGCTTAGGTTGATGTACAAATGTCCATTGATATCCTATGTGCCAGTAAGGAACAATTGGAACTTGAAACACAATACAATTTATATCATTGTTAAAAAATAAAAAAGATGAAATACAAATCTAGCCAAATGCAGCTATTGGAAAAAGACTACAAAATTCTAATGTAAGAAATGATTGAAGATGGAGAGGAACTCTGAATAGACATGAAGATTCAGTATTGTTGAGATGTCAGTTCTTTCCATTTTGAATTACAGATTCAACAATCTCAAATACAAAACTAGCAAGTTACTTTGTGGAAGTCAACCAGCTTAACCTAAAGAAAGACAAACAGACTCAGATTTGCAGAAACAATTGTATATGCATAGGCAGAAGAAAAATAAAACAAAGAATCCAGAAACAGATCTTATATTTTTCCTAAAAGGTAACTAAAAATGAAAACAAACCTGAATGTGAAATTTAAAACCGCAAAACTTCTAGAAGGTAACAGGAAAAATGTCAGTGACTTTGGGCTTGTTAATAATTTTTAAAAATTTATTAATTCTAATCAGTTACACATGACAGTAGAAAATTCTTCAATTCATTGTATACAAATGGAGCAGAATTTTTCACTTCTCTGGTGGTGCATAAGTAGAGTCACACCATTCGTGCAATCATACATGTACCTAGGGTAATGATGCCTTGTATCATTCTACCGACTTTCCTATCCCTTTGCCCCATCCAAAGTTCCTTCACTTATCCCATGCACTTCCCCATATGGATTAGCATCCACTTATCAGAGAAAATATTCGGCTCCTGTTTTTTTGAGATTGGCTTATTTCGCTTAGCATGATATTCTCCAACTCCATCCATTTTCCTAAAAATGCTATAATTTTATTCTCTTTTAATTCAGAGTAATATTCCATTGTATATATATACCACAGTTTCTTTATCAATTCACCTATTGAAGGGCATCTAGTTTGCTTCCACAATTTAACAGTCATAAATTGTGCTGCTATAAACATTGATGTGGCTGTGTTATTATAGTATGCTGTTTTTCCTTTGGGTAAAGATTGAGGAGTGGGATAGCTGGGTCAAATGGTGGTTCCATTCCAAGTTTTCTAAGGAATCTCCATACAACTTTTCAAATTGGTTGCACCAATTTGTAGCCCCACCAGCAATGTATGAGTTTACCTTTCCCCCCACATATTGCCAACACATATTGTTGTTTTTATTCTTGATAACTGTCATTCTGACTGGTTTGAGATAAAATTTCAGAGTAGTTTTGATTTGCATTTCTCTAATTACTAGAGAATTTGAACAATCAATTTGTTGATTGATTGTGTATCTTCTTCTAAGAAGTGTCTGTTCAGTTCCTTAGCCCATTTATTGATTGGGTTGTTTATTTTGGGGGTGTTAAGTTTTTTTTTGTTGTTGTTCTTTATATATCCTGGAGATTAGTGCTCTATTGACATGTATGTGGCAAAAATTTGCTCCCAAAATGTAGGCTCTGTCTTCACCTCATTGAACGTTTCTTTTGCTGAGAAGCTTTTCGGTTTCAGTTGATCCCATTTGTTGAATTTTTATTTTATTTCTTGCACTTTAGGAGTCTTGTTGAGGCAGTTAGGGGCCTAATCTGACATGATGAAGACTGGGGCTTACTTTTTCTTCTATTAGGCACAGGGTCTCTGGCCTAATTCCTAGGTCCTTTATCCACTTTGAGTTGAATTTTGTGCATGGTGAGAGACAGGGGTTTAGTTTCATTTTTCTGCATATGGATTTCCAGTTTACCCAGCACCATTTTTAGAAGAGGTTATCTTTTCTCCAATGTATGTTTTTGGCGGCTTTTTCTAGTATGAGATAATTGTATTTATGTGGGTTTGTCTCTGTGTCTTCTATTCTGTACATGTCTCCTTTGGTGCCAATACCATGTTGTTTTTGTTACTATCACTTTGTAGTATAGTTTAAGTTCTGGTATTGTGATGCCTTCTGCTTCATTCTTCTTGATAAGGATTGCTTTAGCTATTCTGAGTCTCTTATTTTTCCAAGTAAATTTCATGATTGCATTTTGTATTTCTATAAGGAATGACATTGGGATTTCAATTGAAATTGCATTGAATCTGTATAGCACTTTGGGTAGTATGGCCATATTGAAAATATTGATTCTGCTTATCCAAGAACATGGGAGATCTTTATGTTTTCTAAGGTCTTCTTCAATTTCCTTTTTAGTGTTCTGTAGTTTTCATTGTAGAGGTCTTTTACCTCTCTTGTTACATTGATTCCCAAGGCCCAAGGTTTTTTTTTGTTTGTTTGTTTTTTGTTTTTTGAGGCTATTGTGAATGGAACAGTTTTCATAATTTTTATTTCAGAGGACTTATCACTGATGTACAGAAATGCATTTAATTTATGGGTATTGATTTTATATCCTGCTACTTTGGTGAATTCATTCATTAATTCTAGAAGTTTTCTGGTGGAATTCATTAGATCCTCTATGTATGTAATTATGTCATCAGCAAATAATGATAGTTTGAGTTCTTCTTTTTCTATTCACATCCTTTTAATTTCTTTCATCTATCTAATTGCACTGGCTAGAGTTTTTTAATTGAATAGAAATGGTGAAAGGGGCATCCCTGTCTTATTCCCATTTCTATAGAGAATGCTTCCAATTTTTCTTCATTTAGGATGATGTTGGCCTTGGATTTAGCAAAGATAGCTTTTACAATTTTGAGGTATGTTGTTAATATCCCTAGATTTTTTTAGTGTTCTGAACAGGAAAGGGTGTTATATTTTGTCAAATATTTTCTCTGTATCATGGGTATAATCATATGATTCTTATCTTTGGGACTATTGATGTGATGGATTATATTTATTAATTTCTGTATGTTGAACCAACCTTGCATTCCTGGAATGAACCCCACTTGATCATGATGTACTATTTTTTTAAAATGTTTTTGTGTGCAATTTGCCAAAATTTTATTGAGAATTTTTGCATCTATGTTCATCAGGGATACTGGTCTGAAATCTTTCTTTGATGTATCTCTGTCTGGTTTTGTTATTAGGTTGATTCTAGTATTGTAGAATGAGTTTGGAGGCATTTCCTCCTTTTCTATTTCATAGAATAACGTGAGGAGTATTGGTATTAATTCTTCTTTGTAGGTCTTGTAGAACTCAGCTGAGAATCTGTCTTCTCCTGGGGTTTTCTTGATTGGCAGTCTTTTGATGGCATTTCTATTTCCTTGCTTGAAATTGATTTGTTTAAGTTGTATTTTTGGGTAGGTCAAATGCCTAGAGAAATTTTCCAATGTCTTCAAGGTTTTCTATTTTAATGGAGAATAAATTTTCAAAATAGTTTCGAATTGTCATCTGTATTTTAATAGTGTCTGTTGGATATTTCCTTTTTCCTCACTAATTTTATTAATTTGAGCTTTCTTTCTCCTCTTTTCATTAGAATGGCTAAGCAGTTGTCAATTTTATTTATTTATTCAAAGAACCAGCTTTTTATTTTGTCATTTTTTTGAATTATTTCTTTTGTTTCAATTTCATTGATTTCGGCCAAATTTTAATTAATTATGGTATTCTGCTTGTTTTGGTGTTGGTTTGTTCCTCGTTTTCTAGGGCTTTGAGATGTAATGTCAGGTCATTTGTTGTTGACTTTTTCTTCTTTTAATGAATAAGCCTAATGCAATGAACTGTCCTCTTAGTATTGCCTTTATAGTGTACCAGAGATTTTGATAGGCTTTATTGGAGATTTCACTTACCTCTAAGAATTTTTATCACCTTCCTTCTTTATCCATGGATCATTCAATATGGATTATTTAATCTCCAGGTGTTGAAGTAGAATCTATTGTTTATTTTATCATTGATTTCTAATTTCATTCCATTATGATTATATAGAATGCATGGCAGTATCTCTATTTCTTTGAATTTTCTAAGACTTACTTTGTGGCATAAAATATGGTCTATTTTGGAGAAGGATCCATGCGCTGCTGAGAAAAAAGTGTATTTGCTTGTTGATGGATGGAATATTCTATATATGTGTGTTTAATCTAAATTATTGATTGTTTTATTGAGTTCTATAGTTTCATTCTTTAGTTTTTGTTGGGAAGATATATCCAGTGGTGAGAAGTTGTGTTAAAGTAATCCTGTATTATTGTGTTATAGTCTATTTGATTCTTGAAGTTGAGAAGGGTTTGTTTGATATACATAGATGCCCTATTGTTTGGGGCATAGATATTTATGATTGTTATGTCTTGTTGATGTATGATTCTCTTAAGTAGTATGAAATGACCTTCTTTATCCCTTTCACTAGCTTTGGTTTGAAGTCCACTTCATGTGATATGAGAATGGATACCTCTGCTTGTTTAAGCAGTCCATGGGAGTGACACTTTTCCCATCCTTTCACCTTCAATCTGTGAATGTCTTCCTGTGAGATGAATCTCTTGAAGGCAGCGTATTGTTGGGTCTTTTTATTTTTTCTCTTAAAATCCAATCTGCCAGTCTATGTCTTTTAATTGAGGAGTTCATGCCATTTATATTCAGGGTTATTATTCAGACATGGTTTGTATTCATTGTCATTTTGGTTTATTTTTGTTTTTTAATTTGACTTGGATTCTCCTTTGATAGGCCTTTCCTTTAGTGAAGTTGTTTATTTTACATGTTTTCATTGTTTCTTTTCATTTTCTCCTCATGGAATATTTTGTCAAGAATGTTCCTGTAGTGCAGGCTTTCTTGCTATATATATATTTTTAACTTTTTCTTATCATGGAAGGTTTTTATTTCATCATCAAATCTGAAGCTTAATTTTGCTGGATATAAGATTCTTGGTTGGCGCCCATTAATTTCAGAGTTTTTATATGTTGTTCCAGATTCTCCTGGCTTTAAGGGTCTGGGTTGAAAAATCTGCTGACATCCAAATTGGTCTTCCCCTATATGTAATGTGATTCCTTTCTAATGTAGCCTTTAAAATTTTATCATAATCCTTATGCTAGGCATTTTCTTTTTTTTTTTATTTAGAAAAAAATCTTTATTTACAAAAAGTTAAATGGAAACTTTAGTGATAAGAGGCTCAAATAAACCAGTTAATCATATTTTAATTAATTAATTAAGTATGGTACTGTGGTTGAACCAGGGGTGCTTCACCACTGAGCTACATCCCCACATGTTTTTACTTTCTTTTTTTTAATGGCAGTTACATTTTATTTTATTTTTTATTTTTTTTATTGTTGGTTGTTCAAAACATTACATAGTTCTTGACATATCATACTTCACACTTTGATTCAAGTGGGTTATGAACTCCCATTTTTACCCCATATGTAGATTGCAGAATCACATTGTATACACATCCACTGATTTACATATTGCCATACTAGTGTCTGTTGTATTCTGCTGCCTTTCCTATCCTCTACTACCCCCCCTTCCCTCCCCTCCCATCCCCTCTTCTCTCTCTACCCCATCTACTGTAATTCATTTCTCCCCCTTGTTTTTTTTCCCTTTCCCCTCACTTCCTCTTATATGTAATTTTGTATAACCCTGAGGGTCTCCTTCCATTTCCATGCAATTTCCCTTCTCTCTCCCTTTCCCTCCCACCTCTCATCCCTGTTTAATGTTAATCTTCTTTTCATGCTCTTCGTCCCTACTCTGTTCTTAGTTATTCTCCTTATATCAAAGAAGACATTTGGTATTTGTTTTTTAGGGATTGGCTAGCTTCACTTAGCATAATCTGCTCTAATGCCATCCATTTCCCTGCAAATTCTATGATTTTGTCATTTTTTAATGCAGAGTAATACTCCATTGTGTATAAATGCCACATTTTTTTATCCATTCATCTATTGAAGGGCATCTAGGTTGGTTCCACAGTCTTGCTATTGTGAATTGTACTGCTATGAACATCGATGTAGTAGTATCCCTGTAGTATGCTCTTTTTAGGTCTTTAGGGAATAGACCAAGAAGGGGAATAGCTGGGTGAAATGGTGGTTCTATTCCCAGCTTTCCAAGAAATCTCCAGACTGCTTTCCAAATTGGCCGCACCAATTTGCAGTCCCACCAGCAATGTACAAGTCTACACTTTTCCCCACATCCTCAACAGCACTTGTTGTTGTTTGACTTTATAATGGCTGCCAATCTTACTGGAGTGAAATGGTATCTTAGGGTGGTTTTGATTTGCATTTCTCTGACTGCTAGAGATGGTGAGCAATTTTTCATGTACTTGTTGATTGATTTTATGTCCTCCTCTGAGAAGTGTCAGTTCAGGTCCTTGGCCCATTTATGGATTGGGTTATTTGTATCTTATTGTTTAATTTTTTTGAGTTCTTTGTATACTCTGGATATTGGGGCTCTATCTGAAGTGTGAGGAGTAAAGATTTGTTCCCAGGATGTAAGCTCCCTATTTACCTCTCTTATTGTTTCTTTTGCTGAGAAAAAACTTTTTAGTTTGAGTAAGTCCCATTTGTTGATTCTAGTTATTAACTCTTGTGCTCTGGGTGTCCTATTGAGGAATTTGGAGCCGGACCCCACAGTATGTAGATCATAGCCAACATTTTCTGCTATCAGACGCCATGTCTCTGATTTGATATCAAGCTCCTTGATCCATTTTGAGTTAACTTTGGTGCATGGCGAGAGAAAGGGATTCAGTTTTATTTTGTTGCATATGGATTTCCAGTTTTCCCAGCACCATTTGTTGAAAATGCTATCCTTTCTCCATTGCATGCTTTTAGCCCCTTTATCAAATATAAGATAGTTGTAATTTTGTGGATTGGTTTCTGTGTCCTCTATTCTGTACCATTGGTCCACCCGCCTGTTTTGGTACCAGTACCATGCTGTTTTGTTAATATTGCTTTGTAGTACAGTTTGAAATCTGGTATCGCCTCACCACCTGATTCACACTTCCTGCTTAGAGTTGTTTTTGCTATTCTGGGTCTTTTATTTTTCCATATGAATTTCATGATTGCTTTCTCTATTTCTACAAGAAATGCCCTTGGGATTTTGATTGGCATTGCATTAAACCTATAGAGAACTTTTGGTAATTTCACCATTTTTATGATGTTGGTTCTGCCTATCCATGAACAGGGTATATTTTTCCATCTTATAAGATCTTCTTCTATTTCTCTTTTTAGGGTTCTGTAGTTTTCATTGTATAAGTCTTTCACCTCTTTTGTTAGGTTGATTCCCAAGTATTTTATTTTTTTTTTGAGGATATTGTGAATGAAGTGGTTGTCCTCATTTCCATTTCAGAGGATTTGTCGCTGATATACAGGAATGCCTTTGATTTATGCGTGTTGATTTTATATCCTGCCACTTTGCTGAATTCATTTATTAGCTCTAATAGTTTCTTTGTAGACTCTTTTGGGTCTGCTAGGTATAGAATCATGTCATCTGCAAATAGTGATAATTTGAGTTCTTCTTTTCCTATTTTTATGCCTTTAATTTCTTTCATCTGTCTAATTGCTCTGGCCAGTGTTTCGAGAACTATGTTGAACAGAAGTGGTGAGAGAGGGCATCCCTGTCTTGTTCCAGATTTTAGAGGGAATGCCTTCAATTTTTCTCCATTCAGAATGATGGTAGCCTGAGGCTTAGCATAGATTGCTTTTACAATATTGAGGTATGTTCCTGTTATTCCTAGTTTTTCAAGAGTTTTGAACATGAAGGGATGCTGTACTTTGTCAAATGCTTTTTCTGCATCTATTGAGATGATCATATGGTTCTTATCTTTAAGTCTATTGATGTGGTTAATAACATTTATTGATTTCCATATATTGAACCAGCCTTGCATCCCAGGGATGAATTCTACTTGATCATGGTGCACAATTTTTTTTTTTTTTGGAATGTTTTTGTATCCAATTCGCCAGAATTTTATTGAGGATTTTTGCATCTAGATTCATTAGAGATATTGGTCTGTAGTTTTCTTTCTTTGAAGTGTCTTTGTCTGGTTTAGAAATCAGGGTGATGTTGGCCTCATAGAATGAATTTGGAAGTTCTCCCTCTTTCTCTATTTCCTGGAATAGCTTGAAAAGTATTGGTATTAGTTCTTCTTTAAAGGTTTTGTAAAACTCTGCTGTATACCCATCTGGTCCTGGGCATTTCTTAGTTGGTAGTCTTTTGATGGCTTCTTGTATTTCCTCAATTGATATTGGTCTGTTTAGGTTGTCTATATCCTTCTGACTCAATCTTGGTAGATCATATGTCTTAAGAAATTTATCTATGCCTTCACTATCTTCTATTTTATTGGAGTATAAGGATTCAAAATAATTTCTAATTATCTTCTGTATTTCTGAAGTGTCTGTTGTGATATTGCCTTTTTCATCCTGTATGCTAGTAATTTGAGTTCTCTCTCTTCTTCTCTTTGTTAGCATGGCTAAGGGTCTGTAAATCTTATTTATTTTTTCAAAGAACCAACTTTTAGTTTTGTCAATTTTTTCAATTGTTTCTTTTGTTTCAATTTTATTAATTTCAGCTCTGATTTTAATTATTTCTTGCCTTCTACTTCTTTTGCTGTTGATTTGCTCTTCTTTTTCTAGGATTTTGAGATGAAGTGTGAGATCATTTATTTGTTTTTTTGTATGTTTGTTTGTTTTGTTTTTTTTAAGGAATGAACTCCAGGCAATGAATTTTCCTCTTAGAACTGCTTTCATTGTGTCCCATAGATTTCGATATGATGTGTCTGTGTTTTCATTTATCTCTAAGGATTTTTTAATTTCCTCCTTGATGTCTTCTATAACCCTTTGATCATTCAGTAACCTATTGTTCATTCTCCAAGGATGCATGATTTTTCCTTACTTCTTTTATCGTTGATTTCCAGTTTCATTCCATTATGATCAGATAAGATGCATGGTATTATCTCTACTCCTTTATAATGTTTAAGAGTTGCCTGTGACATAATATATGATCTATTTTTGAGAAGGATCCATGTGCTGCTGAGGAAAAAGTGTAACTGCTTGATGTTGGGTGGTATAGTCTATATATGTCAATTAAGTCTAGGTATTAATTGTATTATTGAGTTCTATAGTTTCTTTATTCAACTTTTGTTTGGAAGATCTGTCCAGTGGTGAGAGAGGTGTGTTAAAGTCTCCCATAATTATTGTATGGTGGTCTATTAGACTCTTGAACTTGAGAAGAGTTTGTTTGATGAACATAGCTGCACCATTGTTTGGAGCATATATATTTATGATTGTTATGTCTTGTTGGTGTATGGTTCCCTTGAGGAGTATGTAGTGTTCCTCTTTATCCCTTTTGATTAACTTTAGCTTGAAATCTATTTTATTTGATATGAGTATGGACACTCCTGCTTGTTTCCGAAGTCCATATGAGTGATATGATTTTTTCCAACCTTTCACCTTCAGTCTATGTATGTCTTTTCCTCTCAAATGCATCTCCTGTAGGCAGCATATTGTTGGATGTTTTTTTTTTGATCCATTCTACTAGCCTGTGTCTCATAATTGATGAGTTTAGGCCATTAACATTTAGGGTTATTATTGAGATATGGATTGTTCTTCCAGCCATATTTGTTTATTTATGTTACTTAACATGGTTTGTTTTTCCTCTTTGATTATTTTTCCCTTTACTGTACTACCTTCCACTGTTGGTTTTCATTGTTATTTTCCATTTCCTCTTCCTGTAATATTTTGCCGAGGATGTTTTGAAGAGATGGTTTTCTAGCTGCAAATTCTTTTAACTTTTGTTTATTGTGGAAGGTTTTAATTTCATCTTCCATCCTGAAGCTTAATTTCACTGGGTACACAATTCTTGGTTGGAACCCATTTTCTTTCAGCATTTGAAATATGTTGTTCCAGGATCTTCTAGCTTTCAAAGTCTGTGTTGAAAGATCAGCTGTTATCCTGATTGGTTTACCCCTAAATGTAATCTGGTTCCTTTCTCTTGAAGCTTTTAAAATTCTCTCCTTATTCTGTATGTTGGGCATCTTCATTATAATGTGTCTAGGTGTGGATCTCTAATGATTTTGCATATTCGGTGTCCTGTAGGCTTCTAGGATTTGGCAATCTGTCTCATTCTTCAAGTCTGGGAATTTTTCTCATATTATTTCATTGAACAGATTGCTCATTCCTTTGGTTTTGACCTCTATACCTTCCTGTATCCCAATGACTCTTAAGTTTGGTCTCTTTATGTTATCCCAAATTTCTTGGATGTTCTGCTCATGGTTCTTAACAGTCTCGCTGAGCTGTCTATGTTCTTTTCAAGTTGAAATACTTTGTCTTCATTGTCTGATGTTCTATCTTCTAAGTATTGTACTCTGCTGGTAGTATTCTCAGTTGAGTTTTTAAGTTGGTTTATTGCTTCCTGCATTTCTAGGATTTCTGTTTGTTTGTTTTTTATAACTTCTATCTCCCTATATAGTTGATCTTTTGCTTCTTGGATTTGTTTATGTAATTCATTGTTGAAGTGATCTTTCATTGTCTGATTTTGCTGTCTAATGTATTCCTGGAGACTCCAGATCATCTGAAGCATGTAAATCCTGAATTCTTTATCTGACATTCCATCTGCTGCAGCTATTACCTCTTCTAAAGTTGAGTTGACCTGCATTGCTTGTGGTCCTTTCTTTCCTTGTCTTTTCATACTGTTCGCGTTTCTTTCTGCTTGGTGAAACTGTTGTGTTATATATTTCTATTGCTCTTGTATAGTTGCAAAGTCTCCCTTGCAGGGGCGGGCGGCAGCTATGCTCCTCCTCCAATTGGGGTGATCGATCTCGCTGGCGGGGCCGCTGGGCCCCTTCTCCAGGTCGCGTGGTCTGCCTACCTTGCGGGAAACGGCTGGGCCCCTCCTCCAATAGGAATGATCTGTCTACCACGCTGGCAGGCTTCTGGGCCTGTTCTCCAGTTTGCAGGTCTGCCTACCTTGCAGGCGCAGGCGGCGGCTGTGCCCCTCCTTCAAATGGGGTGATCTTTCAACTAGGCCGGCGTGCTACCAGGTTCCTTCTCCGGGACACGTGGTCTTCCTACCTTGTGGGCGGCAGCTGGGCCCTTCCTTCAATTGGGGTGATGTGTCTACCGCGCCGGCGGGCCGCTGGGCCTGCTCCACTGTTAGGTCGCAGGTCTGCCCACCTTGCAGGCACGGGAGGCGGCTCCTAGGCATTTTCATTATAATGTATCTTGATGTAGATCTGTTGTACTTTTGTACATTTTATGTCCTGTAAGCCTCATGTATTTGGTTTTTCAATTCATTCTCCATGCTTGGGAAATTTTCTGATATTATCTCATTGAAGAGATTATACATTCTTTTGTTTTGAATCTCTGTGCCTTTCTCTATCCCGATAAATCTTATATTCGGTCTTTTATGTTATTCCATAATTCTTGGATGTTCTGTTCATGGTTGATTACCATCTTAACTGTGTGGTCAATTTTATTTTCAAGATTGTATATTTTGTCTTCATTTTCTGAGGTTCTGTCTTCCAACGGTTGTTGATGCTTTCTATTGAGTTTTTGTTGTTGTTGTTGTTTATTGTTTCCTTCATTTCTAGGATTTCTAATCATTTGTTTTCATAATCTCTATCTCTTTCTTGGAGTAATCTTTTGCTATCTGCATTTGCTCTCTTATCTCTTCTTGGTGTGATCAGTGGTTGCTTGTATTTGCTCTCTTACCTCTTTGTTGGAATGATTAATTTTTGCCTGTATTTGCTCACTTAGGTCATTCTTTAATTCACAGATCATTTTAATTATGCACATCTTGAACTCCTTCTCTAACATTTCATCTACTGCACTCTTGATGGAATCTCTTGTTGTAGTATCTTGGTTTGTTTGGGGCACTTTTCTCCCTTTTATTTTTCCCCGTGTTGTGTACGTGTCTTCCTTTCTTGTATTGTAGATTGAGGTATTGCAGATTCTACCCTATAACCTGTACTGTCTCTGCAGATTACCAATAGCTCACTTTTAAGGGGGATATCAATAATTATAGTACCCAATGCAACCAATATGCAGCCGTAAATCAATTAGCTTCTATTTTGACATTTACAGTTTTGTTGCTATAAACAGAAATGATGATTTTGGTTATCTTCTATCATATAGCCAGTAGGTTTGCACAATGGTTTACAGTTTCTAATGGTGGACAGAGAAGAGAATAGGCTGTGATGTATATGAGGTAGGAAGGTACCTATATAGGAATATAGAGATATTAGATTATAGAACTAGTGAAAGGGTGATCTAAAGATTACCCTTTGGCTGTTAGCAGGAGAAAAAAGAGAGAGAGGAAACCTCATGCAAGGTTCCCTATACCTCTGCAACAGGATGGTCTCTGTTAGCACACCTCGTAGAGACACCTCTGATGCAACCAGGCTCACAAGGACTTGGTGATGGTTTCCCAGGTCCTGGTTGTTGTCTCTAGATGGATGCTGCCATATCTCTAGTTGCTGGTGGCAGTAGCATCAAGTCTATAGGTACCTTGGTTTGGGTTTCCAGGCCCCTGTCAGTGTCCCAAGGTGGAAGCTGCCCTGGCTAAAGATGGCAGAGGCAGAAGCAGAGATAAACCAAGATGTTGGTGGAGTTGTCCCAAGATGGAGGCAACTTCCTTCTGAGATGGGGCTGGAAGGATGGGCTCTACAATAGCACTGGGTACCCTGTTTGGTGATATGCAGTGTGGCATGTGGTGATCCAATGGGCAGCTGCCTCTTGGCCCTGTCGGATGTCCCATGGTGGAGATTACTGTGTGGAGAGGACTATGGTAGTGTTTGCCATGTCCCAAAATGGAGGTGGTTCGGGTAGAGCCACATGTTGGTGAATAGGAATCCCAGTATGGTGTTACTCTCCAGGCCAGGGGGCTGCATGGTATGGGTCCAGCCTCTCTGGGGTGCTATTGATAAATTTTAAACGCAATACGAAAGTAGAATCAGAAAAGAAAAAAATGCTAAATTGAACTATTAAAACTAAAAAAAAAAATAATACTCCATTAAAAACATGAGCAGAAGAAACACAATAAGCCACAAAATGGAAGAAAATATTTGCAAAACATATGTCTGATAAAAGACTTGTATCCAAAATTAAAAATAACTCTCAACTGTCAACAATAACAATGAAAGCAACCCACTAAAAAGAAAATAGGCAAAATATCTGAATGCACATTCCACCCATCCACCCAAGAAGATATAAAGATGGAAAGCAATCCTATGAAAAGATGCTCAAAGTCATTTATCATTAGGAAATTGCAAATTCTAGCAATATAAAGCTAATACTACACACTTATTAAAATGTCTAAAATTGAATAAACTGAAAATACCAAATGATAGGGAGGATACAGAGAGTAACAAGAACTGTCATTCCTCACTGGTGTAATGCAAAATGCTACAATTATTTCAGATGACAGTTTGATAGTTTTGTTTTTTTTCACAAAGCTAAATATATCTTTACCAAATGATCTAGCAATGTATTTCCTAAGTATTTATCCAACCAATTTGGAATCTACATGCACATGAAAACCTGAACATAAATATTTATATCAACTCCATTCTTTAGTGTCAAAAACTAGAACCAACCAAGATGCTCTTCAATAATGAATTAATAAATTTTCTGTCATGCTTATGGAATAATATTCAGCACTAAAAAGAAACGAGCTATTAAACCATGGCAACACATGGAAAAAGTGAATATTTCTTAATGAAAGAAGCCAGCCTAAAATGTTTACGTATATATGTTTCCAGTTACATTACATTATGGACAGTTGAAAAATCAAGACTGCCTAGGCTTCCAGAAGATAGGGAGGGAAAAGCCCAGGATGGTTTTCAGTGGTCAAACAATTCTGTATGATATTTCAAAGATGGATACATAGTATTATGCATTTGTCAATATACACAAAACTTTATAGCACAGGGGAAACTTAATGTATGTATGTGTGTGTGTGTATATATATATATATATATATTTACATACTATATATATTATTTAGATGGTCAGGGGACTGTAGGAATGAATGTATTCTCTGACAACACCATCTAATTATATTATACAAATGAAAAATAATAAGTTAGGGAAGAGAGAAAATGCTGACCTAAGTCATTCTAAAAATGAGAGTTGTCTGTAAGAGTAAAGTCAAAAGGAACTGCAAAAAAGCGCTATGCTCAGGTTGATAATTTTGTATCCCACGAAGATGAAGATTAACCATCTCGATGCTGTTATATATGTATACTGAAATTGAAAGAGTAAGTAAAGGTATGGAGACTGGTGGAAGTAATCAGTTTTATCACTGTTACAAAAGGAATGTATAGGGGGATCCAACATGGCGGCGGGCAGAGAGGCTGCACTTTCAATGCACTCCCAGTGATGGGGTGCATAAAGTCGCAAGGATAACTCTTGGATCCTACCAACGGAGATTCTCCTAGCAAAATTCCATTGAAGAGAGACCGCCCGGGAGCTACTAGGATTTTTTTAAAGCGTCTGTGTGACCCGGACGAGCGGGACCCTGCCACTAGACGCGGAGTTCCAGATTCACCTTCCACAGTCCGCGCACCGCGGGCACAGCTGCAGATCTGTCCACCCGCCCGCAGCCAAAGTGACTGGGTCCTGCTAGATGCCGAGACACAGCTTGGCAGGAAGAAGTCTTTAGCCAAGCCCCCACGAGTCAGGAGCTGAGGCGAACCGGGCCAGACCAGTTCCACCCCTCCCCTTGGACATTACAGCAAGGAGCCTGGGGCCCGCCATAGCAGAGAGGTGACATCATCGGAGTTCGGCTGGCGGAATTCCTTCCCAGCAGAATCCACTTTAGCAGGTGCGTGACTTCCCATACTGATACAGGCAGCCAGGAAACTTCATTGACTTCTCAGGGGTCGTGTCCGTAGGGAAGCAGAGGGGATCCCAGACCCCAAGGCCCCCATATCACCAGCGGTGACAATCAGGGTCTTAGCCGCCAGTTTACCACAGCACTGGGGCCTAAAAGGGACACGCGGTGGGGCTGCAAGTGTAACTAGACCTCTGGAGAATCACTTCTGGGGAACAGGACCTGGCTGGCAGGCTGACAGGAGGAAGGGGGTTAAGAGCTGGAGAAGTGAAATGGCTCGGGACTGACAAGTCTGAGAGACCCCCAGGAGACGCCCTACAGAGATAGCTCTCGGCAGGTACAGAGCAGACGCTCCGCTTGGAGGGCACAGCTCCACCTACTGGAAGAGAAGAAGGTGGATCTCCAAGACTTTAATTTTTTGTTGTTGTTGTTGTTGTTGTTGTTGTGGTTGCTGCTGCCGATATTTTTTTTTCTCTCTCCTTATTCTCTCCCTGATCCTTTCCCCCCTACTCCTTCTCTCTTTCTATCCCATTTCAAGTTTTTTTGTCCTTTTCATTCTCCTCTAATCTATCTCTCCCTCCATCCTTTTTTCTTTTCAACAGCACCTTCATTCCCCTACCCCCCAATTCTGATCCCAAGCATTGCATCTTCCATTGCATGTAATTGTCTAAATGCAAATAGGTGAATATCTCGAGGCTGTCTATAAGACTCCCAAATACCTAGCTACTAACAACACCCTGATCCAATTGCCCGGTAGTATCCACCTTTAGTGGAACAATCTTCTAAAGTAGCCAAGACATACTAACCATCGTACCACCAGAGCACCCAACCTAAACATATAGACCTAAGAACAAACAGCAAATCATTATATGCATACAGAACCTAGAAGCCTTATATGAATTGAATGAATCTGCTTTAAAGCACAACAAAGCCCAACATTTCTAGGCATAATCTCCCAAAAGAGAGACAACAGAGATATACAAAGCCAAAACAAATGTATAGGAGAAAGCAGTTACAAAGCAGTCAAACAGAGCTGGAAAGCAACGTGAACAACATGAAAAAACAAGGGAAAAAAGGGTTACAAACAATGCAGGACAATCTAAATATACAGGAGGACATAGCAGAAACAGAAACATGGACAGGGAAAGAAATCAAGGCATACCTAATTCAGATGGAACGGAATATTAGAGAAGACATGAGACAGCAAATCCAAGCATTGAAAGTATATTTTGAAGAGGAACTAACCACACAAATTCAATCAGTAAAGAATGAGCTTTATCAGGAGATAGAGGTGTTAAAAAAAATCAAGTTGTAATCATAGAAATGCAAGAAACCGTAAATCAGATTAAAAGCGCTAATGAGAATATTACAAACAGACTAGATCAAGTAGAAGTCAGAACATCAGATATTGAAGACAAAGTTTATCAACTTGAAAAGAATATAGTTAAAACAGAAAAGATGTTGAAATCTCAGGAGCAATCTATCCAAGAGATATGGGATCTTATCAAAAGACCAAATTTGAGAGTCATTGGGATAGAAGAAGGCACAGAGAATCAGTCCAAAGGAATGGATGGCTTACTAAGGGAGATAATACTAGAAAACTTCCCAGAGATGAAAGATGGAATGGATTGCCAAATCCTGGAAGCTTACAGGACCCCAAACATCCAAAACCATAATAGACCAACTCCAAGACACATAATCATGAAGATAGCTAACATACAGGACAAGGAGAGAATACTAAAAGCGACGAGAGAAAGGAGGCAGATTACATTTAGGGGTAAACTAATTAGGTTAACGACTGATTTTTCATCACAGACTTTGAAAGCGAGAAGATCCTGGAACAATGTATTTCAAACACTGAAAAATAATGGATTCCAACCAAGAATACTGTATCCAGCAAAACTAAGCTTCAGATTTGACAATGAAATTAAAATATTTCACGATAAACAAAAGCTAAAAGAATTCGCAGCCAGAAAACCAGCACTGCAAAGCATTTTGAGCAAAATATTACAAGAAGAGGAACTGAAAAATAGCGCCCAAAACTAACAGCGGGAGGTATCTCAGTAAAGGGGAAGAAAAATAACCATAGAGGGAAAACTAGCCAATCTAAAATAAATAAATAAATAAACATGACTGGAAGTACAAACCATATTTCAATTGTAACCTTAAATGTTAATGGCTTAAATTCACCAATCAAGAGACATAGGCTAGTAACCTGGATTAAAAAAACAAATCTAACAATATGCTGCCTTCAGGAGACTCATATGATAGGAAAAGACATTCACAGACTGAAGGTGAAAGGTTGGGAAAAATCATACCACTCATATGGCCATCGGAAGCAAGCAGGAGTGGCCATTCTCATATCGAATAAAGTCAACTTCAAACCTAAGGTAATCAGAAGGGATAAAGAAGGACACTATATACTGTTAAAAGGAACCATCCACCATCAAGACATAACAATTATCAATTTATATGCACCAAACAATGGTGCTGCAATGTTCATAAAACAAACTCTCCTCAAGTTCAAGAGTCAAATAGACCACAACACAATAATTATGGGGGACTTCAACACACCACTCTCGCCATTGGAAAGATCCTCTAGACAAAAGCTGAACAAAGAAACTATAAAACTTAATAACATAATCAATAACCTAGACTTAACTGACATATATATAATATATCAACCATCATCAAGTGGATACACATTCTTCTCAGCAGCACATGGATCCTACTCAAAGATAGACCATATATTATGCCATAGGGCGACTCTCAGTAAATATAAAGGTGTGGAGATAATACCATGCACCATATCTGACCATAATGGAATGAAACTGGAAATTAATGATAAAAGGAGGAAGGAAAAATCCTGCATCACCTGGAAAATGAACAATATGTTACTGAATGATCAATGGGTTACAGAAGATATAAAGGAGGAAATCAAAAAATTCCTAGAGATAAACGACAATACAGACACAACATACCGGAATCTATGGGACACAATGAAAGCAGTTTTAAGAGGGAAATTCATTTCCTGGAGTTCATTCCTCAAAAAAAGAAAAAAACCAACAAATAAATGAACTCACACAACATCTTAAAACCTTAGAAAAGGAAGAGCAAAACAACAGCAAATATAGCAGAAGACAAGAAATAATTAAAATCAGAGCGGAAATCAACGAAATTGAAACAAAAAAAACCAATGAAAAAATTGATAAAACTAAAAGTTGGTTCTTTGAAAAAATAAATAAGATCGACAGACCCTTAGCCACGCTAACGAAGAGAAGAAGAGAGAGAACGCAAATTACTAACATACAGGATGAAAAAGGCAATATCACAACAGACACTACAGAAATACAGAAGACAATTAAAAAGTATTTTGAAACTCTATATTCCAATAAAATAGAAGATAGTGAAGATATCGATAAATTTCTTAAGTCATATGATCTGCCCAGATTGAGTCAGGAAGACACACACGATTTAAACAGACCAATAACAAAAGAAGAAATTGAAGAGGCCATCAAAAGACTTCCAACTAAGAAAAGCCCAGGACCGGATGGGTATACAGCAGAATTTTACAAAACCTTCAAAGAAGAATTAATACCAATACTTTTCAAGCTATTTCAAGAAATAGAAAAGAAGGAGCTCTTCCAAATTCATTCTATGAGGCCAACATAACCCTGATCCCAAAACCAGACAAAGACACTTCAAAGAAAGAAAACTATAGACCAATATCTCTAATGAACTTAGATGCAAAAATTCTCAATAAAATCCTGGCGAATTGAATACAAAAGCATATCAAAAAAATTGTGCACCATGATCAAGTAGGATTCATCCCTGGGATGCAAGGCTGGTTCAATATACGGAAATCAATAAATGTTATTCACCGCATCAATAGACTTAAAGATAAGAACCATATGATCATCTCGATAGATGCAGAAAAAGCATTTGACAAAGTACAGCATCCCTTTATGTTCAAAACACTAGAAAAACTAGGGATAACAGGAACTTACCTCAACATTGTAAAAGCTATATATGCTAAGCCTCAGGCTAACATCATTCTAAATGGAGAAAAACTGAAGGCATTCCCTCTAAAATCTGGAACTAGACAGGGATGCCCTCTTTCACCACTTCTATTCAACTTAATTCTTGAAATACTAGCCAGAGCAATTAGACAGACAAAAGAAATTAAAGGCATAAAAATAGGAAAAGAAGAACTTAAATTATCGCTATTTGTGGATGACATGATAATATACTTAACAGACCCAAAAGGGTCTACAAAGAAACTGCTAGAGTTAATAAATGAATTCAGCAAAGTGGCAGGATATAAAATCAACACGCATAAATCAAAGGCATTCCTGTATATCAGCAACAAAACTTCTGAAATGGAAATGAGGAAAACCACCCCATTCACAATATCCTCAAAGAAAATAAGATACTTGGGAATCAACCTAACAAAAGAGGTGAAAGATTTATACAATGAGAACTACAGAACCCTAAAGAGAGAGATAGAAGAAGATCTTAGAAGATGGAAAAAGGTACCCTGTTCATGGATAGGCAGAACTAACATTATCAAAATGGCGATATTACCCAAAGTTCTCTACAGGTTTAATGCAATGCCAATCAAAATCCCAATGGCATTTCTTGTAGAAATAGATAAAGCAATCATGAAATTCATATGGAATAACAAAAGACCCAGAATAGCAAAATCAATACTAAGCAGGAAGTGTGAATCTGGAGGTATAGCGATACCAGAGTTCAAACTGTACTACAAAGCAATAGTAACAAAAACAGCGTGGTACTGGTACCAAAACAGGCAGGTGGATCAATGGTACAGAATAGAGGACACAGAAACCAATCCACAAAATTACAAATTTCTTATATTTGATAAAGGGGCTAAAAACATTCAATGGAGGAAGGATAGCATCTTCAACAAATGGTGCTGGGAAAATTGGAAATCCACATGCAACAAAATGAAACTGAATCCCTTTCTCTCGCCATGAACAAAAGTTAACTCAAAATGGATCAAGGAGCTTGATATCAAAGCAGAGACCCTGCACCTGATAGAAGAAAAAGTTGGCTCCGATCTACATATTGTGGGGTCAGACTCCAAATTTCTTAATAGGACGCCCATAGCCCAAGAGTTAATAACAAGAATAAACAAATGGGACTTACTTAAACTAAAAAGTTTTTTCTCAGCAAGAGAAACAATAAGAGAAGTAAATAGGGAGCCTACATCCTGGGAACAAATCTTTACTCCTCACACTTCAGATAGAGCCCTAATTTCCAGAATATATAAAGAACTCAAAAAATTAAACAATAAGATAACAAATAACCCAATCAACAAATGGGCCAAGGACCTGAACAGACACTTCTCAGAAGAAGACATACAGTCAATTAATAAGTACATGAAAAAATGCTCACCTTCTCTAGCAGTCAGAGAAATGCAAATCAAAACCACCCTAAGATACCATCTCACTCCAGTAAGATTGGCAGCCATTAGGAAGTCAAACAACAATAAGTGCTGGTGAGGATGTGGGGTAAAGGGTACACTTGTACATTGCTGGTGGGACTGCAAAATGGTGCGGCTAATATGGAAAGCAGTATGGAGATTCCTGGGAAAGCTGGGAATGGAACCACCATTTGACCCAGCTATCGCCCTCCTCGGACTATACCCTGAGGACCTTAAAAGAGCATGCTATAGGGATACTGCCACATCCATGTTCATAACAGCACAATTCACAATAGCCAGACTGTGGAACCAACCTAGATGCCCTTCAATAGATGAATGAATAAAAAAAATGTGGCATCTATACACAATGGAGTATTATGCAGCACTAAAAAATGACAAAATCATTGAATTTGCAGGGAAATGGATGGCATTAGAGCAGATTATGCTAAGTGAAGCTAGCCAATCCTTAAAAAACAAATGCCAAATGTCTTCTTTGATTTAAGGAGAGCAACTAAGAACTGAACAGAGGGAAAGAGCATGAGGAAAATATTAACATTAAACTGAGACGAGTGATGGGAGGGAAAGGGAGAGAGAAGGGAAATTGCATGGAAACGGAAGGAAACCCTCATTTTTATACGAAATCACATATACAAGGTTGTGAGGGGAAAAGGGGGGAAGGGAGAGAACGAAACAACAACAGATGAGGTAGAGAGAGAAGATGAGAGGGGAGGGGAGGGGGGATAGTAGGGGATAGGAAAGTCAGCAGAATACAACAGTCACTAATATGGTATTATGTAAACATTGTGAATGTGTAACTGATGTGATTCTGCAATCTGTATTTGGGGTAAAAATGGAAATGAAAAAAAAAAAGAAACAAAAGGAATGTATAAATGAGCAGGGTGGAAGGTTGCAATAATCCATGTAATAATGGATGTGGGCTCAGTTTAGCCATGCAAGTATTTGTAAATATGTGTATATACCCAAATTAGTATACACGTATGTATTTCCTTCTCCTATCAGTCAATAAGGCATATAAATGACAATACCCCAGTAGCAATGAGCTTATCTGACACCCACATCATGGTTTCTAATACCCATATCCAATAAAAGGAATCAGGGATATTGGAGAGTCAGAGATCCTGGAGGAATGTCTGATTCTATAATTAGAGCAGGACATGCATAAGAAAAATATGGAGAAACTTGCAAAGCTATAAAGTAAGCAGATGCTAAAAACAAAACCAAACCAAACAAAGACTTCTACATTGATGGAAGTATATCAAAGGAACAGAGGAACAAACTGAAAGAGCTCCCAAAGGGCCAGGCAGGGGCAATTTGAGCAAGAAAATATATAAAGTCGTATTGGATTTTAGCTCAAAGTATAGAATGAATATCTCAAGTCCATATGTATATAAACAAATATTTTAATAAATATATAAATGGAGGGGAAAAGATGATTTCCACTGCAGAAAAAATTCCAAGTATTTTACAAAAATACACTTTACCCTCTAGGAAGAGCATAATTCCCATCCTTGAGACTGAACTGGGCAGAATGACTTTCACAGAAAGGGTATCAAAGAGTAGCTTCCCAATGGAGAAACATGACAAGCATTACCCCAGCCAGGTGATCCACAGCAACATCAACAGTGCTAAATCATGTTGATGGCATGTTCCCTTTATGTGGTGTGATCAACATGGTCTCTTCACCTCTGTGGTTTTCTATCCCAAATATCATAGTACCCATCTATTTATGCAAAAAAAAAAAATTAAGTGAACCTCAACTGAGGTTCTTCTGAAGATCTGCCCAGTATTCCTTGACAAAAATGTCAAGGTCTCCAAAAATAAGAAAAGTCTGAAACACTATCATAGTCCAGAGTAGCCTTATAAGACATGATTATTAAATGCAGTTTCCTGGATATGATCTGAGAACAAAAAATGCCATCAATTAAAAATAATACAATATAAGCAGATGCAGTAGCACATGCCTATAATTCCAGCAACTTGGGAGTATAAGACCACAAGTTCCAGGTCAAAATAAAAAATAATAGTAATAATAATAAAAAGGGCTAGGGATGTGGCTCATTCGTAAAGCATCTCTAGGTTCAATTCCCAGTATGAAACACAACAACAACAATGAAACAAACCCCTGCCACTTACCACCCCCCCCAAATAAAACACCAAGGAAATTTGAATAAACTATGGACTTCAATTAATAACATTCTATCAATTTTGATTCCTTAATTGTAACAAACACACCACACTAAGGTGAGATTTCAATAATAGGGGAGACTGGGTAAAGGACACTAGGGGATCTGTGTACTATTTCCTCAATTTTTCCCCAAATATAAACTATTCTAAAAATCAAGTCTACTTAACAATAATAGGAGGCAAGAATTGTAAAAAAAATTATGAATGTGTGTATTCATACATAAATTTAAAATTCACCTATATATATATATTTAAAATGAAAGGAAAGAATGGAAAAGACAATGAAATAAAGAAGAAACAGGAAATGAACATCAAGACTTAATTGAACTTGACTAGTAGAATAAACAAAAGAACTAAACAAAACCTTTTTTCAAAATAAAATCAGAAAACTTCAGAAGTTTGTGAGAAACTTTATATATTTGTAAAAAAATATTTGATCATGAAAGAAGAAACACAACGTCTTTGAAGAACTTTCCAAACCAATGAAATGTAACAACTGTTCACAGCTTAAAATATTTTTAAAAATACAAATTGCAAATTCTTTGATTTCCTCGTTCTAAATAGATTAATTTTAATGGCATTTATCAGTTCAAAACTGTGTTTTCAACGTGTCAAAAGCTCAAGATACAACTAAATCCCAAAGCAACTTAATTAGATTTTTGTCCAATAGCAGATAAATAGGTCATACTAAATTAAAAGGGACCCAACCTGCAATTTGTTACATGTGGTACAGCATTCCTTATACTGTGTTCATGTTCAAATCTGGCTTAGTCTTTTCATAGCTTTAAAAGCAGCATTCGAACAGAATCTTGAATCTTTGTACTATATTTTACATCATTAACCCATGTTCTTCTGAATGTCATTCTTCCAAGGCAGAAGATACTTAGACCAACAAGAACAACAACAACAAAATTACTTTATGCTGGAGGTTTTTTTTTGAAGGAGGAAAGGAAAATTTACTAAACCAATCTAACTGTGACAAGTACCCACAATAAAACCAAATTACATTTTGGGGCCGTGTCTTGCATACTTAAATAGTCCTGTAGATTGGGAGCTAGAAACAAGTGGGCAAACAAAGTGGGAAATTAGTTAAAGGGCTTCAGGAGAAAGATAAATGCTGCAATTTATAATCACCTACAAATAATACATTTAAGAAAATAAACACCTTTTAAACTCAAAAAAATATTTTGAATGATGGATAAAGAGATAATTGTTTAAAGGAAATGCTTTATATTCTTGAAAGACCAGTTGCATTGATATTTCATTCCTTAGAGGTCTTGAGATAATATGGTGAACATGAGCTAAACATTATTTATTCAACTATGAATGAAGACACAGAAAATTCACATTTTTTAGTATCAGAGGGATAAAAAATGGCTCTTGAGATTGACCAATAGTATGTATGTAGCCCAAATTAATGCCATGTTTTACTGAGAAGTACAATTATATTTACTGGGGTAAAAATTTGTCTCGGGATTTGAATTATCAGCTTCAAAACTGTTTCCAAATTTTGCTTTTCCTACTCTCCTGTCCTACACTTAGTTACATCTTTACTCATCTGGTGAATACTGATTGAGTCCTCCCCAGCTCCCACTGTTCGTGACAGTGGAGCATGGAGTAAAACATGGTGCCCATATTCCAGGTTCAGTTTCTTACACATTGAGGCAGAGAAAACATGAATTCTTCATTCAAAATATGAATTCTTTTTGGTATGAAAGATTTAACCCAGGGCACTTTAGCACTGAGCTACATCCCCAGTCTTCTTTTAAAATTATTTTTATTTTGAGACAGGGTGTCACTAAGTTGCTTAGGACCTTGCTAATTTGCTGAGGCTGGTCTTGAGCTTGCAATCTTCTTGTCTCAACCTCCAGAGCCAGGCGTGCACCACTATGCCTGGCCCAAAACATGAATTCTTAAGATCAATTTTGGAAAAAAAAATCAATTAAAATAATTAATTATATGTGTATTTTACCATCATTTTTAAATATCAAACTTTGATGTTCAAAAGTCCAATGTTAAGTAGTATAAAGAAGTAGCTAACATTCTTTTCTTCTCATTTATTGTAACCCATAACCATTGCATGCATTATGAAGTGTCAATCATTTAACCTCTCTGGGCCTTTTTTTCTTTATTCTCAAGACAGGGCTTTATGTGAGAGATGATTGCTAAAGTCCTTTGGAGTTCCATTATTCTTTGAGTCACAGATAACATATTTTTCCAAGATAAAGTGTGTCCTCTTTCTTTCTTCCTTCCTTCTTTTTGATTTTAGGTCAAAGGATTTTTTTTATGTTGAATTTTAAACAATCTGAACTTTTGTTATTATATATTTATAGCATTAAAACACTTTCTTGAATACATAAATTGAACTACTGTAAATTTTTAAGACTATTCTTTCTCAAAATTAGCTTGATTCTGCTGTTTAGTAGGCAACCATATGGTTTAAGCACAATTGCAATATCTGAATCAAAATGGCCACTGCACAAAAGTTTTATTGCCTCATTCTTTAATATTGTTTTATAAGATAACATTGAGCAGTAATATTCACAGCAGACTCAGATCACACCAATATAAAGACATTTTCAGGTGTATCAAAAGCAAAACTACTTATTCATAGTTGGGTACTCATCAGAATTCAGGTAGTGTTTCAGTATTCAATTGAAAGAATGAAGTTAAAGACTATACAAGAAATCTATAAATCCATCTCTGAATATTATAATCTAAAAGTAGAATGCTAAAGTAGGGGTTTTTCTAATCTATTTTAGATCTTTGTGAAATAAACCCCCATTTGATTTCTAAATATATAGTTCAAATTTCTGGCTTGAGACACACTTTTAGGAATGCATTACCCAAAAAAGTACAGTTTGAACTAAACGGAGAAAGACAACATTTCTCAATCTAAAATGACAAATAATACATGGTGTTTTGTATACTAACCTGATCTATTTCCAGTACAGTTTTCCACTTATCAGTTAAAGATGTATTGATCCCACATAGTAGATAAGCACAAAGTAGCTTGTTCATTTATTAATTATTCAAATTTCCCTATTTTCATAAGATTTCAATACTAATTGGTTAAAGAGAAAAATAATAAATACATAGCAATAATAGACATGGGCAAATACAATTGCAAGCACATCTAAGGAAGGGAAGAATAATGTTGCAGAACTTGAAGGAAGGGGATGTATTTGGGGAGAGGTATCTACAAATTTTAAAAGAACAGAAGAATTCTGGGAAGTGGGAAGCGGAGGTAATGACTCAGAGACTTTGATAGAAGGATAAAAATACAATTTAATTAAAGTAAGATGCCCAATTAGGGGTAAAGGGAGAGAAGAATGAGTAGCCTCGGTGGACTAGCACTGAAAATATTGAAGACTATTTCAAACAAAATTGCATACAATGAAGAAGATGAAAGATGACTCAGAGCTATGAATAGGGATATTATGAAGTAGCAATTGGAAAAGAATTTGAGCAGTGTTAAATTCTGTCCACCCTTCTTTCTCTCGCTAAGCCTTCTTTACTTTTGTGTTGCCACAGCTGCTGGGATCTAATTTTTTCCCTCCCTGTACCAGATGTCTCAGTAGCCATCTAAATGACTTTTCTTACTCTGATCCATTTTACAGAGTTATGTTATTAACCTTCCAAAACATAGCCTTCATAGCACTAATTTGCTCTTAAGAGAGCTGTGGTGGTCTTCCAAACCACCACAGTTCTTCTGTCCCATGAATCTAAAACCAAAACTCAAATGTTCTACATATTTGTCTTAATTTCTTATATTTAGTTTTATATTTCTAAAAATCTCTACCAAAATCCTTTTTTTTGACTCTGCCATTCTTTCCATATGGACTAATAATCCTGTATACTTATATTAAGAACATATGTGTTCCTTGATTTCTGAGGTGTTTGCTCATCAAAGCACAATTGTATATTCTTTGAGATTTTCAAAAGTGTACATTCCACTATGATGCCTTCCTGGTTTTCCCAGAAACAATTCTTCCAACAACATTGAATTTGCACTGTGTCTAACCCACTGTGGCATGCCAGCTGGATGCAGATGTTTTCCTAGGTGGCAATGAGGTTCTAGAAGACACTATGCCTTGTTCAAGTTTGCATCCCCCATGATGGATAGCATGAAAATTGGTTGACATGTCTGTTAAATACAATAATGAAATAAATGAATCTCTTTCTAGAGATAAGCTTTTGAGAGAGGAATGGTACTGACTGACAAAGATTGAAAGAACAAGGAATAAAGAAAAGCCCTGTTTGAACTGGAAAATTGTCACATCAAAACCAACATATTCCCCCGTCACAGTTTCATCTGTAGCAGCTCTACTTTATCTTTCAACAACTGAGATCAAAATTTTAAAATATTCGGTTGATTGTTCATCATTTAAGCCTATTTTATTATTTTCCCTGAATTAAGTTTTCAACCATATAAATATTATGTTTGTGCAATTCAATAACAATATTTCGATTTTTTTTAGGAAAGTTTCTATCAGGAAAAAAAAAAGATTTTTAGAAGAACATTAAGTATCAGCATCTAGTTGAAGCATGAAGCCATTCTTGCTCTGTTAGTTTTGCTCTAGGATTATAGTTGGTGAACTTGACTTAAGATCACAGATGTTTTTTAAAAATCAGGTAGATCCCTCCAAAAGCAAAATCATATCTGGACAGACCTGTTATTTTATGCCTTTCACACACGTTTAAAGGAATCAAATTTGCAATGCTGTTTGAAAAGGAAAAATGGTGGAAATATACATCCCAGGGGAAATCTGTTGCAGTCTTATTTGTCCTAGCTCAATTATTTCCTTATTTATTTATTGTCCTACACATTTATAAAATTCTCAGAAATCAAGTGTAATAAAGTCTAATTGTAGAATAACATGTCAATGTGGAAAATATGGTAAACCAAACTGGAATGTTTTGTAGATTCCACGAAGATTATACTAGACTTTATTCGTGCACTTAACTGTCTATGCCTTGGAGAGCAGTGATTATTGTGCATGTTTTAGCTCATCTATTTGTCAACAAATTATTAGGTTTCTTCATGGAAGGGATCTTTAATTTTTTTTATTCTTCGTAGGTGCTAATAGTGTGCCTTCCATAAAGTAAAAAGCATATATGTGTTTCTTTGCATGTCAGCTAAGGTACTATGTAGATAATTAAAACTTCAATGAGTGTTTAGTTCCACAATTACTGTTTTAAGACTGAAAGAAAAAGATAGCCAGGCATGGTAGTGCACGTCTATAATCCCAATGGCTCAGGAGGCTGAGACAGCAGGATCAGAAGTTCAAAACCACCCTCGGGAAAGCAAGGTTCTAAGCAACTCAGTGAGACCCTGTCTAAATAAAATACAAATAGGACTGGGGATGTGGCTCAGTGATTTAGTGCCCCTGAGTTCAATTCCTGGTATCTCTCCCCCACCCAGAAGACCCCTCTGAATTCAGTGTACTATGAATACAATGTATTGTTATCTATAGTCATTCCACTATGCAAAAGCACAGGAAATCTTCTGGTTCCCATCTAACTGTAACATAGTTCTTATGAGTCAATCATTCAATCATTCTTTCCTGCTTTCTCTCCCCCAGCCTCTGGAAACCACTATTTTACTTTGAACTTCTATAAGATCAAATTTTTATATTCCATGTGTGTGTGGCATCAGTAGTATTTATGTGTCTGGCTTATTTTACTTTAAATAATTATTTCATTTTCCATTCATGTTGTCATAAAAGATGAATTCCATTCTTTTTTGTGGATAAATAGTATTCCATTATGTGAATGTACCACATTTGCTTTATCCATTCAACAGTTGATGCACACATAAATTGTTTGTATACCTTGGCTAAAATGAGAAGTACTGCAATGAACATAGGAGTGCAGATGTCATTTTGACATACTGGTTTCATTTCCCTTGGATGTATACCCAGTAGTGGGATTGCTAGAACTATAAAATGGGCAAAATAATAGTGCCTGATTCAAAGGATTGTTTTGAAGTTTGCTAAATAAGTTAATATCTGCAAAAGAACTTCATGTTTAATATATAAAAGTATTCAAATTTTAAAATACTTACCAACTATGTATATTTATCTGTTGACAATTTACAGACTCTTCCTCCATTAGATGGTTTTCATTATTGAGTTATAGATTTATGTAACAATGTATCAATACATTTTTTGTGATGATTTTTAAAAAAATGTTATATGTGTGTGTTATAAATTTGTTTGTAGAGGGTATTTTTTGTGTTATAAATTTGTTTGTAGAGGGTAATTTTAGAGTATTAAATTCTGATGTTTCCAAGGTAGTTGGAAAATTTTTGAATATCAACCTTACATTTTTTTCATACTTATTAATAATTTTATTCTTGCTTTTTTTGGACATATTTCTATTTTTCAGGCTTTTGGGATGAAATATTGTTCATTCCTTTTCAATTTTTTCTTATAAATTATTTTCATAAATAAATCCATTTTGCTAGTATTTCATAGGTTTTGATGTTAAATCATCTTACGATTATGCATTTTTATTTTATTTGAAATTTTCATTTTCTTTAATTTTTTAACAAGTCAATTATTATTAAATTTTCAGGTGTTTTTCTTCTTCCTCTTTCTGTCAATTTTTTAAAATTTATGCAATTGTGATCTTGACCTTGAAGTGTATTATTTCTTCTTTGAGTAATTAGTGAGATTTATATTGTGCCCTAATACATAAAGTGCATTCACAAGTATGTTATTATTTGTTTTGTTCTATGAAAGCTCTATAGGCAGTTGGAAAGAATGTATTATAGCTGGGGACCATTACACATGCTTATAATCTCAGTTACTTGGGAGAATAAGGCAGGAGGATTGCAAGTTTGATGCCAGTTTGGGCAATTTAGTAAGACACTGTATCAAAAAATGAAAAAGGACTGAAAATGTAGCTTGGGGGTAGAGTGCCGCTGGGTTCAAACCCCATACTACCAAAAAAACAGGTTTATTATTAATACACTAAGTCCAGGAGCTTATATATGCTATATAAAGCTGGTCAATTTTATTATTTTACTCTAAATAGAAAGTATTTTGTGTGCTTTAACTGAAAATGGTATACTAAAATTTTTTTAATATTAATATGATATTGCTAGTTTCTTCCTGTACACTCATATACCATACAACAATCACTCTACAATAACAGACTGCCTACATGGCCATGGTCCCATAAGTTTATAAAGGAACTAGACAATTCCTATGGCCTAGAGATACTGTAGCCATCGTTACATCATGGTACAACGCAGTACTCACTTGTTTGTGGTGATGCTGGTGTAAATAACCTATTGCACTGTCACTTGCATAAAGGTATAGCACAATTTTGTAGGTACCTACTTTTGTAGGTAATGATGGCAGTAATGTTACTGGGAAACAAATGACTAAATTACTGTTTTATGTACTTACAACAGCACACTTCTTATCATTATTTTTGGAGTGCACACCTCTGTATCTTGAAATAAAATTCACTATCAAGCAGCCTCAGGTAGGTGCTTGAGGAGGATTCCAGAAGAAGGCATTGTTCCCACAGGAGATGCAGCTCCATGAGTGTTGCTGCCCCTGAAGACTTTCCAGCAGGACAGGAGGTGGATGTGGAATATAGAGATATCAATGATCCTGACCCAGCTATAGGCATAAGTCAGATGTGCATTGATATCATAGTTTCTAACAGAAAAGTTAAAAAAGTGAAAAACAATAAAATAAAAATGCAGAATATAGAGAAATGCTTATAAAATAAGGAGATAAAGAGAAAATGTTTATGTGTAGCTGTACAATGTGTGTTTTAAACAAAGTGATCTTACAAATAAATAATAAGAGTTTAAAAATTAGAAAAGTTTATTAAAAAGTTATAGTGAGGTAAGACTAGTTCATTATTGAAGAAAATGGATTTTAAATAACTTTTGTGCTGCCTAGGTGGACAGTATTTTGAAAGCTGGAAATAATATACAGTGGTATCCTCAGGCTTCACACTCATTCTATAATCATTCAATACCCACCCAGAGCAACTTCCAGGTCTGTAAGTTCTACTCACTGTAAATGTCCCATAGAGGTGTGCCATTTTAAAAATCTTTTATGCCATATTTTAATATACTTTTTCTATGTTTAGATATGCTTTCATCCACAAATGCTTAGCATAGTGTTACAATTACCCACAACATTCAGCACAGTAACATGCTGTACATGTTTGTAGCCTAGGAGCAAAGGGCTTGACCATATCACTTAGGTGTGTGATAGGCTATGCCATTTATGGGATGGGTAGACTCTATGATGTATACATGATAATAAAGTCACATGATATATTTCTAAGTCTGTATCCCTGACACTAAGTGGCACATGACTACAATTATATCTAATTTACTTTTTTGTCCTTTTAAATAGACTTTATTTTTAGAGCATTTTAAAGTTTACAGCAAAATTGAATAAAAATATAATATTGCTGTATATCCCTGGTCCTTCTTCAGTGTACTGCCTCCCACACTATCAATATTCTGTATTAGAGTGGTATATATATTACAAGTGGTGAACCCAGATTGAAACAACATTATCACCACAAATCCATACATTTCATTATGCTCCTCTCTTGGTGGTATACACTTCACAGGTTGATAAATATATAATGATGTTTATGCACTATTATAGAATCATATAAAATAGGTTTATTGCCCCCAAAATTCTCTGTGCTGCTGTTCATCCCTTTTTTCTCCTCAATCCTGCCAATCACTTATCTTTTTACTATCTCTGAAGTTTTACTTTTCTAAGATATTACATATTCGTATGTAACATTTTCAAACTGGTCTCTTTCACTTGATAGTATGCATTTAAGATTCTCCTCATTTGCTCTAAGTGACGAAAAATTCTCAACTTTATGGACATATTATAATTTGCTTATTCATTTATCTACTGCTGAAAAAATATTTTTGTTGCTTTTAAATTTGGCATTTAGTCATCTAAAATTTCTCCAATGTTACCTTCTAGGAGTTTATAATTTTGCATTTTACAATTAGTTCTCTGATCCATTTTGAGTTAATTTTTGTAAAGGCCATAAGGATAGTGCCTACACTAATTTTGTTTTTGCCTTGAAAGTCCAGTTTTCCATCCTCATTTGTTTAGAAGACTCTCTTTTCTCCATTGTATTGCTCCTTTGTTAAATATCAGTTGCATGTCTTTATTTGGATATATTTCTGAAAAATTTTAGCCAAGCCTAGTCTTATCTCACTGGTGTACTTACTCAATTTCTTTACTCACCCCATTTTGATTAGATTATATTTATAGTAATTTTGAAGTCAGTCAGTGCCTGTCTTCCAACTTTGTTCTTTCCTCTAATATTATGTTGATTTGGGGTCTTTTGCCACCTCATATTTTGTTGTAAATGGGGGAGTGGATTCCTCTTGTGCGATAATTACATACCACCCCACCCAACCATGGAAATTAAACCTGCAGATGCATAAGGAATTGAAGGACTTGTTATATTTACAGGGCCTACAGAGTGAGGCATGCAGAAATTCAAGGGAGAAGATTCAGTTAAACAAATGGAGAGCTGAGAGAGAGAGATGTTTGGGCAAGTATCCTTTTTTTAGGGAGGAGGAATAGTGCACAAGAAAAATACATGAAGGGCTTTCATTGATGCCTTTGAGAATCACTAGATCACAGTGTGAGAAGGACAAAGGAGGAAATTTTGGCTGAACTCAGTCTTATTTCATTGGTGTACTTGCTCACCTGGGTGGTAGGGTGTTCACAATCTTTTGCAGATGTACTGAGGCACAAGGATAAAAACAATAGAGTTTTAAGCCTTTTAAATACACATATAAACTATAGGATCAGTTTGTTCAGATCTACAATATATCTTGCAGGGATTTTTATTTGGATTGCATTGAATCTATGCATTGAATTAAAAGAGTTCATATCTTTACCAGATTAGCTCCTCCTATCTATTTGATTTATTTTATTGAAATTTTTAGTTATTCTCAAATCTTTTATTCATTTTGCTAAATTTATACCTAAGTATTTTATTTTGGGGGTGCTAAGATAAATGGTATTGTGTTTTTAATTTCAAATTCCACTTACTCTTTGGTGGTATTAGAAAATTAATTGACTTTTTTGTAGTAGCCTTGTGTCCAGTAATCTTTCTATAGTTTCTTATTGGTTCCAGAAGTTTTTGTTTGTTTGTTGTTTTCCTGAATTATTTTATTTGTTTTACATAGATAATCATGTCATTTGTGAACAAAGACAGTTTTAGGACTTCCTTCCTAAAGGCATAGCTTTTATTTCTTTGCTTATCTTATTGCATTAGCTAGAATTTCAGGCTGTTAAAACAAACAAACAAACAAACAAAAGGGGACAGAATTCTTGTCTTCTTCCTGATCTTAACAGAAAGCTTCTATTTTTTTTTCACTATTAAGTATGATGTTGTAGGGTTTTGTGGATTCTTTTAATGAAGTCAAGGAATTTCTCTATTCTGCTGAGAGGTTTCATCATGAATGTAGATTGAATTTTGTCAAATGCTTTTTTACATCTATTGATAGGATCATGTAAATTTTCTTCTTTAGTCTGTTAATATAATGGCTCACTTTGATCGATTTTCAAATGTTAAGTCTATTTTGCATATCTGGTATAAAACCCTCTTGCTCATGGTGCATAATTATTTTTATACATTATTGGATTTATTTTAATAATATTTTGTTCTGGAATTTTACATCTATATTCACAAGAGTTATTGGGCTCTAGTTTTCTTGAAATGTCTTTGTCTGTTTTGGGTATTAGGGTGACACGTTTCTCATATAATGAGTTAGGAAGTTTTCTCTCTGAATTTTATTTTATTTTGCCTTCATTTATTCTTTCTTCAATGCTTTTCTTGGTTGTATAAGACAAAATTTTCTGAACTTACAAAAGTTTATAATAATTATTGTGAAATAATATCATCATTGTTTCAAAAGGAAAGGCCAGTAGAATGAGGGAGAGATTGGATTTAATCCAAAACAGGAGTAAGATTTGTTTGTGAGAAGAAGGACCATTCCTCCCCAGAAAAGTCTGACACTAACCTTATATCCACAATGTCATCCTTACTGCTTTATTTCTCTAAAACTTTATAGTAGAACAAGATTGCTCCACTGAAAGGCACATGAGTATCTACAGTTCAAAGTGTGTCTTTCAATCTGCATGTCTGGACGCCACGGAGGGTTATAAAATCATCAGTTTATGAGAAAAATATAGCATTTTGGGTTTTAAAGAAAAAAATATTGATTAAGTAACTGTAATAGTACCAAAAAAAAAATGTTGGAGATGGGAGGTGAGGAGGAGAGAAAGAAAGAAGAAAGAAAAGAAACAAAAAAAAAAAACACTAAAATTTTGTTTTGTGAAATTCTTTTGGTTTTGTGGTTGTTGTATTGTTTTGTGTCTTTTATTGGGTCACATATAAAATGTACTCTTTGTTTATGGTACATTTAATATCAATTTCAATATCAATCTTTATTGTGGCATCATTTAATTATCATAGTATGAAATTTTAGTATGCTCTTTTCAACATTATGTGATTATTTAGAAACATTCTAGTCTAGAGGAAAGCACAACCAAACCAATTTTCTAAAGACAATTTTCAGCATGTGAACCATTGAAAAACTAATTGAGAGAATATAGGCAAATCATTCAACTTTTCCTTTTCTAAAAATCTGTTTATAAAATGAGTGTTATTTGAACTGCTGTAGCTAATAAAAGAATTTGAAACCTTGTATATAGTATCCAGAGGGTCAAATAAATATGAGATTTTATTATAAGTCTGGAATGACTTGAATTTTTGTCACTTAGGGCAGTGAGTTGGCATCATGGGCTGCTAAACTGCCTACTAGCAATCTGTCCCACCGTCCAGTTGGTATTTAAAATGATTGGGATTTTGCCCTGGTAATTTATCAAATACTTGATTTTATTTCTCTCCATGTCAAATTCAAAAACCACTTATTTTTCTTATGTGTTATTCTCTGTAATTAATATCGCCAGGCATTTTACCAGACACTCTTAGCAAGTAAGAAACACAATAGGTAAGATATTGCCAAAGTATATTTTAATATGTAAAGCAAATAATCAAACAGAAAAATGGTCCCAGGCCCTAAGTAAGAAAAACTCTAAGGAATGATTGTGAAGATGAGCCAGGCTCAAATGAAAGGCGGTGAACTTGAGGAGTGTTCATTGGGGTCATTGGAAGAAAGAGTTCAGAGATTTTTACTCTTGTTCCTACAAAATTTGCTTTTATTCCAAGCCTTCATAGACTGCTTTGCAGAAAATGCTTTCACAAGTGTGTCTCTTATTTATTACAAGTGGTATTTTTACTGTATTGTTCAACTGAAAATGAAAGAATCTTGTCTATCGCTGATTCTGCCTAATCTCCTTGATTTCATTGTTAGCAAAGAAAATGTTTGGGAGGAGAAGGCTGTCAGTTAGTTAATGCCAAAACCGAAATAAATTTGTACTACTACCTATTGTTTACAGATGCCCTTAATCCAAGATGAGGTCAGGATATTCTGCTAGAAAGTCTTCTTATTTGTCCAGTTCAATCTTATTTGGCACACTGAATCTAGTATTGACAATAAAACCAAAAGGTAGTAGTGAAAATACAACAACTTGAAATGAATGTGGAGAGCAGGAAAAGGCGAATAATCTTTGCCTCAGAAGGTTTAAATTTGCTTTTTAGGCAGCTTTTAATTCACTGTGGCCATGGCTGTGGTCATCCAACCTTTCAATGGCATCTCTGAAAGTAGTTTGAGTCTGAGTTGTCAAGAATTTGGCTTCCATCTCCTCTTATCTTCAAAGGCATTTGCACTAAGAATTTCCACCCCAAATTTTGGAATTCTTGTAAACATCTCATCTATGTCTGCCCTTTGCTTTGGTAACTCGGAATACATTTGTGCCAATAACAATCTCACAACGTATCAAGGAGGAAAACAGATTGCTTTCTGTCCAAACTGCATGTTGGAAAGCAGTTTGTTCGTTCTGAAAGCAACCATGACTAATGCGGCGGTTTGATAAAAGTTGTCATCCTTGGAATACTTCAGACGGAACACGGCATTTAAAACCATAAACCTGTTTGGCTGGAAGATATGCAGATAGGTTGTGACTTGTATCTGCTCAAGACAAGATCCGGGCTGGCTATTCCTCATGAACTAGAGTTCACCAGTGTATGAAGCCTAACACTTTCACTTAAATGTCAAAAGTTTAAATTTCCTTTTTATTCCCAATCTATTAAGGATTCAAGGCAAATATCTGATAAAGGTCTGAATGCAAGAAAACAAAGCAAAGGAAAATATGAACAAAGCCGAAATAAATTTGTAGTTGACAACAGTGCAACTTGGGTTGACTTCCGAGATAGGAAAAGTCTAATTTTTTTCTAAAACTCAGTGTTCATCCATCTTTCTTATTCAACCTCTGTCCATCACTTAGAAGAATAACCTCTTGATGACATGTTGACTCTTAGGCTTGTTGCATTGTTTTTAATCTGAATTTTTCTCTGATGATATTTCAGAGAAAAACAGCAGACAAATATCATTCAAAAGATTCTTTAAGTCCCTTCTACCATTTCTTTAAGTCCCTTCTACCATCTGGTGTGAAAAACAAAACAAATACAAGTAAAAGTTCACATTTTTAGTGCATGCACAAACATACCATCCACTTCATGAAATGAGACTAGAACATACCTTTTTTTTGGCCAAAAACCAAAAATTTATTTTGATTCAGCAATATATCTAACATTTTAATTCTGTGTGTGGGTTTGTTTAGGTTAAATGAATATAAAGCTTCAAGTTGCTCAACTAGAAAATGGGAATCCTTTCTATTATACATAAATGGTGGGATGGATTCTGCCTAATACATAGTAGGCTCTCAAATTCATAAGTATATTCATTATGATGGAAAAAGCGATACAGTACAGATGTAATGCTGATGAAGTGTTTCATTTCTTCTATTCCTTGTTTGGTTATATTTTATATAAGATAGGAAGAATTTATATTCCATGAAAGGGTTATTTGGTCAAACCAGTCTCTGAGTCATTGCTTCCTTGTCTTCTATTTGCCCTACTCTACGTGAATAGAAGTACATCAAAGCTGTTGTGTATTTGTTTCAGACTTAGACACTACCTCTCTTTTGCCAAGAGGTAGCTAAAGCGTATATTTCTGCAGTGGCACTAGCAACCTAATACCCGGGCTTAGTATTATTTCAGAAACAGTTAAGCCATCGAAGCTTCTGTGGTTGCTGAACATATCCCTTGTCATCTTTCCTAGAGTCATATTTTTAAAGTACTTTTGAAGTTTGGGGCCAGAATAAAACCATTACACTATAGCAAAATATATTGTATGCTCTCTTAAAATACAGGTTGATATTCTTTATTCAAAATGCCGTGAAACAGAAGCAATTTTGGATTTTAAAATAGTTGCATATTCAAAATTAAATATCTTAGTAGTGTACCTAAGTTTAAACACACCAAGTTCACTTATGTTTCATATATGTCTTATAAACATAGCCTAAACATAATTGTATAGAATTGTGTGTGTGTGTGTGTGTGTGTGTAAATGTGCTTGCAGTTTGCCTGATATGTCACATGATTTCAGGTGTGGAATTTTCCACTTGTGGCTTCATGTCAGTGCTCAAAAAGATATTGGATTTTCAGGTTGTGAATGTTCAACTTGTATCAGTCATATTTTCAAAATAGAAACAGAAATGTTTGGAGTCTATTCCTATTGCTAGATCCCTACTTTCTCTTTAATCTATGCCCCATTTTTGTAAGTTTAAATTTTTCTTCCTTCTGACTTGACTCTCGCAAATACAATAATTACCCATAAACTATACCAAGGAGAAGGCACAGAGAGTAATTACTGACTATAAATGTCTTTAAAGCACACTGCTTCATTAAATATAGGTCTTTGATATCTGTGCAAAGGATTAAAAAAAAAAAAGACAAAGTCCTCTGCCCTGCTGGCCCCAAGAGCTGGCAGGAAACACTCAGTCTCTCTGGGAACCGCTGAGGCTGGAGGAAGGCTCTCTTACCAGCTCAGCTCTCTCTCCACTGACCCCATGCCGACCAACAAGTCCCATGAACAGATTGTGCCAATCTGGTGCCAGATAATTGCCTTTCAATTCCTGTTTCTGCAGATCCCCTGCTTCCTGCGGGACTGAGGGCTGTGCACATTCCTGCTCCAAAGCTCAAGTGCACAGCACCAGCCCAGGACGTCAGCACACCTTCCATGGTGTGCAGTCCTGCGGAATAGATTCCCAGTGAGCTCAAGCTGCACTTTGCTCTGGTTAAGGACAGCTTAAGTGGGGTCTTAAATAAAATAATGTTGACTGCTTCACAATGAAAACTATTATTTTTAGTTTAATCAACATTGCCGGTACTTGCAATATTACTACAACTGTGAATTCCTTCTCAACATCCATTTCATGCTTGGTTGGGAGTCTAGATAACAGTTTAATGTTATTTTGTTTGGCTTTGTTCTGTTTCCCTGAAAATGAAGACAGTTTGATTTCTGGGACAAATATGTTGCTATGTGAATAGACCTTGAAAAAGAGAGGGAGCAGTTCAGAGAGCCTTTGCCTGTTCCCACGACGCCTACTTTTGCCTTTCTCCAAAAACAAAGGATTAGCAGATTGCTGGTGGGGTGTGGGTCATAGGAATCCAGGAGTCCAGTTAGGATGCCAGCTATACAGGGTAGATGCAAGGCACAGAGATGGCACATGCTGGATTATGGCAGGGAAGAGTGACGACCGCCTAGCAGCCTTTCTATGAAGCTGGTTATAAGCCTCTAAGGGATGATGAAATAAAGATCTCAAACTCCATATTCAAGCTTCCAGTTGTGTTCATCCAGGAGATGAAAAAAATAACAAGTTATGGCTAACAGGTGTGCTTCAGTGGCTAATCCATGCAGCACTGCTTGGAAGCAAGGCAGACTTTAGAGCACAGAGTTTAACAGAGAAAGAAGGCACTAGGGTATTCTTTTATGTACAGCAGATGGGAGAAGTTTAGAAACACCCAGGGTGGGTGCCAATACCCTGACTCGGTCCTGGTGTGTGGGACAAAGGGTGCCTTTGCATCTGAGAATGTGCCATGGTCCTTTTGCCTACATGTTTGATCCTATAACACTCCAGTAGAGGCATGAGTCCCTACTTTTAAGACATGGCTTACTATGAGATTGAACTTAGCTTCCCCTAGGGGAACAGCAGGTTGCAGCATTGACTAAAGACTCCAAAAACTCTGCAGATTGACGACCTTCAAACTACAGCCAGGAACCACTGCTGATGTGAACACAGACAAAAAGCCATCATCTCTAAGAATCCGCTTGCACCTGAGAAGTGGCCCTAAGGTCTTTGCCTGGACATGGCTCATGTGGAAGGTGGCCCTGTAGTGCTGCTCTGAGGACTGACTTGTGCATATCAATTATTTGTGTCCTTCTCCTAGTTCTTCCTCTGAATTCAGGTGCAAGTAGAGAGGAGTCAGTGTTCTAGGACCTAGAGTTTCTAATTCATCACCAAATGCTAAAAACACCATGTATGCTTAGAGTCGTAGAAAAAAAGAGTAAGATCGTTTTTTAAAAAAATTGTGACTTTTCTCTTTTCTCCTACTGAAGGGGGTTATGAATCATAGGAGTTAATTAATGTTTCAAAGATATTTATTTCTTTTTTCCCTAAAGTTCAATGAAATACTGATTCACAGTGTTTCTTAGAGAAGGAAATATAGAAACATGTTCCTGGGGAGAATGTCAGCCACAAGCATTTGATTCTCACTAGCAGAATATAACGAGGTGTAAAGGATTCAATTTGTCTCTGTCAGTTTCCTCTGGACTTCTGTTTAGCCTGGGTGACCTGTGGGTTAATTAAAACAGTGTACCAACCTCTTTGGTCTTCATAGACACATGGATTGTAAACCAATCATTCACAGCATCACCACTCTGAGAAAGTTAAAAATATACATGAATGCATACTTTTTATGTATTAAATGTTCAATCTTTTTGAAAAAAGAAATTCAAGAAAAGTGAAATAAAGATTTTTAATGTGTTATAATCATTACAATCTTCCATGTGATGATTGTTATGCTATCAGAATTTATGACATTTATTTGCTTAGTTTCTCAAACTAGGTCTGAAATTATGTGACCCTGCTTTCATTTCACTTTTCCATGACTTATTGGGCTTGTTTCTGATATTCCTAAATAAGCATAATTTGCTCTACTTTTATTCTAGTTTGGAAGTTTATAAATCAAGCCCCATATCATGATAACTGTGGATTTCAGTGTTTGTCTAAGTAGATATTGATTTATTTTCCTAGATGGTTAAATTCAGTGCATACACTTTAAGAAAGTGGAACACATTGTTTTATCACAATTTTGAGAGAAAATCATAACCATTAATTTTTGTAGACTTTAGGCAGCAATGAAAAGGAACCACTTAGAGACATCCCTCCCCTGCAGCTAAGGAGTCCTTTTATTTATACAGTGAAAGGCAAGATTCCTTGACTCTCATTATCTTATTTTAACACAGTTTGGTCTGTGACAATAGGCACTTAATTTAGCAAAATGAATCCCATTGAGCTAGACTCAGGATTTAGTCTGGATGCAGATATAATTATTCTACCTCTATTTCTCACAGTGAATTATGCCTTGGTAAACTATACAACAGAAGGTGAGGGTCCTATTTTCAACTTGTCTTTTCTATGCATTCCCACCAGGTCCTCATTGTTTACTGCCTCCTTATGCAACTCCCTGCTTTGCTTTTCTCTTTCTTAAATGTGTCCTTTCCATGACAGCCAGACTGATTCTTGCAAAAGGAAAAATTCCTGTCAGCTTGCTCACTTGGGAAACATTCTATGATGCTTATCAGCTGCCTGACTCTTCCCCTAAGATACAGTCCAAATTTCCAGGAATGAAGGATGAGCTTTGCATGAGATGCACCTCACTATCTCTGTTACTACTAGTGTTATAGTCTTACTTAATTAAAAAAAAAATAAAGGTAGGACTGGAGATGTAGCTCATTGGTAGAGCATTTGCCTCGTTTTTGAGAGACTCTCAGCATGATCTCTAGCATAGCAACTACAAAAAAATGTATCTGTGTGTGTGTGTGTGTGTGTGTGTACATATATATACATATACATGCAATGAAGCATAGATAAAGAAAAATATATAAGGCATCTGTGCATCTCCTAAAAAAGACTGTACTGATATTAAGATTTTTCTGTATTTCCTATAAATAAACCCAAAGCTTCACCTCCTACTACTTCTTTCTCTCACCTTTCCCAAAGACTTTCATATTCTTGAAGGTTGTAGGCACTTTTTAATTCTTTTATTTTAGAGGTGTCTATGCATAAATAGAATTAACTCTAAACTTACACAATATGATGTATAGTGTCCTTTTAGAATAATTTTTCTTCTATGGATTTTAGATGCAAATAATTAGTTACGTGGTATTGCACAATTTATGTTATACTATTGGCATCAATCTACACAAAGCCTCTGTCTTATCTCATTTTAATATTTTCTCCTTCATCCCTCATCCCCACATAAACCTGAATTTACATGCATGAAACATGACATAGAGTTTTAAATAGGGTAGTCACGGGAGATCTCTTTTTTTAAAAAAGAAATATTTGAGGAAAGACTTAAGATAGGCAAAGAGTTTGCCATCTGGATACGTGGGAAAATAGCACCCTTATAGAAGACAGTGAAAAGGCAATATGGATAGAGTCAGGTTTGAAAAACTTCCCGCACTGGTGTCCAATTAGTACAATGTCATCCAGAGAATGGACAACCGTGATGTTCAATGGAACATCTGGATGTTCAAGCATCTCTTAGATTATATTAGGACAGAGACCTGAGGACATGAATGTTGAATGGATTATGCTCAGAGATAAATGGACTTAGGACAGACACTCTCTCTGACCAGAGAGATATAGTGACAGTGGATCTCCAGGAGTTTTGTGTTCCATTGTTTCGTAATGAAAACCCCCTGAAAGACTGGATGCCTCCTTTCCACAGTTCATCCTGGCAAATAAATGGCTGCAGAGACCTTCAAAACAGGTGCTGGGATGCTTTAGAACACAAATAGCGACACCAGCTCTGAAGGTCCCATTCTTCAAGTGACCTGACTTCCTCCTCATTCAAGATGCTCCACATTTAAACTGTTCACTTAAGACTTGGTAAAACAATGTGAACTTTCTCCACAGTGTCTTGAATTATGTTTCTGCCATCACATATTTACATAGAACCTACATACAACCCTCCCATACACTTTATATAATTTTTTAATTTGTTTTAGTTAGTTACACATGACAGTACACTGATCTTGACTTTGAGTCATTTCTAGATTGCTCATGATGCCTAATACAATGTAAATGCTATGGAAATAGCTGACATATGTATTGTTTAGGGAATAATGACAGGTTTGTACAAGTTCAGTACAGATGTAATTTTTTGAAGAACATTCAGTCCAACTTACAAAACACAGGGACACACACACACAAAAGGGTGACAGGAGAATAAATACCCCAAATTCATTTCTTCCTCGTACTTGTGATTTCCTGCTGATGTTTGTCATTGACTGAATTCAAGTGGAAGCCTTATTTAAGGAAACCCTGTGATATGACCTGGCAAAATTAAAAAAGAAAGAAAATATGGAAATCACTACAATTACAAAAATTTGGAGAGCTCACAAGAATTCCAGTTCCATTCAGTTATTTCTAAAGCAGTACCGGGATGCTTTTTGTTTGTTTGTTTTGTTTTGTTTTTTAGAATTATTTTTAATTGATTTTTTAAAAAAATAAATGACAGTAGAGTGCATTACAATTCATATTACACATATAGAGCACAATTTTTCATATGTCTGGTTGTATATAAAGTATGTTCACACCAATTCGTGTCTTCATACATGTTCTTTGGATAATGATGTCCATCACATTCCACAATCATTGCTAACCCCCTGCCCACTCCCATCTCTTCCACTCCTCTTCCCTATCTAGAGTTCATCTAGTTCTTTCCCTACTGTGAGTCAGCCTCCTTATATCAGAGAAAACATTAGATATTTGCTTTTTTGGGATTGGCTAACTTCACTTAGCATTATCTTCTCCAGTGCCATCCATTTACCTGCAACTGCCATGATTTTATTCTCTTTTATTGCTGAAATATATTCCATTGTTTATATAAGCCATATTTTTTTTATCCATTCATCTACTGAAGGGCATTTAGGTTTGTTGGTTGGTTCGACAGTTTAGCTATTATAAATTGTGCTGCTATAAACATTGATGTGGCTGTGTCTCTGTAGTATGCTGTAAAAAGAACCCACATCAAGAATTCCAAAAGATGAAACTGATTCAGAGTATGTTTTTGTTCAGAGTAGACAACTATAATAAAAATATAACTTGAAAACCTCTAGAAACCTGTAATTTAATAGTGCATTTGTTTTTTAATAGCATATTTCTTTTTATTGATTTTATTTTTTTAAATACACAACATCAGATTGCATTATGATTCTTATCACACATTCAGAGCACAATTTTTCATATCTTTGTATATAAAGTATGTTCACGCCAATTCATGCCTTTATACATGTATTTTCTTTTGCATTACAATTCTTATTACACATATATACCACGATTTTTCATATCTCTATTTGTATATAAAGCATGTTGACAGCATTATAATTCTGGGTAGAAAGCTTCTTCTTGCACTCTTTTTAAATTCTTTTAACATTTATTTGTTATTCTAGAAAATTAGTCTTATTTTTCCAGATAACAAAATAATCTCCTGCAGAAGCATCATTTGAATTGTAGATGGAATTATGCTAAGATCATAGATAATGATTAGGGCCCTTTAATAACAACACTAAACACTGAATGACCAAGAGACTCACACTAAAATGTGGTACTTATGCACAATGAAAGAAAAAGCAGTACAAACTTTGAACATAGACTTTTGTCTCAAGGGAGCCTCTCATGACCACACTTATTTAAAGCAGTCTTCAAACTCACACAGACCAACATAGCCACTGATGTGCTCTTATTAAGTACTAAGGAACTCCATCAATTGCTTTTGTAACTCTTACAGTACATTTTAATTACTTTGGTCAATTGCTATCTTCATCTCTCTTCATTTTTTTTGCTGTCTTGCCTCTCACTTGTCTACATACATATTAAACAAATATTTTAATACATGGCTGTTTTTTAAGCATTAAAGAAATCAAGGTTAATATTTCCAAACACTTTTTAATGTTCTGATAATGATTTAAACAAGTGAGATGGATACTGTTTATAGTCTTTTGTAATTAGTTTTGCCTAGGAATCTGTGTTTGGGAGGTAACTCTGAGGGCACTTATTTTAATTAAATGGTTAACATGAACTGCTGGCAGAAATGAAGCACAGTGGAGGAATCCTCATTAGGTTGTCTGAGGTGGGTGAAAAAAACATGTTGAGCAGGACAGACAGTGGAAAAACCACCAAGAAAATGTGAGTTCCCCTACTCTATTGCAAATTGGTCCTCCAGAAGCCAAAGTAACACAGGGCCTTATTTAAGTACAAATCACATTGATTTATTTCCCAGCAGCATATGATTTTAAATATTTTACTTTAAATATTTTATATGAGTTAGTCAGCTTCACATTACTATAATGAAATACCTGAGGCAATTTACTTCTAATAAGAAAAGGTTTGTCTAATTTATGGTTTTAGAGTTTCTAGTCCAAGATCGGGCAGCCACATTGCTTTAGACTCTGGTAAGGACAGTGAACAACAATGCTGGGGAATGTGTGACAGAGCAAATCACTTACATCATGAGCCAGAAAGCAAAGAAAAGACAGGAAGAGGGAGAGAATGAGGTCTCACAATCTGCTTTGAGGACATGCACCCAATGACCTAAGGACCTCCTACTAAGCTTCACCTCCAAAGAATGCTAATAGCGTTACTCTGAAGATCAAGATTTTTATCCAGGAGCATTTGGAGACCCAACTCACCCACAGCAATGGGCCATCCTCATCAGCTCCCTCCTCTCTCATTCATTGCCTATTTCTCTAAACTTTACTGCTCTAGAGCACATTCTCTATTCTTTGGGAATTGAAAATTTGGCATTACAGCTTGCATTTGTAGTTTTGTATACTTAGAATATAATATGTTGAATTGATACTAGTTACAAATTTTTCTCTTCATGTAGCATAAACATTTTCTCCAGAAAACATTCCAATTATACAAGCACAGATAAATAACTGACATCAGAGACTTAAATATTCCTTAGGATGCCTGCATCTATAGCTCACTAGCTTACTGTAATCTACAAATTCCTTCTTTGTTTCTGATACCTGGAGATTATGTACTCCAGATTAGATACAGAGTTTTTTTTTTTTTTCATGTTGTTATAATACACTACATATATATGTCTATTTGTTGTAGAATATGTTGGCTAAGTTTGGGGACAAAATTTAAGCACTGAATTTTGTCAGCTGACTTTTAGACATGTATATGAATGATGGATTTCTTCTCATTTACTCTTCTAATGTAGATAATAGTGTTGATGAATTTCTTGTATTGAATAATTATTACATCAATAATAAACTTTCTTGGTCACATTCTAAAATTCTTTAAGATCTTAGAAAAAACACATAAAATAAATACATTATATTTTATGTGTTCAGAATAACATTTCTCAAACATTTTATAGAAATCAATTTTAATTATGAACATTTATATTTAAATGTTCATCCAATTATGAACATTTATATTTACCCAGCAAAGCTAACCATTTCCCCACAATGCAAAAATGTACGGATGAAGAAGAGTGACATCAATGAAAATGGCCTAAGAGGTAGCCCCTCCACAGACATATCAAGAAATCAAGCAGAAACATTTATAACCAATCTTGTCTGAATTCTACAAAATAGTCAAAGATTTACATCTCCAAAGCGGATTCTGAGTCGAGGAGTAAAAAGCAATCAAAACACAGTAACAGAGCTTTTTGTCATTTTTATTCCTTGCCTTTGTTTTACTCCATTCTGGGTTCACTGTGGTCCATCTTGGCAGGCATCTTCCCAGTATGGAGCCCTGATAGGTGGCTCTGGGGGGAACACAACATAGTAAACCTTATTCACAATGAATGGCGTTTTTCTGTCCTAACCCTTTGGGGAGCTGGCTGCCTGAAGAACTAACCCAAGATGCCAGTCTTTATATCACCTAACTCAGAATTCAGGATGTAAAACTAGAAGACATTTCTCAAGAACATTGTAAGGTAAACTGGATAACCTACTACAAAATCAAAATTCAAGTATATTTGGAGGTTAAGCAACAAATGAGTCAAACAAAATATTACAAAGAAAATTAGAAAATACTTGGGTGAAAATGAAAAGATGACATCAAAACTATGGGATAAAAACTGGATGTTATTAAATTGTTCACTGTAAAGAGATAAATCTTATGCCAAATGTACTTCAATATCAGTTTAGATGAGTGACATAAAATTATACATATAATATTTCTAGATTTACTTTATGATGGACATATGCATATCGAATATATTTTGAATCAATGAACTTATTCCTTGTTTTGTCCATCTCTACTTTTTGTATCCTCTTACCTAAAGTTTTGTTTTCCTCTTTCTAGAGTGCATTCCCAGTATGTATTTCAGGAAAGCTCTGTAGTTGATACAGTGTTTTTTTCTGTACATGTACAAAATTGTTTATTTTATCTGTTAAATAAATGTCCCAGTTTAAACTCTGTGTTCAAGGTTTTTTTCACTCAGAATATGCAAGATATTACCCTATTGTCTTCTAGTACTTGTGCCGCAAAGAAAAACTTGTTTCTCCTTGTTTTGTAACTGATTTCTTTCTTCCTTCTGATTAATTCTAAATATTATCTTTACCCCCGATTTCCTGTGTTTGTGTAAGACATTGGTTTGTTTGAATTATAAATTTAGCTCAGCATTTAATTGGTCTTTCAATTTGAAAATTTGTCTCTTTCTTTCTTAAAAATATTCTTCTACTGCTTCTTGAAATGCTATCCCCTTCTATGGTGTGCATTCACTCCTAATGAAGTTGCTTTTAATTAGATATTGCAAATTCTAGTTTTATTCTTTATTTCTCATACATTTTTCTCTCATTATTCATTTATACAACATTCTAAGAAAATTGACTGACTTTTTCATCTTTGTTTTATTTATTTCTATTTCTGTCTTTTAGAATTATTTTAAAGCCTTGTTTTATCTCTTCTACACAATTTGTTTCTTTGGGTGTAAGTTCTTCGTGTGTTGAATTTGTCTCACTTTCATTGTCAGTTGTGAAGCTGAAATGCATGATTTCATTTATCTTCTCAGTGTATTGCAGTCTCCTAGCAAAGAAGGCAAAATATGATGCTCTGGCTTACTTTCATTAGGGTGGGGGAAGTTCTCGATGAAACACCCAATGAATTACTACAGCAGTGGCTAGTCATCTGTGTGTGTTCTCCAAGATCCTCCCAGTTATAATCAGTCATGCGGGGGAATAGCCATGTGTCTTTCTGTCCCACTGAGTCCCATGAAAGGTGAACCTCTCAGTCATTGCAGCCTAGCCAACACTGAGAGGAGGAATGCTGCAGATGTTTGCACTGTATGACCATTTCTCCTACTGTAGATCCTCTTTCGCATCTGGTTTCTGTTACCTCTGGATGTGGAATATCCTGGTGCCATACTTGATTTTATTGCAACTGTCCATGCATAGTTTCAGCTGTATCATTTTTTTCAAACTAATTTTGTTTATATTACAATCAATGGAAAATTCTTATGGCCTCTGTGGTTCCGTTTTTGTTATAGTGGGATTTTATATATATTTTTTATACTATATAGGTATTTGCAGAAAGAGAAGACGGCTATAGGACATACTTGGTTCACAAGCTTGAAAAGAAAGTTTGACCTTTCTTTCTGAAACATTGACCTCTCTGTAATAAGCCTGTCAACACTCTCATATCAAGAAAACACATTTTTCTTTATTCTCTGTACCTTGAAAGATAACCTCATCAATACAGTATAGCTTTTACTTACTCAGCCTCTGCATTTATTTTCTTTGCCTGCCTCTGCATTCTCTTAATCCCACAGAAGTACTATGTGCTATAATCACATATCTAACAGGGTATATCTATTTTCTTCACTCACGTCCTACATTCTCTTAATTACACAAAAGTACTTACTATCCTTCCATTTAATACTAACAACAATAATATATAACAAACACTTATATTTTGTGATAAGTTATATTCTAGGCTCTTTCTATAAAATATAAAATTTATTCCTCACAATAACCTTATCAGTTCAGGACTATTAAAATCCAGTTTTTCAGCTAAGGATATTGAGGCATGGAACATACACACAAGTAAATAATTGAGTTAATATTTGATCAGTGCCCAGGGTTGTATTTCAAACCATCTGGCTATACCTATATAGTTTGCTGTTATGGTTTATTTTGCCATGTTTTTGTATCTTTAATCTTTAATTTGAAAGTGCTTTAAAGGGAGGATACATCCTTTGCAAAAGACCTCAAGATGAGGAAAATGCTGCATGAATTCAAGGATATGGAAGGAAAATTCAGTGACAGGGCAAAGGGGAAGGACTTATGAATGGAGAATAAGGTAGGGCACAAATCACACAATATCTCATAAGCAATTATAGCTGTTTTGTATTTCATCCTAGTGCAACTGGAATCCACTCAAGGCTTCTGAGCAGTGATGTGACACCAGTTCATTTTTTCCAACTCTTGTCCTTTTGCTTGAATTTTAGTTTGCTCCATTTAATAAACTATATTTGTGTACTTACGTTGCTCTATTAAATACATTATTAAAATTGATTTCATTCCTAATAATCCTAATAATCCAGGCTGAATCATTAATCTGCCCATAATTCCACATTTACACCATTTAGCTGTCTTCTACTAATTTACTATTGTTGGTCAATTGTTGTGTTTCAACATTTATTTTATGAATCTACAAAGTAAGACAAATATTTTCAAATTTTAATGGTATTAAAAGTTAAGAATGCGGTGTGGAGAAAAGTGAATAAAATACACCATCTCATAAGCATATATACATGTATAAATGACTATATAAAAACATGGTGTTCCTGATCAACAAAAATAAAAATCTAGCAAGTGAGATTTCTTTTTCTTTCTTTATTTTTTTAACCAAATATTACTTAAAATAAATCTTATAAACCTATTTCTCTTCAAATTTTGTTATTTTTTTAAATAATTTTGCAATCAGATACATTGCAATGGTGAAATGGAATCGCCATTCATTCTGCCTTTGAAAGTTCCTGGCTGGGAATTAACACGTTCCTGAGACCTGACTCATCCCTTCCTCAGGTCTTCACAGGCGTTTTCTTGGTTGCTTTTGTTTAGTTTCTCTGGCTCTGGAACTTGTCATATAGGAGAGGATGATGGAGAAAGAAGGGAAGCAACCGTAGCTGTCTCTAAAGCTTTCTAATTGCTTGACAACAAGCAGAACATCTGACTTTTTCTCTGAATGAATTCTGAAGCTACCAATCATCTGAAACAATATTGATACATCTGGGATTATACAACATTTTATTCATTCTACATGAAGAAATGCAGGCTTCTTAATGATTGCATAATTTTTACTGTTCCAATGGTAACTCTAAAAACTTTCTTTCCTATAATTTAAAAACTTTCTTTCAACAAACGCTTTTTAAAAAAATTTTAATTTGTTATATGTGACTGCAGAATGTATCACAATTTATATTACACATATAGAGCACAATTTTTCATATTTCTGCTTGTACACAAAGTAGCGTCACACCATTCTTGTCTTCATACATGTACTTAGGGTAATGATGTCCATCTCATTCCACCATCTTTCCCCCTCCCATGCCCATTCCCTTCCCCTCCCACTCCTTTGCCTATCTAGAGTTTATCTAATCCTCCCATGACCTTGCTAACCACATTTTGAATCAACATCTTTAAAACAGAGGAAACATTCACATTTGTTTTGGGGGGATTAGCTAAATTCACTTAGCATTATATTCTCTTACAGCATTGAAGATCAGTAAAGACATTTACAATTTGGTTTACCTTTGACTCCTGACCAGTGGTGAGAAAAAAAAATTAACAAAAATGAAAATTCTGATAATAAAACAAAAAGAATCAGGAGAGCTGGACAGGATGGTAATTTAGAATTAACAGACAAATCTTCCCTGAGAAGCTAACATATCAATCAAGGATTGAGGAAGGAACATTTGAGGTAGAAAACATCAGTGTGAGACTTGAGGCAGACACTAGCTTACTGTGATGGAGAGAGAGCAAATAGCAGCTTGGCTAAAACTAAGCCACCAAGGAAGAAAATAATAGGAAGTGAGGTCTCAGAGGAAAGAGGTGGAGGGTGTGCTGGATTTTGAAGTGTCCCCCACCAGATTGAAGTCCACGCAGATCCTCAGGATGTTCTTACTTAGAATACTACAATATTAGTCCTACTGTGTCTCACTTATTTCACTAAGCATGTTTTCAAGGATTATCTGTGTTGTAGCATGTAATAGAATTTTATTTCTTAATTTTTTATAGGCTTCATATTTTAGAAAAGTTTTAAGTTCATAGCAACATTGAGAGGAAGTTGCAAAGATTTCCCACATACACACAGCTCTCTCCACTGTCCATATCCTACATTTGGTGGTATATTTATTATAATTGATAAACCTACACTGACACTTCATTATTACCCTCAGCTCATAGTTTACATAGGTTTCATCTTTTGTAATGTACATTCCATGGATTAGATGAATATATAATGATGTGTATCTACCCTGCTTTATTATGCAAAACAATTGCAGTGTCCTATATATCTTTTGTGCTTTGACTAATCATTTGTTCTCTTCTTCCCATCTCACTGCTTTTAAAGGATGCATAATAATTCATAGAATGAATACCCCACATTTTGCTTATGCATTTCATCATTGGACAGACATTTGGATCATTTCCACTCTTCCTGCTATTATGAATAACATTGCTGTGAACATTTGCTTACAAATTTTGTGGGAATATATGTTTTCATCTCTCTTGGATTCACATTGAAGAACGAAATTGCTGGGTCATATGGTAAGTATATAATTAAACTGCTAGACTGTTTTCCAAAATGATTGCACCAATTAGCATTCCCATAGACAATGTAAGAAGGTTCTAGTTTTTTCCACATCTGCATCAACACTTCTTTTTTAAATTCTAATTGTCCTGGTAGGTGTGATATTTTACTATGGTTTTGATTGCATTTTTCTGATGACTAATAACATTGATCATCTTTTTATGTGCTTATGCCCTTTTATGTCTTTTTCTCAGAGAAATTTTATTCCAATCGCCCATTTTGAAATTGAGATTTTAAAAATTGAGTTTAAGAATTAATGTTATAAATTTTATTTTCTCCGGTGTCATTTTCTATTCACGTTTTGTTTCATGTCTTGAGTTCTTGTTTGTTTGTTTGTTTCCTCTATAATTTTGTTCGTTAGATATACCGGTTCTCATTTATGTCTTTTTCTTGTCTTATATTCCATGTCAGGGAGTTCAGTATTTCTAAAATTTACATGAGTGTAAATTCTGTAATCTAGAATATTCTTCAGAAAATAAAAGTAGCATCTATCAAAAACTTTTATACTTATTTTGCTTTCTATGTTCAAAAGTAGTTGACAGGTTGCTCTCCAATTTGTTCAAATTGCATTGTTAACAATTAACACTTTGAAGTTTGAAATATCTATATTTAGCTTTTATCCTAATTTTGCTGTTGGGTGAATCATCTTCTTCTCTTTTGTTTCTTTTATTTAATTTCTTAATTAAATTTGAATTTGAGGTAAATAGTGAAAAGAAATAAAAATGTGTATTATTCTGCCTTTTGAATTAAATAGGATACGACCATCTAGAGATCATTATGGATTTGGTCAAAAGTAGAATTAAGCTAATTCTTTCAACTTTCTTTAGAACTTGAGTTGTTTTCTAAGTTGGAGCAAGCCATTAGAATCACTGGCATACACCAGTAAACCAAGACCAGCCAGACAGTGTACCTTTCGCTCACTCCAGTTCATGATCTCTTAATAGCTACCCTCAAAATCTACCATTGATTGTAAAATCTCAAAATAAATTGCAGCTATCCAAGACAATTACATAGTGTACTCAGTGGGTAGAAAACACTAGCCTCATCACCTTTGGAAGAGTGTTGGTTCCCTTTTGAAAGCTCTACATTTATAGGAGTTCAAGGGTTAACCCAATGGCATAGTCAGCTCAAAGAGTGGGAGTAAAGAGACCAGGTTCTTTAATTCTCCAGCCAAGTCTCTAACCACTAAACCACATTACCATTCCCTCTAATTACCCTTTAGGTAATAGGTGTAAAAATATGTTTTTGAGGTGATTATATAAAATTAGAAGTTAGGTAATTGTATTGGTCTTCATCCATCTTAGCCACTCAAACAAAAATCCACAATGAACAAATGGGACCAGAGACTGACTTAGCAAAATAAAATAAAATAAAATAAAAAAGTTAATGGAGCTTCTAAATAAATCCATACTACAAAAACCAAAGAGATATTTACAAATTTTCCTGAGGACCCCCCCCCAATGTAGGATGTTTCTAGTACTTACTGGAAAAATGATACAGTTAAGAAGGTGAGATTGTTGTTGTGGGTTTTTTTTTTTTCATATAAAGCAAACTTTTCAAAGATTCTTAGCAATTTTGTCTTCAGAGAGTTTATCTATTTTATTTGGTTTTCTTATTTTAAAATTCAATACTTATATAATAAATTAGAAACATTTTTTAAAAATTTCTATCCAATGATCTTAGTAACTATTATCAAAATAACACATTTAAAAAGTTTAGAAAATGTTTTCTAATAGAAAACATGGATATTATGCAAAATGATTGTGTTAAAGATATAGGAGCAGTCTCAGTAGCCTGTCTTACAGAAACTTCAACTGTTGTTACCATGATACAAAAAAATTACATCACTCTTGTGAGTTCTAATCACATTATTTGGTGATTAGTATAACAGACCCATATAGGCATATTGAAACCTCTGGTTCATTATTTCTAAATAAGATTATGAATTCCTCTCCATCTACTCTACAAAAGTTAAATAAGAATAAAACATTTTGGGAAAATGTATAATCTTGGCATTTTTAAGTTCTGTTAATCTTTTCAATTTGAAGTAAAATCTCTTAAAGGAAAATTAGGAAGAAAAATTCTACACAACATTTTGTTACTACTCTCTTAAAACAAAACACACGGAGTCTGGCTAATTGACATGCTTTTTTACCCCACTAGAGGGTGGTCTTGTCACCTCCAAATTAAAAATAAAAACATATAGGATGTGGAAAACCACTTTAAATGAAAAGCATATTTACTGTATTTTGTCTTATATAATTCTGTTACTTGTGGACCCTATTAGTTTGTCTAACATCCTTTTCTTTCCTTCCTTTACCTCCTTGAGGTTTCTTTTGTAATGAGAGCTTTCTGTTAAATTTGTTTGTGCAATGCACACAGTTGTAAAAGCGAGTCTATGGGAATATAATGACGCATGCTTGTAACTTTAACCTAGTTCTTGGTTCCAAATAAACATGGTGCCAAATCAGTATCATTACCTGGGGTGAGGTGGGCTGCTAGCTACATCAGCAATGTATAATGTTACTTTTCAAAAACACAGATGAAAAATAAAGTATTTGTAAATGGATACTATCCTAAATTATAAAGAGGCCAAATTGTAGGGTTTTATGTTATTAGAATTATAGTTTTATTATTTTAGAAAAGATTCTACCAAGTTTCTGTGAAGACAAAGTATGAGAGTAGGGAGCAAACTCTCCTACCACACATACGCTCACAACATCAGCAAGTATAAAACTAGACCAAAAAAGAAACAACTTAAGTACTTATTATTTTCCTAATCCCTGGAAGCAGTTTTCAGACTGCATAAGTAAAAGGGGAACTCAAACAGTATTTATTGTTCTGAGTTGAGGAGTGTGAAACCAGATTTCAGGGAGGCCTCAGACTATCATTTGCAGGACAAGACACCCAAAGGAAAAAGATTCATACAGAGATAAAAAGTTGAAGATAGCCTTGAAGTTTTGGTGAATATTGATTTGTGTAGGCATGAGAGAAACTACCCGTAGCCACACAGAGAACCACTCGAGGGGATGGCAGATAGAAAAATTAGCATTATTCATGCAAAATTGGGAGTTGCTCCATGTTTCCACTGGAGTGGTAAGACGTTGTAATTTATAGCACACTGGGTAGACTTCTCAAAAGATTCACTGCTTAGCAATTTGGTTACATTAGTTGTAAAGTCTGCTCTAAATGAAACCTAAAAAGTCTAAAAGAATAATCTGATTCTAAGTAATTTATTTACATGCTGGAAAAAAATATTCAACACTGTTTTAGGGAGTACAACAAAATCCAGCAAGAAACAATATAACTTTATAATACCTTCCATTTGATCAAAAACTTTCAAACCTGAGTAAAACAAGGAAAATGAGACTAATAGCCAGGAGGAAAAATAATCATTAGAAATATGTCCAGAATGACAAAGAAGAGGAAATAACATATGAAAATATTAATAATATATTTATTATCATGCTCTGCATCTCGGAATGGGGAAAATTGAGGAGAAGAGGATAAAGGCAAAGGAAAACTAGCATATGATGGAAAGATAAAAGAAAGACATAAAATAGACATAAAATGTAGAGATGAAAATGAAATATTACAAATAAAATACAATTGATTGAATTACTAGCAGTTTGTTAGTTTGGTAACAGAGTTAAATATTAGTGAACTTGATAATATAGAAATAGAAATATTTAAAAATGAAGCACACAAAGAAAAAGGATTGAAATGTAATATAAAGAGCATTAGTGAACTGTGGCACAATGTCAATCTGTCTGAGATATGTGTAACTAGACTCCCAGAAAGATGGGGTCATCACAAAAATATATGAGGATTTATACCTTTGCTACAATTTTTACTGTAAGGACAATTTGTAATATTAAGCAAAAATAGTAACAATATATTGTGTGCTTTATAGCATATATAGAAGTAAAATGTAACACAAAATACCTCCCAAAAGAATATAAGATTTCTACACTAGGCATGAGTGTTATATTATTTGATATATGCAGTTATAAGTAAAAAGGTATATATTTTAATCCCCAGAGTAAAATAAAATCCAGAGGAATGTCATTAGTATAGATAAACCATTTTTTTTTAATTTTAAATTTTAATTTTTTATTGAGACATAATAGTTTTACATCTTTATGAGATATGCTATGGCAGATAAATACATATAAATAAATTATAATAATCAAATCAAAATATTTCTTTTCATCTCTTCAAGCATTAATTTTTATGTGTTGGGAATTTTGTACCCTTCTTTTCCACCAATTCCCCTACTGGGTATATATACCCAAACAGGATGAAATCATTATTCCCCAAAACAGTAGTAATCTATGATGTTTAATCTAAAAGAAAGTGAGGAATAGAAGAAACATGATGGAGCTAGAATGCAGCTCAGCAATAGAGTGCTTGATTAGCACTTGTGAAGTACAGGGTTTCATCCTAAGCACCCCAAATCAAATCAAAACAAAAAGGAAGTCTATTGTTTTAAACATAATTAAATGGATCATTCCCGTTAATGTAAATGGCCTAAACACATTACCATCTGTAAGAAACCCATTAAAACATGAAAATGCACCAAGGTGATGAGTTGAGTAAAGATATACCATAGGCACTAGCCAAAGGAATTTTATGTATCTATATTGATATCAGAGAAAGCCAAATCATGGCATTTGCAGGTAAATGGATGGAGTTAGAAAAGATAATGCTAAGTGAGTTATCCCAAAAAAAATCCCCCAAAACCAAATGCCGGAATATTTTCTTTGATATAAGGAGGCTGATTCATAGTGGGATAGGGAGAGGGAACAAGGGAGAAATAGACAAACCCTAGATAAGGTAGAGGGGTTAGAGGGGAAGGGAGGGAGCATGGGGTTATTAATGATGGTGGAATGTGATGATCATTATTATCCAAAATACAGGTATGAAGACACAAATTGGTGTGAATATACTGTGTATACAACCAGAGATATGAAAAATTGTGCTTTATATGTGTAATAAGAATTGTAATGAGTTCTGCTGTCACATATAAATTAAAAACTTAAAAAATACATCATAAATCTTCAAAATACTAATGAAATTGACAAACCACAAACATCTAAAAATATACCTAAATATAGCATTAATTAACAATCAATGTAACAATAAAGATAACAAACACAGTAATAAGTATAAATGAATGAAGTTGATTTTAGAGGAAAATATAAATTTCTAAATCTTATGTAAAAAGACTTGAGATATATTTTGTTAAAATTTACAAGGAATAAGATAATTCTGTGTTCCTGAATTATCTGAATTAAAAAACATTGAAAATAAACAAAAAAAGCAGATTTTAGAACCAGAAACATTAATTACAAGGGATAAAGACAAACATTTCTCAATTACAAGGGGTCCTATTCTTTAAAAGGATATATTGGTTCAAAATACACATGGATTTAATAAAACTGCTTTGAAATACACAAAGTCAAACTGATAGAGATGAAAGAAGTTGACAAATTCAGAAGAACACTGTGATATTTCTTTTTTATAAATAGAAAAACATGTAAAATATTTAATATTGATTTTTTAATAAATGACAGCAGAATGCATTACCATTAATATTACACATATAGAGCTCATTTTTCATATCTCTGGTTGTATATAAAGTATATTCACACCAATTTGTGTCTTCATACATGTTCTTTGGATAATGGTGTCATCACATTGCCACTCTGATATTTCAATACACTTTTCTCCTAATCTTAAAACCACTAGACAGAAAATCAGTAAGGATGTAGAGAACTTAAACGATATCATCAAACAATGTAAAAAATAATATTTAAAAAATTCTGTTCACAGAAAATACAACTTTCATATTCTTCATTATTATACAGACAGCATTCAAGAAATAGATCATATTCAGGGCTATAAAATTAATCTCAATGCATATAAGAGGATTTCAATTATACAAAGTGTATTATCAGATCCCAGAAGAATTAAAATATAAACACGCAACATATTAATTTCCATATTCATAAATTAAGCAACACATTATAAATGATGACCACCAAAATCATTAGTGCATCTAAAAATATTTTGTTTAATAAAAATGAAAATGCCACATATATAAATATGTTTGATAAATTAACAGTGCTTTGGGGGAAATTGTAGTATTAAAGATTATAACAGGTAAAAGTCTCAAGTGAGCTGATATTTCACTTTAAAAAATTGGATAAAGTTGAGTAAATTAAACCTAAAATTATCAGAAAGAAAGTAAATAATAAAAATTAAAGAAAAATGTTTTAAATCCTAGAAATATTAGTAACACCAAAATCTGGTTCTTTGAAAATGTTTAAAATAATTGATAACTATATGGTCAGACTGACCATGAAAATACTCAGAGAATAAATAACTATAAATTTGAAGAATGAATTAAGGGCATCACTACAGATAGTGAAAGAATAATGATAATATTATGAACAGCTTCATGCCAATACACACAACTTAGATGAAACTTTTTAAAAAAATTTCTCAAATGCCAAAGTCCAATGTAGAAGAAATCACATGAATTCAATTTTATTTTTTAAGTGTGCTAAATACACAATTTAAAAAATTTCGCAGAGAAAACTAGTTTCCATATAGGCCTAGAGGGATTCATGACAAATTCCACTAAATATTCAAGAAGAATTTATTCCAATTTTACAAGAACCTTTTCCAGGACATCAAAGTGAAACAATCATCGAAATTTTCTTTATGAAGTCAAGAATACACACACACACACACACACACACACACACACACACACACACACAAGTTCACAAGGAAAGAAACTACAAATCAATATTTTTCATATGTTCAGACACATAAATTCTTAGCAAAATTATGGTCAGTTATGTCTGGCAGTGATTAAAATATATAATTCAGCATGACCAGTAGAAGTCATTTCAGGAATGAAAGACTGGTTGAACATTCAGAACTTTATCAAATTAATGTAGTACCAGGCCAAATTTTTTTTTAAACTATGTAGTCATCTGAATAAATGCAGAAAATATATAGAAAAATCAGCAAACCAGGAGAGAAGGGATCATTTCTCTAATAGAATACCTATGAAAAACTGAACAGTTAACATCATATATAGTGTTGAAATTCAAAACACTCCCCCACCTCAAGCTCATAAATGGGGCAAGATGGTTCACACTCACACTCACACTCACTGTTCGTAAAAGGGAAATTAGTGAAATAAGGAAAGAAAACAAATTCAAGATATATATGTATCAGAGGACTAAGTTAAACCACTTTTATTCACCAATGACATAAGCATATATATGGAAAACCCTATGAAACCTATCAACATGTTATTAGAAGAAATGTCACTTTAAGCAATATCACAATGCAATGGCAGTACACAAAAGAAAAGTACTTATACCTGCTAATAATATCTTATCAAAATTTTCAATTGGAGCCAAAAAAATGTTTTTCAAAGAAAAAAACTCAGAAAAGATGCTCAGTTATGTCATCAGTCATTAGAAAAATACAAACCAGAGCTATAATGGATAGAAACCCACTAAAATGGCTAAAATATAATAGATTGATCATAGCAAATGTTGGCAAAGAGGATATTGAATAACTAGTACTCAGCTGATAGAAAGGCCATTTCTTATATTTTTAAATATTCATTTACTGATGATCTAACAGTTCCATTAGATATATACCCAATATAAATGAAAAATTCTTATATTATACTTATAATAATTTTATTGATGATTTCCAAAAAAAAAAAAAAGAAAGAAAAGAAAAGAAAAAAAGAAACCAAATGTCCCTTACCTAGTAATAAAAAACATAATTCTGACATAGCCATACACTGGAGGGCTGGTCAACAGTAACAAGAATGGATAGTCCTCAAAAAACATGCATCAGTTTTAAAAGCATATGTTAACTAAACCAGAAAAGACACATATAAATATATACTATACTCTTTTCACATAAAACTCAAAATAAAAAAGCAAAATTATCATCTCAGAGGAAGGTCAGAGGTTAGCAGATGTCGGGATAGGAGAGAAAATTTCCTACAAATGTTTACCAGTGAATGTTTTGGACCAATGAAAATATTGTACAATTTGGATATGGTCAATGTGTCTGTTTCTATGCCGGTACCATGTACGCCGTTTTTGTTATTATAGGTCTGTGAAAATTTTTAGGTTTGGTATTATGTTGCATTTTTTTTCCTTTAAAATTACTTTGACTATTCTGGGTCTTTTATTCTTTCAAATGAATTTAAGACTTTTTGTCGGATTCTGTAAAGAATGTCATTAGAATTCTAATGGGGCTTGCATTGAATTTTTATACCACTTTTGGTAATATAGCCATCTTAACAATATTATCTCTGTTATCTGTGAACATGGAAGTTCTTTCCATAGTCTAATGTCTCTTTCAATTTCTTCCTTCAATGCTCTATAATATTCAGTTCTGTGTAATCTTCATTAAATTTATTCCTAGGTATTTTTTAGGCTATTGTGGTATTGTTTCACTGATTTCGTTTTGATTAAATTTGTTATTGGTGTGTAGGAAAACTAATGATTTTTGTATGTTGTTTTTGTAACTTTCTCCTTTGCTAAATTTGTTTATTAATTCTAGCAGTGTTCTGTTTATTAAGAAACTTCTTGTTTATTAATTCTAACAACTTTTTGGATCTTCTTAGAATCATATCATCTAAAAACTGAAAATTTGGCTTCTTCCCTTTTTATTTTAATCCTTTTTATTTTCTTCTTTTGTCTTCCTGCTCTGACTAGAATTTCAGATACTATATTGAATAGGAGTTGGGAGAGTAGACATTCTTGGCTTGTACCAAATTTTGGAGGAAATGCTTTCAGCTTTTCCTCATTCATTAATTCATATATATTAATTCATTTATAGTTTCTTCTGTCCATTTTCTTTCTCATTATTGGGTGCTGAATTTTGTCAAAGTTTTTCTCTGCATTGTCCTTAAATCTATTTATGTGGTGAAATATGTTTATTAATATGCATGTGTTGAATTGTATTCCCTGGGGTGAAACTAATTTGATTAGGGTGCACAATCGTATTTATGTGTTTTTGAATGCGTATTGTTAATATTTTATTAAGGATTTTTGCACCTATATTTATCAAAGATATTGTTCCATACTTTTATTTCCTTGATGTGTCCTAATCTCATTTTGGTATTGGGGTGAAAGTGGCTTCATAATATACATTTGTAAGTGTTCTATCCTTTTCACAGAATAGCATAAGGAACATTGGTATTAGTTCTTTTCTTTAAAAGGCATTTATTTATACTGTTAAACTGACATCTATTTGAGAAACATATAAAAAGATAACAGAACACTTCATAGGCATTAGTGCTTCTTTAAATGTCTGGCAGAATTCAACTGAGAATCATTAGTGCTGGAATTTTCTTTGTTTCTTTTTAACTACTGCTTTAATCTCATTGCTTGCTATTGATCTGCTTAGATCTCTACATCCTCTCAACTAAGTTTCGATAGGTCCTATGTGTCTAGAAAAGTATCCATTTGTTTCTAGATTTTTCAACTTATTGGAGTGTACAATCTTTCAAAATTATCCCTAATGATCCTCTGGATTCTGTGATATCTGTGATTCTATATCCTTTTTTTTTTTTTGTCTAATTTTATTAATTTTATCTTTCTCTCTTTTTCTTTTGATTACTATAGTTCAGAGTTTATCAATCTATTTTTAATAGGAGGGATTGAACCCTGGGATGCTTAACCACTGTTTTATTTTTAAATTTTATTTTGAGATAGGGTCTCCCTAAGTTGCTTAGGACCTTTCCAAGTTGCTGAAGCTGGTTTGAATTCATGATCCTCCTGCCTCACTCAGCCTCCCAAACCACTGAGATTACAGGCATGCACCACCATTCCTGGCTGTTCTATCTAGTCTTTTCATTTCAAAGAACCAACTTTTCATTTTATTAAGCTTTCTTTTTCTTTTCCATTTCATTAATTTTGACACTGATCTTAATTATTTCTTTCTTCCATTTTTAAAGTTGGTTTATTCTTATTTTCCTAGGGTCTCAATATGCATCATTAGAATGTTTATTTGGGATTTGATTCTCTTATTTTGAGACTCATAGGTATGAACTTTGCTCTTTGAACCATCTCTATGGTTCCTGGTATGGTGTGTCACTATTCTTATTTGATTCTATGAATTTTTATTTGATTCTATAAATTTCTCCCTTGATTTCTTCTATCACCCACTCATTGTTAAAATGTGTATCGTTCAATTTACATGTAGTTATATAGTTTCTGTAGTTTTTCTTGATGTTAATTTGTAGTTTTATTCCATTATTATAAGATTGAAGAAACTATATCTATTTTGTTTTGTATTTGCTAAGAGTTGCTTTGTAGCCTAAAATATGTTTTATTTTAGGGAAAGTTGCATAAGCAGCTGAGAAGAAAGTGCTTTCAGCAGTTATTGGATGAATTATTCTTTAGCTGTCTGTTAAATCCATTTGATTTAAATATTTTTAGGTCTGAAGAGTATTCACTTAGTTTTTGTATAAATGATCTATTGTTGGTGAGAAAAGTGTGCTTAAATCACTCAGTATTATTGTGTTTGTGTCTGTGTTTTTAATGTGTGCAGTATGTTTTATGTAATTTATGCACCATGATTTGGGGCATATTTACTATTGTTATATTTTCTTGTTTGTTTGTTCCCTTTACTAATATGAAGTAACTCTGTCTCTTATGAGGTTCGATCCTCAGCACCACATACAAACAAAGATGTTGTGTCGCCAAAAAATAAAAAATAAAAATTGAAAAATTCTCTCTCTCTCTCTCTCTCTCTCTCTCTCTCTCTCTCTCTCTCTCTCTCTCATCTCTCTTAAAAAAAATAAAATAAAATCTGGTAGTAATTGATTAGTTTAGTTTCTGCTTCCCTGGGAAAGTTTTTCTTTTTCCTTTGATTCTAGAGGATATCTTTGCTAGATATAGCAATCTTGGTTAATAGTTATTTTTTTTCCAAGACTTTTAGAATTTTTCCTGAAAAATAAGGAGAAATTCTGATTGACTGACCTTTAATTATGACCTGATGCTTTTCTCTTGAGACTTCTAAAATTCTATGCTTGTTCTGTATGCTATCAATTTTAATTATAATGTATCATGGAGATATTCATTTTTTTATTTTGACAATTTCAGATTCTGAATGCTTCCTGTATCTCCTATATTAGATGTCCATTTCATTCCCAAGGCTTTGAAAATTTTCTGCCTTGATTTTCCTGAAGAGGTTATACATGTAATTAGACTGTATCTCACAACCCTTGCCATTCCTAACTGGGAAATGGTCATTGGTTTGGATTTTTTTTCTCTCCCCTGTTTTTTTAGGTTTTTTTTTTTGTGTGTGTGTGTGTGTGTGTGTGTTAAAGTATCATTGAAGTTTGAGTGTGTGCATTGTCCCTTGACTGGGTGGTGGAAGTAACTCAGCAACAGAATTTCTACCCTGTGAACTCGTAATATCCAATGGATTCTCAACACCAACTGAGAAACATGGACCACAGTTCAAATACCAGTTGACTGGGCAGCCTCTGGTTCAGCTAAGTGTGGACTGCTTTTCTGTTCTACTGATTTTCCAATGTCAAGTTTGTCCGCTGTGTTACTCTCTCTGTCTGCACTATTCCTCATCATGAATTGGCACCTCCTGTCTCTTATTATAAGCAA